>NC_092753.1:85367630-87767630 GCF_047496795.1 Chiloscyllium punctatum
ATGTTTTCCACATTTTAGTCCTAAAGGCCCTACCCTCTATCCTGAGACTGTAAATGTGAAGTGCCATAGTCCCACTCTCATAGAGAGACTCGCTGGTGGTGATTTAACCTGAGGGCCACCATGCCCCAGGTGAGGGGAAAGGCTGCGAAAATCCCTCAGCCTTTTGAACTCCAGTGAATACAGGCGCAGTTGGACCAATCTCTCTTCATATCATCCTCGGGTCAGTGTCATGAACCTCCTCTGCACCATAGAACATAGAACATAGAAGAATACAGCGCAGTACAGGCCCTTCAGCCCTCGATGTTGCGCCGATCAAAGCCCACCTAACCTACACTAACCCACTATCCTCCATATACCTATCCAATGCCCGCTTAAATACCCATAAAGAGGGAGAGTCCACTACTGCTACTGGCAGGGCATTCCATGAACTTACGACTCGCTGAGTGAAGAACCTACCCCTAACATCAGTCCTATATCTACCCCCCCTTAATTTAAAGCTATGCCCCCTTGTAATAGCTGACTCCATACGTGGAAAAAGGTTCTCACTGTCAACCCGATCTAACCCCCTAATCATCTTGTACACCTCTATCAAATCACCCCTAAACCTTCTTTTCTCCAATGAAAACAACCCCAAGTGCCTCAGCCTTTCCTCATAGGATTTTCCTACCATACCAGGCAACATCCTGGTAAACTTCCTCTGCACCCGTTCCAGTGCCTCCACATCCTTCCTATAGTATGGCGACCAAAACTGCACACAATATTCCAGATGCGGCCGCACCAGAGTCTTATACAACTGCAGCATAACCTCAGGACTCCGGAACTCAATTCCTCTACCAATAAAAGCCAGTACGCCATATGCCTTCTTCACTGCACTATTTACCTGGGTGGCAACTTTCAGAGATCTGTGTACATGGACACCAAGATCCCTCTGCTCTTCCACACTACCAAGTAGTCTACCATTAGCCCAGTAATCCATCTTTTTATTACTCTTACCAAAGTGAATCACTTCACACTTAGCTACATTGAACTCCATTTGCCACCTTTCTGCCCAGCTCTGCAGCTTCTCTATATCCCGCTGTAACCTGCCATATCCTTCCTCACTGTCTACAACTCCTCTGACTTTCGTATCATCCGCAAACTTGCTCACCCAACCTTCTAACCCTTCCTCCAGGTCATTTATAAAAATGACAAACAGCAATGGTCCCAAAACAGATCCTTGCGGAACACCGCTAGTGACGGCACTCCAAGATGAACCTTTGCCATCAACTACTACCCTCTGTCTTCTTCCAGAGAGCCAATTCCTAATCCAAACCTCCAACTCACCCTCAATGCCATATCTCTGTATTTTCTGCAGTAGCCTACCATGGGGGACCTTATCAAACGCCTTACTAAAATCCATATATACCACATCTACCGCTTTCCCCTCATCTACCTCCTTAGTCACCTTCTCAAAGAATTCAATAAGGTTTGTGAGGCACGACCTGCCCTTCACAAAACCATGCTGACTATCCTTGATCACATCATTCTTATCCAGATGTGCATAAATCCTATCCCTTACAATTCTCTCTAAGACTTTGCCCACAACAGAAGTGAGACTCACTGGCCTATAGTTACTAGGATTATCCCTACTCCCCTTCTTGAACAAGGGAACCACATTTGCTATCCTCCAGTCTTCTGGCACTACTCCTGTCGACAAAGAGGACACAAAAATCAAGGCCAATGGCTCTGCAATCTCCTCCCTTGCTTCCCAGAGAATCCTAGGATAAATGCCATCAGGCCCAGGGGACTTATCTATTTTCACCCTTGCCAGAATTTCCAACACCTCTTCTCTACATATCTCAAAGCCATCCATTCTACTTATTCGTGCCTCAGTATTTATATCGACAACAATGTCCTGTTCCTGAGTGAATACTGACGAAAAGTATTCATTCAGCGCCTCCCCAATCTCTTCAGCCTCCACACGCAACTTCCCATTACTATCCTTGATTGGACCTATTCCTTCCCTAGTCATTCTTTTATTCCTAACATACCTATAGAAAGCCTTAGGGTTTTCCCTAATCCTACCAACTAAGGACCTTTCATGTCCCCTCCTTGCTGCTCTTAGCTCTCTCTTCAGGTCCTTCCGGGCTACCTTATAACTCTCAATTGCCCCTATTGAACCTTCACGCCTCATCTTTACAAAGGCCGCCCTCTTCCATTTAACCAGGGATTCCAACTCCTTATTAAACCACGGCTCCCTCACACGACCCTTTCCTCCCTGCCTGATAGGTACGTACTTATCAAGGACACTCAATAGTTGCTCCTTGAACAAGTTCCACATATCAATTACGCTCTTGCCTTGGAATCTACTTTTCCAATCCACACATCCTAAGTCATGCCTCAACGCATCATAATTTCCCTGCCCCCAGCTATAACTCTTGCCCTGTAGTACACACTTATCCCTCTCCATCACTAGAGTAAAAATCACCGAATTGTGGTCACTGTCCCCAAAGTGCTCACCTACCTCTAGTTCTAATACCTGGCCTGGTTCGTTACCCAGAACCAAATCCAGTATGGCCTCACCTCTTGTTGGCTTATCTACATATTGTGTCAGGAAACTCTCCTGCACACATTGCACAAACACTGACCCATCTAACGAACTTGAGCTATAGCTTTCCCAATCAATATCAGGAAAGTTAAAGTCTCCCATAACAATCACCCTATTACTGTCACTCTTCTCCTGAATCATCTTCACAATCCTTTCTTCAACGATTCTAGGACTATTAGGAGGCCTGTAAAAGACTCCTAACAGGGTGACCTCACCTCTCCTATTCCTAACCTCAACCCAAACTACCTCAGATGGCAAATCTTCGTCCATCTTCCTTTCCACCGCTGTAATACTATCTTTGACAAGCAAAGCCACACCCCCCCCTCTTTTGCCCCCACTTCTGACCCTACTAAAACATTTAAACCCTGGAACCTGCAATAGCCAATCCTGTCCCTGATCTAGCCATGTCTCCGTAATAGCCACAACATCGAAGTCCCAGGTACCAACCCACGCTGCGAGTTCACCTACCTTATTTCGTATACTTCTGGCATTAAAGTACACACACTTCAAGCCACTCTTCTGTTTACAGGCACCCTCCTTTAAGATTGATGCCATATTCCTAACCTCCCTACACTCCAGGTCCTGCACCCTAAAGCTACAGTCTGGGTTCCCATGCCCCTGCAGAGTTAGTTTAAACCCCCCCCAAGAGCACTAGCAAACCTCCCCCCAAGGATACTGGTATACTACCATGCTATGATAAGCATATCCTTTCTTAAATAGAGAGACTAGAATTGGTGTTCAGTGAACAGGGTATTGCTGTGTAAAGATGTGTTGCTGGAAAAGTGCAGCAGGTCAGGCAGCATCAAAGGAGCAGGAGAATCGACGTTTCGGGCATAAGCCCTGAAGAAGCCCAGATTCTCCTGCTCCTTTGATGCTGCCTGAGCTACTGCGCTTTTCCAGCAACACATTTTTAAAGCTCTGATCTCCAGCATCTGCAGTCCTCACTTTCTCCTATTGCTGTGTAAATGCAGCTTGATAACACTATTGATGACTTGTTCCATTACTTTGCTGATTATTGCTTACAAACTGATACAGCAGGAATTGGCTGGGTTCAGTTAGCCCTTCCTTTTTCAGGTTAGATAAATCTGGGCAATTTTCCACATTGTCAGGTAAATGCCAGTGTTGTAGATGCCCTGGGACAGCTTGGCCAAGGTGCAGCTAATTCAGTCCTTCGCAGTATTCATGGCCTTTGGATTAGATTCCTTACAGTATTGAAACAGGCCCTTCAGCCCAACAAGTGCACACCGACCCTACAAAGAGTAACCCACCCAGACCCATTCCCCATATTTACCCCTGACAAATGCACCTAACACTATGGGCAATTTAGCCTATCCAATTTACCTAACCTGCACATTTTTGGATTGTGGGAGGAAACTGGAGCACCTGGAGGTAACCCACGCAGATACAGGGAGAATGCGCAAATTCCACACAGCCAGTTGCCCGAGGCTGGAATCGAACCCGGGGCTCTGTTAGCAGTGCTAACCACAGAACCACCATGCCGCCCAGGTCTTAGCTGGGTCTTGATCTCACATGGAGTGAATTGTAGTGTCGAACGACTTGCAGCTGTGAGGCAGGGGACCTCAGGAGGAGGCCAAAGTGAATCATTCACTTGGCAGCTGAGGCTAAAGGTGGATGTAAATGCTTCAGCATCAAATCTTGCATTGATCTGCCTTTCTCCCCAGCAGTTTAGGACGGGGATAACTATGGAACGATGTCCCCTTGTTGGATGCTTAATTGTCCACCACCGCTCGTGACTGGATGTGACAGGACGACGGAGCTTTGATCTAATCCTTGGATTATAGGTTTGCTCCACTGCGTCCATTGTGTGCTGTTTCCACTGTTCAGCACACATGAAGACCTGTGTTGTAACTTCACCAGGTTGGTGCCTCATTTTTACGTATGTCTGTTCCTGATCTCTCCTACACTCTTCATTGAATCTTGAAGATCAACCCTGATTCATGCTAATGGTAGAGTGGGCTATATGGCAGCCAATAAGATTACAGATTGCTGTTGAATGTAATTCTACTGCTTCTGCTGTTCAACAACACCTCAGTGATGTCCAATTTTGTGGTTCTAAGCCTGTTTGAAATCTATCCCGATTAGCACGATGGTAGTGCCACACAAATGTATGGAGGATATCTTAAATATGAAGGCAGAGACTTGGTTTCACGGACAGATGCATCTGCAACACGTAGGCTGGTCAGGATGAGTTCAAGTGTATTCTTATTTGGGTAAAAACAATGACTGCAGATGCTGGAAACCAGAGTATAGATTAGGGTGGTGCTGGAAAAGCACAGCAGTTCAGGCAGCATCCAAGGAGCAGTAAAATCGATGTTTTGGGCAAAGGCCCTTCATTAGGAATACAGGCAGAGAGCCTGAAGGGTGGAGAGATAAGCTAGAGGGGGGTGGGGGTGGGGAGAAAGTAGCATAGAGTACAATAGGTGAGTGGGGGAGGGGATGAAGGTGATAGGTCAGAGGGAGGGTGGAGTGGATAAGTGGACAAGAAGATAGGCAGGTAGGACAGGTCATGGGGACAGTGCTGAGCTGGAAGTTTGGAACTGGGGTGAGGTGGGGGAAGGCGAAATGAGGAAACTGTTGAAGTCCACATTGATGCCCTGGGGTTGGAGTGTTCCGAGGCAGAAGATGAGGCGTTCTTCCTCCAGGCGTCTGGTGATGAGGGAGCGGCGGTGAAGGAGGCCCAGGACCTCCATGTCCTCGGCAGAGTGGGAGGGGGAGTTGAAATGTTGGGCAACAGGGCGGTGTGGTTGATTGGTGCTGGTGTCCCAGAGATGTTCCCTAAAGCGCTCTGCTAGGAGGCGTCCAGTCTCCCCTATGTAGAGGAGACCGCATCGGGAGCAACGGATAAAATAAATGATATTGGTGGATATTGGCAGGTAAAACTTTGATGGATGTGGAAAACTCCTTTAGGGCCTTGGATGGACATGAGGGAGGAGGTGTGGGTGCAGGTTTTGCAATTCCTGTGGTGGCAGGGGAAGGTGCCAGGATGGGAGGGTGGGTTGTACGGGGGGCTTGGACCTGACCAGGTGGTCACGGGGGGAACGGTCTTTGCGGAAGGCAGAAAGAGTTGGGAAGGGAAATATATCCCTGGTGGTGGGGTCCATTTGGAGGTGGTGGAAATGTTGGTGGATGATTTGGTTTATGCGAAGGTTGGTAGGGTGGAAGGTGAGCACCAGGGGCATTCTGTCCTTGTTACGGTTGGAGGGCTGGGGTCTGAGGGCGGAGGTGCGGGATGTGGACGAGATGCGTTGGAGGGCATCTTTAACCACGTGGACAGGGAAATTGCAGTCTCTAAAGAAGGAGGCCATCTGGTGTGTTCTGTGGTGGAAATGTCCTCCTGGGAGCAGATATGGTAGAGGCAGAGGAATTGGGAAGACGGGATGACATTTTTGCAGGAGGTAGGGTGGGAATAGGTGTAATCCAGGTAGCTGTGGGAGTCGGTGGGTTTGTAAAAAATGTCGGTGTCAAGTTGGTCATCATTAATGGAGATGGTGAGGTCCAGGAATGGGAGGGAGGTGTCAGAGATGGTCCAGGTAAATTTAAGGTCAGGGTGGAATGTGTTGGTGAAGTTAATGAATTGCTCAACCTTCTCGCAGGAGCACGAGGTGGCACCAATGCAGTCATCAATGTAGCGGAGGAAGAGGTGGGGATCTGGTTGTGGTTCACACCTGAATTGCTTTCTCATGGGTTTCTGATGTCATCTTATTGTCAACTATACCTCTGCAGTTATAAGTCAGAACTAGTAAGGACAACATATTTCCTTCCCTAAAGGGCACCGCTGAACCAGATGGGGATTTATAAAAGCCAGAGAAGTTTCACAGTCACCATTAGTATACAGTTTTTAAAATTCCAGATTTATTAATTGGTGGGATTTGAATCCATGACCCCAGGCTCACCTAATTATAATAGTACTCGTGTGGTCTACGGCATTCACAACAGTGCAAGGTACTGAGCCGTGTGAATGCTGGTGATCTAAGCCATTGTACAGAAAATAAAACCCAGCTGATCAGTTAGGAAGTTAAAAGAGGGTCCCTGAAGGGATGATCAAAAGATCACCCTATGTCTTTGTGGAATACACTGAGGCCGATCTAATTGGGGAGTTGAATATGATTTAAGTAGTTTCTCTCTACTTACCTTATCAACTATTTCCTCTGATGAGAGGGAGCTGAGAACAACAAAGAGTATAACATTAAAATTAGAGCTTAATTGTTGAGGAGAGTTATCAGAAAGCACTTACTCAAACAATGGTTAGTGAAAATCTACACCGCCTTCCACAAAGAGTTATTGAGAGTTTGAATTGAGAATTTCAAAACTGAGATAGATCACACTTTGTTGGGGATTGTTGTTAAGGGAATGCAATCAACATGGACAGGGGATTTGAAATAGAATACAGCCAAAATCTAACTGAATGGTGAAATAAGCTCAAGGGGAGAAACAGCTAATGCGTGTTCCATCCCTGTCACAGGGATTTCTTGTACACTAGCTAATGGCTGAGTATAAAATCCGAACTGAGTTGAGTAGGAACTTCTTCCCCCAGAGAGTTGTAAATCACTGGAATTCTCTGCTCAGTGAAGCAGTTGAGGCTACCTCGTTGAATGTTTTTAAGGGAAAGATAGATGGAGTTTGGAACAGCAAAGGAATTAAAGGTTATGGTGAGTGAGTGAGTGAATGAGTCCATAAAAAGATCAGCCATGATTATATTGAAAGGCGGAACAGACTTGAGGGGCCAGATGGCCTGCTCCTGCTCCTTTTTCTTATGTTCAGAGAAAGAAATGCATTGCTATGGCAACTTATTCCATGTCTCAGAAACGTCTCTTTGTGGTTCACATATGACAAAATCACTGGGAAACTAGTGCTCGGACAGAATTCGTTCACAGCAAGATTCCAGAAAAGGCAGAGAGAGGTCAAAGAGGAAAACATGAATCTGGAGCTAAAGGAAGGATTATGTCATGTTCACCAGGAAAACTGCCTTCTTCTCAGACTGCTGGTTTGGTATCCAGCACTGGATCAGCAGAAATTCCTTCCCAATAATTATTTTTGGAAAGATTGAAGCCACAGCTTTTTGTCCCCATCACAAACTCCATTCTGTCGCCATGAGCTCCACCTGTTTTCCTGGCCAATGGTCTGAACTAGACTGTTCACAATGTTATCATATTTGATGCCAAGGTGAGCATCCAACAATGCAATATAAAATTTGTGTTATCTCACATCGCACAAATTGTAACACTCCACCAACCAAATCATCGCCATTTTACCCAGCCGCCGCTGTAACGATGTAAAATGCTGATGTTCTCAGTCTGAAGTAAGAACATGCTGATGACTGATTATGTGTCCCTCAGTGTTTACAGTGAAAGGGGAAGAATCTCTAAGTTTGTGCAAGTTGCAGGGATTTTAAAAAAGCACATTATCATTCAATTCCCATGAGCACCAGGAATAATTAATTAGCCAGCGTTTTCAATTTACTGCAATCAGCTGATTGCAATGTGTGCTTAATCCCAATTTTGCAGCACCCATGTCATCAGCAACAGCACCTGTTTTCACTTCTGTAACATCATTCAACTTTGTCACTGGCTCAGCTCCATTGCTGCTCAAACTCTAATTGATTATCTTTTCTTAATCTCCAGGCTTGATTGATCCAAAGTACTTCTGGCCAACTCCAAATTTTTCCATTCATCCAAAATTCTGCTCCAGACCATTCCCTAGCCCAGTGCTCACTGACCTATGTTACCTTCCATTTCACAATGCACCTTTTCATTTTCAAATCCCTCAATGGCCTCAACCTTCCATATCCATTTCAACCATATATCACCCCAAGATATCTGCATTGCCCCAAAACCAAGCTAGTGAGCATCTCTGATTTTAATTTTTTATTGTTTTTGATCATGTCTTCAGCTGCCAAATCCCTAAGCTCTGGAATTCCTTCTCCAAGTCTCTTTGCCTTCATATTTCAAGCAGCCCTTAAAGCCTACCATTTTGCCCATCTTCGCTTATTACTCAGTGTTAAATTATATTTGATAACATTACCAGAATAACTGAGTACACTACAGGGAAGTTGATGTTGTTCATTGCTGTTATCTTACCACTCCCTCTGGGTAGTGACACCCCGGACAGTGCCTCCAGTACTGAGCTCTTCCCAGAGCTCTGGTCTCCAATCACAGCGATGGCTGGAAGAGCCAGATCCTTATCCACACCCAATCTTCTCAGCGAGTCGATAAGATCAATGCAAGGACGTATCTTCGCCTCATAGCTCTTATAGAACATCGTATCCATTTTCTGAAAAGAAAGGTTCAAGAAACGAAAATGATCATATAAATATTTCTGAGTTAGTACTTAATATCGTGACTGAGTTAGTACTTAATATTGTAACCAAGCCTTCTATTTCCTAATTGATCGCTTTACATCAATTCTGGAATTCCTCTCCTAAACGTTTCCATCTCTGAGTCCCTCTGCTCCTTTCTGAAGCTGCAGCTCATGGGGCATGGACATAGCTGGACAAGCCAGAAATTAGGTAAAAACAATGACAGCAGATGCTGGAAACCAGAGTCTAGATTAGAGTGGTGCTGGAAAGGCACAGCAGGTCAGGCAGCATCTGAGGAGCAGGAAAATCAATGTTTCAGGCAAAAGCCCTTTATCAGGAATAGAGGCAGAGTGTCTGCAGAGTGGAGCGATAAATTAGAGGGTGATGTGGGTGAGGAGAAAATAGCATAGAGTACACTAGGTGAATGGGGGTGGGGATGAAGGTGATAGGTCAGAGAGGAGGGTGGGGGAAGGTAGTAAGGAGTACAATGGGTGAATGGGGGTGGGGATGGAGGTGATAGGTCAGAGGAGGATGGGGCGGATAGGTGGAAAGGAAGATCAAATGTGGCTGTGGTAGCGAGTTTGTTTCAGTACATGGTTGAAGAGCTTCAGGGCAGAGGAGTTGACCTGGGGGTGGCAGTGAGAGAGAGACTCACTGAGATCGGTCAGAGAGGAGGGTGGCGGAAGGTAAATTATTGCCCATCCTCCTTTGTCCTGGTGCTGAGTCAACCACTTTGCTGCGGTTCACAGGTAGGCCAGACCAGGTATGTCAGCAGAGTGCTGTCTCTTCAGGACTTTAGTGAATCAGCTGAGTTTTTACATCAAACAATAAATGTTTTATGATCACTGAAAACGAAGTCAGCTTTTGATTCCAGGTTTTCATTACTTCAGTGAATTGAAGTTCCACAAGCTCCCATGGTGGTGGGGAGGGCTGTTGTGAGCAGTGGGGGAACGGTTGAACCCATGTGCTCTGAGCTATCTGATTGCTGATGACCATACTGCACAGTGCTGCCCTAATACAGATGGTCACCATAAGACTGGTGCCACTATTTTCCTTATAGCCTCTGGCCTGCTTAGCCCAGTGTTATAGAGGAGAACTACTAGCCAAGTTAGAAGAGATTTTTGTCTTAAACCCAGATTGCATGATCGCAATCAGGTACAAGTTACATTGGTAAGACAGGTTTGTTGGAAAGAATATGAGAAGAGGCAGGATGATCGGTCTTCTTTGAGATCCAAAAAAACACCTAAATTCCTTCGGCATTCTGCTGTTGGAGCTCTTCTTCATTAACTCTTTCAGACCCAAATCCTGACACAACATTCCCAATTAGCCCATGTCTCTAGATTACTTGCCTAATGATATTACCTCACTGCCACCATCTCCTCCTGCAATCAAAAAAGACTATCTGACATGAAGCAGCAATGGATAAGATACTCCAGACCTGTGCACTCAGGATAACCACAGCTAAATTGACAACAATATATGTTTTTGCTGACGTAAAGGGAATAGGGTCGAGAGTGTTGTGCTGGAAAAGCACAGCAGGTCAGGCAGCATCCGAGGAGCAGGAGAATCAACATTTTGGGCATAAGCCCTTCATCAGGTTGGTTTCTGATGAAGGGCTTATGCCTGAAACATTGATTCTCCTGCTCCTCGGATGCTGACTGACCGGCTGTGCTTTTCCAGCACCACACTCTCGACTCTGATCTCCAGGCACCTGTAGTCCTCACTTTTACCCATAAATGGAATAGGTATGATTGCAGTTTTGGATGACAGTGAGTACAGAATAAACATGTTCAGGTTGACCTGACACTCATGTAAACCATCAAAGTTTTAAAAATCCACAAGCCACTTCTCCAGTAAAGTTAGGGTTTGTTAAAAAATGTTAGCCTTGCCAGTAATATGTGCTTTGAAGGAAAGAACAAATAAAACAGAAATGCAAATGTGATTACACTGTTAATTTTAATTGATGATACTGGCTTGGTCTTAAGCCCATTATCATTTTTGCTCAGACACATTCCAGGTGTTGGTGGGGAAGAATGTTGGTTTTCTTAAGCATGTCTCTGTCTATTCCAATAAATACTAGAGGACAGCTCTGGGTATTGCTTTGGCTCGTGTTGTAGGACAATTGGGATTAAATCATTCCAGGAAGTTAAATGTCTGGTGCATGAATTGACCGCTTGTTCAACCCACTAGAAATGGCAGAATTGCATTAACTGGCCGGAATGATTCATTTGTCTAATTCAGCTTTTTCAGATCCATTTCCCCAGGGAGAAGCTGACAAAACAAAGTCTTACTTCTGGTCCTGTATAGAAGTTGGTGGGGGGGCGGGGGAGGGGCAGGAGTCACATTGATGTCGTACAGGACATTGGTGAAACCTCTTCTGCAGTATTGGTTGCCCTATTATAGGGAGGATAGTATTAAGCTGGAGAGGGTTCAGAAAACATTTCCCAGCATGTTTCCAGGAACGGAAAGTGTGAGATAGACTGGAAAGGCTGGAACTGTTTTTCACTGGAGTGCAGGAGGTTGAGGGATAACCTTACTGAAGTTTATAGCATCATGAGAGGCAGAGATAAGGTGAATGGCAATGGTATTTTGCCTGGGGCAGGATGAGGGGTTACAAAATTAGGGGACACATTTTTGAAGATAAGAGGAGAAAGATTTAAAAAAAAGACATGAGGCACAACTTTGTTTTTTAGCCAGAGAGTGGTTCATGTGCAGAATGAACTGCCAGAGGAAATGGTAGAAGGCTGGAAGAACACAACAGGTCAGGCAGCATCAGGAGGTGGAGAAGTCAACATTTCAGGTGTAACCCCCTTTCAGGACTGGGGGTGGGTGCGGGGGGAGCTGCAGATAAAGGGGAAGGCAGGGGGTGGGTGGTGAAGTGGGGATAGGTGAAGACAGGTAGAAGGTACAACTTTGAATTCCAGCATCTGCAGTTTATTTTGTCTCTGACCAGAGAAAGTGGTAGATACAGATACAGTTAAAGCATTTAAAAAATAAGTTGATAAGTAGGAAAGGTTTGGAGAGATATGGGCCAAGGGCAGCAGGTGGGACTAGTTTAGTTTGGGAACACGGTTGGTGTTGACTGGGTGGACCAAAAGGTCAGTTTCCCTACAGTATGGAAACAGGCCCTTTGGCCCAACAAGCCAACACCAATCCGCTGAAGAGTAACTCACTCAGACCTTTATATTTACCCCTGACTAATGCACCTAACACTACAGGTAATTTAGCATGGCCAATTCATCCAGCCAGCACAGCTTTGGATTGTGGAAGGAAACCAGAGCACCCGGAGGAAACCCACGGACACACAGGGAGAACATGCAAACTCCACACAGACAATTGCCTGGGACATGAATCAAACCTCAGTCCCTTGGTGCTGTGAGGCAGCAGTGCTAACCACTGAGCCACCGTCTGACTCTTTTATTACCAACCACTTATACAGGTTGTATTTTCCTTTCCTTTTTGTCTTGATCCCATGTGCTCCATGCAGTACCTGTGGTTGTGTTGCTTTAGGTTGACATACCTTGTTGATTGATTGCAATTCGTTACCAGATAAAGGGAGTGAAGTAGCTGAATCCTCCTTCTGCATGTTCAAAGTCGTTGTCTGCTGTTTTTTTCTGATCTGCTGGTGGACTAAAATAATTTCATTTGCTTAATATAGAACCAATTAAAATGTACTTGTTACTTGGACAATATTCAAAGATACAAGCAAAAAAATGAGGAACAGAAGTATTCCATTTGGAACTTGTTGTGTGCATCGTCATTCTGTAAGATCATGGATGATCTGCTTGTGTTCAAAATGCTGCATTCCCTGTAATTTCCGCTAACCTTTGATTCCCGTCCTATGTCCACGTTAAAAATATTGAATGATCCTTCTCCCACCACGTTCTGAGGCAGAGAGTTCCAATGTAGAACAACCCTCAGATAAAAGGAGTCTCCTCAACTCTGACCTAAAGTAGCAACTCCTAATTGGTAAAGGCAAAATAACAAAATAGCAACAGATCTACCTTCCTTTCAAAAAATGAACTGGAAATGACATCACCCACCATAAGAAACCAAGGCCTACAAACAGAGCAGCAGGACATACCACCAGCGCTTCACTAACTCTTACTGATGATGTTGCCTAGTCATGGTGATGAAATGTCTGAAAACAAACCTTCCAGCTCAGTGAGCTAACTTACATACTTAACATCAATCTGAGCTACAAATCTTCTCAAAAATCACAAGCAACAGATGTGTTTAATGAGCCAGATCAGGTTACATATCACAACTTTTTTAACACTGTTGGAAAGGGACTGTTTCAAAGTGCATACCACCCTGAATTTCCCTGTAAAGAAACAGCAAATTGCAAATAGTTTGTAAACATTGAACATATGCTTTGAACCCTAAGTGACGATAACTTATGAATAGTATGTGTTCAGTGTCAGGACCCAAGGTGAAATATTTACCCCATTATTTCAGCACACAGAATTTTGTAAATTTACACAAAAAGATCATCTAATTAAAGACAAGAAAGTATGAGGCATAAGAGATCCTGTAATGAGAGCACATCTACTGACACAGAAGCAATCTATTCTCGGAAAAATATGACGTCGGAAGTTGTAAAGTTATAAATCCGCATCTAGAGCATACTGTTATGGAGCAGGCCAGATTCCCTCAAAAGGGTAGCACTGCTGCCTCACAGCGCCAGGGACCCGGGTTCAATTCCCACCTCAGGCGACTGACTGTGTGGAGTTTGCACATTCCACCTGTGTCTGCGTGGGTTTCCTCTGGGTGCTCTGGTTTCCTCCCACAATCCAAAAATGTGCAGGTTAAGTGAATTGGCCATGCTAAGTTGCCTGTAGTGTTAGGTGAAGGGATAAATGTAGGGGAATGGGTCTGGGTGGGTTGCCGGTTGGTGTGGACTTGTTGGGCCGAAGGGCCTGTTTCCACACTGTAAGTGATCTAAAGCAGCCCAGACCCATATTTTCTAGTTGTTTTAAGCAGTTGTTAGTGGATATTCCAGGAGTGATGCAGCTTGGCCAACCATGCAGTTTCAAACAAAACAGAATTTCTTTACAGACTACTGAAGGAAACTCGAACAAAAGAGAACCGAATTTAGAATAACTTAACCTATCTGAAAACCCAATCAACTCTATTACAACTTAGTGATGCCATTCCAAATATTTGCAATATCCACATAAACACCCCTTTGCCAAAAAAAACATAAAATTAGACACAGGTTCTTACAGGAGAGACGTCAGAGAGAGAGAGAGAGAGAGAGAGGATCAGCGTGGAACTGCTTCTTTGGATCCCCAGCAGCTTCTTTGGGTTCCCAGCTAAAACTAGACCAACAAGTGCAAACAAAACAGCTTACTAAATGAAACTAAACCGAACACTGAACTGGGCGAACTGGCCACGCCCCTTTCATTGTACAATTGTTTTAAAAAACACTTGAAAAGCTTTCTCAAGTCAATAGATTAGATTACTTACAGTGTGGAAACAGGCCCTTTGGCCCAACAAGTCCACACCGACCCGCCGAAGCGCAACCCACCCATACACCTACATTTACCCCTTACCTAACACTATGGGCAATTTAGCATGGGCAATTCACCTGACCTGCACATTTTTGGACTGTGGGAGGAAACCGGAGCACCCGGAGGAAACCCACGCAGACACAGGGAGAATGTGCAAACTCCACACAGACAGTCACCTGAGGCGGGAATTGAACCCAGGTCTCTGGCGCTGTGAGGCAGCAGTGCTAACCACTGTGCCACCGTGCCGCCCCAATATTTCCAGACATATCAGAATCTCTGCCTTTACAACTGTTCTGAAAAAGAAAACCAAGGACAACATGACCTTGTTAAAATACCCATAACAGGACAAACCAGGTATTGCCTTATGCAGATAGATATGCCAAGTCCAAAGGGCAGAAGAATCACAGGCAACAGATAGGAAACAAATACTGCAGAGGATACCCTGGAAAGGACAGAAAAGCATGTCCAGCCTGAGGGAAGCTTTATTCTCAATGCAAGAAGCTGAATCATTTTGCACATAAGTGCATGGCTAGAAGGAAACACATGAAACAAGTACTAGTGGATACTGGAGAGATATCAGCTAAAAATACTGATTAATCATTCTGCATCATTAAACAGATTGGTTCAGTCTAGTGCGCAGTAATACATGATTTATGAATGTTGGAGTGATGACTTTGAGAAGAGTCAACACAAAGTGTTGGATATGGCTCAAATGGCGCATCATGCAACATCACAATTTTCACAGAGTTGTGTGGTATCACTTAGCACGTGATCCAGAAATTTAATCTTTCAAATAGGATAAAGTCTGGATGATGGCATCACAGTTTTGTCGAGAGGATAGATTACACTCCAAACCCAAAGCAATAACATGAATGAGGATCTGAGGTTCCAGAACATAGTTGGAAAGCAGTAGCCACTGGTCTCAGCCAGAGCAGGACTGAAGCTTAGATTAGTAACCCTCAATATCCTTAATGCAATTTGCAATGCATTGCCACGCATTAGACAACTGAGCCCAGAAAAACCCTGCTGAAGTACAATGATGCGTTCACAACATTGAGAAGTCTTTAAAAAGAATATAATCTCTAGTAGATGAGAGTTTAAGTCTAAGTAAAGCTCTGAAGTGATCCCACGCTCACCATTGAAGGTATTTTTGCCAAAAATGCTAAAGCAAAAATCTGCAGTAGACAGACAGGACACTGGAAGAACACAGCAAGCCAGGCAGCATCAGGAGGTGGAGAAATCAACATTTTGGGTGTAACCCTTCTTCAGGATTGGGGGTGGGTGTAGGGGAAGCTGCAGATGAAGCGGGTGGCGGGGACAGGTTGGTGAAGTGGGGATAAGTGAAGACAGGTGGAGGATATGACCTGGTAGATCAATGAGAGGAATGAATCTGTTTGGTAGCAGAGAGCAGTGGAAGGGAGGGAAAGGGGCTGGGAAGGGAGTTGGGGGATGGAGAGGGAGGTTATTTGAAATTGGAGAACTCAATGTTCTCCGGGCTGTAGGGTGCCCAGGCGGAAGATGAGATGTTGTTCCTCCAAAAGGTGCTGTGGTTTGATGTGGCAATGGAGGAGCTGAGGATAGTCACATCGAAAAGGGAGTAGTTGGGGGAATTGAAATGGACAGTGACTGGAAGGCCATGTCGACCCCTGCAGGCCCGGCTGTAATGTTCGGTGAAGCTTATGTTAGGTCACCCCGAAGTAGAAAAGACCATACTGGGAGCATCAGATGCAATAAGCTAGGTTGGAGGAGAGGCAGGTGAACCTCTGTCTCATCTGGAAGGACTGTTTGGGGCCCTGGATAGAAGTAAGGGGGGTGTGGGGTACCAGCAGGTTTTGCATCTTTTCTGTTTGCAGGGGAAGGTACCTGGGGGTTTGGTAGCGAGAGTGGCATGAACCTCCCCATCCCCTGACTCCCTTCCCAGCCTATTCCCCTGCTCCCTGCCACCAACTGGATTTATTCTTCCCATTGACAAACCAGGTCGTCCCCTCTACCTGTCTTTACCTATCCCCACTTCACTACCGTGCCCCCAACTCCCCCTAATCTGCAGACCCTTCCAGTCCCCCTTCACCAGTACCCTTCTCTGTCTCACCGAACTGGTCCTCACACTTAATAACTTTTCATTTAACTCCTCCCATTTCCTCCAAATCAAGGGCCCCGGCTATGCCTGCCTGTTTCTCAACTATATCAAACAGTCCTTCTTCAGTACCTACACAGGCACTGTGCCCCAAGTCCTCCGCTGTTACATCGATAACTGCATCAGTGCAGCGCTGAAAATATGTTGCTGGAAAAGCACAGCAGGTCAGGCAGCATCCAAGGAGCAGGAGAATCGACATTTCGGGCATGAGCCCTTCTTTCTCCCCGCATCAGTGCAATACCCTACACCCAGGCTGAACTGGAGCTGAACTACATCGACTTCGCCCACAACTTCCACTCCATCCTCAAATTCACTTGGTCCATCTCGGAAACCTCTCTCCCCTTTCTTGCCCTGTCCATTTCCATCTCCAGCGACAGTCTCCACACAGACATTTACTACAAACCTACAGACTCCTATAACTACCTGGACTACACCTCCTCCCATCCAGTATCCTGCAAGAACTGCATTTCACTCTCCCAATTCCTTAGCCTCTGCCGCATCTGCTCAGATGAGAAGACATTCCACTTGCGAGCATCCCAGACGTCCACCTGTTTTGAACAACGTACTTTTCCTGCCTCTGTCACCTAGACAGCCCTCTGCTGCACCACCTCCATTCTGCGTTCCACCGCTCTAAAGACCCCCCCCCCCAAATGCAATAAAGACAGAGTCCCCCTTGTCCTCACCTACTCCCCACCAGTCTCTGCATCCAATGCATGTCAAATACATGCAAGGAGCAATGTAGTGACAGTAATGAGTATCAAATTAACCTGACCTCCCAGGCATCCCACGGATGAAACTGGGAGTAGATCTACTCTCACTTGCATCAGTGGATTATCTTGTCACTGTAGCTCACTATTCTGACCACTGGGTGGTGGACCAGTAAAGTTTAATGTCTACTGCTGAGATTACCAAATGCCTAAAAGCACATTTTGGGCATTACAGCACTCCAACTATTGTGATGAGCAACAGTCACCCTCAATTCATGCGTGAAAAATGTAGTGGCCTCATAAACGATTGAGAAATTCAATAGTACACATCATCTCCACACTATTCCCAGTAAAATGAAAAAGCTTGAGGCGTCAGTGAAAATCTCCAAAGGAATCGTAAAATCCTTGCTGCACAGATGTGGCTGAGGCAATCCTTGAATGGAGATACCCACCAACTGAAAGCATGGAAAATTGTCCAGTACAAAGATAAATATCATGCCACATAGGAAGCTACTCTTCCAACAGCAAAAAGGATATTGATGCCAGAAATTGTTAAAAAGTGTGAATGACAAAAATCAAGTTGAAATGGCAGAAAACCCAATTTCCATTTTGATAGACAGTGGAACCTTACTGCGATCCTCTTGCAAGGATGCCTGTCTTGAAGAAATTTTCCTCCTCTCTCTACAAAGATCTCAGTGAGTCTCTCTCTCACTGCAACCTCCTGGTCATCTCCTCTACCCTGAAGCTCTACAATACCTTCATTCCCATCATCCACCTATTGTACTCTTTGCTACCTTCTCCCCAGTCACCCCTCCCCCCCCCACACCCCTCTTCCCACCCCGCCCCCCCCCTCCACCCACCACCCCCCACCCCCATTTATCTTTCCACCCCGGAGGCTCCCTGCCTCATTCCTGATGAAGGACTTTTGCCCGAAATGTCGATTTTCCTGCTGCACTCAATGCACATTCACTCACATTCCTTGTTCTGTACACTTTCTCCCTCTACCCCTACCCTCACATATCCCCCCAAACTTATTCACCCACCTTTCCCCTCAGCCACACATCCTCTTCTGCCCCCACCTTCACACATACCCCTTCACCCTCACAATCTGGCAACCGTTTCCCTCTCACATCTATTTGCAATTAGATGGCAAAATGTAGTTGAATGAAAAGTCACAAACCTGTGCACAGTCGACAGAGAATCTGATCAGTCTGTGTTGGAGGAAACAAAACTGACACACAAGTTAAATTCTGCCTGACATGTCTCCACCCACTGGCGTCCTGCCAATCTACTTTGCATAAGTTTCTATTCTTTGAAATACACAATACAGCTGTTTTTTTAAAGAACAACATTTATTTCTGCATGCATTTTAAGATGTACGGAAGAAAAACAAGTACTGGCATTTAGGTAGCACCTTTTAAAGCCACAGGGCATCTTTTATAATCAATGAAAAGTTTGTTGATGTGTATTAGATTAGATTAGATTAGATTACTTACAGTGTGGAAACAGGCCCTTCGGCCCAACAAGTCCACACCGCCCCGCCGAAGCGTAACCCACCCATACCCCTACATCTACATCTACATCTACCCCTTACCTAACACTATGGGCAATTTAGCATGGCCAATTCACCTGACCTGCACATCTTTGGACTGTGGGAGGAAACCGGAGCACCCGGAGGAAACCCACGCAGACACGGGGAGAACGTGCAAACTCCACACAGTCAGTCGCCTAAGGCAGGAATTGAACCCGGGTCTCTGGCACTGTGAGGCAGCACTGTGTAGGAAACAGCTAATTTATTCATGCAAGCTCCCCTATTGTGATCAGAACCATAAGCATGTTTGTTAGTGAATAAATGGTCAGGACCCTAGGAAAACATCTCTGCCTTTCATCAGCATTGTGGAGTGTGGAATCTTTTATGTTCAAACAGGGCTTTGGTTTATAAGTAATCCATCATTACTCCAAATTATTTTTCCCCTAAAGTCTCTATTTTAATGCTTTCACAAAAAGTGCCAACCTTATTCCTTCACTCTTCCAAGGGTGAGCTTGCCTGCTTTTGTTGCATGTCCCTCGTTGACATTCAGGCAGTAGTGACAAGCCATTTTTTTATTAGACTAGATTCCCTGCACTGTGGAAACAGGCCCTTTGGCCCAACAAGTCCACACCGACTCTCCAAAGAGTAACACACCCAGACCCATTCCCCTACCCTATATTTACCCCTGACCAATGCACCTGACATTATGGGCAATTCAGCATGGCCAAGTCACCTGACCTGCATATCTTTGGACTATGGGAGGAAACCTACACAGACATGGGGAGAATGCGCAAGCTCCACACAGACAGGAATCGAACCCAGGTCCCTGGCGCTGTGAGGCAGCAGTGCTGACCACTGTGGACTGTTGCAATCCACATGGGACCGCAAGGGCATTGCAGGCTTCTGTACCCCCAACAGCAACGTACCAGGATGGCGTGTGATTTGGAGAGAAATCTGCAACATTCCCACTGCTCCTTCCAGGTGATGGATCTGATACATTTGGAAGGTGCTGACAGAAGAGGCAGCGAACCTTGTACATAGTGACTGTGCATGTTATCTTGGATCAAGAGTCATGTCTGGACCAGACCAGAAGAGTATAGCAGAATCACACCCCTCCCCCCACCCCAATCCCTGCACAACATTAGTGAACCAGATGGATATCAACAATCTGATTCATAGAATTGACTGCCACTAGTGGGATTAGCTTTTTGATTGTTTTTTCATTAATCTGTGTGGAATTTGAACTCATGTCTCCGAGAGCATTAGTTAAGGGTTATGGGTTACTAGTTGAGTAATGTTCCCACAGCATTAACTGCCCCATATATATATAGATTCTTCTGCAGCAGCTTCTAAACCTGTAACAAGGAGGGCAAGTACAGCAGAGACATGGGAAAACCATCACTTGCAAGTTCCCCTCCCAACCACACACCATCCTGACCTGGAATGACATGGCTGTTCCTTCACTGGAACTGCCTTAATTCTGAGCAAATGCACTGCAATGATCAAAGAAGGCAGCTCATCAACAACCTCTCCCCGGGGCAATTAGGGATGGACAATAAATGCTGACCTCAATGATACCCATATCCCAGAAATCAATAAGAGAAATACAGTCCTTTGCGATATGTATGTATATTCTAATTCCATTAGTATCTTAATCATTTTTTTCTCTCTGCTGAGAGTTTTTAAAAGATTGAATTTTGGATTTACCTCCCCGATTCATTGCAGTGCTTTAGTTTGAGTTTCATGTTCGTCATAGGGAGCGCTCTCTGAGCTGTACCACAGATTGTTGAATTTAATGACTGTGCAGGAAATCAAAACTCTGGCAGAAACGAAACTGCATCGAGGAGTGGTGTGACTGCGGGTGTTGGAAAATGAAACCGAGAGACAGAGAAGGACAACAACAGAGCTATGTGTTTTGCAGTTGATGCACTTAAAGATAAAGTGAATGAGTTTCTGTTGTGGTTTCTGACAATTCCTCTGGAACACTTCGCCTCTTTTGTTTTTTTTTGAGAATCTCAGGGTTTACGGGTGGACCATCACAGCCTGAAAAGTATCTGAGCAACCGCTGGGAAAACGGAATTCGCTCCCTCTTGCTGTGATGCCAGCAAATAGAGTCTTGTTTTGGCAACTATGACTGTGTCATATTAACAAGGGGTTACACAAACTGACAAGGTCTAACTCAGTGCCGTATTTTTTGGTCAAATGCTTGGCCATTTAATAGCTATTTTTACCACGTTAAAAATCACACAACACTAGGTTATAATCCAACAGGTTTGTTTGGAAGCATTAGTTTAAGATTAGCAAAAAATTAATGACATGCAGCTGAAATGATATATTAAACGAACATAGATTATAACAAACAGTGTAACATTTCAGCTGCATGACACTATAATCTTTTGGTATAAATTCTGTGTCTTATGATTCTGCTCCACAATCACCTGATGAAGGAGCGGTGCTCCAAAAGCTAGTGCTTCCAAATAAACCTGTTGGACTATAACCTGATGTTGTGTGATTTTTAACTTTATCCACCCCAGTCCAACATCGGTTCCTCCAAATCATTTTTTACCACATCTGATCCAAACGGCAGATTGGTATTTTAGCCAAGATTTACAGAGTCTGTGTGTAGTGTAACCCTCCCCACCCCCACGAGTCTTTAAAGTGCTCCCCCTTAATTCTGCATTGGAACCAAAGAGGAAATTATTTTCCTTACTGTGTGGCGGAGTTCCTTTTCATGTGATTTTTACATTTTATATTTCCATCATTTAGAGAGAGACCCCCAACAATTAAGAATCTGTTTTTGAATAATGGATTCAAATACTCAGTACTTGAGTTTGCCCACTCCCCAGGGTTGCCAACTTCCAGTGTTTCTCAGGCGACTCTGCAACATGAGGAAAAACCTCCAGGACACGAAAACAAAATAAGGAGGGAATTGAAGCAAAATAGCCATTGAATCAAGCATGAATGATGGCATGGTGACTCAGTGGTTAGCATACTGGCTCACAATCACCAGGGACCCAGGTTCGACTCCACCCTTGGGCAACTGTGGATGGAAGTTGCATGTTCTTGTGATTGTATAAGTTTTCTCCAGCTGCTCTGATTTCCTCCTACTGTCCAAAATGTGCAGGTTAGGTGGATTGGCCATGCTAAATTGTCTGTAGTGTCCAGAGATATGCAGGTTACATGGATATGTGTGTATTTCAAATGCATAGAAATGACTTAAGTGAAAATGTAGCTCAGTAGATTAGTAAATTTGCAGATGATATCAAGATTGGTGCAGTTATGGATAGTGTAGAAAGTTGTCAAAGGACACAGTGGGATATCAAACAGTTGTAGATATGGACAGAGCAATGGTAGATTGTGTTTAATCCATGTAAGTGTAAGATGGTACACTTTGGGAGATCAAATATTAAGGAAAACTATAATGACAGGACCTTGAACAGCATTGATGTAGAGAAGAATCTTGGGGTTCAAGTCTGTAGCTCTTTGAAAGTGGCCACACAAGGAGTCAGGATGGTAAAGAAGGTCATAGAATCATAGAGTCATAGCGATGTACAGCATGGAAACAGACCCTTCGGTCCAACCTGTCCGTGCTGTCCAGATATCCCAACCCAATCTAGTCCCACCTGCTAGCACCCGGCCCATATCCCTGCAAACCCTTCCTATTCATATACCCATCCAGATGCCTTTAAAATGTTGCAATTGTACCAGCCTTCACCAGTTCCTCTGGCAGCTCATTCCATACACGTACAACCCTCTGCGTGAAAAAGTTGCCCCTTAGGTCTCTTTTATATCTTTCCCCTCTCACCCTAAACTTCTAGTTCTGGACTTGCCCACCCCCAGGGAAAAGACTGTCTATTTACCCTATCCATGCCCCTCATAATTTTGTAAACCTCTATCAGGTCACCCCTCAGCCTCCGACGCTCCAGGGAAAACAGCCCCAGCCTGTTCAGCCTCACCCTATATAACTCAAACCCTCCAACCCTGGCAACGTCCTTATAAACCTTTTCTGAACCCTTTCAAGTTTCAAAACATTTTTCCAATAGGAAGACTAGAATTGCACGCAATATTCCAGCTTTGGCTGAACCAATGTCCTGTACAGCCGCAACATGACCTCCCAACTCCTCTATTCAGTACTCTGACCAATAAAAGGAAGCATACTAAACACCCTCTTCACTATCCTATCTATTTGCGATTCCACTTTCAAGGAGCTATGAACCTGCACTCCAATGTCTCTTTGTTCAGCAACACTCTCTAGGACCTTACCATTAAGTGTATAAGCCCTGCTAAGATTTGCTTTCCCAAAATGCAACACCTCGCATTTATCTAAATTAAACTCCATCTGCCACTTCTCGGCCCATTGGCCCATTTGATCAAGATCCTGTTGTAATCTGATGGGCCAGTGGGCCAAGAAGTGGCAGATGGAGTTTAATTTAGATGAATGTGGGGTGCTGCATTTTGGGAAAACAAATCTTAGCAGGACTTATATACTTAATGGTAAGGTCTGTATGGCATGTTTGTCTTTATTGGTCAGGGCATTGAGTACAAGAGTCAGGATGTCACGTTGCAGTTTTATGAGACTTTGATTACACCACACTTTGAGTATTGTGCTCAATTCTAGTCGCCACATTACAGGAAGAATGTAGAGGCTTTAAAGATGGTTTAGATGAGGTTTACCAGGATGCTGCCTGGATTAGAGGGTATGAACTATAAAACAAGGCTAGAAAAACTCAGGCTGTTTTCTCTTAAGCGGCAGAGATTGAGGGGAGACTTGATACAAATTTATGAAGTTATTAAATGAGTAATAGAGTAGACGTTTAGCATTTTTTTCCAGAGTTGAAATGGCTAGGGGGTATATATAAGGGCATGCATTTAAAGTGAGAGGGAGAAAGTTCAAAGGAGATGTGAGGGGCAGTTTTTTTACACAGAGAGTGATAGAAGTCTGGAATGCACTGTCAGGGGTGATGGCAGAGACAGATATAATAGAGGCATTTAAGGGGCTTTTAGATAAGCAAATAAATATGCAAGGAATGTCGGGAAATGGACCAAGAGCAGGCAGAAGTATTAATTGAATTTGGTGTCATGTTTGGCACAACATCATGGGCTGAAGGACCTGCTCCTTTGCTGTACTGTTCTATGTTCTATGAGTGCATTAGAGGGGGATATAAGATAAAATCTCTGGACTTTGGGCAGCAGCTCATGCTGAAAAAGAAGTCGAACAAACAAGCTGTTGTTTGTTTGGGAGGCCAGGCCTAGAAGTTATTTGCAGGTTGGTTCTTGCTCAAAACTTGTTCCTTCCCAGTCGGAGAACACTTCAGTGGTCAAGGACATTCAGCCTCTGATCTTTGGTTCAGTGTTCTCCAAAATGGCCTTCAAGACACAACAACGCAGAATGGCCAAGCAGAAACTGACAGCCAAGTTCCATACCCATGAAGATGGCCTCAACTGTGATCTTAGGTTCATGTTGTACTACATGTGACCCCACCACACTGTTCTGTAAAATCTTCCTAATGTCCTTTTTTGACACCATCACCTTGATATATTGCTATGATCTGTATTCCTGATGAAGGGCTTTTGCCCAAAACGTCGATTTTCCTGCTCCTCAGCTGCTGTCTGACCTGCTGTGCTTTTCCAGCACCACTCTAATCTAGAATCTGGTTTCTGGCATCTGCCGTCATTGTTTTTACCAAGTTGTTATGATCTCTCTACCTTAAATAGTTTGTACAATTTTGGATTACTTGTCACTTTGGTTAGACCCTCGACATTTGACTCTTATACCTCACACGTTATTACAGCCATTTGGTTTGTCTCCAGCACCACCTTATTTTTAATTTTTTGTAATTATCTCTCTGCCTCAATTAATCAGATTATAAGTCATCCCATTGCCTGTTTTTTCAGCTGCTGACACTTTACTCACATCATCTGATACTTTTGATCACCTGCAGAGATTTGTTATTCAGCTTGTTGATACTGCACTCATCATTTATATGATCTTTTCATCTCACAGTCTCTCTACCGATGCGTTCTGTGTCTGTCTGCTTCTCTCTCACTGCACTTGGCAAAGGGGCTAATCTCCAAAAGCTTGTCATTTCAAATAAATGTGTTGGACTATAACCTGGTGTTGTGTGACTTCCGACTTTATTCAAAATGTTTGTACAGATGCTTTAACATTAGCAGAGAGGAGTATGTTTACACATGGCTACCCGAACAAATCGATAGAGTCATACAGGTATACAGCACGAAAACAGACCCTTCGGCCCAACACATCCATGCTGACCAGCTATCCTAAATTAATCTAGCCCTACCTGCCAGCACTTGACCCAAATCCCTCTTGACCCTTTCTATTCACGTACCCATCTAGATGACTTCTAAATGTTGTAATTGTATCAGCCTCCATCACTTCCTCGAACAGCTGTTTCCATACACGCATCACCTTTGCGTGAAAAAAGTTGCTCCTTAGGTCCCTTTAAATCTTTCCCCTCTCTCCCTAAATTTGTACCCTCCAGTTCTGGACTCGCCCACTCCAGGGAAAAAGATCTTGTCTGTTTACCCTATCCATGCCCGTCATGATTCTATAAACCTCTATAAGGTCACCCCTCAGTCTCTGAACGCTCCAGGGAAAACAACCCCAGCCTGTTCAGCCTCTCCCTCTAGCTCAAATTCTCCAACCCTGGCACCATCCTTGTAAATCGTTTCTGAACGTTTTCAAGTTTCACAACATCCTTCTAATGGGAGGGAGACCAGAATTGTGCACAATGTTCCAAAAGTGGCTGACCAATGTCCTGTACAGCCACAACATGAACCTCCCAACTCCTTCACTGAATGCTCTGATCAATAAAGGCAAGCATACCAAATGCCTTCTTCATTATCTGATCTACCAATGACTCCACTTTCAAGCAACAATGCACCTGCACTCTATGGTCTCTTTGTTTAGCAACACTTGCCAGGACCTTACCATTAAGTGTATAATTCCTGCCCTGATTTGAATATCCAAAATGCATCACCTCACATTTATCTAAACTAAACTTCATCTACCACTCCTCAGGCGTTAGCCCATCTGATTAAGATCCCATTGCACTCTGAGGTAACCTTCTTTGCAGTCCACTACACCTCCAATTTTGGTGTCATCAGCAAAATTACCAACCAAACATCCTATGTTCACATCCAAATCATTTGTATAAATGATGAAAAGTAGAGGGCCCAGCACCGATCCTTGTGGCACTCTACTGGTCACGGGCCTCGAGTCTGAAAAGCAACCCTCCACCACCTCTGTCTTCTACCTTTCAGCCAGTTCTGTATCCAAATGGCTAGTTCTCCCTGTATTCCATGAGATCTAACCTTGCTAACCGGTCTCCCATGGGGAACCTTGTTGAACGCCATACTGAAGTCCATATAGATCACATCTATCGCTCTGCCCTCATTAATCCTTTTTGTTACATCAAAAAACTCAATCAAGTTTGTGAGACATGATTTCCCATGAAACAAAGCCATATTGACTATCCCTAATCAGTCCTTGCCTTTCCAAATACATGTAACTCCTGTTCCCCAGGATTCTGTCCAACAACTTGCCCACCACTGACTTCAGGCTCACTAGTCTATAGTTCCCTGGCTTTTCCTTACTACCTTTCTTAAATAGTGACACCATGTTAGCCAACCTCCAGTCTTCGGGCACCTCACCTGTGGCTATCAATTATACAAATATTTCAGCAAGGAGCCCAGCAATCTCTTCCCTCACTTCTCACAGAGTTCTAGGGTACACCTGATTAGGTCCTGGGGAATTATCCACCTTTATGCGTTTCAAGACATCCAACACTTCCTCCTCTGTAATATGGACATTTTTCAAGATGTCACCATCTATTTCCCCACATTCTATGTCTTCCATGTCCTTTTCCATAGTAAAAACTGATGCAGAATAGTTGTGTAGTATCACCCCATCTCCTGTAGTTCCACACATAGGCTGTCTTGCTGATCTTTGAGGGGCCCTATTCTCTCCCTAGTTACCCTTTTGTCCTTAATGAATTTATAAAATCCCTTTGAATTCTCATTAACCCTATTTGCCAAAACTATCCCATGTCATCCTTTTGCCCTCCTGATTTCCCTCTTAAGTATACGTCTACTGCCTTTATAGTCTTATAAGGATTTGCTTGATCTCTGCTGTCTATACCTGACGTATGCTTCCTTCCTTTTAATCAAACCCTCAATTTATTTTGTCATCCAGCATTCCCTGCACCTACCAGCCTTTCCTTTCACCCTAACAGGAACATATTGTCTCTGAACTCTCATTAGGAGAAAGTGAGGACTGAAGAAGAGCTTATGCCCAAAATGTCGATTCTCCTGCTCCTTGGATGCTGCCTGACCTGCTGCGCTTTTCCAACAACACATTTTTCAGCTCTGAACTCTCATTATCTCATTTTTGAAGGCTTCCCATTTTCCAACTGCCCCTTTACCTGTGAACATCTATCCCCAATCAACTTTTGAAAGTTCTTGCTGAATACCGTCAAAATTGACCTCCCTCCAATATAGAACCTTAACTTGTAGATCTGGTCTATCCTTTTCCATCACTATTTTAAAACTAATAGAATTATCATCGCTGGCTCCAAAGTGCTTCTCAACTGACACCTCAGTCACTTGCCCTGCCTTATTTCCCAAGAATAGGTCAAGTTTTGACTTTTCCAGTAGGTACTTTCACATACTGAATCAGAAAATGTTTTTTGTACACACTTAACAAATTCCTCTCCATCTAAACCTTTAACACTCTGGTAGTCCCAGTCCATATTTGGAAAGTTAAAATTCCCTACCATAAACATCCTATTATTCTTTCAGATAACAGAGATCTCCTTACAAATTTATTTCTCAATTTCCTGCTGACTAGTGTGGGGGGGGGGGAAGGTGGAGTCTGTAGTTCAATCCCAACATGTTGATCATACCCTTTCTTATTTCTCAGTTCCATCCAAATTATTTCCCTGGACGTATTCTCAGGAACATCCTCCCTAAGGACAGCCGTAATGTTATCCCTTATCAAAAACATCACTCCCCCATCTCGCTTGACCTCCTTTTTGTCCTTCCTGTAGCATCTGTATCCTGGAACATTAAGGTGCCAGTCCTGTCCATCCCTGAGCCACATTTCTGTAATTACTACGATATCCCAGTCCCATGTTCCGAACCATGTCCTGAGTTCATCTGCTTTCCCTGTTAGGTCTCTTGCCTTGAAATAAATGCAGTTTAATTTATCAGTACTACCTTGTCCCTGCCTGCACTGACTGTTTGACTTGTTCCTGTTCCCCACTGTGCCAGTCTCAGACTGATCTCTTTCCTCGCTATCTCCCTGGGACCCAAACCTCTCCTGATGAATTTAAATCCTCCCAAACAGCTCTAGCAAATCTCCCTGCCAGTATATTAGTCCCCTTCCAATTCAGCTGCAATCCATCCTTCTTGTACAGGCCACGTCTACCCCAGAAGAGATTCAATTGATCCAAAAATGTGAACCCTTCTTCCCTGCACCAGCTCCTCAGCCACACAGTCATCCACTCTATCCTCCTATTCCTACCCTCATTCGTTTGTAGCACCGGGACTAATCCAGATATTACTACCCTTGAGGACCTCCATTTTTGGCTGATGTTGATCAGTAAAGAGTCAATACCTGGGAATTAGTTTCAGAGAGTCTAGGAGAGACTTATGTGGAAGTGGATGACAGATGTTGAATGGTAACAGGGACCACACGGGGAAGTGGTCAGTCCGAAAGAGACCGTCTGGAGTTTGAACTGGATTTTGGGACTATTTTCTGGGAGGAGTTTGGCTGTTGATGCAACAGCATGAAGGTTAAAAGCAAAATAAAATGAGTTTCCAAAAGCCAAAGTAAGGTACTTTGGACCTGTTGAAGGAAAAGATGTCATCCAGAACAGCAAAAGTTAAAAATTACTTTCCCACCCCTAAAACAAAATGAGAGATAATGAGATTCTCGGGGATGTACGAATTTTATTGAAAATTGGTGCCAAATTTGAGAAGCCATATCTTTTACTAATTTAGTATCGTCCACAGAATGCCAGCAGCCTTTGAAAAGTTAAAAGCGATTTTAATGAATGAACCTGTATTAACTACACCTAACTTTAACAAACCATTTAAGGCTAGCAGTAGATGTCCACAACCACCTAATGAAGGAGCAGCACTCAAAGTTAGAGCTTCCAAATAAACCTGTTGGACTATAACCTGGTGTTGTGTGATTTTTAACTTTGTACACCCCAGTCCAACACCAGCACCTCCATCAGGAAGGGCTGATGAAGGGATTATGCCCGAAACATCGATTCTCCTGCTCCTCGGATGCTGCCTGACCTGCTGTACTTTTCCAGCACCAGACTCACAACTCTGATCTCCAGTCCTCACTTTCTATTTGCTCATTAAATGTGCCTACATTTCAAAAGAAGGTTGCGAATCCTTAGAGTTTTTTTCCTCCCACACAGGGCTATTGAGGCTGGTTCATTAACTCTACTGAAGGCGGAGATAGATTTTTAAATAGGTTAATGATAGGGTTTTAGATATGTTCCTGATGAAGGGCTTATGCCCAAAACATCGATTCTCCAGCTCCTCAGATGCTGCCTGATCTGCTGTGCTTTTCCAGCACCATACTCGCAACTCTGATCTCCAGCATTTGCAATCCTCACTTTTGCCTAGAGTTTTTAAATCAGTCAGGGAATCGGGGTTATGGAAAAAGCCAGGAAAGTGGAGTTGAGGATTATCAGATCAGATATGATCTTATTGAAAGGCAGAACAGACTCGATGGGCCAAATGGTCTACGTCTGCTATTATAAAAAGTACTGTTTTGGCTGTAAAACAATTCAGAGTATCCTGAGGTCATGAAGTGACAAAAATACAAGTCTTTATTTTCTCAGGTTGACAAATGCAGTGATGGTCCAGAGGGAATACTGTTGGTGAATAAAGATTTGTTTCCAGTTTGAGATCAGGCACATAGGAAAGGAATGAAAGTCCTAATGATTTGACAAATAAGAAATAGAAAAAAAAAGTAGACACTACTTAAATTGTCTCTTTATTGAACAAGTCAAAGGTTCATTACAGCACTAAACCACCAATCAGTGGCAGAAAGTCTTGATTGTCACCAGTGTGAAGTCCCATTAGTGCTCCCGTCCAGTCAGTTTATGCTGGAATCAGAGTCTCACCTAAGATGCCAGCTGGATCTCTCAATAAACCATTACACTTTGAGAAAAAACACCATTCTAATACACAATACAAGAACAGCACATCTCACATAGTGATTGAGAAACTGTGCTCCAGTGCATGAAAACAAGTAACATAAAACACTCACGTTAGACCATCTATTTTTACCGAGCAACTTCTTGGAAAACCTTTACCAAGAATAAAATAAAGATCACCAAAAACAAAAAGGTCAGAACCAGAATTGGTAACAGTGAAGGAAGCAAAAAATATCCACAAGATTTTGCTTGAAAACTCAAACTCTTGGAATGGGGTAAGTGTTGTAGAAGGGAAATGGATTAAGCTGACTAAACAGGATCAATATCTCACACCAGGGAGATAATTCTAGTTGCCTGTTCTGCTCATGTCTATGGGAAATTTGGGATCATGTAAATTATGGTTTCCTGTCCCTTCAAGAACTACGCTTGGTTGCGGTTCTTACCCATCAGCCACTTACACTGTAAATAATTACGTGTGATCTAATGGAGGTGTTTAAGATGATCAAATAAAATTGACAAGATGGAAAGAAAGAAATAATTTCTTCTGTTGGGCAAATCCAGAACAAGTGGGGGGTGTAACTCTATTAGAGCCATGGAGAAATGCACTTCTTCATTCAAACATTGGAGGAAATCAAGAACTTTCTTCCTCGATCAATCAAAAATAAATAGGAGGCTGAGTGTTCAGATAAAGGGTCACTGGAGACAAAAAGTTAACTCTGGCTTTCACTCCACAGATGCTGCCAGACCTGTTGAGTTTCTTCAGCATTTTCTGTTTCTGTCCACGGTACAACTGTCTGAGCCAAATAGCTTCCTTCTGCACTGTAACAATTTTGTGATTCTATGATAATTCTAAACCCAATAACACGAGATGTTTATCTTGCAAGCATAGATAGAGATATAGATGGAGGTGGATAGATGGAGTTAAGACATAGATCCACTATGATATAATGGGAAGAACAGACAAGACGGGTTGAATAGCCTCAAACTTCCATTCTCATTGATTTCACAGATGGAGGAATACAATGCCAAAAGACAGAAATGTTGTTTTCTCATTGGCATATTTTCTCCAAGACTTCTATTTGGAGGTCACCAACTCTCAAACCCTTTGTAGTTTATTGACTATGCATTAAATCTATTGGCAGATGATTTGCTTCAACACATGGTCAAGATCTGACGGGCTTTTCTCAACCTTTTCAAGCGACTGTTCAGAAACCTGCGCTTCTCAAAGATGTCTTCCTCTTCCCTCAGCAGCTCCTCCATCCGCTCCTGACCCTGCAGCAACTGCAGTAAGTTACGCTGCAGCTTGTTTGCATACTCCTGCAGGAGGTAGTACCGAATGACCATGGGGACCAGGTCCGCCAGTCGGTTTGAAGCAATCTGAAACACAGAAGTAGATTCACCATCAACACTTTTCTCCTCGGAGCCCTGTTGGCCTTGTTCTGTAAGTTCACACTGGATTATGTAGCACAGAGAAAAGGGCAATTTGACCCAGTCTGTGCTAGTGTTTATTCTCCACTTGGCTCTCCTCCCATCCTTTCTAATATAAATATACCATTGTAACACTCTATTCCCTTCTTCCCAATATACCTGTTAAACTTTCCCTTCAATATAGCTGTACCACACACTTCAATCACTCCCTGTGAGTACGAGTTCAATTTTCTCACCACTTTTGGTGCAAGTTCCACGTGAATTGCTTTTGAATCTCTTGCCGACTGTCTTGTAATAATGACCTCAAGTTATGCTTTTCCCCATGAGGATAAAACTGTTATGAATTGCAGACTTTCTAAGTGACCCTTTTAATTTGAGGTAAATGAGGCTCTTCAGTGGTGCTGGTGCTGAACAGTGTGGAGGTATCAAGGGGAAATCAAATGGAAATCAATCCACCCAGTAACAGACACGTGGGTTCAGAGGCTTATGTTGAAACCAGTGTTAAAATTGGAAATAACTAAAGGGCAACTGGCCATTAGTTTTTGGATATCGACCCTCAGAATCAGACAAAAAGGCCTGAAGGGGAAGACTAAAAACAATGGCAGCTGGGTGAAGCAGTGGGAGAGACTGTTTGTTAATTGTCAGGTACAATGTTGATGGTAATGAATTTCCTGTTTGAAGAAATGGAACTCATTGAGGTCTAAAGACCAAGGAAATACACAAAGGTGTCTTGCTGCTGAAAGTCCATTAGACTGCATTCTGGAGTCGGAGTGAAGGGACATCCCAGGCAAATTGCCTCAGCGTATCACAAGAAGAAACAAGTTGGACAGTGGGAGAAATTTGGAATTTCAACTACAAGGCTTCATACGTATTCAAACTGTCCAAGAATATAATCTGTAAATGTCTCTTGGGGTTTCACGATACTTTAAGGTTGGACACTATTAATTTTCCACTACGTAATGTTTTATCAATATTGAGATTATTTGTTACTGTAAACATTTTGAAACATAATATAATGGTGGCTGAGTAAATTATCAGTATTCTTTGAATGTGAAACATCCGGGATGGATAAAGGGGAGCAGGTAGATGGAGTGTAATTGGTTTTCCAAGAGGAATATGATGGGGTGCCACAATAACAGTGACGACATTAGTTAAGAGGATGCACAGAGAAATGGCTAACAGGAAATAAAGTGAGGATAAATGGACAATTTTTAAGTTGGCAACCTATAATAACTAGAGGGGTACTACAGGGATCTGTGTTGAGCTCTCAATAATTCATAATTTCATGGATGAAGGGACATTTCTGTTGGTCGAAACATGCTGTGAGGATTGAAAGAGAACATAAAAGATTTTTGATAAGTTTTTGCCCACTCACTCAAACTATCAGATGAAGCAAAATGTAGGAGAATCAGGTTGTCCACATTGGCAGGAAGAATAGAGAAGAGAATATTACTTCAATTGAAAAGAGACTGCAGGGTGCAGAAGAGCAGAGCAGTTTGGGTACCCTTCCACATGAATCACAACATTGGCATGTAGACACAGCAAGTAATGAGAACAGCAAATGGAGCAATGGCCTTTAGTGCAAATGGGTTGGTGTTTTAAAGTGGTCCATGCTACAAGCGCACAGGGCAATTGGTGAGAATGGCTTAGAGTCCTTGGATAGTTTTAATTTCTTAAAACAGGACCCACTTGCACTGGTTCAGAGAAGGCAGCTCACCAGGCTAATTCTTAGAGGATGGTTGTGCTGATAATCATTGGAGTTTCAAAGAAGGAGGAGAAGTGATCTTCTTGAAACACGCAACATTTTGCGAGGATCTGACATCCGGATGTTGAGAAGCCTTGTAGTTGTAATCGAGAACTATGATCCAGTTTAAAAATAAGGAGGCTCCTGCTAATGATGGGGATGAGGAATTATTTCTTTTAAAACTTCATGATAGGATGAAGAGAGCCTGCTATTAAAATTTACATGTGCTTTAGCCACCCAAGCTCTTTGACCAACAGACACGAATATTTCTTATTGAATTTGAGCTGCTCTCCCTCCCCAGTGCCATTATCCACCTCACCTTCCCCTCTGTACAGAGGTGACCTTTCATCTCTAACATACATTTAACTGCCTTTCACGTGAGCAACATGAAGTCAAAGCAACAATCAACCATGACATCAATTACAATGACTCTCTCACTTATCATTAAAGATAGAATTACATAGCTCACCAGGTAATAGGTTTCCAAATGAATGGACATTGCAGTGATGTCAGTGCTGATAGAAATTATCTGCTGGTTCTGCTCCTCTGGTACCTCATACTCGGTCTGGATTTGATTCAGCTTGTTGGAATAAATGATGTCCTGACTGTAGACCATTTTCTCCATCTGGAATAGAGTCTTCAGCATCTGCTCAGCTTCCTGTTCCTGGATCTCACGAATTTCATCAATCTTACTCTGCAGGGGAGATAAGCCAACATGTTGCTCAGTATGGAACTGGTCGGATGGTGTGCAATGGTCTTTTCCTTTCCTGGACACTGCTATCTATCCATCTTTTTAAATGCAATATTTGACTCCATTTGGAGACAGCCTAACCCACCAAAAAGCCAGTTGTTGCACAGATACGGGGGGATGGAAATGTGGAGCCTTTTCTTGGCAGCATCCGAGGAACAGGAGAATCGACGTTTCATGCATAAGCCCTTCACCAGGAATGCCTGAAATGTCGATTCTCCTGCTCCTCGGAGGCTGCCTGACCAACTGTGCTTTTCCAGCATCACACTCTTTGACTCTGATCTCCAGCATCTGCAGTCCTCACTTTCTCCTCATTGGTTAGAGCCTTTTCTTGGGTTTCAAATAGGTCCTACGGAGCCCAGTTTTGTACTACCCTGTCCCAATAAGCAGGAGCCCACCTGATTGGTTTGAGAGCCCATTAACCATCCCTAATGGTCACCTAAAACAAATGCATCATTAAAATATGTTAAAAAGAACCTTGTATTTACATCAGGACCCTCATGATGGGCAGGAGAGCAAACTCATTTGTACAGTCATTCTAGAACTTCATGATGGAAACCACCATCCCTAGTGCCATTTAAAAGAGACTGACACCTTTATTAAAGCAAGTCTGTAGTTAACAGTGTCACTTTTAGGTTAGGTATTTTCGACTTTTCCAATAAGTAACTGATGGGAAATAATCATTATCACTGTGCCAGGACAGATAACATTGGGAAATATTCAAACTAAAGTCAAAGCAGTTACAGAATCTTACAGACCATTTGGCTCATTGTGCCTGTGGCAGTAACTCAGAGAGAACTAGCCTATTTAATCCCACACCCCAGCCAGAACTTAACACTACATTGGATCTGCCCGACCTAATGGGAATCACGCTCACTGGGTGAGTGCCCAATGTTAGTTTTTATGATAGACTTTCAACATGAAAGTCTTCAAGGACTTAACTGGTTAGCATCAAAGATCACAATGGATCAAATCCCCGAGAGCTGCCAGCCAATCAGAGGTTGCAGATCTCTATTATTGAACCTGGAATCAGTGGATTCTCCAGTAATGCTCTGAATCCAAGCTGAACTAGTGTCATCAGATCCATCTACTACACGTCAGTCAGAGAAACATATCACCACACACCCGCTCCCCCCTTCCTTCCCCCATCCTTTGAACAGAAACCAAGAAATTAGTCGTCTACATACCTTGATTCTTCTCATTAGGTTTGGCAACCCTACAAAATGCTGCACAGCCAAATTGTTAAATACTGACTGGACCTGATCTGGAAGGAAAAACAAAAAAAAAAGAGGCCAATTAGAGAAGGAAGACAATTCTTTGGTTGTGTTTTGAACAGCCTTCATTTATAAAAGTTCTGCTGTGATGCAATCCTAACAAGAAATGATTTATAAAAGACATGGGGGCAATTTTTAAAAATATATACAAAGAAAGTTCATGTGTGTAATCAACTTCTAGTGGTGAATGTGGGTATAGTTGCAATGTTTAAAAGACATTTAGATCGGTACATGAATAAGAAATGTTTGGAAGAAAATGGGCCAAGTGCAGACAAGTGGGACTAGTTTAGCTTGGGATTATGGTCAGTCTGGACTGGTTGGACCAAAAGGTCTGTTCCATGCCGTATGACTATGACTCTACAAGTGATGAAGGGGGAAAGGTAGCTGTGAGAAAACATCAACAAGTCCAAAATCAGATAGTACTGCTTGACTATGATTCAACTGATTGGGAGAGCATGTTCAATGGGCTGAATAGCCTATTCCTGTAATGTACCAAGGGATGAGTCTGCAATCTTGCTTTTTCCCCAAAATCCAATCAAGTAAGATTCTAGAGGATTTGTCCAAACTAACAGTGCAATAAAGCTTTAGAATAAATACGCAGGTAGATAACCCTTTATCCGAAAACCCGAAGTCTGAAAAGCTCCAAAATCCAAAGGTTTTTTTGTGAATTTTATTTCTCAGTCATGAGGTTGCTTAGCATGCAAACAGTTAAGACTAGAGTGGTTCTGGAAAAGTACAGCAGGTCATGCAGCACCCGAGGAGCAGGAAAATCAACGTCTCAGGCAAAGGCCCTTCCTGATAAAAGGCTTTCGCCCGAAACGTTGATTTTCCTGCTCCTCAGATGCTGCTTGGCCTGCCGCACTTTTCCAGCACCACTCTAATCTTGACTCTAATCTCCAGTGTCTGCAATACCCACTTCTGCCCTGTGCAAACAGTTAACCCAAGTCGACACCCACTCGATGTTTGTCACTCAGATGTGACATGTGGGGAGCGTGGCCCAGCACTGACAGCCCTCAATTCCGTCTCAAGGCCCATTTTACTTAGTGAATCTGCTCCTCCGGTAAGATTTTTAACAAAATTCCCCATCAAACTGTCACTTATTCTGAAATTTGAAAAATTCTGAATTCCGTAAACCAGCTGGTCCCAAGCATTTCGGATAAAGAATTGTGCACCTGTACAGTAATAATTTGGGCATTCATATTTTTGGATTTAACTGCAATGATGAGTAATTGTTCTCAGAAGGTCAGAAAGTCAGTTCTGCATGTAGAGTTTGAACATAATTTCTAAGAAAGCATATGAGTTCAGATTACATTAACTTACCTGGGGGAGTTACCTGATGAAATGTTTGCAATGTTAAATGTTTTTGACATACAAAAGCCATCAGGATGGGGACCAAAATCAGGTTTTAGTTGAGAGAAATAGTTTCATACTAGCAGTAGGGCAGTTTTCAGCATGTGCAAGTCCAGGTTTTCAGAGTTGGAAATAAATCTGACAACTGTTTTCGCAGTTTAAGTAGATAGTGCTCAGTGAGGAAAGCCAATGAAACAGCCAGTGTCTGTACATCTCAGGGACAGAGACGCAAGAGAGAATCACACCTGATGAATGCATAGGGATTCACTGAAAGGAAATGCTTGCAATCTGATCAGTTATGTTTGAAATTGAAGAGTTAATGTAGAAGAGATACTTCACTGGGATGGAGTGTCTGTAAAGTATATTACTGAGAAAAGGGTTGAATGCTCTCTTTGCTGTCCACGTTCTGATCTTTTATGAATGACCTTCTATTTATGCAGATTTTTAAAAAATTCAACAAGCTTGTGTATGTGTTTTTGAAAAGAACGTTGGAAGTCTTGTCTGAATATCTTCAGGGACTGACCACAACAGTACAAAAATAATACTCCTGATCAACTAACCCAGACTTCACAGCGGATCTGATCTATATTAGCTTCAGCCAAAATCAGAACTTCCAAATCCCAAGTGCGTGAATAGTGTGGCAAATGTATCACAGCTTGGGGCATCAATGAACCCAAACCATTGACTCGTTTTTCTCTCTGCTGCCAGACCTACTGACTTTCTCCAGAAACTTCCATTTTAGTATCAGATTTCCAGCATCCATAGTTCTTTATTTTATAAAATTGCTATAGAATTCTTTAAGGAGGAATCAAGGAGTTATTCCTGATGCCTTAGTCAAAATTCATCTCTTAACATTGTAACAATATATGTGGCCACAATATTATTACTATTTGTGGGATCTTGCTGTTGAATGCCCTGTGTCCTACATTATATCAATTACTACACTTCAACAAGGTACATCTGATTGTGAAATGCTTTGGGGGACCCAGAGTTGCACAATACCAATGCAAAATCCTTCTCTATAACCCGCAGAATCTTTCTTGCTGAGTGCCATACGGACTCTACATTACCTGCGATCACCTTCAGCATGGTGAGAGAAGGAGGCTCCAACTTCATGATCTGATTCTTGGCTAGCGACTCAAAGATTCTGTAATTGGTAAATCCGGGCAATTCTCTCCCACGCGACCTCTCAGTGTACTCTGACACTTGGTCACTCATTATTTCTTTGACTGCAAACAAAAATAAAACAATGTTATCGTTGGACCTGTTTGTTAAATCCTGTGAAACTTTTGTGTTTCATGGACTATTACTCTCCAGTGCAACTGAACATTTTTCTTTTATTTAACAGGGACATTGACTCATTCTTTAAAAACCGCAATTTCCCCTCCCATGTGGTTGATGATGCCCTCCAACGCATTTCATCCACATTCTGCACCTTCGCCACAAACCCTACCCCTCCTAACGCAAGAACAGAATCTCCCTGTCTTCACCTTCCACCCTACCAACCTCTGTATATATCACATCATCCTCTGCCATTTCCACCACCTACAAATGGACCCCGCCCTCAGAGATATATTTACCTCTCCGCCACACCCACTTTCCGTAAAGACCATTCCCTTCTCGACTCCCTCATCAGATCCACGCCCCACCCACCAACCCACCCTCCCCTCCCTGCACCTTCCACTGCCACTGCAGGAATTGCAAAATCAACACCCACAACTCCCCCGCACCTCTGCCAAGGCTCCAAAGAAGCCTTCCACATCCATCAAATTTTCACCTGCACTTCCACAAGTGTAATTTACTGTATCTGTTGCTCCAGATGCGATCTCCTCTACGCTGAGGAGACTGGATGCCTATTCACTCAGCGCTTCAGAGAACATCTCAGAGAACCTCGCATCAACCAACCCCACTGCCCTGTGGCTGAACACTTCAACTCCCCTTCTCACTTCGCCAAGCACATACAGGTCCTGTGCCTCCTCCATCGCCACTCCCTAACCACCCGACGCCTGGAGGAAAAACGCCTCATGGCATCAATGTGGCTTTCACCAGTTTCCTCATTTCCCCTTCCCCCACCTTATCCCAGATCCAAACTTCCAACTCGGCACCGCCCTCATAACCTGCCCAACCTGTTCATCTTCCTTCTCACCAATCCGCTCCACCCTCCCTCTGACCTATCACCATTGCCTCTACTTCCATCTGCCTATCCCAGCTACATTCCCCCCAGCCCCACCCCCCTCCCATTATCTCACCTCCCCCTTAACCCACAAGCCTCATTCCTGGAGGAGTATTTTGCCCAAAACATGGACTCTTCTGCTCTTTGGATACTGCCTGACCTGCTGTGCTTTTCCAGCACCACACTCTTGATTCCAGTCTCCAGCATCTGCAGTCCTCACTTTCGCCTTGGGACATTCATCCATTTCATCCAACCTTACCTTTGTTCCAAAGGTGGGAGGGGGGGAAAATTCAAAGAAATGTGGCCCTAATATTTCATTCATCAGTAGTCTAGTTGCTTCTACTCCCATAAGAACATATATATAATCCTTTAAGAGAAAACCAAAATGCCAAAGTATCTCAGATTCAGGAAGATTTTAAGATGTAGAGAAAAATGATGATTTAGGGAGCTCCAGAGGCCATGATTAAGATGTCTGAATACCATTCATGACAGATGAGATGGGGCAGGACAATGCATAAAATACCACAGTAACAACTTGGCTTAATGATCATACACTGATTCAGAAGTTCATAGAATCAAACTGAACTCCTGGGAATTGGGAACAAAATCTAGACTTACTCTTCAGTGCACTGCTAAGGGAGTGCTGCACTGTCAGATGCAACTCTTAGCAGAGGAACTGTGAGCTGACTCAGCCAGCCATGAAAGTGTCCCATGGCACCATCAGAGGAACAGCAAGGATTCTTCCAATGTCTTGATCATTTATGATCCATTACCAACGGGTCACCTGGTGCTTCATGTCTTTATGAGAACTCACAGAATACAAACTGACTGGTGTTTTCTCACAATATAACATTGGCTGTGAACATTTTAGTAACTCCTGAATCACATTCTTTCAAGAAAGGCTTTTATAGACTTGATCAAATTTATTGGACAATCACAATGTTAATGGAAGTTAATTGATCACTTACACTCTGTCTGATCATCATCGAGGAGATCATGCCATTTCCCAAAACTCTTTCGGACCACGGTGTATATTTTCAGGCTATCCTCATATTCCCTTGAATATTCTCCAATTGTTAAGTTGGAAAGGTCTTCACCATAAGCTCTAATTTTCTGCAGTGCATTGAAACATTAGTGTTTATGATCATCTTTAACTGTAACCTGAGCATCAAACCTATAAAAACATTTTTCACTTTCGCTTCAGCATCTTCACAATTAATTAGGAAGAAAAATGTGCTATCTCTTTAGAGTAATGCAGCATAGAAACAAGCCCTTTGGCCCACCATGTCTATGCCGACCAAAAACACTAAATTACACCAACTCCATTTACTTGCATTTGATCCATAGCCTCCTAAACCACTTACTGCTCAGGCATTTTAATTACTTATCCAGATGCTTCTTAAATATTGCAAATGTACCAGCCTCCACCACCCTCTCAGGCAGCATGTTCCATATTTCTACCGTCCTCGTTCTCTGGGTGAAAGGAAACCTTTTCCTCTGATCCCCTCTAAACCACTTACTGCTCATCTTAAACTTGTGCACTCCGGTCTTGGACATGTTTACCATGAGGAAGAGATTCTCACGATCTACTCTATCAATGCTTCTCATTTATTGAGATATACAAAATTACCAGATTCCCCCATCAGCCTCCTCCACTCCCAGGAAAGCAAAGCCAGCCTCTCCGGTCTCTCCTCATAACTGAGACGTTTCATCCTGGACAACATCCCCTGAACCCTTTTTAGTGCTATCACATCCTTCTCCTTCGTGTAGCAACACAAAATTCCATCAATAGCCTAAGCTGCAATAGGATATCCCCTATATTCGATCCCCTGGCTAACGAAGACAAGTATCCTGCATGTAACCTTCACCCTGTCTGCCTATGCTGACACCTTCAGGGATCTATGGACTTGTACACCAAGGTCCCTTTGTTCCTCAGTACTCCCTGCAGACCCACCATTCATTGTGTAAATCCTCCCTCTATTCGAACTCCAAAAATACACCACTTCATATTTATCAGGATTAAACTCCTGCCCAACTCGCCAGCTGATCAATATCAGACAGTAGGCTGAGATCATCCTCCTCACTGTCAACAATACCACCAATTTTCATATCATTTACAAACATACGAATTTACATTCAAGTCATTAATGAAAATAAGAAACAGCAAGATGCACAGCACTGATTATTGTGGTACAGACAGTAACAGGTTTCCAATTACAAAAACAACCCTCCACCATTACTCTTAACTTTCTGTTTGCAAGGAAATTTTGAATCCAGTTTGCCGATTTGCCTTGGATCCCATGGGCTCTTAGCTTTTGGACCAGCCTTCCATGTGGCAGCTTGTCAAAGACTTACTGATGTCTATGTAAACCACATATATTGCATGACCATAATATATTTATATTTCCAAAAATATCAAGTAAATTAGTCAAGACACAATCTCCCTCTAAATAAATCTGTGCTGACTATCCCTGCCTTGTGACATTTTGATCCTGTCCCTCAGAAATCTTCCCAACAATTTCCCTGTCACTGACATCAGGCTAACTGGTCTAACTACCTGGCCTATCCCTGCTGCTACTTTTCAATAAAGGAACCACATTGGCTATCTTCCTGTCATCTGGTACTGCCCCTGGGGTCAGTAAAGTATTAAATATTTCCATCAGGTCTCCAGCAATCTCTTCCCATAGCAGCCTGGGATACAAATCATCAGGCCCCAGGGATTTATGCACCTTTATGCCCAAATCTACTATCTCCTCCTTTGTAAATTTTAATATGCTCTAGAACCTCACCATTGCAAATGGAATCCCTCCCTACATTATATTCATAAAGGAAAGGACAGATGCAAAGTACTTTTTAAGACCTCTGCACATCCATTGGCACCACACCTAGTTGCCCTTTTGGTGTCTAGTAGTCCCCATCTTTCTCCCTGGTAATCCTCTTGTCCTTAACTTACTCATAAAATGCCTTGTGGTTTTCTGTAATCCCTTCTGCCAAAAATATTTCGCAGCCTCTCTTAGAAAGGCAGCCTTGCCCTTCTAATTTCATTTTTAAAGCACCCCCCCCCCACCCCCCTGTGGGTTTCCTCTGGGTGCTCCGGTTTCCTCCCACAGTCCAAAGATGTGCAGGTCAGGTGAACTGGCCATGCTAAATTGCCCGTAGTGTTATGTAAGGGGTAAATGTAGGGGTATGGGTGGGTTGTGCTTCGGCGGGTCGGTGTGGACTTGTTGGGCCGAAGGGCCAGTTTCCACACTGTAATGTAATCTAATCTGTAATGTAATTTAATCTCTAGTAAGACTGTTTAAGTACTGGCACAGAATGGTTTCTTGAATGAGCTTTAAAACTTCCATCCTGTCTAATCCTTTAGCACTAAGGTGATCCCAGTTAATGTTAGTACAGTTGAAATTTGCTGTTAATCTGACTTTATTCCTCTCACACCTTTCTATGATTTGTTTGCATATCTGTTCCTCCATCTCCCCCTAACAATTGGGAGGCATGTAGTATAATCCCAGCAAAGACATTTCATAAGTATATTAAGAACAAGAGGATTGCCAGGGAGGAAGATGGGGCCCATTAGAGACCAAAGGGGCAACGTGTGTGGAGCTAGTGGAGTTGAAGTGATCTTGAATACATACTTTGCATCTGTATTCATAAAAAAAGATTATATAGCTGGAGATTTCAATTGAGATAGTGAGGTTCTAGAGCATATTTCTTATTTCTTCCCAGATGGCCTCTTTTGAAGAGGCTAAGATATCCTCCCTCAATACTGCAGTGATGGTCTCCTTCATCAATAATGTAATGCCCCAAATCTCTTACATCCCTACCCTCACATCATTCTTGAAACTTCTATACCCTGGAATGTTGAGGTACTGGTCCTGTATTTCCTATAAGCATGTCTCAGTGATTGCAACAACATCATATTCCCATGTGCCGATCAATGCTTTAAATTCATCAGCCTTACCATCAAGCTCCTTGCATTAAATTTGCTACAATTTAGTTTCCCGTTCTCCCATGTGCCTTAACGCACCCATGAATTCTCCGCCGATCCTAGTATTTTATCTTCTATATCGGATTGGATCTTGCTGCCAACTTTACATTGACGTTCTGCCCCATCCCCCTGCCGGACCTCCCTAACAACATGACCAAGCCTTCCGGCAAGGAATTAGGACTCATTCCTGTTCAGGGGCAACACATCCAGCCTGTACAGATCCCACCTACCCCAGGAACTGTCTCAATGATCTAAAAATCTGAAGTCATCTTTCCTATACCATCCCTTTAGCCACGCGGTCATCTTCCTATTCTAACACTTCAATAGCTCAATGCACTGGAGTAATCTGGAGATTATAACCTCCTGATGAAGGACTTTTGTCCGAAACGTCGATTTTACTGCTCCTCGGATGCTGCCTGAACTGCTGTGATCTTCCAGCACCACTAATCCAGAATCTGGCTTCCAGCATCTGCAGTCATTGTTTTTACCTGGAGATTATAACCGTAGTAGTACTTGGTAAAACGAAGATTTCTGGTTCAAGGAAAAATAACACTTTCTCAATGTATGCAGGGGTAATTATAAGGACAGAGAGCAAGTGAAGACTGCAGATACTGGAAATCAGAGTCAAGAGTGCTGGAAAAGCACAGCAGGTCGGGAGAGGTGGCATTTTGGGCATAAGCCCTTCATCAGGAATTAGGCTTGTGGGCTGGGGGGGGGCGGGGGGGGGGGGAGGAGGAGCTGAGAGATAAATGGGAGGGGGGTGGGCTGGGGGAAGGCAGCTGTGAATGCGATAGGTAGATAAAGGTGGGGGAGAACATGATAGGTTGGAGAGGAGAGTGGAACGGATAGCTGGGAAAGGCAATGGACAGGTCAAGAGAGTGGTGCCAAATTGGAGCCTTGGGACTGGGATAATGTGAGGGGAGGGGAAATGAGGAAACTGCTGAAATTCACGTTGATCCTCGGTGGTTGTAGTCCCAAGGCGGAATATAAGATGTCCTTCCCTCCAGTGTTGGTGGTAAAGATTTGGCGATGGAGGTGGCCTAGAACCTGCATGTCTTTGGCAGAGTGGGAGGGGGAGTTTAAGTGTTCAGCCAAGGGGCGGTAGGGATGGTTGATGGATGTTCTCCGAAACAATCCACAAGTTGGCGTCCTGTCTCTCCAATGTAGAGGAGACTACATCGGGTGCACCAGATACAGTAGATGACATTGGTGGAGGTAAGGATACATTTCTGTTGGATGCGGAAGGATCCTTTGGGGCCTTGGACGGAGGGGAGGAGGGAGGTGTTGGCGCAGGTTTTGCACTTCCTGTGGTGGCAGGGGAAGGTGCTGGAAGTGGGATGTGGGCTGGGGGGTGGGGGGGTGGGTGCAGTGTGTGGATCTGACAAGGGAATTAAAGGACAATTGTAGTCTAGTGCTGTCATGCAATGTTACATTGCTCAGACATAACTGTTGCCCAGCAACAACAAGTTCAAAATTCCTGCATTTGAGAATTTAAGATGAGAATTCAATTGAGATCAGGAAATAATAAGCTAATGACAGGAAGTGCCATTATGCTGCTGTTAAGGCGGTTTTGAATACCCAACAGAATACTGCCATTCTATCAAATTAAATTCTGAAAACCAGACTCAAAACAAGAACTACGGTTTTCTCTCTCCTGGACCTGCCGAGGCTCTCCAGCATTCTATGTGTTTCTATCACATTGAGCATTATCCTGCTATAGCTTATCAACTTTGGCCAAACCTCATGCCAGAGTAGGGAAAATTCCAACAGACTTACAGACATCTCCTTCCTAATGCTAAACAGTGTCAGCTATAGTTCTCAATAATCCAGAATCAATTTTGAAAATTCAATGCAGAAATGCTCACCATCAAACTCTATCTTACCATCAGTTATTAATATTTGCTCACTCGTCAAACTGATGTATGTCAATCCAAGATGTCACTCTTGTGGAAAAGCCTAAGCTCTTCTTTGATTAAGGTCTCAATAAAAAAAAGCTCTTGTGTACTTACATCAATGAGGAAAGGGACTCTCTCTTCATCCTCCTCTGGTACACCGGATCCTATCAACTCCAGTTCCCTACTCGTTTCAGCAATTTTGCTTCGAACTTCTTTCTCGATGGTTGGCAGGGTTTTCTTAATGAGAAAAGTATTCAAAACCACGTTACCTTAGATAGACAAAGCTATATTTACCACCATCCTAAACCCCACCCCTTCCACGTTGACAATTGCTTCTTACTTCACATCTTTTTACGATATTGAACCTCCAGCAATTGCAAAAAAATGACAGAACTGCAGATGCTAGAAATCAGAAACAGAAACAGAAGATACTGGAAAAGTTTAACCGGTCTGGCAGCGACTGTGAAGAGAAATCAGAATTAACGTTTCGGGTCCAGTCTCAGAACTGAGAAAGGGTCACTGGACCCAAAACATTAACACTGATTTCTCTCTACAGATGCTGCCAGGCCTACTGAGCTTTTCCAGCAACTTTGATTTTTGTACCAGCAATTGTATTTCTCTTCCTTCTAGGAAAGAAATGTTGCCAAATTCCCAAACCTCATTGTTCGTTAGTATCTCGGATGCAGGAGTAGGCAATTAGTTTGAGCTAACTGTAAAAACTATTGTGATTTTCCCTCACCATATTTTTATGTACAACTACTGCTTAAAACACAGATTGCTTTATGATACTTGGCGCCTATGGTGTCATTAATAAAAATAGGCATTACTAACCCGGATCTGATTGACAAGTTCTGTGGTCAGTCTGGCAGCCACACACTGAATCGTTGCCACCTTTTCTTCCAAAAGGGTTCTTCATGACAAGAAAGGAAAACAACAATAAACAAATATATCACCATTTGTTTTAGGGAGGAAGGTAACTGGAGTTCAATGAGTTTCAGAATAAATTAGACCACTAGGAATCCAAACCTGCTAATTCAAACAAAATGAAAATTCAGTGTTATGAGGACTGGGACTTAAAATGGACCATGTCATAAGTCAGTTTGGCACTACAGCATCTCACCTCCACATTCATCGCAGAGTTAAAATCATGGCTAAAAATATAGACCCTGAAATTCCTTAAGTATGTAAAGGTTAAAATTTTCATCTTTACATTGTTGAGGAATTTCTGACCTCTGGTTGCCCAGCGAAATATCCATAGAATGTTTGATTGGCTACTAGGCAGGCTCTTGCACTGGGAGCTCGGTGCAAATTTTGGGAGTTAGGCCACACCGGCCTCATCCCAATGGTACTTCAGCTGCTGAACTACTCCCAGAAGGACCACCTCTGTTTTTAATGAGCATTCCACCAGGACCATTCACAGGGATCAGTTGCAGAGGTTTTTTGTCCAGAGTCACTGTAAATATGACTCGTTGGAAATCACAAAGAGGCAGAAGTCACATTTAATATGACAACACCAGAGGAGAGCTAGACCATTACTGATGCATTGATGCCTGCCCAATAATGCATTGCAAAGTTGCAAATGTAACCTAACTGTTTAAAAAAGGGGGGAGTAAATAGGGAACTCTAGACCTGTTACTCTGAAATGAATAATAGGGAAAATACTAGAACCTATTATAAAGGATGCGATTGATGGAAATTTAAAAAGAAACTGTCTGATTGCACATCGCCAACATGGGTGTTTGGAAGAGAAATCATGTTTGATAAAACCGCTAAGAGTTTTTTGGAGGCTGTAACTAGCATAGTCTATAATGGGGGAACCAACGTATGTGGTGTATTTGAATTTTCAGCAGAAGTTTGCTTAAGTTATACACAGGAGGTAACCAAAAAAAGGTAAAGTTTTTTAGATTGGGTTAAAATACTGGCATAGGTTGAAGGGTGGTTAACAGGCAGAAAGCAGGAAATAAGAATGAGAGGGTTGCTTTTTACAGGTTAGCAGGGTCTAATCAGTGGACTACCACAAGGATCAATGCTTAGACCCCAGCTGTTCAGAATCTATATCACTTATTTGGATGTGGGGACCAATTGTAAAACTTCAAAGCTTGCCAATGACACAAAAATTGGTGGGCATGCAACTTGTGAGAAGGATGCAAAGCGGACTTCAAGGTGATTCAGATAAAGCTAGTGAGTGGGCAAGGTCATTGCATATGGAATGTAATATTAACATGTGCGAGGTTGTTCTCTTATTTGTGGAAAGAACAAAGGAGTAGAGCATTTCTTAAATGGTGAGAGATCAGAAAGTATTACAGCAAACTTGTCATTAACCAGCACCTATGGCATCAGTGGTCGATCAATATTATGATTGATTATATAGGCCTCTTGACCAATGTAGAAACATACACTAAGTAGTAGAAACATAATGCAGGGGGTGTACTTATCATTGTTATACTTTATTTACCACATGAATCACCTAAATAATTATGCAATTTTGCCTCAAATACAACTTACTGGCAGAAAATCTTCTTGCTCGCACCCTCAGCTGACTACTCAACATCGCAGAGATTGTGATAATGCAAGACACCTCTGGTATTTGAGGGGTGTATCTTTTGCTGGTTTAATCAAGAGTGCTGGTTCACTAAGGTGCTGGTTAAAACAAAGCTTGCTGTATATCCAAAGGGGCCTAGGTATCCTTGACGCTCAAGTCACTGAAAACTGGCATACAATGCAGTCAGCAATTCAGAATGTTAACCTTTATTGCAAAAGGATTTAAGTACAGGAGCAAATAAGTCTTTCTTCAATTGTATAGTAAACTACTGATTAGACTGCACCTGGGGTTTTATGTGCAATTATAGTCCCCTTGCCAAAGGAAGGATATACCTGCAATTCAGAGAGTGCAATGTAGTTTCACCAAATTGATTCCAGGGTTGCTGAGACCATCCTATGAGGAAAGTTTGAGGATATTGTACCTGCACTCTCTGGGATTTTGAAGAATCTCAAAGAAACATATAGATTTCTTAAAGGGAGAGATATTGTAGAAGCAGAAAGAAGGTTTTGGATGTAGAATGTAGAATTGGGGACTGTAGTAGGGGAATGACGGGTCCTTTTAGGGTCAAGAAAACTAGGAAGAATATCAGGCTTATGAGATTTAACCAAATCAGAAATTATATATGCACTTAATAAAAGCAGAGAGGGTAGTAAACTGATTATTGCAACTGGGTCTTGAGATTTCACTCTCTATTCCCAGTTTGTTCATTCATTCAGTTTCACAGAAACATCATTTTGATAGTAACTTTCTTAAAGGGAACAGAGGCTCTACTCAATAATGTATCTAACACGCTGACAGAGAAAATCTGGTTTATGTCCTGCAAGCTATTCAAGTCCCAGTAGATGGTTCTGAAGGGGGATTAGTATTATAATTTTTTCATAGTTTCAGGTGACATAGTACACTGGGGAGTGGAGAGACCACAGTTTTCTGAATGAATGAGTGAAATGCAGGGTAGTAGTAAATATAGAGTGCTTGAGAGTGGATTGGTAAAAAAGGACCTTAGTACAAAAGTAAAGAAACTTATAATACAAAACCATAAAATAAGATGTTTTAAGGTGATTGACTCTCTGCATCATGAAAGACATGCCACCCAAACCACGGAGGCATTGTTAATTGCTAACCAATATGAGTAAATAGGGCAGAACCTTAGCAGAATTCAGTGAATTCAGGGGCAAGGTTACAAGATAAGCAAGTGACCACATAAGCAAACGAGCACAGTGTGTTTGAATCCAATATGTAATACACAATGATCCTGGATAATCCAAGATGGAGGACGGGAAAAATTTCTGGCTGTAACAGCTGCTCCTTGTTTGAGGCATTTTAGGTGCTGAAGGTGATTTCCTCAAATTCCAGGAGCAGCAATTACTGGTTTATATGCTGTTGCATTGTTTTGGAACTTTGGGGAAAAAAAAAGTCAAAACAACAGCAGTTTTAAAAGGGAGAAGAGCAGACAAAGGGAGCACATGTTGAGGTCAGTGCAGGAGAAAGAGAGAATAATAGAAAGAAACTGACACAGCAGTGTCCCTGCACAGTATTGCCGTTGCTGTTTAAATTCATGTATCGCTAGACATTGGAGTGCATCTGGGAAAATTAACAAACAGTGAAAATCACAACTGATCTTGGAGGAAATTTTGGGTGAAGTTCACAGCACAGAAGCAGATAAGTATATTGTTCGTTTAATGTGACCTACGGAAGGTCTGCAGTAGTGAGTAGAGTGGGTTCTTTCTTGATTATATGTTTTTGGAGATATGTGTCTTGATTAAACTTAAAATATAAGCCATAACTATTCATTTAACCTGGCGCAGTGTTTGTAGAGGAATAAGATGGTGTTATTTTCTGCATCTGTAGATTGTGAAGAAGCAAAAATGGCCTTTAGTAGAGTGATATGTGCTTCTTGTCAGATGTGGGAGTTTAAAGAGAGTTTAAGGGTTACAGTGGATTATATCTGCCGTAAATGCTGTTGGTTGCGAATCTTATCAGATCAAACGGATCGGTTGGAGAGACAGTTAGAAGCAATGAGGAATTTGCAACAGCAACAGTATGTGATAGATGGCAGTTATAGGAAGGGGGGAAAGTCTCTGATACAGTCACATAGATGGGTTAATTCCAGGAAAGGTAAGAGAGGTAGGCAGCTGGTGCAGGAGTCTTTTGTGGATATACCCATTTCAAACAAGTATGCTGTTTTGGAAAATGTAGGGGGGGGATGGATTCTCAGGGGAACATAGCATGAACAGCCAAGTTTCTGGTATTGAGACTGGCTCTAATGCAACGAGGGGTACGTCAGGTTCCAAGAGATCAATTGTGTTAGAGGATTCTCTAGTCCGAGTTATAGATAGATGTTGCTGTGGCCAGCAGAGAAAAATCAGAATGGTGTGTTGCTTCCCTGGTGCCAGGGTCAAGGATGTCTCAGAGAGAGTGCAGAATGTTCTCATGGGGGAAGAGGGGCCAGCAAGAGGTCATTGTCCACATTGGAACCAATGAGATAGGAAGGGAAAAGGTTGAGATTCTGAAGGGAGATTAGAGAGTTAGGTAGGAATTCAAAAAGGAGGTTCGCGAGAGTAGTTATATCTGGCTTACTCCCAGTGCTACGAGCTAGTGAATAGGAGGATAGAGCGGATGAATACATGGATGAGCAGCTGGTGTATGGGGGGGAAGGATTCACATTTTTGGATCATTGGAATCTCTTTTGGGGTAGAATTGACCTGTACAAGTAGTAAAGATTGCACCTAAATTGGAAGGGGACTAACATACTGGCAGGAGAATTTGCTAGAGCTGCTTGGGAGGATTTAAACTGGGGGGAGGACCCAGGGAGATGTGAGGAAAGAGATCAATCTGAGACTGATACAGTTGGGAAAAGGAGCGAGTCAAACAGTCAGGGCAGGCAGGGACAAGGTAGGACTGATAAATTAAACTGCATTTATTTCAATGCAAGGGCCGAACAGGGAAGGCAGATGAACTCAGGGCATGGTTAGAAACATGGGACTGGGATATCATAGCAATTACAGAAACATGGCTCAGGGATGGGCAAGACTGGCAGCTTAATGTTCCAGGATACAAATGCTACAGGAAGGATAGAAAGGGAGGCAAGAGAGGAGGGGGAGTGGCATTTTTGATAAGGGATAGCATTATAGCTGTACTAAAGGAGGATATTCCTGGAAATACATCCAGAGAAGTTATTTGGGTGGAACTGAGAAATAAGAAAGGGATGATCACCTTATTGGGATTGTATTATAGAGCCCCTAATAGTCAGAAGGAAATTGAGAAACAACTTTGTGGCTTAGCACTGCTGCCTCACAGTGCCAGGGACCCGGGTTCAATTCCTGCCTTGGGCAACTGTCTGTGTGGAGCTTGCACATTCTCCCCGTGTCTGCGTGGGTTTCCTCCTGGGGCTCCGGTTTCCTCCCGGGGCTCCGGTTTCCTCCCACAATTCAAAGATGTGCAGATTGGTGAATTGGCCATACTAAATTGCCCGTAGTGTTAGGTGCGTTAGTCAGGGTAAATGTTGGGGAATGGGTCTGGATGGATTGCTCTTCGGAGGGTAGGTGTGTACTTGTTGGGCCGAAGGGTAGGTAACCAAGGTGCAAAACTTGACCTACTCTTGGGAAATAAGGCAGGGCAGGTGACTGAGGTGTCAGTGGGGGAGCACTTTGGGGCCAGTGACCATAATTATGTTAGATTTAAAATAGTGATGGAAAAGGATAAACCAGATCTAAAAGTTGAAGTTCTAAATTGGAGAAAGGCCAATTTTGATGGTATTAGGCAAGAACTTTCAAAAAGTTGATTGGAGGCAGATGTTTGCAGGTAAAGGGACGGCTGGAAAATGGGAAGCCTTCAGAAATGAGATAATGGGAATCCAGAGAAAGTATATTCCTGTTAGGGTGAAAGGAAAGGCTGGTAGGTATCGGGAATGCTGGATGACGAAAGAAATTGAGGGTTTGGTTAAGAAAAAGAAGGAAGCATATGTAAGGTATAGACAGGGTAGATTGAATGAATCCTTAGAGGAGTATAAAGGCAGTAGGAGTATACTTAAGAGGGAAATCAGGAGGGCAAAAAGGGGACATGAGATAGCTTTGGCAAATACATATAAGGAGAATCCAAAGGGTTTTTGCAAATACGTTAGGACAAAAGGGTAACCAGGGAGAGAATAGGGCCCCTCAAAGAGCAGCAAGGCAGCCTTTGTGTGGAGCCACAGAAAATGGGGGAGATACTAAATGAGTATTTTGCATCAGTATTTACTGTAAAAAAGGATATGGAAGATATAGACTGTAGGGAAATAGATGATGACATCTTGTTGCAAAATGTCCAAATTATAGAGGAGGAAGTGCTGGATGTCTTGAAAAGGGTAAAGGTGGATAAATCCCCAGGACCTGAACAGGTGTACCCTAAAACTCGTGGGAAACTAGAGACGTGATTGCTGGGCCTCTTGCTGAGATATTTATATCATTGATAGTCACAGGCGAGGTGCCGGAAGACTGGAAGTTGGCTAACGTGGTGCCACTGTTTAAGAAGGGTGGTAAGGACAAACCAGGGAACTATAGACCAGTGAGCCTGAGGTCAGTGGTGGGCAAGTTGTTGGAGGGAATCCTGACGGATAGGGTGTACATGTATTTGCTGAAAATGTGATGCTGGAAAAGCGCAGCAGGTCAGGCAGCATCCAAGGAACAGGAGAATCGACGTTTTGGGCATAAGCCCTTCTTCAGTAGAGTGCCACAAGGATCGGTGCTGGGTCCTCTACTTTTTGTCATTTACATAAATGATTTGGATGCGAGCATAAGAGGTACAGTTAGTAAGTTTGCAGATGACACCAAAGTTGGAGGTGTCATGGACAGCGAAGAGGGTTTCCTCAGATTACAACAGGATCTGGACTAGATGGGCCAATGGGCCGAGAGGTTGCCGATGGAGTTTAATTCAGATAAATGCAAGGTGCTGCATTTGGGAAAGCAAATCTTATCAGAACGTATACACTTAATGGTAAGGTCCTAGAGAGTGTTGCTGAACGAAGAGACCTTGGAGTGCAGGTTCATAGCTCCTTGAAAGTGGAGTTGCAGGTAGATAGGATAGTGAAGAAGGCGTTTGGTATGCTTTCATTTATTGGTCAGAGTATTGAGTACAGGAATTGGGAGGTCGTGTTGTGTCTGTACAGTACATTGGTTAGGCCACTGTTGGAATATTGCATGCAATTCCGGTTTCCTTCCTATCGGAAAAATGTTGTGAAACTTGAAAGGGTTCAGAAAATATTTACAAGGATGTTGCCAGGGTTGGAGGATCTGAACTATAGGAAGAGGCTAAACAGGCTGGGGCTGTTTTCCCTGGAGCATTGAAAGCTGAGGGGTGACCTTATAGAAATTTATAAAATTATGAGGGGCATGGATAGAATAAATAGACAAAGTCTTTTCCCTGGGATCGGGGAGTCCAAAACTAGAGGGAATAGGTTTAGGTCAAGGGGGAAAATATATAAAAGAGACCAAAGGGGCAGCTTTTTCACACAGAGGGTGGTACGTATATGGAATGAGCTGCCAGAGGAAGTGGTGGAGGCTGGTACAATTGCAACATTTAAGAGGCATTTGGAGGGGTATATGAATAGGAAGGGTTTGGAGGGATATGGGCCAGATGCTGGCAGGTGGGACCAGATTGGGTTGGGATATCTGGTTGGCATGGTGATGGGTTCGACCGATGGGTCTGTTTCCATGCTGTACATCTCTATGATCCTATGGCTGCAATATATTTTTTAAAATATGTTAATATGGAGGAAATGTCTAGTCATTAGAAAATCAACTCGTCTGGGGATAAGGCAAGAATGCAAAGTTGAGGATTATCAACCATCTCATTGAATGGAGTAGTGAATTTGATGAGCTAATTGGTCTGCTTCTACATCTTATGATCTTACAAAGTCAACAAAATATGGATGTAAGTTTGCTCACTGACCTGGAAGGTTTGTTTTCAGAGGTTTTGTCACCATTCAAGGTAACATCATCAGTGAACCGCCGGTGAAGCACTGGTGGTAAGACCTGTTTTTTATTTGTGGTGTCATTTCATGTGGTGATGTCATTTCCTGTTCTTTTTCTCAGGGGGTGGTAAATGAGATCCAAGTCAATGTGTTTATTAATGATGATGTTACCTAGTAGGGTGATGAAACATCTGAAAACAAACCTTCCAGCTCAGCGAGCAAACCTACAACCAGAACCTCAACCTGAGCTACAAATCTTGCCAAAACTCGCTATCAACAAAATATTCAATGTTTTTTTTTATGCAACCTTACCTGAAAAGCTCATTGCCTTTGAAAAAAGCTTTCTCCCTCTCCAATGCCTCCACCAAGGTCAGTTGATCATTAATATCTTGCTGTCCACGGCATTTGACAACCATGTAACCTTTGTTCAAAGCAACGACCTCATTCCTGATTATTTTAAGGATGCTTTCTTCTGTCCCCTTGTCAACCAGGTCTGGCTTTGTTAATATCCCTGCAAACAACAATGATAATGCTGCAGCAACATTCAATTGAGTCAGAATATCACAACGTAAGCACGGGCCATTTGACCCATCAGGTCTCTGCAAATGTGTCATCTATATAGGAACCATCTGATTACTTAGAGAGGTAGTGGCATCGTGATAATGTCACTGAATTAGTAATCCAGAATCCCCATGCTCTGCGTGGAGCATTCAAATCTGACTTATGGTGGAAGTTGAATTCAAAAAAATTTAGAATTAAAAACTAATCTAATGACAACCATGTCCTCATTGTGGTAAAATCTCTTCTCATTCATGATGTCCTTCAGGGAGAGAAATCTGCTGTCAGCATCTGGTCAGACCTAAATGTGAGTCCTGATCCCAGCAAAACAGGTGATTCTTAACCGGTGTCTGAAATGGCTGAGATAGCCAATCAGGTCAAAGGCAAGGAAGGATGGGAAATATAGCATCCTCACCAGTGATGATCAAATCCCACACAAGAATAAAATGAATCCCGCTGCCTTCACACTCTTTAATCTTCACTTCATCTTATTTTTCAGCTAGGAAATGGAAGTTTTTTACAATGGGAATCTGGTGTCCAATAAAATATTACTAAGTCAGGTACAACATGAGTCAGATATATAAAGAAGGACATAGGCAACAGATATTTGGAAACACCATGAGCTCTAGTCATAGATCAGCAAGAAAAATACTGTCGGGATTTCCGGGAAAAGTGGGACCAAGAAAATTGCTCTTCCAAAGGGGCCAGTGCAGATGCAACATTTTGATTCTATACAAATGGAATGAGGAAATTACAAATAGACTATAATAATTTGGTGCAATGGGCAAACACATTGATAAGGTTCAACACAAAGACATGTGAAGCGATTCATTCATAGGAAGAATACAGGGAGAGAAAACATAATAAGCAACTCTAAATGGCTTAGGACGAGAGGGATCTGAGTGCAAGTGTCCCTTAGTCAAAGGTGGCTGGAGAGGTTCAGTAAGTAGTTAATAAAGCACACAGTACCCTCAGCAGTGAGTACAAGAGCAAGGAGGTTATGTGGAACTTGGATAATAAATTATTTCAGTCTCAGCAGGAACACTGCATGCAATGTGGGGCATTGTACTTTAAGAAAGATGTGAAGGCATTGAAGAGACTGCAGAATAGATTCACGTGAATGAAATTTCCTCAGCGTAGAACTGTGATCAAGGCTGCTCCAAGAAGCATAGACTGCTTTCCTTGGAGCAAATAAGTCTATGAGGAGGCTTGATAGAAATTTTCAAAATCATGAGGAGTATGAATAGACTAGCTCAGGAGAAATTTGCTCCCACATGTGAAAGAATTGAGAATAAGACTTAAAGGAACTAGCAAAAGAAGCAAAGCAAATTGAAGAGAAAGCATTTGCATGCAATGAAATGTTTAAGGTCTGGAAATAAGCTGTCCAGAAGTGCAATGGAGAGGAGTTTAATCAAAGCTTTCGAAAGGGAATTTAAAAAAGGGACAAAGTGCAGGGGTACAGGGTAAAGCCGAGGAAATAGCATTCAGTAAATTGGTCAGAGAGTGGTGCAGGTACAATGGGCTGAAATGTTTCCTTCTGTGTCATAGTAATTGTAAAATATCATTTTTTGTGCACCCCCCCCCCCTCCTCCACTGCTTCTGAGTTGACAGGGACATAACCCACACCCAAGGATTGTACAAGTGGGGCCCATTTAAGATTCTAGGTCATGATTGTGTTTGGACCCTCAAAGAGGACTTCAGATTAGATTAAAAAGTTGCTCTTACACAATGGCAATTGGAAGGTGGGTGAACTGTTTCCAATTTCATTTAGAGTCATAGAGATGTACAGCACGGAAACAGACCCTTCAGTCCAACCCATCCATGTCAAGCAGATATCCCAACCCAATCTAGACCTACCTACCAGCACCCGGCCCATAACCCTCAAACCCTTCCTATTCATATACCCATCCAGATGCCTTTTAAATGTTGCAATTGTACCAGTCTCCACCACTTCCTTCGGCAGCTCATTCCATACACATACAACCCTCGGTGTGAAAAAGTTGCCCCTTAGATCTCTTTTATATCTTACCCCGCCCCCCCACCTTAAACCTATGCCCTCCAGTTCTGGAATCCCCCACCCCAGAGAAAAGACTGTCTATTTATCCTATCCATGTCCTCATGATTTTATAAAGCTATATAAGGTCACCCCTCAAGCTCCAATGCTACAGGGAAAACAGCCCAAGCCTGTTCAGCCTCTCCCTGTAGCTCAAATCCTCCAACCCTGTCAACATCCTTGTAAATCTTTCCTGAACCATTTCAAGTTTCACAACATCTTTCTGATAGGGAGGAGACCAGAATTGCACACAATATTCCAAAAATGGCCTCATCAATGCCCTGTACAGCCACAACATGACTTCCCAACTCCTGTAAACAATACTCTGACCAATAAAGGAAAGCATACCAAACACCTTCTTCACTATCCTATCTACCTGCGACTCCACTTTCAAGGAGCTAAGAACCTGCACTCCAAGATCTTTGTTCAGCAGCCTAGGACCTAACCATTAAGTGTATAAGTCCTGCCAAGATTTTGTTTCCCAAAATGCAGCACCTCACATTTATCTAAATTAAACTCCATCTGTTCTCCTCGCTTTGGCGGCTTAGACCACAGACAAAACTTGCAGCCTCTTCAGCAGCCTTTGATACACAAAAGGTGATAGAGGTTTGAAACTATGTTCCTCAAATGGTGGTTGACCAATTGTTAATTTTAAATTGGACATAGATAATTTTTTGTAAAGCAGAGGTATTAGAAATGTGAACAAAAGACAGATAAATGTAATTAGTCCACAGATCAGCCAGGTTCTCAGGTTTGAGAGGATGCATGGCCTACTCCTGTACCTATGATGTGAAATGTGGGCCAAATCTTAGAAGCTGAAATCTTAGAATGCCTGCAACTGCAGACACCTTCCACTGCCATGCAAAGCAGAATTCTTCCTCTGACTCCATGCAACTTTGACAATAAAACAGAAAATCCTTAGAATAATATCTGGGATAGATTATACAGTCCACTACATTGACACCTCATCGTTAAATTCTCTACTTAAAATCGAGCCATTAAACAATATTAAAAGAGAAACATTATTATATTAATAAATATCAATGGGTTAAAGGATAAGGTTTTGAAAGCATGTTACTTGCTACCAGTTTCTAAACCATGGATGACAGTGCAGAGTTATCATCTATTTCGTAAAGAGGAGGAAGTGCTGGTGATACAGTTCTGAAGACAGTCATATTAGACTCAAAAATGTTAATTCTCTTTCTCTCTCCACAGATGCTGCCAGACCTGCTGGTTTTCTCTAGCACTCCCTGCTTTTATTCTGGATTTCCAATATCCACACTATTTGGCTTTTATCCATTTTGTAACCTCTGGATCTGTATGGTGGTCAGTTGAAGCGGAGAGTTGGGGTGGGTTAAAGGGTTATTGTTGTAATTAGCAGTGGATTCATGGACTGCCTCAATGTGTGCATTTTTGCTGAAGTAAACACACTTCAAAATCGTTTTCACTTCAATTAACATCTCCTGATCAGAGGACCTAAATAAACAACATGTTTAAAAATACAAAGCTTCTAGGATTTGGTCCATATTTCACCACATAGGAACAGGAGTAGGCCAGACAGCCTCTCAAGCCTGAGATCATGGCTAATCTGTGGACTAATTACATGCACCTGCCATTGGCCCACATGCTTCAATGCCGTTGCTTAACAAAAAATGACCTATCTCCAAACTTAAAATTAACAGTTGGTCTAGCATCAACCAGTATTTGAGGAGTGTGGTTCCAAACGTCCACAATCTTTTAGAACAGAGAACAATATAATATACAAATGGGCCCTTGGATCCACAATGGTGTGCAGAATACAACACCAAATTAGACTAATCCCTTTTGCCTGTCCTTGGTCCATATTACTCCATTTCTTGCTTATGTGTGTATCTAAAAGGCTCTTAAACGTCCCCATGGTATCTGCCCCCCATTACCACTGCTGGCAGTGCTTTCCAGACTCCTACCACTCTGTGCAAAAACACTTGTCCCTCACATCTCTCTCGAACTTCCCTCTTCACCTTAAATGCTTGCCCCGTAGTATTAGACATTTCAACACTGGGAGAAAGATTCTGACCGTCAACTTTATCGATGCAGCTCATAATTTTATAGACTTCTATCAAGCTCCCCCTTCAGCTTCAGCCCAGAGAAAACAACCTGAGTTTTTTTGAGCTTTTCCTTATAGCTCACACCCTCTAATCCAGGCAGCAACCTGTTAAACCTCTTTGCACATCCTTCCCCACTCTCACCACCAAAAGTCCTTCCTGTTAAGCGGCAACCAGAATTGAATGCGATACTCCAAGTGTGATCTAAACAAAGTCTTATAAAGTTGCAACATGACATCCTGACTCTTGTACTCAATTCCCTGACCAGTAAAGGCAAGCAGGCCATACGTCTTCTTTACCACCCTACCTACTTGAGTAGCCACTTTCAGAGAGCTATGGACTTGAACTTTTGGACTTGTGTGTGTAGAAAGGCTGAGGGACTTGACGCTGTTTTTGTTAGAGAGAAGAAGGTTGAGCAGTGACTTAATGGAGACATAAAAGGTAATCAGAGGGTTAGATAGGATGGGCAGTGAGAGCCTTTTTCCTCAGATGGTGATGGCTAGCATGAGGAGACGTAGCTTTAAATTGAGGGGTGATAGATATGAGACAGAGGTAGTTTCTTTACTCAGTGTGTTGCATACCCCTACTACTCTCTATCTGCAACAGTAGTAGACTCACCAACTTTAAGGGCATTTAAATGGTCATTGGATAGAAATATGAATGAAAATGGAATAGGGTAGGTTAGATGGGCTTCAGATTGGTTTCACAGGTCGGCGTAACATCAAGTGTGCTGTAAAGTTCTAAGTTCTAAATGCTTTCAAACATTTCTCCTAAAGCTGCATGGCCCTAATATTTAGACTATGACCCTAGATCTAGAATCCCAAACCAGTAGCAATAAGTTATCTTTGTCAATTCTGTCTTTTCCTGTTAATACCTTGATTGACCCATTTGAAATGGAGCTTCCTACTTTCCTGCAGAGGGCTGGATAACTCTAACTGCGTACCTTGAAAGATGGATATTTTAATTTAAAGCAAAATGAATTGATTGACTCTTGATGCATTTTGTTATGTATTTGTAACTCCAGGCTAGACCATTCCAAGTCGCTTTAGGCCAGTGCTTTCACCCACCAAACATTTCAGTTTGCTACCTGTTTCCTAACTTCTAGCACACTGCACCCACCCTGATTGATATCTGCTCCTGATCTGGTGAAATCCTGTCTATTGAAGATTCTCCTGTTTGTTTACAAAACACTCTTGGGCTTCATCCTCCTCATCACTATTCCTTTGAACCCTTCAAGATACCTGCACTGCTCTAATCATAATCAATTTTCACAACCATTGGTTGTTCAGTGACTGCCAAGCTGCTAACTCTGGAATTTCCTCCCTCAATCTCTCTGCCTCTCATTTTCTTTTGCTCTTCAAAAACATATCTTTGACCTGGCACTTGGCCATCTTTCCTAACACTGTCATATGTGTCAGAGTTTTTTTTTGTAAATTTATCTGTGAAGTGCCTCAAGATTTTAAAGTCCATTAAAGGCACTTTGATTAATTCTACAAACAGAACTAATTCAGCTCAATACATTTTTACCTGAATGAACATCTAGAAGAAATAGGAAATTTGTCTCTTACCCAAAGTTCTCTCCCCTGAAGGATCAGCCTCCTGGGCCATTTTCAAGGCCTCTGTCGTAGCTATATCAACATTACATGGGATGACAACAAGATTAATGGTCTTATCTTCATTGATGTAGGAATTGATCAGCTGCTTGATCTGAAGGAATGTACAATAAAATTGGTTCATTAAAAAAAGACATGAATTTTTTGAAGTTTTTATTTAACCTGTTGAAACACGTAATGACATACCTATGGAGCAGATCAGGCTTGAACCGGGTCTCCTGGCTCAGAGATAGGGCACTGCAACCATGCCACAAGAATCACTTTGACATTAATTTATATTCTGCCTTTCATGACCTCAGGATATCCCAAAGCAATTTACAATCGATGAAGTAATTTAAAATAGTAGGTAACTTATGCATAGAAAATAACTTTGAGAAGATTACCAGAATGTTGATATTTATAACTAATGGAATAAAATACTGTGCAAAGATTTTGATTGTATATTAATTGTATTTATTTGCTATTAAGTGGTGCATATCACATCCACAGGGGATTCATTAATATCCCAAAAGTATACTTAGACCCAGACTGAAGCTACGGTGCTTGCTTAATATTCTAAATCTGACATTAAATATTTATGAAAGCGTGTGAAGATTGGCTCCAATTATATCCTTCCTCAAAAGCTTTTTGGATTGTAATAAAAAAGGTAGAAGTCATGCTCCAATTTTACAAAGACCTGGTTGGACTAACAGTGTAACATGAGGGTGAAGCAGATATTTGGTGCTAAATGATTTATTCTTAAAGCCGTATACCTCAGCAGTGTCTTTCAAATAGGAATATCATGATTACTTTTTTTTTTAAGAACACGTTCACTAGGACAACAAAGGACCTTCTCTCTAAAGTTTGCTCAAAATAGTGAAATCCTTTGCATCCACCCGAGAAACCAGGTTGCTTGAAAAGACAGTATCTCTGACAATGCAGCATTCCTTCAATAGAGTGAGGGTGTTATCATTGAGACACAGCTGGCACAGTGAAGAAAAGGTGGATTTTAAACTCAAATTCAAACCAGAATCAGCAGTGAGCAAGAAAGGACTGGACCTAAACGAGTAGGGAACAAGTAGGTTCAAGCAAGTGCAAACAAGATGGAAGTATTACTTTAAGAGAAAATGTAAAGTCTTGAACAGCCAAGATGGAAAGCATCAACCTATTGATGGTGCAAGAATTGCATCTGTTGCTGTAATTCAAGACTATATCTAACAATCTTGCAATGTGCATATGTAATATCAGTTGGGAATCTGTAAATAAATCTAAGTGACTTGTTGTTCACCAGTCCCATGTATGACACCAGGAGAAAGCAAAGACTGCAGATGCTGGAGATCAGAGTCAAAATGTATGGTGCTGAAAAAACACAGGAATGCCTGATGAAGAGCTTATGTTCAAAACATCGACTGTCCTGCTCCTCGAATGCTTCCTGACCTGCTAGGCTTTTCCAACACCACAATTTTTGACCATGTGTGACACTGGTGGGTTTGTATAAAAAGGCGGAAAAAAAAAGAGTTTCAAAAAGATTTTAGAAAGGAGAGATGTGGGATTTAATCAGGCAAGTGGAATAAAGAGTGAGTTGGACGGGTTAACCTAAAGAGACAGAACAGTGGATAAGAAAAGAGGATGCAGAAGGCACCATTCCATGCTACCATTCCATTCAATGAGAGGCAATAAACATGAAGCCATGCTTAATGTCTGTCAATTAGTCATTAAAAAGATCAGAGCTGCCAATTACTATTAGCATGGCTTCCAGTAAGGGGAATCATGCTTAACTAATTGGTTCATTTTTTTGAAGGCGTTATGGGGTTCTTGTGATGCAGTGGTAGTCTCCCTACACCTGGTCTGGGAGGTCTGGGTTCAAATCCTATCTGTGCCAGAGGTGTGTAATAACAATACCTCTGAACAGGTTGATTAGAACAAACAGATTACGTTAAAAAGAACAATGGAGTTAGGCCACAGATCAGCCGCAATCTCACTGAGTGGTTGAACAGGCGCAAGGGTCTGAATGACCTTCCCTTGCTCCATTGTAAGAAGCAGGAGCATCTACATAATTGGGTTGTCTGTGACAGGCACAGTAAAAAAATCTGTTGATATTGGCTCGGTCTTTGCAAAATTTGAATAAATTTTAGAAAACGAAACTGAAATAGTAGAGGCATTCTTGTGGTGCAGTGGTATTGTCACTAACTATGGACCAGGAGGCCGAGGTTTGACTCTCACCTGCGCCAAAAGGTGTTTCTTAACATCTCTTAACAGGTTGATTAGAAAAACAGGTGAAGCAGTAATGTGCTATAAATAAAGGGGAGCCCGTAGACGTACCATACTTGGATTTCCACATGGCCTGATTATAAGCCATATCAAATCTTATTGCACAAATAAAAGCTCACAGCGTAGAAGGTAAAAATATTAACATGATAAAACACCGGCTTACAGAAAACAGAATGTGTGCATAAGAGCCCTTGAATGACGGGAAGGATTTTATAAGTGGAGCAGCCAAAGGGTCTGTGCTGCAGCCTCAGCCTTTTACAATTTATATCAATAATTTAGGTAAAAGTAAAGGTATGGTAACAAAATCTGTAGATGACAGAGGTAGGTAGGGAAGTGTGAAAAAGACATGGAGTTTACAGATAGGTAGAGCTAGGTTCCACTAGTGAGATAAATCTGGCAGATGGTGTATAATGTGGGAAAATTTGAAGTAATTTACTTTGGCAGGATGGATACTGAAGCAGAGTATCACTTAAACAAAAAAATCACTGCGCAATACTCAGGTGCAGAGGGAGCTAGGTGTTTTCATGTAAGAGTCAAAATGTTAGTATGCAGTGCAGAACATTATAAAGAAAGGTAATGGGATGCCATTCTTTATCACAGGAGGAACTGAAATACTTCAGTGATATCAGGCATTAGTCAGATCACATCACAAATACTGTAAAAAGTTTTGGTCTCCTTATTTAATGGTGTTGGAGGGTGGTTCTAGGTCGACACCTGGAATTCGTGGGTTGTCTTTTGAGGTTTAGTTGGACAGACTGAGCTAGTTTCCACTGGAGTTTAAAGGAGTTAGGAGTGATTTGACTGTCATGCCCAAGACCATGAAAAGGTCTTGACAAAGTTGTTTCCCTCTCGTGGGGGAGTCCAGAAGTTTGGGGGGGGGGGGGGGGGGGGCGCAGGACAGAGGGGCAGTGTTTTAAAATTTTAGGACAGACATAAGGAGAGATTTCTTTAAGGGCTGTGCAACTTTGGAACTCTGTGCCTCAGAAGGAGAATTGGGAATCACCCAATACATTCCCTTTTGGAGTGACTGCTGTGGTTGTTTTTCTGCTGTGCGACCCTACCTGGTCTCCGATGTCCTGTGGCTGGCTCCCAACTGCCACTCTTGCAATTCCCGGCAGATCGATCAATGTCAGATCAGGGACCTTGCTAGACTCCACTTCCACACTGATCAGCTCAGAGCTGATTCCTTGGTCCTTTCCAGCCATGATGTCCTGAGCTGTAAATCGAACCAAACTCTGCATCAACCACATTGCACAGTTTTCTGACACAAAACCATGGATTTAAATGAAATGTTTCTTTTTCCACTCTTTGTCAGATCAGTCACTATCGTTTATCCTTCTCAACTGTGTGGATAAGTAAATGTCACCCAAGACTCCTGAGAGCAGCTGAGTCAAAGCAGAAATCCGCAGTATAGTGATTCAGTTATATTCCCCGGTCTCTACTTGCTGCTTTATCTGTCTCTACCTTTTCAAGAGACGCTGACCCCAATTGGAGTTTTGTGGGAGATGTACAGTAGGAGTAATGGTGGTGGACACATTTGGATGGGTGGGTCGACTGGAAAAAAAGCATCTCACCTTCAAGAAGTGGACCTCAGGCCTTATTGAAGTAATCCAAGACAGTCTATCTTTCTCTCTCCTGAAACTAATAGGTCTGTAAGTATGTAAGTTAGCTCACTGAGTTGGAAGGTTTCTTTTCAGATGTTTCGTCACCATGACTAGGTAACATCATCAGTGAGAGTCTCCAGTGAAACATTGCTGGTATGTCCTGCCTTTCTATTTATAGGTCTTGGGTTTCTTAGGACAGGTGAAACAAAGATACGCATGAGAATTCTTCAGAGGCATGGCATAACCAGAACTCCATCAATAAACACATCAACTTAGATCTGATCTACCTTCCCTTGAAAAAAAAACAGAAATGACATCACTCACCTTAAGAAACCAAGACCTATAAACAGAGAGGTGGGACATACCACCAGCACTTCTCTGAAGACACTCACTCATGATGTTACCTTGTCCTGGTGACAAAATGTCTGAAAACAAACCTTCTGGCTCAGCGAGCTAACTTACATACTTAATATCAACCTGAGCTAGAAATCTCAAAAATCACTAGGACTGAAAGTGCTAAATGTATGGTCTGGAATCTCTGAATCTAAAGGAACGTTCCTCAGAGCAGTTAGCATTGGACAATGATGAAGGGCTTTTGCCCGAAACGTCGATTTCGAAGCTACTTGGATGCTGCCTGAACTGCTGTGCTCTTCCAGCACCACTAATCCAGAATCTGGTTTCCAGCATCTGCAGTCATTGTTTTTACTGAAGGACTTTGACAGTTGATCACAGTGCAGAGAAGGAGAACCAAAGGCTGCTTTGGTGCCTGAGTGGGAAGAACCTCTGCTCTTCCAGGCCAAGAGCATCTCAGATATTTCCTTGAAACTGACTTGTGCCTCTTGCTTTGTCTGTGTCAGCAGCCTTGAGCTAATTCAGAGTCAGTGCAAACAATCTGTGGTCAGCCAGGAGATCAACATGCCTTCAGGCTACTCCATGAATCCAGCCCAATGTTAACCCTCTTCCCTGCCCCAACACCATCCTTGCTGAATGGAGAGTTGCATTTGAAGCCAAAATGGAAGCGCCCAGGATAGAACTTCCACCTGATCTGCAGACTTAACAATGCACCCGAAACCAGATCCCAATACGGAATTCTACTTTTCAAACATGGGGAAATGGCATGAAATGGGCAGAATCCGATCTGCTATCCACTCTATCCATCATCTATTCACTGTTACTGAGGGCAATGGAATTAAACCATCAGGTGCTGAGTGAGTGTTGGAGTGATGATAAAATATTGTCTGTTTTTGTGTTACAGCCTTAAATGAATTCCTCCCTCATCGCTCATTACCTGCCTGTGCTAATCACCACAGGGACAATTTGTGACCCAGCATTAGCCTCAGTGTGAACAAGCTTGTAGAAAGAGAGTGAGGACAAAGCAGCCAGTCCCCACTCCTACCTGCTGTGCAGTGCTGTTGGTGGAAAGAGGCATGTAAACACAGACAAGGCAGAGTTTGGCCGCAGTGATTCCCCCTTCAGTCATGCAGCCCACCACTCATGGTCAGAAATACCACACAAGAAATGGCCACCAGGGTGAGGTACCAGAGAGCACCCAGGATTTCTGCAAATGAATCTTTGAATGTGGCTTTCAAGTTCAAAGAAGCGAAGAGAAAATTGTGAGGAAAAATATAAATAATTTGCAGCGTATTATTAAACAAATCACAAATATTTCATCATTATCAACACCAAAACCTGGTAACACCAGGCTATGATCACTGGGACCATCACCTTTCACAATTTCTTTCTCCACCTCAGATGGGTCTGACAGTTCTTTCAAATAATTCTTGTAACTTATCTGTGCCTTCCATATTTTGCTCTCTCTAGCATTTTTCAGCTTCAGTTCAAGAGGACATCTTGTCACAATTCCTGTCAAATAGAGAGAAGTAATGTCAGTCAATCTTTCATTGCAAAAAAAAAAAGTTCTGCACAGAGGATGCTTTAATCCTGTTGATAATGAGAGATGGAAAGTGAAAGAGAATTAAGTTAGATAGACTTCTCCATCTTCCATTAAGACAGGACGGATATGAGCAAACATTCACACTTTTGCTGATAAAACTGACGAACTTTCTATTGACCAGCAGAAACAGGAAATAGCCATTCAGCTCCTCGAGCCTGTTCCACAGTTCAATTGGACCATGGCCAATCTTTTGCCCACCGTCACAAACAACCTTGCCAAACCCGATCAATCTCAATTTTGACATTTTTAACCAACTCCCTGCCTCAGACAGCTTTTCCACTAATGAGCTTCAGAGTGTCCAATAGATTGCAATAAGAGGGGCTTGTTGTCAACATCCTTGAACAACATCCTTTAAGATCAGGCCCCACTTAGGGAATTAATTTCTATCTCTCGCAGTAATTCATCATAACATCTTTCACAATTCAATTACCTCACTCTTTAATTGTCTATATCCAATGGAATACAAAGCAAATCAACTGTCCCTACAATTCAACTTTTCTGAACTTACTTCCTGGAGAATCTACACTGCATCCACTCCAATGCCAATATATCCTTCCCGGTTAGCTCAGTTGGCTGGATGGTTGGTTTGCAACACATCATGATGCTGAGAGCGTGGGGTCAATTCCTGTACCAGCTGAAGTTACCATTAAAGTCCTGCCTTTTCAACCTCACCCTTTGCCTGAGGTGTGGTGACCCTGAGATTAAATCATCACCAGTCGTCTCTCTAATGAGACAGCAACCCTCTGGGACTGTGATGATTTTAATTTTTTATTTAACTTTTATCCTTCCTGTGCTACAGCGATACCCCCCCGAAATAAAAATAATAGTTTAAGTGGGATTCAATCAAATTTTAACATACAGTAATTGAAACTTAATTTCAGCCATTACTTATTCCTGCCTTTCAGACTACGGTTCATTCCGTTAGCCTTTTTAATAATTTCTTGTGCCTAAACAGTCCATTGTTTTCTGGCTGTGTTAATGGCCAAGACTACCAGTAGTGGAGCACCATGTGTTCATGTGCAAAATCCCATCACAACACATGTGAAGTTGCTGCAGGCAAGGGACTCATCTCTCACTTCCATTAGTAATCAAGGTCAGAAATCACATGACACCAGATTATAATCCAACAGGTTCACCCGACAAAGAAGTAGTGCTCCGAAAGCTTGTGCTTTCAAATCAAGTTAGACTGTAACCTGGTGTTGTGTAACTTCTGACCTTAGCCACCCCAATCCTACACCGGTACCTCCACATCAATCCATTAGTAGAGTACTTAGATTGAAAATTTGGCACATACTCTGGGAACATTGCATTAACATTTTGATCTTATTTAAAAAAAAGACTTTGAATAAGACTTAGCAAATATCAAATCTTATGACACGATTATTACACTTGCTGAACCTTCTCTCTTTACATAATATTTTACAACAGCAGACTGTTAGAAGGATTTCTTTGCTTGAACTTTAGTTTGAAAACTTGAGCTGACGTTTCCCATTTCCAAGGCTCTCAGATTATTGTAGCCATCCAGCAACAAAGGTATAATCAACCGCTTAGGTTTTCTTAAACTTTCAGTACAGAATTAGCCCATTTGGCCCATTGAGTTTGCTCTGCCATTTGATCATATGTTTCTCAACCCCACTCTCTTGCCTTCTTTTCATCCCCTTACTGGTCAAGAACCTATGTACAAACACTAAAATAACTGTGGATGCTGTAAATCAGAAACAAAAACAGGAATTGCTGGAAAAGCACAGCAGGTCTGGCAGCATCTGTGGAGAGAAATTCAAGTTAACATTTCGGGGTCGAGAGACCCTTCCTCATGACTGCCTCAGGAGTTCTGAGGAATGGTCACTTGACCTGAAATGTTAACTCTGGTTTCTCTCCACAGATGCTGCAAGAAATCTTCCGCCTTGATGTGAAAGACATTAAATGTCATGGTCTCCACAGCCTTCTGCGGCAATGAGTTCCACAGATTCACTATCCTCTAGCTGAAGAAATTCCTCATCTTCAGCAAATGCCCAATTAATGGTGGCTCTGTGGGCTTTGCAATGAGAAATTGGATTGAGTCATGAAGGACCTATCCAACATCATGCTGAGACCATCAACCTGGTTCAGATTTAAAGCAAAGCCACAGGAGTTACTCAATTGTCTCAAATTTCACGATAACCCCTTTACAAAGGAACGCAGGTTTCTTCCAATCCCTCATTCCTGATGTCAAGAATCAAAATATGAGTGTTGGAGGTGGGGGTTGGTGTTCAACAAATCTGGCCACTGCTGTGTTCAACTCAGCTTGCAATGAAGTTAATAAAACTAGTGCAATAAAGAAAGAGGGAACATCATTGGGGAATAGAGATGAATCACACAGAGCCTGAGCAAGTTGACATTCAGTACCATCTTACCGCTGCCCCTGGGGAGAGCGACTCCAGACAGTGCCTCCAGCACAGAGCTTTTCCCAGAGCTCTGGTCTCCAATCACTGCAATGGCTGGAAGAGAGAGGTCCTGATCCACACCCAATGCTCTCAGTGAATCAATGAGATCAATACAAGGTCGAACCCTCTCTTCATAGTGATTGTACAGCACTGCGTCCATGACCTGAGAAAACAAAAGCAAAATTGACAATACAGTAAGAGGTTTTGAACAATAGTTGAGCACAAAGTTATATTATGGACCAGTAATCCAGGAATTCAAACCCCACCACCACAGCTAGGAGAACAATTTATTTAATAAATGTGGAATTTTAACAGTTAATGGTTGCAATGGAACAATTAAGTTACCAGCTTGACATGAAAACCCATCTGGCTCATGAATGCCCTTTAAGAAAGGAAATCAATCCCAAGTTTTATTGCAGCCTGGGTTATTGATGACTCCAGTGCCACAGCAACATGGTTGACTCTTGCCCTCTGAAATGGCCTAGCAAACCACTCATTGACCACAAAGACAACTCACTACCATCTTCTCAGGGGCAATAATAAATCCACCCTTGCCAGTGATGCCAACATTCCATCCAAAAATGTAATAAAAGATTTTTTGTGACAAAGTTCTAAGGTAGTAATGGGACTTGGACATGTGGTAGAGCTTTTAATCTTCCAGGAATGATCGAGAATTTCCAGGAATGGAAAATAACCCTCCATTCATGTGCACAACCACCAGGACATTAATATAAAAGTGTTTTATTTATTTGTTGTAAAAAAAACTAGAAGTGGAAAGGTGAACAAAAGGATGCTGTTTAATTTGTTGGAGCTGTTGGGAGTAGATTGTAATGTAATATAGCGGCATGGTGGTTCAGTGGTTCGCACTGCTGCCTCACAGCGCCAGGGATTCAGGTTCAATTCCTGCCTCGGGCGACTGTCTGTGTGGAGTTTGCACTTTCTCCCTCTGTGTGGGTTTCCTCCGGTTTCCTCCCACATTCCAAAGATGTGCAGGTTAGGTGAATTGCCCATGCTAAATTGCCCATTGTGTTAGGTGCATTAGTCAGGGATAAATGTCGGGAAATGTGTCTGGGTGGGTCACTCTTCGGAGGATCTGTGTGGACATGTTGGGCCAAAGGGCCTGTTTCCACACTGTAGGGAATCTAATCTAATCTAATAAACTCCAGGAAATAGTTAAGACAAGCGTTTGCAATCACTGTCTATTGTTGGTCTGGAATACATGAGGTAGCTTTGTATGGTTGAATCGGGGAATCTGCAACATTTAAAGAGTAAAGCTTCAACTTTATGCTGTTCTTTGTTACAAGAATAGACGTCTTTTCACATGCCTCAGGAAGTAAGGGGTGGTTTTAATGTCCAGGAATGGCTGAGTTGGGGTCAAGTAGGTGTTAGAAATAAAGTTGGACTAGAAGCTGGTTCCAACACACAACCTTTAGGTTTAACAAATTGAACGTCAGTAACATATTTAGTGGCAGAGATGCAACCACTGGTATGGCTGGGTGGAAAATAACAGCATTTAACATCAAAGTTAGGAGGAAATAAGAGAATTTTAAAATAACTTTAACTTCTGTTTTTTTGAAGTTCCAGGAGGGTCCCCTCAATGGTAGCCCTCAGCTTTAGCAGCTGTGCAGATCTCAGGGAGAGTAGCAATTCCTTGACCCCCAACCTGAATAAGACCCTCACCAGCAGTCTCTGTTACCAGTGTCTGTTTGTGATCACGTGTGAGTTAGACAGATGAACATGTATTTAACTGTCTAAGTGGACCCACCAAAGGCAGAAGTATCGATCCTGGTGTACACTTGTATCAGTGCACCTTTAGAGGGAATAAGCTCCTTTCATTAATGGTCCTCAGCAGCAGCTCTGATTCACCTTGTGGAGAACCTGAAAAATCAAAAATACATAGGAATTATATGTTATTAAGTAGCAATCTTTGCAATTAAAATAAATGGCTTTCCTTTCACTTAATTATTCGTGAAATACAATCACCACATGTGCCAGAAATCTTTGTAATTATGTGACCAGATATCTACAAGTTCCCTATCTTTTCCCAAATTCATTTGTGGGATGTGGGCATCATTGGCTGGGTCAACATTTATTATTCATCCCAATTTGCCCTTGAGAAGGTGATGGTGAACTGCCTTCTTGAATTAGGGAGGGAATTCCTGGATTTTCAGCCCAGCAACACTGAAGGAATAGAAAAAATACTCCCAACTCAGAATGGTGAGAAGCTTGCAGGGGAACTTGTAGGCAGTGATGTTCCCAAGTATCTGCTGCCCTTGTCCTCGTACTTGGAAGTGGTCTTGGATTTGCAAGGTGCTGTCCAAGGACCCTTGGCAAATTTCCACAGTGCATTTTGTAAATAGCACACAGTGTTTCAAATGACCATTGTTGTGGAAGGGGTGAACGGTGGGGAAGATGTGAATGGTGGGGAGGGTGTGAATGACTGTGGATGTGGTACCAATCATGTGGCTTCTTTGTCCTGGATGGTGTCAAATTTCATGACTGATGTCGAGCTGTACCCATCCAGGCAAGTAGGGAGTATTTCATCACACTCCTGACTTATGCCTTTTAGACGGTGGTCATGCTGTGGTATCCCTAGCCTCTGACCAGCTCTCGTAGCCACTGTACTTATAGGGCTAATCCAGTTTGGTTTCTGCTTAATCTAAACCCCAGGATGTTGATCGTGGGAGAATTCAGTGACGACAACACCACTGAATGTCAAAGGGGTGATATTTTGATTCTCTCTTGTTGGACGTGGTCATAGTTACTATGTCCTTTAGGACTCCATCAGTATAATCAGTTGTGGCGCTACAAAGCCACTCTTGGTGGTGGACATTGAAGTCCTCCATCCAGAGTACAGAATACACCATGCTACCCTCAATGCTTCCTTCAAGAGGACCACTGATTCATTAACAGAGGGGAGGAAGGATTCATGGCATCAGATCAAACATGGGCAAGAAACTGTGAGACTCCATCAGGACTGTAGTCAACAGTGGAGACCCTTGTGGCGGTATACCACTGTACATTCAGGTTTGCTGGGTCTATCCTGCTAGTCAGACAGAATGTATCTAGCGATGGTGATACTGATGTCTGGCACATTGCCTGTAAGGTACAATTCTGAGTGTATGTCAGGTTTTTGCTTGACTGGTCTGAGACATTATTAACAGTTTGAAACAGGTGAGTGGCTTCCTTGGTCATTTCAGGTTGCAGTTAAGAGTGAACCATGTTGTAATGAGTGTGGAATTCTGTGTGACCCAAGTCTTGGTAAACATAGCCAATTTCCTTCCCTAAGAGGTATTAGTGAATCAGATGGATTTTTATGACAATAAGTAATGGTTTAATGGTCACCATTAGAGTCTTCATCAGATATTTTGAATTCAGCTTGCACAATCATCTTGAATAGGATTCCAACTGGAGTACCAGAGCTGTATGTGGGTCTTTAGATTATGAGAGACAAAAAAACTGCATCCAAGGTAGATAAGCAGGAAGCTGGAAAAACACCTCCTGATGCTGCCTGACTTGCTGTGTTCTTCTAGCCTCCTGCTTGTCTACTCTGGATTACTAGTCCACCAAGAATACTAGTATATCATCTCCAATTACGAGCAATTCCAGGAGTCCATTTAACTCCAGGAATACCTCTACACATATTAGCTGGGCTATGTGTGGGTCTAGTTCCCATCTCCTTCTGTTCTAAGGGTTGATAAAAGGTCCACATCAGTCGGAAATTCACTTGCACTTCTACCGATGTCATCTACTGCATCCGTTGCACCCAGTGTGGTCCCCTCTACAAGGGGGAGACAGGATGCCTTCTTGCAGGTCATTTCAGAGAACATCTCTGGGACACCCGCATCCACCAACCCCACTGCCCCATGGCTGAACACTTAAACCACACCCTCCCCGCTCCGTCAAGGACATGCAGGTCCTGAGCCTCCTCCACCACCAAATCGTTACCACCCGACGCCTGGAGGTGGTACACCTCACGTCTCATATTCAGCCTTGGGACCCTGCAACCACACGGGATCAATGTGGATTTCAACAGCTTCCTCAATTCCTCTACACCCACATTATCCCAGTTCCAAGCCTCCAACTCGGCACCGCCCTCCAGAGCCATCCATCATCTCCCCCCCTGACCTATCACCTTCTCCCTCACCTTCATCCACCTATTGCTTTCCCAGCTATCTTCCCCACAACCGCATCCCCCTCCCATTTATCTCTCAGCCCCGACCCACAAGCCTCATTCCTGATGAAGGGCTTATGCCCGAAACGTCGACTTTCCTGCTCCTCGGATGCTGCCTGACTGGCTGTGCTTTTCCAGTGCCACACTCGACTCTGATCTCCAGCATCTGCACTCCTTACTTTCTCCTCGATAAAAGGTGCAGGTGAGAATGTGAGCAGGAGGCAATGCATTGCATAAGGATTAGACTGAGCAGCAGTGGTGGACAAACACATAGGTAGCTGAAGAAGCACATCAACAGTGAAGGATGTCTGCTGCTGAAATTCAAGTGACCACGAGAGGTGATATGGTGGAGTCTGTTTGTCAAGGTAGCAGAAAGGGAGTGAGCGACTGCACCACAAGTTTTTGGTGAATCAGCGACTTTATTCACTTTTGCTGGTCTAATTGGGTTTTAAACTGCACTAAGTGTATAGGGTCAGACAGCAATGAGGAGAAATGTCTTTACCCAGAGGGTGGTGAGCCTGTGGAATTCACTGCCACGTAAAGGGGTTGAGGCCAAATATTGTATTCAAGAGGCAGGCACAGTGGCTCGGTGGTTAGAATGGCTGCCTCACAACACCAGGACCTGAGTTCAATTCCAGCCTTGGGCAACTATTTATTTGTGGAGTTTGTACTTTCTCCCTGTGTCTGCATGGGTTTCATCCTACAGTCCAAAAATATGCAGATGAGGTGGATTGGCCATGCTAAATTGCCCATGATGTCCAGGGATATGCAGGTTTACAGGAATGGGTCTGGGTGGGATGCTCTTAAGAGTGGCAATGTGGTCTTGATGGAGTGAATGATCTGCTCCCACACTGTTGGCATTCTATGAAGCAGGAGTTAGGGCTGAGAAGATTGAAGGAGATGGGGAGAAAGCAGGAAGAGGGTACTGAGTTTGATGGTCAGCCATGATTATGCTGAATGGCAGAGCAGAGTGAAAGGACTAAATGGCTTACTCCTGCTCTTACTTTCTATGTCTTTGTGTCCATAATTAGGAGCTATTGCTCTTGCTGCTCATCTCTAACCATGAGTCATGACCAAGGACTGGAATACTGCAATGTATCTTCTTTAGTCCACTACTCTGTGAGCCAAAATGTAAAGTGAAATGGCCCACTCGGTTACCAATATGACTAATTAGATATTATATATTAAGTTTAAAGTTAATAATTTAAACTAGATCCCAATATGAATTTGGAAGAAATTGCTTACAAGGTAGCTCAGTGGTTAGCACTGCTGCCTCACAGTGCCAGGGACCCAGGTTCAATCCCAGCCTCGGGTGACTGTCTGTGTGGGTTTCCTCCCATGATGTGCAGGTTAGGTGAATTGGCCATGCTAAATTGTTTAGAGATGTGTAGGTTAGGTGCATTACTCAGGGGTAAATATAGGGGAATGGGTCTGGGTACATTACTCTTCGTAGGTTCAGTGTGGATTTGTTGGGCCAAATGTCCTGTTTCCACACTGTAGGGATTCTATGAAGCTCTTAATTCCAGATTTATTTTTGACTGAATTGGATTTGAAGCCATAGGATAGAAATGTCAGTTACAAGGGGACATTGGTTTAAGGTAAAAGGGAGAAGGTTTAAAGGAGATGTGAGAGACAAGATTTTTTTAAACACAGAGGAGGTAAGTGTCCGGAATACCTTGCCAGAGGTGCTGGTGGTGTTGTAGGCAGATATATTTAAAACAGATATATAAATAGGCAGGGAATAGAGGGACACGGACCACATAGAAGCGAAAGGCTTTTAATTTAGCAAGACATAACATATTGGTGCAATCTTAGTGGGTCACAGGGCCTGTGCCTGTTCTTGCATCCCCAAGACCATTAATGAGAGCTTCTGTGTAATTAGCTGAGTAATATTCCCACAACATCGAGCACCTTCCAAGACCTCTGTCCCTTTTTAGCGGCGCTTGGCTTAATTTTCAGATGTGTCTATTTTCGTCTAACCAGCTTGCCTTGGCAAACAATACTAAAATATCCTCTTGCCCCCTCAGGGGAGATTGCCCATGTCCTTCTGACACTTTTCACCTCGTAAGCACAACCTCACTGATGGAGTGATTCGGAGGTGCCGGTGTTGGACTGGGGTGTACAAAGTTAAAAATCACACAACACCAGGTTATAGTCCAACAGGTTTAATTGGAAGCACACTAGCTTTCGGAGCGTCAGTCCTTCATCAGCTGCTAATCCTGATGAAGGAGTGACGCTTGAAAGCTATTGTGCTTCCAATTAAACCTGTTGGACTATAACCTGGTGCTGTGTGATTTTTAACTTCACTGAAGGAGATTACTGTAACCTCACACCAGCAGGTGGAAATTCCCAGGGATGTTTATTGCCAGAGCAGGAATTCCCAGGAGGTGATTATGATCCTGACATTAATGTCAGGGCGAGTTCTGAGGGTTCTGTGGACAAGACCACTCCCCCTCCAAAGCCAGAAGTAAAATCCTTGGCTCATACACTCCCCGTTGTAACCTGAGGCAACACACATATTGATTCTCAGGTTCCTGAGCTGTGAAGTGAGTGTTATCTGAAACTGGAGACAGTCAGATTGGGATTATGTTCTGGTTTAAATTACAGTGTACTCTGAAGAGACTGCTCCAGCGATGACTGCCCCCAACTTCAACCCATCACGATTTTAACACTAACTCCCAACGACAGGGTTAACGCATCCATCTGCCCCGAACAATACTGCCCAAGTCCACTGTAGAAAATCTGTTTGTTTGGATTTAACTAGTTTAACATGACCTCTAAAATCCACTAGCAGACAGGGCAATGCTGTTACCTTTATAAAACAAACACCTTCAATTCTCTATTGACCAGAGAACAAATAAAGATTCGCTGTGGCGTTTAACCAAGACGTGAATTCACCGGAGCGTCAGCAACAGTGGGAGATTTCTAAAAAGGAAACTGAATTCCATTAAAACCGTTTAACCTCTACCCATGACTCGAGTTGTACACAGAAGTTTCAGGCAAAATAGCAATCTGAAGAGAACTCCATTTTCCTAACGGTCGCTAAAAACCTGCTCAGCGACACAAACACAAACTGCAGATGCTGGAATCCAAAAGAGACAGGCAGGAGGCTGGAAGAACACAACACCGTTAGCCAGGCAGGGTCAGAGGCTGGAGAAGTCGACGTTTCTGAATAAGGGTTACACCCGAAATGCCGACCTCTCCACCTCCTGATCCTCCCTGACTTACTGTGTTGCTGTTCTTCCAGCCTCCTGTCTGAGATAATGATCAGGCTCTGATACTCCACCCAAAAACCCCGAAATTTTCAAAAATTTAATCTCAGAGGAACAGTTAAAAATCACAGCAGAAATCGTTTAGTTTACCTTGCATGAGTTAAGTTGCAGACTTACCGCAAAGACGACTTCAACCAGCTCTGCTGTTGTTGTTGTTTCCCTCCGTCTCTCTCTTTCTCTCAGTTTCACTTCCCTTTACCAGGAATCACATGATTTGATGCAGTTTCGTTTCTCTCAGAGTTTTGATTTCCTGGACAGATTTGACGTCACCCATCCCACATCCAGCACGGAATTCAGGATCTGTGCCATGGACTCTCAGTGAACTTGGGTGAAAATCCTGTGACTCCCCCTAAATCCTTCACGACTTTGTGGGTCAATCCACCGCACGTTGACTGTAGTTGTTCGAGTAGGCAGCTCATCACCACCTTCTCAAGGGCAACTAGGGATGGGCAATAAATGCTGGCCCAGCCAGTGACACCCAAGTTGTCAGGAGTGAACAACAGAAAAATCCAGAACCCCAGCAAACAAATCATTTTTTACACAAATATGAAATATATTGCAATGGATAGATGAAGGAAATCCATGTGGCTACAAATTTTAACCTTTTTCAAACCAAGTGCCACCTCAGTGAAAATATTAAGGTACTAACAGTGGTAGATAAGATATTAACAAGGACAGTATTTTGTTTTTATATACTCATGGCACCTGAGTATCATCGAGGCCAGCATTTATTTCCCATCCCTAATTGCCATGGTGATGGTGGTCTGTGGCAGTCCTTGTATTATAGGTGCACTCACCGGACCACCAGGGTATAGGACACTTTCAGGATTTTGGCCCAGCAACAGGGAAAGAAAGGTGATACATTTCCACATCAGGATCATGATTGACTCAAAGGGGAACTTGCAGATAGTGGTGTTCCCAGTATCTTCTGGTCATGGAGGACATAGGTTTGGATGCTAATGTTGAAAGATATATATATAAAACAGTGTAGAGGCAGGAACCTTCAAAATATATAAGTATTTAGACGAATACTCGAAATACCTTGGCATACAAAGGGTCCAGTGCTGGAAAATGGCACAATGGATATCTGATGACTGGCACGGACATGATGAGCTGAAGGGCCTCTTTCCATACTGGAAAAAGTCAACTTTATGAGTGTCGAGGATAGTTATTATGGGAATGTTAATGGTAACCCAGACATCCTGGCTATTACTCTCAAAGACATGAATTCAAATCCAGCACAGTCAATCAGAAAGCATGGAATTAAAAGCTAATGGCAGCCAGTTCCGTGAATCGGATTTGTTAATATTTGTCTGGTTCACTAATGTCCTGCAGGAGATGAGGATGGGATTCTTCCATCCTTTCCAGGTCTGCTCCAAATGTGACTCCTGGCCCAAGATATATATATACATAGTCACTATGTACAAGGTTCACCACCTCTTCTGACAGCACCTTCCAAATGTATCAGATCCACCAGCTGGTAGGAATGTTGCAGATTTCTCTCCAAGTCACAGACAACCCTGGTACTTTGGGGGTTCAGAAGGCTGTAACTCCCTAAAAGTCCCATGTGAGTTGCAACAGTTCAAGAAAATGACTCGTCACCACCACCTGAAGGGAAATTGGGGACGTGCAACAGATGCAGGCAAGCTTGGAAGAATGAAGGATTAAAATTGGTAAAAAAACAGAAGGATCAAAATGAGCCTAATTGGATAGAAATTTCAAAGAGCTATTAAACATCTGACAGCATGAATGTTTTCCCCATTTACTGTTAAACAGATTTGTTTTTTTAAAATAATGGAGTTAGTATTGACTTTAAGTAATGGTGCAAAATTAGCATTGAGATGTTTGTTATAGACCCTCCGCAATCTTCAATTCCATCAAAGTAAAATAGAGATCTGTAACAGGTAATTGATTCAATATCTTTCATATTATATAATCAGTGCCAAGTCAAAGGCAATAGCCTACTGGTATTGTTGTTGGACTGTTAATCCAGAGACCCAGGTAATGTTCTGGGGATCCCAATTTGAATTCCACTACAACAGATGGTGGAATTTGAATTCAATAAAAGTCTGGAATGAAGACCATGAATTGATACTTGGGGGGAAACCAGTCTAGTTCACTACAGTCATAGAGTCATAGAGATGTACAGCATGGAAACAAACCCTTCAGTCCAACCCATCCATGCCAACCAGATATCCCAACCCAATCTAGTCCCACCTGCCAGCACCCTGCCCATATCTCTCCAAACCCTTCCTATTCATATACCCATCCAAATGCCTTTAAATGTTGCAATTGTACCAGCCTCCACCACATCCTCTGGCAGCTCATTCCATACACGTACCACCTCTGTGTGAAAAAGTTGCCACATAGATCTCATTCATATCTTTCCCCTCTCACTCTAAACCTATGTCCTCTAGTTCTGGACTTCCCGACCCCAGGGAAAAGACTTTGCCTATTTACCCTATCCATACCCTTATCATTTTGTAAACCTCTATAAGGTCATCCCTCAGCCTCCAATGCTCCAGGGAAAACAGCCCCGCCTGTTCAGCCTCTGCTCAAATCCTTCAACCCTGGCAACATCTTTGTAAATCATTTCTGAACCCTTTCAAGGAGCACAACATCTTTCCGATAGGAAGGAGACCATAATTGTACGCAATATTCCAACAATGGCCTAATCAATGCCCTGTACAGCTGCAACATGACCTCCCTACTCCTGTATTCAATACTCTGACCAATAAAGGAAAGCATACCAAACGCCTTCTTCACTATCCTACCTACCTGCGACTCCACTTTCAAGGAGCTATGAACCTGCACTCCGAGGTCTCTTTGTTCAGCAACACTCTCTAGGTCCTTACCATTAAGTGTACAAGTCCTGCTAAGATTTGCTTTCCCAAAATGCAGCACTTCGCATTTATCTGAATTAAACTCCATCTGCCACTTGTCAGCCCATTGGCCAATTTGGTCAAGATCCAGTTGTAATCTGTTGTAATCTAATGTCCTATAGAGAAGGAAACTGCCATCCTTACCTGGTCTGAACTATGTGTGACTATATGTCAGCAATGTGGCTGATTCTTAACTGCCTCTGGGCAATAAAGCTGGCCCTTATCTCATGAATGAATAAGTTAAAAAAAAGATCCTCAATGTGCTTGCCCATTAAAGGGGAGGGGATGAATTGTTCAAGGAAACATGGGTTCCAGAGTATGTAGATCCAAATAAGTGCCGCGCTGTTCTGCACATATCAGCACAGGAATTATACCAGCATTGCATTCTTGAAAAAAGATTTGGAAGGGGAATCACTGTAATAAAGGAGAGAGAAAAATTGACCCACTGTAGTTTACAAACTGTGCAGTTGACTGTTTGTAAAATCATCACAGGCACAGATAAGGTGAATAGCAAGGATCTTGCTCCTACAGTCGGAGAGTTCAAGACTAGGGAGCATATTTTTAAGGTGAGCAGAGAAAGATTTAAAAAGGACATGAGGGACAATTTTTTTACACAGAGAATGGTTCGTGGAGGCAGGAGGAGAGCAGAGGAGAGACGGGTGGAAGTGTGGGCCAGGGCAATGGGGGAAATGGAGTACAAGGCAGCAAAGGGAGTGAAGATTGGAGGAGCGAAGAGTATAGAGGTCAGGGAGCTGAGTGAGAGAGGACAGGGCAGTGAGGGGTGCGGAGGAAGCGACAACAAATTCACAAGTTTCCAGTTCCAGTGTAATGCAGGCATACAAGGATGATAGCAATGACATCAACTTCCTGTTCAAGTGGGTTGGCAGGAGACACACTGCTAATACAATTCTGCTAGACCTTCTCTCAAAGCTGTTTGTGGCAGCTTGCCATGCACAAATTAGCTGCCACATTGCCTATATCATGTTTCAATAAACTCTGCATTTGCTGTAAAGGATGTCATGATGCTATACTAATGCAAGTGCTTATTTTCCTTCACATTCATCTTAAAATCTGTCTGCCAGTGGGTGAGCAATTAGTTATTTGTAAGAAACAGCAGTGTTCCTTTAATAAAATAGAAATTTATGCAAAATAGTTTGTCGATAGACTTCATAATGTCTGTTACATTCCTGTTTTGCAGCTCAGATTGAGGGTGCATAGGTATGCTGTTCTTCATTTTTTTACGTTCTGTCAACTATTTGCTCTGTTGGTTTACACACAATGTAATTATTTATCTATCAGATGTTTCAGTGTATCTATTATGTCTACTTCTTTATTTCCTCCCCATAAGTTTTGAAAAGTAATTTTCACCCTTTTTAATGTTACAAATCAAGAAGGCATAACTTTGAGACAAACCTGAAGCTCATCAGCATTGACACAAAACTGATTCAGGGATAGAAAGCAGACTATAACAGTAATTTGTCTTTCAGATGAAATGTGAAAACAAGGCTCCCTGTAACTGATCAAGTAAATGTGAAAGCACCACTTCGAGTCATAGAGTCATAGAGATGTACAGCAAGGAAACAGACCTTTTGGTCCCACTGACTAGACATCCCAATCTAATCTAGTCCCACTTGCCAGCACCCAGCCCATATCCCTCCAAACCCTTCCTATTCATATGCCCATCCAGATGCCTTTTAGATGTTGCAATTGTACTAGCCATCACCACTTCCTCTGGCAGTTCATTCCATACGCACACCACCCTCTGCGTGAAAAAGTTGCCTTTTAGGTCTCTTTTATATCTTTCCCCTCTCACTCTAAACCTATGCCCTCTAGTTCTCCATGAACAGTCATTAAAGTTCTGAAATCTACAATATCACAGAGGACAGGTGCAGTGTGGGTCAGATATTTCCCTTCATGTCGTGACATTAATGCATCTCACCTCCAGTCTCACCATTTACGTTAACTGACATTTTGATGTGACAGATTTGAAGAAACCCTATTATTTCATATGAAATGTTGTGACTTACTGATAGAGACATATTTAAGGCAACCTCAGTCACAACAACAACAACAACAACAACATGTTGTTGAACTGAGAAATAGCACTGAATAGATTCAGTGGCCAGTGATCACCGTTGGCTCATTGGCAGCATTCTCATCTGTGTTCAAAGCATATGGACTTTGGAAGTGTGAGAAACAAAGCTCACTCACTTCAATAATTTCAGTCCGATCTTAACTTCATCCCCTCACAACATCTTATCTACTTGCCCGTAATGTCTACCATTGTTTTGCAGTCACATTTCATTCTGACATACAATTTTAGCTAATACAAAAACAATTATATATTTCCTCCACATCGTTTCCATTCTTGTTGACTCAGCTCTTGGCTAAAACAATTACACACTGGTGTGAGTTCATTTTACTTTGTAAAATGGAATTGCAGAATTGCAGAAGTCACATTAATTTACCTATATCCCACAGAAGAAGAGCAGAATAGTTATCCCCAAGGTCATGAAAACAAATTATCTCATTAACCTCAGCCATATTAATGAAAATGGTGGCAGCTGACAGATGTTAGTCAGACAACCAGAGAGAACACAGGGACATATACAGCAGTGCTCTCCAGGAGTTAGTATTTTTTTTTTCTCTTCTCTTTTTGTTTTTTTTTTCCCTTATCCCCACACTACCGCCTAACTGCGGTAGTGCTTATTTTTTTCCCCAGCACACATGGTGTGTGTGTGTGTGCAGGTGTGAGACACAGTGAAAGACACAAAGTGCACCAATCTTTATTCAATTTCCACCACCAGGAAGATATGAAAAACACCCGAGTGGTCAGTGACAAGCACTGCCCTTTCCAGGAGTTTGTATTAGGATAACTGCTCTTTCTATTGATATTGATGAGTTGAGATGAGTATAAGGGTCAATATTTAAGTTTGTAGATGGCACAAAATTCGGAAATTTACTAAACAAAGAGGAGAGTAGGAGCAGAATTCAGGAGGACATTGACAGACCAGTTGAATGGGTAGATATATGACAGACAAAATTGAATTCAGTGAAGGTCATTAATGAATGACAATATTGGCCGGGCATGTTTATAGAGTCATACAGCTGTACATCACGCAAACAGACCCTTTGGTCCAACTCGTCCATGCCGACCGGACATCCGAATTCAATCTAGTCCCATTTGCCAGCATTTGGCCCCTATCCCTCAAAACCTTTCCCAAATGGAATTCCCTCCCTAATGACATTGTGGGTCAACCTTCAACAGCAGTTCAAGAAAGCAGCTCACCACCACCTTCTCAAGGGCAACTAGGAATATGCAATAAATTCTAGCCAGCCAGCCGAGCCCACATTCCCTCAAAACAAATAAATTAAAAAATTCATATACCCATCCAGAGGCCTTTTATATGTCTTAACTCTCCTAGCCTCCACCACTTCCTCTGGCAGCTCATTCCATACACACACCACCCTCTGCGTGAAAAAGTTGCCCTTAAGTCGCTTTTAAATATTTTCCTCTCACCTTAAATCTATGCCCTCTAGTTTTGGACTCCCCTAGCCCTGGGGAAAGGACCTTGGCTATTCACTCTATCCATACCCCTTATGATTTTATAAACCTCTGAGATCACCCCTCAGACACCAATGTTCCAGGGAAAATAGCCCCAACCTATTCAGCCACTGCCTGTAGCTCAAATCCTCCAGACCTGGCAACATCCTGGAAAATCTTTTCTGAACCCTTACAGGTTTCGCAGCATCCTAATTAAGAGACCGATCTACATTGAGTTACATTTCATTGCAAAGGTTGGTTGGTTGACTTGTCGAGAATGTGATGTCAAATCATGCGAACAGCATTGGTTCAGTTCCCTTTCGGGCTGACTTGGGACGTTACCTCCTTGCCCTATCACTGACTATCACTGACAGGAAGAAGCACAACATGATTGTCCAGCGGGCAATGAGTCGGGGTCTATGTTCAGGCAGAACGCACATAATCACTTATTGCAACATTGCTGTTCTCATCTTTCACCCTTTATTTGAGGAAAGGATGAATGTTTTTACCTTGGTAGTGTTTGCTTTAGTTCTGACCACACTGCGCATCAGCAGGTTTCCTCATAAAATACTGACCAGGTGAATTTAACTAACTTCAAATCCCTTCAAAAGAAATCCATACTGAGTTGTGAATCTATATATTGGACTGCGAAATTTAGTTGACCTTGGTTGAGAGTGTACATATCTCATTATTACCATTGACATTGTCTTCAAAATCGGGAGAGATGTATGAAAGCCTGCTGAACAAGTATGATTTGTTTTGTATTTTTGGCCAAACTCTCTGTAAGAGGTGATTTGCGCACAGTTTTTGAATCTTCAGCATGCCATCTAAGTCATACTTGCTGCTCATGACAGGAGTGGAAAAGTGTGAGTACCTCTGCAGGATGTCAGTTCAGTATTTAAAGCTGGGATCTTGGGAATCTGAGCAGAATCCATTGGACTCAGAAGCAGGATAATGGGGCAGAATGTCAGTCACCCTGTGCCCCTAGGTGGTAAGAAGGGATGGGCAGGTGGGGGGGTGGGGGTGTGTAAAATTAGATGGGATGCCATGGGCACCCTTCCTGGCAACTGATCACATGACAATTTAATGTGAGGCAGTGGAGGAGGCAACAGACAATAGATGCAAGTGTAGGCCATTCGGCACTTCTAGCCAGCACCACATTCATTATGATCATGGCTGATCATCCACAATCAGTATCCTGTTCCTGCCTTATCCCCATAACCCTTGATTCCACTATCTTTAAGAGCACTATCTATCACTTTCTTGAAAGTATGCAGAGACTTGACCTACACTGCCTTCTGGGGCAGAACATTCCATATATTCACCACTCTCTGGGTGAAGATGTTTCTCCTCAACTCTGTTCTAAATGGCCTATCCCTTATTTTTAAACTGTGTCCTCTGGTTTTGGACTCACCCATCAGTGGAAACATGCTTCCTGCCTCCAGAGTGTCCAATCCTTTAATAATCCTATACGTCTCAATCAGATCCCCTCTCTTCCTTCCAGACTCAAGTGTATACAAGCCCAATCACTCCAATCTTTCAACATATGATAGTCTTGCCATTCCGGGAATTTACCTCATGAACCTACGCTGTACTCCCTCAATAGTCAGAATGTCCTTCCTCAGATTTGGAGACCAAAACTGCACAGAATACTCCAGGTGCGGTCTCACCAGGGCCCTGTACAGCTGCAGAAGGACCTCTTTGCTCCTATACTCAATTCCTCTTGTTATGAAGGCCAGCATGCCATTAGCTTTCTTCACAGCCTACTGTACCTGCATGATTGCTTTCATTGACTGATGTACAAGAACACCTAGATCTTATTGTGCTTCCCCTTTACCTAACTTGACTCCATTTAGATAGTAATCTGCCTTCCTGTTCTTGCCACCAAACCAGACATTTATCCACATTAAACTGCATTTGCCATGCATCCGTCCACTCACCTAGCCTGTCCAAGTCATCCTTTATTCTCAAAACATCCTCTTCACATTTCACCCTGCCACTCAGCTTTGTGTCATCAGCAAATTTGCTAATATTACTTTTAAGACCTTCATTTATATCATTGATGTATATTGTAAACAGCTGCGGTCCCAGCACAGAACCTTGTAGTACCCCACTGGTCACCGCCTGCCATTCCGAAAAGGACCCGTTTATCACTACTCTTTGCTTCCTAGCAGTCAGCCAATTTTCAATCCAAGTCAGTACTTGCCCCCAATACCATGTGCCCTAATTTTGCTCATTAATCTCCTATGAGGGACCTTATCAAAGGCTTTCTAAAAGTCCAGGTACACTATATCCACTGGCTCTCCCTTGTCCATCTTCATAATTACATCCTCAAAAAATTCCAGAAGATTAGTCAAGCACAATTTCCCCTTCATAAACCCACGCTGACTCTGACCTATCCTGTTACTGCTATCCAAATGAGTCATAATTTTATCTTTTATAATTGACAGTGAAAGGTCCACCTGTCTTTAGTCCATTGGAAGCCCACAAGTGGACGCATTTGTGGCAGTTTGTCACAAGGAGGAGTGATTTAGGGTTGAAACCAGCCAGGTTCCACTTGGTGCCATTACTAATGGAGGGATGGGGTGCGTCCTTTTCAGACCCCACTGTGTGCATTGGTTACCTCCCAATATACCGCCCCATCTATTCCTGCTCACCCCGGGGTTTCCCAGTTTCAGCAGCTGCCACCTCTTCCAGTGTCTTGCCAAGACTTGCATGCTGACAGTCATCTGGTTAGCCATTGTTTCTTGGAGGCACAACTTCCCCTCAAGAAGGCACCAAATTCTTCCCCTGTTCATTGCTCAATTGGATGATAAATGGCTTCTGGAAACTTACCAGAGCAGTATTGAGCCCTCCATCCTCTGCCTTTTTGCTATCTGAGTGTGAGGTGAGGGCAAATGACTCAGCAAAAGATATAATATTGCCCAACTAAGTCAATAGTGTATGTTTCCCACTGGACATCAACCCAGTACAATACCTAGACAACATTATTTCACCCTCACTGTAGAGGAACTCTATCTTCCAACTCAAAGTTGAAACCAAAGTTTCTCTCCCCCAAATAGACTATAGGCAGAAAAAACTCTTGTGTCATTTATCATGGCCTTGGTTTCAAGTTTATGGTCAACCATGGAGCATGGGTACCTGCTAAGGACCTGAAGAACATCTCACTGAGGGATCTAATGATCTCCTTAGTAAGAATACCAGCTCCAGCCCTGTGCAGTGCTACTGCAATTAATTGTCATTTTTTTAATACTGGGACTTTCCCAACATGCAACAGAAGAACTATATTCAGGCTGTCAGCAGCCAATCACATTGCAGGAATTCACAGACCAGGAATCAAACAGCAATAATATAAAAATCTCTTCTGATATTTTTTAAAATCAAATCTGAACAATCTGTAATTTTTAGGGGTCAGATTTCTGCCAGGAATGTGGTGGAGGAAATGTTGCAGTTCTCATTGATATTAATGAAATGCCAATTCTAATGAGTCCACAGTGTACCCACTGCACAGACCCTTCCAGAAGCTCACACTGTTCTCAAAGCACTCTCGTCTGTGACTGAATTCCACCTACAACACCCTCCAGTTGCAAATACTCTACAGGAGAAGGTTAGTGAACAATTAAAGTCAGCCTATACCATCTCGGCAGATATTTTAATTTTTCACGGCACATTTTGCAACCTCATGATGTCCCAAAGTGCTTTATGACTAGCAATGGGCTTTTGAAATGTCTTCCCTGCCAAATTGCAATCGGCAATTTGCATGTAACAAATCCTTAGCCAATAGCAATGCTGTTTGAGGGAGAAACCTCATTCAGCATGTCAGGAGGACCCTCATGCCCTTCTTTAACTAGTAACGTACAATCCTTTAACCATCCATTTAACCAGTTGCCTAGTTAAGGCAGCAATGAAGCTCACTGCCCTACAATAATGTCAAGCAAGCTTTGGTAAAGTTACACTGTTGAGATGCTGAGCATCAGTGGACCATGGTGACACTAAAGATATTCACGAAAGATTTTCCCTTCAAAAGATCACAGTACAAAATGAGGAAGCTAATTCATAATTCATCCGTATGCTGGAGCTCTGACTGACAAACTATAAATTAAGACTCTTCATGTTAATTTGCAGTCAGTTCAGTACAAGCCCCCTCAGCCCCTACAATTCCTCAAAGCCTGTTCCATAATAAGTGCTAAAAGAGCTTATTTGGCCCATTGTGCGATTCCCATTTCTTTGAAAGAACCTTTCAACTAGTCCAAGCCCCAGTCCCTAAATCTTTCCTTTGTCTGTTCAAGTATGTATCCAATTCCTTTCATAGGATTTGTCGGGATTTCTGGATGGATGAATGAAGGTGAGTCCCATAGCCCTTCTCCTTTTTAATTATCCTTGAGACAATTACTTCTCCATGAGAGTGGTACAGAAAGGTAAGGTGCAGTAACACACATGCAAGTGTCCTTCCCAGCAACATAGCATTATGGGACTACGCTTTATTTAATTTGCAACATCAAAGGCAGTCATACTCACTCCAACTAGGTCTTTATTCGAAAATGATGATGGCCTCCTTTGACTCTATGATTTATTTCATCCAAAGAAAGTCAATTTTGTTGAGTGAAACAGTCTCTGGGTTTTCGTGGTTCCAGATTTCATTTTTACCTCATCTTTGTTTCTGCACTATACCAACTAATATTCATCTACATTTTTGTTCGTGCGCAGAAGTTTTGCTCAAAACCAATTTCCAATGAAAAGAAAGCACAGAAGAAGATCTAATCTCTCATCCCAGCCATGAGAAACAAAGCTCACCCACTTCAATAATTGCAGTCCGAGACAAAATCTGAACTAGTAGTGTCCTTTATTTTACTCTTGCAAGAGGGTGTGATGTCCGTTGTCTACAAGGCAAGGGACACACACACTAAATTCAATTAATACATGATATTTATATAATTTGGTTTCTTTTTTTTCATTGCTCCTCCCCTGTTTACATCTTGCACTTCCCTAAGACCAGCACCCATTACTCCTGTTTATCTCTTGCCTTATCCGGACTTGTCTGTGACAAAATGCTTATTTCTGGCCTCACAAGGCCATTTGACCTCATCCCGCTGTGGGTCATTGTTAGGAATATCCTTTCTTCACCATTATCTACTCCCTCCATCTGTACCTTCCCCTACCATACTGATCCTTATGACCCTTTTAATTGGGGTTTGTTCCTGTGTTTCTGTAAAAGTGGGAGACAGATGTTTATACCTACTGTTTGTACAGGCGTATCTAGCTTAACTTCCTCCCCTCACAGCATCTTATCTATTCGTCTGTAATATCTACCATTGTTTTGCAGTCACGTTTCATTCTTGCTTACAATTTTAGCTAATACAAAAACAATTATGTATTTCCTCCACATCGTTTCCATTCTTGTTGACTCAGCTCTTGGCTAAAACAATTACACACTGGTGTGAGTTCATTTACTTTGTATAAGTAATTATAATTGCAGAAGTAACACTACTTTACCTATATCCCACAATTTCCCCTTTTTTCTTTAATTACCATTTGTTATCTTGTGCAATTTTTCTTTTAAGCATCGCTCCTGAAATTCGCAGCATCATTCTGGAGATTTTATCCATCTTGGTCTTGCTCATCCCCTTATTATTTATTCGATAAAGTTCCTCTGCCTGATTCCCTATTAGGGGCATCTGTTTCATTAAGGCTGTCTTAATCAGTCTTTGGGTGAGCCCTCGTATACAGGGTATGATACAACAGCCAATGGCCACCAATACCCCGACTACTACTATCAGGGAAGTTTCAGGGAGAGGTGGGCCCCGCAGGGAGTGGAGTGCATTATTTCTCCCTCCAACTCTATTTTGATTTAGTCCCTGCCCTCCCCTTCACTGTTTTGATCACACAGCATTGCCCTTTGATGTGAAGGGCAGTGCTTGTCACTGGCCACTTGGGTGTTTTTCCTATCTTCCTGGTGGTGGAAATTGAATAAAGATTCGTGCACTTTGTGTCCTTCACTGTGTTTTACACCTGCACACACACACACACCATGGGTGCTGGGGAATAAAAATAAGCACTACCGCACTTAGGCGGTAGTGTGGGGGAAAAAAAAAGAAGAAAAAAAAATTAAACAGGAGAATTGCCAAAAAAAAACTATCAGGGAAGTAAGGAGAGAAACCACCACCCCCTTCCTTTTTCCAAACCATGATTCAAGCCATCCCGTGAGAGATGTGTCTACTCCTGAATTCTCAGCCAGTTCCTCTGCTAAGGTAGCCAATCCCCTTAAGGCCCGAGTAATTGAACCATCAGGTGCAGTGTTATTAGGAATAAAGGTACAACGGACCTTGGTTTGGTATTCTATAATGTCAAGGCAGTCGTGCCCTGGATTCTGAGGAGAGTCTCCTTCCCCTTTCCAAAGAAAGGCAGCTTGATTTAAACAATTGTCCATGACCAACACTAGATCATCCTTTTCTATTAATATTGCCTCAAATTTCAAAATCCGCGAGTCTGTCAACCATCGCCCAGCTTTTTGGTTTAGGATCGTTCTCACTTGGTGTGGGGTGCTTACTATTAGGGCTCCTCCAAATGTGAGCTTTCTGCTTTCCTCCACCAACAGTGCAGTGGCAGTCACAGCCTGCACACACTCAGGCCACCCCCGGGATACTGGATCCAGTAGCTTCGAAAGATATGCTCCTGGCTGTTTCATTCCTCCCCACCTCTGGGTTAATACTCCCAAAGCCGCTCCCTTATCTACAGTAGCAAAGAGGTGGAAAGGTTTATCTAGAGAAGGTAAGGCTGACACGGGGATATGGATCAGATCTCTTTTGAGTTTCTCAACTAGTTCTTTTTCCTCATCATCCCAACTTAGACATTTTGGTTCCTCCTCTAATAGTTTGAGATATAATTTCTTAGTCTTCTGAGCATAGGAATCAATCCACAATCTGCAATATCCCGTTAGACCCAAAAAGTTATGTAACTCCCGTTTAGTCCTGGGCAGCGGCATCCCCACTATTCCCTCTATCCGTTCCGGGCTTATCTTTCTCTTTCCCTCACTAACTAAATGTCCCAAGTATTTCACTTCTTGCTCCACATATTGTAGTTTGTTTTTAGATACTTTCAGTCCCTGCTGGTCCAGGAAATTCAATAATTTGTTCGTGGCTTCTACAATTCTTTCTCTTCTTTTTCCTGTCACTAAGAGGTCGTCTACATATTGCAACAGGGTAGTCCCCTTGGGGCTGCTAAATTTCTCCAATATTTGTTCTAACATATGTCCAAAAAAATTTGGGAATTCCGTAAACCCCTGGGGGAGCACTGTCCACCGGTATTGCTGCTTCCGTCCTGTCTTGGGATCTTCCCATTCAAAGGTGAACAAATTCCTACTTTCCTCCGCCAAGGGACAAACCCAAAAGGCATCCTTTAAATCTATCACACTAAACTATTTGTGGTCATGAGGGATCTTTCTTAATAACGTGTAGGGGTTTGGGACCACTGGGTGCCTGATCTGTACTATTCGATTTCATGTTCTCAAATCCTGCACCAATCGATAAGTTCCATCAGATTTCCGCACTGGTAGTATTGGGGTATTATAAGGAGACATACATGGCTCCAACAGTCCATCTCTAACCAGTCCCTCAATTACTGGCTGCAGTCCTCATTTACCTTCTATGGAAATGGGATATTGTCGCTCACAGACAACGTCCCTTTTCCTTTTTAAACTTATTTCTAGGGGAGGGATCTGTAGTTTTCCACAATTCCCTTCTCTAGCCCATACAATAGGGTCTATCTCTCTCTCCACCTCCTCTGTCAACATTGCCATTTGTACAACCAGTTCTTTTTCCTGAATTCCAATCTCCAGTCCTAAGAGGATAATTAAATCTCTCCCTAGTCAGGGATATACAGCAGTTCCCCTGTGACCCTATCCTTAGGACCTTCTTTCATCATAGGTTCAAATACTGGAACAGTAAATCCTTCCCCTTTTACCCCCAAAACAGTAATTGACCGTGTCGACATTTCTACTTTCTTTGGTTTAAAATTCAGCGATGACCGTGCTGCCCCCGTATCTACTAGGAAGACTACCTCTTCCCTATAGGGTCCCACCTTCAGGTTTATCAAGGGTTCCTGGTGGGCCCCCGAGGGCAGGAACCCCTGACACCCCTATTCTTCATCAAAATTCATAAGCGGAATTGCCCTTTCTTCCCTTTGTAGATCAGGACACTCCTGCTTAAAGTGCCCTATCTTTCCGCAATAATAGCTTCCTGCCTGTGGAGACCTCCGGCTCTGCCCCTGTCACTCAAACCCTCTATCAAATGCTCCCCCTTGTCCTCTCCCTCTCCCTTTTCCTCTCTGTCCGACATGCTGCCACCTGCTGCTCTGGTTGCTCAATATTGGTTCCATGCTTTTCTTAACTACCTCATCAACCATAGCTACCATCATTTTCACCTTCTGTTTCTGTCTCTCATCCTCTCTCTTTACAAATACTTTCTGTGCCTCTCTTAACAATTCATCTAATGGTTTTTCGCTCCACCCTTCTATCTTCTGTATCTTTCTCTGTATGTCTGGCCATGCCTTTGTCACAAAATGTACTTTCAAAAGTCCCTGTGCCACTGAGTCCTCAAGGATCATTCCAGAGTATTTCCGCATTGAGTCTCTTAATCTTTGCAAGAAAGCTGAGGGAGTCTCCTCTTTCTCCTGTCTAACTTCAAAGGCTTTAGTCAAATTCTGTGACTTCGGAACTGCCTCTCTTATTCCTTTTAGAATCAGGTCTTTCAATTCCCTTATTTCTTCTCTATGCTCCGGGTTTTGATTTTCCCACTGGGGGTCTCTGAGGGGAAACTTCATCTCTCCCTGTCCACCATCCCCATCTCCAATCGGGTGTTCCCTGTCCCATATTTTAATGGCTGTTCCTCGTATAAGTCCCCTTTCTTCCCCAGTAAATAGTATATTCAAAATAGACATTAACTCAGCTCACTTATACAGACTGGGCCCAAAAATTGATCAATTTGTTCAGACAACCCCACCGGCTCCTCAACCAGCACCTTCATTTCCTTTTTAAATGTTCTGACCTCCCCATTGGTGAGGGGGGCACTTACAAACCCAATCTCTTTGTCCCCTATTTGTACCTCCCAAAGGGGATAAGTCGTTATGTTCTTCCCTTTTTTTTTGTTTTTCCCCCTTAGGCTTTGAGTTTAGATCCTCCAGTGGCCTCCTCTACATCTACTGTAGCTTTCCTTTTCTTTTACTGAGGATTGAGGGTCAGGAACAACAACATCCCTGTCCACCGCCCCTTCGTCCTCCTCTTGTGAGTCATCTGTTCCCTGTCCCTGTCTGTCTGTGTCTCCTCCTCCCCCATTTTCACCTAACCTGATTTCATGGTACGGGGGGGGGAAAACAGCCAAGAGGATCCCAGGGACTAGGTGGGGCAGAGGGGGAATCCCTTGTCTTTACTACCATCATTCCCAAACTACCCTTCCAACAGGATGCATAGTCCGCCTCCTCTTGACTAAATGGTTGTTTTTTTATTCACATACAAATCTAAATACTGACATACCCAATCCTTCGTCTGCCAGAAGACAGCCGGACGAATGATTGGGTCTTTGGTCCATACTAAAAAACAATATTTAATCATTTTCTTTTTATCTTTTGCCCTTGTACAAGTACTGCTTGTCCATTCCCGCAACATCCTCCCCAACGGACTTTCAAGAGGAATGTTACCAGGGACTTTTTCTTCTTCCTTTACTCTGTGACAGCTACTCTGCCTACCCCCCCCCATTTCCCGGGGCCCTTGCCAGTCCCTCAGTGATTTAAATACCCCTTTTCCCGGCCACCAAGGCAATACTTAAAACTCAGGTTTCTTACCTTGGTCTGTGCACAGAGTTGCCTGGCCCCTTTTCGCCATATTTTCTATCGACCTCCTATCACTGTCTGATTCAGATGTCCCTCTTGTGGGATCCGTACCAGTCACCCAAGGGAGCGGACCAAACCGGGACACAAGACTGCTCTTCAATTGGGAACGGGACACGTCTTCCCAGTGTCCAAGGCCAGCCACTCTCCCTGGCGATGGAAGAACATCCCGGACAGACCCCAATTGTGAGAAACAAAGCTCACAATAATTGCAGTCCGAGACAAAATCTAAATCAGTAGTGTCCTTTATTTTACTCTTGCAAGAGGGTGTGATGTCCATTGTCTACAAGGCAAGGGACACACACACTAAATTCAATTAATACATGATATTTATATAATTTTGGTTTCTTTTTTTCATTGCTCCTTCCCTGTTTACATCTTGCACTTCCCTAAGACCGGCACCCATTACTCCTGTTTATCTCTTGCCTTATCTGGCCTTGTCTGTGACAAAATGCTTATTTCTGGCCTCACAAGGCCATTTGACCTCATCCCGTTGTGGGTCATTGTTAGGCATATCTTTTCTTCACCATTATCTACTCCCTCCATCTGTACCTTCCCCTACCATACTGATCCTTATGACCCTTTTAATTGGGGTTTGTTCCTGTGTTTCTGTAAAAGTGGGAAACAGATGTTTATACCTACTGTTTGTTTGTACAGGCGTATTTAGCTTAAATTCCTCCCCTCACAGCATCTTATCTATTCGCCTGTAATATCTACCATTGCTTTGCAGTCACGTTTCATTCTTGCATACAATTTTAGCCAATACAAAAACAACTATGTATTTCCTCCACAATGTTTTCATTCTTGTTGACTCAGCTCTTGGCTGAAACAATTACACGCTGGTGTGAGTTCATTTACTTTGTATAAGTAATTATAATTGCAGAAGTAACACTACTTTACCTATATCCCACACCAACCCACACGGCAAGGCAGCCAGCAGAAAATAACACTGTACAAAATTGTATCCAGGTTCATAATACATGTACCCTCAAAGAACCCTACCTGTGACTGAAATGGGCCTTCAACACTCTCCAGAAAGGGATACTCTGCAGAAGAAGGTTAGTTATAGGTTAGTGATCATTCTCTGGGTAAAGAAAGAAATGTTTGCATTTATATTGCATATTTTCCAACTTCAGAATGTCCCAAAGTTCTGTCCAGTCAACAATGGACATTTGAAATGCAGCCATTGTTGAACTGCAACACTCAAATTGCACACAGCATACTCCCAACAAACAGCAATGCTACTTTAGCACCATTCTGGATAGTGGGAGGTCACTTCTTCTCTTCTCTGAATAGTGATGAACTGGGGATAGTAGAAGACAGGTAGAGGGTAGTTGTTTAAGCAGATGTAACGCGAATATTCCAGGAACGATGCAGCTGGTCAAACCACATAGTTTTAAACAAAACAGAATTTATTTACAAGGTTACCAAATGAAACAAACAAAAAAGAACAGAATATAGAATAACAACCTATCCGAAAACCCAATATATTATCCCAACTTCTCCACTGATGCTGCCTGGCTTGCTGTGTTCTTCCAGCCTCCTGCTTGCCTACTTTGGTTTCAAGCATCTGCAGTTTTTTTTGTCTCTTCTCTGGATAGTAACATAGAATCTTTTACTATCCACAGAAATAAAATCGCCAACTGACCAGCAACAAAGCTCTCTGCCCTGTAACAGTGTCAAAATACCACTGGTGAAATTTGTAAGGTTAGAGTATTGAGTATTCATGGATTGTAGTGAGACAAATGTAACCAAAGAAATTCATAAATTAATTTTGAAACATTATGCAAGAAAATGAAAGCCTATGAATCACTCATAGCTTATTCACACAGAAAACACACATACAGTGCCCAATGTAAACTTTTCAGCATTACATACAGTCCCCACTGCTTTACTCTCATTAGTTAACACATTGCCTGACCATGGCATGACTCCCTTGGCAAGCATCCTCTCCTTGAGGAAGGGTCATCTGACCCCAAATGTTAACTTTTATTTCTCTTCACAGATGCTGCCATACCTGCTGAGCTTTTCTAGCAACCTCTGTTTTTGTTTCTGATTTAAAGCTGTGATGATGACGATGCACCTTTAACAAGGTTATGTTGTCCTTGGCTTTTTTTTTCCCAGAGCAGTTGTAAAGTCACTGGTTCCAGGGTGTCTGGGTTTGAAGAGTTTTCAGGCCACTTTGATGATGGCTCACAGATACTGCCTCAGGAAAAAGGCTTTCAAGTTAAAAACAACATCTACAATGAAATGGGAGTGGCCAGTTCTCAGAACTCAGCTATTATTTGCTTTGATATGGTTTTTCCCAGTCTGGCTGTACACTGAAAACAGACAGTCAGTTTTGAGGCTTCTGTTCTAAGAAACAGCAATGTAGAAGAAGCAGGTCCATGCTGATCCTCCCTCTCTCTGACATCTCTCCTGTCAGAACTTGCTTTTGTTTTTTCCTATTTTGCCAAGGGGTGTTTATGGGAATTGTTGGAACAGCAGCATTAAGTTGGGATAATATATTGGGTTTTCGGATAGGTTGTTATTCTATATTCTGTTCTTTTTTTGTTTGTTTCATTTGGTAACCTTGTAAATAAATTCTGTTTTGTTTAAAACTATGTGGTTTGACCAGCTGCATTGTTCCTGGAATATTCGCGTTACATCTGCTTAAACAACTAGCAAATTTTGGGTCTGAGGTAAAAACAATGACTGTAGATGCTGGAAACCAAATTCTGGATTAGTGGTGCTGGAAGAGCACAGCAGTTCAGGCAGCATCCAAGGAGCTTCGAAATCGACGTTTCGGGCGAAAGCCTTTCTACTTCCTTGAAACGGTTGAAGGGAGTCTGTCGTGGTCCATAACACAGCATCCACAGTTTCTTTGGTTTTTATTAAGCACTCTCTGCTGTTACCCACCAAACATTTCTCCTACACTTAAATATTCCTGAAGGGAGAGAGCTGTTTCTCAAGCTTGTCATTTTGCGCCCATAAAGGCAAACACGATGGAGTCCAAATTTAATCACAACAATTTATGCAAGGTATAAGGATGCTGGTTGATTCAGCTTGCCAGTGTGATAGCAATGGGGAATTATGGGCTGACAACCTACCGAGCAATTGAAAGAAAAGGCTCACGTCTTGATCAGGTTCCTTTTGGTCACAGAAAATGGGCCACTGCATTTGAATGTAGGTTGCTTCACGCAAATAGAAATGAGTCATGCTTTGAGCTCAAGTGATAGTCTTACATTAAGAGATGTGGCGAAATTGAGGACTGCAGATGCTGGAGATTATGAGTCAGGATTAGAGTGGTGCTGGAAAAGCACAGCAGGTCAGGCAACATCCGAGGAGCAGGAAAATCGATGTTTCGGGCAGGAGCCCTTCATCAGGAACTAAGAGATATGACCAGCAGTACAATGTTCACTCGAACATGGGCTAAGGAACCATCTCAATGATGTAGCCATGATGCACATGTTACCAGCTATCAGGAACAAGAGCGAAATGACAGAAGAGAGAAGAAATTGGTGCAATAGAAATAAAAGTCCATCCACAATTTCCTCCTGCTATGAATGACATGCAAATCCAGGATTTACAGTGTGTGTCCCTGGATTCTTGCCCTAACCCCATTCTAAGACCAGTGAACACTTAATTACTTACTTTACATAAATTAAGATGATGTTACGGTACTGTCAGATGAAAAAATATTATCTGTTGCTGATTTCGTTTTGAAGAAAGGGAACTTATCCCAGAAAACGTTTTCGTGAAGTGTTCGTTGCACATGTCAAAATTCAGGAAACTAGTGACAAGGTAGAATCCGAGAGAGGTGTCCAAAAGCTTAATCAAAAATGAGGGGTAAAGGAGCATCTAGAAGGAGCAGATGGAAGTAGAGATAGAAACTACAGGGAGAAAACTCCAGAGCTTCCATTTGATTTAAAAACATCAGATAAGAAATAGAGGACTTGCATAGCAATGGTCAAAATATTTAGTTCCACTTAGAAATATTTCGATCATTTTGGACTTTACTAAAGGGGTTTATTCCTTGTGCTTATTTGCAGACGATGGATACGATGTTCTATAAGAGCTATGAGGAGAAGATACGTCCTTGCAAAGATCTTATCGACTCACTGAGAAGATTGGGTGCGGCTAAGGATCTGGCTCTTCCAGCCATCGCTGTGATTGGAGACCAGAGCTCTGGGAAGAGCTCAGTATCGGAGGCATTGTCCGGGGTGTCACTACCCAGAGGGAGTGGTAAGATAACAGCGATGAACAACATCAATCTAGTGCCTGTAATGTACTAAATATCTCAAGGAATGTTATTTAAAATAATTTGAGACTGAGCAGCATAAGACAGCAGTAATACATGAACTTAGGAGTGAGGATTTGAGGAGATTTTGAGGAAGGAAAGATTGAAAGCGAGGTGAAGGAGAGGTTTAAGGAAGGGTTTCTAGATTTAAGGCCTCAGCAGCTGAAGATACAGCCCCAGTATTAAACAATTAGAATCAGGGATATTCAAACAGCCACAATTAGGGGAATGTGGTTATCCCCAATTCTATAAGGCTGAAGGAGGTTGCAGAGACAGAGGGCAAAGCTCCAGAGAGATTTGAAAACGAAGAGAAACATTTTCAAGTTGGGGCATTTTTCACGGGAAGCCAGTGTGGGCCAGTAACGACAGGGGTGATGGGTGAACAGGATTCAGTCTGAGCCAGGAGAGGTTGAATGGGTGAAAGGTAGGTAGTCAATCAGAGTGCTTTGGACTAGACAAATCTCAAAGTGAAAAAGACATAGATAAGGGAGTTAGCAGCAGAAACAGAGTTGAACATTGACACAGAGGTCATAGAATCCTTGCAGTGCAGAAGCATACAGAAGAATCCCTAAATTGAGTCCACACTGACCCTCCGAAGGGTATCCCACCCAGAACCATCCCCCTGCCCTATCCCTGTAACGCTGCATTACCCATGGCCGATCCCCCCTAATCTTTGGATTGTGGGAGAAAACCAGAGCACCTGGTCGAAATCCACACAGACAAGGGGAGAATGTCCAAACTCCTCATAAATAGTCAGCTGAGTGTGGAATTGAACCTGGGTCCATAGCACTGTCAGGCAGTAGTGTGAACCATTGAGGCAGGTCAATGCAGATGCTCTTGGTGATGACTTGGATGTATTGTTAGAAGCTCAGCTTGGAATCCAAGCATTGGAACACCAACTTGAGGAAGTTTAGCTTCTGCTCAGGAATAACCTTGGGGGAAGAATGAGCTGCACTGTATCTGTACTCATCCTCAGTCAAGGGCTTGAGTAACAGAGTCAACAGCCTTGGTTGGAGAAGGTGACCTCTGTCTCCTTTCAGCCACTCTTGCAATGCATCCAGCCCTTGAAACAAACTAAAATCCCGATAGGTATCAAGAATCATGGCAGCTTCCACAAGACTTGGCACAAACCTCTAAGACATGGTAGTGATAATACAGTTGTCTTGGACATCAACAAAGTTTATCCCTTAATGAGTATAACACTCTCAACAGTATAACACTCTCAACATGACATATGTACAGTCTATAGCATCCTGCCCCCATTGGTGAAGTCCATTACCTGAGCCGCAGCACTGACGTGGTCACAAGTTGCATCAGTGAATCTGGGTCAGGGATCAAGAGATTCTGCGGAGAGTCCCTGTTGATTATGAGAAAGTTCAGAGCAGCTTTCACTTTGACAGCCACCAGGCTAGGATGCCCCCACCCCCACCCCAAACCCCTTCAGATGAAATATTCTGCTCCCACAGATGTCACAGTTCTGTGATGGTGTCCCAGGGCATCCTTACTCTGTGGAGGGACTTGCATTTAGGGTGAAGCACTCTGCGCCTCCTGAACCTCCTCTGCATCCTGATCAGATCTCTTTATGTGGAGGCTGTTCGGCGTCCCCCTGAGTTTGCTCCTGATCCTGAGCTTGCTGGTGACTTTCAGTCTCCTCAAGTTCTCTATGCCAGTTTTGTATCAAGGCAACAGTGATCATAATATCTGCTGTTGCTGAATCCACTCAGGATGTGTGTAATGACCATACATGAGGAAAGCACATTATTCCTTGGTTTCCTAGCTTTATTCCAAAGGCAGTGAAATTAACCGGGGTTGAACATTTATTAAAGGTTTTCAATGTGGAAAACTACTTTTCGTTCAGTGCTTTTTTTTCTTGTTATTTGCAGGAGGAGAATTTTTCTTAAGTTGGGGCTGTTCTTCACTTTATAAATAGCATTTTTAAAAATTGGATCAGTAATAGCTTCTTGTGTTTTTCTGTATGAGAGAGAGAGAGGTAATAGTCACTTTTCCAGGACAGCTTTGCAGCTTTTAGATTGGTGTAGTTGAAACATCAGCTTTAAACTGAGGTAGACTGAAGGATCATTGTTAGAAAAATAATTGTTCACAACTGGCTCAGCGCATTCACCATTTCAGCCTTTTGTGCACACTTCCAGCCGTCAAGACCAACCTTCAATGCCTTCCTGCTGCCACCAAGAAGGCTGTGGTTTAATATCTGTTAGTCCACATCACATACTGCGGGTAGTTATGTTCTGCTGAGTCATAAAACATTATTTTCCACATTAAGACTGTGACATTGCAGACTTATACAGATTAGGCTGGGTCTATGCTAATTGTTGTTACTGATCATCACACACAATCTCCCCACTCCAATACATAGAGTGACTGAAGGTGAGGCAGGTACCTTTTTATATAGGAATGTCACATGTCATGCCTATGTCTTAAACATGCAGGCTTGTTAGATGTAGAATCAGAGGTGTGACAAGTTGCTATAACTATTCAATTCTTTCTTTCAATTTTATTATCAGCCTTTAGCTGCTGTACCAGAATTCCTGAGAAATATTCTTTCGGAATAGCAGTTGGACTAGTATTTTATTGGACTAGTATTATAGAATGGGAGGTAAAAGATAGGTTTAAGGGAAATAAGTTGTAAATAGTTGATGGTTTTGATATTCTCAGTTGGAGTTAAAGAATAAAGTTGTTAATTTTTACGTTAAATAATGATCACTGGGATAAATCTTTGCCTCTCAAATTTTAACAGGTTACAGCACGGGCTGAATCTTTTCTGTGTTGCTGGTTTAAATTAGCAGAGGAGTGTTGTAACAGACAAAATCTGTCTTTCTTTCAGCAATACTTATTCCTATATATCCAGAGAACAATGGTGTTGAACCCTTGGGGACACCAGTATATAGCTTCTTCCATTCTGGGCATTAGTAATTCAGCAGTACTCTTTTTTTTTGTCATTCAACCAACTTAATTTCCGTTAAATGTTTGTCAAAATGACCAACCATGTGGCCAATGCAGTTGTGCAATTTCTTGCTCCTTAGACCTCTTTTGGATGATAAGAAGGCCACTGTCCCATGCTTGGCTGAAAGATTCACTACAGAGCTTGTCCAGCACATCCTGGTATGTTTGTTTGTGAAATGTTTTATGGTTCGACCATATCTACTTTTCCAGGGGTTAAATCAGTTACTTACTTGTGGGATTTTGTCAAGAACTGATGTTGGACTGTAATAATTTCTTCTATTTTTTTGAAGGCAATCATTGCCTGACTTAGAAAAGGAAGTTGAAGAGAAACTATCTGCAGCAGCCAAAGAATTGGAAAGATATGGGGAAGGAGTTCCAGACACAGCCCATGAAAGAATGACTTTTATGATTCAGGTTGGTCTTGCTCCTATGGACTAAACATGATCAAACCCAACAATAAGACACTGCTATTGTGACTGCAGTGGGAGCGAGCCCTAATTAGCAATAGGTCATATGCAATGCCCTTAGTGATATTATCACTGGCCTGTTAATCCAGAGAAAGTGAGGACTGCAGATGCTGGGGATGAGAGCTTAAAAATGTGTTGCTGGAAAAGCGCAGCAGGTCAGGCAGCATCAAAGGTGAAGGCGAACCGACGTTTCAGGCATAAGCCCTTCTTCAGGAATGAGGAGGATGTGCCAAGCAGGCTAAGATAAAACGTAGGGAGGAGGGAGTTGGGGGAGGGGTGTTGGAAATGCGATAGGTAGAAGGAGGTTAAGGTGAGGGTGATAGGCTGGAGAGGGGGTGGGGGCGGAGAGGTCGGGAAGAAGATTGCAGGTCAAGAAGGCGGTGCTGAGTCTGCAGGTTGGGACTGAGGAAAGGTGGGGGGAGGGGAAATGAGGAAGCTGGAGACATCTGCATTCATCCCGTGTGGTTGGAGGGTTCCTAGGCGGAAGATGAGGCACTCTTCCTCCAGGCATCGTGTTGCCATGGTCTGGCGATGGTGGAGGCCAAGGACCTGCATGTCCTTGGCGGAGTGGGAGGGGGAATTAAAGTGTTCAGCCACGGGGCGGTTGGGTTGGTTGGTGCAGGTGTCCCAGAGGTGTTCTCTGAAACGTTCCACAAGTAGACGGCCTGTCTCCCCAATGTATAGGAGGCCACATCGGGTTCAGCGGATGTAGTAAATGATGTGTGTGGAGGTGCAGGTGAATTTCTGATGGATATTGAAGGATCCCTTGGGTACTTGGAGGGAAGTGAGGGGGGAGGTGTGGGCGCAAGTTTTGCATTTTTTGCGGTTACAGGGGAAGGTGCCAGGAGTGGTGGTTGGATTGGTGGGGGGTGTGGATCTGACAAGGGAGTCGCGGAGGGAGTAGTCTTTCCGGAACGCTAAGTGGGGAGGGAAATATATCCTTGGTGGTGGGGTCCGTTTGGAGGTGGTGGAAATGACAAAGGATGATCTGATGTATCTGGTGGTTGATGGGGTGGTAGGTGAGGACCAGTGGGGTTCTGTCCTGGTGGCGATTGGAGGGGCGGGGTTAAAAGGCGGAGGAGCCGGAAGTGGAGGAGATGCGGTGGAGAGCATCGTCAACCACATGTGAGGGGAAATTGCGGTCTTTGAAGAAGGAGGCCATCTGGGTTGTTTGGTATTGGAACTGGCCCTCCTGGGAGCAGATGCGGCGAAGGCGAAGGAATTGGGAATATGGGATGGCGTTTTTACAGGGGTCAGGGTGAGGGGAGGCGTAATCTAGGTAGCTGTGGGAGTCAGTCGGTTTACAGTATACATCCGTGTTGAGTCGGTCGTCCGAGATAGAGATTGAGAGGTCTAGGAATGGGAGGGAGGAGTCTGAGACGGTCCAGGTAATTTTGATGTCGGGGTGGAAGGTGTTAGTAAAGTGGAAGAACTGTTCAATCTCCTCGTGGGAGCATGAGGTAGCGCTGATACAGTCATCAATGTAGCGGAGGAAAAGGTGGGGCGTGGTGCCAGTGTAGCTGCGGAAGATGGACTGTTCCACATATCCAACGAAGAAGCAGGCCTCCCTTGTCTGCCGGTTTGATGGTAGTTTGGCGCACCGATCTTTATATTGCTGAGGCTAAACGCCAGCTCGCGGACACCTCCTCCTACTGCCCCCTTGACCATGACCCCACCTCCCACCACCAAACCATCATCTCCCAGACCGTCCATAACCTCATCACCTCAGGGGATCTCCCATCCGCCGCCTCCAACCTCAGTCCCACAACCCCGCACCGCCCATTTCTACCTCCTGCCCAAAATCCACAAACCTGACTGCCCCGGCCGACCCATTGTCTCAGCCTGCTCCTGCCCCACTGAACTCATTTCTGCATACCTCAACACGGTCCTGTCCCCCTTAGTCCAAGAACTCCCCAACTACGTTCGGGACACCACCCACGCTCTCCACCTCCTCCATGATTTTCGCTTCCCCGGCCGACAACGCCATATCTTCACCATGAACATCCAGTCCCTGAACACCTCCATCCCTCATCACGAAGGACTCAAAGCCCTCCGCTTCTTCCTTTCCCGCCGTATACCCTTCCACTGACACCCTCCTTTGACTGACTGAACTGGTCCTCACTCTGAACAACTTCTCTTTCCAATCCTCCCACTTCCTCCAAACCAAAGGAGTAGCCATGGGCACCCGCATGGACCCTAGCTTTGCCTGCCTCTTCGTCGGATATGTGGAACAGTCCATCTTCCGCAGCTACACTGGCACCACGCCCCACCTTTTCCTCCGCTACATTGATGACTACCTCATGCTCCCATGAGGAGGTTGAACAGTTCATCCACTTTACTAACACCTTCCACCCTAACCTCATTCAAAATTACCTGGACCATCTCAGACTCCTCCCTCCCCTTCCTAGACCTCTCCATCTCTATCTCGGACGACCGACTCAACACGGGCGTATACTGTAAACCGACTGACTCCCACAGCTACCTAGCTTACGCCTCCTCTCACCCTGCCCCCTGTAAAAACGCCAGCCCATATTCCAAATTCCTTCGCCTTCGCCGCATCTGCTCCCAGGAGGACCAGTTCCAGTACTGAACAACCCAGATGGCCTCCTTCTTCAAAGACCGCAATTTCCCCTCACATGTGGTTGACGATGCTCTCCACCAAATCTCCTCCACTTCCCGCTCCTCCGCCCTTGAACCCCGCCCCTCCAAATCACCACCAGGACAGAACCCCACTAGTCCTCACCTACCACCCCACCAACCTCCAGATACATCGGATCATCCTTCGTCATTTCCACCACCTCCAAACAGACCCCACCACCAAGGATATATTTCCCTCCCCGCTCCTATCAGCGTTCCGGAAAGACCACTCCCTTGTCAGATCCACACCCTCCACCAATCCAACCACCACTCCCGGCACCTTCCCCTGCAACCGCAAAAAATGCAAAACTTGCGGCCACACCTCCCCCCTCACTTCCCTCCAAGTACCCAAGGGATCCTTCAATATCCATCAGAAATTCACCTGCACCTCCACACACATCATTTACTGCATCCGCTGAACCCGATGTGGCCTCCTCTACATTGGGGACACAGGCCGGCTACTTGTGGAACGTTTCAGAGAACACCTCCGGGACACCTGCACCAACCAACCCAACCACCCCGTGGCTGAACACTTTAATTCCCCCTCCCACTCCGCCAAGGACATGCAGGTCCTTGGCCTCCTCCATCGCCAGACCATGGCAACACGACGCCTGGAGGAAGAGCGACTCATCTTCCACCTAGGAACCCTCCAACCACAGGGGATGAATGCAGATTTCTCCAGCTACCTCATTTCCCCTCCCCCCACCTTTTCTCAGTCCCAACCCTCAGACTCAGCACCGCCTTCTTGACCTGCAATCTTCTTCCCGACCTCTCCGCCTCCACCCCCTCTCCGGCCTATCACTCTCACCTTAACCTCCTTCCACCTATCGCATTTCCAATGCCCCTCCCCCAAGTCCCTCCTCCCAACCCTTTATCTTAGCCTGCTTGGCATACCCTCCTCATTCCTGAAGAAGGGCTTATGCCCGAAACGTCGATTCTCCTTCTCCTTTGATGCTGCCTGACCTGCTGCGCTTTTCCAGCAACACATTTTTAATCCAGAGACCCAGGTAACATCCAGTGACCTGGGTTCAAATCCCACCACAACTGATAATAGACAATAGACAATAGGTGCAGGAGTAGGCCATTCTGCCCTTCGAGTCTGCACCACCATTCAATATGATCATGGCTGATCATCCTTAATCAGTATCCTGTTCCTGCCTTATCTCCATAACCCTTGATTCCACAATCCTTGAGAGCTCTATCCAACTCTTTCTTAAATGAATCCAGAGACTGGGCCTCCACTGCCCTCTAGGGCAGAGCATTCCACACCCACCACTCTCTGGGTGAAGAAGTTTCTCCTCATCTCTGTCCTAAATGGTCTACCCTGTATTTTTAAGCTGCGTCCTTTGGTTTGGCACTCACCCATCAGCGGAAACATGTTTCCTGCCTCCAGAGTGTCCAATCCTTTAATAATCTTATGTCTCAATCAGATCTCCTCTCAGTCTTCTAAACACAAGGGTATACATGCCCAGACGCTCCAGTCTTTCAGTGTAAGGTAATCCCGCCATTCCAGGAATTGACCTCGTGAACCTACGCTGCACTCCCTCAATAACCAGAATGTCTTTCCTCAAATTTGGATACCAGAACTGTACACAGTACTCCAGGTGTGGTCTCACCGGGGCCCTGTACAGCTGCAGAAGAACCTCTTTGCTTCTATACTCAATCCCTCTTGTCATGAAGGCCAGCATGCTATTAGTCTTCTTCACTACCTGCTGTACCTACATGCTTACCTTCATTGACTGGTGTACAAGAACACCCAGATCTCTCTGTACTGCCCCTTTACCTGAATTGATTCCATTTAGGTAGTAATCTGCCTTCCTGTTCTTGCCACCAAAGTGGATAACCATACATTTATCCATATTAAACTGCATCTGCCCTGCATCTGACCACTCACCTAACTTGTCCAGGTCACCCTGTAATCTCTTAACATCCTCAAACATTTCACCCTGCCACCCAGCTTAGTACCATCAGCAAATTTGCTAATGTTATTGCTAATACCATCTTCTATACCATTAATATATATTGTAAAAAGCTGCGGTCCCAGCACTGATCCCTGCGGTACCCCACTGGTCACTGCCTGCCATTCCAAAATGGAGCCGTTTATCACTACTCTTTGTTTCCTATCAGCCAACCAACTTTCAATCCAAGTTAGTACTTTGCCCCCAATACCATGCGCCCTAATTTTACTCACTAACCTCCTTTGTGGGACTTTATCAAAAGCTTTCTGAACGTCCAGGTACACTACATCTACTGGATCTCCCTCATCCATCTTCAGTTACATCCTCAAAACTGAAAGATGGTGGAAAAGGCATTCAATAAAGATCTCAAACTAAGAGATATAATAATGACCATGAGCTCTTTATCAATTGTTGGGAAACCCCATCTGGTTCACTAATGTCCCTTAGTGAAGGAAACTACCATCCTTACCTGGTCTGGCCTACATGTGACTCCAGACCCACAGCAATATGGTTGACTCTTAACTGCCCTCAGGGTGGTTAGGGATGGGTAATAACTGTTGGCCCAGCTGACATTCCCATGAGCGAAAATAAATTTTAGTCTAGAACCCTGACAGGTAAAATCTGGCTAAATCATCAAGGATTCCGTGTTCTGGCAAAACCACTATCCACTCCGTCCAAGTTCAATAATTGTCTAAGAGAGGGTTAAACCAAGGGCAGGAACACCTACACCACAGGTTCCTTAATTTCTATCAATTAGGAGGACCTGGTGTAGTATTGGTGCTACCAGACTCTCACATAGCAGAAGTCCAGTCCATCTTAGAATTTCAGGTTGGGATTGTAACCAGAATCCTCAAACGTAAAACCCATTTTAGCTTTAATTGTCAAACGCAGCTAAGTGTACATCCAAAGCTCATCCAGAAGCAAGAACTTGAGATCTCTGAACCTGTCTTCAAAGTGGGACTTGACGTGGAACTTTCCATCTCAATGCGATGACCAGATACGACTCATGATGGTGATTCCTGTCATTGGCTTGGAAATTAATGGGTATCCTGTAGGAATTGCAAACTGAAGAGTCAGTGGAGCCTGTGCAGTTTGATTCTAACAAGAGGATGGACCTCCATTGACCTCCTGACCATCACCTCCGGAACCCTGACTCCCCAGATCCTGTCTAATATGGGCCTAGCAGAGAGAAAGAAATCTGGAAGTGTGCGAGGAAGATCTGTTTTAATATTCATTCTGCAACCGCCCTGCCATCCTTGGTCACTATAGAAACATATTTTATTCACCATGTTTCTCTACTACCTGCTGGAATTACAGGTTTTTTCTAAATGGCTTCTCCAACCACTGATTAACTCAAAGTGATTCTGCATTTGGTCAGAAAATACACACAACCCTAGCTCATCCACTCCCATTTCTGATCCAAAGCTATGAATAGCAATAAGTAATCCCTTAATTCACTGTCTTGTATTTTGTTGCAGAAACTCAATGATTTTGGTTAAAACCTCAGGAGTTTATCTTCAGGAGAGGAATCTGATGATTGCATCAATGAGAGAGGTGCTATACAAAAGTACAGAAGGAGTTTGAAAACTGGAAAACCCATCTTGATAGAGTTAAATATCAATGTGAGTGCATCGAGGGAATACGTATGTTATTTCAATCCTAACAGAACTCTAACCAGGGCTTACTGATTGAAAACTGGGGAAAAAATTGTTCTTGTCTAACCATGGGGTGGCTCAGTGGCTCAGTGGTTAGCACTGTTGCCTCACAGTCCCAGGTTCGATTCCCGCCTTGAGTGACTGTCTGTGTGGAGTTTCACATTCTCCCCGTGTCTGCGTGGGTTTTCTGGGTGCTCTGATTTCCTCCCACAATCTAAAAATGTGCAGTTCAGGTCAATTGGCCATGCTAAATTGCCCATAGTGTTAGGTGCATTAGTCAGAGGGAAATAATGGGTCTGGGTGTGTTACTCTTTGGAGGGTTGGGGTGGACTGGTTGGGCTGAAGGGCCTGTTTCCACACTGTAGGTTATCTAATCTAATCTAATATCAGGCTGGACATTCTTTTCTCACATTCCTTCATAACTGTCTTTTTTCAACATCGCTATCACTCACAAAAGCACCTACATGCACAAACTTCCCCTTAATCACACATGTCATGTTTTCCTCTGATAATTTAAGGATGGGTTCTCCTTTCTGGTAACTTTTGTATTTTCCAGTCCGATTGAAGGAAATCTGTGACTTACATTTTGGTTTTAGAGACGGTTCCCTCTCTGTGGATTGCAGTCTTGCTGTGGTGGAGAGGTTTGAGTGTCCCGGTGATCCTGAGACTGCCTGGAGGAATTCAATCCCCTCCCTACACACACACTCAACACAAGCCATGCGGCGATCGGTGAGAGCGGACAGAAATCTATATCTTCAGACCTGCAGTGGGCAATGAAGTTTAATTCAATCGCTTCACTCTTGGACTAGAAAGAGGAGAGCATTTCAGCAGCTTTCTTCATGACTGAGCCATTCCCTTCAACATCCACTTTGCTCACTCTGAATGGGGAAGGGTCTAGGGAAGGAGCCCTAAATATAACCTGTTCCATCTTCAGCCTGGCTGGACAACTGCATCCAGGGTACTCATTGCCTTGCTGTCTGAAAGCCAAAGTCAGATTCAATCTCAGAACCTGCAATATACAAACCCTTATGAATAATGAGCAAAACAATTCTCCAGGACAAAGAGCTGCCCTCAATCTCTGTGCACTTTAACTTCAATATCACCGTCCTGCAGGAAACCGGAAGAGTGGACCAAGGGTGGTTAAAGGAAGGAGGTGGTTGTTACACCTTCTTCTCAAGAGGAAAACCCAAGAATCAGTCTAAGGTGCATGGAATGAGATTCACTTTCAAAAACAAATCTATGAACCAACTCTCAGAGCTCCCTGTTCACATCCACAACTGTCTCATGTCCCTCCATCTACAACTTGCTACAAACTGGCCTGAAGGTGGCTTCTCTGTCATCCTGGGCACCATACACAGTAACTTCCCAAAGGGACATAAAATATCCTCCTTAAGAGAGTTCGTTGCCAAGGTTAGAAAGGACATCCAACTCTGGAAAGGAAGGAGCAACTGGAAAGCAACTCCAATGGAATTCTCCTGCTCCGTAAATGTACAGAGCATCAGCTGATCATTGCCAACACACTGTTCCACCAAAATGACGTTTGTGGAGGCATCCATGCCCAAAGCACTGACACATGACTGAATATGACATCATTCAATCCCAAGACCAAAAGAATGTCCTCATTGCCAAAGCAATGATCAACACAGGCTATCAGCTCATCTGCTCCTCAATGTCCATCAAATGCAATTGGAAGCAGCTAAAGATGAAGAAATAGTTCAAAATAAAGCTCAATACTGAGTGACTTCAAGAGCCAAGCAGACTAGCAAACTTCTAAAATTGCAAATTGAATGGAAGAAATCCAGAAAGAGCTGAAGACAGCCATCATCTCATGCTGTGAAGAAACCATTGGCTATAATACCCAGAAACACCAAGACTGGTTCAATGAGAATGACTGTCATCAAAGACCTCATCAATAAGATGTGGTCGGCATGGATGATTTGGACTGAAGGGTCTATTTCCATGCTGTATATCTCTATGACTCTATGATTCTAAGATGAAAGCTTCCTATGTCTGGGAAAACAACACCAACGAGTCAAGAGGGGAATTTGCCAAACAGCAAGGACATTGTTGTTACAAAGAAGAGCAAGAAAACCAAGAGGCAATGATGAGGTGAGTAAGTCAAGAAACTGAGATACCTTGCTGATAAACATGACATCAAGAATTTCCTCAGTGCCATCAAGCCTCTTGGCCTCAAATTGGTGCCGAGTAAAGATAGACAGAGAAAACATCAGCATCCAATGGAGACAGCTCTGAAAAGGAATGTTGAAGACATGTTTGAGGAAATCTCCCAACACCCCGCATCAAATATGATCTACGGCTCCTGTCTTGTGTGGCAGAAGTTGAAGCCTCCAAGGGCACATGAAGAATGGAAAGGAGTAGATGGGATTCCAGTGGAGATTTTCAAATTTATAGGAGCAGAACGCAGCCATCATCCCCATCAACTGTTTGTGAAAATCTGACAAAGAAGAAATCCCTACCCATCTCGGAGATGCTGCCATTGCTGCTGTCTTCAAGGAAGTTGGCTAAGTGGCTTGTGGGAACTACTAAGGAATCTTCCTGCTCTCCATCTTTGGGAAGATCATTGCCCAAATCCTCACTCGGCAACTTCTCCCCATCTAAGGAAATCCTTCCTGAAAGTCAGTTACTCTTATTTCATGTGTAAGTGAATTGGATTCAGCTCATTGAAACTCTACTGGCCTTTACAGATATTACGTGAGAGTTTTCTTTTATTCATACCTGGGATGTAGACAGCTCAGCTCAACCTTAATTGTCCAATCCTTGAAAAGATGATACTTGTTATATATGTAGTGGGCATATGCTTCCCCCTTAAGGGAGCATGGTGAATAAACTGGCAGACTCCAAAATGAGTTTGCAAGAGATTTTGGACCAATTATAATGATCTCTTCAAGGGAAACCTTGGGAGAAATGAAAGGAGCAGAAATTAAACTTACCAGTTGAAGCAGGAAGCTTGCCTAAGGAGTCTGAAGGTACATAAAGTAATGGATGCCATTCACCTAAAGTGGAAGTGGATTTGGAACGGGTGGTGAATCTAAGAGCAGTAACCGGCAGTGAATGGGCCACTCCAATTGTTCTGGTCTTAAAAACAAATGGCAGAATGAGGATTTGTGGTGACTTTAAGGTCAAAGTCAGCCCAGCCCTGAGTGAGGACCAATACCTACCTCCACACATTGAGGACCTGTTCAGTGGACTGGCTGCGGGTAACAAATTCTCAAAAATGGATCTGTCCCAGGCTCACTTACACATGGTATCACAAAGGAGTCTCAGCTGCTGCTAAGGATAGTGACACAGAGAGGATTGTCCTGCTACAAGTGAATTCCTTTTGACGTCACATCACGTCTAATTCAGAGGGCCATGGATAAAATTTTGATTGTCAGGTGTCCAATGTTATTCAGACAATATTTTGGTTACAGGTACCTCCTGAAGAGGAGCATTTGAAAAACCTAGAATAAATCCCAAAAATGTTGTAGGAGCACAACCTATAAGTAAAAGGGGAAAATGGTGAGTTTTATGCAGACTTCATCAAGTATCTGGATATGTGATCATAAGGCAGCCTACAAGATGGTGCCTATCATGAAGGCTCCTAGACCAGACAATGTGTCTGAACTGAGATCATTCTTGGAACTTTGTAAATTACTGTGCTAAGTTCATGTCTGATCTCTCAATCGTGTTAAAACGCCTGCATTCGTTGCTGGGAAATGGACTCGTGAATGTGAGCAGGCTTACTAGGAGGTGAAGCAAGCCTTAAGAAACAGATCATATGTGTTAATGCATTTTGACCTGAAGTTGCCACTTCAGTTGACATGTGACATTGTACTGTCACACATCTTACCGAATAGAGAGGAAAGGCCCATCATGTTCGCATTGAGATCACTCATGAAGGCAGAGGAGGAGTATGCCCAAGTGGGAAAGAAAGGATTGGGCATCGTGTTTGATGTTCACCCATTTCCCTTATGGTATGCTGCTGACAGAGTACAGGGAGTTCATCTCCTTTTTAGGCCCATGTATGGGGATACCGTCAATAGCAGCAGGCTGCCTGCACAGGTGGGCACTGGCTCTGTCAGCCGACTCCATATGGGATCAGATACAGATAGTCGGAGAAGTACAGCAATGCAGATGCTTTGTCAAGGTTACCACTGCCGGAAAATCCAGGGTGCTCCTGACAGGAACCTGAAAATTATGTATTTTTCCCAGGAACTTAAGGTACTGTTGTCAACGAGTCAGGTGTGGAACACTACCTGCAATGACCCAATTTTGATCCTGTAGGTGGACTGAGCCCTAGGGGTTGTCGTAGAAACCACCCAGAATTATGCCCTTACCTGTCCAGGAGGTGGGAGTTGTCTGTATCAGTCAGGTGTTTAATGTTGGGAATGAAGTTGTTATCCCTTGCCCATTTGGAGGAAAAGTGCTGGATCTAGAGCACAAGGGAACCCCAACATGGTATGAATAAGAGCAATAGTGAGGAACCACTTTTGGCTGCCGTAAATGGACTCCCAGATTGGGTAGAAAGAGGGAGCATGTAAATCCTGTGCGTTAGTAAGGAAGGCATCACCATTATTGCCCCTTCACCGTGGCACCAGATTTATGTCAATTTTGTGAGAGCAGTAGTGAGATGGATGTTACTAGAGGTCATGGGTGCTCACTCTAAGTGCCCCGAGGTGGCGATCATGAAGTTGGTAGACCAATAGACTGACTGGATGAAATATTTGCCAAGGCCAGGAACTCCAAAAAGGTTGTGAGTGACAATGGCCCGTGGATTATGGCCGGAGGAGTACCTGAAAAATCAGCATGTCCGACATTTGAAATTGGCTCCATATCTCTCTGTGGCAAACAGCCAGGCAGAGAGTTTTGTACAAACTGGAAAACAGGCCTTGAAGACCTCAAAGTGGGAAGTGGTGGCTAGGATGACAAATGAACATGTTCCTCAGAATGTAAAAAAACACGCCTCATGCGACGACCTAGTGCCCACCATCATCCTTAATATACAACCACCAGCTGAGAACTATGTTTTGAGTTACTGCTGTAGGAGGTGAGAAAATGAAACCAAGAAGGTCAAATGGCAAGAAGCAAGAGGAGCCTCAATCTCGAGGGTATTCCAAAAAAGAGAAACCATGTAGGGCTGGAATTATATGTCTGTGCTGAAATGGATCCCAATGGTAGTGGTGGTTCAAACAGAATCATTGTTATATACAGTACAGACCAGTGATGATCTGGCCTGGAGGAGACACTCAGAACAACTGGTCACCACACGTCACCAATAGAGACAGGAAGTCCTTCAGAGCACCGAGCCAGTCCAGATGGGACCCAGGGTGTCGGCTAAGCCATGTATCTCTATACCCGGGGAGGCCAACGACCACCCAGCGTCACAGGTCAACACCAGCCAATCAGAGAGGAACGTATCTGTGGTACCATAGAAGCTTCCGGAAGCCCAGGTGACTACAGTAGAAAAGGTTCCTGAGACAGGGAAACAGTCTTCAAGGAGACTGACCATGTCAAGACAAACTACAGAAGGGCCAATTTTGATTTTCTTTGTAAATATTCCTGATAATGTACATATATTAGTTACAATGCTTATATTATAGTTGTAATTGTTGAATGTTTATACCTAGTGTTAAGGGAGTGTTCAAATAAAGGCAGAAGGTGTTATATATGCAGCTGGGTTTGTGCTGTCTCTTTAAGACAGTGAATTAGGTGGCCTGGAGGGGGAGCTAGTGGGTCAGTCTAGGATCGACTGGAGCTGAGAGGACACAGAGTGAAGTATTCCCTGTTCAAGTTCGACACCTTGTGGTCTGTTTATGGTTCTAGTGAACCACAGAATAAAGTGGTGAGATGCCTTCTTGAACTGCTGCAGTCTATTTAGTGTAGGTGTGCTTACGGTGCTGCTAGGGACGATTTTCCAGGACTTTAGTTCCAAGCCAGGACATTGTTTCCAAATCTCACAATGAGGAAAGAGAATCTGCAGGGGTCGTGCTCCCACGTATCTGCTGCCCTCATTCTGCGAGGTGGCAGAGGCTGTGGGTTTGGGTTGAACTATTGAAGGAGCCTCGGTGAGTTACTGCAGTGCCTCATGGGGGTGATACATTCTGTTGCCACTGTGCATTGATGGTGAAGGGAAGGAATGTTGAAGGTGGTGGATGGAGTGCCAGTCATGTAGGGTGCTTTGTTATGGATGGTGTTGAGCTGCTTGAAGCAGAGAAACCAAGAAAATAGGAATAGGCAATTTGACTCCTTGAGCCTGCCTTGCCATTCAATATGATCATAGCTGATCATCTAACTCTGTCCCCTGATCTCATTTTGTCCCCATTGTCTTTAATCCCTTTAGAGGGACATGAGCTGAAGCCTTCACCTTCTGCCTTCTCCTGATCCAGTCATTGTAAACATCAAGAGTTGCTCCTTCATTTTCTGCACTTAACCGGATAAAATCAAGGTCTATGCATCCTGGTCTTGAACCCTTTCATCCATAGAACCGCGCTGTTATCGGATACATTGCCTTATCTAATTACTTAGACAAAATGAAGATGACTGGGTATATCAAATCTGGACCGAGAAATTGGTGCCTGATGTCATGTGGTTTTTGATATGTTTGCCACAGAAACTTGGGTTCTCGTTGAGACAGGTGTCTGGAAGTTTATTAACAACTATCTGAGTTTAATAGTAGAACATCCCAGACTGGCATAAACAGTCTGAGGTATAAATATTTACAATCAACCACTTCATGATGCAGATGGGACTTTAACCCAGAGCTTTTGGCTCAGAGGTAGGAACAGTACCATTGAGCCACAGGAGTCCTCGGTCTGAGTTAGATGCTTAGTTAGAAACTATTCTAGACAGAGTTCACTGAATACAGAAAGCAGATTGGCTATCTGCTAACCAATGGGCCGTGCAGGAAGTAAGATGGAAATCTCTTAAATTAGAGCATCATAAGGGCTCTAATGAGAGCTCGAATAGAGCATCAATGCATCATTACAATGGAAAGGGTGCACAAAAGATTTACAAGCATGTTACTGAAAATGGAGGGTTTTAGTTATAAGGAGAGGCTAGGTAGACTGGGACTTTTCCCTGTAGTATAGAGATTGATGGGTGACCTTATCGAGATCATGAGGGACATGGATTAAGGTGAGAAGGGAAATATTTAAAAGGGACCTGAGGGGCAACTTTTTCACTCAGAAGGTGGTGTGTATATGTGAAATTAACTGCCAGAGGAAGTGGTCGCTGCAAGTTCAGTGGCAACATTTAAATAAATTTGGACAGGTAGATAAATAGGAAAGGTTTAGAGTGATATGGTCCAGATGCAGGCAAGTAGAACTAGTTTAGTTTGAGAAACCTGGTCAACATGGACAGGTTAGGCCAAAGGGTAGGTTTCCATGCTGCATGACTCTATCTGTCAGCTTGCTTCATTAAAGGTACAATACCTTCCTGAAAATGATGCAATAATACAAGAGTGACGTCTTGTTGTTACCAGATAAGAACTGAAGACCTAAAAAAACAACAAGAAAACCAGGCAGAAATGCAGCTGCAAATTCAATTCAAGATTGAAAATGTGATGTATGTGCAAGACAGCATCTACAGTGAGAAACTGATCAAAAAAAAGTCTGAAACCAAAGAATTGGTAACTGCATTAGCCAAAGATTACTTTGAAGATTCCTATTCATTTGGATTTTCAGTTTTGCCCAACAATGATGCCTCCATCGAAGAAATGGCATTGCATCTGGAGACATACTCCAAGGTGAGTTGGAATGGATATTCTAGACTGTAGATAGTTAAAACAGCCTACCTGCTGTTTTATGGTTATTTAATTCCAAGTGACATGCAATAACTGGAAATGTTGATTATGTTGAAGCCATTTTTTTGCTATGTAAAATCCTATATGCATCAATATAAAGAGTAGCCAATTATTCAGAAAGATATTACAGTAAAACATCTTTTAAAAAATTCTTGATGGCCTTTAACATTCGATTGCGTTACCAACACTGAATGCCCCACTATTAACATCTTGGAAGTTACTATTGACCAGGTGCTGGGCTAGACTAGTCATGTAAATACAGTGACTACAACCGCAGGTCAGAGGTTAGGAATCCTGCAGCAAGTAACTTGCTCCTGTCAAGAGTCCTCACTTTCCTAGGTGAATGCAGCTCCAACAACACTCAACATGTTTGACACCATCCAGGACAAACCAGTCCCACAACGTGATTGGTACTACATCCACAAAGATCCACTCCCTCCACCACTGATGCTCAATAGCAGCAGTGTGTAACATCTACAAGATGCACTACAGAAATTCACAAAAGCTCCTTAGACAGAATTTTCCAAACCCACAATCACTTCCATCTAGAAGGACAAAGGCAGCAGACACAAGGGAAACCACCACATGCAATTTTCCCTTATTAGTAGTAAGCCACTTACTATTCTGACTTGGAAATATGCTGCCGTTCCTTCACTGTCGCTGGGTCAAAATACTGAAACTCTCCCTAATGGCATTGTGGGTCTACCTGTAGCACATGGACTGCAGTGGTGCAAGAAGGCAGCTCTTCACCAGCCTCTCAAGGGCAACTTTGGACAGGAAATAAAAGCTGGTCCAGCCAATGATGCCCACACCCCAGGAGTGAATAAAAATAATCCTAGCAAGATATCACTTGGTAACAGTAGTACTAATGAGAAACTCGGATAATTTCCTGTAGATATATGAGTGCAGGACACCTCAAAGAATGGTTCAATAATAGAAAACATGAGGCAGGTCAATAAGAACTGACTAACTAATAATAGATTTCATGGAATGAAACATTTTTCAGTGACTGGAAAAAGGGAAAATAGAAAGTAGCAAGTCCCAAAACTGTGAGATCTGTAGTGTGATGGGCAAAATAATGGGTGAGTGAATGAGTCATAGTGAGGCTACAGTGAGTGAGAAAGTAATTTAGATGATGTATAGAAGACTTGGGAATCGATGACAGGAAATTTTAAAAAAACTTAGTCATTGTGTTAAGTCTGGTTGAGAATCCACTAAACCTGAGGTTGTATATTAAGTTCAATATGTTCCAAATATGTGGGTGAAGGAAAAGATGCATACTCCCTCCCACTGGGATCGTGTGAATTTTGTTTAGGGATGGGATTTCCGACTCTGCTCAAGGGTCATGGTAGCAGAGCCAAAAAAAAGCACAAGGAAGTTTCTGCTGTGCTCCTGTTGGTTTAAAATTTATGAGAACAGAGAATCTTCCTGGTGAAAAAGATAAGCCTAAAGTTGAAAAGGATGAGCATTAAGTTTCAAGTGCACTTCAAAATTGGCTTAATTTGTCTTTCAATGGCTGTTTGTTTAGAATTTCAACAGACTGGCATTCAAAATTCCAGTAACTCTATCATGGAAAAGTTGATGGTTTAAACAAAGTAACAGTTTATCCTTTCATATAAATTGGTGTTCCCTTATCTCAAACCTGCAAGATGTTGATTTAATGGGGTAGAGTTCCACAGGGATTGTTCACCAGTACCCTGCCTTATGCTATATACACGCAGACACACAGACATAGACACACTCACTCACACACACTCACACACATGTTCACCTTCACACTCTCACATGGAGCTGAATCTTATTGACAGTTATGGTGGGCCTGAATGCCCAGTCCACTCTACCATGGCCATTATCGGGGTTGACACTCTTATTCAGTAGCCATCAGGCAGTTACTGAACTGTGATGGGTCTCCCATCTCCTCAAGGCCGCAGATCCTGTCTCCAAGAGTTGCAATCTCAGAGACAACTGTTCAGTCTCAGCAGCGCCACTGGGATTGCTGGCTATATTTGGCACTGCACCTAACCAGAAGCAGCATTCTGGATGCCTGCACTGGGAACTAGGTAAATTGAGTAAGGGTCATCTGGTCTAGTCGGACAGGCCTTGATGAAAGGAAGTGATGGTAAGAGAGGGCAGCAGGGCAAGAGTTACACAATGGAGGACCTTGTTGGAAGGTGGGTTTCTTCCATAGGACCACAAAATATTTCAGAATTAGGCCATTTGGCCCATCGAGTCTGCTCTGCTGTTTGATCATGGCTGATGTTTCTCAACCCCATTCTCCGGACTTAATTCCCAAACTGCTCAAGAACCTATCTATCTCTGACTTAAATACACTCAATAACTTGGCCTCTATAGGACCATCTGGCTGAAGAAATTCCTCTTTGTCTCTGTTCTAAATGTTGACCCTTTACTCTGAGGCTGTGCCCTTGGATCCTAGTGTCTCCTACCAGGATGAGTACCTTCTCCATAACCACTCTATTCAGGCCTCACGGTATTCTGTAAGTTTCAATTAAATCTGCCTCATGTCTCTAAATTCTATAGAATACATGGGTCACAGGGAACCTCCCTGAGTTCACAAGATGGTCATCAGGTATTATTGAATGTAGTGACCTCACACCCATTATTAGAATGGCAGTGGTGATGGGAAGGCACAATAAATGGCCCTTAATTGAAAGGTTTCAATTGAATTCTGGATGGGAACATGCCATTAATCTTCCACAGCTCTGAGAGAATAACATAAATTTGGGAATGTGGTAGGCACTATGCTTCAGGCCCCTCCCACCACCTGCCTCCTAGTCCTCTGGCACTATTTGGCCTCCAATCTACTTCCATATGTCCCACCCGCTATCTCCATTATTGATCCATGAAGGCAGTAGTGAGTGACAACACTGGGTGATGTAACAGCTTAACATTACCCTACCAAGTCTTTAGTATCTGCACTTGTAGATTAATACATAGAAGTTAAGTTGAAACTTACTGTATTTGCCCTTCCAATCCCACTGGCAGTCGCTTCCTATTCTAGCAACCCAGAAACTCTGCCTTTGCTGAAATCAGTCAACTCAGAATAGAGCAAGGACCAAACACTGAGACCTCCCATTCTATATGAACCAGAGAGTTGACTGAAATTAATTTGCAAGCCAGTTCATGTTTCATTACTGTTCTTTTTCCTCAGATTGCAACCGATCAATTGGCCAACCAGATTCCCCTGATAATAGGCCATTATATTCTGCAAGAGTTTACCTCCAAGCTGCAGATTGAGGTGCTTCAGCTTTTACAGGAGAAGGATCACATTGACGAGTATCTCCATGAAGAGAGATGCATCGCTGAGAATCGGAAGACCCTCAGAAATAAACTGGAGTGGCTGACGCAAGCTCATGATCGTCTGTCCAAGTTTTATTGAATTTAATTGGAATTCAAGAAGTATTCCAATTTGAACTTTCTAACCTTGATGATATGACGGAGAGCTAGAAATTATTGATGCAAAGAACAGTCACACTACTCATTGTAGAGTATGGAATCGATTGCATTAGCAAACTGGATTAGAAGATTTTGTTAGGAGCAGCAGCAAATTGATGAACCTTCTTTATATGTGTCTCAATGTCATTTTTGGTCTGCTATATATTACACTTTTAATTCGTTATGCTGTCCAAACTGAGTTGGTACTATCTTTTTGAATTCCAATTCTTCCTGATGACCCTTCTTACCTTTATGTTGTAATTAGACATTTTACTTTGTATTTCCATTTCCCTCTTCATATTATCACAGTCAATATCTTAGTTTCTTGTGCATGTGAGCAAGTGTGGAGCTTTTGAAGGGGGTAAAAAAAGTCTTCATCCTGTTTCTTTGGGAGCTTACATCAAAATATACTAACTTGACAGAGAATGTTCTACTTTCTTGTCAATATTGTACACTAAAAGGAGAAAACATCAAAACATATGTTTATGTATTGAGTCTTTTATATAAGTAAAGGAAGGGGGTCTGCAGTAGACACCAAAGTTTAGGTTACATGCTTAGCTTACACTGGGATAGTAAAGGTCTGATTAAATTGTGAGAAACCCCATCAAATGCCACACTGAGATGGAACATGCCAAATATCCGTGAACACCATCAGAAATGCAGAGCCTCTTTCTCGCAGCCAAGATCGGGCAGTGGGAACACATCGGCAATCTTCCTCGTCATTGGTCATCAATGGCTTAATTGGGCACTGACTGGAATCTCCGTGCTGCAGGCCAGTTAAAGAGAGGGGTGGCTCTTCAGTCTTCTAAGGCAGCAAGGAGACCGAGAGGGAAAGAAAACATATTTGCCCTGCTCAGGCCAGGCGAGAGAGTCCCCTTTGATCAGAAAGAGGCTGCTTGAGCAGCAATTGTTGCCAGAATAACCCTTCTTTTGACCACAGAGCTGACTAATATGGCACACTCACCACCTGTACACCCTCAGCAAGCCGTTGGAAGATCACCTTGATGCATCTAAAACAGTTTACCAAGAGAAAGGCTGCCAGTTCGGAAGAGTTACACCATAAATGTAGGCAATCTTCAATGCCTCACAAATTACAATTACAGATCATTTTTAACATTCCCATTAAGTACTAAAATAGTCTGATCTTCTGCAAAAATGTAATTGTCTTCAATTTAGTGACATGCTGGTGAATATTTAAGAATTCTAATACATGTTGCTGTTGTTATGATCCCAGTGATGGTTCTACTGGACAAGTCAGATCCCAGAGAGAAACCTGGCATGGTATGTTTTGTTTTTGCAATTTGATAACTAGGGCTGTCACTGAACACACTCAAGGCTCTGAATGTAAGTTTAACAATAGAGCATAATTTTTGTACAAAAGAAAGAAAAACAAGCATGCGTATGTGTAAATACCTATAGATTTTCTCATGAAAATCAAAACAAAAATTCCAGCCCTTTTTCCAAAACGACATCCTTTGCAAACACTCCACTCCAGTAAAATATCACTCCTATTTTCGCTCTAACCTCTGGCTTGAAAATGTTGCAAATATCTTCTCTCAGCAATTTTCTTCATATTCACCAAATGATAGCAGAAATGCAAAATGAATACCACTCTTTAATCAAATGTGCAAACTATTCAAAATGAAACAAACGAATTAACCATACACATACAGGTTAATGGGTATGATCTTATAGCCATTACAGAGATATGGTTGCAAACAGATATAAGCTAAGAATTAAATATTTAAGGGTATGTAATTTTTCAAAAAGACAGGGAGAAAAATGTGTATGTAGTGATTGTAACGAGGTCAGTCAGGTAGACCTCATATAATATGAGTTCCTGATTGGGGCTGGTAATCTGGTGCAATCAGGGAGTCTTGGCTGACAGATATCAAGATGAGAGGTTGCACCTTGTGTCTTTCATTGTGTCTCATACCTGCACACACACACAACATGGGTGCTGGGGAAAAAATAAGCACTACCACAGTTAGGCGGTAGTGAAAAAAAAAAGAGTGGTTCCCCAGTAGAGGGCTCTCTTCGCGGGAGTCCTCTCTCTTTCACTCGGGGATCTTGGGTGGAGGGTGCTGCACGCAGCGGTCCCCTGCAATCGCAGATTGCGTTGGTTCACAGACTCCCAGCCCAACTGTTTGTTCCGTGGTGCTGTGGAATCCGTGGACCATATATATATTGGGTATGAACCTTTGCACTCCCTCTCTTATTTTCTTAAAAACCACCTTCTCTGTTTCTGGTTGCACTTCAGTCCCACGCTCCTGATCTTTGGGCACCCGATATGGAGGAGGGAGGGCAGGTCTCCTCATTGGTCTGCTCCTGGGCCTAGCCAAACTGGCCATAAACAGGTCCAGGCAGCGGGCCATGGAGGGGGTCGTTAGGGCCGACTGCCTGCCTCTCTTCCATGGTTACGTTAGAGTCCGGGTGTCTCTGGAGAAGGAGCACGCGGTGGCCACCAACACCCTGGAGTTGTTCAGGGAGAGGTGGGCGCCGCAGGGAGTGGAGTGCATTATTTCCCCCTCCAACCCTATTTTGATTTAATCCTTGCCCTCCCCTTTACTGTTGATCACACAGCATTGCCCTTTGATATGAAGGGCACTGCTTGTCACTGGCCACTCGGGTGTTTCTTTTCTTCCTGGTGGTGGAAACTGAATAAAAATTCGTGTACCTTGTGTCTTTCACTGTGTCTCACACCTGCACACAAACAACGAAGAGAAAGAAAAAAAAAAGGAGAGTGTCAGAGGTTCTGTTCACTCTGAGAACTGGATCTGAGGGAGTTGAATCAGTGTGAAGGACTCTCCACAAGAAAACAAATAGAGATGAGTGGTTCCCCAGTGGAGGGCTCTCTACACGGGAGTCCTCCCCCTTTCACGCTGGGATCTTGGGTGGAGGGTGCTGCATACAGCGGTCCCCTGCAACTGCAGATTGCGGTGATTCACAGACTCCCAGCCCAACTGTTTGTTCTGTGACACTGTGGAGTCCGTGGACCATGTATATATTGGGTGTGGGCGTTTGCACTCCCCTTCTTATTTTCTTAAAAGCCTCCTTCTCTGTTTCTGGTTGCACTTCAGTCCCACGCTCCTGATCTTTAGGCATCTAGTGTGGAGGGGGGAGGGTAGGTCAGAGGATCTCCTCATGGGTCTGTTCCTGGGCCTGGTCAAACTGGCCATAAACAAGTCCAGGCAGCGGGCCATGGAGGGGGACAGTAGGGACAATTGCCTGTCCCTTTTCCGCGGTTATGTCAGAGCCCAGGTGTCTCTGGAGAAGGAGCGTGCGGTGTCCACCAACAGCCTTGAGCTGTTCAGGGAGAGGTGGGCACCACAGGGAGTGGAGTGTTTTATTTCCCCCTCCAACTCTATTTTGATTTAATCCCTGCCCTTCACTGTTTGATCACACAGCATTTCCCTTTGATGAGAAGGGCACTGCTTGTCACTGGCCACTCGGTTGTTTCCTTTCTTCCTGGTGGTGGGATACAAATAAAGATTTAGGCACTCATTGTTCTTCACTGTGTCCTACACCTGCACACACACATGACATGGGTGCTGGGGACAAATAAACACTACTGTGATTAGGCAGTGGTGTGCAGAGAAAACTTTTTTCAACAGGGAGAAAAAAGAAAAATAATTTTAAAAATAAAGAGGAGTGGTATAAGGACAGTCCATGTTTAAAAGACACAAAATGACCGACAAGGGTTAAATAAAATGATGTGGCCTATTCGAGCTTTAAGACACAAAATGGCCAACAAAAATAAGCAAAACTAAACAGCCTGTGTACACAGTGAATCATAATGGGAACTTTGAACAGGACAATTCCAAGGTCAGCAATGGGCTCCTCCAAGAAACAATCCAAGATAGTTTTGATAAGAGAGAAAGAGAGAGCCTGTTTGGGAGAGGTCACAGCACAGAAAGATAATAGTTTTAAGTATAACCTTGCTGTAAATCTACAATAGTGAATAGACTATGTTCTTTCTTGATTATATGTTTTACTGAGATATGTTTCTTGATTAAACTTAAAATTATAAGCTGTAAGTATTAAGCTAGGCTTGAGCAGGGTTTTGTAGAGGAATAAAATGGTACTATTTTCTGGGTCTGTAGATTGGAAGAAGCAAAATCAGATGTGGGAGTTTCGAGAGAGTTTACATGTTACTGAGGATTATATCTGCAGTAAATGCCATTCATTGTGAATCCTATCAAATCAAATGGATCGGTTGGAGTGACAGTTAGAGGCAATGAGGAATTTACAAGAGCAAGGGGATGTGATAGAAGGCAGTTACAAGAAGGAAAAAAGCCTCAGAAATGGTCGCTTAGATGGGTTAACTCCAGGAAAGATAAGAGAGGTAGGCAGGTAGTGCAGGAGTCTTCTGTGGCTATCCTCATTTCAAACAAGTATGCTGTTGTGGAAAATATAGGCTGTGATAGATTCTCAGGAGAATGTAGCACAAACAGCCAAGTTTCTGATATCGAGACGGGCTCTAATGTCATTAGGGGGTGTCACAAAGCTGGTTCTTTTTTTCTAAAAGCTGTTCCATTTCTAAACGATTCTGTGTCCTTGACTTTTCTCAGAGGGGTCATAAATCAATTCCAGTGCCAATTAGACTGGTTTGGTACAGAGATTTTTGGTATTAAGAGGTCTTTTTATTTATATGTAAACCGATGAGACTTCGGACCAAAGTGATTATGTCTTAGAAATGACCTGTCGAATGAAAGGGGAATGGTCAACTCTCTAGCTGGGCAGTTCAGTTTAGTCCAGAACTAGTTGGGAGTTCAACAATGAACTGTCTGAAAACAGGCTCTCTCTCACTCTCTCTCTCTGTCTCACTCTCTCTCTCTCTCTCTCTCTCCTGCTTTTCTAACTTCAACCTGTAACCAGTTGTTCCATTTACGCTGTTATTCAAGAGGGTTTGCTTATTGGGATTGTTGTGTATTTCGGAACAGCATAATTGGATAGACTGATTTCTGTAGGAGTTCTTTATTCTTTGTGTTGCATTGTGTAATTTTCTGAATAAATGTTTTGTCTGTTTTAAAACCTGGTAGTCAATCTAGCTAGCTTACTCTGGGTATTTCTCACTGTGCACTTACCGAAACAAATTGCAAAATTTTGGTCTGGGTTGCCTGCTCAACAATGTTTTGAGTGGTCTGGCCTAGTTCATAACAGATCGGGGGTTCTGCTGGATTTTAAACAGCAAGTGGTAGGTGCTAGTGTCTTTATTTCAGGTGTTGGTTTGGTTCGGTAGACAAAGCTTGGGATAGTTATGGCTCTTTCAGCCACCAAATGTTTTCTGGAGGTGGATGCAGTGACTTTGGAAGTTTTGCAAAAGGTGAATAAGACCAAACTGAAGGAATTAGCAGACAAGCTGGGATTGCAGCTGCCTCCTTCTGTGAGGAAAGGAGAGATAAAACTTGCTGGAGAAACCATCAGAATCTATAGAGATGGCAAAAATTCAGTTGCAAATGAAGCAGCTTGAGTTAGAGGTGAGAGATAAGGCAAGGATAGCAGAAGTGAAACAGTTTGAGTAACGATGAAAAGCAGAAGAGAGGGGAAAAGAGAGAGCAGCAGAAGAGAAAGACAAAGAGAGAGCAGTAGAAGAGAGAGAAAAAGAGAGAGCTTTTGAACTTCAAAAACTGACACTTAAAAAGGAAAGTCAGCTTAAAAGGTTGGAGATTAAGGCAGAAGATAACCTTAGCGAGGAATTCAAAAATTTACTGCCTGAAGTAATGTGAACTCATGTGGAAGAGCAGAGAGTCAGAACAGCAAGGTTAGCAGCTGAATGGCTGATGATTATGAGCTGGTCCATAAAACACGGTTTGGCTTCCAGAATCAATTTCAGTCCATGAGGGGTAGAAATTCAGGCAAAGAGAAATCCTCACCTGGAAAGGGAAAGGTAGATCTCAGTGAAGATCAGAAGGATAATTTACCACAGGGTAAAAACAAAACTCTTAAGGGGGATAAAGAAGTTAAAAAGCTCTGGTGTTTTCATTGTGATAAAGTGGGCCACACAAAATCACAGTGTTGGTGAGCTAGGAGAAAGCCAGATGTAGGAAAACTAGACAAGCCTGGAAGGTTTGTTGAACTAGTAACAAAAAGCACAAGGGAAGACAGACAGCTGCCTCAGAGTGTACAAGATGATCAGAGGTTGGTTAAGGAGGAAGTGCCAGGCTTGCTTAAAAAAACATACATGCAAGGGTAAAGCTTATTCACATAGGCCAGGAGTAGCAGGTAAAGAGGTTACAGTATTAAGGGACACAGGATCTTCTCAGCCTGTAATGCTGAAGGATGAGGAGATTATGCACTCTTGAGAAACTATTGCCAGAAACAGGAATTCCTGGTAACAGGAATTCATGGTGAGACAAAAAGTGCTCAATTATGTAAAGTAAGGGTAAAAAGTCCACAGAGGAGTGGAAAGGTTGTGGTAAGAGATTCATCAAATTGTTTTGCCAATGGGGTATAGAAAGGAGGTGCTGTGAGTGGTGCATGAACTACCAATTGGAGGTCATTTAGGGGTGAGGAACACACAGGCTAAAATACAAAGACTTTTTTTACTAGGCTGGACTACACAAGGATGTAGTTGAATTTTGCCAGACGTGTCATACATGTCATCTAATCAGAAAACAACAAACAGTAATAAAACTGCATCCTTAATACCCATTCCAGCATTTGAGGAACCTTTCACAAGAGTCTTGATTGATCATGTAGGTCCCTTACCTTAAACAAAAAAGTGAGAATAAGTATTTATTAACAATAATGGATGTATAGACTACATTTCCAGAGGCAATCCCATTATGCAACGTCACAGCTAAAAGGGTTGCAGAAGAATTACTTATATTTTTTATGACATACAGACTACCAGTAGAGATCCAGTCAGGTCAAGGATCAAACTTCATATCCAAACTATTCAAGAAGGTTATGTATAACTTGGGAATAAAGCAATTCAAATCTACTGCGTATCATCCAGAATTGCAGGGAGCACTAGAGAAATGGTATCAAACACTAAAGACCATGTTTGAGGGCTAATGGTGAAGATTATCCAGATGATTGGGATAAGGGAATTCCGTTTGTACTTTTTGCGATCAGAGATGCACCAAATGAATTGACCAAATTCAGTCCATTTGAATTAATTTTTGGGCATAAAATAAGAGGACCATTAAAATTGATGAGGCTGGTTTGAAGTTCCCCATTGGCTGTTCGCTCTACTGTGAACTTCAAACAAGCGTCTACAGAAAAACAATACATACAGACCAAATATTGAACTACAAAAGCAATCATCCCAACATCCACAAATTAAACTGCATCAGAACATTAATCCAATGATCCATCACACACTGCAATACAAAGGAACTATGTAGAGCAGAAGAAAATCATCTATACAGTGCATTCAAAAAGAATGGGTACCCAATGAACACAGTCCACTGATTTCTCAGCAACAAACCCAAACAAGCAGACAAAATGCATCCAGAAACCCTAGCCACTCTCCCCTACATCAAAGACATCTCGGAAATGACTGCCAAACTACTGAGCCCCCTTGGCATCATGGTCACCCACAAACCCACCAACACACTAAAACAGCAGCTAATGGACTCGGCAAGATGGCGGCGATTCTGTAGAACTGCTATGGACAGCTCTGCCTAACAGCCAAGGCATACTGGTGTTTTTTGCCATCCCTGGCCAACTTATGTGGTGGAATTATTAGTTTAAAACCTTACAGAACACATATTTGTTAATATTTGGGAGTGAGATGGGCGCCAAAGGGAAAAGGAGTGAGCAAACAGCAGCAGGGAGGACACTCTCCTGCAGCACCAGGCCATACCAAAGACTGTAGCAGCAGCAGCTGCTTCTCCTGAATCCCCCAGGGACCTGACAGACCCACAGGAATTGGCATTGGCGATGGAGAGACTTACCTTGAAAGTTGGGGCTGCGATTGAGGAGATCCATGAGGCGATTCATGCCCAGGTCCAACTTATCACGTCCATGCCGCAGAAGCATAAGTAGGAGATCCAGGGCCTCAGGGAGCAGCTGGAGGAGGTGGAGGTCCAACTAAGGCCTTGAAAGCTGTGTTGGAGTCCGCATCCAATTGGATCCAGGTGCTGGAGCGAGAGGTGTGGGCCTTGCGAGACCATATCGACGACCTCAAAAATCGAGGTCAGAGGATAAATTGTCAGGCTCCCCAAAGATGAGGAAGGTGAGCATCCAGTCAGCTTCTTTGAAAGCTGGCTGCCGAAGTTTTTGGGCCTTCACATCGAGTCCAGCAGGCTGCAGATTGAAAGGGCTTATCGGGTTACAGTGCACAGGTCAGGGCCAGTGCAGCGCCCATGCCCGGTCCTAGTGCACTTCCACTCATATAAGGACAAGTGAAAAGTCATAGAAGCCTCTAGATTACTGGGAAATGATCCACAGGCACTGCTGTACAAGGGGTCAAAAAATCATGGTTTTCCAGGATTTCTTGGCAGCTTTAATTCGAAAGAGGAAGTCCTTCAATGAAGTTAAAAAGAGGCTGAGGAACAGGGCATCCAGTACTCCATGAGACACCCTGCAGTTCTCCATTTCAGCCACGAGGACTCAGTTTATACATTTGACTCAGCGGATAAAGCTAAAAGCTTTGCAGATTCTTTAAGTAGATGGACTGGCCTGAAGAATACTGTTAATGTTTGTTCTCTTTTCCTTCTTTCTCCATGTTTTCCCTTCCTTTTTTTATTCCTTTCTTTCTCCCTAATAATTTCTTTTTTGGAAATGGGGCAAAAAAACTTGGAATAAATTGTTCCTTTTTTTTAATAACTGGATTTTCTGATGGGAAACTTTGTGGATGTTCATTGTTGTCTCCTTTTTTTAGTATGTTCTGTTTCTCTTTTAGTCACAAGTCGGGGTAACATAAAGCCAGGGATGGGTGGAGTACTCATTCTGACTTTGTCTTTTTTCTGTTGATTTAAGGATCATCTTCTTGTTTTTTTTCTGGCCTAAGGCTGGGGCACAGTCCAGGTTTGAAGGAGCTGTGAAGGAGGGGTTGGGTGGGGTGAGTGCCCCCTATGGGCAGGGGAAAGAGTCTTCCATTCAAGGTTTTATAGTTGGTTTTCTTTGTAGTTTTTTTGGTAGTAATAGTTGTTTATAATTATGATAGAGTAGTTTTTGTATATATTATTCTTCAACTCTACAAGTCTTTATTTACTTGTGCTCGGCACTTTGTAAGCAGGGTTCTCCCTCCCAGGGGTTCAAGGGTCTCTGAAAGGGGATATGGCTAAGTTTTTATTAAATGGTGCACCTGGACCATCAAGGGAAGCCATTCACCTGTTAAAAGGAAAAAAGTGCTTTCTAGTCTTAAGAAGGAAAAGGTTGATATCGCTTTGTTGCAGGAAACCTATCTTGATGATGGGGGACACCTGAAATTACAACAGGGGGGTTATGATTAGGTATTCTTTTCATCCTTTACTACTAAAAATAGGGGAGTGGCGTTACTTATCCAGAAATATCTTCCACTCACATTATTAGAGCAGGTGAAAGATGAGCAGAGATGGCTTGTGATACTTAAAGCCCTGATACATGGGGAGGAATATGGCATTTTAAATGTCTACTGTCCTCTGGCGCATCCCCTCAAATTTTTGATTAGTGCTTTCTCTAAGCTGAATGCTTTCAGAACATGGCACATTATTATAGAGGGGGATTTTACTTGTCTTTTGGATCCAACAGTGAACAGGATGCCTCATTGGCACCCAACTATTTCTTCACAGGCCAAGCAGGTGGCTGACTTATGCGAGGAGTTGGAGCTGGTGGATATTTGGAGATGTCTTCACCCTACTGGCAGGGACTTCACCTTTTTTTCAAACCTACACAAATGTCACACAAGGATTGATCTCTTTCTGGTTCCCTCGGCCCTTCTGGATTTGATTATGGGGTGTAAAATTCGGAATATAGCTACCTCTGATCACACAATGGTATATTTGAAAGTTAAGGCCAAGACTGAGGGGCTAGGTTTGCAGCACTGGCATCTGGACCCTTTTCTCCTTAAGGATTCCAAATGTAGGGAATACTTTTTGAAGGAGTTTCAGGAATTCTTGACTATCAACTCAGGTACAGCTAGTAGTCCGTCTATGCTATGGGAGACCGCTAAGGCCTTTGCTAGGGGATTAGTTATTTTCTATTCGGCAAGCTGGAAATGACAGAAGGAGGAACAGCAGCGTCTACTTGAGACGTGCATGAAAGTCACTAAGGAGGCACATTTTGTGTGGCCTCTGGTGACTAAGCTACAGTGGATCACGGCCCTCCAGGCTGCCTTGAATTCAAACTGACAGAAAACGCAAAGAAAGAACTTGCTGTTGCTAGACGAAGACTATTTAAATATGGGGATAGGCCAGGGAAATATTTAACATACCTGATGAGGAAAAAGCATGCTCCCCAATCCATTACTGCAATCAGAGACAGCGCTGGGGTTCTTACATACGATGCTAAAAAGATGAATGAGGCTTTTCGGAGCTTTTACTCTGAATTGTATCGGACTGAAGGGTGTGAGGACAGGAGGGCTAAAATGGAGGCCTTTTTTATGAACCTGGACCTCCCAGGGGTAACCTTGGAACAGGCCTCTCTCCTTAATGCCCCCTTGACGGTTCAGGAAATACAAGAGGAAACAAACCAACTTCAGAGTGGGAAAGCGCCTGGCCCTGTTGGTATTCTGGGTGAGTTTTATAAGGAGTTCAAAGGGATTCAGTCAGGGCCGATGTTGGAGATGTACAATCACTCCTATATGCAAGAATGCCATTATCTTTGAGAGAAGCTAATATTTCCTTACTTCTTAAGAAGGAGAAGGTTCCTGAGGATTGTGCCTCATAAAGGGGCATCTCTGTATTAAATTCAGATTTCAAGATTCTATCCAAGATCTTGGCGCTGAGGTGGGAAAAGGTGTTGCCCTATATTGTTAAAGAGGACCAGACAGGCTTTATAAGGGGCCATAGGTCCTCTAATAATATTAGAAGGTTGCTGAATATGGGGTTGGTGATTTCCTTAGATGCAGAGAAAGCATTTAACCAGATGGAATGGCAATATATTTTTTATGTCTTAGAACAGCTTGGGTTGGGTGGGGTCTATGCTAGGTGGTGGAGGTTTTATATCACCACCCTCTGGCCACAATCATCACCAACAGGGTGAAGTCTGGGAATTTTAGGATTAGTAGGGATAGTCGGCAAGACTGCCCCTCTCACCGTTGTTCTTTACGTTGGTGATAGAGCCGTCAGAATGTCCGCATAACTGTTCCCAAAGTGGGATCGAGGGCACACAAGATTACACTGTATGCAGATGATGTCCTTCTGTTTTTATCGAACCTGATGACCTCCATACTCCATTTGATACAATGTATTTGGGGGTATTTCAGGATATAAGATTAACTTTGCAAAATCAGAGGCTATGCCTTTGGGGAACCTTAAGGATGTGCCAGAAGTTGAGGATGGCTCTAAGTTCCCTTTTGAGTGATCACGGACGGGGTTCCAATACCTAGGCATTTTTATTTCCACCAAGTTTGATCTGTTATTTCGGACTAACTTTGCTCACTTGCTCGACAATGTTAGGCGAAATCGCCAGAGATGGGAGGCTCTTCCGATTTCATGGCTGGGCCGAATATCTCTCATTAAGATGAATGTCCTTTCTTGTTTGCTTTATCCCATGCGTATGCTCCCTATAATGTTTCCCAGGTCAGTGCTGCGGAAGCTTATGCGACCGTCTCAGACTCCTCCCTCCCCTTCCTAGACCTCTCCATTTCTATCTCAGGCAACCAACTCAACACGGACATTTCCTATAAACCGACCGACTCCAACAGCTACCTAGATTCCACCTCCTCCCACCCTGCTCCCTGTAAAAACACCATCCCATATACCCAATTCATTTGCCTCCGCCGCATCTGCTCCCAGGAGGACCAATTCCAATACCAAACAACCCAGATGACCTCCTTCTTCAAAGACCACAATTTCCCCTCAGACGTGGTTGACGATGCTCTCTACTGCATCTCCTCCACTTCCTGCTCCTCCGCATTTGAACCCCACCCCTCCAATCGCCACCAGGACAGAACCCCATTAGTGGTCACCTACCACCCCACCAACCTCCATTGTATCATCCTTCGTCATTTCTGCCACCTCCAAACAGACCCCACCACCAAGGATATATTTCCCACTCCTCCCCTATCAGCATTCCAGAAAGACCACTCCCTCTGCGACTCCCTCATCAGGTCCACATCCCCCACCAAACCAACCTCCACTCCCGGCACCTTCCCCTGCAACCGCAAGAAATGCAAAACTTGCGGCCACACCTCCCCCCTCACTTCCTCCAAGGCCCCAAAGGATCCTTCCATATCCGTCACAAATTCACCTGCACCTCCACACACATCATTTACTGCATCTGCTGCACCCGATGTGGCCTCCTCTACATTGGGGAGACAGGCCGCCTACTTGCGGAACGTTTCAGAGAACACCTCTGGGACACCCGCACCAACCAACCCAACCACCCTATGGCTCAACACTTCAACTCCCCCTCCCACTCCATCAAGGACATGCAGGTCCTTGGCTTCCTCCATCGCCAGACCATAGCAACTCGATGCCTGGAGGAAGAGCACCTCATCTTCTGCCTAGGAACCCTCCAACCACAAGGGATGAATGCAGATTTCTCCAGCTTCCTCATTTCCCCTCCCCCCACATTATCTCAGTCCCAACCCTCGGATTCAGCACCGCCCTCTTGACCTGCAATCTTCTTCCCGACCTCTTTGCCCCCACCCCCTCTCCGGCCTATCACCCTCACCTTAACCTCCTTCCACCTATCGCATTCCCAACGCCCCTCCCCCAAGTCCCTCCTCCCGACCTTTTATCTTAGCCTGCTTGGCACACTTTCCTCATTCCTGAAGAAGGGCTTATGCCCGATAAGTCGATTCTCCTGCTCCTTGGATGCTGCCTGACCTGCTGAGCTTTTTCAAGCTTATGGGATGGTTTGGTTCTTTTGTCTGGCATTGTGGGCGGCCCCTCATCAAACTTACTAAATTGCAGTTGCCTCAAGGAGGGGGAGGAGTTGATTTCCCAGACATCAGGAGGTATCAATTGAGTTCCCTGCTGTCCTTTGTCTGCGATTGGGTAGGTAACAATCCAAACTCAATATGGCTGGACATCAGTGCCTCCCAAGCAAAGTGCCCTCTTATTAATGTTGTTCATGGATAAGATGAGGACAGTTATGGACCACTGCCAGTACCCCATTGTCAAAATACAGTCAAGGCACGGAGGGAGATGCGTCAGAGTGAGGGTTACTTATGCAAGACCGCTAATTATGCCAAACGTTAGCACGCCAGGGTTCCGGCCAGGGATGATGGACTCAGGATTCAAACTATGGGCAGTGAGAGGAGCTTCTAGTTCGGGAGACTTGTTTGAGGGGGAGGTTATGATGTCTTTTGAGCAACTGGGCCACAAATATGGGTTGCCCAGCAAAGATCTTTTCCATCTTTTGCAGGTTAGGGATTTCATCCAGAAGAAGACTACGCTTCTCACTAAACCCTATAAACCTGATACAGAGAGGTTGTTGCTACGTTCCACAAGCACCCTCTCAATTAGTGCCCTCTATCGCCTGCTGGGTTACAGGGCCTGGCAGGACATTAACTGATTATGTGACGTCTGGAGCAAGAGCTAGGAGTGGAGATCTCTTCTGAAACATGGGAGAACATATGGGAGAATGCTCGAAAGATCTCAATCTGCAATAGAACATGCGCTACGCAGTTAAAAATTCGGCACAGGCTTCATCTGACACTGGACCGTATGGCAAAGTTTAAAAAAGAGGCACCTTCAGTGTGCCCCAAATGTAAAATAAGTGTAGGTACTCTTACCCATTGCTTCTGGATATGCCACAGGCTCCGTGTTTATTGGAACGCCGTGGTGGGAGAGATAGGGAGGGTATTGAGGACTGAAGTCAAAATAGAACCAATATCTCTCCTCTTAGGTCTACCGAATTTACCATCTTTAGACAGGCAAGGGAAGAAACTATTTAATATTCTTGCACACTGTGCACGGAAGAACATTCTGATGAACTGGGTGTCTGAGAACCCGCCGGGTTTGCTGGGGTGGCAGAAATTAATTATGGAGCACATTCCCTTGGACCTTTTTTACAAAGATGGAGCACCACATAACAGACGATTTTAATAAGACATGGCAGCCCTACTTGCGTTATTTGGATATAGATTTGTCAGTTATCTTAACTAGGGCATTTGTTTGACCAGGATGGTTAAGTTTGTCAAACCCTGGGCCTTGGAGGGGGTCTCCTGAGTTAATATGAGTATATATACAATGCTCCCGTTCCTTTTTTTGGGAGCTTTGCACCGAGCATGTTCTGTATTCTGTTTTTGTTTTGCTTTTCTTTCGTTTTTTTTGATCTATTAGTTATTTATTTATTCATTGGTGTTGCTTTGCACAGTGTTAGGGTTTGTATTGTATTATAGGGTAGATTAGTAGTTAGTAGATGATAGTTGTATTGTAATTTGTTTTTTTTCTTTTTATTATACTGATATTTGTTATTGATGGTATTTTTCAATAATTTTATATGTTTGTAAAGTTTTTAAAAATTGCTAATAAGTATATTTACAAAAATAAAGCAGCTAATGAACTTGAAAGACCCTATACAGACAGCAAGCAAAACTAATTTCATTTACAAAGAACTGTAACAAACACTACATTGGACAAACAGGCAGAAAACTAGCCACCAGGATACATGAACACCAACTAGCCACAAAATGACATGACCCTCTCTCACTAGTTTCCTTACATACTGATAAGGAAGGACACCGCTTCGACTGGGACAACACACCCATTCTAGGACAAGTCAAAGAGAGGCACGCACAAGGATTCCTAGAAACATGGCATTTCAACCAGAACTCCACACATTGACTTGGATCCTGTTTACCACCCTCGAGAAAAGAACAAGAAATGCCATCACCATAGGAAATAATGTTACCACAGGAAATGACATCACCAACCAAAGGAAATCAAATAAATAGAAAGCAGGAAACACCAGCAGTGCTTCATCCAGAGGCTCACTGAAGACGTTACCTGGTATTGTAAGGAAATGTCTGAAAATAAACCTTGCAGCCAGCGAGCAAACCTACATCCAAGACTACATCAGTTCAAAGTCATGCCATTTGGTATGAAAAATGCTCCAGCCACATTTCAGAGACTGACTAATAAGGTCACAGCTGGAGCACCCAATGGTGTGGTGTACATTGATGACCTGGTGATTTTTAGTCACTCATCGAAGGAGCATTTATTGGACTTGTTTGGTTGACTTTGGAAGGCAGGATTGGTGGTAAACCAAGCTAAAAGTGAATTTGCCAAAACCGAAGTCACTTTCCTGGGAAATGTTATTGGACATGGACCAATGGCCCCATGGGATGCGAAAACGAAAGTAATTAGGGAATTTTCCACACCGTCAATGAGTAGAGCGGTATGACGGATTGAGTGGATTTTACCAAAAATTTGTGCCGTACTTTAGCAGTGTGGCTGCTCCACTCACTGAATTGTTAAAAAAGGGCAAGAAGTTTCAGTGGACAGTGGACTGTCAAAAGGCATTTGACAGCCTAAAGCTGTGTTACCCACTGCCCCAGTACTAGTCACACCAGATTCCATGAAGTCTTTCAAGGTGGTCAGTGATGTGGGTGTTGGTGCAATGCTCCCACAGGAGGATGACAAGGGTCTAGAAAAGTCAATTGGATATCTTTCAATAATGTTGAACAATCATCAACAGAAGTACTCAATGGTGGAGAAAGAGACTTTAAGCTTGGTGCTGGCATTACAACATTTCAGTCCCTATATTGCCTGCAGTGCATCTGAGACAATTGTATACACTGATCATAACACATTGATATTTCTGGAAAAATTTCAGGACAAAACTGCCAGACTGTTTAGATGGAGCGTGTTGTTGCAGCCGTTCAATTTGACAATTGTGCATGTGGCAGGTTGCAAAAACATGATTGCTGATGCGTTATCGAGACTCGAATGAGATACGGAGGCATTCGTTGGCAGGAGTGACGCAGACTGAATTAGCATGTGGTTGTACATGTTTGCATGTTTATAGTTAGTATAGAGTATATATGTGTTTAGACTACTAACCGGGTTTTTGAAGTTTTACAAATGAAGCCATTAATACCAATAATCTTTTGGTATTAATGGTTCATTTTTTTAAGATGGGAGGTGTTTCAAAGCTGGTTCCTTTTTTTGAAAAGCTGCTCCTTTTCTCAAGGATGTCATGTCCTTGATTTTTTTCAGAGGGGTTATAAATGTGAGGTGATGCATTTAGGCAAGACTAATTCTAGAGCGAATTATACAATGAACAGAAGAGCCTTGGGAAAAGTCAATGGGCAGAAAGATCTGGGAGTGCAGGTCCATTGTACCCTGAAGGTGGTAGGAGTGGTCAAGAAGGCATATAGTATGCTTGCCTTAATTGGACGAGGTATTGAGTATAAGAGCTGGCAGGTCAGGTTAAAATTGTACAAGACATTGGTTTGGCCGCATTTAGAATACTGTGTACTGTTCTGGTCGCCACATTACCAAAAGGATGTGGATGTTTGGAGATGGTGCAGAGAAGGTTTCTGAGGATGTTGCCTGGTATAGAAGGTGCTAGCTATGAAGAGAGGTTGAGTAGGTTAGGTTTATTTTCATTAGAAAAAAGTAGATTGAGGGGGTACCTGATTGAGGTTTACAAAATCATGAAGGATATAGACAGGGTGCATAGAAACAAGCTTTTTCCTAGGGTGAAGGATTCAATAATGAGAGGTCACATTTTCAAGGTGAGAGGTGGAAAGTTTAAGGGGGATACATGCAGCAAGTACTTCACACAGAGGGTGGTAGGTGCTTGGAGCGTGTTGCCAACAGAGATAGTAGAGGCAGTCACGGTAGATTCATTTAAGATGTATCTGGACAGACACATGAGTAAATAGGGAGCAGAGCGATGCAGATGCTTAGGAAATGGGTGACAGGTTTAGACAGTGAATTTGGATCGGCTCAGGCTTGGAGGGTCAAAGGGCCTGTTCCTGGGCTGTAAATTTTCTTTGTCCTTTGTTCTTTGTTCAATGCAACTCCTGCTCCTGGAATTCAAGGAAATCACCTCCAACACTTAAAATACCACAAAAAAGGAACAACCTGTTTCAGCCGGAAATTTTTACTGTCCTCCATCTTGGATTACCCAGAATCATGTTCAGCTGTACAGGACATTGGTTAGGCCAATTTTGGAATATTGCATACAATTCTGGACTTAGAGTCATAGAGATGTACGGAAACAGACCCTTCGGTCCAACCTGTCTATGCCGACCAGATATCCCAACCCAATCTAGTCCCACCTGCCAGCACCTGGCCCACATCCCTCCAAACCCTTCCTTTTCATATACCCATCCAGATTCCTTTTAAATGTTGTAATTGTACCAGCCTCCACCACTTCCTCTGGCAGCTCATTCCATACACTTACCACCCTCTGCATGAAAAAGTTGCCCCTTAGGTATTCTTTCTAATGGAAAGATGTTGTGAAACTTGAAAGGGTTCAGAAAATATTTACAAGGATGTTGCCAGTGTTGGAGGATTTGAATTATAGGGCAAGGGTGAATAGGCTAGGGATGCTTTCCCTGAAGCGTTGGAGGCTAAGGGGTTACCTTATAGAGGTTTATAAAATCATGAGAGGCATAGATAGTATAAATAGACAAAATCTTTTCCCTGGGGTCGGGGAGTCCAGAACTAGAGGACATAGGTTTAAGGTGAGAGAGGAAAGATATAAAAGAGACCTAAGGGGCAAGCTTTTCACACAGAAGGTGATATGTGCATGGAGACGTCTCAGACCGTGTCTTCAGAATCCTTAAGGGGGAGGGTGTGCAGCCAGAAGTCGTGGTACACATTGGCACCAACGACATAGGTAGGAAGAGGGGTGGGGAAGTCATTCAAGAGCTCAGGGAGTTAGGCTGGAAGCTAAAAGCTAGGACAGACAGAGTCATCATCTCTGGGTTGTTGCCAGTGCCACGTGACAGTGAGGCAAAGAATAGGGAGAGAGTGCAGTTGAACACATGGCTGCAAGGATGGTGTAGGAGGGAGGGCTTCAGATATTTGGACAATTGGACTGCATTCTGGGGAAGGTGGGACCTGTACAAACAGGATGGGTTGCACCTGAACCAGAAGAGCACCAATATCCTGGGGGGTAGGTTTGCTAGCACTCTTCGGGGGGGTTTAAACTAATTTGGCAGGGGGATGGGATCCGGACTTGTAGTCCAGCAAGTAAGCTAGCTGTGTGTCAGGATGCCCAAGACTGTAGGGAGGCTGTGGAGAAGGTAGCACTGACAGGGACTACTTGCGGACACAGAGATGGGCTCAAGTGCGTATACTTCAACGCAAGGAGTATCAGAAATAAGGTGGGTGAACTTAGGGCGTGGATCGGTACCTGGGACTACGATGTTGTGGCCATCACGGAACCGTGGATAGAAGAGGGACAGGAATGGCTGTTGGAGGTTGCTGGTTACAAATGTTTCAGTAAGATTAGGGAGGGTGGTAAAAAAGGAGGGGGGGGTGGCATTGCTAATTAGAAATGGTATAACGGCTGCAGAAAGGGAGTTTGAGGGGGATCTGCCTTTGGAGCTATTATGGGCTGAAGTCAGAAATAGGAAAGGTGCAGTCACCTTGTTGGGTGTTTATTATAGGCCCCCCAATAGCAGCAGAGATGTGGAGAAACAGATTGGGAAACAGATTTTGGAAAGGTGCAGAAGCCACAGGGTCGTAGTCATGGGCGATTTCAACTTCCCAAATATTGATTGGAAGCTCTTTAGATCAAGTAGATTGGATGGGGCGGTGTTTGTGCAATGTGTCCAGGAAGCTTTTCTAACGTAGTATGTAGATTGTCCAACCAGAGGGGAGGCCATATTGGATTTGGTACTCGGTAATGAACCGGGACAAGTGGTGGGCTTGTTAGTAGGTGAACATTTTGGTGATGGTGACCACAATTCTGTGACTTTCACCTTGGTTATGGAGAGAGATAGGTGCGCACAACGAGGTAGATTTTACAATTGGGGGAAGGGAAATTACGATGCTGTAAGACAGGATTTGAGGAGCATACGTTGGGAGCATAGGCTGTCAGGGAAGGATGTGGTGGAAATGTGGAAATTTTTCAAGGAGCAGATACGACGTGTCCTTGATATGTATGTACCTATCAGGCAGGAAAGAAATGGTCATGTGAGGGAGCCTTGGTTGACGAGGGAGGTTAAATGTCTAGTAAAGAGGAAGAAGGAGGCTTACATAAGGTTGAGGAAACAGGGTTCAGACAGAGCAGTGGAGGGATACAGGATAGCCAGAAGGGACCTGAAGAAAGGGATTAGGAGAACTAAGAGAGGGCATGAAAAATCCTTGGCGGATAGGATCAAGGATAACCCCAAGGCATTTTATGCGTATGTGAGAAACCTGAGAATGACGAGAACGAGGGTAGGTCCGATCAAAGACAGTAGTGGGAGACTGTGTATTGAGTCGGAAGAGATAGGAGAGGTCTTGAACAAGTACTTCTCTTCAGTATTTACGAACGAGAGGGACCGTATTGTTGAAGAGGAGAGTGTGAAACGGACTGTTAAGCTAGAAGAGATACTTGTTAGGAAGGAAGATGTGTTGGACATTTTGAACAACTTGAGGATAGACAAGTCCCCCGGGCCTGACGGGATATATCCTAGGATTATGTGGGAAGCAAGAGAGGAAATTGCAGTACCGTTGGCAATGATCTTCTCGTCTTCACTGGCAACGGGGGTGGTACCAGGGGACTGGAGAGTGGCGAATGTTGTGCCCCTGTTCAAAAAAGGGAATAGGGATAACCCTGGGAATTACAGGCCAGTTAGTCTTACTTCTGTGGTAGGCAAAGTAATGGAAAGGGTACTGAGGGATAGGATTTATGAGAATCTGGAAAGACACTGCTTGATTAGGGACAGCCAGCACGGATTTGTGAGGAGTAGGTCTTGCCTTACAAGTCTTATTGAATTCTTCAAGGAGGTGACCAAGCATGTGGATGAGGGTAGAGCAGTGGATGTAGTGTACATGGATTTTAGTAAGGCATTTGATAAGGTTCCCCATGGTAAGCTTATGCGGAAAGTCAGGAGGCATGGGATAGAGGGAAATTTGGCCAATTGGATAGAAAACTGGCTAACCGGTCGAAGTCAGAGAGTGGTGGTAGATGGTAAATATTCAGCCTGGAGCCCAGTTACAAGTGGAGTTCCGCAGGGATCAGTTCTGGGTCCTCTGCTGTTTGTAATTTTTATTAATGACTTAGATGAGGGAGTCGTAGGGTGGGTCAGTAAATTTGCAGATGATACGAAGATAGGTGGAGTTGTGGACAGTGAGGAGGGCATTTGTCGTTTGCAAAGGGACTTAGATATGATGCAGAGCTGGGCTGAGGAGTGGCAGATGGAGTTCAACCCTGCCAAGTGTGAGGTTGTCCATTTTGGAAGAACAAATAAGAATGCTGAATACAGGGTTAATGGTAGGGTTCTTAGTCAGGTGGAGGAACAGAGGGATCTTGAGGTCTATGTACATAGATCTTTGAAAGTTGCCACTCAGGTGGATAGAGTTTGTAAGAAGGCCTATGGAGTATTATCATTCATTAGCAGAGGGATTGAATTCAAGAGTCGTGAAGTGATGTTGCAGCTGTACAGGACTTTGGTTAGGCCACATTTGGAGTACTGTGTGCAGTTCTGGTCGCCTCACTTTAGGAAAGATGTGGAAGCTTTGGAGAGGGTGCAGAGAAGATTTACCAGGATGTTGCCTGGAATGGAGAATAGGTCGTACGTGGATAGGTTGAGAGTTCTCGGCCTTTTCTCGTTGGAACGGCGAAGGATGAGGGGTGACTTGATAGAGGTTTATAAGATGATCAGAGGAATAGAGTAGACAGTCAGAAACTTTTTCCCCAGGTACAACAGAGTGTTACAAGGGGACATAAATTTAAGGTGAAGGGTGGAAGGTATAGGGGAGATGTCAGGGGTGGGTTCTTTACCCAGAGAGTGGTGGGGGCATGGAATGCGCTGCCCGTGGGAGTGGTAGAGTCAGAATCATTGGCGACCTTTAAGCGGCATTTGGATAGGTACATGGATGGGTGCTTAATCTAGGTTAGAAGTTCGGCACAACATTGTGGGCCGAAGTGCCTGTTCTGTGCTGTATTGTTCTATGTTCTATGTTCTATGTTCTATGAATGAGCTACCAGAGGAAGTGGTGGAGGCTAGTACAATTGCAACATTTAAAAGGGACCTGGATGGGTATATGAGTCACTGATTTGAACCTTCGAGGAGAAAGTGAGGACTGCAGATGCTGGAGATCAGAGCTGAAAATGTGTTGCTGGAAAAGCGCAGCAGGTCAGGCAGCATCCGCCGGCAGCCGGTCAGATCCACCACATCTGCTCCCAGGAGGACCAGTTCCAATACCGTACAACCCAGATGGCCTCCTTCTTCAAAGACCGCAATTTCCCCCAGACGTGATCGACGATGCTCTCCACTGCATCTCCTCCACTTCCCGCTCCTCCGCCCTTGAGCCCCTCCCCTCCACTCGCCACCAGGACAGAACCCCACTGGTCCTCACCTACCACCTCACCAACCTCCAGATACATCATATCATCCATTGTCATTTCTACCACCTCCAAACAGACCCCACCACCAGGGATATATTTCCCTCCCCTCCCCCATCAGCATTCCAGAAAGGCCACTCCCTCATGACTCCCTCGTCAGGTCCACACACCCCACCAACCCAACCTCCATTCCCGGCACCTTCCCCTGCAACCGCAAGAAATGCAAAACTTGCGCCCACACCTCCCCCCTTACTTCCCTCCAAGGCCCCAAGAGATCCTTCCATATCTGCCACAAATTCACCTGCACCTCCACACACATCACTTACTGCATCTGCTGCACCTGATGTGGCCTCCTCTATATTGGGGAGACAGGCCGCCTACTTGTGGAACGTTTCAGAGAACACCTCTGGGATACCCGGACCAACCAACCCAACCGCCCCGTGGCTGAACACTTCAACTCCCCCTCCCACTCCACCAAGGGCATGCAGGTCCTTGGACTCCTCCATCGCCAGACCATAGCAACACGACGGCTGGAGGAAGAGCGCCTCATCTTCCGCCTAGGAACCCTCCAACCACAAGGGATGAACTCAGATTTCTCCAGTTTTCTCATTTCCCCTCCCCCCACCTTGTCTCAGTGCCAACCCTCGAACTCAGCACCACCTTCCTAACCTGCAATCTTCTTCCTGACCTCTCCGCCCCCACCCCCACTCCGGCCTATCACCCTCACCTTAACCTCCTTCCACCTGTCGCATTCCTAATGCCCCTCCCCCAAGTCCCTCCTCCCTACCTTTTATCTTAGCCTGCTGGACACACTTTCCTCATTCCTGAAGAAGGGCTCATGCCCGAAACGTTGATTCTCCTGCTCCTTGGATGCTGCCTGACCTGCTGCGCTTTTCCAGCAACTGATTTGAACCTTTAAAAACTTACCTCGAGTGCGAGAGTCCTCCATTTCTGTTTCTCAGCAGCTTGAAGGGCGTGAGCTTGGACCAGGGGTCTGCCGGGAGCGGTGAGTCACTGATTTGAGCTTTTATATTTGAAGTCAGACAGCAGAGGTTTCTGGGGAAGGAGGGACCTATTTTTCCATCAAGCTACATAAGTCAGTGTTTTCTAAACCCAAGACCCTACCTTTGTAGGGCCTCCCACCTCCTCAAACCTTAAAGACCAGGGACACATCAAGTAAGCATCTCTTCTTTTTTACTTTGTGATAAGGGGACTAACAGGGATGGCAGTGCAGGGAGAGCAATGTTCCTCCTGCATGATGTTTGAGGTGAGGGACACCATTAGTGTCCCATCCAAGTACATCTGCAGGAAATGCACCCAACTCTCGCTCCTCCAAGACCATGTTAGGGAATTGGAGTGGGAGCTGGCTGAACTTCGGATCATTCAGGAGGCAAAGGCTGTGATAGGTAAGAGTTACAGGGAAGTAGTTACTCCTAGGCAGGAAGAAAGCGGGGTGACTGTTCGAAGGGTGAAAAAGCAGTCAGTGGAGGGATCCCCTGTGGCCGTTTCCCTGAAAAACATGTATACTGCTTTGGATACTGTTGGGGGGGACAACTTACCAGAGGCAAGCAGTGGGGCCCAAGTCTCTGGCACAGAGCCTGTCCCTGTTGCACAGAAAGGGAGGAGGGAAAGGAGGAGAGTGTTAGTCACTGGGGACTCAATAGTTAGAGGGTCAGGTAGGTTTGTTGGGAACGAACGAGACTCGTGGTTAGTGTGATGCCTCCCAGATGCCAAGGTCCGTGATATCTCAGACCGTGTCTTTGCGGTCCTGAAGAGAGACGGTGACCAGCCTCAAGTCGTGGTCCATGTAGGTACCAACAACATAGGTAGAAAGAGGGATAGGGATGTAAGACAGGATTTCAGGGAGTTCGGGTGGAAGCTGAGAGCTAGAACAAACAGAGTTGTTATCTCTGGATTGTTACCCGTGTCACGTGATAGCGAGGCAAGGAATAGGGAGAGATATCAGCTGAATATGTGGCTGCAAGGATGGTGCAGGAGGGAGGTTCTCAGGTACTTGGATAATTGAGGCTCATTCTGGGGAAGGTGGGACCAGTACAAACAGGGCGGTCTTCACTTGAACCAGAAGGGTACTAATATCCTGGGTGGGAAATTTGCTGGTGCTATTCGGGTTGGTTTAAACTAGCTCAGCAGGGGGATGGGAACCTGAGGTGTAGTTGCAGTGCACAGGAGGATGAGAGTAGAGACAGCATGGACAGGATTTCAGAGTCATTGGAATGTGCTGGCATTCAGCAAGCTGGTTTGAAGTGTGTCTACTTCAACGCCAGAAGTATCTGAAATAAGGTAGGTGAGCTTGCAGCATGGAAACGTACCTGGGACTTCGATGTTGTGGCCATTTCGGAGGCATGGATAGAGCAGGGTGAGGAATGGATGTTGCAGTTTCCAGGATTTAGATCTTTCATTGAGAACGGGCAAGGCGGTAAAAGAGGGGGAGGTGTGGCCTTGTTAGTCAAGGATAGTATAACGATGGCTGAAAGAACTTTTGATGAGGACTCGTCTACTGAGGTAGTGTGGGCTGAGGTTAGAAACAGGAGAGGAGAGGTCACACTTCTTGGAGTTTTTTATAGGCCTCCACAAAGTTCCAGGGAGGTGGGAGAGAGGATTAGCAAAACTATTCTGGGTAAGAGTGAAAGGAACAGGGTGGTCATTATGGGGGACTTTAACTTCCCCAACAATGGCTGGAAATGCTATAAATCTAGTACATCAGATAGATCAATTTTTGTCCAATGTGTATAGGAGGGTTTCCTGACACAATATGTCGAAGGAACGACAAGAGGGGAGGCCATACTGGATCTGGTGCTTGGTAATGAACCAGGCCAGGTGTTTGATTAAGTTGTAGGTGAGCGCTTTGGAGAGAGTGACCATAATTCCATAGTTTAGCGATGGAAAGGGATCGGTACATGCCACAGGTCAAGAGTTATCGATGGGGCAAGGGCAATTACAATGCAATTAGGCAAGAATTAGGATGCATAGAATGGGGAAGCAAAATGCAGGGGATGCAGATGATGTCATTATCTACAGGTTTAGTACCAGAGGACTGGAGGATCGCAAATGTTGTGCCCTTGTTCAAGAAGGGCAGTAGAGATGACCCAGGTAATTATAGACCAGTGAGCCTTACTTCTGTTGTAGGAAAGGTTTTGGAAAGGATTATAAGAGATAGAATTTATAATCATCTAGGAAGCAACAATTTGATTTCAGATAGTCAACATGGTTTTGTCAAGGGCAGGTCGTGTCTTACAAACCTCATTGAGTTTTTTGCGAAAGTAACCAAGCATGTAGATGAGGGTAGGACAGTATAGATGGACTTCAGTAAAGCCTTTGATAAGGTTCCACATGGTAGGCTGATGGAGAACATGCAGAGGCATGGGATTGAGGGTGATTTAGTAGTTTGGACTAGAAACTGGCTTTCTGAAAGAAGGCAGCAAGTGGTGATTGTTGGAAAATATTCAGCCTGGAGTCCGGTTGCTAATGGAGTGCCAGAAGGATCTGTTTTGGTACCACTGCTGTTTGTCATTTTTATAAATGATGTAGACGCAGGCATAGGTGGATGGGTTAGTAAATTTGCAGGCGGCACTAAAGTCGGTGAAGTACTGGACAGTTTGGAAGAATGTTACAGGTTGCAGGGGGACTTGGATAAACTTGAATAAATAGAATAGGGCTGAGAGGTGGCAAATGGAGTTCAATGCAACTAAATGTGAGGTGATGCACTTTGGGAAGAATAACAGGAAGGCAGAGTACTGGGTAAATGGAAAGATTCTTGGTAGTGTGAATGTGCAGAGGGATCTTGGAGTTCATGTGCATAGAACACTGTAAGTTGCCACCAGGTTGATAGTGCTGTTAAGGAGGCATACGGTTTGTTGGGTTTCATTGGTAGAGGGATTGAGTTCCGGAGCCGCAATATCATGCTGCAACTATATAAAACGCTGGTGTGGCCGCACTTGGAATATTGTGTACAGTTCTGGTCGTCATATTTCAGGAAGGATGTGGAAGTTTTGGAAAAGATGCAGAGGAGATTTACCAGGATGTTGCCTGGTCTGGAGGGAAGGTCTTATGAGGAAAGGCTGAGAGACTTGGGTCTGTTCTCATTGGAAAGAAGAAGGCTAAGATTTGATAGAGACATACAAGATGATCAGAGGATTAGATAGGGTAGACGGAGAAAGTCTTTTTCCTAGGATGATGACGTCAGCTCGTACGAGGGGACATAACTACAAATTGAGGGGTGACAGGTTTAAGACAGATATTAGAGGCAGGTTCTTTACTCAGAGAGTGGTAAGGGCATGGAATGCCCTGCCTGTCAATGTAGTTAATTCAGCCACATTAGGGAGATTTAAACAATCCTTGGATAAGCACATAGATGATGATGGGATAGTGTAGAGGGATGAGCTGAAAATAGTTCACAAGTCGGTGCAACATTGAGGGCTGAAGGGCCTGTCCTGCACTGTATTGTTATATGTTCTATGAATAGGAAAGGTTTGGAGGGATATGGGCCGTGTCCTGGTAGGTGAGACTAGGTTGTTTGGGATATCTGGTCGGCATGGATGAGTTGGACCAAAGGGTCCGGTTACGTGCTGTACATCTCTATGACTCTATACTGTTCCCATGTCTCTGTTGTGCTTGACCATCTAAGGGGTGGAGGGCATATATTTGGAAGGTGCTGTTGCAGGATGCTTGATGGACTATTGCTGCTATATGTCTGGTCAATAGTGAACGTTCAATGTGATTGATGAGGTGGCGATTAAGTTGATGTTTTGTCCTTACAGCAGGAAAGGTTAAATGAACATTTCATAGAGTGCTTCAAAATCATGATGGGTTTTGTTAAAGTAAGTAATGAGTAACAGCAGCTTAGAATTCCCATTTTGGAAGCTGGATTCTATAAATTGTGGCAAGTTTTAAACCGCTTGTGGTTAAATTTCCATCATTACTGTTGGCTCCCAGTGCAAGAAAGTTGAATCTTGGTCTAATACTCAGTTATTGTATCAGCATCAAACACCGAGTGTGAGCATCCTGATCCCAGGCTGCTTCACTGTGACACCTTTCCCAGCTCTGCATGTTATTGGTGGGGAAGGGCTGGAGGAATAATGCTATGTAGGAAGACACTTCCTTGGCCACACCCTGGGACTTCACCCTGATCAGAGACTGTGTGCCACATGACTAGGTCTGTTCTGCCAACAGAACAATGTGAACTGGAAATTGCCTGAACTGTACAATTCGCTGGGTCTGGAAATGATCAATTCCATAAATAATCAATGTTTAATTGCAAGCAAATTTGAATTTACATTTCCTTTAGCTTCGAACCCACACCCTCACAATAGCAGCCTCAATTTCTGGTGTACTAATCTAACATTACCACTATGCCACCACCCTTCCAGTATCACCATGTAAAACCAAACTTATAGTTTCTCTACATCAGCAATTAGATTCAATCAATTCATTTCCTGATTTTAATTGGTCCAAGGGGACATGGGGGAGGATATTTAACAGTTCACCCTTCCTTGGGGTTTAATCACTTTAAAGACTTAAGAGCCATTTTAGGTGTGTTCAATTCATTGGCAAGGGTTTTATAACCCTTTGATCTTTTCTTTATAAATTCTGTGTCTCAGGTCTTCCTCTCTCACTAGCACCTAATGAAGGAACAGCGTTCCAAAAATTAATGTTTTCAAACAAACCCTTTGGACTATAACCTCATGTTGTGTGATTTTTCACCTTGCCAGAGAGGGCAGCAGTGTTTGCAGTCAGACTTACATTTCAGTTTCAAAAACACAACTCAGCTGATTGAAGCACAGATTCAATTTCCCGCGAGATTAGATTATTTGTTCAGTTGTACAGTATGTCACTCCAGGTCGACAGCACAATAGTTGCAGCACACACGCAGTGGTACTCCTGACAGCAGACATCTTAGCAGCTTTCTTTCCACAGACTGAGATATTCGTTTAAATTTCTGATGTGGCTTTGGCATCAGAGCCCAAAGTTGAATCGCTTGAGCTCCTCTCATTGACAACAGTAACGACGTCTTCATAATATTACACATTGGCCAGTTTAGCTCAACATATCCATTTCTGTCTGTCAGACCAATACAGCAGGTATGTAGTTCTTTACACTTGACTGAATTGTTTATCTTACTGTAGATTCAAAATCACTTCAACTTCAAGCATCACTTTGTTGCCTCAATTCTGTAAGAACCATTTTCCAAATATAAATGCTTATGTTTTCTTGTCATATTATTTGTATTTAGCAACATTTTTTTAATACCTGGCACATGCAGTTTGAATTTGAACAAAATTTTTTTTAGTTCATTTTGTTGCTGTTGAATTCTTTACTGTGAGATGCTGGTGTTTCTGTCAGGCCAGTTCCTCTGAGGGCTGTACCTTGTTTGGAGTTTGTTTTTGACAATGGCTTATATTCTTTCTTGTTCCTGTTGATGGGGAAGATTAAAAAATTGCAAATTCTTTAACAGGAAGTTGATGCACAAGCTGATGAATGAACTGGATATTCTGGGTAAAGAGACTAGCATCAGAGTTTTTCATGAAGTCAAACTTAGGAAGGGTAGACCATGGGAGTCGTTTTGGAATTGTCAAATCAAGAGGTAGTAAATCAGTGACAGTTTCAGCAGCAGATGTGCTGAGAAAGGGTGTTGGCATTATTACAGAGGTGAAAATAAAGCGATACAGACAAGGTGGCACGGTGGCTCAGTGGTTAGCACTGTTGTTTCACAGCACCAGGGACCCGGGTTTCATTCCAGCCTTGGGCGACTGTCTGTGTGGAGTTTGTATGTCCTCCCCATGTCTGTGTGGGTTTCCTCCAGGTCCTCCGGTTTCCTCTCACTGTGCTAAATTGCCCATCGTATTCAGGGATGTGTAGGTTAGATGCATTAGTTGGGGGAAATGTAAAGTAATAGGGTAGAGGAATGGGTCTGGTTAGGTTACTCTTTGGAGGGTTGGCGTGGACTTGTTGGGCCAAATGGCCTGTTTCCACACTGTAGGGATGCTGTGATGAAAAATGACACTGAGGTGGTGAACAGTCTGGTTCTGACACAGATGGGTTTCCTCCGGGTGCTCCGGTTTCCTCCCACAGTCCAAAGATGTGCAGGTCAGGTGAATTGGCCATGCTAAATTGCCTGTAGTGTTAGGTAAGGGGTAAATGTAGGGGTATGGGTGGGTTGCGCTTCGGCGGGGCGGTGTGGACTTGTTGGGCCGAAGGGCCTGTTTCCACACTGTAAATGTAAGTAATCTAAGATGCCTCCCAGGGAAAGGGATGAAGACAGCATGTGGCAGTAGAGATTGTGCTTTCGGACTGGTTAGCCTATCCTTGGAGTACTGACCTGTTCTGAGTTCCACATCTAAGGATACACTGGCTTGGATATACTTGGGGCGGGGTTGCTGTGTAATGTCCCTACCTCTGAGCCAGGAGACCTGTGTTCAAGTTTTATCTGCTCTAGATGTATGTCACAGCATCTCTAAGCAGGTTGATTACAAAAAACAATTACACTGGCTGGGTGGGGGAGTTCATTATTGATTGATTGAAATGATTCCTGGACACCAAGAATTTACATTTCCAGGAGAGATGATATAATCTCAGGTTGTATTCCTAAGAATTTAAAATGTTAAGGTGTGATTTGATCCAACTTTTCACGTTATATGGGAAAAGAGAGGGCAGATAAAGAGAAACTTTCCAGATCTGAAGAAGAGTCCTACTAGACTCAAAATGTTAGTTCTGTGTTTCTCTCTGCAAATGCTGCAGGACCTGCTAGTTTCTCCAGCATTCATTTCATTTGTTAGAGAAGCACTATTTACTTCTCCTGGCTAGTGATAGAAGACAAGGGGGATTAGTCGAGAAATTGGGTTGAAGTCTTTCGGGAACTAAGTTAGAAAACACCGTCCAAGTGGTAAAAGTTTTGAATGATCTTCTGGGAACAGCAGCTTCATGCAACTTCATTTGTTAAGCTGAAACCTGATATTGAAAGGCTTTTGTTCAGAAAGTGTATTGAGGGATGTGGAACATGGAGGTATGTGACAGTTCAGTCATGATTCAAACAAATGTTAGAAAAAGCTTCCTGAAATAAGTGGATGCCTCACATTCCAAGTAAGTCATGTTCTTCCAGTTCATAGATGTGAGAAATCTAGGTGTACTAGGCATGATCTATGCGGCGCGGGCCACATAATGTTGGGATTCAATTTAGGGTCAGGATTCATTGACATAAAGTGGGTTGATGCCAACCCCTTCTCTGTTTCGTGGAGCTTGGGACTGGGTGAGAAATTGTGAGGGGGGGGGGATGGACAATCACATTTATTTCACATGGCCCTGTCGAAAACACACCCAGAGGACTCGGCACGGAGCTCCATTTAGAGCTAAGCTCATTGGTATCTTGTACAGCGATATTGTCCGTAATGTCTGAACATCATTCCATGTGACACAAAGGGTTGCTTATAGCGATTATGACCTTTAGCTCTATTCCTAATGAAGGGTTTTTGCCTGAAACATTGGTTTTCCTGCTCCTCGGATGCTGCCTGACCTGCTGTGCTTTTCCAGCCCCACTCTAATCTAGACTCTGGTTTCCGGCATCTGCAGTCCTTGTTTTTACCCTTTGAGCCATTACCTTGAGCCAGAAATCATAGCCGTATCCATGTACCTTGGTTCAAGACCACTATTTACTTTTGTGTAGCAAACATATCACATTTTTTCTTGAAATTGATGGATTTTTGAGACACAGTAGCAATTGAGATGGTATTTATTGCTTTTCATGGCAGAGAGTTCAGCATTTTTGCCAGCCTTGGAATGCAGAAACCTTTCTTAAATCGACCTGAAACCTCATCCCAGAGTCATCCAACAGTGAGAAACATTTCTCGCTGTATACCCTGTCAGTTCCTTCAGAATCCTAAATACATCGATCACATCAAGCTTTAACCTTCTATATTATATTTTATAGAGTTCAACATGTAATTCCCTAAATATATCCTGGCTATGTGAAATGATAAAATGATAGCTAGTTCATCTTTCAATGCAATTGTACATTTTTATTTTTCAATGAACAAACTTTGACTGTTTACAACCCAAATCTCATGAATATATTACCCTTTGGGTTAATGTCTTTTGTTGCAAAGAAATAAAACTGGAACAGAAAATTGCAATAATTTCCACAGATTAATCCCAAGACTTTCCTAGAGATTGGCTTTTGGTGGCAAGCATGAATTCCAGTCAGCACCGGAACAAGAGATCCAACTCATCAGGAGAAAGTGTGGTGATCGTACAGGTATTGCATGTCTGTAGTGTAGAAAGGCACTAAATTGGCAAAGGACATGAGGGAGTGGTGGGTCAGGACCCACTATCCAATTACAACTCCTTCACTACTTCTTTAAGGTGGGATACGTGTTGGACTGTGGTGGACAAAGTCAGAAGTCACATGACACCAGGTCCAACAGATTTATTAGAAACCACAAGCTTTTGGAGTGTTGCTCCTTCGTCAGCTGAAAAAGATCCACTTCCAAGTGTTCACACGCTATTTGAGTATATTAAAGATGTTATGTTCTGCTTTCCCTACACCAATATTGATTGGCATTCCCCGAGTGGCCAACAGAAAGCGACCTGGGTCGCCTTGATTTATTTACCATTCTCCTTTGTTCAAAGGGGAAATGTATGCTTGTACCTGTTCAGAGATATTATTACACACCTCTGGAGCAGGTGGGACTTGAACCCAGTCTACCAGTCGTAGGAGTAAGGACACTACCACTGCAGCACAAGCACTGTGAAAACTGACGCAAAGTACTTGTTAAGTTCTCCAGCTATTTCCTTATCTCCCATCACTAGGCTTCCAGCATCAGTTTGAAGTGGCCCAATGTCTACTTTTGCCTGTCGTTTGTTTCTTATGTATTGAAAGAAACTTTTACTATCATTTCTAATATTACTGGCTAGCCTACCTTCATATTTGATCCTCTCCTTCCTTATTTCTCTCTTTGTTATCCTCTGTTTGTTTTTGTAGCCTTCCCAATCTTCTGATTTCCCACTGCTCTTGGCCACTTTATAGGATCTCTCTTTTTCTTTAATACATTTCCTGACTTCCTTTGTCAGCCATGGCTGTCTAATCCCTCCCTGGATAATCTTTCTTTTCTTGGGGATGAACCTCTGTACTGTGTCCTCAATTATACCCACAAACTCCTGCCATTTTTGCTCTCCTGTCTTCCCCGCGAGCCTCTGCTTCCAGTCTATTTTTGTCAGTTCCTCTCTCATGCCCTCATAATTACCTTTATTTAACTGTAACACTATTACATCTGATTTTGCCTTCTCTCTTTCAAACTCCAGACTGAACTCTGCCATATTATGATCGCTGCTTCCTAAGGGTTCCCTTACTTTAAGATCTTTTATAAAGTCTGGTTCATTGCAAAGCACTAGGTCCAGAATAGCCTGCTCCCTTGCTCCCTGCTCCTGTCTCCATGACAAGCTGTTCCAAAAAGCCATCCTGTAAGCATTCCATGAATTCCCTTTCTTTGGATCCACTATCCCATCATCCGCCACGTGCGTATCCAAGGAATGTTCAAATCTCACTAATGTGGCTGAGTTAACTGAGTTCTCTCTCGCTCTTTCTCTCTTTCTCATTCCTTCTCTCCTACTCTCTTTCTCGCTCTCTAATGAGAGAGCAGGCCTCTGGGACTATGGTGACTCAGGTGCTGGTAGGCTTCAGTAAGACCATACTGAAAGTATTCTGTATTGCTTTGGCCCCTTACGTAATAAAGGATACACTTGTCTTCAATGGATGCAGCAAATGTTCACTGGACTGATTGAGATGGAGGAAAATTGATTTTAGATTAACAGGTGGTGATCTTGTTCATTTATAAAATACTGAGAGGGCTTAAAGGTATTTCCAAGGCTGGTAAGTCCAGAACTCGGGATAGTAGTCTCAGATTAGACTCTCTACAGTGTGGAAACAGGCCCTTCGGCCCACTAAGTCCACAACTCCTTCACCACTTCTTTAAGGTGGGATACGTGTTGGACTGTGGTGGACCCATTTCTCTCTGACTAATGCACCTAATGCTATGGGCAATTTAGCATGGCCAATTCACCTTACCAGCACATCTTTGGACTGTGGAGGGAGACCGTAGCACCGGAGGAAACCCATGCAGACACGAGGAGAATGTGCAAACTCCACACAGTCACCCGAGGCTGGAATCAAGCCCGGGACCCTGGTGCTGTGAGGCAGCAGTGCTAACCACTGAGCCACCGTGCCGCCCAAATTTTCTTGAATGTTTATTGATTCCAGGTATGTGAACATTCCCAGCATTGATTGCCCATTCCTAATTGCCCTTGAGTAGGTAGACATGGACCACTTACAACTGCAAGGTTATTTTGAGGGTCAGTTAAGAGTCAACCACATTGGATTCAACCACTAGGAAGCCAGATCAGGTTTAGACGGTACATTTCCTCCCTGGAAGGAAATTTGTGATGCTGCTAGTTTTTTTTTTAACAAAAATCTGGATCAAACATATTTGTTATTAATGAGTCCAATGTTTATTCCAGATTCATGAATCAGTTGAATTTTAAGTCATGGCAGGTTTTTTTAAAACACAAAGGTCACTCACTAGAGTATTAACTCTGGCCTCCGGATTCACACTACAGTGGGATGATCATTGTACAAACATGCACAATGGATTGACCATTTAGAACAGAGATTTAAAAAATTGTCTTCTTGAATCAATGACTGTGAATCATTGAAATCCACTCGATGAGAGTATCCAGCACATTGATCAATAGATTTTTAATAACTCGAGGACTCAGGCAATATATCAATAAACTCAACAAACTGATAGGAAACTCCAATTCAGGTTAATAATTGTTTTCTACATTCATATACATGAGAGTCAGCCTCATTAACATTGGAAGGCTTCACACATCTTCTGAGTTTGTACACAACAAGTCAAATATTGAAATAAAACAAAGAACTGTGGATGCTAGAGATCTGAAACAACCGAAATAACAAGAAAGCATGAGAGAAACTTAGCAGGTCTGGCAGCATCTGTGGAGAGAAAACAGAGTTAATGTTTCAGATCCAGTGATGCTTCTTCAGAGACTCTTCTTCAAGTTATCACCTGTTCTGAAGAAGGATCACTGGCCCCAAAACGTTAACTCTGTTCTCTCTCCCCAGATGCTGCCAGACCTGCTGAGTTTCTCCAGCAATTCCCTTTTTTATGCTTTGTTTTCAATCAAGCCCGGAATTTTTTGCCTGGTCAATTCCCATTGTATTCTGGATTAGTGGTGCTGGAAGAGCACAGCAGTTCATACAGCATCCGAGGAGCAGTAAAATTGATGTTTCGGGCAAAAGCCCTTCTTCAGGAATAAAGGCAGAGAGCCTGAAGCGTGGAGAGATAAGCTAGAGGAGGGTGGGCGTGAGGAGAAAGTAGCATAGAGTACAATAGGTGAGTGGGGGAGGGGATGAAGGTGATAGGTCAGGGAGGAGGGTGGAGTGGATAGGTGGAAAAGAAGATAGGCAGGTAGGACAAGTCATGGGGAGAGATGAATAGGGGGAGATCTCATAGAGATTTATAGGGACTAGATAGGGTATATGCAGGGAGGATGGTCAATATGACCAGAAGTAAGGGTCACAGTCTGAGGATTCAGGGTAGACCATTTATGGTGGAGATGAGGAGACAGTTCTTCACCCAAAGAGTGGTGAGTCTGTGGAATTCATTACTACAGGAAGTAGTTGATGCCAAAACATTGAACATATTCAAGAGGTGACTCGGTATAACTCTTAGGGTGAATGAGAACAAAGAATATTGGGAGAAAGCAGGATTAGGCTATTGAATTGGACAATCAGCCATGATCTTGATGAATGGCTCAAAATGCCGAATGGCTTCCTCCTGCTCCTATCTTCTATGTTTCTATGTTAGTTTGTCCTCAGGAGCAGTCAAAACCATTGAAGTGGTCTCAGAATGTCCCTACACACGTTGCAGAGATCTGCAGTCCTGCAAATCCAGTTATCATGTTAATGAAATATATTTTTTATCCCTACCATGGGAATTTTGTTGTAAAAGAAGTTGATATTACTTGATTGACAATGACTGCTGTTTCCCCTCTGGCAATGGACACTGTGTTTTTCAATGAGTATGAAAGTAAAGTACGACCTTGTATTGATCTCATTGACCAACTAAGAGCTTTTGGTGTGGACAAAGATCTGGGACTTCCAGCCATCGCAGTGATTGGAGACCAGAGCTCTGGGAAGAGCTCAATACTGGAGGCACTGTCCGGGGTGTCACTTCCCAGAGGAAAAGGTAAGAAAATTTTGGAATCAGTCATTACCTGTTCAACACTATCACTCTGGGTGAAAAGGAAATATATCAATAGATGAACAATGAGCTCACTGTCCTAAGATACCATCAATCTATTTTACCAAATGCTGCATGTTCATCCTGTAGTACAGTTTACAAGATTAGGAAAATGAACAGTTCACACTGTTTTCATTTAAAATGCTGAGTATTTCAAACAGGTCACACTGTTCATTGGTTGAAAGACTCAGCATATTAAAATAAAAACATTCAATAAGTTTATTCTCAAACCGAACAGCTAGCAGGTAAGGTCACTTTTTTATTATCCAATTGACATCTATCCTACACGCGATTCTTCTACTTCATCTTGTCCTCTATTTCTTTCATCATGCAGTGAACTCTGGTTTTGTTAATTCTATCTTTCCCCTTCATGAAAATATGCCTTAACTATTCCTCTTTTAAATCAGGCCATTGTCCATTAGACTTTTGCCAGCCAACACTTGATTACAATTTACAGTAGTCATGGTCAAACAAGTAACTTCAATATCTTTTTCTATTTAACCATTGAACAGAATTACCATTTACCTGGGCCAGGACTGGTCTCACCCCATCAGCACTGAGTATCCCCCAGAAACTACTTTTGCTTCAGTAGCTAACTCAAACCACGTGATATTATAATCCTGCATCTCAAAATAATCCTCTACATACATTTATGGGCATGGCCCACCTTGCTCCCCATAACCTGATACAGCAGGGACTCCTTCCTCACTGAGTTAAAAACATAGGCACAGATCTCCTGGTCTTCAGATATTTGCAACCCAGATGTATCCTGATAACTGCATGTCAGGGTCTCTCAGAAATTCTAACGCACTCACTGAGCAGTAATTGTCTGGGAAATTTAAACTTCCAATCATCAATTACTTATTGTCTCGATCAGTGTTTCTCAACGGGGGCAGAAGCACCCCCTGAGGGGCATTTGCCTTCCTTCGGTGGGCGTTAACGTCAAAGGGGACAGCAAGGAGGCACTGAATGACTTTGTAGAGAGCTTACCAATCACTTGGAAGACGGCTGTGTCCTTGAAGGACGTTGCTGTGTGCAGATGGATAGTCGCATAACACAAGTCTCCCTGCACCCATGGAGGCATGCGCTCTGGTTGGTTGCTGTGCTATTATTGATAGTCTTCTCTGTGAATGGCAAGCCATTTGAACTCATTCGCAGTTGACACTGATTCTACTGCCGAGGTCAATATCACCCTAACTCGTGTCGCTTCTAGGAAGACAAAACACAGCTTTTCAACTGTTCTACCGGGTGGCAGAATGAATGCTCATTACAGCTAATTAGCCAATCAAATTTTGCCACTTGTCTGAGCGAATTAAAATTATTATGATAAGGTAATGCCCATGATTCCATCAGGGTTTTCGAGCGACAGTGTAGAAATGGCCTCATCGAGTAAGAAAAAGTGCAGGCAGTATAGCATGGACTATTTGCGATATGGCTTTATTCAATCTCCATCTAATAAGCAGTTACCACTCTGCTTGCTCTGTGAACAAAGCTTTTCCAATGAGGCCATGAAGCCTTCCCGTCTTAGTAAACATTTGGAAAAGAAAAACCGTGAAAGAAAGGACAAAGGTTTGGCATATTTTCAAACATTAAAGAATAAATTCAATCAGCGACCAACTATTTCCACTGCTTTTTCAAAGATGGGAGCCACAAATGTGGATGGCCTTGTGGCATCATACAACATAGCAAAGCTAATTACAAAATGTGGTAAACCTCATTCTGTGGGTGAATCGTTGGTGCTGCCAGCTATTGCCGAATATTATCAACCGTGTTACATCAGGAACCATCAATGACTATCAAGCATATTCCTCTTAGCAACGATTCCGTGAGAAGGTATATCGACGAAATGGCCTCAAATGTTGAGGATAAATTATGTTCCCTTTTGATATCGAAAGAAATCGCCTTACAAACTGATGAAAGTACGATATGAAAAATCAAGCTTTACTTTTGGGGTATGTTTCATCGACAAAAATGAAATACGAGAAGAACTACTTTTTGCTCTGGATCTACCAACAAATACCAAAGGTAAGACAATCTTCGACTGCGTCAAGGATTATTTTGATAAAAAGCCTGTTCCCCTCAAAAACATTGTTGCTTGTGTTACGGATGGCGCGCATGCTATGACTGGCCAACATCGGGGATTTGTCGCATTATTAAAGAGAGAAGTGCCACATGTTTTCACAGAAAAACTGCATTATCCATCAGCAGCATCTGGCTGCAAAGAAACTTAGCGAAGCCCTCAACCATTCTCTACAAGTGATAGATGTGGCAAATTATATAAAGAGACATGCTCTGAATGAATGACTTCTCTGCCAACTCTGTAAAGATAATGAAGATAAATTTCTGCAATTGCTGCTACACACAGAAATGAGATGGCTCTGGAAAGGAAAATGCCTCAATCGTTTCCATGAACTGTTCAATTCTATCATTGAATTCCTACACAGAAATAATGAAAACCTTTGTATGAAAGCCGAAATCGTAAAACACGACTATGCATATCTTGCGGATATATTCGATAAGTGCAATTTGCTGATCATGCAGTTACAAGGAGATAATGTGAGTTTCATAAAAGCAAGGAATGCTGTTACATCTTTTATTGCAAAACTTGATCTCTTTCATCGGAATATCAGTCGTCGTGAGTTTTACCAGTTCCTGAGTTTAAACAATATCGCGGAGGATGTTATTGATGATCAATTACTTATCTACTCAGCTCACGTTCGTGTACTGCAGCATGATATGAAAATACGATTTGCTGATCTTACCGAGGTGGAGATCCCTACATGGCTGACTGACCCCTTTATCTCATGCGCAGAAGGAATGGACATTCGCCTTCAGGTAGAAATGATAGGGCTCCAAAATGACACTGCAATGAAAATTCGGTTTTCGCAAATGGGTGAGCCCCTTGTTTGGATTCAAGATGCCACCCGATGTTGTTTCCCGCTATTAAGTGAAGAGGCGAAGCGGTTTGCACGACCATTTCCTACCTCTTATTTGGTTGAGAAAGGATTCAGTGCCAGAATATAAGGTCAGACCTGCAATCGCATGGGTGTTGTTCAGCGTGGTGACCTGAGATTGCGTTTGACAAAAATTGAACCAGGTGTATATGATTTAGCAAGACAACATGAACCACAAGGATCGCATTGACTATTTTGCTATCACAGATTAAATTTTATACAGAGTGAGCCAAAAGTAGGTGGACAGTAAGAACAGTCATAAATGATAACATTTATTTTTTGTTGCATATAAAATATATTTCACAAAAGTTTTCCGTTTTCAGCACTGCAGTGTAATGCAGTTATATGTGCAAAAAACAGATTTTAGTGATTTAGGGGCATTGCATGATTTCAAGGATAAGAAGGGGGCGTTGAATACGGAAAGGTTGAGAAACACTGGTCTAGATCACCCAGCCTTCATCAACTTTGAGTTAGAATCAGAGTGTCCCAACTCACTGACTTGAATAGTTACCTAAGACAAGTTAGAGGAATTAAAAGCTGTTGTATCTTTTCGCAAGCTATAAAACTGACAACATTCCAGCAACATAGAGTCATAGAGATGTACAGCATGGAAACAAACCCTTCGGTCCAACCTGTCCATGCTGACCAGATATCCCAACCCAATCTAATCCCACCTGCTAGCACCTGGCCCATTTCCCTCCAAACCCTTCCTATTCATATACCCATCCAAATGCCTCTTAAATGTCGCAATTGTACCAACCTCCACCAGTTCCTCTGGCAGCTTATTCCATACACGTACCCCTTAGATCTCTTTTATATCTTTCCCCTCTCACCCTAAACCTATGCCATCTAGTTCTGGACTCCCCCACTCCAGGGAAAAGACTTTGTCTATTAACCCTATCCATGACCCTCATAATTTTGTAAACCTCTATAAGGTCACCCCTCAGCCTCCGACGCTCCAGGGAAAACAGCCCCAGCCTGTTCAGCCTCTCCCTGTAGCTCAAACCCTCCAACCCTGGCAACATCCTTGTAAATATTTTCTGAATCCTTTCAAGTTTCACAATATCTTTCTGATAGGAAGGAGCCTAGAATTGCACGCAATATTCCAACAGTGGCCTAATCAATGTCCTGTACAGCTGCAAAATGACCTCCCAACTCCTGTACTCAATACTCTGACCAATAAAGGAAAGCATACCAAATGCCTGTGACTCTACTTTCAAGGAGCTATGAACCTGCACTCCTAGGTCTCTCTGTTCAGCAACACTCCCTAGGACCTTACCATTAAGGTGTATAAGTCCTGCTAAGATTTGCTTTCCCAAAATGCAGCACCTCGCATTTATCTGAATTAAACTCCATCTGCCACTTCTCAGCCCATTGGCCCATCTGGTCCAGATCCCATTGTAATCTGAGGTAACCCTCCTCGCAGTCCACTACACCTCCAATTTTGGTGTCATCTGCAAACTTACTAACTGTACCTCTTATGCTCGCATCCAAATCATTTATGTAAATGACAAAAAGGAGAGGGCCCAGCACCGATCACAGGTCACAGGCCTCCAGTCTGAAAAACAACCTTCCACCACCACCCTGTGTCTTCTACCTTTGAGCCAGTTCTGTATCCAAATGGCTACTTCTCCCTGTATTCCATGAGATCTAACCTTGCTAATCAGTCTCCCATGGGGAACCTTGTCGAAAACCTTACTGAAGTCCATATAGATCACATCTACTGCTCTACCCTCATCAATCTTCTTTGTTACTTCTTCAAAAAACTCAATCGAGTTTGTAAGACATGATTTCCCACGCACAAAGCCATGTTGACTATCCCGAATCAGTCCTTGCCTTTCCAAATACATGTACATCCTGTCCCTCAGGATTCCCTCCAACAACGTGCCCACCACTGAGGTCAGGCTCACCGGTCTATAGTTCCCTGGCTTGTCTTTACCACCCTTCTTAAACAGTGACACCACGTTTGCCAACCTCCAGTCTTCCGGCACCTCACCTGTGCTCCAAGATTAGTTATGAAATTCACTGTTTGTTAATTTTCCCAGATGCACTCCAATGTCCAGCAACACATGAATTCAAAAACAACAAAGGCAGTAAATGTGCAGGTGTTTTCTCTCTCTCTCTCTCCTGCACTATCCTCACCACGTGCTTCCTTTGTCTGTTCTTCTCCCTTTTAAAACTGCTGCTGTTTTGACTTTTTTTTTCCAAAGTTCCAAAACAATGCAACAGCATATGGAACAGTAATTGCTGCCCCTTGAATTTGAGGAAATCACCTCCAGCACCTAAAATGCCTCAAAAAAAAGGAGCAGCTCTTACAGCCAGAAATTTTTCCCATCCTCCATCTTGGATTACCCAGAATCTTCTATGGACACTCCCTGCCAGCCATATAATCCCTTCCACCCTGGACAGATATCCTCTCCTCCTGCTAGAAACGCAACACCATCCCTCTGACCTGAACCCAAAAACTGTAACCTCCCCCTACTCCAGCGACACGTGAGAGACCTCTGTCACCTACTGTCAGGAGGGTCCGCTGAATCGAGAATCCTGGATGCATGTTGCCCACCCCACCTCTTCCGTATCCCCTATCTAATGGACAATCAACAGGCACCGAGGCATTGCATGCAGTGTCACTGATAGCTGCAGGTAGTCAATGTTTGCTGAGAGATCCAGGCCATGAATAAGTGTTGGCATCAAGGGGGTTGTGGCTTGGTGGGGAGACATCTCCAGTAATGAGGTGGAGTGGCTCTCTCAAAGATTCCTCTTCCTCAGCTCACATCCCTCAATCAGTTAGTCCCTGACAACGAAGATCAGACATATATCCCCCTCAGAAATGAAATCCCTGCAAAGTGTGTTTGTTAATCTTCCTTTATGGTAACTCCCTTGCATACAGTTAACAGCAGTGGCAGTGAGATGAGGTCCCTAAAATGAGCAGAATTGTCTATGTCATACCTCACTTGGGTAGGATGCTGGAAATCAAGCCCTGATACCATCACAAAAGTTAAAGACTTTTATCAAATTGTGTATAATTTCCCAATTCACCTATCTTTTTAGATCTAGGTTAACAGAACCCATGGACCAAGTTTCAATATGTAACAAGAATTGCTGTTTATTTGAAATGTTATGAATGGAGGGAAGGAAAATCTGAGGAAATGGGTCAATGGCACAAATCTTTCAGATTTTTCACTCCTTCACAAGAAGCCCTCAAAAGCAACAGCTTCAAAGAACGGGATTTCTTTCGATATCCTTACTTGGTCTGCCATACATGTGACTCAAAAGCCACAGCACCGTTCTTGACTCATAACTGCCCTTTGACTTGGCCAAACAAGCCACTTATTTCAAGTGAATATTAGGGATGGACAACAAATAATAGCTCATCCCATCACATCACGTTCCATGAATGATTTTTTTAAAATATTCAGTACGGCAGAAAGTTGTTTAACATGTTGGTTTGTCCTGATGAAAACTCTCAAATGTAATCCCATCACAATGCAAAGGTTGACCTGAATTGGCATGGTATTTTTAGTCCTCATGGTGTTTTAATGTGTGACAGGGATTGTGACAAGATGCCCATTGGAACTGAAGCTCAAAAAAGTCAGAAAGGAGAATGTTTGGAAAGGGAAAATAAAGTACAAGGACTATGTGCAAATACTCAAAAGCACCACTGAAGTGGAACAAGAAATCAACAAAAGTTTGTTCTGATTCTTTTTCTTTCCAATAATCATTGCCATGTATGTGGGGGTAGGTTAGCGCTCGAACTCGATTACTTTGAGACACAGTAAGAATTACTCTGAGGGAGCACATTGACAATTCTATGTCATAGATGGAATTTATACTCTCAGATACAAACCCGGTGATTATGCTCCAACGTAGCACTTTATCAAATATTCCCAAGTATTAAAAAGTGTGTTGAATGAACAACAAAGCCTTTAGAAAGCTTTTTTCTACCCATATGAGAAGGATGTTTCTTCCCTCGTTTTAGTAGTTCATGTGAATAAATATTATATCGCGTTTTAATATAATTGCTCTTTTGAGACCTGAGCACTTTAACCAAATGCATCCCACAATTAACTCTCTCATCAAATAAGACCATAAAACACAGGAGCAGAAGTAAGCCATTCAGCCCAATGAGTCTATTCATTCAATAACCCCCAGTTTCACTTTTCTGCCATTTCCCCTAGCGCTTGACTCCTTTGATTTAAAAAAAAGTCTTGAATGCGCTGAACGACCCAGCCTCTACAGTTCTCTGCGGTTACAAACATTCCACACTACCATCTTTCTCATCACCCTCTGAAGGAAGAAATTTCTCCTCATTTCTGTCTTATATGGATGAATCCTTATTCTGAGATTATAGTCTCCAGTGCTCGACTCTCTCACGAGGGGAAACAACCTTTCCACATCTAACCTTTCAAGTCCACTAAGAATCTTGCAAGTTTCAATAAGGTCACCTTGTTCTTCGAAACTGCAATGAGTACATGTTCAACCTACTCAGCCCCTACTTATTAGACCACCCCTCAAGACCCAGGATCCACCTAGTGACCCAACTCTTGACTGCCTCCAATGGTAATCTTCCCTCAGGTAAATCGCTTTTCGGTGGTTGCAGTTAATTAACCATAGTGTAAAACTTACTGCAGTTTAAGAAAGAATTCAGAAAGACAACAAAAAGAACAGATGTCTTGTGATTTAGATGTTACGGTGAGAAGCTGGCAAACATTCTGAATGTGTTAGAGCATATTGTGAAGGTACTGTCACCTTAAAAGGTTATTTTGTCTCTTTTTTTATTTGAAGAGACGTAGTAAGGCAGAGGCATAGTCTACCAGAACCACTAGAATAAATAACTCGTGAGGACTTCAGTTTTTTTTAAGTTGGAACAATGGAAGCAGCCTGAATGGCTGATAGACCCGGATTTCTGGGTTTTAGTTTTTACAGGAACATCAGCAGCTGTTTGGCGTCTCAAAAGAGTTGGAAGCTTCAGTGAATGTCTCTTGGCTGCTACGATCTCTTAATTTTCTTTTGATGTTTCTTGCTCCTGGATTGGAAAACTGCACGTAAAAATCTGTGTCTGAATTTGCCTTGTTGCCAAGGGGTGTGTTTATGGGATGCTACTACATTGGAATAAATAATAAATAATGAGAAAATGAGGACTGCAGATGCTGGTGATCAGAGCTGAGAATGTGGTGCTGGAAAAGCACAGCAGGTCAGGCAGCATCTGGGGAGCAGGAGAATTGATGTTTTCGGTGTAAGTATTAGGTTAAATTATTCTAAATTCCTCTTTCGTTTGTTTGCATTTGAATTATAGTGTTTAAATAACTTGTGTTGTGCTTAACATTGAGTACGTTGACCAGTCGTATTGCATTTGGAACATGGCATTTTCGCATACAACTTTAAAATAGGAAAACGTTAGGGTGTAAGCTACCTTCTCAAAATATGAACTGATCAATATGGACTTAACAATTTCCCTGATCCAAACCCTCTTTTCGGATCAGCACACAATGGCAAACAGAAAAGGATCCATTAGATCATCCAGCCATGCACAGTTTATTTAGACAGTAAACATACTCAGCACGGTGAAAAGCCTCTGGAAGGAGCAGAAAGCCCAGTCAATGTAGAGGCAACAAAATAAAGCCTTCCTCTTGCTAATCCTTAGCCATACCAACTGATTACTTGAAAGAATTCAGCAAATGGACATCAATTTCATCAGTGACCAGCTTCATCCACATTTGATAAATGCGCAGCCTAGTTCTTGCTTTCAGTGTTAAGCACATAGCACCACACAGCCCCCTCTCAACCTTCTCTCTAACCCTCATGTTTCTGTTTATTTGGAACAATATCAAACACAATGTTTTTAATCATCTTATGAACTTTAATCAGTAAGAGCATGTCTCAGCCTGCTATTCTCTTAATGAATACTTAGGGGCAACATGGTGGCTCAGTGGTTAGCACTGCTGCCTCACAGCACCAGGGACCTGAGTTCAATTCCAGCCTTGGGCGACTGACTGTGTGGATTTGCACATTCTCTCTGTGTCTGCATGGGTTTCCTCTGGGTTCCCTGGTTTCCTCCCACAATCCAAAGGCATCCAGGTCAAGTGAATTGGCCATACTAAGTTGCCCATAGTGTTAGGTGCATTAGTCAGAGGGAAATGGGTCTGGGTGGGTTGCTCTTCGGACTTGTTGGGCCTAAGGGCCTGTTCCCACACTGTAGGGATCTAATCTAATCTAAACTTAGAGTCATAGATATGTACAGCATGGAAACAGACTGTTCGGTCCAACCTGTCTTTGCCAACCAGATATCCTAATTAACCTCGTCCCATTGCCAGCATTTGGCCCATATCCCTCTAAATACTTCCTATTCATATACCCATCCAGATGCCTTTTAAATGTTGTAATTGTACCAGCCTCCACCAGTTTCTCTGGCAGCTCATTCCATACACGCACCACCCTCCGCATGAAAAAATTTGCCCCTTAGTTCCATTTAAAACTTACCCCCTCACCTTAAACCAAGGCCATCTAATTTGGACTCTCTTACCTTTGGGAAGAGACCGTAACTATTTATCCTATCCATGTCCCTCATGATGTTAGAAATCTCAGTAAGCCTCTGACACCCCAGGGAAAACAGCCCCAGCCTGTTCAGCTTCTCCCTGTAGCTCAAATCCTCTAACCTTGGCAACATCTTTGTCAATCTTTTCTGAATCCTTTCAACTTTAACATCATCTTTCCTATAGCAAGTAGACCAGATTGAATGCAGTATTTCACCCGAAGTCTATGAGCTAAACTAGACAACTAAAATGCTTCAGACTTAAAATTAAGCTCGTCACCCTCCTTTCTACACTTCCAAGAGCTTCCATATCACCCACCATGTGAGTAGTTTGAAACTGGAAAAGTATTCTAACTGAGACCAAACCGAGACGTTGCCACATCAAGTTGACTTATGACTGAGATGTGACCAGATCCATAACAAACATTTGGGCTTTTGGTGAATGTAACATCTCCAACACCAGATGATGAATCGAAGTGCAGTGATACAGAATCCCATATTTGTGACAATGCTTTGAATGCTTATTGACATTGTTGGATGCAACCAGTTGGGTAATTGGCATAAAATAAGTTCATAGTTTTCAGCTAGCCGTAGTTGGGAAAAATGTTGTAATGAGCATCATCACCAATAAATTTAAGCACGATTTATTTTTAAGCCATGCCAATTACCGACTGCTAGTATGCCTGATTAAGATGTCTAATCCAGTTACTTATCAATGTGTGACTTCTTCCCAGCCCAGAACACAATCGTAGGACGAAGAGTTGGAATCAGCCCTGAACTAATCAGTCTTGAAATCGAATCCACCAACGTCCCTGATCTGACCCTTACAGACTTGCCAGGAATTGCCAGAGTGGCAGTTGGCAACCAACCAGTAAATATTGGAGACCAGGTACAGAGAACTCAGTTGATGGGTTATCAGTTATCAATTTGCTAAACACAAGGACAATTAACTCTTTGCTGTTTATGAGGCCTTGGTGTGCACAGGCTCACTGCCATGATCCTTATATTACAAATGTGACTTTGCTTCAATTTGTTTTAAAGCATTGTGGGACATAATTACAAATCTGTCTTCTCTTTAAGACTCATTACCAAATATTGCACTAATTTTCTCGATCTATGTATTTGTGCCAACATTATTGTATCTCTTCAAATGCATTAAAGGTGTTTCTGGATCTACTTTTGCAAGTCTATGAAAGAAAACTAACTTGCTTTGTTGTGTTTTGTGTTTGTACATACAGTTATTCACATCTGCCTTTGATTCTGCAGTCATGTGATCTGTGTTTCCTTTCAGATTAAGAAACTCATCAAGTCATTCATCTAGAAACAAGAAACAATTAACCTGGTGGTTGTGCCATGCAACGTTGACATAGCAACCACAGAAGCTCTGAAAATGGCCCAGGAAGTGGACCCTTCTGGAGAAAGGACTCTGGGTAATTACATAAAGAGAGGGAATTAAGATGCCCTTAGGCCCCACTGCTGAGAAAATATTAGTTTTACAGTGTTGCTCAGAGAATAGTCTAAAAGGTTTTGAAAGAACGGTTCATTGTCAAAGCCATCATGTGTCATGAAGTGTCTGAGCAGCTCTAGTCCTATTCCACACATGGTCTTTATCCAGATCCATTTCAAAGAAGTTGAATAATAAGTGCCATGCTGGAGATTGTGGTTTGGCTAAGATGAACAGGTGAAGATTATCAAACGATCAAAGAGGGTGGAGAAGAGCAAAGCAATAATAATTGGGGACTCGATAGTTCGGGGCACAGATAGGCGGTTTTGTGGGAACGAGAGAGACTCACGTTTGGTATGTTGCCTCCCAGGTGCAAGGGTACGTGATGTCTCTGATCGTGTTTTCCGGGTCCTTAAGGGGGAGGGGGAGCAGCCTGAAGTCGTGGTCCATATTGGCACCAATGACATAGGTAGGAGGAGTGCTGAGGATGTTAGACAGGCTTTTAGGGAGCTAGGTTGGAAGCTCAGAGTTAGAACGAACAGAGTTGTTGTCTCTGGTTTGTTACCCGTGCCACGTGATAGAGAGTCGAGGAATAGGGAGAGAGAAGAGTTAAATGCGTGGCTACAGGGATGGTGCAGGAGGGAGGGATTTCGGTACTTGGATAACTGGGGTTCTTTCTGGGGAAGGTGGGACCTCTATAAACAGGATGGTCTGCACCTGAACCTGAGGGGCACCAGTATCCTTGGGGGGAGGTTTGCTAGTGCTCTTGGGGGGGGTTTAAACTAACTCTGCAGGGGCATGGGAACCCAGACTGTAGCTTTAGGGTGCAGGACCTGGAGTGTAGGGAGGTTAGGAATATAGCATCAATCTTAAAGGAGGGTGCCTGTAAACAGAAGAGTGGCTTGAAGTGTGTATACTTTAATGCCAGAAGTATACGAAATAAGGTAGGTGAACTCGCAGCGTGGGTTGGTACCTGGGACTTCGATGTTGTGGCTATTACGGAGACATGGCTAGATCAGGGACAGGATTGGCTGTTGCAGGTTCCAGGGTTTAAATGTTTTAGTAGGGTCAGAGGTGGGGGCAAAAGAGGGGGGGGTGTGGCTTTGCTTGTCAAAGATAGTATTACAGCGGTGGAAAGGAAGATGGACGAAGATTTGCCATCTGAGGTAGTTTGGGTTGAGGTTAAGAATAGGAGAGGTGAGGTCACCCTGTTAGGAGTCTATTACAGGCCTCCTAATAGTCCTAGAATCGTTGAAGAAAGGATTGCGAAGATGATTCAGGAGAAGAGTGACAGTAATAGGGTGATTGTTATGGGAGACTTTAACTTTCCTGATATTGATTGGGAAAGCTATAGCTCAAGTTCGTTAGATGGGTCAGTGTTTGTGCAATGTGTGCAGGAGAGTTTCCTGACACAATATGTGGATAAGCCAACAAGAGGTGAGGCCATACTGGATTTTGTTCTGGGTAACGAACTAGGCCAGGTATTAGAACTAGAGGTAGGTGAGCACTTTGGGGACAGTGACCACAATTCGGTGATTTTTACTCTAGTGATGGAGAGGGATAAGTGTGTACTACAGGGCAAGAGTTATAGCTGGGGGCAGGGAAATTATGATGCATTGAGGCATGACTTAGGATGTGTGGATTGGAAAAGTAGATTCCAAGGCAAGAGCGTAATTGATATGTGGAACTTGTTCAAGGAGCAACTATTGAATGTCCTTGATAAGTACGTACCTATCAGGCAGGGAGGAAAGGGTCGTGTGAGGGAGCCGTGGTTTAATAAGGAGTTGGAATCCCTTGTTAAATGGAAGAGGGCGGCCTTTGTAAAGATGAGGCGTGAAGGTTCAATAGGGGCAATTGAGAGTTATAAGGTAGCCCGGAAGGACCTGAAGAGAGAGCTAAGAGCAGCAAGGAGGGGACATGAAAGGTCCTTAGTTGGTAGGATTAGGGAAAACCCTAAGGCTTTCCATAGGTATGTTAGGAATAAAAGAATGACTAGGGTAGGAATAGGTCCAATCAAGGATAGTAATGGGAAGTTGCGTGTGGAGGCTGAAGAGATTGGGGAGGCACTGAATGAATACTTTTCGTCAGTATTCACTCAGGAACAGGACATTGTTGTCGATATGAATACTGAGGCACGAATAAGTAGAATGGATGGCTTTGAGATATGTAGAGAAGAGGTGTTGGAAATTCTGGCAAGGGTGAAAATAGATAAGTCCCCTGGGCCTGATGGCATTTATCCTAGGATTCTCTGGGAAGCAAGGGAGGAGATTGCAGAGCCATTGGCCTTGATTTTTGTGTCCTCTTTGTCGACAGGAGTAGTGCCAGAGGACTGGAGGCTAGCAAACGTGGTTCCCTTGTTCAAGAAGGGGAGTAGGGATAATCCTAGTAACTATAGGCCAGTGAGTCTCACTTCTGTTGTGGGCAAAGTCTTAGAGAGAATTGTAAGGGATAGGATTTATGCACATCTGGATAAGAATGATGTGATCAAGGATAGTCAGCATGGTTTTGTGAAGGGCAGGTCGTGCCTCACAAACCTTATTGAATTCTTTGAGAAGGTGACTAAAGAGGTAGATGAGGGGAAAGCGGTAGATGTGGTATATATGGATTTTAGTAAGGCGTTTGATAAGGTCCCCCATGGTAGGCTACTGCAGAAAATACAGAGATATGGCATTGAGGGTGAGTTGGAGGTTTGGATTAGGAATTGGCTCTCTGGAAGAAGACAGAGGGTAGTAGTTGATGGCAAAGGTTCATCTTGGAGTGCCGTCACTAGCGGTGTTCCGCAAGGATCTGTTTTGGGACCATTGCTGTTTGTCATTTTTATAAATGACCTGGAGGAAGGGTTAGAAGGTTGGGTGAGCAAGTTTGCGGATGATACGAAAGTCGGAGGAGTTGTAGACAGTGAGGAAGGATATGGCAGGTTACAGCGGGATATAGAGAAGCTGCAGAGCTGGGCAGAAAGGTGGCAAATGGAGTTCAATGTAGCTAAGTGTGAAGTGATTCACTTTGGTAAGAGTAATAAAAAGATGGATTACTGGGCTAATGGTAGACTACTTGTTAGTGTGGAAGAGCAGAGGGATCTTGGTGTCCATGTACACAGATCTCTGAAAGTTGCCACCCAGGTAAATAGTGCAGTGAAGAAGGCATATGGCGTACTGGCTTTTATTGGTAGAGGAATTGAGTTCCGGAGTCCTGAGGTCATGCTGCAGTTGTATAAGACTCTGGTGCGGCCGCATCTGGAATATTGTGTGCAGTTTTGGTCGCCATACTATAGGAAGGATGTGGAGGCACTGGAACGGGTGCAGAGGAAGTTTACCAGGATGTTGCCTGGTATGGTAGGAAAATCCTATGAGGAAAGGCTGAGGCACTTGGGGTTGTTTTCATTGGAGAAAAGAAGGTTTAGGGGTGATTTGATAGAGGTGTACAAGATGATTAGGGGGTTAGATAGGGTTGACAGTGAGAACCTTTTTCCACGTATGGAGTCAGCTATTACAAGGGGGCATAGCTTTAAATTAAGGGGGGGTAGATATAGGACTGATGTTAGGGGTAGGTTCTTCACTCAGCGAGTCGTAAGTTCATGGAATGCCCTGCCAGTAGCAGTAGTGGACTCTCCCTCTTAATGGGTATTTAAGCGGGCATTGGATAGGTATATGGAGGATAGTGGGTTAGTGTAGGTTAGGTGGGCTTCGATCGGCGCAACATCGAGGGCTGAAGGGCCTGTACTGCGCTGTATTCTTCTATGTTCTATGTTCTATGATTTCAAATTCACAAATCCATCTTGACTATGCCCAGTTGAATCATTATCATCCAAGTGTCCATTGATCACATCCTTTATAATAGTTTCTAGTGTTTTGCCAATGACTAATGTAAAGTTAACAGGTTTGCAGTTCCTAAACAGTTCCCTGTTATCTCTCTCTTAAATAGAGGAGTGATATTTGCTAGCTCCAATTTGCAAGAATTATTCCAGAATCAATGGAATATTGGAAGGTGATCACCAATATCTCAACTTTGTTGTAACTTTGTCATTTTCTAAAGACTAACTTGCATTAAACACTAATATGGAACAAAACAAATTAAACACTTACACCTCAAACTAACATAAACTGCTGCATATATCAGGGACTAAAAGCAACACCACTTCATTCACTGCACCAAATTCCCACATGCTCCAAATTCTCACTCTTACCAACGACCTGTACTCACCAAATCCATGGCAATGTCATAGCCACATTCTTTTCAAATTCAGTTCCTTTTTGAATTTTTCAAAATGAAATGGCATGACCAAGGAAATTTATTTTGACTTTATTTTAAATATAAAGCCTGACCTGGTTGACAAAGTGTTGTTGACATTATGCAGAACATAATAATGGAATTAAAGAAAGATTACATGATTGTCAAGTGCCATGGACAAAAGGACATTGATGACAAATTGACCCTTGATGATGTAATCACAAAGGAAAGGATGTTTTTGAAGATCACGAACACTTTAGGTGATGTATGAAGACCTATTTACAATTAATATCCTCTTATCTTTGTTTCTGACTACAGCACTTCTGTCTGTCAATTTGTTGTCAGCTCATTTTACACTTCGTTGCTTTAATTTTGTAATTTTTCAGGTGTGAGTACTTTTCATATTATTGATCTCAACATCAGAACTTAAGGTTAATTCCAGTGCTTTAATTAATCTGGATATATAGGAATATTCAAAGATCTTGAGGTCAATATTGTGGAATAGACTGGGTGTGAAAGTATAGTAACTTGACAGGATTTAGTATTTGAAGCAAATACAAAACATTTGAAAGAGCTTCTTCACAGTAATCTAAAGTGATTTAAAGAATGTTGATATCTAGCCATGATGAAGGATGTCTGAATTTATATGTTTATTGGTATCATTTTAGGAGTTTGGATTCAAACTAGTGGCATGTGGATGTTGGTTCTTTAGTGAGCAGTAAAGATAAACAAGCAAAAATAATGAGGGGTATATAACATTAATGGTAGGTGTCTTTTTCTGTGGGTGGGGGATTTCAAGACAAGGGGGGCATGTTTTTAATGTGAGATGAGAGAGATTAGAAAAAGACATGGGGGGGCAATTTTTTTTACACAGAATATGGTTCACGTATGGAATGAACTAACTTCCTGTGGAAGTGATGGATGTGGGCACGGTTACAACATTTAAAAGACACTTAGATAAGTACATGAATAGGGAATGTTTGGAGGGATATGGACCAGGAGCAGGCAGGTGGCACTAGTCTAGTTTGGAGCCCACCCAGTGCAACCTCTATTTCACTGCACCCACACTGTCCTCTTACAGCCTCCTTAATGTCCTACCTCAGCTTTGTCACCCTCTAGTAGTCCACACTCTGCCTAAAACTGACTCAACCTTTCCCTCACTCCTAGCCTTATTGTTAATTCCAACAATGGAATTAGCTTCCAGTTATATAGTGCCTCTCACTGAAGCACTCCACAAAAGTAACATAAAACAAAGTTTGATGGCCGTGAGTGGGATCCTGGTAGTTTTGATGGAATTCTCTTGAACTAGCTCCTGAATTCGTACACTTTTCCCTAAAGAGGGACCCATGGGTGACAGCTATCTTCCTGGCTGCAATGGGTAGTCAATCAGGGAACATACAAGGCAATCTCCTCCTATTTTGGCAATGGATTGAAATTTCCCAGATGACAGCCTATCTTCTCCTCTCCCTTCTCCATCCTGGCTGTCTCAGGAGCCCAAAAATGCTATAGATTGGCTTCCCCTCAAGAGATCTGAGGACAGAAGACCAGGTCTCACCTAGCAGTAGCTATGTCATTTCAGGTGCTGCTCAAAGACTGACATTTCTACTAATGTTGTCACTGCTGCAATGGCAGGCACACAACTCCTGCTATTGGCCCTTTTGTAGTGTTTATTTTGCAGGAGAAAATCAACAGCTAGCACTGAACAAATCTCTTGTACTGGGACCCAGGCCCCCCCCTCCAACATCCAAACTTGGACAGGGGTCCAGGAAAATTCTAACATCCAGAACTAATACCTTAGGGAAAGAATTACAGAGGTGAGAGCTTTACAAAAGGCAGTCCACTGCTTTGAGGGTTCAGTAACTGTGTTGAGGCCATGACTATTGGTGGATGGAGAATGAAAACCTGAGAAGCACAAGAGGCTGGAATGGGAGGACTGCAGAGATTGTGGGCTGGAGGAGCTGGTCGTGGCTACAGAAGTAGGGAGGGATGAACCCAGGAGAGATTTGCAAACAATGATACATGTGACAATATATTTTAAAAATCCCTTTAACCAATTTAGCATTTTGCTATATTTCTCACTCATACATTAACCTAATTCTGGGATTTTTCTTTACATTTAATATTTAGGCAACTTCTGGACAATGGGAAAGCCACTATTCCATGCTTAGCTGGCAGACAGACAAACGAACTTGTTAGCCACATCAATGTAAGTTATAGTTTCTGAAACAATCTGTATTTTCTTTCACACCTGTATTGTCACAATGAATACTCGTTAGTATCTCAGGTAGGCTGTTACAAGTGAGCATACTCAACATGGCTTAGTGTTCTTGTGCTACAGCGGCAGTGTCCCTACCTCAAGACATGCAGGTCTGGTTTCAAGTCCCATTTGCTCCAGACACCTGCTATAACATACTTGAGCAGGTCGATTAACAATATCTACCCAGTGAGAGTTTCATTTCATCCAAGTACATTTTGAGAATCCAATGGAATTTTACAGAGATTAAAATCACACTCGGGTTTCTGACCAGCAACCTGAGATCTCAGAATGCAACCCCTTTGGGAAAAATTTTCTGCTCAAGGGCATTAATTTTAAAATTTTCTGCTCAAGAGCATTAATTTTAAAAACCTATCTCCTGAGTTAATATCATTAGTTAAATGGAGGGGTGCAATTTAAAAATGAGAACGTTTTATCATGAGAAGGGACATTATAAACCACCAGAGGATTGTGGAGGTTAGACTATTGGAAGTTTTTAAAGAGGAGATAGGCAGATTATTGAAATATTGAGGAGCTAACGGCTATGAGGAGCTGGCATCAGAGAGGAAATACAGTCTCAGGTATATCATCTATGGTCTTGTTGACTGGCAGGGCAGATTTGAGGGTCCAAATGGCCCACCCTGGTCCAATTTCTGATGTTCTTATTCACTCAAATCTGAGTTGAAGCATGAGCTAAGAGGGAGGCCCGTTGACTGAGAAAGCATAAATTGATGCAAATGGTCAAACGAGGGTTAGTATAGCACTGTGGACCGAACCCCAGTCTAAAGATCTTGAACATAACATCTAAAGTTGATACATCTGGTGTTCAGAGAGTGTTGATTGGCACTGCAGGCTGAATCCCATTTTGATAAGTGATCTTCATCTCATTTGCCGTTGTTAGAAGTCTTTGCCACAGTTGAGAAAAGACGTTGAAATGAAACTGAACAAAACAAAGCAAATTCTGAAAGACTACAGCAATGGTGTTCCTGATGCACCTGAAGAGAAATTGATGTTCATGATCGAGGTAAAATTGTTTTTGTTGAACGACTTCCTTTTTACTCCATTTTTTTAACATTCAGTGGATAGCTGGAGCAGTGCTCGATGGAAAGTCTGATTACATCACATATAAAGTCTATTCTTAAAATTCATATTACCATCGAAAGTCAATTTTACAATCTCCAATCCTTTTCACTTCCAGCCCTGATTTGAAAAGGATCATTGAATTAATCAAAAATCAAGTTCCTGACAGAAACATTGGGGTTTGACTGGCCAGCCTATGATTCCTTCTCACACTCATCCCCAGTCACACCTCAACTTCAAAACCAACTTCAATGGACATGGAAATCACTGTTGGAGCATCGCACAGAGGAAACCTCAGCCTGAGAATTAATTGTTGGACTTGAGGGTGGCTCTTTTTTGTAGATCATTACAGCGCAATACAGGCCCTTCAGCCCTCGATGTTGCGCTGACCTGTGGAACCAATCTGGTGCCCATCTAACCTACGCTATTCCATTTTCGTCCAGATCACAATCCAATGCCCATTTAAATGTCCTTAAAGTTGGTGAGTTGCAGGCAGTGTGTTCCATGCCCCTACTACTCTCTGAGTAAAAAAAACTACCTTTGACATCTGTCCTGTATCTATCACTCCTCAATTTAAGGCTATGTCCCTTCGTGTTAGCCATCGCCATCTGAGGAAAAAGGCTCTCACTGTCCATCCTATCTAACCCTCTGATTATCTTATATGTCTCAATTAAGTCACCTCTCAACCTTCTCTCCAACAAAAACAGCCTCAAGACCCTCAGCTTTTCCTTCCCTCCATACCAGGTGATATCCAAGAAAATTTCCTCTGAACCCTTTCCAATGCTTCCAAATCCTTCCTATAATTTGGTGACCAGAACTGTGCACAATTCTCCAAGTGCGACTTCACCAGAGTTTTGTGCAGCTGCAGAATGACCTTTTTATGGTGAATTTATTTTTCTTTCAGAGAGCAAATGTTTTGAAGTTTTCCTCAGAAGATTTAATACATGGATGGAGTCTGTTATAGATGGAGCAACGCTTTATGATTGAGCGACTGTTTCTTCTTTAATGCTTTTCTTTGTTCTCACAGTGGCCACTTTTCAATACCTTTGATTTGATTGCAGAAAATCAACAAATTCTGTCATCAAATAAAAAATTTAACATCCGGGGAAGAGACTCAGGTCCTCATAAATGGGATGAGATACATCAATAAACTACGAAAGGTGTTTGAAGAATGGAATTCATTTCTGGAGAAGCAGACGTTAAATTGTGAGTAGGAATCATATGAGTGAGCTTTAAATTTGGGATCCTGGCTGGGCTACCTTTAGTAATCTAGTTTTTTGATTCTTTTATTCTTTCAAGGGGGCAGGAGGGGTGATCAGTTAAGATGGCTAATTTGCAATGCAGAGTGGAACCAGTTGCGTGGGTTCAGTTCTAAGTTGTGGTGACCCTCCAAGTCAAACTCACCACTGGTTATCTCTCTCTGATGAAGGAGCAACCCTCTGGTCCTCTGGGACTATGGAGGGTTCTACTACTCTTTCCTGGGATGTAGGCATTGCTTGCAACATCACCATTTGTTGCCCATCACTGACTAAACTTGGCCTGAGTGGCTTTCCCCGCCATATCAGTGGATATTTAAGAGTCAACCACATTGCTATGAATCTGGAGTCACATGTAGGGCAGACCAAGGAGGATTAGTAGATTTTCTTTCCTAAAATGCCTTACTGAGCCATGTAGGTTTTTATAGCAAACAACAATGGTTTAATGGCCTTCAGAACTAGATGATCTTTATATTCCCGATTTATTAATTGAATATGAATTCCATCAACTGCCAGCCACCATGAGCATGCCTAGCCCTCTCGAGCACTGGTCAGTGACATCAACCTCACTCTAAATTGAGGATATATCTCAAGCAGGTATACATTGGAGATAATGACAAACATTCTTCACATTGTAACACTCCCACCACTACTGTTTCAACATCAAAAAGACTGGTATTCTCCAATCAAATTTGAAAGCCACGGACAACTAATGCTACCAAACTTAAAATACTATCCTTAAGTGTTCAGACTTTAAAGATTAGTCTTCTAGATTAATATTACTGTGAATAATCCAAGATGACTATTGAGGAGAGAGGGGACATTAAAAAGAATTGCAATAGAAAATGGGAGCCGACCTGTTTTAAAACTTTGATGCTAAACTATGACAGGCCAATGGAAAAGGCAACACATTCAAGAAAGAAATGCAATATTTTGTCACTTGTTTCAATTCTGTGTAGTCTTGCAGACAGAAGATTCATTTTGTGAGTTGATCAAGCAATCATTTCTACTCGACTAATGAAAAATATTGCCATAGTCACCCACTAGCCTCTAACTTTGACAACTATTTTCCCACATGCAGTAAGATCGCAATGAACCAAGTACTGTACTAAGATTTTGATTTATTGTTAGTTGTCACATCAGTAAGGGTCAGTGATAAAACCTTCCCCATATCTGGGTCAAGTCACAGAATCTCAGAACTGCTGTGGTGTAGAAGATGGCCATTCACCTCTCATTTCTGCGCCAGCTCTCTGAGCAAGTCCTACATCAAAGATTGAGCACATAACCCACATTAATACTGAAAGACTGCTGCATCAGCAAAGGTATTATAGAGTCATAGAGACGTACAGTATGGAAACAGACCATTCGGTCCAACCCGTTCATGCCAACCAGATATCCCAACCCAATCTAGTCCCACCTGCCAGCACCCGGCCCATATCCCTCCAAATCCTTCCTATTCATATACCCATCCAGATGCCTTTTAAATGCTGTAATTGTACCAGCCTCCACCACTTCTTCTGGCAGCTCATTCCATACACGTACCACCCTCTGCATGAAAATGTTGCCCCTTAGGTCTCTTTTATATCTTTCCCCTCTCACCCTAAAGCTATACCATCTAGTTCTGGACTCCCCGACCCCAGGGAAAAGACTTTGCCTATTTACCCTATCCATGCCCCTCATGATTTTGTAAACCTCTATAAGGTTGCCCCTCAGCCTCCGATGCTCCAGGGAAAACAGCCCCAGCCTGTTCAGCCTCTCCCTATAGCTCAAATCCTCCAACCCTGGCAACATCCTTGAAAACTTTTCGGAACCCTTTCAAGTTTCACAACATCTTTCCGATAGGAAGGAGACCAGAATTGCACGCAATATTCCAACAGTGGCCGAACCAATGTCTTGTACAGTCACAACATGACCTCCCAACTCCTGTACTCAATACTCTGACCGATAAAAGAAAGCATATCAAATGCCTTCTTCACTATCCTATTTACCTGAGACTCCACTTTCAAGGAGCTGTGAACCTGCACTCCAAGGTCTCTTTGTTCAGCAACACTCCCTAGGACCTTACCATTAAATGTATAAGTCCTGCTAAGATTTGCTTTCCCAAAATGCAGCACCTCGCATTTAGCTGAACTAAACGCCATCTGCCACTTCTCAGCCCATTGGCCCATCTGGTCCAGATCCTGTTGTAATCTAAGGTAACCCTCTTTGCTGTCCCCTACACCTCCAATTTTGGTGCCATCTGCAAACTTACTAACTGCACCTCTTATGCTCGCATCCAAATCTTTTATGTAAATGACAAAAAGTACAGGACCCAGCACCGATCCTTTGATGAGATGTCAAATGAAAGCCCTACCATCTCTTGTTTAGAATAGAAGAGAATGCCTTCAGTTTGGAAGCAGCCCATTCAGCCTATTAGGTCCACACCAACCCTCTGAAGACCATCCCACCCAATCCCTGCAACTCTGCATTTCCCATGGCTGCTCCACCTAGCCTGCACATTACTGGAAAATACGGACAGCAGTTAGCCTGGCCAATCCACCTGCACATATTTGGACTGTGGGAGGAAACCAGATCACACCCGCTGAGACACAGGGAGAATGTACAAACTCCACATTGACAGTCACCTGAGGCTGGAATTGGACCCATGTCCCTGGCACTGTGAGGCAACAGTGCTGACCACTGAGCCACCATGCCACTCCCAGCTCTTGTTTACTTGGTTATAAAAGGTCTGATGCTATTAATTGACTAAAAGCAAACTCATGTTCACAATGTAGTGCTCAAAACGTATCCCTTATTCAACCACATTGAAACAAAATAATTAATTATTTATCTCATTGGCATGCACAGTGATGTAGGAAATATGGCTACACTTCTAATAAATGTGTAAAGTATCTTGGTATCTCCTAAATCAAAAATGCAAACTTTTAATTTATTTCCTATCACTTCAAACTAATTGAGGTAAGTGATAAATTGAGATTGAGATCAAACCAGTGAAACAAAAAAGCACTTTTAAGACCATAAGACCATAAGACATAGGAGTGGAAGTAAGGCCATTCGGCCCATCGAGTCCACTCCGCCATTCAATCATGGCTGATAGGCATTTCAACTCCACTTACCCGCATTCTCCCCGTAGCCCTTAATTCCTCGAGACAACAAGAACCTATCAATCTCTGCCTTGAAGATATTTAGCCTCCTGGCCTCCACTGCACTCTGCGGCAATGAATTCCACAGGCCCACCACTCTCTGGCTGAAGAAATGTCTCCGCATTTCTGTTCTGAATTTACTTCCTCTAATTCTAAGGCTGTGTCCATGGGTCCTAGTCTCCTCACCTAACGGAAACAATTTCCTAGCGTCCACCCTTTCCAAGCCATGTATTATCTTGTATGTCTCTATTAAGTCTCCTCTTAATCTTCTAAATTCCAATGAATACAATCCCAGGATCCTCAACCGTTCCTCATATGTTAGACCAACCATTCCAGGGATCATCCATGTGAATCTCCACCGGACACGTTCCAGTGCCAGTATGTCCTTCCTGAGGTGTGGGGACCAAAACTGGACACAGTACTCCAAATGTGGCCTAACCAGAGCTTTATAAAGTCTCAGTAGCACATCGCTGCCTTTATATTCCAACCCTCTTGAGATAAGTGACAACATTGCATTCGCTTTCTTAATCACAGACTTAACCTGCATGTTGACCTTTCGAGAATCCTCGACTAGCACTCCCAGATCCCTTTGTACTTTGGCTTTACGAATTTTCTCACCGTTTAGAAAGTAGTCTGTGCTTTTATTCTTTTTGCCAAAGTGCAAGACCTCGCATTTGTTCACGTTGAATTCCATCAGCCATTTCCTGGACCACTCTCCCAAACTGTCTAGATCCTTCTGTAGCCTCCCCACTTCCTCAGTACTACCTGCCTGTCCACCTAACTTCGTATCATCTGCAAACTTCGCTAGAATGACCCCAGTCCCTTCATCCAGATTATTAATATATAATGCGAACAGCTGTGGCCCCAACACTGAACCCTGCGGGACACTGCTCGTCACCAGCTGCCATTCCGAAAAAGAACCTTTTATCCCAACTCTCTGCCTTCTGTCAGGCAGCCAATCCTCAATCCATCCCAGTAGCTCACCTTGAACACCATGGGCCCTCACCTTGCTCAGCAGCCTGCCGTGTGGCACCTTATCAAAGGCCTTTTGGAAGTCTAGATAGACCACATCCACTAGGTTTCCCTAACCTACTTGTCACCACTTCAAAGAATACCAACAGGTTTGTCAGGCATGACCTCCCCTTACTAAATCCATGTTGACTTGTTCTAATCAGACTCTGCTCTTCTAAGAATTTAGCTTAGAGTTACTTTCCTCTCTCCTGATTCGTTCTCTTTATTAGTCCGGGATGACCTGCGTAATGAAATTCGAGATTTTGAAAATAATTACTGTGGAAAGGAACTGCCAGGGTATGTCAACTACAAGACGTTTGAATCACTTGTAAGGGACAACATTGTAGAATTGGAAGAGCCGGCCATTAATAAACTGAAGGTTGCCACAGGTATGTGATTGTTATAATAAATGTTAACTTTGTATTGCAAGAACACCGTGAATGACAAGAATATTTATTTCTTCAGGGCATGAAAGGATTTTCATTTAACTCCTCATCAAGGAATCATCAAGGAATCCACAATAATTACTTTTGTTGGTCCCTTCTATTATCTATATGGTGGTATCATCCCTTTTGGTTTTATCTTACTCTTACGTTTAACTGTATACCCATCATAAAACTTCTCTTCCTCTTCCATCTCTGCCCATGCCCCTATACCCCTCTTCTGTATTTACTTCAATTCTGTTACATTTCTGACCTTTACCAGCTCTCACAAAATGCGAGTGTTGACATGTTGACTCTCCACGGATGCTGCTAGTCCTGTGAAGTATTTTTAGAATTTTTTGTCTTTCTTGTTGTACAATCCAATCACTTCTCTGAGCTGTTAACTCCCAGAAAGGACATTTTCCCAATGTGTGTTCATCAAGACCTGAAATAAGGTTGAAACCAAAAAATACGAAACCGTTAGGTTCATGAGTGGAAAATGTGATTTTATCCACGTTTTCTGTTCCAGAACTGACAAGAACAGCTTCAATTGAAATTACTGAAGAACATTTCAAAGCCTTTTCCAACCTTTTTAAATTTGCCAAGGTAAGATATAAATACATCTCGATGACAAATCCTTTGAATGAGATGTGTCTATTGGTAGGCAGTGGCTGAGATTTGTTATCAATGGCAAACCATCTATTTCAAATGTTTGAATTTTGTATAACATATGTGAACAATGGAACAGCAGGAGATCTCTTAGTTCCTCCGGCATGGTCCATTCTTCAATTCCAATGTGATTGATTTCCAATCAGTTATCCATCTTGTTAATTACCCTCCATTCACCTCTTTATTTGTATTGGGGTGTGAGTGGCATCAGGTTGCATTGCTTGCCCTTGAGAAGATGGCAATGAGCCACCTTCTTGGGCTGTTACAGTAGACACACCCTTCAGGGAGGGAGATCCAAGATTTCGACCCAGCCACAGTGAAGAAACAATGATATGCTTCCAAGTTCATGTGACCTGGAGTGAATTAGGAGGTATTGGTATTCCCACGTGTCCCCTGCCCTTGTCCTTCCAGGAGGTAAAACCCGCAGGTTTGGAAGTTGTGGTTGATGGAGCCTTGACAAATTGTTGCTGTACATCTTACAGATGGTGCAGCCATGATGTATTGGTTGAGGAAATGTTTAAGGTTGTCACAGTTTTGTCCACTCAATTAATCTATCTGTCCCCCTTTTAAAATTTCTGTGTCTATCTGCATAACGTGCCGTGTCTCATCACTTTGTATCATCTGCAAGCCGGGATTGAAAAAAAAAACCTTCCTGATGAAGGGCTTTTGCCTGAAACGTCGATTTTTCTGCTCCTTGGATGCTGCCTGACCTGCTATGCTTTTCCAGCACCATACTAATATAGAGTCTGATCTCCAGCATTTGCAATCCTCACTTTCGCCCTTTGGAAAAAAAACCCTGTCCATTTCTTCATTGGCGTCACGTTGGTAGTACATGGTGAACACCTAAGACCACAGTACATAGTGATAACTTGAGACCGAAATGCAAGCCATTTGTCCCAACTCACCAAGCACAGTCTGTCACTTGCTGCCAACTCAATTACTAACCCCTATCGAAAGGTTACATCCACTCGCAATTTATTTTGAGGAATTTGTTGTAATTAAAGCATGAGATCAAATGACTCATTCCTGTTCTTAAAAGTTTTGGCAGTTTTTAATACGAGCTTCACAAAGCAAGTGCTTTCTCTCACTCCTCACTTCCTTGCAACTGACTGCACCTCTTTGTCTTTGCATGTAGATCAAAATCGAATCCATTAGCCATCAACAAGAGAGTGAAGCAGAGAAGATGCTGAAGGCACAGTTCAAGATTGAGAACATGGTGTACTCCCAAGACAAAATCTACAGCAGTAATTTAAGTACAACAAAAAACACGCCATCAATATTTGGTGCAAATGCCACTGTCCAGGAAATGTCACACCATGTACAAACATACTACAAGGTACTATAAATACGTCATCAAGATAACCAAAGGAAAGTCAGTTAACACTAAACCTTGTGCACTGTTGATGAGTGACAATTGATTATTTCCCTATTTCATGTCATTAAGATAATTGGCAAGTGAATTAGTAATGGCATGATTAAAAATTTTTAACACAGTAATGATCTGAAAGGCATTGCCCGAAAGGAAAATGGGAGCAGGTTCAATAGTTCACGATAATTGGATTAATACTGGAAGGGAAAATATTATGGAACAAAACTGAGGAAAGAATAGGGGACTGGGTTAAAATAGAAATCCCTGTCAAAGCCCCAGTATGGTCTCTAAGTGGTCTCCATTGGTGCTGTTTATTAAGTGCAGACATCATCATTTATTGTTTACCTTCAGTTTTCTTTGAGTAAGTGGTAATGAAGTGTCCTCCATAAATAAAACTGAGCGAAATACAAGACCATTTCAAAAAGCAGTTCAGAAACATGCCTATTTCTGTAGATCTAAAGGAATACACATGACAGAAAGTCAAAGTGCAAAACATTTCCTGCCTGCAAGGACACTATTATGCCAAATGGACATGGTGAATTGGTTATGATAAATTGCCCATAGTGTTAGGTGCATTAGTCAGGGTTAAATATAGAGTAGGGTAGGGGAATGGGTCACTCTTCAGAGGGTTGGTGTGGACTTTAGATTTGATTAGATTCCCTACAGTGTAGAAACAGGCCCTCCGGCCCAACAAGTCTACACCAACCCTCCGAAAAGCAACTCACCCAGACCCATTCCCCTGCACCTAACACTACGGGCAATTTAGCAAGGCCAATTCACTAAACCCACACATCTTTGGATTATGGGAGGAAACCAGAGCACCCGGATGAAATCCATGCAGACACAGGGAGAATGTACAAACTCCACGCAGACAGTTGCCCAAAGCGGGAATTGAACCCAGCTCTCTGGTGCTGTGAGGTAGCAGTGCTAACCACTGAGCCACCGAGCTGCCCTTAATCTCTGTAAAATCGCATTGGATTCCCAAAACATACTTGGGCCAAATGGCCTGTTTTCAGACTGTAGGGAATCTAATTTAATCTAAATATGGGTGTAATAAGGTGATATTTGAAATGTTACAACTTTTACTTTATGAACCAAGTTGTTTTATGGGCACCATTACTGATATATTTTTTAAATTAAGAAGCTTCCGCTATTAGTGTGTTGCTTAAGTGTCTATCACCATTCATGACTGGATGTGGCAGGACCAAAGACCTTAAGTTTGATCTGCCATTTGCAGAATCACCTTAGCCCTATCTATTACATGCTGCTTCTGCTGTTAAGCTGCATCATATTTACATTTGCCTTCCGTACACTGTTGCAGTCTTCAGCTTGACAGGAATGATAGAGCAGAGAGAAGGGGGTTCGATTTATCAGGTGGTGAATAAGTTAGTGTAGGTGATCAGCAGGAGTCTTCCTTGCCCATGTTTACCTGTTCCCATGAGGCTTGATGAGGTCCGGAGTCAATGCCACAGACTTGTAGGATGCTTTGCTCCCTGCTGTGCTGCCACCATTCTGGTGAATGTGGTGCCTGGGACATTGTAAAGTATGATTCCATCAGAACAGCTGTCACAGACTGATGCTTGACTAATCTGTGGGGCAGCTGTCATCATTTAGGTACAATCCTCCAGATGTTCGTAAGGAGAGGTTTATGCTGTTGTCGTGTCTGCTGCCTGGGTCAGTGCCAAGTGGTCTGTCTGATTTTTATTTCGTTTTGGCTTCACAACAGTTTGATATAAGAACACAGGAGCAGGAATAGACCATTCAGCCCCTCAGTTCCACCATTCAGTGAGATCATAGCTGATCCGAGTCTAACTCTTTATAACCTGCCTTTGACCCATATTCCTTAAAACATTAGATAACTGTTTAATAACAAATCTCCGATTTAAAATTAGCAACAGATCTAGCATTGACTGCTATTTGTGGAAGAGTTTCCAAACCTCTACAACCTTTTGTATTTAGAAATGCTTCCTACAATCTCTCCTGAAAGGTCTGGCCTTAATTCCCAGACTCTGTCCCTTGTTCAGAAGTCCCCAATCAGTGGAAATAGTTTATCTTTATCTTTTTTGTTAATATCTTGAAGAATATAACTGAGTGGCTTGCCAGGCCATTTCAGAGAGCATTTAATAATCAACAGTACTGATGGTCTGGTCCACATGTTTCTCCAGGTAATAAAGACAGATTTCCTTGTTTAAAGGACATTAATGAATGAGATGGGTTTTTGTGACAGACAATGATGATTTCATGGTCAAAATTAGCCAAACTGTTAATTCAGCTCAATTCCAGTCTTTCTCCCCATAACACATGGTTCTCTTACAGATTAATGATCTGTTTATTTTTGGCCTAATTATACTTTATGACCCAGTCTCTGTGGGTTGGTGACGATTTGCCACGGCAGATTCGCCACCGATGATTAGCCACTGCCAGTTCTCCACCAGCGTTTCTCCTCTGGGGTCGTTTGACCGCTGGAGACGACTATTCGCCACCGGAAAAATATATAATATGTACTGATTGTTTTCCCTCCCGCCTGTTCTTTCCTACTTCTCAGTCTCCTTTATTTATACAACTACATACTACATATTGATCAAAAAAGAGGTCAAATAAATATCATTCTATTGGTTTATATATAAATATGAGTTACAAACTTTAACCAGAAAAAGGAAATATATTTTTAAAATCTTTATAATGGCAGTAAAATCTCACATTAATATTAAACAATTATTAAAGATGCTAGGACTGACTGAGGGACATCAGCTACACATTTGTTAATAAGAACACTCGGTACTTCCTGCGATTCTTCTGCACAATGTATTCAACTTGTTTTCACTTTTGCAACTTGAACACTTGCTGCGGAAGGGGAATGTGTGTGCTCTTTTATTGTTTTTATCACAGTGCCACTCTTGGTGTGGATCCGTCCATTACATCACCAAAACTTAATATTTGAATCACTCTTGGATAGTTTATCAAAAACATATATAAAGCCATCGTGGTAAAACTTCTTATTTCCATGTTTACTAATAATTTCTGTTTCCATTTTGAAGACTTGAGGGTAAATCGAAAAAAAAATACAAGCTTAAAAAAAACTTTCCTGTAACGAAAATAAGTTGTTACTGTAACAACGCAAATATTACCTTAACCAATATAATGACAATTTATATAGTTTAGATATGCTTGTTCTCTAACATTTTAAATGTTATTAAATAAAAAGAAATTTCTATTAACAAAAATAAATGGTTATTAAAACAAGTAAACACTGCCACCAATATTCAAAATATACGACTTATTTGCGGTGGCGAATCGTCTTCAGTGGCCAATGGGCGGTGGATGAGCATCCTCGGTGGTCAAAGGGCAGTGATAATCGTCAGCGGACAATCTGCTGTGGCAAATGGGCCCATCCCGGTCTCTGCAGCCATCTGTGGTAAAGATTTCCACAGATTCACAACCTTCAGAGTAGAAATTCCTCCTCATTTCCACCTGAAATGTGCACCATCTTCTTATTCTAAGGTTATGTCTGGTCACAAGAGCATTATCCTGGGCCACTGGATGACCAGTCCAGAGACACTACCTCTACACAGTATATGCCTGAGTTATATTAATTGAAGTCAAAGTCTGTCATCCCATATAGTGATATTTGAACTCCATGTTTCCCCATCATTCGATCAGGTATCATAATTGTACTCCAATAACACACCCACTTGTATGATTGTACTTGAATCAGTGATTCTCTAATTTAATTGTGTCAGTTCAATTGGAGTAGAACTAATGCATAGCACTCAATCCTCCTTTATTTTTGTTCCCCTGTCTTAGATTGCTTCTTATCGACTAGCTGACCAGATTCCCCTGGTAATATGCTACCATATTTTACGTGAATTTGCTAATAAACTACAGGGAGAGATGCTCACACTCCTCCAAGATCGAGACCGCATCGATGAATACCTATTTGAGGATCAAGACACAAAGAGGAAGAGAGAGACCCTTCAAAGCCAAATGAGTCGACCGATAAAAGCACACAAGGCTTTGCTTGAATTTGCTTAAAAACTTATTGAAAGCAGATTAACAACTTGATGTGTAGTTCTTTCTTTTTGCCTAATTATCACCTCACATGCAAGTGTTAATTTTCTGTAATTTCAGTTGCTAGTAACCCAAAGGGTCATTGTTTGTGTCTGAATGTTACTGACAGTTATCATAGGCAAATTATTACAACAAGGTGGGGGATCATCGTTATCTTCCTCACATGAGATCCATAATTTCACCAAGAATCACTGGGAAGTCATCAGGCTGATCAATCTTCACTCATTCACTCTTCCCAGTCATACAATAACTCTGAATGTCGCCGACTGAAATTGGCTAACATGGTATAGGCTATGGGCTGAGCTTTGAAATCTCTTTGGTAGCATGACTCAGTTACTCACTGAGGATTGAACTTTCAAGGTCTTGTCTTTGAGATGTTGCATAACGTTAAGAAAAGTTAACTTCTTCAGAGTTGCTATCACAAACCTCTAGAATAGGTAGTTTCTTGTGGTGCATTGATAGTGTCCCAGATGCAGGAGTCTGAGTTCAAGTCCCACCTGCTCCAAAGGTGTATGATGACATTTCTGAACAGATTGAATTAAAACGAATGTCATGCATTCAGAATCTAATGCAGTTTGTGAAACTTGCTGTGACAATCTGTTTCAATTCATAAAAGGTTTAGACTGGAGTATGTAGAAGTAAATAAAGTACTTCAGAAGCTGGAAATCCACATTAGAAACAAAGTACTGGAGAAACTCTGTAGGTCTCGCAGCATCTGTGAGGAGAGAAACAGAATTTAATGCTGCAAATGCTGATTACTCCCCTTCTGACCAAACAGGTTTCATACTGGACTCAAGGTTAACTCTGTCTAGTATGAAACCTGTTCAGTCAGAAGAGGAATAATCTACATTTGCAGCATTAAATTCTGTTTCTCTCTCTCCCAAGGTGCTGCCAGACCTGTTGAGTTTCCCCAGTACTTTCTGTTGTCATGTTCAGAAGAAATTAAATCTGATAATCACGAGTTGTTACTTTCACAAGGGGAAATGGCAATTAATGTTTCCCAACTATGATGAGAGTTTCCCACAGTTTAGATCAAATTAGGTGAGTTTGTGCTATTTAATAATGATAGGATGTTAGTCAATGTAGTGACAATGTATTATATCCTTTCTAAGATTATATCCTAATGAGATTACCAATAGATATTGGTCCTGAGTTGAACTGGATCCCAGTTCCCTTGTAAGTGTTCTGGGGTCGATTACAGGATAATGTCTTCACAATTTTCAGAGTATGTTAGGATTATCAGTTGGCTTCACAATGTAGCTCACTTACACTTAACTAGTGGCTACATATTCTCACATTTAAAAGCATATGGGATAATAGCTCACCAGTGTATTTTCCATGAACCACTCCTTGACCAATCAGAGCTGACTTGCCAACCAATTGGCACCCTTTTCTCATGTTAAATAAATTAGTTCTTCTTTCCTTTGTATTTGGACATTCTTGACCTGTCCTAATAAGTGCAAATTGAAAACCTTTGGCAGCAATTTCTCAAGATATATGTTGCTAGTAAATGCTTGACTCCAACCTGGGCTCCAAAGGACCAATTGGCACCCTTTTCTCATGTTAAATAAATTAGTTTTTCTTTCCTTTGTATTTGGACATTCTTGACCTGTCCTAATAAGTGCAAATTGAAAACCTTTGGCAGCAATTTCTCAAGATATATGTTGCTAGTAAATGCTTGACTCCAACCTGGGCTCCAAAGGACCAATTATTCAATAACTGGCTTTCTCTTTTTCTGTTTGTTTGAAGATGAACGTGCAAATTGTGGCATTTACAGATATATTTTTAGATAATGGTAAACAATGTTAAAATATTTATATGTGCTTCTTATTCTGTCTCAGGTGTGAGATATTGTATTGTATAACCCACTCACAAACACTCTATATTTATCAATACTGCATTCCTATTCATTCATTTATAACTCCGTAATAACTCACTCACCAGCTCGATATGTTTATGATGTCACATTTTGATTCATTCATAAAACAGTGTTTTTTTAGATTAGATTCCCCACAGTGTAGAAACAGGCCCTTCAGCCCAACCCGTCCATAATGACCCTCCGAAGAGTAACCCACCCAGATCCATTTCCCTCTGACTAATACTTTGGGCAATTTAGCATGGCCAATTCACCTGACCTGCACATCTTTGTGACTGTGGGAGGAAACGGGAGCACCCAGAGGAAACTCATGCAGGCATGGGGAGAATGTGCAAACTCCACACAGACAGTCACCAAAGGCTTGATTTGAACCTGGGACCCTGGTGCTCTGAGGTAGCAGTGCTAACCACTGAGCCACCGTGCCACTCTAATATAAGTATCAATAGTGTAACCTATTCAGAACTATGCCACCCCCGCCATCATGTCTCCATGACTCACCCAAAACTATGGGAAGATTATAATATTAATCAGCCCTTAGCAACTGTCTTTCAGGACATGAATAGATTATAGTACCATCAAACAGTTTCCTCAACTAGTGTGTACCTTTTAAATACATATTAAAATGGGCCTCTTGAAGAAACTTACAACTAAAACAACACTTCCTTGAAACTGTATGAATGAATGAGTACTGTCAAACTGATAATAGTAAATAAAATCTCACAACCCAGCTGTGGTAATCAGTTTCATAACCTCTTTACTTTTATTTAGTACATGTATAATTTCTAAATTATTTAGATCATGTAGGTCTTGTATTTTTACTACCATTCGTTAACTTAAATGATAAAAGTACGAACACCTCTTAATTATGCAAGGAGACCAGATAGACACTCTAATCCCATCAGGAGTGACAGCCAGCATTTAGCAAATAGAGTCATAGAGTCATGGAGATGTACAGCACAGAAAGAAACTATTTGGTCCAACTTATCCAAGATGACCAGATATCCTAAACTAATCTAGTACCATTTTCCATTTCCTGCTTCCCCCAAATAAAGGTCACGCAGAATTTTGTGTATAATACATGTCATTATGTGACACCATGCTGGTTGAATTTTAATGTGTGTAAGGACTGTGTATAAAGAGGCTACTGCAAGAACTTACATCAGATTCCATCGTCACCTTGAACTGTGCTACTGCAGGTATTTAATAAAGTGGTTATTTCTGTCACTCACCGATTTTGGTCACTATTTGAACATGATTCCGAATAGGATATCAAAGCTTCTTACTGTTCCTTCCTCTTTAAAACACCCAGAGATGGCATCGAACTATTTAACCTGATTTAAAAAGAAATATATTAACTTAGGCCGAGAGTCTTCATTTTATCCAAATGCAGTTTTGGATTTGGACTTAATAGACTGGAATCAACAGTGAGAAAGTGATGGATATTAATTTGGACAAACCTTATGTTTGACAGATTCACTATAATGTTACAAGGACATAAAGAGAGACAGTTACATAAACTTGGTTTTCAACACAGAGACAGTAAGCCAGACCAATTCAGATTCAGTAACACTGGATTTGCAATGTGTTGAAATTAAAATATTCAATAGCCCTCAATATAATCCAATTGTTCCTATCCAAACTTTGCAAATATCGTATCAAGCACAAACTTCATACTTTAAATACTGAATATTTAATTAATAATGTAAGTTTATTTATTTATTCATTTCACCTGTAACTTGTTACAACATAAAGTAAAAAAATGTTGTAGTGTCGTCACTCTCCAATACCGTTTAAAACACAGAAAAATAAACCAAAACATTGAATAAAGAGGCAGAAGAATAAAGAAAAAGTGTCCAACTTTACAGTCCTTCTTATAAAGTGCTCCATCATGGGCCATGGATTTGATGGCAAGGCAGGAGTCACCTTCACCGCGCCACCGAGGCTGGAATGTAAGTTGCCACTTTCCAGCACCATCTTGCCTCCTCTGAAGCTATTGCCACCATGAGACCTCGCTGTACCTCGCCAATGCAGCCACTGCCAATGCCACAAGAACTCTCACCAGTCCCAAATTTGCCTCCGCCGCCACCTCCATTAATGTGCCACGGAAACAGATGCCACCAGGAACCCAAGCTCACCTCCCCAGCAGCAGCCATGCATTGGCACTAGGACTAACTTTGAGGCAGTAGCACTGGGAACTGAAAATGTGTTGCTGGAAAAGCGCAGCAGGTCAGGCAGCATCCAAGGAACAGGAGAATTGATGTTTCGGGCATCAGCCCTTCTTCAGGATGCCCGAAACGTTGATTCTCCTTTTCCTTGGATGCTGCCTGACCTGCTGCGCTTTTCCAGCAACACATTTTCAGCTCTGATCTCCAACATCTGCAGTCCTCACTTTCTCCTCGCAGTAGCACTGGGAACCCAAACTCAATTCGGATGCCACTGACACGAATCCACACGGGGCCCACTGGCTGCCAATGCCGACACCAGTCCCAAGTTCTCCAACAAGAGGTTAGTAAAATAAAAGAGGAAAAGAAAACAAAAAAAAAACCCAAGGGAAAACAAAAGAAACAAAAAGAAAAGCGAATGGAGTGGACAAGCTGCGGACTCAGACGCCCTACTCCACTGACGTCTTTCTGGAATTTATGATGTGGAGGTGCCGGTGTTAGACTGAGGCGGAAAAATCTAGAAGTCAATGACACCAGGCTATCGTCCATCATCATGTAGCTAGTGGGGCAGGATCATAGGACACAGAATGTATAGCTAAAGGTCATGGTGTCACACAACTGATGCCATACATTGTACAAACTGAGATTGCTGTTAAGTCTTTCATGGAGGCATAGAATCATAGAGATGTACAGCATGAAAACAGACTCTTTGGTTCAAATCGTCCATGCTGACCAGATATCCCAACCCAACCTTGTCCCACCTGCCAGCGCCCAGCCCACATCCCTCCAAATGCTTCCTATTCATATACCCATCTAGATGCCTTTTAAATGTTGCAATTGTACCAGCCTCCACCACTTCCTCTGGCAACTCATTTCACACATGTACCACCCTTTGCATGAAAAAGCTGCCCCTTAGATCTGTTTTATATCTTTCCCCTCTCATCTTAAACCTATGCCCTCGAGTTCTGGACTCTCCCACCCCAGAGAAAAGACCTTGTCTATTTAGCCTATCCATGCCCCTCATGATTTTATAAACCTCTATAAGGTCACCCCTCAACCTCCAATGATCAAGGAAAAACAGACCTAGTCTAGATTATAGTGTTGCTGGAAAAGCACAGCAGGTCAGGCAGCATCCAAGGAGCAGGAAAATCAACGTTTCAAGCAAAAGCCCTTCATCAGGAATAGAGCAGCCCTAGCCTATTCAGCCTGTCCCTGTAGCTCAAATTCTCCAACCCTGACAACATCCTTTTAAATCGTTTCTGAACCCTATCAAGTTTCTCCGATAGGAAGGAGACCAGAATTGCACACAGTATTATCTCTCTAAAACATATAACCAAGAAAGGACCCACTCTGTTCACTACTACAGACTCACAGCTTGGCCCCAAAGCCACACATAAACTATTCATTTATCTGTCTCTGTGCTCTGACCTTTCCCAAAGAAGTTCCTCCAAGATTAGTTGTGAATTTCACTGTTTGTTAATTTTCCCAGATGCACTCCGATGTCCTGCAATACATGAAATCAACGGCAAAGGCAGTAACTGTGCAGGTTCACTGCTCTGTCAGTTAGCATTTGGGTATCTTTCTTTCTTTCTCTCTTCACCATGTGTTGTTAATCTCCCTTTTAAAAGTGCTGTTGTTTTGACTTTTTTTTCTCCAAAGTTCCAAAACAATGCAACAGCATATAAAACATAATTGCTGCTCCTGGAATTCAAGGAAATCACCTCCAACACCTAAAATACCTCGGAAAGGAGCAGCCTGTTACAGCCAGAAATTTTTCCCGTCCTCCATCTTGGATTATCCAGAATCTGCTTGAATCATTTTCTAACCTGAATACATTTTTGCAAAGGATTATTAAATATCTGCTTAAATGTTTGACACTGCTCATCCACTGACTGTTGTCTTAGGTTTTTTTCCCAACATGCATTAGACAACTGTTTCTTCATACCTGCGTAATTTTTCTTATTTTAAGTTGAGGGCATTATTTTGAGATCAGAGTTTCTTTCACTGTTATGATCATTACTCTCTTCCCCTGTTGCTCTCCCATGTTATAATCGTTACCTCCTAGAGAAATTCCTAAACACGAGATCTCTTACTAACTTTACCTCATTGCTCATTTCTCAATCTAAAATAACCTCTTCCAGGTAAATTCTGCAAGCTACTGCTGTAAGAACAATCTCTGATGAACATAACAAATTCATCTTCCATATTACTTTTTCCTGTCTGATTTTTCCTGTGAATTTGCATATTAAAATCAATCATGACAATGCCTTCTTAAATACCTCCTTCATTTTAATATTGTTTCCCAAAAACCTCTACCCTCCTGATGAAGGGCTTTTGCCCAAAACGTCGAATTTACTGCTCCTCGGATGCTGCCTGAACTGCTGTGCTTTTCCAGCACCACTCTACTCCAGAATCTGGCTTCCAGCATCTGCAGTCATTGTTTCTACCCTCCTTGTTGTGCCAATGTGTCCATATCTCAGACACTAGCTCATGATGTCTGAACCAAAGCTCCTTGATCAGCTGATGTTTGCAGATGTGGACATACAAGGATCACGCCATCTCTCACATAACTACAGCTGCAACACATCACCTACTCGGCCATATCTATTTCAGAAGTACAACATCCTTCTCTCTCTTAATGTTTTACATTATTGCATTCTGCAAATATTTTGGATGGTGTGAAGAATACAATTTTATACATTTTTATTAAAAAATAATTTTATTAAAACTTATTCCACTGGACATAATCATGTTTGTTTTTCCATGCTTCTCAATGAAGGTGAATAAGCAATGCCAGGTTTATGAGCCACTCACAGATATTTACAAAGTTTTATAATCAAAGCACAGGTACGCAATGTAGAAAGAAGCCTTACCACTCACCAGCTGAGATTTAGTGCTCTGTACACTAAGTGGACAACTTCAGAAGTGAATAGTGAGTAAGCTTGTCAAAATGAGAATCAGTTAGATACTTAATGTGGGGACTAGTGAGCCACTCATCCAGTCAGAGACCTCACCACTGAAGTGCCACTCTTCCTGAAGCTGCTAACCAACTGGAGTCCAGTGGAATCTGAGTTCTGGCTCAGGTTGTGAAGTCATGAGGGGGCTGAAACAGTGAGCAGGTGAGTATCCTTTTTTGATGTTGGGGGCGTGATGTTTGCCGGATTGGGAGGTCACAGGGGGTCCGCAGATAGAAGGCAAGTACAAGGGAGTAGTTTTCAGCAACCATGCTGTTACCTCCACTCCTGCTATCCCTCCGCCCCAATTGCCCCAGATTGTGGCAAATAGAGGACTCTCCACCCCCACCTAAGACAACCTGATTAGGAAACCATCTACTTTCTCACCTGCTAGGAAAGTAGGGGTTGGGGGGGTTGGAGTTGCAATTCAGACAGTAGCATGTTGATTATTGTGAGCCTGCCTAAGATAAAGGAATGCAGGATACGGGGAATTGATCACTCTCCATTTGGCTATCGCCGGACTCTGATAGGGATAACCCCGAATGTGAGAAACAAAGCCCACTCACTTCAATAATTTCAGTCCGAGACAAGATCTGAATCAATAGTGTCATTTATTTTACACTTGCAAGTGGGTGTGATGTCCAGTGTCTATAAGGTAGAGGACATACACACACCAAGTTCAATTCATACATAATATTTATATGATTTGATGTCTTTTGTTTTACATTGCTCCTCCCCTGCTTACATCGTCCACTTCCTAAGACCGGCCCCCAATACCCCTGTTTACCTCTTGCCTTATCCGGCCTTGTCTGTGACAAAATGCTTATTTCTGGTCTCACAAGGCTGTTTGACCTCATCCTGCTGTAGGTCATTGTTAGGCATATCCTTTCTTCATCATTATCTACCCCCTTCATCTGTGCCTTTCCGGAGGCCGTTCTGATCCCTATGACCCTTTTAATTGGGGTTTGTTCCTGTGTTTTTGTAAAAGTGGGAAGCAGATGTTTATACCTACTGTTTGTACAGGCGTATCTAGCTTAACTTCATTCTCTCACAACATCTTATCTATTTGCCCGTCGTTCATTGGCACATCTCATTCTGACATACAATTTTAACTAATACAAAAACAATTCTACATTTCCTCTACATAGTTTCCATTCTTGTTGACTCAGCTCTTGGCTAAAACAATTACACACTGGTGTGAGCTCATTTCCTTTGTAAAATGGAATTGCAGAAGTAACATTAATTTACCTATATCCCACACCGAATGAGACGTGGCGCGTTGGAAAACACAAATACAATGTGGCCGGCAGTTGAAATGCAGTCAAGAGATCAGACTAATCATGAGTATAAACCTATCATTTATTATGGCAAGACAGGAAGATCAATGTGGACCCCCAGGATCTCTCATTAACCAATATATGACAGACAGACATTCATTCATGAAACAGATGAAAAAGGGGGGAACGGCATCCATCCCAGGCCTCAGATCACCTACTTGCTCACAAGTCCAAGCTTTACACTGTGCCTCGGTATATGTGGCTATAAATTCAATTCAATTCAATTCAATTCAATCAACAGTGAAATTCATTCTTAGAACAAAAAGAAAGATAGGATCAAGAAAACTGGGGTCCTTATGGTGCATCAATTGGCCGGCCTTACAGGCCTAACCACAGAGGAGAAAACAAATCTCACAACCACGAGTTAGAGATACTGTTTGGTGCTTAAAGGTGTCTGTCTGTCTGTGTGTGTGTGTTTGTGTGCGTATGTGTGTATGTGTCTGTGTGTGTGTGTCTGTCTGTCTGTCTGTCTGTCTGTACTTGTGTGCGTGTGCATCTGTCTGTGGGTGCCTGTGAATGTGTGTCTGTCTGTCTGTGTGTGTGTGCTTGTGTGTGTTTCTGTCTCTGTGTGTGTGTCTGTCTGTGTGTGCTTGTGTGTCTGTCTGTCTGTTTGCGTCTGTCTGTCTGTGTGTATGTGTGTGCTTGTGTGTGTGTGTGTGTCTGCCTGTCTGTGTCTGTCTGTGTGTGCTTGTGTGTGTGTGTGTGTGTGTGTGTGTCTGCCTGTCTGTGTCTGTCTGTGTGTGCATGTGTGTGTGTGTGTGCGTGAGCGGGTGCGTCTGTGCGTGTGAGCCAGTTGTCAAAAGAATGTGGAACAAGGTTTCTCAAGAGGTGCACCCTCAGAAGGGAACACCTTTAGCATAAATGTATGTTTATTACGAGCCTGATTATTACAGGTATGTTTATTATGGGCTTGATTCCAAAACAAAAATTGGGAAACATGACAAACCCACAGCCACCCGGAATACGTCAAACTGACATCCAGCAGCCCCCACGGGTACGGGAAGTAAGGAGAGTAGGATTTATGTGTCCGCATTGTAGGGGGTAGATAGTGTGAGATGCCAGTGGACAAATGACTTCCAATATCCATTACTTGCCCACAGTTAACAAAATGATTTATGTGACAGGGATTAATGGATTCGTCTTAGAGCCTGCTAACATCATTTGTGTATGCACGGCTGTTGGGCGTGGACCAGTAGCACAGGTTGTTGTGTGCGGGTGGCACAGCCTTTGGACCATTGTATAACTCCCCTTTGCCTAGTAGCCAATGGTTAGAGGGGGTGGGGGGGGTGGGTTGGAGTATCAATGGAATTGTGCCCACCCAGGCACTGTTCATTGTAAGCACCTTTGTGATCTTTTGTCTCCATCACACACACACAGGTTGAGCCCAAAATGTTCAAATGATGAAAAGAGGTATTAGTATAGGAGGTCTCAAAACAGAATTTTAAATTTGGACAAATTTACATAGAAATATATTAAATGCCTAGAATGATCGATAAAGTAATTTTAAGATATATGGGTAAAATTACAGAAAGAACAAACAACAGCATGGGCTGAAATGGCGATTGAAGTTATCGTATGTTTTAGTGAAAAGGAAGTTTAGGTGAGAGTAGTGAACTGATAGCTTTCTGTTGGTGATGCTTGTGTCCTTGTCTTTCCTTGGTGATCAAGCCACCATCTGAGGCATCGGGACTATACGTGGGGGGGAAGAGTAAAATCTCATAGATCTTTTGATAAGATCATATGGGAGTCAAGAACGTGTGATAGTCTTGGGATACCTGTGTAGGTGTGGAAATGTGATTGTTACCTCAGAACTAACGGACTTGTGTAAATGCTGTAAAAAAACATTTGCACGGAAGAACGGGACTTAGACACGTACGCCTACTTGACAAATGGATTTGTGTGGCTTGGGAGGGCACAAGACCATAGTTTAAACAATAAGGCATTGACACATGATCCATAGAGAAGCTGACTTTAAAACAGCGATAGTGGGTTCAAGATGGCGGCGATCCAGTAGGTCCGAGTTTGCTGAGCTCTGCCCAGACACAGACAAAGCAGGGCACCCACCCTCCTCTCACATTTTAAACCACGAAAAATAGTTTTATTTCCCAGCAGCTATAGCCATTTTGTACCAAACTTTAGCAGTTTGGCACATTTCAAAATGACTAAAAGGAAAGGATCACGGAGTTTGCAACAGGCAGGATTCCCCCCACATCCCCCACAGCAACAGTGGCGAGCCTGACCTCGGAGTTTATCAAGCACCGAGAGAAGATCGATGCTTCGATGGAGGAGACCCGGTCCAGGTGGGAGTCAATCTCGGTTGTGCTGCAGAAGCATGACCAAGAGATCGAGAACCTCGGGCAGCGTGTCGGAGGTGCAGAGCAACGGGCCGCAGCCTCCAAGACCGCTGTTAAATCCTCTGTGGATGAGGTCCAGGTTCTGGAACGCCGAGTCCGGGCCTTGGAGGAGCAGATTGATGACCTTGAAAATCGAAGTCGTCGGGAGAATATTCGGTTGCTGGTCCTAGCATGACTCCAGCACTACAGGGATAAGCAAATGTTGCTGGATGTCTCCAGAGCTTTGGGGAAGGATCTCCAAACTGGTATACAAAGGATCCAAAATAATGCTGTTCCAGGACTTCTCTCTGGTCATAGTACGTAAGAGGAAGACATTTGATGAGGTAAAGAAGCATCTGAGGGATTTAAATATTCAAAACTCCATGAGATACCTGGCAACGCTGCACTTCAGTCACAGAGGGTCTGTGTATAACTTCAAACCACTGGAAAAGGCAAAAAGAATTTTTGGATGCTTTTAAATAGACTGAAGGACCTGAATTATATGGACCTTTTTTTACCCCCTTTTTTTCCTCTTCTGTCCTTTTTTTCTTATCTTTTCTTGGAGGGGGGGGAATTTTCTTTTAACTTTTTTTTATAATTTGCCTGGTTTATCTGGTTGTTGGGGGGTGTTTTCGAGTTTTTTGAGGTTTCCTTTAATATTTTCTGGGATTGTAATTTTATATATATAATTTCATGATGCCGCTTTGTTAAGAATGCCTAGGGTAATAATATGGAAGGGATGGGTTGGATCCCCACTTTTAATTACCTTGTTATAAGACATTGGTAGTTATTCATGATATTTTGCAACGTCTGGGGCGAGGGCATAGCTCTAGCTGAAGGAGTCATGGAGGAATTATCGGACAGTAGGAGTGCCCCCTTGTGGACAAAGGGGAAAGTCCCCTTTTAGTTATATTTTACGTTATTATTTTTAGGAGCAATTTTTATTAGTTTTGTAAAGGTTGCTTTTTTTAAACTTATGTGAATTGTTTGCAGTTTTTACTCAACGTTTGTTGTGTGGGGTTCCTCCTCCTGGGGGGTTTCGGACTTTCTTGAACGATCATGGCTAGCCATTCATTTAAATGGTGCGCCTGGAATGTTAAAGGAAGCCACTTGCCAATAAAAAGGATAAAGGTATTAACAAGCCTTGAAAAAGAGAGGGTTGATGTAGCCCTTTTACAGGAGACACGCCGAACTGACAAGGAGCACTTGGAGCTGCAGCAAGAAGGATCTGGTTAAGTGTTCTTTTCATCCTTCAACTCAAAAAGTAGGGGAGTGGCCATTCTTATTCGGAAAAATCTTTCATTCCAAATGTTAAGCCAGATAAAAGATGAGTCTGGATGGTTTATAATACTTAAAGCTCTCATATATGGAGAGGAGTATGGGATTTTGAATGAATACTGTCCCCTGGCACATTCTTTAAAATTCGTAACAGATTCGTAACAAAGGCTGATGGCCTTTGGGGTATGTCACATGATTATAGGGGGAGATTTTTATTGTATTATTGATCCCAAGGTGTATTATTAATACCTAGGAGCTCTGCGGGCATATCTTTGTGATCTAGGCAGTTGGTTGATCTGAATAGGGAGTTGGGACTGATAGATGTGTGGAGGTGTGTTCATGCTGAGGGTAGAGATTCCACTTTTTATTCTAACCAGCACAAGTTCCATACCAGAATTGATATGTTTTTTGTCCCCTCGATACTATCCTGTAATATAGGGACTACAGCTATTTCTTACCATGCAGCAGTCTATATGGAGGTGAAGACTTGTGTTGATAAGATAGACTCCTGACATTGGCATATGGACCCTTTCCTGCTGAAGGATAGTAATTCATAGAATACTTCTTGAAGGAATTTAAAGCTCTCTGGGACATTAACTCAGGTACGGCCAGTAACCCATCGGTGATGTGGGAGATTGCTAAGGCATATGCGCACGGCTTAATTATTTCATATTCTGCGACCCAGAAATGACAGAGTGGAGAACAACAGTGTCTGCTCAAGGCTCGCCTGAAGGTAGCTGAGTCAGCAGATGCTGATAGGCCATCCATAATTAAATTACAGCTGATTACAGCCCTCAGGACTACCTTGAATGATATACTTACTCAAACAGCAAAGAGGGAGATACTATTTGCAAAGCAGAAGCGATAAGCTGGGCAGGTATCTAGCATACCTTGCCAGAAAGAAGGCTCTCCAGTCCATTACATCTATTAGAGATGGTGCTGGCACTTTGACTTATGGTCCTAAAAAGATCAACGCAGCTTTTAGAAAGTTTTACTTTGAGCTGTACCAGTCGGAGGGCCGTGAGGATAGAACAAGGAGGATGGAGTCTTTTTTTAAGAATCTGGATCTTTCAGGCATAGCCTCGGAGCAGGTGTCTTTTTTGAATGCACCCCTGACAACTCAGGAGATGCAGGAGGTGGTAAGGAAGCTCCAGAGTGGCAAAGCGCCCAGGCCATATGGATCCCAGGTTGAGTTTTATAAAGAGTTTATAGACAAAGTGGCCAGACCACTTATAGACATATACAACCACTCATTTCGTCAGGGATGTCTCCCCCCCCCCCCCCTCCCCCCCCCCCCCCCCCCCCTCCTTGAGAGAAGCAAATATCTCTCTCATCTTCAAGAATGGGAAAGCCACAGGCGACTGTACTTTGTACAGGTCTATATCCTTATTAAATGTGGACTTTAAAATCCTCTTGAAAGTGCTGGCATTAAGAGGGTTTTACCATTTCAAGTCATAGAGTCATAGAGATGTACAGCATGGAAACAGACCCTTCGGTCCAACACGCCCACATCAAACAGATATCCCACTTGCCAGCACCCAGCCCATATCCCTCCAAACTCTTCCTATTCATTTCCCCATCCAAATGCCTCTTAAATGTTGCAATTGTACCAGCCTCCACCACTTCCTCTGGCAGTTCATTCCATAACCGTACCACCCTCTGTGTGAAAAGGTTGCCCTGTAGGTCTCTTTTATATCTTTCCCCTCTCACCCTAAACCTATGCCCTCTAGTTCTGGACTCCCCCACCCCAGAGAAAAGACTTTGCCTATTTACCCTATCGATGCCCCTCATAATTTTGTAAACCTCTATCAGGTCATCCCTTATCCTCCAATGCTCCAGGGAAAAACAGCCCCAGCCTATTCAGACTCTCCCAATAACTCAAATCCTCCAACCCTGGCAACATTCTTGTAAATCGTTTCTGAACCCTTTCAAGTTTCACAACATCTTTCCGATAGGAAGGAGACCAGAATTGCACACAATATTCCAACAGTGGCCTAACCAATGTCCTGTAGAGCCAGAACATGACCTCCCAACTCCTGTACCCAATATTCTGACCAATAAAGAAAAGCATACCAAATGCCTTCTTCACTATCCTATCTAAAATAGGATCAGACAGGGTTTATTTAGGGTCGCAGATCTACTAATAATATCAGAAGAGTGTTAAATATGGTACAAGTCTGCCAGCAAAGAGCGATACAGGGATTAGTTATCTCCCTAGACACAGAGAAAACATTCGATTGGGTAGAATGGCCATACCTTGTTTATACTATGGAGCGGTTTGGTATTGGACAGGTCTTTACTAAATGGGTTACAGTTTTATATAATGACCTGAAAGAAGCGGTGATTACCAATGGCATAAGATCGGATAGTTTTAGTGTTGGCAAGGATGCCCTCTCTTCCCACTATTATTTACACAAGTGATCAAACTGCTGGCAGAAGCCATCCAGACTCACCCCAGTATAACAGCCCCGGAGGAAGGATCAGGCAAGCATAAAATCACTCTTCATGCAGATGACGTTCTTCTTTTCTTAAATGATCCATTGGCATCTGTGCCCTGCTTAATTCAAGTGGTTAATTTATTTGGTGTGTTTTCAGGTTACAAAATTAATTTTATGAAATCAGAGGCCATGCCGCTAGGAGGTCTTAGCAGCATATCTAACTTTGCGGATGGATCCCACTTCCCCTTTCGGTGATCACTGGGAGGTTTTCTCTATTCAGATATTTTTATTACCCCGGCATTTGGTCAGCTCTGTAAAGCTAATTATATTCATCCATTAGAGAAAATAAGGCAGGACCTCCAGCATTGGGAAGAGCTCCCAATATCCTGGTTAGGAAGAATAGCTTTGGTTAAAATGAATATCCTCCCAAGCTTATTATACCCCAAGAGAATGCTTCCCTTGATGTTGCAGAAACAGGCACTGCATAAACTTTATGGTTGGTTTGGTTCCTTTGTTTGGAATCATAGATGGCCCCTTAATAAATTAGATAAACTATAGCTCCCACTAGTAAAGGGAGGTCTAGATTTTCCAGACTTTAGAAAGTATCAACTGAGCTCTCTGCTATTATATGTGGCTGACAGGGTCTCTTGTGATCCACAATTAATTTGGCTGGATATTGAGGCTTCCTAATCAAGATGCCCCCTCATCAATGTATTATTTCTGGATAAGATAAGAAACGTCATGGACCATTGTAAAAGCCCGATTGTCCTAAACATAATCAAAGCTTGGAGGATGATACAACAGGGTTAGGGTTATCTACAAAGAAACCTCCCCCTTTATCCCTATAGTGGAAATCTTCAGGATTTCAGGTAGGCTTGACAGACGCTGGATTTAAAATTTGGGAGTCCAGAGGAATCTCCTGTTTGGGAGATTTATTTGATGGGGAGGTCATGATGCCCTTTGAACAGTTATGTCAGAAGTTTGGGTTGCCTAGTTAGGATCTCTTTCGATATTTTCATGTACGAGACATTGTACAAAAAAAACTACACTGATGACCAATCCTTATAAAGCAGACATGGAAAGGAGAGTGCTTTGGCCAATGGGTGCACCCTTGTTCAGTACTCTCTAACACGCTCTATGTAGCAATGGGTTGAAGGACATGGGATGGCTATATAAAACCTGGACTCAAGAATCTCCTTAGAGATGTGGGAGGACATCTGGGAAAATGCCAGGAAGGTCTCTATCTATAATAGGAATCAAGCTATTCAATTGAAGTTACTTCATAGAGCCCATATATCACCAGAGCAGCTTGGAAAGTTTAAGGCAGGAGCGTCTCCAATGTGTCCTAAATGTAAAATTGAAGTCGGTACTCTCACTCATTGTTTGTGGACAGAATAGCAAATGCCTTGGCAAAGATTTTGGGAATGGAGATTGAGTTAGACCCAATGTCTCTCCTTTTGGGCTCTTCAAATCTTCCCTCTCTAGATGGATATGGGAAGAAATTATTTTCTACCCTCTCCTTTATATTAGCAAGCTGGGTGTCCGAACGTCTCCCTGGACTTTCAAATTGGCATAGGATAGTTATGGAACATATCCCTCTAGACATCCTTACAAATATGGTGCACCAAAAAATGGAATTGTTTTATAGAAGGGGGCAGTCCTTCCTGAGCTACACTGATGCATATGTATTGACCATACTGTCTAGGGCCTTGTTTAGCCATGAGGACTATGTCAGTTGGTTTGAGGGCCCCGGATGAAGAATTCTGTATAAATACGGGTTTTGTTACGACTTGATATAATTTTACTTTGAGTGCTTATTTTATTTACTTTTTCCTTTTTTTCTTTTTATTGTTAGTTATTATTATACTGTGGTTTTTGTAATATATAGTTTTTTTTCTTATATTTTATTTTGTATTATGGTAGTTTGTAGAGTAGATTAGTAGTTAGTTTTTTTTATATTGATAGTCATCATACTGTAAAATGATTACACTATTTTGTATTAGTGTTAGAATTTTATAAGAAACTTAAAAACATTTTTCTTTTCTATAAAAATATTTATAAAAAAATCAGTGATAGTGAGCTGTAGTGATAGCAAGAAAACAAAAATGACACTCCTGTTCCTTTGCAGAATTATCTGGCCCTTGACTATTTGCAAGAGGCACAGGGTGGTACCTGCATTGTTATTGACCCCGGGTGCTGCACCTATGTTCCAGACACTTCGGACAATATAACTAATCTAGCAGATCACATACGCCTAGAGGCTGATAAGATACAGCAGGAAGGGAAACAATTCCAAAATTATAACCCACCGGGATGGCTCAGTTGGCTACTAGGTAACTCATGGGGTTCATATCTTTTGCAGGCATTTACTGTCCTCATTGTGAATGTAATTGCACATTGTCTTATTATGGCTCTTTAACTAATGCAGTAAAGTTTTGATGGTAAGGGTTATGCCGGGTGCCAGCGTTCATATGGAACATTCCTCGATAGGGGACAAAGAGGCACTTGAAGTATGGCTGTAAGTGGTATTGACCATAGCCTCTGACCATTATGGGGGACTGAAGCAGAGCATGCTGGGATTGTTGACTAAATTTGTAGAGAATGCTGGGATGATTGACAAATGGCTACTAAAAATGCTGACCAGTATGACTTTGCAGGAACAAGCAAGATAAGCTTTTGGCTGTTACCAAGAAAAACACCAAACCAAGACACACGGAATTTTTAACTATTGTTACACTATCAGAAGGCAGCATTTGTTTGGCTCACAGGAATGTGTAACTGTGTGTATGTGATTAGGAAAACATAAACAACGGTAAAAAAGATAGCTGCACCATGTAACTGTTGAGAAGCTGGTTTCGACGCCCGTTGAGGTCACATGCTTCTCCTGAAAGCTTTTTATTCAATAAACTACGTCTGGTTCCCTGCTAAATTTGTATTTTTTTTTACCTACAACAGAGATAGATGATCAGCCATGATTAATAGAATTGTAGAGATGGTTCGATCAGTCCAATGGCCCCTTCCTGCTCCTGAGTTTCTGTGCGTTGACATAACATGAGGGTTGGTTATCATTAAAGGATTTGTGCTGCATGACTAATTGTATGATCTATCTCACAGTGGATTACCTGTCATAAGTCATTGAGTCACAGAGCTGTACAACTTGAAAACAGACCCTTTGGTCCAGCTCATCCATGCCAAACTGATATCCTAAATAAATCTAGTCCCATTTTACAGCATTTGGCCCATATCCCTCTAAACCCCTCCTATTCACATACCCATCTAGATGGGTACCATTTAAATGTTGTAATTGTACCAGTCTCCATCATACGCACACCACCCTCTGCATGAAAAAGATGCCCCTTACATCCCTTTTAAATCATTCACCTCTCATTTTAAACTTATGCCCTCTATTTTTGGACTCTCCAACCCTAGGAATAGTGTTGGTTATTCACCCTATCCATGGCCCTCATGGTTTTATAAACCTCCATAAGGTCACCCCTCAGCCTCTGACACTCTAGGGAAAAATAGCCTGTTCAGCATTCAATGTCTGATTGATAGCTCCAAGACCTTAACAAATCTTTGAAGTAGGGCTAGAAATACGTGTCATTATCAGAGATTAAGTGGTTGAAGAAATCTAAATGTAGTGAGTAGCTTTTTTATAAATAAAAGTTTTTTTCTAAAAGTCATTTCATCAGTGGACACTTATAATTTCTTCTTAGGCTAGGTCTTGATCTCTGTTCATGGTAGATAATGGGTGAGTTAGCGTGGAAGGTGCAGGGCAAAGGGTGAAGGTTTAGGGACCTCAATTGGCATGAGTTGGCATAGTCACTGTAAAGGGCCATGGGACAAATGATGCAAGGGCACAAGTTGGCATAGATTGGGCATGAGGCGTGTGTGGGGGGGTGGGTGTGTTGAAGAGTTGAGAGACTGTTCTGTATTGTTCTTTTTTAACAAGGCAGGCCTTTTAAGAATGCCTGCTATTACACCCAGCAGCCCCTTAGAACTCTTTCCAGGGGCATTGGGCCCGACTTGAGTTATGGTCCGACTCGCACAACTGAAACTAAAATCCAGAGCATCTCCCCCTCCGTGTTGAGTTTGCGGAGACAGGAATTTTCCCAACTCTGCACTCAACTCAGGAGCTCTTGATTCCTATGGATTCATCTAAATTTATTGTAAGCAGTGATGCTACCAATATTCTGTACAAGAAGGTAAATGAATCATATTTTTCGGGTATTCCAGTTGATAATCTGAACCACAGATTCAATTGGCTATGCGTTATAAAAGGTCTTCAGCAGCTGCAGTCATTTCAATAGGCCATTTCCTTTAGTATTCACTCACTCAATGAATCAGCTGACATTGCTGAACGTTGCTTCAGAGTCATTCAACAATACAACAATATGTACACTGAATGGTTTCCTTACAAAGCTGTATCTAACCAGCACAATATGTACACCATCACTATTTGGATCAGGAAGCTATATTTCTTCTCCAAATCTTCTCAGCAAGTCATCAATCTTATCCCCTCTCTTAAAAGTGAGGTTTTGGTATACTATCAGAGAAATCCTTAAGTAAATTGGGAGAGTATGGAGAGGGTCGCTGGTATAATAAGGGAGCCTCTCAAATTGTCGCAGGGAATTGTACATCACAGCAGTAAGAAAGAAGCATCAAGGAGCTTGACACTTGTCCTTTCTTTATCTTCTCAAAAAAACAGTCATTTCTAATCTTGTCCATCGTCAGCGGTATTTCTGAAATCAGACAATTACATAATAAGCGAAATGAAGATCATCAATATAAAGACATCACGTGATCAGCAATATTTGTCTTTCCACAGATGCTGCCAGACTTGCTGAGTTCCCTCAGCACCTTCTTATGTTTATTGCAGCAGCTGCAATACTTTGCTTAACATTAATCAGATTTAAAATTTCAGTTGACCTGTGTTCTACTCTGAATACTTCAATAAGGGACCTCTCCCATTTCAGAGAGATATAAGTAAGTCATGTAAGTCTGGACATTCAGATATGACCATACCTTGCCTTAAATTGGTTTACATAGCACCTGTAATATTACCATAAGATCATAAGACATAGGAGCTGACATTGCTTGAATATTGATTGAAGTTGCTTAATGGGAGGATGATGAAAAAACATTTAAAATTTAGTTGCCTTTAAGAGGTAGACATTTAGTCGAAGAGATAAGTTTCAAGGGACATCCAAAAGTCGGAGAGAATCGAGCAGCAAAGGAGGCATTCCAAAGCTTTGGGTCTAGAATCCTGATGGCACATCAACCAATACATATCATGGAAGTGGAAAGCACCAAAATGGGTGGAAATTGGAGATCTCTATAGGTCGGACGAGGTTAATGTTGCGAGGTACAAGGCCAGGCTGACTGTGAACCATGCTCAGGTCAGTTTACCAATGCAGCCTATTGTGTAGATTTTGATCAATTCACATAATTAATTTTGCTTTAGCAAAATATAATTTAGGTGAGCATGGGTTAGGGAGAACAAAAAGGTGACAAGATATCTCATAACTTTTAAAACAGCTGGAAACACAGCTCAGTCATTCAGAGCAACTAAAACAAAACAAAGAACTGAGGATGCTAGAAATCAGAAGCAAAAACAGAAATTGCTGGGGAAACTCAGCAGGTCGAGCAGCATCTGTGGTGAGAAAGCAAAGTTAATGTTTAAGGTCCAGTGACCCTTCTTCTAAAGCTCTTGCCTTGCACAAATTGACTGCAAGATAGGACCATAGAGTCATACAGCGCGGAAACAGACCCTTCGGTCCAACCATCCACACTGACCATGTTCCCAAACTAAACTCATTTCATCTGCCTGCACTTGACCCATATCCCTCCAAACCTTTCCTATTCATGAATGTACCCAAATGTCTTTTAAACATTGTAACTGTACCTTCTCCACCTTTCCTCTGGCAGTTCATTCCACACACGAACCACTCTTTATATAAAAAAGTTGCCCCTCATGCATTTTTCAAATCTTTCTCCTGTCACTTTAAAAATATGCCCTCCAAACCTTCAACACCCTCACCATAGGGGAAAGATTATTGTCAATCACCTCACCTATGCACCTCATGATTTTATAGACCTCATTAAGGTCCCCCCTCAACCTCCTATGCTCCAGTTTTTAAAAAGTCCCAATCCCTTCAGTTTATTTTTATATCTCAAACCCTCCATTCCCAGAAACATCCTAGTAAATCTTTTCTGAACCCTCTCCAGTTTAAAAATATCCTTCCTATAACAGAGCAGCTAGAAGTGCACACAGAACTCCAGCAGAGGTCTCACCAACAATCTGCAAAACCTCAAATTCCTCACTTTTCAAATGTGGCGATAGTAGTAACAGCAAAGTAAGTGAAGAGGCATTGAGCATATCCAGTGGTTAGTAAAGGCCATCTGAAAATGCAGGTCTTGCCTTCTCTTAAACACTCAGTCTTAAATCTATAAGAGTCCAACAAACCAAATCACAGTAACAATGCAGGCTTTGGAACTAAAACAAGATTGAACTCAATTGTGAACTCACGACAACAAATGTTGGCAATCACTGGGGGTCAGACAATATCCATGGAGACAGAGAAAGCTAACATTTTGAGTCTAGATGACCGTTCATCGGCTCTGACGAAGTTAGCTTGCTCTCTCTCCATGGATGTTGTATGACCCACTCTGATCTCCAGCATTTGCTGTCTTCAGTACAGATTCCAGCATCTGCGGTAATTTGCCCCTGAACTCAATTGTGATCTGTTTTCCCCTCCATAACCCTATTGCCCCAGTATTATCACATAACCTGTCGACATTCATACCCAGGTTCACACATGTCTAACTAGCCACATTTGACATTGGAAAGTACAGGGAAGCCATGAGGCAATGGCTCAGCTTTTGTCATTTCTCTGTAGAAGTGTGACTATATCTTCCTGAACTGTACCAGAATGGTTAACAAGGATAATGGGAAAAAAGTTTGCTAACTTGGGGGCAGCACGATATTAACACTGCTGCCTCACAGCAGCAGGGACCCATGTTCAATTAAACCTTCAGGCAATTGTCTATGTGGAGATTGCACATTCTCCCCATGTCTGCGTGGGTTTCCTCTGGATGCTCCAGTTTCCTCCCACAATCCAAAGATGTGCAGGTTAGGTGGATTGACTGTGCTGAATTGCCCGTAGTGTTCAGGGATGTGCTGGCTAGATGAGGTAGCCGTAGGAAATGCAGGGATGGGGTGGGTCTGGGCGGGGTGCTCTTCAGAGAGGTGGTATGGATCTGATGGTCAGCTTCCATATGTAGGAATGCTATGAATTTCACAGGAACAATAGCACAAGGCAAACCAGGCCCCTCTTGTTAAGCAGGAATCTGGTGATCAAGGCTGCTAAAAGCCTGCTTGATCCTTATGGTTATCAAGGCTATTACATTAAAGATAGAAGGGAGGACAATGAAATGGATGTCTCTTGGATGGATAATTTTAGAGTCCCAAGCGACCTTGACATGAGTCGGGTTTCCTGAAAATTTCAAGAGAAAATACTTAAAAATATGGTTTCAAGCTATTGGCAGCATATCCTCGAAACAACCATCGCATAAGCAGGAGTTCAGAGTTCAAAAAAGAAGCACAGATCCATCTGAGTGACTGGAGCCTTCCCAGGTATTCCCCATCACTGCAGGTATTACCTCAGTCCCTTAATGAGTCTGAGGCAGCTTTGTTTGTAACCTGATGTCAATTTAAGCTGCAGTGTTAAACTGAGAGATAAACAAAGAAGATGATTGCAGCAACAGGACGGGCTGTAATCATTGCTTGCATTGATCGGAGAGGGCATCAGACAACAGAAGAAGAAAGGAGAAATTTCATAGAACATTTATCAGAAGGATGTTGTGAAACTTGAATAGGTTCAGAAAAGATTTACAAGGATGTTGCCAGGGTTGGAGGATTTGAGCTACAGGGAGAGGCTGAACAGGCTGGGGCTGTTTTCCCTGGAGCGTCAGAGGCTGAGGGGTGACCTCATAGAGGTTTATAAAATCATGAGGGGCATGGATAGAATAAATAGACAAAATCTTTTCCCTGCAGTAGTGGAAGTCCACAGCTAGAGGGCATAGTTTTATGGTGAGAGGGGAAAGGCATAAAAGGAACCTAAGGGTCAACGTTTTCACACAAAGGGTGGTGCGTGTATGAAATGAGCTGCCAGAGGAAGTGGTTAACATTGGTACAATTACAGCATTTAAAAGGCATCTGGATGGGTATCTGAATAGGAAGGGTTTGGAGGGATATGGGCCAGGTGCTGGCAGGTGGGACTAGATTGGGTTAGGATCTCTTGTTGACATGGACAGGTTGGACTGAGGGTCTGTTTCCGTGTGGTACATCTCTATGACTCTATGACATAGAACAGAGAACAGTACAGCACAGTATAGGTCCTTCGGTCCTCGATGTTATGCCGGCCTTTTGTCCTACTCTAAGATCAGACTAATTTACATACCCTCATTGTACTAACTTGCATGTGTCTATCTAAGAGTGCTTCCATGTCCCTAATGTATCTGATTCTACTACCATTGCTGGCAATGCATTCCACGCACCCATCACTCTCAGCGTAAAGAACCTCTCTGACCTCTCCCCTAAATGTTCCTCCATTACTTTATAATTATGCCCCCTCATGATAGACATTTCTGCCATGGAAAAAATGTCTCTGTCTACCCACTCTATCTATGCCTGTCAATGTCGTGTACACCTCTATCAAGTCACCTCTCATTCTTCTTCACTCCAGTAAGAAAGGCCCTAGCTCGCTCAACCTTTCTTCATAAGATATCCCTTCCAGTCCAGACGACATCCTGGCAAATCTCCTGATAAGGCAACCAGAACTGAACACAATATTCCAAGTATGGTCTAACCAGAACTGCAGCATTATTACGTGGCTCTTAAACTCAATCACTGTGCTAATTTAGGAATAATCCTTGGCATGACATCGTGGGCTGAAGAGCCTGTTCTGTGCTGTACTTTTCTATGTTCTTTGAAAGCAAACACAACATACGCCTTCTTAACAACCCTGTCTTTGAGGGATCTATGGACATGGACCCCAAGATCCCTCTGTTCCTCCACACTGCCAAGAGTCCAATTCTCAGATAATCTGGTCCACGTCAATACATTTCACTTGCCTTCAGTTGCAGATAAATCCAGTCCAAAAATGTTGTGACCCTCACGTACACTCCTGGTTTTCCTATTCTGGCGCAGCCGTATCCCCAGCTTGTGATGCCAACTAACCACAACAATGACTTCTGCTTTGTAATCAGAGGGCCACCACTGTCACCCTGTGTCACAAAAAGAAAATATTTTTGCAATGCAGAACAGTTTAACTTAGATATTTATAATTTAGTAACTACCTACTGAAGAAACAATGACCTCGTTGATCAGCTGGCAGGCACCATGGATCCAATTCCAAATGAAGATGGGACCAATGTGCTCAATCTTTCTTTATTTCTTGACCTCAGTCATGGACGGTATAAGATAGTTGCTATGGAAGTGCAGTGTTGCCATGAGGAGGGTTGGACAGAGTAGCTAGGGTGAAGCTTCTCGTAAGTGAAACAAGAACGAGAGCGCGTAGACTTAAAGTGATGTGGAAATAAAGCAATTGTGTGTGAGAGAAAAGCTTTTTTCACACAGTGAGTAGTTAGGGAATGGAATGCAGTCCCTGGAAATGTGATGGAGACACGTTCAGTTGTAGTATTCAAGTGGACATTGGATATTTATTTGGATAGAAATGGTGTGCAGGTATATAGGGAAAAGGCAGGAGATTGGCAGTCATAACAGAGCTGGACTAGATAATAGAGCTGATGGAGACATGATGGGCCAAATGGCCTCCTTCTGCACCTGTAATAATTTTGTGATAAAGTACCATTTTGTAGGTGTATTCCATATATTTATGTTTGTATTGCATTTTCTGAGGCAGTATTTCACAATGGAGTATGAATGATCCTTACTCTAGATCTACTGGACTGTCCCTGACACTGGACTCGTGACTGCTGAGGGTACAAAGTGATAAAAAGCCATTTCTGATGAAGGGCTCCAGCCCGAAACGTCGATTCTCCGGCTCCTCGGGATGCTGCCTGACCTGCTGCGCTTTTTCATCAACACACTCTCAACTCTAATCTCCAGCATCTGCAGACCACACTGTCTCATAACCCTCAGTGCCTCTCCATAGTTCTTTAGAAAGAGCAGTACATTATTATTAGAGGCAGAATGACTTCAACGTATTGATGTCCAGAGTTTTCTCTGAGTAACTGTGAAACCTTGAGGAGCTTTTAGAGTTTTTTTTTATCTAAAGGATACTGACCATAAGATGTGGAAACAGAAGTAGTCCATTCAGCCCAACAAGTCTGTCCACCTTTCAATGGGATCTTGGCTGATCTGATAATGCTCAACTTTCCTCCATTTCCCCATGATTCCCTTACTCACTAAAATTCTGTCTATCTCAGCATTGAACATATTTAACAAACCAGCCTCAACAGCCCTTTGTGGTAAAGAGACCCACACTGTCACAACCCTCTGAGAAAAGGAATTCTTCCTCATCTGTATCTTAAATGTGTGACTCCTTGTTCGCAGATTATGCTCTTTGGTCCTGGACTCTCCAACACAGGGAAACAACCTTTCCACAACTACCCCTGCCAAGTCCCCTCAGACCCGTGCATGTTTAGTGGAGAGTCTAGAACTCAGTGCCTGAAAGAATGGAAAAGGCAGAGACTATTATCTCATTTAACCAAATTACACTTGGCGGATTGCATCCTAGATTGCATCCTAGATTAACAGATGGAAAGTGCATGAGGATGGATAAGTTCCAATAGAAAATTACACTTGGCTGAATGGCCTCCATCCATGCTGTAAAATTTGACAATTATGCGTGCAAGGATGCATCAACTGTGGGAGTGGGTGGGATGTAGCAGAGGAGGGGCTTAGGTGGAGCGTGCAGAATTTGTCGCAGAACCCAGTGGATTTAGGTTCATGCCCTGTACAAGAAGCAAGCAAAATGGGTCCGTCCTTGATCCAATTCACTCTTTCATCAATGCCTTAGGGAGATCCTTAGATGCTGCAGGACCCTTACCAATTATACACTAGAGTACAAACTCTGATAGCTCCCTTCAAAGATGGTACGCTCTGAGCTCACTTGAAAACCTAATGAAAGGTCTCAAAAGATTTTCCATGTTAAAGGACTCAATTTAAAATATCAAATACAAAAACCTTGAAAGAATGAACTTACAAGGAGAAAGTGAGGACTGCAGATGCTGGAGATTAGAGTCAAAAAGTGTGGCGCTGGAAAAACACAGCCGGTCAGGCAGCATTCGAGGAGCAGGAGAGTTGACGTTTCAAGCATAAGCCCTTCTACAGCACATATTTACATCTAAGAGGTTTATAAGATGATCAGAGGAATAGATAGACAGTCAGAAACTTTTTCCCCGGGTACAACAGAGTGTTACAAGGGGACATAAATTTAAGGTGAAGGGTGGAAGGTATAGGGGAGATGTCAGGGTTAGGTTCTTCACCCAGAGAGTGGTGGGGGCATGGAATGTGCTGCCTGTGGGAGTGGCAGAGTCAGAATCATTGGCGACCTTTAAGCGGCAATTGGATAGGTACATGGATGGGTGCTTAAGCTAGGACAAATGTTCGGCACAACATCGTGGGCCGAAGGGCCTATTCTGTGCTGTATTGTTCTATGTTCTATGTTCTATAACACTAAATGTACCCCTTCACTCCAAAGTTATGCCTTTGAAATAATGCATTAGCCTCAATGTTTAAAATTAGACTGTCATTCCCCAATTATGCTGTTTTATTCAGAGAGATCTTTTCTGGGTGACATCTTGCTTCCTGCTTTCTTTGCTCACCCTGGGGAGGGCACCATTTGCCAGTTCGAATGTTGTTTAGCCCTCTTTCCTGCAGTACTGCTTCCTACTGGAAAGCAACTTGTGGCAAACAAGTTCTTAATGGCAGAGATTTTTATTGATCTACAGACAACTTCAAAGGAAAACTCTTCCTATTCCCATGAAAATTTCCACAGGACTAAATGTTTATGCTGTTCGAACTATCCAAGGCATTATATGGACCCTGACCAACTTTGACAGATTCTGGATTAGTGGTGCTGGAAGAGCACAGCAGTTCAGGCAGCATCCAAGTAGCTTTGCTCTTCCAGCACCACTAATCCAGAATCTGGTTTCCAGCACCTGCAGTCATTGTTTTTACAACTTTGACAGATGTACCATAGGAAGCATTCTATCTGGATACATCGCAGCATGGTACGGCAACTGCTCTTCACAAGACCAGGAGAAACTAGAGAAAGTTGTGAACACAGCCCAGTCCATCACACAAGCCACACCTCCCATCCACTGATTCCCATCTATACTTCTTGTTGCTGCAGAAGAGCAGCTAGCATCATCAAAAACCCCTCCCACCCCAGTTATAATCTCTTCCAACCTCTCCAGTCAGGCAGTAGATACAGAAGCTTAAACACATAATTCAACAGGTTCAAGAACAGCTTCATCCCCCCTATTATTAGATTGCCAAATGAACCATTCAAATTTCAAATTTAGTATTGATCTTGCTATTCGTACAGCTGTAACTTTGTAAGCTGTAAGCCTCACTCTGTTCAATCACCCGATAGTCTGTAGTCTTTCTTATGATCTGCCTGCACTGCACACAAAACAAAATTTCTCACTCTAATTAGATGCATGTGACTACAATAAATCTAATCAAATATGGGACACAAGCAGTCAATAGATTGACCTCACAGATGATAGTCATAGGGATTTATTATTTTCAATGTTGGACCAAGAATCTGCTGGACAGGTCACAGAAATTTCACAAAGTGCAGGCATAACATAAGGCCCTCATAGATCAGCAATAAAGAAAGGACCCTCATTCACTATGGCCAGAGAAACATGAAGTCAATGACCAATATTAGAAGGCCAAGTGTTTAAGCCTCACTCCAGTGATGGTAGTGTATAGTTCAACCCAGCACTTTTGTTCTGAGGGAGTGCTCCTTTGTTGGAGGTGTTCTCTTTCAGATGAGAGTTAAAACAAGGTCAAGTTTTCCTTCTCAAGTGAACTTCAATGAACCTACAAGATTATTCAAAGAAGAACAATTCTCCCAGACAACATTTATCCCTCAATGTTCACGTTAAGATTAGATTAGATTACTTACAGTGTGGAAAAAGGCCCCTCGGCGCAACTAGTCCACACCGACCCTCTAAAAAGCAACCCACCCAGACAAATTGCCCGACAGTTACCCCTTCACTTAATACTACAGGTAATTTAGCATAGCCAATTCACCTAACCTGCACATGTTTTGACTGTGGGAGGAAACCATAGCACCCGGAGGAAACCCACGTAGACACGGGGAGAATGCACAAACTACACAGACAGTTGCCTGAAGCGGGAAATGAACCTGGGACTCTGGCACTGTGAGGCAGTAATGTGCCAACGTGCCGTCCATATGTTTTTTGAGCAATCATATTGTAGAGTCATACAGTCATAGGGATGTACAGCATGGAAACAGACCCTTCTGTCCAATTCATCCATGCTGACCAGATTCCCAACCCAATCTAGTCCCACCTGCCAGCACCCAGCCCATATCCCTCCAAACTCTTCCTATTCATATACCCATCCAAATGCCTCTTCAATGTTGCAATTGTACCAGCCTCCACCACTTCCTCTGGCAGCTCATTCCATACACGTACCACCCTCTGAGTGAAAAAGTTGTCCCTTCGATCTCTTTTATATCTTTCCCCTCTCACCCTAAACCTATGCCCTCTAGTTCTAGACTCCCCAACCCCAGGGAAAAGACTTTGTCTATTTATCCTATCCATGCCCCTCATGATTTTGTAAACCTCTATAAGGTCACCCCTCCGCCTCCAACGCTCCAGGGAAAACAGCCCCAGCCTGTTCAGCCTCTCCCTTTAGCAAAATCCTCCAACCCTGGCAACATCCTTGTAGATCTTTTCTGAACCCTTTCAAGTTTCACAACATCTTTCCAATAGGAAGGAGACCAGAATTGCATGCAATATTCCAACAGTGGCCTAACCAATGTACTGTACAGCCGCAACATGACCTCTCAACTCCTGTACTCAATACTCTGACCGATAAAGGAAAGCATACCAAATGCCTTCTTTACTATCCTATCCACCTGTGACTCCACTTTCAAGGAGCTATGAACTTGCACTCCAATGTCTCTTTGTTCAGCAACACTCCCTCGGACCTTACCATTAGGTGGAGAAGTCCTGCTAAAATTTGCTTTCCCAAAATGCAGCACCTTGCACTTATCTGAAACAAATTAATGGCAGACTATCCTACACTACACATGTACCTGCACTCCTTAAGTACCGAACTAGTTGTGCAACATTTTGTGATGTCTAAGGTTGTACAAAATGTCCTATTAAGTCATCTTCCTTCATTCTTTTCATTGTAATTCATGCTATGTCTTTGTGAAGCTTCATGCAGCTACACTCATTTATGGATACGGCACTTCCTCCTCTCAGGCCTTGGCCCTTCCTTCTGTAAAGGAGCCGTTGTGCCCACACTTTTACTGAGGGAACATATTCTTTAAAGAATCCAAATGGGAGCATTCACTTTAAAGGAGGGGAAGCAACCTTATTTTAGCTTGGAAATTGCAGATGTCTCCTCCACCCATCAAGCCACTCATACCCCTGGAGAGAAACCAAGGCCTCATTCAATTGAGGGGGTAGGTTCTTTGATCGCAAAAACAGAAGGGCAGATCATTATGTGAATGGTGGCAATTTAGGAAAAGGTGAGGTGCCACGAGACCTGGGTGTCATGGTGGAACAGTCGCTGAGGGTTGGCATGTAGGTGCAGCAGGTGGTGAGGAAAGTTAATGGCATGCTGGCCTTCATAGTCAGAGTATGTTAATATTGGAGTAAGGATGTCTTGCTGCAGTTATACAGGGCCTTGGTGAGGCTACACCTTGAGTGTTGTGCGCAGTTTGGTCTCCGAGTCTGAGAAAGGACATTTTTGTCATTGAGGGAGTCCAACAAATGTTCACCAGACTGACTCCCGGGAGGGCAGGACTGACATATGAAGAAAGACTGGATCGACTGGGCTTGTATTCACTGGATTTCAGAAGAATGAAGAGATATCTCTTAGAAACATAAAATCCTAATGGAAGTGGACGGATTAGATGCAAGAAGAATGTTCCTGGTGTTGGAGAAGTCCAGAAGGTGGGGCCACAGTCTAAGACGAAGGGGTAAGCCATTCAGGACTAAGATGAGGAAGAATTTCTTCATTCAGAGAGTTGTGAACCTGTGGAATTCTCTCCCATAGGAAGATGTTAGGGCCAGTTCATTAGATATATTCAAGAGGGAGCTGGCCCTTGCAGCTGAAGGAATCAAGGCGAATGGGGAGAGGGTAGGAATGGGATACTGAGATTGCATGATCGGCCATGATCATATTGAATGGTGGTGCAGGCTTGAAGGGCTGAATGGCCTACTCCTGCTGCTATTTTCTATGTTTCCATGTTTTAATGAATTCACTCTCCTTACACTCTGCTCCCTACATCAGCACACGCAGTTCACAATCTGTGAACACCCAAAGGTCATCTTTTCCCAAATTTCCTACCATTTCAATCAGCAAAGTAAGCAAGCTGCCTGATTACGTGCTGGGAGCATTCCTTCTGCTTCTGTTTGGTGGTATAGCCGATGTTTGTGCAGAGCGGAGATTTAACAAGGAAGGGATGAGGGGGAAGGGTTCATACTACACATGATGAATGTTAACAATACCTGACAAGCATCACGTCCACCCTCTTCCAAACCTGCGCACAACATGCGAGATGTGATGGTATCGTAATATAGTTTTTTACAATCATAGTAAGTAAGTAATGGCACAACAGTCCAATGTAGAGTGGCTGCTGGAGATCCTGATGAAATGAACAGAGAATGTAATAACTGACTAAGCGACATTAATCCTGCTTGATCCAATACTAACCCTACATACAACCTGCAGCAGGAGCAGAGAAGAGTCAAGGATCATTACCCTGAGCTGATGCAGTGGTCAATGAAGGACCCACAGCTACTGTACTGGTTGATGTTGAGGAACAGGAAGCTAGAAATGGCCTTAATTAGGGAAGAGATCACTGAGATTTTATAATATAAGATTTGAGCCTCACCAGCAAAGCCAACATTTATTGTCTATTCCTAATTGCCCTTGAGGAGGTGGTGGCGAGTTTTTGTTATTGAAGCTTTACTATTTGCATTGTTTTCATTTATCCAAATTGCTTTTGGAGAGGGAGCTCCAGGAATTTGACTCAGTGGCAGTGTTAGAACAGCGGTATATTTCCGAGTCAGGATGACGTGTGTGGGGCATGGAAGGGAACTTGCAGGTTGGTGGCATCTGCTGATATGGCCCTTCTAAGTGATCGTGAATTTGGAAGGAGGTGTTGGTCGAGTCTTGGTGAGCTGCTGCAGTGCATCTTGTAGATGGTACACGTTACTGTCACTGTGCGTCAGTTGTGGAGGGAATGGATGTTTGTGGACGTGGTGCCAATCAAGCGGGCTGCTTTGTCCTGGAGAGTGTGGAGCTTCTTGAGTGTTGTTAGACCTGCAGCCATCCAGGCAAGTGGGGAGCATTCCCTCACACTCCTGACTTGTGCCTTGTAGATGGTGGACAGGCTTTGGGGAGTCTGGGGATGAGTTACTTGTTGCAGTATTCTAAGATTCCAACCTGCTGTTGTCACCACTGTGTTTATGTGGTGAGTCCAGTTGAGTTTCTGGTCAATAGTAGCCCACAAGATGTTGATGATGGTGGATTCAGAGATAACAAGGTCACTGAACACCGACGGGAGATGGTTCAATATTCTATTGTTCGAGATGGTCATTGCCTCTCACTTACATGGCGTCAAGATTGTTTATGGCTTATCAAAACCTAAACCTGAATGTTGTTCAGGTCTGACTGCATCTGGGCCCAGGCTAGATCGGAGGAGTCACACACGGACCATCTATCAACATACCCACACCTGACCTGAAAGCATTTTACTGATGGAGTAGCCCTGGGAAAATCCTGCAATGATCTCAGGATTGAGATTTTTGGAGGCTGATACCACTCCCATCATGCAAAGGATAATTCCAACCAGAGTCCCCCCCCTCCCTTGACTTCAGCTTTGCTCGGGTTCCTTGATGTCACATTTGATTAAGGATGGTCTTTCTGTCAAGGCCAGTCACTCTCATCTCTCACCTTATGTAAGCGTACCCTATTATATTCCAACCTCTCTTTTGGCCATGTTTAGATCAAGGTGACAATGAATTCTGGAGCTGAGATCTGCTGCTGAAACTGGACTGTTTGAATTGAAGGTATTATTGAAAATGTGCCCACTTTCCATCACTTTGTTGACAATTCTGCAGCACAGTGGTTAGCCCTGCTGTCTCACAGCATGGGAGACCCAGATTTGATTCCACCCTCAGTTGGCTGTCTGTGTGGAGTTTGTACATTCCCTCCACGTCTGTATGGAGTTCCTCCTGGTGTTCCAGTTTCCTCCCACTGTCCAAGGCTGTGAAAGCGAGGTGGATTAGCCATGCTAAATGGCCCATGAGAGTCCAGGGACATGGAGGCTATGTGGGACAGTTGTGGAAAATGCTGAGCTACGAGGGTAGGCTAGGTGTGTGGGTCTGCTGTGGGATCCTCCTTAGAGTGGTCGGTGTAGACTCGATCGGCCGAATGGCCTGCTTCCACACTGTAGGGACTCTATGATTTCATGGAGGGTAGATTGTCTGGCAGTTAATTGGCCAGATTGGATTGGTCAATTCTATCAGCTAGAAGGTGAGAATAGTGTTACTGAACTGTTTTTGATCACCCGAGATGGGAAGGAGACTTTCTTACAGTTACTGGCCCTTGTTGCTGCCTTTTAATTTCTCTGCCTCCCCAAGGGGATTTTGTGGCTGAGAGTGTGTGTGGGCAATGTCAGGATTTGGGGCGTGGAGGCGGGTGGGACGGTGGGGGGGGGAATAAGCACCTAGTCAGGATGTTGCAGACATCAGAGGGAGGGGCAGGTCTGAGATACCAGCCTGCCATTCCTTGAATCTCAGCCCATTAGTCTAGGTGAGCTGTGAGCACATTGTACGGTGTGTGACTGAATAGCAATCTGTACTCTCTTACCTCCTTCCAACAGGTCTCCCCATCCAGAAATCATGCAATTGGACCCAGTAGGAAATGTTTGCCCATAATTTGGCAAGCACGCTGGTCTTATCGAATCTAGTGTCAGAACAAAATATTGGAGCTGTTATCTGCAAGTGGAAACGTTTCAAAACCAATTCATAAATGGGCTAGTTACATCTCTTCCAACTGCATGGTTTTTCAGGTTTGGCAGTATCCTACTAAAGAACAAAGAAGACTTGCATTTATATAGCACCTCATCATATCTCTTCAAAACACCTCAAGCTGTGAACTAATTTGAAGTGGAATGATTCCTGATATCTCTGTTGATGCATTTTGGGACCTCTCCATAGCACAATGAGAATGTATGGGGTAATGAGATGGTGTTGTATTCATTGAGGTAACAATGATAACAGTAGTCATATGAAGAATAGACTGTCCTTGTGAGAGATGTACTCACGTATTATGAACAATGTGTAAACAAAAGAGTCTTCAGCAACTGAAACAGATCATGGTCATTCATAGGTAGGGGAAACAATTACAGGCCACGGGCTGTGACAAGACAGAAGAATAGTCATCTCTCCAATGTGCAGAACTGAACCAGGAGACAGAAGCTTTGTGGCAACACAAACCACTGTCAGCAGTTTTTCATGTACCTGTCTCCGATCTATCCTTTTCAATTTCTTACCATCATTTTGCAGATGGGTCAGACTAAACTCACCTGGTTCGGTTCTAATTCACCCAGACGCAGCCATTGAGTCACTTGTAAGATTCTCTTCCTTGGCCCACTCCGATTTCCCCTTTATGTGCTGCTCAAAGCTGGATTGGTTTCAAATATGGCGCTGGCTTTCCACATGTTTGCTGATGACACTGAGATTGAGCTCATCAGCATCTCTCACAAACCATCAGTCATTCCGAAATTGTCAGGCCAATGCTCAGGAACTCCCACCAACTAAACATTTGGAAGTCTGATGCCATTGCGTGGAGCAAGCAACAGACCACTTCCATCAAGACAAATACTGTCTGTCTCTCAGGTTGTACCTAAAGGACATTGCTGCTAGTTTGGGTCTATGGCAAGTAGTACCCTCACCCTCAGGTGTTTATAATGTATTGTCACTTATAAACTTTTCTTGCATTTTCATTGATATAAGTCACTATAATGCATGTGCCATATTAACTATGGTAATTATAAAAAGAAATACTTGAGACAAGCTCGTATAAAGTTTATTTTTTGTTTCTTTTCCAACTCCTGATGCCGCTAGAGCTGGAAGGAGGAAGGGCCTGATCTCCTGTGCCAAAGATTGCAGTGGCAGTAAGGTAAGGAGTGTTCGGGTTCCGGGGCTAGTCTGCTCCAGCTCACCCGGCCAACTGCATCCTTCTGTCGTTTTTATTTTTCCACTTACCTGTCGTATCATATTCATTGTTTCATCTTTTCTGTGGCTGTGGTGAAAGAAGGGAGCTGCTGTGACAACAGATCCCATCTGTTTCCTCATGGCCACGGAGGTTGTGGCTGGAACAACGTGGCAGGTGATTGCATTTCCTCGGGAATTTAGACGGTCCCTCAGTCCTTGGGAAGTTGGACGGTCTCTCAGTCCTCGGGAATTTGGACGGTCCCTCGATCCTCAGGCATTTGGATGGTCCCTCAGTCATAGAGATGGAAACAGACCTTTCGGTCCAACCCGTCCATGCCGACCAGATATCCCAACCCAATCTAGTCCCACCTGCCAGCACCCGGCCCATATACCTCCAAACTCTTCCTATTCATATACCCATCCAAATGCCTTTTAAATGTTGCAATTGTACCAGCTTCCACCACATCCTCTGGCAGCTCATTCCATTCACATACCATCCTTTGTGTGAAAACGTTGCCCTTTAGATTACTTTTATATCTTTCCCCTCTCATCCTAAACCTATGCCCTCTATTCTGGACTCCCCGACCCCAGTGAAAAGACTTTGTCTGTTTATCCTATCCATGCCCCTCATGATTTTGTAAATCTCTATAAGGTCACCCCTCAGCCTCCGACACTCCAGGGAAAACAGCCCCAGCCTGTTCAGCCTCTCCCTATAGCACAAATCCTCCAACCCTGGCAACATCCTTGTAAATCTTTTCTGAACCCTTTCAAGTTTCACAACATCTTTCTGATAGGAAAAAGCCAATGCCAGTAAGGAAAGTTCGGGTTCGACAAATAACGGTCTAATTTCTTCAGTTATGTTAAAGCCAATTCACATTGAAGAAACAAGTGTTACATCAGAACCAATATATATGTAAGAGTGACCATCGCATAGTCCTTATGGAGACAAAGTCATCTCTTAACATTGAGGATACCCTCCAACGTGTTGTGTAACACCATCACCATGCTAAGTGGGTAAATTTTGAACAGATGTAGCAACACAAGAAACAGGGCAGTCACTTTGAGCTACCAACATCAGCAGGATGGTACTCCAGTGCAATCTACACCTTCATGGTCTAGCACATCCCCCACTCAACCGTTACCATCAAAGCCAGGGGATCAACCTGGTTCAATGGAGAGTGCAGGAGGGCATTGCAAGAGCAACAGGGTCAAAGAGTGTGGTGCCAGAAAAAGCACAGCAGGTCAAGCAGCATCGGAGTATCAGGCGAGTCGATGTTTCGCGCATTAGCCCTTCATCAGGAATGCCAGGAGCACCACCAGGCATACCTGAAAATAAGGTGTCAACCTGGTGAAGCTGCCAAACAGGACTACTTAACATCTCAACAATGGAAATAAAATGCAGAATAAAATGGAGAAGTGATTTGGTATGGACCAGATCAGACTCCCTCACAATAGGTTGAAAAGGTAGCCTCGACCCTAGCTTTTTCTTATCTCAAAGGGAGATGTGAAGAGCAGTGTTCTAGGTGTGATATAACTGGCTAAACCACTCAACGTTAAGCAAAATATAATTTATTTAAACACTATAGGTAAAATACAAACAAAAGGAAGAGGAATTTATAATAACTTACCACTGGAAAACTTAACCAATTAATAGATATAATGCCTATTACTAATTCCTGTTCCAAAGTGGTAACATCCCATGAACACATCCCTTGACGAAAAGGTAAATTTAGACATAGATTCTTACATACTGTTCAACATCAAGACAGATTTCAGGGAAAGTCACAGCTGAGAGTCATTTTACTGTAGCTCCAACATTTCTCTGACCCAAACAGCTTCTGAGAGCTACAGCTAAAAAAACTAGAAATCCTGATCTTGGAGAACTAGTTAATCCCCTTCTGTTTTGAAAAAAAAACAGAATGCCTCTTAAATTATTGATTTAGGTCGGCTCTAGTAGACACTTCAGTACCTTTGCCTTTCTTCAAGAACAACCCAGGACAGTATAATGTTTTTAAAGAGACAGCATCATCACAGATCCCGCTATTAATAAATCAGATCTCAGCTTTGCAGTCCTGCCTCATCCATTTATGAATGGTGGTGGACAATGTGACAAGTTACAGAAGGATGGTGTTCTATATTATCACATCCTCGATGATGGTGGAGCCAAGCACGTCAATGCAAGTGACAAGGCTGTGCATTCTCATCCTTCTTCAGCCAAAAGTAATAGAGTGGATGGATGGATATTGGCCTCCTCAAGAAGTCCCCAGTACCAGATGCCATTTTTCCCAGCCACTTCAATTCATTCCATGTGATATCAAGGAAGGGCTGGAGGCACTGGGCCCTGACAACATTTCTGCAGCAATACTGAAAACACATGCTCTCCAAATAGCTGTGTCTTCCACCTTATAATTCCTCTACTCTTCTGTACTCTCCCTTCACTTCCCTGACTCTACACTAGCATGTCTTGTCTTCAATTTTTTTTCTAATTCTCCATAGATGCATTCTGATCTGCCAGGCTTTCTATTATCCAGCTCTGAGATGTGAGCATCATTGTTAAGTGTCGAGAGTGTGGTGCTGGAAAAGCACAGCAGGTCAGGCAGCATCCAAGGAGCAAGAGACCCAACATTTCAGGCATAAGCCCTTCATTCGGAATGAGGCTTGTCAGCTAGGGGGCATGCTGAGAGATAACTGGGAAGGGGATGGGGTTGGGGAGAAGGCGATAGGTCAGAGAGGAGGTGGAAAGGTGATAGACAAGTCAAGAGGGTGGTGCCAAGTTGGAGGCTTGGGAATGGGATAATGTGGGGGAGGGGAAATGAGGAAACTGGTGAAATCTACGTTGATCCTGTGTGGTTGCAGGATGCCAAGGTGGAATATAAGGCTTTCTTCCTCCAGGTATTGTGTGGTAAGAGCTTGGCGATGGAGGAGGCCTTGGACCTCCATGTCCTTGGTGGAGTGGGAGGGGGTGTTGAAGTGTTCAGCCATGGGGCATTGGGGTTAGTTGGTGCAGGTGTCCCAGAGATGATCTCAGAAATGACCCACACGTTGGCATCCTGTCTCCCTGATGTAGAGGAGTGCAATGGACACAGTAGAAGAGTTTGGCTGAGGTATAGGTAAATTTCTGTCGATTGTGGAAGGCTCCTTTGGGGCCTGGGACAGAGGTGAGGGGGGCAAGTATGGGCGCAGGTTTTGCATTTCCTGGGGAAGGTACTGGGTTTGGGGTGTGGGTTGGTGTTGGGAGTTGGGGGGGGGTTGGTGGACATGGATCTGACAAAGTCAGCATTTGCTTCTCAACCCTTATTGATGAGCTGACTTCTTGAGCTGCTGCAGTCCATGTGGTGTAGGTACATTCACAGTGCTAAGAGACTAGTTCCAGGATTTTGAGCCAGTGTGAAAGGTGATATATTTCTAAGTCAAAATGATAAATGTCTTGGAGGGACAGGTGATGTTTTCAATATCTGATCCCTTTAATCTTCCAGGTGGTCAAGGTTGCTGGTTTAGAAAATACTGTTGAAGGATTTTTGGCAATGTAATACTGTGTATCTTGGAAACCTTTCACTATCTCCAAACACATTAAAGGCACTGTATAAATACAAGTCACTTCTGTTGTTTATTACTTGGTCATTAAACTATTGGGAAGAATGTATGATTAACCAGGTGGGAAAATCCAGGTGGAAGGTCATCTGATTAAATTCCTAATTGAATTCAATCCCCAGGGTTAGTAATCCAACGACTGCAGAGGGGAGATCAGCCAAGCATTTTCACAAAATACATTGAAAATTACCTGAAAACGTGAAAGGGGTTTTTAGCCTCAGTAATGCAATGTCATAATCTTTGTTTGCCTTGTTAAACTTTTCATGGGTGATAAATTTCTGTACAAAGCGTGGAGCTATGACACGTGTTTCAGATTGATGTAAAATGCCACCATACACTCGCCAGCGGGAAGAGAAAGGATGCCTGCAACAAAAAAGGGACAAAAAAGATTTATAAAAATAACCTCCTCCAAATCTTATAAAATCTAGTTAGAGCTTTCAAAGCAACAACATATAACATAGGCTCTTGAAGCAAGACACTGTACCTCTTCGGTAAGATGTGACTTGATTGAAAATATAATATTGTAGAATCCCTAGAATGTGGAAGCAGGCCATTTGACCCATTGAATCTACACTGATCCTCCGACAAGCATTCCATCATCCCTGTAACCCTGCATGTCCTATGTTCAATCTACCTAGTCTGCACATCCCTGAATACAAAGGGCAATTTAACATGGCTAATCCATCTAAAGTTTGGAGGAAACCAAAGCACCCAGCAGAAACCCACACAGACACAGGGATTGTTGTGCCACATTTCCCCTGACTAATACACCAAACCTACACATCCCTGGACACTGTGGACAATTTAGCATGGCCAATTCACCTAACCTGCACATCTGTGGACTGTAGGAGGAAACCAGAGCACCCAGAGGAAACCCATGCAGACAGTTGCTCAAGGCTAGAGTCGTACCCAAGCCCCTGGCACTGTGAGGCAGCAGTGCTAACCACTGAATCACCATACTCACCAAGGCAACTGGACCCTCAATGTAAATCCTTTGGAGTCTTTGATACTCCCTTCCTCAAAAAGTGGTGGAAGCAAAACCTTTGGGTATTTTTAAGGCAGAGCTGGATGGAAAATTGTCAATCAAGGAGGTGATAGTTCATCTGGGGGAGAGGAGTCAGATCAGCCATGATCTTATAGAATAGTGAAGCAGGATCAAGGGGCTGAGAGAGCCTACTCATCGATTTTGAGTTTGCATTTGTTTTTGGTTTGGTGTCCAGGAACAAACCTGTTTTATTTTCCCCTAGTATCAGCTTTGGGCCTCTTGAAAGAGCCAAGGGGACTTTTATTTTAACCCTATGTTGTCTCTGTCCCAGAAGTCCTTGATGGGGACAGTGTAAAGTGGACCTTTGTTTCCATTTGCAATAAGTAGAGGTAACATTCCCCCTAGCCTTTAGACCATTGTTGTCACTGTTCCAGGAGCATTTGACGACAACGGAGCTGATGGGGTCTGACTTTTAGTTTCATTGTCATTTGACTGAGTCAAGGAATGTTTATTACACTTTTCAACTCATTGTCCCAACCCCAAGTGTGGCTGGTGGGGACAGATTCGAGGAAAGCTATTTTTTGTTTGCTCATTTGTTTTCTTTCTTTCCCAGAGAATGACTGGAACTTTCTTTCAGTTCAAGAGTTGGGGTAACGTTTACTTTCCTGTTTTAAAAGAGTTGAGGGACATACTCCTGCTCTTCATTATTAGTCAGGTCTGCCTCGGTCTTTATGTTCCGCATACAAGCCTCCACCTCCGATTAAGTCCAATTTCAGATATTTTCGAAACAGCCTGATGAGAGACATTATTACACACATGTGGTGCAGGTAGAACTTGAACCTGGTTCCAACCTAATTCCGTTATTTTAACTTGATAAAGCATTCAAAGGTGTTTCAACTGAGATTAAACAGATTACATTGTTCATTGAGGGCTCTAATGATGTAATGGTCGAATCATTGCCTCTGAACCAGGAGGTCCGGGTTCCAAGTCCCACCTTCTCTAGAGGTTGTAATATTATCTCTGAGTGGGTTGCTTTGAAAAATATCTAGATTGGACACTGGCACTCAACAAACAGTCCTCAATGTTCAATACATGGACCCCTAAGTCTGTATTCATCACATATCTCTAATCTACTTTGATAAGCAACCCCAAGACCTGACTGAATGCTGTTTGCAGTTCCATTATCTGAGGATCCATGATTCCCCTGACTCCTATAGGCCCTACAGAACACACTATTGCCACTCCCTGGACTGCAGTTGGACTGATCCACTAAAAGCCCCAGAGCAAACGAGTGACAGTGGCCAAATCCTTGGATTGGGTGTGGGGTCTGCCGTGACAAACAGTACCAGGACCCCCCCGACCAACAGCAGCCCCCATGTAATTGGACTGAGGACTATTTGCTGCTAACATATATGATTGCTTGTAAGTGTACATCAATGATTTGGAGGAGAATGTAGATGGTCTCATTAGTAAGTTTGCTGATGACACAAAGATCGAGGAGGCTGCTGATAGTGAGGAGGATTGCAAAAGCATAGAGCGTAATATAGATAGGCTGGAGACTTGGGCGGAGAAATGGAAGACGGAATCTCATCCAGGCAGTTTTAGTTTGCAATTCTGACTTCAATTCTTCACATGTAAGATTCCTGGGCTTCCCAGAATTGCCAGGAAAAACACATTGAGAGGACAGTGGGGATTGACAAGACTGAGTGATTAACAGAGTCTTGTCCAACAACTTTCTGATTTCCTTGCTGACATCACTCTGTGTCAGATATTGCGTGTTCAACCAACAGCTGCTGTCCTGCAGGACACTCAATTAGAGTTAGTTATTTCCCTAATCCTCATCACGCTTGCTCTCTCTTCTGGTCTCAAACACTGAAATCGTGACAGTCACAGTGGTAAGGCCTGAAAACAACAAATGCAGTAATTTGCTTCTTCTGAGTTAAGGCCATAGGATGCTTTCACTCTAGTTCAGGAGACTCTCAATACTCTCAGTGAAAACTGTGAGGAAATCAGCATGTACCTGGATGTTACTGAATGGATGCCAAGCAAGTAGGCTTTGCTAGATCGGAATATACTTCCCTTGACTGAAAGAAAAACTGTTATAACCTGATAGACATGAAAGCCTGAAATCCTTGGGTTAACACAATCAAGCTGGCTGGGCTGGCCAAATGGAGAGCATTCAAACTAAAGTGTTCATTCTCAGATCCCTTATAACTTTCAAGCCCACTATCCATGACCTATAGCTGAAGCACACTGACAGGAGGGTGCCATCCACAACAGGCTACTTATAGTCATAGAATAAACAGTGCAGAAGGTAGCCTTTGGGCCCATCATGTCTGTACCAGCTCCTGAAGAGCTACCCAGCCAGCCCCATTCTCCAACCCTATCTCCATAGCCCTCTAAGTTTATTACTTTCAAATATATATCCAGTGCTCTTTTGAACCCTCCTCTGGAATCTGTCTCCACCACTGTCCCAGGCAGCACATTCCAAATTCTAACAACTCTCTGAATAAAGAAGCTTCTCTTCATCTTACTCTTGTTGGCAATCTTGAAAATGTCACCCTTGCTTATTGATGTACCAACTAGTGGAAACAGAATATACTTCTTTACCCTGTCAAAATTATTCACAATTTTGAACGCCTCTCTAAGGTCACCTCTTAATCTTCTCTGTTCCAAGGACAATAAGCCTAATTTCTCTAATTTTTCCTTATATCTATTCTTGGTATAATTCTGGGTAAATCCCCTTCGCACTGTTTCCAAAGTTTTAGCATTGCTTTCCCCATCCCCACCCCACCACCTCCCCCCCCCCCCCCCCCCCCCCGACCTTAAATAAGGTGCCCAGAACTAAATACAATACCACAAATGTGGCCTGACCAATGATCTATAGAGGTAAGCAACACTTCCTTGCTTTGATACGCTATGACTCAATTTATAAACCCAAGGATCCTATAAGCCTTCTTAACAACTGTTACAACCTACTCTTCAGAGAATTATTTACTTGAACTATTAGGTCTCTCCGTTCCTGTACACCTCTCAAAGTTCTACCATTGAGCCTAGACTCTCACTCCATGTTTTTTCTACCAAAAGGTATTACCTCACATTTCACTGCATTGAATTTCATCTGCTAAGTGCCTGCCCATTTAGCAAACTTGTCAATAGCCCTCTGAAGGCATTCAGCATAATTTTCACAGCTCACTGTTCTCCGTAACTTAGTATCATCCTTAAATTTAGAATTTTTGCCCTTAACACCCATCTCTTTATATAAATCTTAAATAAACAAGAATCCCAACATTGATTGGTATGGGTGGCACAGTGGCTCAGTGGTTAGCACTGCTACCCCACAGCACCAGGGACCCAGATTTGATTCCCGCCTCGGGTGACTGTCTGTGTGGAGTTTGTACATTCTCCCTGTGTCTGCATGGGTTGCCTCCATGTGCTCCAGTATCCTCCCACAATCCAAAGATGTGCAGGTTAGGTGAGTTGGCCGTTCTAAACTGCCGATAGTGTTAGGTGCATTAGTCGGGGTAAATATAGAGTAGGGGAATGGGTCTGGGTGCGTTACTCTATGGAGGGTCGGTGTGGATCTGCTGGACCGAAGGGCCTATTTCCATACTTTAGGAATGGAATCTGATCCCTAGTGAACACTATTTTGAACTCTTATCTATCCTCTGTTTCCTATCTTTTAGCCAACATCTAATCCATGTTGCCAAGGACCCATCAATCCCAAACATTTTTAATTTGGTAACCAATCTGTCATGTGGCACCATATCAAATGCTTTCTTAAAGTCCAAATACACAACATCTATAGCACTACTCTCATCCACTGCCTGTGTCACTTTCTCAAATAACTCAATTAAATTTGACAGACACGACCTGCCCTTGGCAAAACAATGTTAATTATCTAGTATTAATTTATTTTTCACTCATTGTATATTTATCTTAGCAAGAATCTTATCTTTATCAAGGCCTTAATCAATTACATACCTCAAAAGGAAGAATCTGCAAAATTTTAAAGGTATACAGAATGGCTAACCCATTCGAACATTGCAACTTACTATGGATATGTGTCATAATGTCTGAATTAAAAATAAAAATTGACTAGCCTTTCTCCACAATGTGCAGCTGTAATCACCCAGTAGGGTGTGAGAATGGTTCCCCCACAGATATGACGGTTGTCCAAGTGGAGGCTGACCTGCCATGGGACTTCGTTTGGTACTGCCATTTGTCCACCAATTATTCGTCCAGAAATATTTCTGTTGTGCTTGCGGACTCCACAGTCTGCATGGGGAGATACAGAGGAGACAGAATTTAAATCACAGCTGAAAAGATAAAGGCCTCTGGAAAGTATGACAACTTTATTTCTGTATTTATTTTAGTTGTGGTTTGAAATGAGTGGACAACTATTTTAAGACCTAAGTTTGTTGAGGTATTACTGCATGGTTTTGAAAGATTTGGAGTTGCCAGTGTTGGACTGGAGTGTACAAAGTTAAAAATCCACAACCACCTGATGAAGGAGTGGCCCTCCAAAAGCTAGTCCTTCCAATTAAACCTGTTGGACTCTATCCTGGTGTTGTCTGGTTTGAAAGAAAGTAACCTAACACTCAGTCTAAACATTGTTTACACAGCTGCTGATTCTAGTAGTAGTTGGAGATGAGCTGGGACTGAAGGGTTATTAGATTATATTAGATTACTTACAGTGTGGAAACAGGCCCTTCGGCCCAACATGTCCACACCGCCCCACCGAAGCGCAACCCACCCATACCCCTACATCTACCCCTTACCTAACGCTATAGACAATTTAGCACGGCCAATTCACCTGCCCTGCACATCTTTGGACTGTGGGAGGAAACCGGAGCACCCGGAGGAAACCCACGCAGACACGGGGAGAATGTGCAAACTCCACACAGTCAGTCGCCTGAGGCGGGAATTGAACCCGGGTCTCTGGCGCTGTGAGGCAGCAGTGCTAACCACTGTGCCACCATGCCGCCCACTAAAAATGTGGATTATGTACAAAGAGAGCCTTGGTTTGTAACAACTTAGTAAATAGACTAGTGACCTGTTATTAATGACAAAGACATCCGACCTGCTAACAACCAAGTCATTGTTTCTCAGGTGGCTGAACAACTTGGGCTGTGAACATGGTTCAGAGAAGTCACAAGAGATCTCCACAAACTCCAGCCCTGTGTCCACTCTCTGCAGTAAAAACTACTTAAAGTCTGAAGAAAACCTGTTAAAATGTCCTTCAGCAATTGCTGTAAGAGTGAACCAAGCCCTTGCACCTGCTATAAACCAGTGAAAGCATCCAGAGAAGGAAAATTACAAAGCAGCATTCTGATCAGTAAAACAATCATGAAAATCAGCTCAACAATTCCCTAAACAAAGCAGAAGAGTGCCGTCTCGGTTTTCTTCTGGATGATTCTTCTTTGTATGCCCTATATTTGCAAATCCCTTCTCCTGGCATCCAGGTATGTCCATTGTGATCCTCCTGCAAGCGAAGTCTCCTGGAGCCTCTCAGTCTGCCTGTTTGTTTATGCAGTATTGGTTTCAATGGGAAATTAGCCTGCCCTTGGAGTGTTGAGACTGCAGGGCTAATCGGGCTGGGAGCTGATTGTGAAAAACTATTTTATGGTGTGTATTCTCTGGTCTAGGAAGGGGCTCAGCCATTTTTGTTTTTTTTTGTGTTAGCCTGTTTGGTCAAGACTGGAGCACTCTGGGTAGCTTCTGTATATTTTGGCAGGCTTGATTTCAGTGTTTTACAGGTCACCTTCTGTGTTTTTTTTATGTTGCCATGCTGTGGGTGAGCAGGGTGGCAGATCTTTTTCCCACACCATCCAAGAGAAAACTTCAAGTCTGCTCTACTTACTTCAACTTTTGATTACAAAGTGCCCTCATTGAGGAGAAGCAAATGATGCTCTCCTTTGCAGGCTATCTGCACTTCAATAGTTTTGAAACTGTTTGACTTCTTGAGCCCTGACCCATTCTTGCACTCGACAATATTCCAAGTTCAGTAAGTAACGGCTAATGCAGTGCTAAGAAAGTGACGCAAAGTAAATTCTTTTTTTTTCAGGGGGATTATGGTAGTTTAGGGCAGCTAAATTGTCATTGGTATATTCAATATGGGTACTCATGGCAATCAGTTTGGTATATCATACTCCCCTTTGGAAAGTCCCAGTAAAGCCCTACACTCCTGCATCAAAAACATACAGGGCTCATCTATCAATAGCATTAAATAGTGATTCTTGTTAAATACAGAAACTTGGTCAATGCTTTTTGTCAACATGAGCAGGTAAACTGGGGAATCCTGCATAAAATCTTTAATATTTGCCATAACTCCAGGTATAGTGTAACTTGATTTCCACTGTGTTACCCCAGTGAGCCATAACAAAAGACAATTTTAGATTTACATTTAGCTGTTATTATTAGGAGATGGATCCTCATAACGTGAATGAATCTTGAAGTTGAGTCTGTGAGTTTTTTTTAAAGAGAGATTGGCATTTGCTTGTAAAAGTGGATTGTTCAAAAGAAGTGTCGGTAATGAGTTGGGCAATAGAATGGTCAGGGCATTGAGATCAATTAGTAGCTGAATCTACATGGAGCAACGTAACAACTGTTGGGACAGGATTGGTTTTTGAATTGTAGCAAATCATGATTCAGACATTTAGCAGCAAAACAATGTTAACTTCAGCTTAATTCCTTAGACAATACTTTCTGATCAAAATCCCAATAAAAGCCAGTCTTTCTATTATTTGACATAATTCCCAATCTCTGCTGACATTGATTTCAGATTCCAAAGTCCATATTTCAAGTATTCACAATTTTCCTTTCAGCTTTGTTAAAACTGCGACTGACAAGTTTTAATTTTTTTAGTTGGTTCATGGGATGTGATTTATTCTTGATGAAGGGCTTTTGCCCGAAACGTCGATTTCGCTGCTCGTTGGATGCTGCCTGAACTGCTGTGCTCTTCCAGCACCACTAATCCAGTATTTGGTTTTCAGCATCTGCAGTCATTGTTTTTACCTCATGGGATGTGATGTCACAGGCTAGGCCAGCATCACCCTGAAGATTTAACACACAACTGGTAGACAACCCTTTATCTAAAATTTCAGTGTGGACATCAGCACATTTGTAGAATGGTGTGGAGATTTCAGCGTGGACATCAGCGCATGTGCAGAATGGTGTGGAGATTTCAACACGGACATCAGTGCATGCACTCGGTAGCACGAACACTGGCACCGTCATTGCACATGTGCAGAACAAAGCGTGTGAACCAATGTATGCTGGAACAGCGCTATTGCGAACAGAGGAAGCATTCTCAAAATTGTATTCCCTAATTCTTCAGCAAAGTTATAGCCAAATTACGCTGCTGAAATGCACGTTATTCCAGAACTACCTGTACTGAACATATTACAAAGTTTGCCAACATATCCCCAGCCCAAAGGTAAAGCTGAATAAGGCACTTTTGAAAAGGAATGACGTATTTCCTACAGTACTTTTGAACTACAGATCCATTCCCTGACAAAGTGGACTGGAATCTCTGGAATTATTGATGGGAAAAGTTTTTCAAAATAAACTTCCTATTCTCCCTAAGTAATTATTGCCAAGAATGCAACCTAAAGACAAAGAGAAGCCATAGAGAAAGAAACAACTCAAGATTTTTAATAAAGTATGCCATACTTAGAATTTAGCAAAGCTGTGGGAAAGTAAAAAGGTTTGTTTACGTGATCAAAGCAGAGGATCAGATCAATCAAGGTGATGAAAATCACCATCGCTTGAAATAGTAAGTGTGGCAAAGAAATTTAGTGAGGTGATACCCGTGAGGAATTATCACCAGACTATTCATCCAGTGACTCAGATAATGTTCGAGAGTAATCACTTCAAATCCTGCCATGGTAGGTGATAATACAGTTGGTACTGTTATAACGCAGTTGTTCCATTCTCGTGATATGAGAAAATCACATAATAGCAGCACCATTTAAACTAATGGAACCAGATTCGCACTTTAACCAATACATGCTTTAAATGTTTGCCCTTTGGAAACAGTGTCCCTAATTCGTCACTCACGTTATAGCAAATTTGCATTAACGGAAAGCACAGCATAGCAGAATGACCTATATTTGAATTCAGTAAAAATCTTGAATTAAAAGTCTAATGGTGGCCATAATGTGATTGTTGGCAAAATCCATCTAGTTCACTGATATTCCCCTTAAAAATAGACATAAATAAATGATGAATGTATGTAATAATGATACAATAGTTTGGGCAAAGACTTGTGAGGAGATGTTGTACATGAAATTTTGGAGAAGAGGCTTGATAGGAAAATTACTGGAGAAGATTCTTAGGAACAGAATTTATTCATATTTGAGAAAATAAAGACTTATCAGCGTTACCAGCATTGCTTCATTCATGTGTCTCATAAACTTAATTGAGTTTTTTGAGGATGTGACAAAAATGATTGATAAGGGCAGGACAGTAAATGTTGTCTGTTTTGAAGGTTAACTAGACCTTTGGCACAGTCCCTCATGGCAGACTGCTACAGAAGGTGAAGCCACAAGGGATCCATGGGAAACTAGTAAGATGGGTCCAGAACTTGCTTAGTCATAGAAGACACACTAGTGTTGATACCGCATTTTTCTGACTGGACATCTGTGACCGGTGGTGTTCAACAGGGATCAGTGTTGGGACCCCTATATATATATATATATATTAACTGACTTGGAGGTGAATGTAATTGAGCTGATTAGTAAGCTTCTGGATGACACAAATACCGAGGGAGCTGTAGATAGTGAAGAGGATTGTCAGAAGAAACAGCAGAATATAAGTAAGCTGGAGACTTGGACAGAGAAATGGCAGATGGGATTTCACGTGGATAAATGTGAGGTGATGCAATTTGGAAGATCTAATGCAGAAGGGAAGTATACGGTAAATGGCAGAATCTTTAGTAGCATCAACATACAGAGGGATCTAGACATAGAGTTACACAGTTCCCTCAAAGTGACAACAGAGGTGGGTAAGGAGGTGAAGAAGGCATATGGCATGTTTGCCTTCATCAGCCAAGGCATGGAATATAAGAATTGGCAGGTCATATTGCAGCTTATAGAACTTTGAAATATTGTAAACAGTTCTGGTCATCACAATGCCAGAAGGATGTAGAGGTTTCAAAGACACTACAGAAAATGTTTACCAGGATGGTGCCTGGTTTGAGGGGTATTAGCTCTGAGGAAAGATTAGACAAACTTAGTTTACTTTCACTTGAACCTTGGAGGCTCGAAGCAACCTGATAAAGGTTTAAAAAATTATGAGAGGCATGAATAGAATGGATAGTTGGAGGTATTTTTTCCCAGGGCAAAAATGTCATTTAGTCGAGGACTTAGGTTTAAGATAAAAGCGGGTAAGTTTGAAGGAGATGTGAAAGGCAGCGTTTTTCTACAGAGGGTGACAAGTGCCTGGATTGTGCTGCCAGAAGAGATGGTAGAAGCAAATATAATAGCAATGCTTAACAGGCATCTTGACAGATGAATAGACAAGGAGCAAAGGGACAGGGACCATGTAAAGGCGAAAGATTTTTAGTTTAGAAAGGCATCAGGCGTTCTGTTCCCCCCCCCACTCTCTCTCTCTCACACACACCATGTTATCACCACATTTCTGATGTAGGGTCCGCTTCTGTGATGGTTAGTCTCTGGAGTTTTCACTAGCTCCACGCCCATGAGTCCTCATCAGACACATCATTGTAGACTGAAGGGCCTGCTCCTGCATTGTACTGTTCTTTATTCTTTGTTCTTTATACAGCCCTGAGAAGATTATGCCTGGAAGTGTGCAATTAGCATCACTCATTGTGATGATATCACATATACACAGAGTTAGTCTGGGACAGTCACTGAAGAGATATAAAAGGCTTCTAGGAGAAACAGCAAAACTGACAAAAGTACTCATGTCATTTATTCAAAGTTTAAAGCAGTGTAATTTTTGAAGCCCGGCAAATGTGAGCTATGGTTATTAGCTTGCGCAGAGAGAGAAGAAGAATCACTCTCACAAGTCACTTTATTAATGTTGATAGGCAATACACATGTAGATTGGTTTATACCAAAAAAATGCACAAAAGCTAGAGCCCATTTGTACACCCAATAGGTTCCTCTGACACTCCCTGAGTAGTCACAGAATGTAAAAGCTAATACCCAAGCAAGGTAGCTGCTGATGCTGACATGGACTGACGCTGGCCAGGCATTCCATTTCCTCTCTCTATCTCTCTCTCGCAATGTTGTCACCACATTTCTGATGTAGGGTCCGCTTTTGTGACGGTTAGTCTCTGGAGTTTTCACTAGCTCTACGCCCATGAGTCCTCATTTTTATTCTTTTCCTTATCTCTTTCAAGCTGTGCTGTCTCTTTCCTGTTGGCTCAGGCTCATTCATTTATCGCATGTCTTTTCATTATTGGTCTTGGCTCAAGGACTAAGGTAAGATTACCTCATTACTCCTTGTCCAAATAATGTTTTTCCATTACTCCATCTTCCTTGCTTTCTGCAGAACTTAATTAGTTCAAACCAGTTTTAATCAGCTCAGACCAATAGCTGGACTCAAGCCATTTTTAGCTCACAAGCTGCTTTCTCCTATGTGTCAGCAGTTTTTGCACTCAGTATTCCCTGCAGCATGTCAGCAGCTTGCACCTCTCTCTCTCTCTATCTCCCTCTGCAGCCCCTGGCTAACAGTAATATACTTACTTTATCTAGCTCTCAAGGTGTCTACTAATTAAGCTAAAGAGATGGAATGCCTCCATTCATGACATGTGTGATGTGGGTATGCGTGAGCCCACAAGATGGGCAATTAGGTTCAATAAGAGCCATCTTAAAGGATACATTCAAAAGACCAAACTATTGCCCTTTTTGTTGACCTCCAAATGCCTGCATGTCAGGGAGAAGAACGACGATGTGGATATTGGCAGTCAGTGTCTGGCATTCTAAGGAGGTCTGCAGGCTCTTCCTAACCATCTGAGCAGGTTGGAGCTGGAAGCCATGCTAAAATAGGGTATATTCCTTCTTGCCCACTACCTCTGTGATTGTTTTTTACTGCTTTTTAATTAACAACTGAGCCAACATATCCTTTCTGAAATGTTTGCTCAGTTTTCTTTTACCTTCTACTTCAGGTGGGTGCTTGTCTGAAGCTTAACAATCTCTAATTACCCTGTCTAACTTTGACAGTCCACCCCACTGCCCCAAAATGAGCAGGAAATCCAAATCCTAACTTTGGTGTGAGACAATAGGACCATAAGAAATAGATGCAGGAAGCTGTTTGGCAGCTGAAGTCTGCTCCAACGATCAATAGGATCATGGGTGATTTGACATTCCTTACCTCCACTTTCCTGCCCTCTCCCTAACACTCTTAGAACATAGAACATTAAACATAACAGCGCAGTACAGGCCCTTTGGCCCTCGATGTTGCGCCACCCTGTCATACTAATCTGAAGCCCATCCCACCTACACTATTCCATGTACGTCCAAATGCCTGTCCAATGATGACTTAAATGCACTTAAACTTGGCGAATCTACTACCATTGCAGGCAAAGATTCCATACCCTTACTGGCTGAGTAAAGAAACTACCTCTGACATCTGTCTTATACCTATCTCCCCTCACTTTAAAGTTGTGTCCCCTCGTGTTTGCCATTCCCATATTTGGAAAAAGGCTCTCCCGGTCCACCCTATCTAACCCTCTGATTATCTTGTATGTCTCTATTAAGTCACCTCCCAACTTTCTTCTGTCTAACGAGAACAGCCTCAAGGCCCTCAGCCTTTCCTCATAAGGCATTCCTTCTATACCAGGCACCATCCTAGTAAATCTCCTCTGCACCCTTTCTAAAGCTTCCACATCTTTCTTATAAAGCGGTGACCAGAACTGTACCCAATACTCCAAGTGTGGCCGTACCAGAGCTTTGTACAGCTGCAGCATAACCTCCTGGTTCCGGAAGTCAATCCCTCTGTTAATAAAGGCCAAAACACTGTATGCCTTCTTAACGACCCTGTCAATCTGGGTGGCAACTTTCAGGGATCTGTGTACATGGATCTCTCTGCTCATCTGCACTCCCAAGATCTTACCATTAGCCCAGTACTTTGCATTCCGATTACTCCGTCCAAAGTCACAAGTCCTCACACTTGTCCACATTAAACTCCATTTGCCACCTCTCAGCCCAGCTATGCATCCTATCTATGTCTCTCTATAACCTACTACATCCTTTGTCACTATCCACAACTCCACCGACCTTAGTGTCGTCTGCAAACTTACTAACCCACCCTTCTAAGCCCTCATCCAGGTCATTTATAAAAATGACGAACGGCAGTGGAGCTAACACCGACCCTTGCGGTACGCCGCTAGTAACTGGACACCAAGATGAACATATTCCATCAACTACAACCCTCTGTTTTCTTTCAGCAAGCCAATTACTGATCCAAACTGCTATGTCTCCCACAATCCCATTCCTCCACATTTTGTATAATAGCCTACTGTGGGGAACCTTATCAAACGCCTTGCTGAAATCCATATACACCACATCAACCGGTTTACTCTCATCTACCTGTTTGGTCACTTTGTCAAAATAGTCAATAAGATTCATTAGGCACGACCTACTCTTCACAAAGCCGTGCTGACTGTCCCTGAGCAGATTATTCTTTTCTAGATGGTTATAAATCCTATCTCTTATAACCTTTTCCAACACTTTACCAACAACTGAAGTGAGACTCACTGGTCTGTAATTACCAGAGTTGTCTCTACTACCCTTTTTGAACAAGGGAACCACATTTGCTATCCTCCAGTCCTCAGGCACTATTCCTGTAGACAATGATGATTTGAAGATCAATGCCAAAGTTTCGACAATCTCTTCCCTTGCTTCCCAGAGGATCCTAGGATAGATCCCATCCAGCCCAGGGGACTTGTCTATTTTCACACTCTGCAGTATTTCTAATACCTCTTCCTTGTGAACCTCAATCTCTTCTAGTCTAGATGCAAGTATCTCTGTATCTTCCTTGCCAACGTTTTCATTTTCTATAGTGAATACTGTCAAAAAATATTTATTTAGTGCTTTCCCCTATCTCCTCTGACTCCACACACAACTTCCCATTATTATTGTTGTGGTTCTGTTCGCCGAGCTGGAAATTTGTGTTGCAGACATTTCGTCCCCGGTCTAGGTGACATCCTCAGTGCTTGGGACCCTCCTGTGAAGCGCTTTTGTGATGTTTCCTCCGCCATTTGTAGTGGTTTGTATCTGCCACTTCCGGTTGTCAGTTCCAGCTGTCCGCTGCAGTGGTCGGTATATTGGGTCCAGGTCGATGTGCTTGTTGATAGAATCTGTGGATGAGTGCCATGCCTCTACGAAATCCCTGGCTGTTCTCTGTTTGGCTTGTCCTATAATAGTGGTGCTGTCCCAGTCGAACTCATGTTGCTTGTCATCTGCGTGTGTGGCTACTAAGGATAGCTGGTCGTGTCATTTCGTGGCTAGTTGGTGTTCATGGATACGGATCATTAGCTGTCTTCCTGTTTGTCCTATTTAGTGTTTTGTGTAGTCCTTGCATGGGATTTTGTACACTACATTGGTTTTGCTCATGCTGGGTGTCGGGTCCTTCGTTCTGGTGAGTTGTTGTCTGAGAGTGGCTGTTGGTTTGTGTGCTGTTATGAGTCCTAGTGGTCGCAGTAGTCTGGCTGTCAGTTCGGAAATGCTCTTGATGTATGGTAGTGTGGCTAGTCCTTTGGGTTGTGGCATGTCCTTGTTCCGTTGTCTTTCCCTTAGGCATCTGTTGATGAAATTGCGTGGGTATCCGTTTTTGGCGAATACATTGTATAGGTGTTCTTCCTCTTTTTGCAGTTCTGGTGTACTGCAGTGTGTTGTGGCCCTTTTGAATAGTGTCTTGATGCAACTTCTTTTGTGTGTGTTGGGGTGGTTACTTTCGTAGTTCAGGACTTGGTCTGTGTGTGTGGCTTTCCTGTATACCTTTGTGGTGAATTCTCGGTTAGGTGTTCTCTGGACCATCACGTCTAGGAATGGGAGTTGGTTGTCCTTTTCTTCCTCTCTAGAATGAAGGACCCGATACCCAGCATGAGCAAAACCAATGTAGTGTACAAACTCCCATACAAGGACTGCACAAAACATGACATAGGACAAACAGGAAGACAGCTAACGATCCGCATCCATGAACACCAACTAGCCACGAAACGACACGACCAGCTATCCTTAGTAGCCACACACGCAGATGACAAGCAACATGAGTTCGACTGGGACAACACTACTATTATAGGACAAGCCAAACAGAGAACAGCCAGGGAATTCCTAGAGGCATGGCACTCATCCACATATTCAATCAATAAGCACATCGACCTGGACCCAATACACCGACCACTGCAACGGACAGCTGGAACTGACAACCGGAAGCGGCAGAGACAAGCCATTATAAATGCCAGAGAAAACAGCACAGAAGCGCTTCACAGGAGGCTCCCAAGCACTGAAGATGTCACCTAGTAAGGGGATGAAACGTCTGCAACACAAATTCCCAGCTCGGCGAACAGAACCACAACAATGAGCACCCGAGCTACAAATCTTCTCACAAACCTTCCCACTATTATCCTTGATTGGCCCTAATTTCACTCTTGTCATTCTTTTATTCCTGACATACCTATGGAAAGCTTTATAGTTAACCCTGATCCTATCCGCCAACAACTTCTCATGTCTCCTCCCAACTCTTCTGAGCTCTCTTTTTAGGTCTTTCCTGACTTCCTTGTAACCCTCAAGCACCCTGACTTTTCACATTGTCCTAACATAAGCCTTCTTTTTGATCAGGGATTCCACTTCCTTAATAAAACTTGGCTCACGCTCTCTGTATCTTCCTCCCTGCCTGGCAGGTACATCCTTATCTAGGACACACAGGAGCTTTTCCTTGAATAAGCTCCACATTTTTAATGTGCTCATCCCCTGCAGTTTCCTTCCCCATTCTACGCTTCCTAAATCTTTCCTAATTGCATCGTAATTTCCCTTCCCCCAGCTGTAACTCTTGCTCGGTGGAGTACACCTATCCCTTTCCATCACTAAAGTAAACCTGACAGAATTGTGATCGCTGTCTCCAAAGTGCTCACCTACTTCCAAATCTAACACATGGCCAGGATCGTTACCCAGTACTAAATCTAATGTGGCTTCGCCCCTTGTAGGTCTGTCTACATACTGTGTCAGGAAGCCACACTGGACAAAAACTGACCCATCTATGGTACTCGCACTGAAGTGATCCCAGTCAGTATTTGGATAGTTGAAGTCCCCCATGACAACTCCCCTGCCTCTCTCACTCCTATCAAGAATCATCTTTGCTATCCTTTCCTCTACATCTCTGGGACTATTTGGAGGCCGATAGGAAACTCCCAACATGGTGACCTCTCCTTTCCTGTTTCTATCCTCAGCCCATACCACCTCAGTTAACGAGTCCCCAAACATCCTTTCTACAACTGTAATACTGTCCTTGATCAACAATGCCACACCTCCCCCTCTTTTACCATCTTCTCTGTTCTTACTGAAACATCTGAATCCCGGAACCTGCAACAGTCATTCCTGTCTCTGCTCTATCCATGTCTCTGTAGTGGCCACAACATCAAAGTCCCAGTTACCAACCCACACTGCCAGTTCACCCACTTTATTTTGGACACTCCTCGCGTTGAAGTACACACACTTCAAACCAGGTTCTCGCTCACCAGTGTTAGATACTTGATTTTGGAACTCCCTTCTCTTATCCTCTTCTGTACCTGTCCTACAATTTTGGTTCCCATGCCCCTGCTGTATTAGTTTAAATCCACCTTAATAGCTTTAGTGAATTTCCCACCCAGGATATTGGTACCCCTCTTGTTTAGATGAAGACCATCCTGTTTGTAAAGATCCCACCTACCCGAGAAAGAGCTCCGAATTATCCAAAAACCCGAAACCCTCCCTCCTGCACCATCCCTGTAGCCACGTGTTCAACTCCTTTCTCTCCCTATTCCTCGCCTCACTAGCACGTGGCACGGGCAGCAAACCAAAGAAAACAACTCTCTTTGTCCTAGCTCTAAGCTTCTATCCTAGCTCCCTGAATTTCTGCCTTAAATCCCCATCTCTCTTCTGACCTATGTCGTTGGTGGACCATGACTTGGGGCTGCTCTCCCTCCCCCGAAGGATCCCAAAAACACGATCAAAGACATCACGGACCCTGGTACCCGGGAGGCAACACACCAACCGTGGAGTCTCTCTCGTCCCCACAGAACCTCCTATCTGTCTCCCTAACTATGGAGTCCCCAAAGACTACTGCTCTGCTCCTCTTCCCCCTTCCCTTCTGAGCAGCAGGTGCCCCACTGCTTTCCCCTGGTAAGTCATTCCCCCCAACAGTATCCAAAACGGTATACTTATTGTTGAGGGAGATGGCCACAGGGGATCCCTGCACTGCCTGCTGGTTCCCTTTCTGTCCCCTAACTGTCACCCATCTGTCTTTTTCTTTTATCTGGGGAGTGACTACCTCTCTGTAAGTCCTGTCAATTACCCCCTCTGCCTCCCAAATGGTCCGAAGTTCATCCAACTCCAGCTCCAGTTCCCTAACACGGTTTTCGAGGAGCTGGTGTTGGGTGCACTTCCCACAGATGTAGTCAGCAGGGACACCAGTGGTGACCCTTACTTCCCACATTCTACAGGAGGAACATTCCACTGCCCTAAACCCCATTCCCACTATTCTAACTCCCAAAGTGACTACAAAAAAAAAATTAGGAAATAAACTAGCTACCTTACCTTGTCAATCTGGGTCCCAGAACTCTTTTTTTAGGTTAGAGGAGGAGGCTGGGTGGGAGACACTGCCCGAGTAGTGTCTCGGGTAACGCAACCACGCAAATATAAACTGTTCTACTTACTCTTGCGAGAAATCCTTTGCTTGCTCCTCCCTCACTGGCCTGAAGGTAAGAAGTTTAAGTATACTTTCCGACAATCACCTCGCACCAACGTCACCTCCTCCCGGCTCCCGCCTCTCACTGCTCAGAAGACTCTACTCGCTGCTACTCTTGATTCCTCTATTGATCCAGAATCTATCTATCTCAGCCTTAATTTTCCAAAAGACTCTGCCCCACAGCTCTCTGTGGCTGGGACTCAAGACCCTCCGAGAGAAGAAATTCCTGCTTTTATCAGTCATAAATTGGCACCCCCTTATTAGAATAATAGAGGCATAGAGCTGGATAGCACAGAAATAGACCTCTCGGTCCAACTTGTCCAAGCTACCAGATATCCTAAATTAATCTATTCCCATCTAATCCCAATTCCCAGAAATTGGCCCATATCCCTCCAAACCCTTCCGATTCATATATCCATCCAGATGCCTTTTAAATGTCATATTTGTACCAGCATCTGCCACTTCCTCTGACAGCTCATTCCATGCACACACCAGCCCCAATGTGAAAAAGTTGCCCCTTATATCTCTTTTAAATCTTTCCCCTCCCATCTTAAACTAATGTCCTCTAGTTTTGGACTCCCCTATCCTGGGGAAAAGGCCTTGGCTATTCACCCTATCCAAGCCCCTCGCAATTTTATAAGATCACCCCTCAGCCTCCAATGTTCCAGGAAAAATAACCCCAGCTTAAATCAGCCTCTCCCTATTGTTCAGACCCTCCAAAACTCTGGCAACATCCTTGTAAGTCTTTCCCAAACCCTTTCAAGTTTCAGAGAGATCAGAATTACACACAGTATTCCAAACATGGCCTAACCAATGTCCTTTAAAGCCACAACATGCCCTCCTAACTCCTATACGCAATGCTCTGACCAATAAAGAAAAGCATACCAAATGCCTTCTTCACTATCCTATCTATCTATGATTCTACTTTCAAGGAAGTATGAACCTGGACTCGAGGATCTCTTTATTCAGCAACACTCCCCAGGACCTTACCATTAAGTGTATAAGTCCTGCTCTGATTTTCTTTTCCAAAATGCAACACCTCACATTTATTTAAATTAAACTCCATCTGCCATTCCTCAGCCCAAGGCCTGTGTATGTTATAGTTTGAACCCAACTGTAATAATATGGGAATGCTTCAGCCAATCTGCTAATTGCAAGCTCTTACAAACAGAAGTGAGAGAAATGGAGAAATATGGATAAACTGTTCCTACCCATAAATGGACTAAGAATGAGGAGGCACAGATTTGTGAAAGAAGCAAATGTTCTGTGAGAAGGAACTTTTTCACCCAGCGAGTAACTTTTCTCTGGAATGAATTTCCTGGTAATCTGGTGGAGGGCAGTTTCATTTGAGGCATTAAATAGGGTATTGGATGACTACTTAAATAAAAATGATCTGTAGGATTATGAGAAAAAGGCAGGAATATGGCATTGTCACTCAGAGAGCTGGAGGAGATATGTTGAGCTGAATGACATCCATTGAATGATTCAATGATTCTCAACTAGGTTTTGCATTGCAACTGAGAATGGAATATAAAAAGTAAGGAAGTGTTACTGAGCTGCTCAGTGTGTCAGTGAGACTACAGCCCAGGTTTTCACCACAATGGAGACCCATCATGGTAAAGATATTCTGAAAAGATTTTCAAAGTCCTACGTCTCACTTTAAACCTGGCTTTTGCCATTTTTGCAGGGACCAGGTATAGAGGACAGTCCATGACTGAGGCATGCAAGGTTCCCCAAGGTAGCTGGCTATTTCGCTGAGTGGCTGCCTCCACTCAAATCCAATCTGGAACTTGGAGTGTGCAGATTAGACCAGCTCAGAGCAGATCTGTAGAGGGGAGTTTTGTTAGGCCTTGATGTTACAGATGATGGTTGAGTACAGTTCTGCAACTACTGATGGTCCCCAGTGACTCATTGGTTCCTAGGTTTGAGTAAAATTGATTCCATAGTGGCAGTACTAGACAACATGAGGGAGGGCACCATAAGACTTTGTTTAATAGAGCAGCAATGTATTATTCTTCAACTGTTTTCGGCTGTTGACCCAATTTCCTGTTCAAGTCAATGATCTGCTTCCAACACTATGAGATTCACTGTTAGCTAATGGTCTTTTATGAGGGACTTTATCAAATACATAGAGTCATACAACATGGAAGCAGATCCTTTGGTCCAACCACTCCACATCGACCATAATCGCAAAGTAAACTAATCCCACCTGCCTGCACTTATCCCATATCCCTTCAAACATTTCCTATTCGTGTACTCATTGAAATGTCATTTAAATATTGTAATTGCACCCACACCTATCAATTCCTCTGGAAGTTCATTCCACACATGAACCATTGTCTGTGTAAAAACATTTCCTCTCATGTGTTTTTTAAGTCTTTCTCCTCTCACCTTAAGATGCCCCCTCATCTTGAAATACCCCACTGTAGGGAAAAGACACCTACCTGCCATTCACCTGATCCATACCCCTCATTATTTTATAAACCACTGTAAGGTCACCTCTCAACTTCCTACACTCGAGTGAAGGAAGTACCAGCCTATCCAGCCTTTCCTTATAATGCAAAACCTCCATTCCCAGCAACGTCCTGCTAAATCTCTGCTGACCCTCTCCAGCTTAAAAATAACTTCTCAAAGTCTATATGGACAACACCCATACACATTCCCCTGTCCCCCTCTTTAATATTTTTTTCTAAAAAAATATAATTAGATTAATCAGTGTTGATATACTCTGCAAATCTGATCAATTGAAAATTTTCAATACATCTGCCATCCAATCTTTAACGGAGACATAGTGACAGAGTGTTCTGGGGATATGAATTTAAAACCTGCAAGGTAACTGACTTCAAATATAATTCATGCATAGGGATTGTAAAGCTAGTCTCAGAAATGGTGCAGTGAAAGAACTATTAATTTTCATAAAACTGCAAAATAGTAGAATGCTCCAAATCTGAAATAAAATCAAAAAGTGCTGGAGAAACTCAGCAAGTCTGGAAACAACAGTAGGAGAGAGACAGAGTTAATGGTTTGAATCCAAGTATGCTTCAAAGGCTCATTACTGGTATAAAACTGGTTTACTAATGTTGTTTAAGGAAACAAGTCTGCCTTCCTTACCTGGTCTAGTCTATATGAGACTCCAGATCCACAACAATTTGATTGAGTCTGAGCTGCCCTGTGAAATGTTTTTCCAAATCACTCACTTCAAAAGCAATTAGGGACAGGCAATAAATCCTGCCCATGCCAGAGACACAAATATACTATGAAAAAAAATTCTGAAAAGTCTCAACGAGCCTTAAAATACATACTAAGCTAACCCGTCTACAGTTTCCTGGTTTTAATCGCAAGCACCATCGGATGTTTTAGTAGATTAAAAGTACCAATTGAAATGCAATAATATCACGTCAGATGGAGCTCAGTTAACCTTTGTGCAACCAACTTAGTCTTTTGCTTGGGATTGTGATGGACACATTGGTGCAAATGTGAAGTGGAATGAGATAGAAGATATTAATTGGTTGAGGACTTATAATGTGAAACAAAATAATGAAATAATGCCTACCTATGCAGTGCAATGTGACCAGCAATCCAGAAGAGCAATTTTGGCTGTAAATGAAAAATATATTTCTGAGTAGTGTGTTAACAGATAATTGACAAACATCAAAAGTTGCATGCAACATTGAAATGTGACAAAGAACTGACCTGATGCTAAGCTTTTGGTATGTGTCTTTTGTTGATAAACTCTCATTCAGTAACAGGAACTCTGAAAATTCAACTGTGTTTGCTGAGGTTGATCCATAATAGGAATAGCTGTTGCTGTGAAACACATGTTTAGCGGTAAAAAGCATTGGTATGTTAGCTGGAATGCCCAGTATAAGCAACCACAAAACAACTTTATCTCAGGCTAGGGATGTTTTCTTAATAGCTTTGGCCAGCTGGAAGAATGGAAGAAATTCCACAATCTACATGGAAACAAAGAACTCGAAATTACACATGTCGATATGAATGGGGAAAAGCTTCATTCATTTGTACAACTAGTTAGCGCAGTGGACCAAAGTTGCAGTGCAGATTGACAAATGATGCACTCCTTTCCCAGCTTCCTGTGATTCAATATTTTGGAAATTGTTCAAGTTTTGCTCCCCTAGACCATTCCTGCACTTGGCACTGTTCCAAGTGGGGGTACAGTAACAGCTGATGCAGTGCTGAGATATTGTTACAAAGAAAATTCTGTTCAATTTGGAGATGCTGGCAGTTAAATGATATAGGAACTCACAGCAATCAGTTTGGTGTATCACACTCCCACTTTGGAAAAAGCCCCAGGAAAACTCTGTACTCCTGTACTAAAACAGTTTTTGCTGTCCGTTTACTCGGAGCATTGTGGTGACTGAATTTTAGTTAGGGGGTCATCACGGTCGTTTTGGTGTAACACACTTCACATCAGAAAGCCCCAGAAAAAAACATGTCTTACACACACATACACAAACCTCTTCCATTTGTGTTAGATATTGTATAGTCTACTTTTTTGATGGTGTTAAATGCTGGAGACAACACCACACTCACAGTAGATGAGTGGATTTACACTAATGCACTAGAATATAGAAACATGTAACAGAAGCAACAAGCAATCAGGTTTTTCATTCAGATTTTACCATCTTGGTAAATGATCATGGATGAGCTGACCCAAAGAGCTAATGTTGATCAATTAGTCGATAACAAACCATGAATGAGAGACAATCCCAGTGGTGTAGAGCTTTGGAAAGCATTGTCAACTTTTTTGAATCTATATGAAATGTTTATATTCTAATACTACTCAAAGGCTGTGACAATAACAAAGAAATATGGAGAGAAAGAGGACAAGAGTGACAGACAGAATAACGTATCATGGATTAATCAATAGGCAACGTTACATTAGCTGATAAAAGTTGAACACTGCCGGAACAGAAAAGAATAGTTTATTCATTTTAAAAACTTGGGAAAGAATGTCAGAATGGGAAGCAATACAATCTTGGCTTTAGAAAGAAACAACCTTAGAAAGAATATTATTCCTCATTTGGAATAAGTGAAGAATGTTTAGATAACACTGGCCACAGTTGTACGAATAATATAATGAGAAGGAGAAGACAGGTCGCTATAGAATGAGAGATCAGTTGGAGGCTGTCCATAACGAGCAGAATCCCAATGGACTGATTGGTTTCTCTCTACACATTTTGTCTAAATGAATGGTGTTAATGCATCTGAGTTCTTGATTTTAAAGATGCAGAAAGAGTTAACATTAAAAGGAGGAACGAAGTGAATAATTTAGTCAATCTGCCATCTTACAAAACTGTCTCCCATCCAACCACAGGCCTGAAAGATTAAGCAAACACTTAATTTACAAGTTAACAAGAAACCACAGATTCAAAATACTTTATCAACAAATGGCATTAATTCTCATTGGTCAATTGTTTGTAGATGAGGTCTATCTTTTTGATGAAAAAGGCTCAGTCATCTGAAGAGGTGATGGTGTAGTGGTAATGTTACTGGACCAATTACCCACAGTCCCATGATAATGTTCTGAGGACAAGGGTTTGAATCCCACCATGGCAAGTGGTTAAAATTTGAATTCAATTACAAAGCAACTAGTCTAATGATAACCATTAGACCAATCTGGTTCACTAATATCCTTCCACGAAGGAAATTTGTCATCAATATTTGCTCTGGCCTATATGTGAGTCAAGACTCACAGCAACATGACTGACTCTTAACAGTTGGTTTGCCCACAGCCATGAATGATTTTTTTTTAACTAATGAATTTGGGTGATCTTTTTCCAGCATTATTTGAAATGGAATTGTCTTCAAGATCAGTAAAATATTTTCTTCAAAGTATTTTTAACATTCTTGCACCTTTACAATGTCCTCTTTATGTTGCTTGCTTCCATTCAATTTTTAAAAATTATTGAGTTTGGTTTGTCATGAACATCTTTCCTTCACCATGGAATTGCATGCAATTCTGGTCTCCTTCCTATCGGAAAGATGTTGTGAAACTTGAAAGGGTTCAGAAAATATTTACAAGGACGTTGCCAGGGTTGGAGGATCTGAGCTATAGGAAGAGGCTGAACAGGCTGGGGCTGGTTTCAAAGGAGCATCGGAGGCTAAGGGGTGACCTCATAGAGGTTTACAAAATTATGAGGGGCATGGATAGGGTAAGTAGACAAAGTCTTTTCCCAGGGGTCGGGGAGTCCAGAATTAGAGGGCCTAGGTTTAGGGTGAGAGGGGAAAGACGCAAAAGAGACCTATGGGGCAACGTTTTCACACAGAGAGTGGTACGTGTATGGAATGAGTTGCCAGAGGATGTGGTGGAAGCTGGTACAATTGCAACATTTAAGAGGCATTTGGATGGGTATATGAATAGCAAGGATTTGGAGGGATATGGGCCGGGTGCTGGCAGGTGGGACTAGATTGGGTTGGGATATCTGGTTGGTATGGACGGGTTGGACCGAAGGGTCTGTTTCCATGCTATACATCTCTATGACTCTATAATTTAAGAAGTAATACTGTTCCCTATCTTATCATGGTTGAGAACTCAATATTAAGTCGTTAGGTTCAACACAGCCTAAAGTTAGAATAAAAGTCCTTTACTTTTCTTCAAATGATGACCCAAGACACACAAGACCAATTTCAAGTGCAACAATATAGCATTTGGATCCCTCCATGACCCATCCTTGTGAGGTTTCTCAATGTGACTTCCAATATTGCTTTGTAAATTCCGTGCCCTCAAGAAATTTGGTTACAACATTTAATGCTATTTTATTTAGAGCTTTCACTGGGATAACATCTATCGAGTGAACGTGAGAACATTTGGGGGAACTGCATTAGAAAATACAATGATACAATCTCTTACTGTTACCTGAGGTAACCTATCCTGTTGCAGACTTGCTGTCCATGATCCTTGTTCCAGTGGTCATGACATACTGGTCTCCAGCCATAATCCATGGATTTGGCATAAAGCACAAAAGTTGAGTTTGCCAACAGAACTGTAATTTAGAAGGAAACACAAAGTTGTAACAAAACCTGTTGCCTACATCACAAAGTTCTTTGGGCAGGATTGAAGCATGTTTGACGTATAACTGTGACTGAGGAGCTGGAGAATCGACGTTTCGGGCATAAGCCCTTCTTCAGGAATGAGGAAGGTGTGCCAAGCAAGCTAAGATTAAAGGTAGGGAGGAGGGACTTGGGGGAGGGGCGTTGGGAATGCAATAGGTGGAAGGAGGTTAAGGTGAGGGTGATAGGCTGGAGACGGGGTGGGGGCGGAGAGGTGGGGAAGAAGATTGCAGGTCAGGAAGGCGGTGCTGAGTCCAAGGTTTGGGACTGAGATAAGGTGGTGGGAGGGGAAATGAAACTGGAGAAATCTGCATTCATCCCTTGTGGTTGGAGGGTTCCTAGGCGGAAGATGAGGCGCTCTTCCTCCAGGCGTCGTGTTGCTATGGTCTGGCAATGGAGGAGTCCAAGGACCTTCATGTCCTTGGCGGAGTGGGAGGGAGAGTTAAAGTGTTCAGCCACAGGGCGGTTGGGTTGGTTGGTGCGGGTGTCCCAGAGGTGTTCTCTGAAACATTCCGCAAGTGGGCGGCCTGTCTCCCCAATGTAGAGGAGGCCTCATCAGGTGCAGCGGATGCAGTAAATGATGTGTGTGGAGGTGCAGGTGAATTTGTGATGGATATAGAAGGATCCCTTGGGGCCTTGGAGGGAAGTGAGGGGGGAGGTGTGGGCGCAAGTTTTGCATTTCTTGCGGTTGCAGGGGAAGGTGCTGGGCGTGGAGGTTGGTTGGGTGGGGGGTGTGGACCTAATGAGGAAGTCGCGGAGGGAGTGGTCTTTCCGGAATGCTAATAGGGGAGGGGAGGGAAATATATCCCTGGTGGTGGGGTCTGTTTGGAGGCGGTGGAAATGACGAAGGATGATACGATGTATCTGGAGTTTGGTTGGGTGGTAGGTGAGGACCAGTGGGGTTCTGTCCTGGTGGTGATTGGAGGGGCGGGGTTCAAGGGCGGAGGAGCGGAAAGTGGAGGAGATGTGGTGGAGAGCATTGTCAACCACGTCTGAGGGGAAATTGCGGTCTTTGTAGAAGGGTCCATCTGGGTTGTTCGGTATTGGAATTGGTCCTCCTGGGAGTAGATGTGGCGGAGGCAAAGGAATTGGGAATAGGGGATGGCGTTTTTACAGGGGGCAGGGTGGGAGGAGGTGTAATCTAGGTAGCTGTGGGAGTCGGTCGGTTTATAGTAAATGTCCGTGTTGAGTCGGTCGCCCGAGATAGGACAGGTGAGGTCTAGGGAGGGGAGGGAAGAGTCTGAAATGGTCCAGGTAAATTTGAGGTCGGGGTGGAAGGTGTTAGATTAGATTAGATTAGATTAGATTAGATTACTTACAGTGTGGAAACAGGCCCTTCGGCCCAACAAGTCCACACCGCCCCGCCGAAGCGTAACCCACCCATACCCCTACATCTGCATCTACATCTACATCTACCCCTTACCTAACACTACGGGCAATTTAGCATGGCCAATTCACCTGACCTGCACATCTTTGGACTGTGGGAGGAAACCGGAGCACCCGGAGGAAACCCACGCAGACACGGGGAGAACGTGCAAACTCCACACAGTTAGTCGCCTGAGGCAGGAATTGAACCCGGGTCTCCGGCGCTGCGAGGCAGCAGTGCTAACCACTGTGCCACCGTGCCGCCCACGAAAGTGGATGAACTGTTCAACCTCCTCATTGCCAGTGTAGCTGCGGAAAATGGACTGTTGCCAGTCGGATATGTGGAACAGTCCACCTTCCGCAGCTACATTGGCACCACCCCTCACCTTTCCTCCGCTACATTGATGACTGTATCGGCGCTATCTCGTGCTCCCACATGGAGGTTGAACAGTTCATCCACTTTACTAACACCTTCCACCCCGACCTCAAATTTACCTGGACCATCTCAGACTCCTCCCTCCCCTTCCTAGACCTCTCCATCTGTAGCTCAGGCAACTGACTCAATGTATACTATAAACCGACCGACTCCCACAGCTACCTAGACTACACCTCCTCCCACCCTGCCCCCTGTAAAAACGCCATCCCATATTCCCAATTCCTTTGCCTCCGCCACATCTACTCCCAGGAGGACCAATTCCAATACCGAACAACCCAGATGGACCCTTCTTCAAAGACCGCAATTTCCCCTCAGACATGGTTGACAATGCTCTCCACCACATCTCCTCCACTTCCCGCTCCTCCATCCTTGAACCCCGCCTCTCCAATTGCCACCATGACAGAACCCCACTGGTCCTCACCTACCACCCCACCAAACTCCAGATACATCGTATCATCCTTCGTCATTCCCGCCACCTCCAAACAGACCCCACCACCATGGATATATTTCCCTCCTCTCCCCTATCAGCGTTCCGAAAAGACCACTCCCTCCGCGACTCCCTCGTCAGGCCCACACCCCCCACCAACCCAACCTGGGCGGCACGGTGGCACAGTGGTTAGCACTGCTGCCTCACAGCGCCAGAAACCCGGGTTCAATTCCCGACTCAGGTGACTGACTGTGTGGAGTTTGCACATTCTCCCCATGTCTGCGTGGGTTTCCTCCGGGTGCTCCGGTTTCCTCCCACAGTCCAAAGATGTGCAGGTCAGGTGAATTGGCTGTGCTAAATTGCCCCTAGTGTTAGGTAAAAGGGGTAAATGTAGGGGAATGGGTGGGTTGCGCTTCGGCGGGTCGGTGTGGACTTGTTGGGCCGAAGGGCCTGTTTCCACACTGTAAGTAATCTAATCTAATCTAAAACCTCCACTCCTGGCACCTTTCCCTGCAACCGCAAGAAATGCAAAACTTGCGCTCACCACTCCCCCCTCACTTCCCTCCAAGGCCCCAAGGGATCCTTCCATATCTGTCACAAATTCACCTGCACCTCCACACACATCATTTACTGCATCCGCTGCACCCGATGTGGACTCCTCTATATTGGGGAGACAGGCCGCCTACTTGCGGAACATTTCAGAGAACATCTCTTGGATACCCGCACCAACCAACCCAACTGCCCCGTGGCTGAACACTTTAACTCCCCCTCCCACTCCTCCAAGGACGTGCAGGTCCTTGGCCTCCTCCATCGCCAGACCATGGCAACAATACGCCTGGAGGAAGAGTGCCTCATCTTCTGCCTAGGAGCCCTCCAACCACAAGGGATGAATGCAGATTTCTCCAGCTTCCTCATTTCCCCTCCCCCCACCTTATCTCAGTCCCAACCCTCAGATTCAGCACCGCCTTCCTGACCTGCAATCTTCTTCCTGACCTCTCCTACCCCACCCCCTCTCCGGCCTATCACCCTCACCTTAACCTCCTTCCACCTATCGCATTCCCAACGCCCCTCCCCCAAGTCCCTCCTCCCTACCTTTTAGCTTAGCCTGCTTGGCACACCTTCCTCATTCCTGAAGAAGGGCTTTTGCCCGAAATGTCGATTCTCCTGCTCCTTGGATGCTGCCTGACCTGCTGCGCTTTTCCAGCAACACATTTTTAAGCTCTGATCCCCAGTATCTGCAGTCCTCACGTTCTCCTAGTGTAACTGTGACTGCAACATAACGAATGACATTTACTCTTTCCTGGATAATAGAGCACCTCAAGCAGATGGTAGCCCAGTCCGTGACGTGGTGGTATTGAGAGTAATATCGAATGGCTTTAAATATGAGGAGAAGTTGGATAAACTCGGATCGTTTTCACTGGAAAGGTGAAGGGTGAGGGGCAACCTGGTAGAGTGAGATCGACAAAATTATGAGAGATGTACATAGGGTGAATAGTCAGAGGCTTTTTCCCAGGGTGGAAAGGTCATCTACAAGTGTGCACAGGTTCAAGGTGAGAGGGGGTAAGTTTAGGACAGAAGTGCAGGGAAAGTTTTTCAGACAGAGGGTAGTGGGTATTTGGTATGCACTGCCAGTGGAGGTGGTGAAAGCAGTCACATTAGGAACATTAAAGTGTATCTTATTAGACACATGAATGGAAGGTGAACAAAGGGATAGTTACTGCACATGACAATAAGTAACTGTCTAAATAAGGGTTAGGAATCGGCACAGGCTCGGTGGGCCAAAGGGCCTGTCCCTATGCTGTATTGTATTATATAATTGTGTAAAATTTTGTTTTAAATCTCAAAATTTGATGACACTCCATCTCCTGTTATGTTATTCTCTTGAATGCAGAGACATGAATTATCTTATTTCAGATTTTAAATGTGCTATTTTCTACACAATGCTGAGACTTAGCAAACATATTTAAATCAAAGGCATCCATGCCATAACAGAGACATAATAAGATATATTAGAGTATGCCAGCTACCTGATGTTTTAATTCTGCAGACTCATTCATGAGCTATTAGTCCTGACTTTGCAAGAAGGATAATGATAAGGTCATCAGCATTAACTATTGTAAAAGATTAAGTTGGACAGCAACTTCCATCCACAGGGAAATATGGAATTTGCAAAGATGTTGCCCAGATTTCCTTACTCATCCAGAAGCTGTGCTGGTTGGAAATACTTACAGAAGAGATTTGGTATTAAATACAGCAAGGCTTTTATTAACTGACACCTTCAGGACCAGGTCTGTGTTACTTGATCAAATATTCCAGATAATCAAGAGGTACGTAAAACCATAGTAAATCCTGACCAAACGAAGATTACAGACATCAACATCCCTCAAAAAATCTATGTAAAAACATCAACACAGTTCCTAAAACACACAGTATTCGATACAAATGTAATGTAGTGCGTATACACATCACTGTTATACAATTACAGCTGAAACACTTGGACATCGCAGTAGATTGTGATATTTGAGCTATATACATTTGCTAGAATGCCGGTTGATAGATTGCCAGTTAAAACAAATTTTCCCTTAAATGAAAGACTGTGACGTTGTAGCACTTACATGATAAAGGAAAAGAAAGAAGCACTGAGCTGAGATGTAGTGGGCACATGACCAGACTGTGCCAATCTCATGAAACCAATATGAGATACATAAAGACAATTTGTGATTAAAACTCATATATTATATGGTATTGAAGTACAGTAAATAAACTCTTATGTGAAGAAACCTTTATTCCCTATTTCTGATTGAAAGCTTTCTGGATGTTTTAAATACTAAAATGAAATTCCCTGCAGTCTGAAAAAACAATGGCACAGGACTTGGGAATGCGCAAGTGAAGTTTATTTCAGGAAAACAGCTTTAAGCAATGCAACTTTCCATTCACAAATCCATGTGTCCATGCCCATTCAGACAATTTTATAACCAATTCTAGCATTTTCCCTCCTACTGATATAAGGCTAGTAGGTCTATAGTTCGCTGTTTACTCTCTCACTTCCTTCTTAGATAGCAAATGGCATTATTAACTTGCAAACCACAGGAAACATTCTAAAATGCTACAGAAGTTTGCAAGATAATCGACAATATATCAACTATTTCTATTGCCACCTCTTTCAACACTCTAAGATAAATACCATCAGGCCCTGGGAATTTGTCAACTTTTTGCCTCATAATTTCTCCTGTACAAACGTTAATTTCCTTCATGCTTATGATAAATCTAAATATGATGTTTCTTAGGCGGGCAATACTTAGGATGATCAGTGGAGCAGCAATTATTTAAAAATAGTTATCCTTAAATTCTTTTCTCTTTGAAACCCGTTCATTTTTAAATTGAATTATTAATCCCACTTAAAAAAATACAAAATATTTTATTCGTGGCTTGGTGATATTAATAACTCAAATAAGTTGAATCCAATAACAGGTACCATTACTGCTACGTATAACATGGTGGGTGAGTATGCAACTAAATGCCACTTGATCAAGCAGCAAATAAGCAGTGTGACTTGTTTAAGTGCCACGTGATCAAATATCACATGGTTAAACATTCAAGAACGCTACAGTCTGAAATACACAATGGGGAGCAAAAATATTGTATCAGCACTTTCAATACAAGTCAAAACTATATAGCAAGGTTTCTCTTACAGCATTCTTCATCCTCGCCATAACGGCACTGAGGAATCCCATCACACCAATGTGATGGACTCACACATCCATCACTCTTTCCACAGGGTATACAGTTGGAAGTCGAAACTGAAATAATAAAAAGGAAAAGATTAGATTCCATTTGAGCAAACACCATCCTAATTACATCGAAGATGCAAGGGAAGGAGGCAGGTGGAAATGTCACCTTCCACCTTTTGCTCTGATTAAATCTTTCTGACCTTTCTGTCAAGAGTCTTCCCTCCCTACCTCCAACTGAGGCCTTTAAGTCATCTGCCATCTCCATATTAGCAGCAGGTGGGGAGCACTCTTATTCTTGCAGGAGAAACCTGAACTTAATACGGATTCCCATGAGCGGGATCATGGGGAGATTGGTTCAGGACATCCACAGGCCATAAAAGGCTCTATATAAATGCGAATTCTTTCTTACTTAATCTCTCTCCAATTCTATAATTCTATGTGTGATCATCCTTTTTAATTTTAACATCTGCATAAAGCTTTACATATTTAAGTAAACATAATTCTCTATTTTCTTTTATAATTTTTCCTAACCAATCAAACTTTCTGCTTCAGCCTCAGAATATGATGTTAGAGGCAGTTACACACCTTATAAGTGAGCTCCACTGTTCTTATTCATGTGCCTAGTATTTCTCAAAGAAGAGATCAGAGAGATAGTACATATTTTTAAACTCTAAAGCTTAATACATTTGTGAAAAAGGGCATTGGGAAAATAAGATTGTTATACTCACTAAAATACCAGGCGACACCAGATGCAATCCCCAAAAAAAGCAGCACACCACCAATAAGCAAAGCAACCAATAGGTTTGTCTTCTTAGCTGTAATATTACAATCATAGCAAGTGTGTTAGAGCAAAACTGACAGTCCACTACATGACTTTAAGTCAGTTATCATCAGATGGACTGTATGCTCGTCTTTATATCGAATGACACAGCATAGAAACAGACAATTCGGCTCAACACATACATCTTGATAGTTGATGTTAAATAAAACGCCTCTTCAACACTTCTACATCTAACTTTGTCAACATATCTTTCTACTGTTTTCTCACTCCTTAGAGCAAAGATCAGTTCACTAATGAACAGTTTACTAATGATTCATTAATGTCCCTGAGGGAATGAAACTGCCATCTTTACCTGGTTTGGCCTTTATGTGACTCCAGACCTACAGCAACGTGGTTGACTCTTAACTGCTCTCTGGTATGCTTCAGATACATGGGATATTGGTGAGATCACATCTAGAGTACTGTGCACAGTACTGGCTACTATATTTGCAGAAGGATGTTAATGCACTGGAAGCAGTTCAGAGAAAGTTTACTCGACTAACAGCTGTAATGAACAGATTGGATTGCCTTATGACGAAAGGCTAGAAAGGCTAGGCCTGTATCCTCTGAAGGTTACAGGAAGGAAACAATAACTGCAGATGCTGAAAACCAAATACTGGATTAGTGGTGCTGGAAGAGCACAGCAGTTCAGGCAGCATCCAAGGAGCAGCTAAATCGACGTTTCGGGAAGGGCTTTTGCCCGAAACGTCGATTTAGCTGCTCCTTGGATGTTGCCTGAACTGCTGTGCTCTTCCAGCACCACTAATCCTGTATCCTCTGAAGTTTAGAGGAGTCAGAGGTAATGTAAATGAAGCATCTAAGATCCTGAGGGGACTTGACCAGGTGGAGGTGGATCAGATGTTTCCACTTGTGGGAACATCTAGAACTAATTGTCTTGATTAAAAATAAGAGGTCACCCACTTATGAGCGAAATGAGGGGAAAAAACTCTCCAGAGGGTTGAGAATCTTTGGAATTTCCTTCCTCAAAAGGGAGCGGATACAGAATCTTTAAGCCAGAGGTCGATAGATTTTTTGATTTCCAAAGGGATAAAAGATTATCAGAAGTATGCAGGAATGCAGAGTTGATGGTGAAATCATTATCTTATTGAATGGTGGTGAACAGGCTTAATAGGCTGAGTGGTCTCCTCTATTCCTGATGAAGGGCTTTTGCCCGAAACGTCGATTTTTCCTGCTCCTTGGACGCTGCGTGACCTGCTGTGCTTTTCCAGCACCACTCTGATCCAGACTCGGGTTTCCAGCAGCTGCAGTCCTCATTTTTACCTACTCTTTTTCTTTGTCTTTTTATGTCTGAATGGGTCATGTCCACAGGGGCTCACTCAATGTTACTGAAAATGCAAGGAATTTTCATTGGACATTCTTGTGCTTCTTCTTATAGGGATCTCAGTTGACACCTTATCAACCTGCTGCTGTTCAAGAACCATTTATCCTTTCCATCCTCCTTGTACCTTCTTCCAACATGTGGTGGTGAGATGGTGCATCTTCTTGCATAGTTGTAGCACTTGGCATTCACAAATGGATAATACTGTGACCAATGTTCCTCTAAACATCCTTAATGGGACTTTGTAATGACACTCACTGGGGCATTAAGCTTGTCCGGCTGCAGGTTATTTACTGGTTACGATCTCTGACTTCTCTCCAGTAATGTCTGCCATTTCCATGAGCAAGTTATTTCAAAGGTAACTTCGGCAAAGGTAACTTAATGCAAATATACTCACTTCTTAATGACACACAAAAATAGCCACAAGAGTGTGCTATAACATCCAATCTGAGCCCAAGTTTCAGCTCTAAATCTGTAACTTTTCAAGGAATTCGAATGCAACTAATAAATTGATATATAATGCTAACTTCCAAAAATGTTGGCCATGAGACTGTCATTACTTGTTATATTGAATTCACTTTTGCTCCTTTTGCCAATTACTTCATGCAGTCAACAACTATCTCCTCACAATTAAAAGCATTGTAAATTTTAGTCAAGAGTGTGGTCCTGGAAAAGCACAGCAGGTCAGGCAGCATCCAAGAAACAGGAAAATCAATGTTTCATGAGTCCTTCATCAGAAATCCATTCTAAAATTTTAGATCATCTGTAAGCATTATAACAACGTCACCTATACGAAGAGTAAATTATTGACATACACAATGAACAGAATAGTAAAAAATATTAAGTCACGCAGGAAGCAACCTTCAAGTCACAAAAAATATTCTGAGTTGAGAGTGTGGTGCTGGAAAAGCACAGCCAGTCAGGCAGCATCCGAGGATCAGGAGAAATCAACGTTTCAGACATAAGCCCTTCATCAGGAATGAGGCTTGTGGGTCTGGGCTGAGAGATAAATGGGAGGGGGGTGGGGTTGGGGGGAGATAGCTGGGAAAGTGATAGGTAGATGAAGGTGAGGGAGAACATGATAGGTCAGAAAGGCCGGTGCCGAGTTGGAGGCTTGGGACTGGGAAATGAGGAAATGAGTAAGCTGTTGAAATCCACATTAGTCCCGTGTGGTTGCAGGGTCCCAAGGCAGAATATGAGGCGTTCCTCCTCCGGGTATCGGGTGGTAACAGTTTGGCGGTGAAGGAAACTCAGGACTTGCATGTTCTTGACAGAGTGGGAGGGGGAGTTGAAGTGCTCAGCCATGGGGCAGTGCGGTTGGTGGGTTTGGGTGTCCCAGAGATGTTGTCTGAAACTATCTGCAAGAAGGCATCCTGTCTCCTTGATGTAGAGTTGACCGCACCGGGTGCAATGGATGCAGTAGGTGACATTGGGGGAATTTCTGACAGATGTGGAAGGATCCCTTAGGGCCTTAGACAGAGGTGAAAGAAGTGGTGTGGGCACAGGTTTTGCACTTCCTGTGGCTGGGAAAGGTGCCAGGAGTGGGGTGTGGGCTGGTCGGGGGTGTGGACCTGATGAGGGAGTCGCGGAGGGAATGGTCTTTTCGGAACGCTGATAGGGGTAGGGAAGGAAATATATTTCTGATGGTGGGGTCTGTTTGGAGGTGGCAGAAGTGATGGAGGATGATGTGTTAATGTGGAGGTTGGTGGGGTGGAAGGTGAGGATGAGGGTGGGGGGTGGGATTCTGTCCTTGTTGCTTTGGGAGGGGTGGGGTTCAAGGATGGTGGAGCATGAAGTAGAGGAGATACGCAGGAGGGGATTGTCAACCACGTGGGGAGGGAAGTTGAAATCATGGAAGAAGAAGGCCATCTGGGACTTTCTGAGATAGAATTGATCATCTTGGGAACAGATGCAGAGGAGGCAGAGGATTTGGGAATAAGGGATGGTGTTTTTACAGGAGGTAGGTTGGGAGGAGGTACAGTCTAGTTAGTTGTGGGAGTCGGTGGGCTTGTAGTATATGTCAGTGGTTAGTCAGTTGCCAGAGATGGTGATGGAGAGATCCAGGAAGTGGAGAGTCCTGCAGACGCCAGAGTTCAGAGACGAGAGTATGGTGCAGTGCAGATGCAGTCCTCACTTTCTCCCACAAAAAAATGTTCTTCCAGCCTTTATCCTTTGTCCCATTGACTATCACGGTTTGATCTAGTGACTTTAAAAGAACAGCGATATACCTCCAAATCGAATTGCTGCATGAGTTGCAAGGGCACTTGCAGGTGTTGGTGTTTCCATGCATCTACAGCTCTAGTCTGTCGTGGAAGACGCTGTTGAAAAAGTTTTGATGAGTCTAATCATGGTAATGCCATAAAAACTCGAGAGGAGATGATTAGACCCTCAATTGTTGGAGATGGTCATGGTATGGCATTTGTATGAAATGAATGTTAATTACCACTTATCAGGCCAAGCCTGAGTGTTCTCCAGATCTTGCTGCACATGTACACAGACTGCTTCAGAGTCTGAGTGGTGGCAAACAGTGCTCAGTCATCAGCAAATATCCTTATCTCTGACCTTGTGATGGACAAAAGGTCATTGATAAAACAGTTGAAAATAGTTGGGCCAAGGATAGTACCACAAGGACTTCCTGCAATGATATTTGAGGGCTGAGAGGACTGACTTCTAACAATTTGGAAAGGCAAGGACTGCTCTCACTTATAACATTACTTAGTAAGTTACGTTCTACTTTATATATGAAACCTCAAACCAGAAGGACAAGTAACAGGTCTTTTTGTCAATAATAATACACAGCACCAATAGATCCGTACTTCTGTAGGTGCTTATTATGTGCTCTAGTGTCAGCGTTGACTGATTTGTAGCACACCCACCTCTACAGTTAGAAGGTTTTGGGTTCAAGTCCTGTTCCAGAAACTCAAACATATAATCTCAGTTTGCGTTTCAGTACAGTACACCACAGAGGGAGCTGTACACTATTGTGTATGCATTCTATTTCAGACAAAATGCTGAATTGAGATCTTGCCTTTTCTCAAGCAAATAAAAAAGATCCTACAGCGCTGTTTCAGATAAGGTGTTCTCCCCATTGTCCCAGACAATATTTATGCCACAGGAGAAAGTGAGGACTGCAGATGCTGGAGATCAGAGCTGAAAATATGTTGCTGGAAAAGCCACAATCTAATTCTATGTCTCTTCTTCATTGTACTCTGTGCAAATTGGTTGACACCACATTTCTTACATCACGTTGAGAGTTACACTTCAAATCAAATACTCCATTAACTAAAGAGACTTTTAGGAAAAGCAATATTCTACTGCTCATCAAGGATTGGTTAACTCCACGGGTCAACTTGTAACAGATTGCAAGTTACAGAGCAGGCACAACAGCAAACCAATTGATTTCAGTGGCATGGTGGCTCAGTGGTTAGCAATGCTGCCTCACAGCACTAGGAACCTGGGTTGCAAATCCAGCCTCAGTTAACTGTCTGGAGCTTGCACATTCTCCCTACGTCTGCATGGGTTTCTGTCAGGTGCTCCGGTTCCCTCCCACAATCCAAAGATGGGCAGGTTAGATGGATTGGTCATGCTAAATTGTCCATATCAGGAATGTGAATATCACCATGGGAAATGTAAGGTTACAGATAAAGGGTAGAGGTGTGCGACTGGGTGGGATGCTGTTTGGAAAGTCCATGTGGATTTGATGGGCTGAATGCCCTGATTCCATACTGGATGGATTCTGTGGAAAATACTGAAAATCTGAAAAAAGAAAATGCTAGGGAATCTCAGCAGGTCTGGCAGCACCTGCAGAGAGAGGGAAATAGATTAACATTTCAAGTTCAACATGACTCTTCATCAGAACTGAAAGGGATTGGAAAATGATGTTTCAATACTGTATCCAGAGGAGAATATAGAACAGATGTTGAAGGTGCCCAGGGCCAATGTCAAAAGTTTTGCTGATGGTCATGAAGGAAAGATAGAAATGTAAGAAAAGTGTAAATCAAGGTAAGAATGGATCTGCTCTGCTGAGCAATGTCAACAAGACACACCTATATGTCTGTGTGTCTCTGTATTTGTCAAGAGTGAGGAGGGAAGTGGTAGAGACAGGATGAAATGAGAAAATTAAGTAAAATGAAGGATACAGAGACTCTGAAGTTGTGGATTTCAATATTGAGTGTTAAAAATTGTATGGTGCATGAGCAGAAAATGAGCTTGCATTGTATTTCATTGGAACATTGTCACAGACCCAAAATGGACATGTAGTGTGAGATTCTTTTTATTCACATATGGCTGCTTCTGGCTAGATTAGCCTTTATTACCCATCCTGAGTTACCCAGAGGGCAATTAAGAGTCAAACACATTGCTGTGGGTCGAGAGTCACATGGAAGCCAGACCACATAAAGATAGTAGAAAGACATTTGTAAACCAGATGGATGTTTCTGACAATCAACAATGAATTGATGGTCATCATTAGACCTCTAATTCCAGATTCTTTATTGAATTGCAATTCCACCAACTGCCATATGGCGGGATTTGAACTTGGGTGCCGAGAAAATTAGCTGAGTTTAACAGTCTACTGGATTAATAGTTTAGTGATAATACCACTCGGCCAATGCCTCCCCAATCAAGATGTTTATTACAATGAAAAGGGTCTGGGGCCTTTCCTATGAACAGAGTGGAGGTGTTCCGTCAAGGAGTCACCCTTTAGGAGAGAGATTTAGGATGTCCTGAGACTGTAAATGTTGTAGTTTGCCTTCAATATCCCCCACAATTTCAGCCTAATTTAGACCAAGGCCAGTGATTTACTTGCACACTGATGTTTAATTGTGTCTCCTGGGCATAATTAAACTGTCTCAAACCAACCATGAGAGGGGAAGGGTTTTTCAATCTATCATTATCAGAGATGCACACAACCATCTATGGGAGCAAATGCTGAGGGAGGGATTAATCCAGGAGGAAGAAGTGCATACCTGGCACAGCAACAAAACTTCTCTGATTGAATGATTGAGTCCCATAAATTGGAGGTTGATAGACATTGTAGGTTGGTGAGTGGTAGTGACTGGATGCGTGCTCATAAAATATATGATGATTACTGTGCGAAAATTTCGAATTCGAGTAGGGGTTTCTTTCCTGTAAAGGAAACATCTTCGGGTAAAATGGATTTCCATGACAATTTTGTCCCCAAACCCCAAATCTTCTTCACTTAGTTACCACAGTCACAGAGCACAGAGCATACTATGAGGGACATGATTGAGAGAGAATTTCGGCGGTGTTCACTGACGTGCCATACAAACACTTGGCTCTCTATAGTTCCCTAGCTGTAGTTTCCAAGGGCGAAGGCACACCGAGTGGAGTCAGCAAGGAAGCTCCAGGTCCCAGATTACTTCAGGTCATTGTTGGGGGGGTGGGGGTGCATGGAAAATGTCAGACTGTGGAGTGAAGTCTCAGGGAGTTTACTGTTGCATGGAGGAGTGAGGGGGGCCACTGTTGCTGAAGGAGAGGTGTTTTTAGTGGAGGAGAGGGCACTGATAGTCAATAGAGGGTGCGCTTGAGAACGGGTGGATTGAGTAAGTTCATTGGTGAGACGAAGCATTGACAGTAGAGTGGGAAGGAAAGCAGCTGAGAAGCACTGGCACTGGGGCTCCTCATGGTGTGCTAGTGGTCACTGATATTTATGGGAGGGAGCACAGCCTGGAGATAATAGGGCTGTGGAGTGGGGCAGTGCCTTAAACAAACTCGCTACCACCGCTACATTTGCTTTCTCAGTGCCTGCCTCCGTAACCAACTCATCCCACACGGACTCCAGACCACCTTTAAACCAGCAGAGTTCGGACCCAAACAGGACAAACAGTACAGACTACAGATTCAAAAACACCAGCAACAGTTCTCCTTCAAGATCCTCTGTTCCATGCTTGCAGCAATGCGCCGGCACCTAACCTCTCTACAGTCAGCCCTGCTACAGCTGAGGGCCACACTCTCTCAGAATTGCAAAGGACCCACTCTGTACTACATCCTCAGGAGAATTCATACTCTCAACAAACAGTATTTCAATTCCATCTCAAACATCAAAAACTGTAAGTACAACAAACTTTTATCTACCACCTCCATAACCAGCGCTCCTCAAACATTCCAGAAGATTCCCCTGGCATCAGAAACTACTCAGACGCCATTAGCCATGCGGCTGATGCAGCTGTCATCCCCACGCTGATTGATGATGTCACTTCCAGCCCCATCATGGCCACTCCCACAACCACTTCCACCCCTCACAATTCCTCATGCATCACACGTGACATCACTTCCGCCCCTCACATCATCGCTGAGTGGGGCAGTCAGGAAAGTGGAGTTGAGACGTTAGTCAACTCAGCCATGTTGCTATCAAATGACAGAGCAGGCTTGAAGGTCAGAATGGCCTTCCTATTCCTCATCCTCCTATGTTTTATGAGCGATCACTGGCAGTGGTGAAGGGACACTGACAATAAGAGGAGAGAGCACTGATAGTGGCATTTAGTGTCACGAATGATGGTGCGGGAACACTGGCAGATAGTGGGTAGAGGGTGCATTGGAACCATGCTTAGAGATACCAAATTTGGGAGGAGAGGCAGCCAATTTAATTGGCATGCATCCATTCTCTTAGAAATGTATGAAGAGGTACGAAGGTTACTTTTAGATGTTACAGTCTTAACAACCACAATCCTCCACACATTTAACCAGTCATAGAGTCACAGAGCTGCACAACATGGAAACAGACCCTTCAGCCTAACTCATCCATGCTGACCAGATATCCTAAATTAATCTACAGGTCATTCTGCTATAATGCGCAATTCATCAACATGCATTTAGTGTAACGCGGTTAACGAATTGGAAACACAATTTCTAAAGCACGAACTTTTAAAACATGTGTTGGTTGTAAAGCGATTACATCACCCAACACTTTAAGTATTGTTTCTAAAGCATAATATTTCTTTATGCAAGGTTGCACAAAAACGCAACCATCATGTTATAGAAGAACTGAGTGTAGACACATTTGCCAGCATCCCTCTAAACCCTTCTTATTCATATACACATCCAGATGTTTTTTAAATGCTGTAATTGTACCAGCCTCCACCACTTCCTTCGGCAGCTCATTCCATACACGTACCACCCTCTATGTGAAAACATTGCTGCTCGGGTCTCTTTTAAATCTTTCCCCCTCACTTAAACCGAGCTTTGGATTCCCCCAGCCTGGAGAAAAGACCTTGTCTATTCATCCTATCCATGTCCCTCATGATTTTATAAACCTTATAAGGCCAACCCTCAGCCTCTGACACTCCAGGGAAAACAGCCCCAGCTGATTCAGCCTCTCCCTTTAGCTCAAACTTTGGCAACATCCTTGTAAATCTTTTCTGAACCCTTTCAAGTTTCACACATGGTGGCTCAGTGGTTAGCACTGCTGTCTCACAGCACCAGGGTCACAGGTTCAATTCCAGCCTTGTGCGACTGTCTGTGTGGAGTTTGCACATTCTCCCTGTGTCTACGTGGGTTTCCTCTGGCTCCTCTGGTTTCCTCCCACAGTCCAAAAATGTGCAGGTCAGGTGAATTGGCCATGCTAAATGGCTAGTAGTGTTAGGTGCATTCGTCAGAGGGAAATGGGTCTGGTTGGGTTACTCTTCGGAGGGTCGGTGTGGACTGGTTGGGCCGAAGGGCCTGTTTCCATACTGTAGGGAATCTAATCTAATCTATAGCAGGGAGACCAGAATTAAATGCAGTAGGAGTTTATATTCACATGTTTGTTCCAAATCTTTATGCATCTTAACTCATTGTAAATTATTGCTGTCATAGTTTTTGGCTCAGGCGCAAACATTGGAAGTAAAGTTTCACAAATCTCTGTGTGAGTTAATATCAGCAATGAATGGATTCCGTTATGAAGAAATTTTAGAAAAAACAAGCTTCTGATTATTAAAACAGAGAAGGTAAAGGTGAGATCTGATCAAAAGTCAAAATTGTGAAGTTTTTTGATAGGGAAATGGAACACTATTTCATTGAGTGAGTAACTAAAGATGATGAATTTAGGATAATTGCTTAATGAAAGTTAGGAGACTTTTTTCAGAATCTATCATGGTGTCTAAAAATGAATTGGACATTCACTTCTGGAGAACATCGAAACATAGAAAATTGAGACAGAAGTGGGTGGCACGGTGGCTCAGTGGTTAGTACTGCTGCCTCACAGCACCAGGGACCAGGGTTCGATTCCTGCTTCAGGCGACTGTCTGGGTGGAGTTTGCACATTCTCCCTGTGTCTGTGGGGGTTTCCTCTGGGAGCTCTAGTTTCCTTCCACAACCTAAAGATGTGCAGGTTAGGTGAACTGGCCATGCCTGTAGTGTTAGGTGCATTAGTCAGGGTAAATCTAGGGTAGGGGAATGAGTCCGGGTGGGTTCCTATTCGGTGGGTCAGTGTGGACCGGTTGGGCCGAAGGGCCTGTTTGCACACTGTAGGGAACCTAATCTTAAAAAGTACGCCTTTGAGACTGCTCTGATTCGTGAAGATATGAAAATATTACACGATACAATACAACAAAATGCCTCGAACATGGGATATTTGAGGAAGATATCTCCTTCTTCCCCATCTGCTCAGCTCTGTGGTCAATTAGTTATGAACTATTTTCAGATACATGCATCCCAGTAACCACACACAAAGAGTCTGACTCTGATCAATCCTTAGGTTTGATTGGTATAATTCACTCTGTGTTCCACAAGCCACATTGTTTATTATAAACTGGTAACTCTCACCTGGATGACAAAAGTTCAAGGGTTAGTCCTAGGAGGGGCACAGACTAGCTACGGATATGTTAGAGTCAGTGGAACCACAGAGGCCCCTTCAGCAATGCTCAAATACACAGAAGTGGAAGGTGAAATCCCTTCTGGAAGTAGCCAAAAGGCCAGGAAAAGTGAATAGTGGAGAGAAGGGTGAGATGAGGGGGGAAGAAATTCCACCCACCCCCAACACGTGGATTGACACTTTTTGATAGAGGCTCCTCATCCAATCAGGAGGTGACTTCTCCCCAGATTTGCTGCAAAGGGTCGTAGCCTGTGATTGGAGAAGCAGTGCTGGGTGAGCAAGTCTGCCAGGCTAGGTCTAGATGGGCTAACAGGAAGAGTCTTCAGTAAGAGGTCCGAAGGTGGAGAAGGGAGGACAGAGTTTGGCAGGGGAAACACTAATGAGTCTGCAAGCTCAGAAGATGGCAGAGAAATAGGCGGTTCTTTTTAACTCTTCACAGGATGAGGGAATCCCCAGCTAGGCCAGCATTTATTGCCCATCCCGAATTGCCCAGAGGATATTGCTGTGGGTCTGGAGTCACATACAGGCCAGACAGTTAAGGATAGCAGTCTCCTTCCCTGAAGGATGTTAGTAAACCAGATGCCTTTTCTCTGACAATCGATAATGGGCTTGTGGTCCTCATTCAACTTAATTCCAGATATTTATTGAATTCAAATTCCCCCATCTGTTATGGCAGGATTTGAACCCAATTCCCTGACAAGTGCCAGACAAAGCTCAGGGTAGATGTGAATCTGCAGGGCAAAGCCCTGGAAGTGGAGAGAGTCTGTTAGACAAGGCCTGGGGCAATGGAGTCTTTGGTGCTGGAAAAGCACAGCAGGTCAGGCAGCATCCGAAGAGCAGGAAGATCGACATTTTGGGCAAAAGCCATCAGGAAGCCCGAAACGCCGATTCTCCTGCTCCTTGGATGCTGCCTTATCTGCTGTGCTTTTCCAGCACCACACTCTCGACTCTAATCTCCAGCACCTGCAGTCCCCACTTTCTCCCAATAGAGTCTCTGGACAAGGCCTCGTTGGGCAGGGAGAATGACTCTGCAGTGTGGGTAAGGGCAATGAGCTAAGGGTAGCAAATCTGATACGGAGGGGGATTGACCGTGTAGGGTGAAATCAGTGGGAGTGCACAGCAGACAGTTCTCTTGGCAAGGCGGAAGGGCAAGGGTCTGATGATGGAGGCAAGAATTGATAGCTTGAAATATGGGAGTCAAGTCACTACCTATAGGCCATAGCAGCTGCTTAAGAAACCCCAGAGGGTCAGGCCTTGCCTGTGATTTAACAGAGGAGCCTTGAAACACACTTTATATGTTACAATGCCTGAAATGTCTTTTAAACATGCACCGGGCCTAACTGAGAAATAGCTCAGATGTCTTTCAATCATCTGTGGGGGCCAGGCCCTAGTTCCACCTGCTTTTTAAAGCCCCATTTTTAATAACACACTTTGACCTCAGGCCGGAGACAAGAAGCTTAAAATTACAGAAACTGAAGAAGGTTAGATAATATAAACCCAGATGTAGCCCTGTGAAAAGATTATACAGATATGCTTTCTAGTTTACAGAGCCTTGTACTTACTGCATAATTGATGAAAGACATGTTTCAATAAATTCAGAACCGTCCAGCCCCAAATCTTTTAACACTTGATGGAATCTGAAATGTGATATAGGAAACTGGCTTGTGAGGAGAGGTTATCAATAAAGACAATCCCAGAACTGGCAACTCCTGAACTTTGATGGCACATCAATTCTTCACTCAAGGAGAGGCCTAAGAGGGCACTTTAATCCCAGATGATCATGGCTCCAGGAGGGAAAAGTCACTTTACATCATTTAAGCTAATTGGATATCACAGCAGTGATAACAAACCAAATAAAAGATCATCGTAAAGTAACAATCAACTGAGCCACGATTGACAATGCTGCCACCACTCTGTGGTCATTAATTCAGCATTACCATCACATAGTAGTAAATCCCTAAGGAATTCCCTTCATTGGAGATCACTTGCAACAATCTTTTACAAAGTTAAGAATCACACAACACCAGGTTATAGTCCAACAGGTTTTTCTTGGAAGCACTAGCTTTCAGAGTGCTGCTCCTTCATCAGGTGGACACCAGTGCTTCCAAATAAATCTGTTGGACTATAACCTGGTGTTGTGTGATTTTTAACTTCGGACACCCCAGTCCAACACCGGCACCTCCACGTCATAACAACCTTTTAGTCTTTTTTCCTCTTCTAATTTGGATGCACCTCTCCCTACCTACTCCTCCCTTCTCTTTATTGCATGCTTTTGGGAGCTGGTGGGTTTTAGATTAACTGCAGCAAAGCATTGTCATGACAGGGTTGACTGATAGATTTATTGTCATCATATGTACCCAAATAGAGTGAAAAGCTTTGTTTTGCCAGCAGTACAGGCAGATCATGGCAAACCAGGTAAAATAGATCATAGGGTGCTTAGGCAGAGCAAAGCATACAGGGTTACAGCAGCGCAGAAGGTGTGCAAAAGCAAGATCCGCATTATTTGAGGTACAAAAGTCCATTCATCAGCCTAACAACTGCAGGGAAGAAGCTGTTCCTGAACCTGCTGGTGTGTATGTGTTCAGGCTTCTGAGGAGTCTTTGGTGAAGCCTTTCCGTGGCAATGATAAGTGTAAATGGAGTCCATTGATGGAAGGTTGGCTTCCATGATGGTCTGGCCTGTGCACACAACCTACTGCAGTTTTTATGATCGTGGGCAGAGCAGTTGCTGGACCAGGTTGTGATGCACCCGGATAGAATGCTTTCTATAATGCATCTATAGAAGTTGGTAAGGATCCTTATGGTCATGCTGAATGTTAGAGTTTTAGATTTTATTGCCGTGTGTACTCAGGTACAGCACTACAGTGAAAAGTATATGATGTCGCCACACATGATGCTATCTAGGTACCAAGGTATCTAGGTACAAAAAACTTAGGTACTTAAAAAGTTAAGCATTACTTCATAGATTAATAGAAAAATAAAGAAGAAGGTAATAGTTCATTTTAGAGTCTTTCATAGTTTAAACTAGAAAAATAAAGGAATAAGTGAAAAGTTCAACAGTGTTTGATGAGTCCTCAGTGTGGGGCCTGTCTTTAAATCCATGACAAACAGCTCCCGCGAGATTTCACTGCCTGGAAATGGTAAGACTGGTTTGACAGAAACAATCAGGAGATGCAGGAGCTAAAACTGCAAGCACCACAGAACACTCTTTAATGTGTTTCTCAAAAAGATGCAAATGCAGAGTGAGGAGAAACCTAATTGCGAGGGAATGCTTTGCCTGGAATTGTGGTGGATGCAGGTCAAACCCAGGTATTCAAGTTTAAAGAGAAACAATCTGCTGGGTCACGTGGAAAAGCAGGAGTTGTACATGAAGACAACCTGCTCAAACAGCCAGTGCAGAAGCATAGTAACAGAGAATATATGAGCAGCATTAGGCTATTTGGCCCTTCAAGTCTGCCCCGCTATTCACTGTGATCATGGCTGATCATCCAACTCAAGAGTCTGTTCCTGCTTTAGCCCCAAATGCTATATCCAACGCCTTCTTGAAATCATTCAATGTTTTGGTCCTGACTGTTTTCTAACGTGGCAAATCTCACAGACTCAGCACTCTCTGGGAGCAGAAATTCCTCTACATCCCAGGCCTAACTGTCACTTCACCTGATGAAGGAGCAATGCTGCGAAAGCTTGTGACTTCAAATAAACCTGTTGGACTATAATCTGGTGTTGTGTGACTTCTGAGTTTGTCCACCCAAGCCCAACACCGGCACCTAATTGGTTTACCCTGGATCCTTAGACTCTTAGTGAAAGTCTATAACCAGGAGACACAGTCTTCTCTGTGTCCCTTGCAACAACACCCCAGCCCTATCCACCGACTACTCACTGGAGGGAAGCATCTCTACACGATGTGTGGGAAACTGTGCAAACTGCATCGCCTCCAGTCCAGAGCCAAGACCATCGCGATGTCTGTCATCGAGCTGAGATAAACAGATGATTCGTGTGTGCTTCCATTTGAAGGCCGAGCTCCATATCATTATGAATCAATCCACAGAGGTGTATGAGAGAATGGGCCTTAAGATAAAGTCTAGAAGCCTAAGGTCCTGTACCAGTGTCCTGTCCCCTGACTATCAGGACACCTGGATACCTGGACAGGATGGATCATTTCTCATTATCCTGCCAGTGAGGACCAAAAGTGTTTATGAAATTCAACATCCCTCCAACGTAGACTTTAGCTGACTGACAGACAGAGTGCTGAATGACAAAGCTCGTGTTCTTGACAATGTGCAGCAACATCTCAAAGCCCTGGAGGAATAACTGTGGCCATGCCTCCATCAAATCCTGTGTTAGGATTTCCATTGCAATATCAGGACTCTGACTCAGGCCAACATCCCCAAACTTTAGGCACTGGAAATGTGGAGGAGGCGGGTTCAATTGAGATGTACATGCATTGGTTGTTTAGTTGGAAAGAGACAATGTGCAGGGATATGGGGACAAGGTCCAAGATTGACATCAGCTAATAGAATTTGGAGAGATACAATGGGCATGCCTGAGCCATAACAATTCTGTGATTTTGTAATTCTGTTGCATTGGGTGATCCATATATTTGACACAAGTCTTCCAAAACAAGTCCTTGATTCCAAGCTTCATCATAAAGAACGGTATGTAGGAAGGCTTCAAGGGCCTCCTTACAGAAAATCTGCCTGAGAAAAGATGGTAGTCCCAGTGACTCAGGGGGTACCCTTCTCCAAGATCACCCAAACTGGAGTAAAAGCCTCCACAAAGCTGCTGGCTAACTCAAGCATTTCCAATAGGCTCATGTGGAGACAAATGGTGTAAGGAGTGTGCGCGTGTGTGTCACAACACTGGAGTGAAAGAAAGGTGATCTGTTTTTGAGGAGCCATCTAACAAGGAGAGAATTTTTTTATCCCTTCTTCCATTTTGGACAAAACTCTCTCTCTCTCCCCCCTCTCTCCCCCACCACCCCCTCTCCCCCTCTCCACCTTCCCTCTCTCTTTCTCTCTCTCTATCTCTCTCCCTCTCCCTCCCTCCCACCTCCCCCCCACTTTCTCTTCCCCACCACCCCCACCCTCACCCCTCTCCCCCTCTCTACATTCCCTCTCTCTTTCCCTCTCTCTCTCTCTCTGTCTCTCTCTCTACAAGATTGCTCCATCTTGAGTGCTACTACATTCTAAGTTACCTGGGATAGATTGTTGTCATCAAATCATTATGAACCATTTACTTTCTATCCCCTATTAGTTTGGTTTATTCTTCTTGAATATCTGTTGCCCTTCTTTCAGGCCAGTGCATTGATGCTCTTATTCTTTTCATCCCTTGGTGATGATTGAAATTCCCATGACCAACATCAATTTTTGCATGGATTTCACGTCACTCCTTCCCGTCCTGTCTACTCATTGAGGCTGGAAGTCAACTGTGACTGAAACCTGTTACTGTAAACAAACAGAATAATATAAAAACAGAGAAAGGGAAAGATACATCCAGAATGAAAAATAATAAAGAACAAAAGATAATCCACCATTGGTTCCCCAATTCCCTCTTTTAACATTTTAACACAAATGTGTAATTGTCAAATGATGACAGCAGTGATGTTTTGATGATTTATGCAGTGTGCGAGCAGCACACAATACATCGTGTTGCATCTATCACTTGAATTATCACTTGGGTAAAGGTTTATAACAGCTTTCCTTGAAAACTGAATGATCCAACAAGTGTCAGCCTTTTCAGGGGAATGAGGAAGTTAACTCAGTGAGTATGTGAGGAGTGCCATGAGAATTGATTGGGAATGAATACACCATAGGATGTTTTGAAAGATAAGGAAGTGAGCAGGCTAATCATGCGACAGGTGACAAAATAGTGAAATGATAAACAAGGGGATAGGACAAAGAAATAAATTATTGAGAAATGTAAAATGATGAGATACACAGGTAAGAGACTAAGCCAGTGAAATTATTTTCCTCCAGCAGACTCCAATGGGTACACATTATTATTTAAGTTATTATTCTTACCTCCTAGTGACTGCTTTCCCACACCTGCAAAGTAACTCCCAACCTGGAAACAGTATTGGTATTAACTGGTCCTTTGTGATCTTCAGACAGCTGCGTATGTCACAATGTCAATGATGTCAATGAGTTGCCCTCCAGCAGTTAGTGCCCGTACACGGTCACTGCTTACACAAAGTAAATGCTGCTGCTATGACCTTGCCAGTTCATTGAGGTTCCCCAATTACTCATGGTTCCACATGGGACACCTCAGAAGTTTAGCTTCCTGGGTGAAAAGGGATGAACTGACTCCCCTTCTATGTTCACTCACCCTTCGGGTTGATCAAAACATTCATTTCAAAAGCCTCCTATCTGTGCTGCTACTTTTCTCCCTGACACAAATGCACTTACATTTTACAAGGAGCCAATTTAATTAGGCTTTCTTGAGGTAACAAAGAGTGAGTTTATTAATTGTTAATTGTGAGAAGAGGTGCAAACCCAACACACACATGCAATACAGATTAGAAATAAGAGAAGAATCCAAAAAGATAAAAGATGTTTTAAAAATTAGGTACAGATCAGCCTCTGAATCTGAAGTGCAGATGGTCGAACATTGTAGCTGTTCCAATGAAGGTTATTGGTAGTGTTGACATTGATAGGTGACCAGTTGGCTTTGTGTTGTTTAGTTTTGCAGATTAGTTGAGATTCTGTAGTTCTGATGCAGGTCAGCCATGATTGAATTTCGGATTCAGGGTGGGACAATGCCCTTTGTTGTCCTAATTCCTAACTGGTTTGCATCACTTTGAGTTAGAGAACGCCTTTCCCTGGAACACAGGAGCAACCAGGGAATAGTTCTCCGACAGCATACCAGTACTTGAACACTAACATACATGAGAGTATTTGGGCCATCTTGGTAGAAACTGGTGATTTCACCCCCTATTCCTGTGTATTCTTCGAAGGGAAAAACATGAAATGTGGCTGTACTTGGGATATAAGGCCTAGTGGATGACTTGCTATTGAGCAGGGTTCATCAGAATTATTATCAGTGTTGCCACACAGTTTCTTTGGCACCTTTAGGTGTTGAATGTGTGAATTTTTATGAGCGTCACACAGGATATTTTTCCTATTCATTCACAGGATGAGGGCATCACTGGGTAGGCCAGCATTTATTGCCCATCCTTAATTGCCCAGAGGGTAGTTAAGAGTCAGCTACATTGCTGTGGGTCTGGAGTCATATGTAGGCCAGACCCGGTAAGGATGTCTGTTTCCTTCTCTAAAGGGCATTAGTGAAGCAGATGGGCTTTTTCCTGACAATTGGCAATGATTTCCTGGTCATTGTTAGACTCTTAATTCCAGATTTTTATTCAATTCAAATTCCATAACCTGCCACAGTGGGATTCAAACACAGGTTCCCAAAACGTTACCAGTGTCTCTGGATTAACTGTCCAGCAATAACGCAACTAGGCCATCTCCTTCCCAAGGAAGCATATGGACATACATGGAATAGTGTAGGTTAGATGGGCGTCAGATTGGTATGACAGGTCAGCGCAACATCGAGGGCCGAAGGGCCTATACTGTGCTGTAATGTTCTATGTTCCTCCCCAGGGAAACACAGCTGATAGTAGTGAGATTTAAAACCACATCGTCACATAGAGTTGGAACTTAGTTTCAGCGCTTTAGACCGCTCGGCCACGCTACCACATTGCCAGGCAATTACTGAATTTTAATCTACAGCTTTTTTTTCCTGCAGCAGTCCACCTTCTAGAAACCACACATTTTAGAATCCAAACTAAAACAATGTCACAGTACATCATGATTCTGACCTGTCATTGTGATACTACAAAGACAATCTCCTTGAAGTGCAGCAGCACATTAATGACAGGCACAGCTCACCATCAAGATGGTGTCCACTTGACTCACTGAGTCTAAATGCCTTAATGACAAGACAAGGGAGGCAGCAGGGAAGGAAACCTAAGGAGGCAAATCCTGTACTCCAGGTCTCACTGATTAATGACTCTCTTGTGGCCAATAGGTTGAGAATGGATCCCAGTCACACGAAGCCTCACAGCAGAAACTCATGACTTTGGCACCAATAAACACGACCCAGTAATGACGATCAGACAAGGCTGAAGCCAAGGGAACATCTGGACTCTGTGTGATGACCAGGCACTCGCAGTTTCCTCCCAGTTTTCTGTGACTCCACTTCGAAACCCCATTGAACAGTGAACCTTCAGCCAACTGATCCAATGACCATGCAGGGTAGAAAATTGCCAACATCAACTCCCAGAGTGAACCAATCTTTTTCAGGAAAAAGCAAATTAATTTCCAAAAACTGGTAGGTGAAAAGAAAAAAATGTCCAGGTTCCCCTGGGATAATTTTGGCTTTAAGCTGTGCTTTAAGTGAGTGCTTGTGAACTGGCTGACTGTTACACACCAATTCATGGTTGTCACATTTGCCCCCACAAATGTAAATTGTACTCATCGAGCATGTTTTATGGACAAATAACATTTGAACTGCTGCCATGATGAGGGCTGGGTACAGGTTTGCCATGTAGAGTTATGTTAACAGCATGGGTTCACTTCCTGTACCAACTGATGTTACTCTGGAAGACCCACTGTCTCAACTTCACCCCTCATTTGAGGTGTGGTGACCCTTAGGTTAAACCTCCAACTGCTGTGTCTCTAATAGGGAGTGGCCCACTGTGGCAACTGCACCATGACCTGATGAGGTAGTGTTTATGTTAGCTCCCATAAAATCAGAGTGAGATGTGAGTCACATGGTACTGAAAGGTTCAGCAGATATTTATTACAGCTTTTTCAGACATCTCGGCTTCTGGGCTAATACTAAGCTATTCAGGTAAAACTAGTAGCTCACTTCCATCAGCATGTCATTTTTCAAGTGGCCCCAGGGGAATGGAGTCTGAGACTTTTATACCCCTCAAGTCACAGGCTATGATATGAGAATGATTTCATATGTTTGCACATTCTGCCCGTGTCTGCGTGGGTTTACTCCAGGTGCTCCGGTTTCCTCCCACAGTTCAAGGATGTGCAGGTTAGGTGAATTGGCCATGCTAAATTGCCCGTAGTGTTAGGTGAAGGGTAAATGTAAGGGAATGGGTCTGGGTGGGTTGCTCTTTGGAGGGTCGGTGTGGACTTGTTGGGCCAAAGGGCCTGTTTCCACCCTATAGCTAATCTAACCTAATTAAATAACTCTTAAAGATGTACTACAGCTAACTGTGACATAAAACAACAACCATCTACCTTACTAAGTTAGCTTGAGGACTAGGCTGGAATTTTATAGACTATACCAGTAGGTGGTGACTGCTTGCCTTTCATTAGCAGATAATATTTCTATGTTGGATGTTATCAATGTGAATCTGACAAGTGAATAAATGCCAACAGGAGAACAACAGAGCTTGTGTAGATTCTTATGTGACAGCAGAATGCCCTGCAAAGTTTACAATGCACAAGCTACATTCTGAAGAGATGGCCGACAAAGTGTGTTTTAGAACATAGTGAACTTAGTTAAGAAGAACAAATTTGGCTCATAGAAGTTCAAAACTTTCTAGTTTATTACCTCCCCCATACTGAGGTGGGTGTGGCAGTGGAGGGGATGAATTTCTGCCAGGAAGTATCAACCCACACTTTGCCCTGGAAAACTTGCCTAGCTAACGCTTTGGCGGGGAAGAGCAAAAGGCCTTCAACTGAAGAAACACAACATTATGTTTTAATTGACCTCATGGTTTTCGCAACTGTCTTGCCTGGAATGCTTTCCACATTTCTTCCGGATTGTATGAGGGCAATTGTAAAACAATCTGCCCAGCAGGAACTGACAGACCAAGTACAAGGCTCAAATTACTTTATTCTATTTAAAGTACACAGAGACAGATATTTGGCTGATACATGTGGACTTCCATCCTGGAAAGGTAGATTTAAATGGACCCCACCCCATATGAATTTTACAAGATATGTCCCAGTCCATTTCTGATTAAATGCAACTTTGTCTGTGGCCATATTTCTAAAGTAAGATGTCCAGCTCAGTAGCTGCTGACTGTATCTGGAGAACAATGAGTTCTCTATGTGTTATAATGTCACTTGCATAACACCGTGGCTCTTCTGGCTCCAATAGGATGAAGCAAAGAACAAATTTTCAAAGCTACAAGGAAAAACTCGAGAGCAGTCCAGCCAAGAACATTTCAATTGTGTTCCAGTTTCCATTAACTCCGCTTGGTAATAAAGATGTTGTATTTCTAGCTTATGCCCTGGAAGGTAGGGCAAACTGTATGGAATGTGCACAGACATCTCCAAATAATTGAACACACCTTTTTAATTCATAACTCAGATTGCATAATATCCTGTTATGGTTTAGGTAGCTTTGCTGGGAGCTGTTCCAAAGTGTTGTTTAAATAGAGCAATTTATCCAACTTGTTTTTCTTTAAATTTAATTGAGGCATGTCCTTTAAGAGAAATCTCAACAACCACCTGTTGAAGGAGCAGCACTTCAAAAGTTCGTGCTTCCAAATAAACCTGTCGGACTATACCTGGTGTTGTGTGATTGTTAACTTTAAACATGTGACAGAAGTATTTTCACTTTGTTTCTTTTCTCTCCCATTGCTGTTGAAATCAAGAAATCAAGAAATTTCAATTCTGTCCTTCATTTTGTTTTTTGAACCTGTTGTCAGCTGCCTGGCTAGGTATGAAATGAAGAAATTTGTATTTATATAGTGCCTTTCAGCATTCCCATCCTGAAGGTGTAGTTACTGCTGTGATGTGAGGAACTGTAGCAACTCTCATAAACAGCAGTTTGAGAATGACCAGATAATTAGTACTTAAGATGTGGACAGTCATAACTTTTGACCAGGATGTAGGGGGATCATTCTCCTTCTGTTCTATTTCCTCATGTCATCAAATATATTACACCCATCCACAAGGGCACTGCTGTCTCACCTCAAAGATACCAACTCAGAGAATGCAGCCCTCCCTCAGGACAGCACATGGAGTCTCAGAGAACAGCCTTGTACTCAACTAGCGCAGCTGAAAGTTTGCATTACGCTGAACACGCCAAAGTCAGATCAGGCAAAGCATTGGCAGGGAATTCCCCTCTCCTGGATCCCAAGTCTGAACATTAAACCCAGGTGAACAGCCTTGCAGTTTTGTTTTTTTGTTTATTCATTTGTGGCGTCATGGCAATATGGGTATTGCTGGCTGGGGTAGCATTTAGTGCCTGCCCCTAGTTGCTCTTGAGAAGGTGGTAGTGAACTGCCTTCTTGAATCACTGCAGCCCAAGATGGTCAATGGCTTGGAGGAGAACTCGAAGTTGTTGGTGTTCCCTTATATCTGCTGTCCTTGACCTTCTAGATGAAATTTGTCATGTGTTTGGATGGTGCTATCTGAGGATCTCTAGCATAATTGCTTTATCTATTCCCAGGTTTGAAAGGTGCATTTATTTGAAAGGGAGTGGAATGGTTGGCAGCAATCTGGACAGGATGGCAAACCCCTCACATCTTTCTTGTTAGGCTGGGATTTTAGTACCAAATCTCACACTTAACAAATGACTTTATGAGTTACTGAGTTAGAGAAACATTTAAACATGTTGTGAGGTTTGGAACATTGTGCCATTGAGATCGCTTTCTTTATTGGCTCGACAAGGGGAAGGTGGAAACAATGGAACAAAATAAATCATGCAAAGACCAATTTCTGTGCTGCTGGCCTCACTATGGTTCGTGAAGAGACCTACGCATCCATTAAATTTAATATATCTGACAGAAAATATGGCAACCTCCCCTCCTCCACATTTATTTAGAGCCTTGCCTCTATTATTCCCTGTGTCTTACAGGACGGAAACAGGAATTCAGCCCCACCAATCTATCCAAGTGTTTGAGCTATGTGCAAGCCTATCAACTGAGTCAGCAATGATGCAGTATGGCATTATTTCTTATTCTATACAGTGATGGTTCTGGAAGGAGAGTCCAAAGGTGGTGGTGGAGATAGCCACTTCAGCATCATGGCTGAAAGTGTCTGATGTGTCACATTGTCTCAAGGATACATTTGCTAAAGGAAGGATGGAAAGGCAGGCAACAGAGGAGGGGGAGTGGCGTTTCTGATAAGGGATCGCATTACAGCTGTGCTGAGGGAGGATATTCCTGGAAATACATCCAGGGAAGTTATTTGGGTGGAACTGAGAAATAAGAAAGGGATGATCACCTTATTGGGATGGTATGATAGACCCCCTAATAGTCAGAGGGAAATTGAGAAACAAACTTATAAGGAGATCTCAGCTATCTGTAAGAATAATAGGGTGGTTATGGTAGGGGATTTTATCTTTCCAAATATAGATTGGGACTGCCATAGTGTTAAGGGTTTAGATGGAGATGAATTTGTTACATGTGTACAAGAACATTTTCTGATTCAGTATGTGGATGTAACAACTCGAGATGGTGCAAAACTTGACTTACACTTGAGAAATAAAGCAGGGCAGGTGACTGAGGTGTCGGTGGGGGAGCACTTTGGGGCCAACAACCATAATTCTATTAGATTTAAAATAGTGATGGAAAAGGTTAAACCAGGTATAAAAGTTGAAGTTCGAAATTGGAGAAAGGCCAATTTTGATGGTATTAGGCAAGAACTTTCAAAAGCTGATTGGGGGTAGATGTTCGCAAATAAAGGTATGGCTGGAAAATGGGAAGCCTTCAGAAATGAGATAACGAGAATCCAGAGAAAGTATATTCCTGTCAGGGTGAAAGGAAAGGCTGGTAGGTATAGGGAATGCTGGATGACGAAAGAAATTGAGAGTTTGGTTAAGAAAAAGAAGGAAGCATATGTAAAGTATAGACAGGATCGATTGAGTGAACCCTTAGAAGTGTATAAAGGCAGTAGGAGTATACTTAAGAGGGAAATCAGGAGGGCAAAAAGGGAACATGAGATAGCTTTGGCAAATAGAATTAAGGAGAATACAAAGGGGTTTTACAAATATATTAAGGACAGAAGGGTAACTAGGGAGAGAATAGGGCCCCTCAAAGATCAGCAAGGCAGCCTTTGTGTGGAGCCACAGAAAATGGGGGAGATACTAAATGAGTATTTTGCATCAGTATTTACTGTGGAAAAGGATATGGAAGATATAGACTGTAGGGAAATAGATGGTGACAGCTTGCAAAATGTCCAGATTACAGAGGAGGAAGTGCTGGATGTCTTGAAATGCATAAAGGCGGATAAATCGTCAGGACCTGATCAGGTGTACCCTAGAACTCTATGGGAAGCTAAAGAAGTAATTGCTGAGTCCCTTGCTGAGATATTGGTATCATCGATAGTCACAGGTGAGGTGCCAGAAGACTGGAGGTTGGCTAATGTGGTGCCACTGTTTAAGAAGGGTGATAAGGACAAGCCAGGGAACTATAGACCAGTGAGCCTGACGTCAGCAGTAGGCAAGTTGTTGGAGGGAATCCTGAGGGACAGGATGTACATGTATTTGGAAAGGCAAGGACTGATTAGGAATAGTCATGGCTTTGTGCAAGGGAAATCATGTCTCACAAATTTGATTGAGTTTTTTGAAGAAGTGACAAAGAGGATTGATGAGGGCAGAGCCGTAGATGTGATCTATATGGACTTCAGTAAGGTGTTCAACAAGGTTCCCCATGGGAGACTGATTAGCAAGATTGATCTCATGGAATACAGGGAGAACTAGCCATTTGGATACAGAACCGGCTCAAAGGTAGAAGACAGAGGAGGGTTGTTTTTCAGACTGGAGGCCAGTGACCAGTGGAATGCCACAAAGATCGGTGCTGGACCCTCTACATTTTGTCATTTACATAAATGATTTGGATGCGAGCGTAAGAGTTACAGTTAGTAAGTTTGCAGATGACACCAAAATTGGAGGTATAGTGGACAGTGAAAAGGGTTCCCTCAGATTACAACAGGATCTTGACCAGATGGGCCAATGGGCTGAGAAGTGGCAGATGGAGTTTAATTCAGATAAATGTAAGGTGCTGCATTTTGGGAAAGAAAATCTTAGCAGGACTTAAGCACTTAATGGTAAGGTCCTAGGGAGTGTTGCTGAACAAAGAGACCTTGGAGGGCAGGTTCATAGCTCCTTGAAAGTGGAATCGCAGGTAGATAGGATAGTGAAGAAGGTGTTTGGTATGCTTTCCTTTATTGGTCAGAGTATTGAGTACAGAAGTTAGGAGGTTATGTTGCGGCTGTACAGGGCATTGGTTGGGCCAAAGTTGGAATATTGAGGCAATTCTGGTCTCCTTCCTATCGGAAAGATGTTGTGAAACTTGAAAGGGTTCAGAAAAGATTAACAAGGATGTTGCCAGGGTTGGAGGACTTGAGCTACAGGGAGAGGCTGAACAAGCTGGGGCTGTTTTCCCTGGAGTGTTGGAGGCTGAGGGGTGACCTTATAGAGGTTTACAAAATTATGAGGGGCATGGATAGGGTAAATAGACAAAGTCTTTTCCCTGGGGTCAGGGAGTCCAGAACTAGAGGGCATAGGTTTAGGGTGAGAGGGGAAAGATATAAAAGAGACCTAAGGGGCAACATTTTCACACAGAGGGTGGTACGTGTATGGAATGAGCTGCCAGAGGAAGTGGTGGAGGCTGGTACAATTGCAACATTTAAGAGGCATTTGGATGGGTATATGAATAGGAAGGGTTTGGAGGGATATGGGCAGAGTGCTGTCAGATGGGACTAGATTGGGTTGGGATATCTGATCGTCATGGATGGGTTGGACCAAAGGGTCTGTTTCCCACGCTGTACATCTCTATGACTATGACTCTAAATGGGGAGATCCCAGATCCCAGATCCATCCTGTGACCTATCCTTGTAACCCTGTATTTCCCCGAGGCTAATTCACCTAATCTGCACATCCCTGGACACAATAGGACAATTTAGCATAGCCAATCCACCTAATCTACACAACTGGGGACCGTGGTAGAAAGCCAGAGGATACCCACACAGACACAGAGGAAAACTCCACACAGACACCTGAAGGCGAAATTGAACCCAGGCCCCTGGCATTGTGAGGCAGCAGTGCTAATCACTGAGCCACTATGATCTGGGTGACATTGATTTGAATTTCTTTAAAATGTAGCTGATGGAATTTAAATTCAACTAATAAATCTGGAATATAAAGCTAATCTCTGTGACAGTAACAATGGCAATAGTCAATTAATGTAAAAGCCCATCTGGTTCATCATTAAAGCCCCTTTTAGAAGGAAATCCTTCATCTTTACCAGGTCTGGTAGACATGTGACTCCACACTAGGAGCAGGAAAATCAACGTTTCAGGCAGGAGCCCTTCATCAGGGCATTCCTGATGAAAGGCTCCTGCCCGAAACATTGATTCTCCTGATCCTCAGATGCTGCCTGACCTGCTGTGCTTTTCCAGCACTACTCTAATCTTGACTCTGATCTCCAGCATCTGTAGTCCTTACTTTCACCTATGTGACTCCACACCCATAGCAATGTGGTTAACTGCCTTCTGGAATGGCCTAGACAGGCAGTTCAAGGGTAATTAGGGATAGTAATCAATCATTGGCTTTATAAGCATTAGCGTCATCTCATGAAATAATTTTTGTTAGAATGGTATACTGCATCCCTGATGCCAGGGTGAAGGTTGGGAAATGGGTAGAATGATGGTGAAGCAAGGAAGAACAATGAGGCATTGCATTTGAAAGGTAATTCAAAACGAATGCGCACATAACCCTGTCAATGGCCTGATTCGACCTCTGCTGAGTCAATATCAAGAGCATAATGTAGACACAGGGTGATAAAAATAATTCCGCTTCACCCGAACAACAACAAATACAGAGCAATCTATTGGGTCACGAGAACAGGGGTAAGAAGGAGGTTGAGTACTGGACAGAGGGTTAGCATGAGGAAAGTCTAGCCCATTGATATGACTGAGCTCTGAGCCGCAAGACATTTTCTGTAGATCTCTTCTCAAAGAGCAGAAAACTATATTTGATTAGTCCTATGTTCCAGGAAATAGATTCTTCTAATCATTAAAAAAATGGCTGTGAGATTTAGTTTGAGCATCAGAATTTTCTCCTCTAGTACATTACATAGGGCGGCATGGTGGCTCAGTGGTTAGCACTGCTGCCTCACAGCTCCAGGGTCCCAGGTTTGATTCCAGCCTCGGGTGACTGTCTGTGTGGAGTTTGCACATTCTCCTCGTGTCTGCGTGGGTTTCCTCTGGGTGCTCCGGTTTCCTCCCACAGCCCAAAGATGTGCAGGCCAGGTGAATTGGCCGTGCTAAATTGCCTATAATGGGTTACTCTTTGGAGGGTCAGTGTTGGGCTGAGGGACCTGTTTCCAAACTGTAGGGAATCTAATATATATGTACAGTAAAATATAGCCCCTTTAATGTATTAAAATGGCAGAAAGTATTTCTCAGCAGTCTTATTAGGCAAAATGTAACACTAACCTGCATAAGGAAGACAGGTGACCTTAAGTAATATCTTAAACATGGGAGGATACGTGGACTTGTTGACAAAGGGAATTCATTTCAAAAGGCATGACCAGCAACAATAGAGCAATTTAAATCAGAAGTGGTCAAGAGACCTAAGGGGCAACTTTTTCACACAGAGGGTGGCACGTGTATGGAATGAGCTGCCAGAGGAAGTGGTGGAGGCTGGTACAATTGTCACATTTAAAAGGCATTTGGATGGGTACATGAATAGGAAGGGTTTGGAGGGATATGGGCCAAGTGCTAGCAGGTGGGACTAGATTGGGTTGGGCTATCTGGTCAGCATGGACGGATTGGATCGAAGGGTCTGTTTCCATGCTGTACATCTCTATGGCTCGATGGCGCCAGACCTGGTGAGTGTTTCCTGTAATTACTATTTTTGTCTCTGATTTACAACCTCTGCAAACCTTTTGGTACTTATTTGCTACAGGAAGTGGCTTGCTAAGCTATTTCAGGGTGCTTGCTGTAGATCTGGAGTTATATCTATCCCAAGTAAGGTTCCCTTACGTAAAGGAAAAAGATAAAAATTATGTTTGCACCATTATTAAGACCAGTTTTCATTTAAGTAATTGAATTTAAATTCACCAACTGCTGTCTGGGATTTGAACCAATGCCCCAGGGCAATAGGCTGGGCAGCTGGGTTAATATTATCGAACAAAGAGCCACAATGCAGGAGATCCGAAACAAAAAACAGAAATAGATGGAGAAACTCAGCAGGTCTAGAAGTGTAACATCAAAGAGTGATACAGTACGGATACAGACCCTTTGGTCCAAACGCTCCATGTTGATCATAATCCCAAACTAAACTTGTTCCGCCTGCTTGATTTCAGCCCATAGCCCTCCAATGTGGGAAAAATGCAAGCATTATCATTCCCGTGGCAATATCATAACACCACCAGCTCTCCTTGTTAGTGCACTGCCATTTATCCCTACACCCTGGCCCCCACCAACCTGCAACTATTATGAAGACCCTTAGGGTATGTTACAATGTTAGTGGTGCTACGTCAATGAAAGTTGTTGTGGAAAGCAAATGGTTTTAAATAGAAACAACAGGAGCCCACTGGTGAAAGAGAACCCGGTGATGTTTCTTTTAGGATGGCCCTCCATATTAAGTGCTGAACAGTAGTGGCTGCTGTTGATATAACACTCACCCAGAGCTTGCTAATGTTCCGAGATCCTGGATTGGTCGGCTGTGCTTCCAACCACAGACTTAATCAAGTGGGGTGGGGTAAAGGCAGCATTGTCTCCAATCCCCACCCAATTAAAATACACCACCACTAAATCCACATAGAAGGATGCTAAACTGTGTGTGTTTGTGTGTGTGTAGGCGTTGCTGTGGGTAGAAAATACAAATAAAGCTTGATGCCCACACTTTATTTTTGTCTTTTGAATCTTTCACCCGTACATGGTTGAAAACAAATCTCTTCATTGATTTTTCTCATTCCAGCCGCACCTTGAAAATAATGCATTTGCACTCTGGCCCCCTGACAACCTCATTCTTTTGTAATGTATTGAACAATGGAGCATTGTCTCGGCATGTCGAGATAGGCTCAGCATACAACGAAGAGAGATTGAGTGTGAGCGTATGACTGTCACGTACATAACATTACGTGACCCAAAAAAGATTGCAGAAGTGTTCACAGCTTTCAAGCTGAACACCAGCATCAGTGAGTCCAAGTGAGGCACTGACATTGCTCATCCCCTCCCCAAGTGTTATTGTTAGTCTATTCCCTCGTTGTCCTTTCCCACTGGAGTCTCCTGCTCCACAGAGACAAACAAAAATAAACCATACTCTTCATATTTCCAATAGCCCCAGCATGCACACTCTTTTGGAGGCACCACATTCCATGTTTTTAATAAGCTCTGACAATAGTCACCATTCTAGGTGGTGATATCGATATTATTAATCCAAAAGATCCAGGTAATGTTCTGGGGACCTGGGTTTGAATCTTGCCACAGCAGATGGTGGAATTTGAATTCAATAAAAATCTGCAATTAAGAGTCTAATGACCATGAATCCATTGCTGATTGTCAGGAAGAGCCTATCTGGTTCACTGATGTCCTTTAGGGAAGGAAACGGCTATCCTTATCTTGTCTGGTCTACATGTAACTCAGGACCAACAGCAATGTGGTTGACTCTTTCCTGCCATTTGGCCAATTAATGCTGGCCTGGCTAGTGATGCCCTCTACCTAGAATTAAAAGCAATTAAGATTATTCCTTTTATTCTGAATTTGAGAAAGCAGGATTTGTTCTGTGGCTTCCTGTTAAATATTGCTAACATAATCGGGATCTCAAGAAGTTTCCTTCTAAATTCAAAGGAATATAAACCAAAGTTAGACATCCTTGTAACTAAAACCAAATTAACTCCCTTGGTATATCAGCATGCTCAGAAATTAGGCCTTGGGTCTAAATACACTGGAGCACACTCCCCACCACCCAGGCTTCCCATCCAATTGCTGAGAAGTATGAATTTTCATCAATACAAAATAAGATCACCCAGATCAGAGGAAAGAACTTGCATTTATTTTGTGACTTTTACAGCTTCAGGGTATCCCATGAACAACCAATTAAATATGCTTTGATGAGCAATTACTCTTCAAGTGTATAAAACACAGAGCCAATTTACACAGCACATTTCTCAAACAGCAGTGTGACAAATAACCCTGGCAAAATTTTGTTCTTATTAATATTTGTTGAAGAATGATATTGAACAGTGCACTGAGGAGAACTCAGTTGCTTTTCTTCGAGATCTTTTATGTCCAACTGGGAAGGCTGATAGGGCGTCCATTATCACCTTATTACAGACTGTACCTTTAACAGTGCCACACCATCTTAGTACCAAAATGTCAACTTCCATTAGAACCTCAATACTCTGAAGTAGAACTTGAACACATAACCTTCTAACTCTGAGGCAAAAATACCACCCACTGAGCTACATCATACCTATTTCAGAGCAATAGCTTCGTACACTATTCAGTCCCAGTGTCCGGGGTCTCCTCAGTCACAAAATGGAGGAACAACAGCAACAAGAATCCATGGTGAACAGAGATGAATTAGCAGCTACATAGCTCCAGGTCACTACATGAAGAAATCCAGGTATGGGTAGTCCATTTCACTCATCAGTTGGAAGGGTACAATTTAAATTAATAGCCCTCCATGATTGACTTGGAGTGTCCAGGAATTTAAATTAATCTCCAGCACACCATTGCTTTGTCACTTGGAAGAAATATCAGGATCTTTAAAGAAAATCATTGGTTTATTTTAAAATTTCTTTGAACATAGTAAGTTGGCCATTTGGCCCTTTGGGCGTGCTCCACCTTTCAATGCAATCATAGTTGACAATCCAACTCAGCACCCTGTTCCTGCTTTCTCTCCATACCCTTTGTCCATATAACCTATATCTAACTCTTTCTTGAAAACATTCAATGTTTCAGCCTCAGCCACTTTCTGTGGAAGAGAACTCCACAGGGTCACCACTCTCTAGATGAAGAAATGTCTCCTCATCTCAGTCCTAAATTGCCAACCCTGTATCCTTAAACTGTGTCCATGGTTCTGGACTCCCTGGTCATTGGGAACATTCTTCCTGTATTTAACCTGTTTAGTCCTGTTAGAATTTTTAAAGTTTCTATGAGATCAACCCTCATTCTTTTAAGTTCTAATAAATACAGTCTTAACTGGTCCAGTCTCTCTTCATACATTTCCAGGAATCAGTCTGGTGAACCTTTTGTTACACTCCATCCACAACAGAACATTTTCCTCATATAAAGGAACTAAAACTGAACACACTCCAGGTGTGGTCTCACCAAGGCCCTGTAATAGCAAGACAATCCTGCTCCTGTAACAAAAACAGAAAATGCTGGGGAAACTCATCAGGTCTGGCAGCATCTGTGGAGAGGGAAATAGAGTTAATGTTTTGGCACCAGTTACTCTTCTTCAGCAAGTGTTCTGAACTCTGCTTTCTCTCCACAAATGTTGCCAGACCTGTTGAGTTTCTCCAGCATTTTCTGTTTTTGTTACAGCAGCAGGATTGTCTTGCTACTGTTGCATTTTTGGTTTTTGTGTTTGTCCCAGTTCCTTTATTTGGAACCCTATACTAAATGAACACTGGTTTATGAAAATATTAAAGATGGGAACGAATGTTTTTTAACTGACTGTCAAGAATCACCTGTGATTAAAGAACCTACCCATTTGCCATCTGGAACTCATGTTGTTTTCCAGCAGCAGAAGGGTGGGGAAGGGGTTGTGTGAGGTCAGCGGGCATGGAAATGTTCCCTGCTAAAAACGAAATCAACTTGGATTGGAACCTTTGGTTAGTAAGCCAGGAGGAAATGTTTCCATACCATATGAGAGGGTCTCCCAATGTCACAATACATGCTCCATAAGTTCTCACTTCCTCACCACTCTGGGACAGTCACCAAGACCTGCCCTTGTAGTGTCAAGCAAAACATAACCAATTGCTAACGGTTCACCCCACACATATGCCAACAGTACTAAGAGCAAAATTACCTCGGTTTTGTAAAAACAACTGTCTAAAAGCAGTTGAAATCCCCATATGAATAAGGAGTCCCGTAAGATATAGGTGTAGAATTAGGCCATTTGATCAAGGCTGAAATGTTTCTCAACCCCATTCTCTTGCCTTCTCCTTGTAACCCTTAATCCATTTACCAATTAAGAACCTATCTATCTCAGTCTTAAATACACTCAATGACTTGGCCTCCACAGCCCTCTGTGGTAATGAGTTACCAACCTCTTGTGTGAAGAAATTCCTCCTCACCTCAGTTCTAAAGGGTTGCCCCTTCACTCAGAGGCTGTGCTCGTGGTTGCTAGTCACTCTTACTAGTGGAAACATGTCCTCTATTCTACTCTAACCAAGCATATCAGTATTCAGTAAGTTTCAACCATATCCCTCCTCATCTTTCCATATTCCATTGAGTAAAGACCCATTGTAAAGACTCAACTCCTCCTCATATGACAACCCTTTCAATCCTGGGATCGTTCTTGCAAACCACCTTGAGGCTCCCTCCAATGCCAACACATCCTTCCTTAGATACAGTACCCAAAACTGCTCACAATATTCCAAATGTGGTCCGATGAGGACCTTATACAGCCTCAGCAGTACATCTTTTGCTCTTCTATTCTAGCCCTCTTGAAATGAATACAAACATTGCATTTGCATTTCCAAAACACACATGAACTTGCACGTTAACCTTAAGAGATTCTTGAGCTAGGACTCCCCGATTCCTGAACCCTTTTCCTGTTGAGAAAATATTCTACACCTCTATTCTTCCTACCGAAGTCCAAGGTTGCTGCTCCACAGTCAGGTAAAGGACAACTGCTTGAATTTGAACAACATCTAGCTGTGATCAGAATGATGAGGCCATTTTAACTCTTAGAGTGATCAATTTATTCCTTTCCAGATGATTATAAATCCTATCTCTTATAAGTTTTCCAACATCTTAACCACAAGCGAAGTAAGGCTCACTGGCCTATAATTACCATGGTTGTCCTGACTCCCCTTCTTAAGCAAGGGAACAAACAATATGTGCTATCCTCCAGTCTTCTGGCACTACTCCTGGCGACAATGATGACAAAGATTGAAGCTAAAAGTCACAGTGGAAGCTTCATTTTCAGTGGTTAGTAATCATTGACTACTTCATGTGGGCAGCATGGGTAGTTTCAGACCCTCAGACAGCAGTTAGAGATTATAGCCTGCATTTGATGATGGATCCTGATAGGGATTGGGATTAATAAAGGAACAAGATTTGCTAGGAGAGTTCTCAAGAAGATCCTTTTATGCATAGAGAACAATCAGAATCTTTCAAATCTATCTTCATAACTGCAGTTTTTCTTCCTTGGTACCATGCTTGTAAAGCTTAGTCATAGTCATAGCGACAGATCTTCAGTCCAACTCGCCTATGCCAATCAGATACCCTAAATTAATCTCGTCCCATTTGCCTAACATTTGTCCCATATCCCTCTAAACCCTTCCTATTCATGTACACATTCAGATTCCTTTTAAATGCTGTAATTGCACCAGCCTCCACCACTTTTGCTGACAGCTCATTCCATACATGCACCACCCTCTGCATGAAAAGGTTATCCATCAGGTCCCTTTTAAATCTTTCCCCTCTCTTCTTACAGTCCTAGTTTTAGACTCCTCTACCCCATGGCAAAGACCTTAGTTATTTGCCCTATCTTTGCCCCTAAATGATCTTATAACCTCTATAAGGTCAGCCCTCAACCTCCAACACTCCAGGGAAAACAACCCCAACCTATTCAGCCTCTCCCTATAGCTCAATCACTCCAAACCCAGCAACATCCTTATAAATCTTTTCTGAACCCATTTTAAGTTTAACAAATTCTTTCTTACAGCAGGGAGACCAGAATTGATTGCAGTATTCCAAAAGTGGCCTAACTAACATCCTGTACATCTTTAACATGACCTCCCAGCTACTCTATCAATGCACTGACCAACAAAGGTAAATGTATGAAACACTTTCTTCATTACCCAGTCAACCTGCGACTCCACTTTCAAGGACTTATGATCGTGCAGCCAAGGTCTCTATGTTTGGCAACGTTCCCCAGGACCCTCCCATTAGGTCCTGCCTTGATATGCCTTATCAAAATGCAACTGCTCACAATTATCTAAATTAAACTCCATCTGCCACTCTCTCTCCAGTGATGCAGACGCATGTGAACATAATTGAGTGCCGAGCGAAGTGACAGTACTGACACAGATTGCTGTTGTATTGTAAACCTGGAACAAACCTCACATTTTTTGAAAGCAGGAGCTCCTCCATTAACTCACCTTGCTGGCAATACTGAGTGTGAAGGCCCAGAGTTATTTAACAGAAGAACCAGAGGCAATGAGGGGATCAAGTAGTTGTGAACTAGAGTGTACAGCCTGCAAGGAAGGTGGAAACAAATGGCAAAATTTCAGGAGCGAATTGACCAAGTACAAGAGAAAAACAGCTACAAAGAGTCAGAACAGGCTTGATGGGCTGAATGAGCTGCTTCTGTGCTGTACCATGATATAAGTGGAATTTAAGTCCAACTATTTGGTGAGGTTGGAGCAGAGGGATATTTAGTTGGTTGGGAAGACAATGACTAGGGTCTCTGCCATTCCACCCCTGCCTCAGTTAAATCTGGGACAAGAAGATTATTGAGTGGCCTACCCGCCCCGGAGTAAACTGAGAGAAGTCAGTGAAATAAGATGGAGAGATTTCTCCAGAATTGAACATCTATAAAAGAATAGTGCTGGCAAACAGGTTAAAACTTTGTACTATGATTTTTTCAACGGTCTTTTATATGTACATCATCTTTGCGTTTTTTTCTTATTTGTGTGATAATGTTATGTTCTATTATTAAAGAATACCTGCAATCTTGTATAAAATGTTTTAGTGACTAAACACAGTGGTAACTATCTGTAAAAATAAAGATCAACCCATTCCCCTACCCTATATTTACACCTGACTAATGTACCTAACACTATGGAAATTTAGCATGTCCAATTCACCTGGCCTGCACATCTTTTGAATTGTGGGAGGAAACCCACACAGACATCAGGAGAACATGCAAGCGCAACAGACAGGCACCTGAGGCAGGAATTGAACCCAGATCTCTGGCAGCGTAGGGCAGCAGTGCTAACCACTGAGCCACCATGCCACCCAATTTCACCAGTTCATTGGTAAAACCTCTTTACTGAGATGGCATTAAGTTCAAAACAGACCGACAGAACAGGACAAGACCACTCAGACCTCCACAAGTGTGTCACCTCAACCATGTACATTTTAGATTGGACAATACAATATTTTTGTATCAATTTCAGATTTGCAGCAAATGTGGTTTCATATGGGTTGTAATGAATCAGATCTGATAACTTGAGGCAATAGTAATGCAGCATACCTGTACAATGTGTTATTTGCAGCAATCAAATACACTGCTGAAGTGAAGGACAAGAGTGTGAAAGAGTAGTGCATTTTTTCCCCCCCCACGATACCTTTAAGTTGGTCACTTTGCCTTTATCCAATCCATTTAGGTATACGAGAGAGAGAGAGAGAGAGAGAGAGAGAGAGAGAGAGAGAGAGAGAGAGAGAGAGAGAGAGAGAGAGAGAGAGAGAGAGAGAGACCCAGAGCAACTTGCTGTTACCTTTTTGTCAAACCTACTCCTGACAATTATACTCAACTCAAGAGAGCGATTCAGTCTCAATTTGTTTGGTGTAGTGCACCAGTACTCCGAGGGAGACCTGCACTGGTACCAATTTGAACTGAATGAAGGTTTGACTCTAGTGAGGGGTGGTGTAGTTATAACATCACCAGACTAGTAACCCAAAACTGTCCCGTTAATGTCCTGGGGATGTGGGTTCAAATCCTATAATAAGTGGTTAGATTTGAAATTAACATCAAGAAAGTCCGGACGAAAATGTTCTTTCCTAATGTCAACCATTGATGTTGTAAAAACCCATCTAGTCCACTAATGTCCTTTAGGGAAAGAAATCTGCCATCCTTACCCAGTCTGGTCCACATTGGAGTCCAGACTACAGCAATATTGTTGATTCTTAACTGCTTGCTGGGCAATTTGCAATACATGCTGTGTCCCTAATGTATGAATGAGTAAATAAAATGCTCAAATCCTGGCCTGGTGCCATTTAAGACCATCTACAACTTGTATTAAGGCTTTGACTGGTTTTGACATGGTGTCAGGTAAGTTAGGTTGATTGGCCATGGTAAATGTGGGATTATGGGAACATGATTGGGGGTTGGGAACTGGGTCTGTGTGGGAAGCTCTTCAGAAGGTCAGTGCAGACTCGAAGGGCCAAATGGACTCTTTTTGCACTACAGGGCTTCTATAATTCTAAAAATGTCAACAGTGGGACAAGAATCTAAATAAATGAGGAACTAGAAGGCTATTTGCATCAGTACACATTGCATTAGTACCTAATCTCACCTTGTTGATTCAGCCTGGATGTTTTCCAGACCTTGTTGCATTTGAACATGGATTTTTCCATTATATAAAAAGGAATTGCTACGCAGCATTGCCCTTTGATGTCAAGGGCACTGCTTGTCACTGGCCACTCGGGTCTTTCCTTTCTTCCTGGTGGTGGAAACTGAACAAAGATTCGTGCACCTTGTGTCTCTCACTGTGTCACACACACACACACACACACACACACACACACACACACACACACAGGGGTGCTGGGGGAAAAAAATAAGCACTACTGCAGTTGGGCAGTAGTGTGGAGGTAGAAAACAAAATAAAAAGAGAAAAAAAAACAAAGGGACTGCAAACGGTGCTGAACATTGCGCAACCATCAGCGAACATCTCCACTTCTGACCTTCTGATGGAGGGAAGGTCATTGATGAAGCAGAGAACGATGGTTAGGCTTAGGACACTACTCTGAGGAACTTCTGCAGAGATACCCTTCAGTTGAGAGACTGACCTCCAACAACCACAACCACCTTCCTTTGTGCCAGGTGTGATACCAACCAGTTGGTGATACCAATTGGGTAGATGCTAGTGTTGTACTGTAGTGGAAGACCTTGACAGCAATTTCTGGAGGACAAGCCTTCAGTGCTATTACCAGAATGTTGTCAGGGCCCATAGCCTTTGCACTCCCAATTGCCTCTAAATAGTTTCTTGATACCACATGGAGTGAATCAAATTGGCTGAAGATGGAGATCAGAACATTTAAGCCTGTGGTTGATAGTACAGAAGAGGGTCTTCACCCGTTTGATCAGGAAAGAATTGTGACATCAAAACAACTTGCTCGAGTTTCTGAAGTCAGTGTGTACAGGGATGGTGGGATCCCATAGATGATATCCTTCCAGATTAGGTAGATTCGATGGTATCTTCCTTAAACACAGCCAAAGAAACATTTCCCCAAAGAAAACACTCTTTCTCAAAACCATCCAAAATCACCATCCTCAGTGATCATTCTTCAAGTAATGGACAAGACAATGAATATCAAGAGGCCATTTGAACAGAGATTTGTTTTGTTCTGAATGGAGGTCCACTCATGGTCAGAAGTGGGAACTTTTAATTTTCACGTGTTCACATTCTATTTTGCCTGGCTGAATTGAACCTAGTAGTAATGCCACACAAACCCAAAAGAAATGGTACCTTATCCCAGATCTACAAAAAAGGAAAATGCTGCAGATGTCAGAAATCCAATACAAAACCAGAAAATACTAGAAATACTTAGCGGGTCTGGCAGCAATGGAGAAAGCAAAAAAAAACTGTTTGTGACTCATGAAACTAGTAGCTTACCACTTGATTTCATCCATTGTAACTCCAGGGCCTTCAATGATATAATACCAAAACCGTAAAGAAAGAAAACTCTCAACACTTGGATATAGACAACAAATGTCATCTTTTTATTATTATTCTAATTACAGTGTTAGTTACAATGAAGATCAGTAATCTATGAAAGGACAAAGCAAACATTTCCTCTTAAAAAAGATGTACTAAAGCGTACATATTTCCAATAATCGCATAGCAATTTAGTTTGAAAACTTAAATGAAAAAAAAATCAGCACTACCACCTGAGACAAGTTAAAATGCTATACACGATGGCCCACATACTGATGTGTTGAATTACTATTTACACCTCAATAATATACCCTTCCTAGCTAGCTAACCTCCAACACAAGTAAAGAAGCAATGGGAAACTTTCAGTACCTCTGCTTCATTTACAGTGTTCAATAGCTACATGCAGCAAGAGCTCTCTAAATAAGTGGCAGCTAAAAAAGGAGACAGTCAGCCTTAACCAAAAGGAGAGTCCCTTTTCATTTACTCATACTAATGCACAATACATCTAATTAATCACCAATGCCATGTTCAGATTGAACTTCACCTTAAAATGGCAGAGATGGCTTTCCAATAAAGGTTTTGGAACAGGCCAACTTCCTAATATCAGCTCCAGAGACCAGAATTACACTGATTCATACGGACTTATTCTGCTAGTATGATGGGTCTATGCCCACCTGCAGGTTGGTAGCAATACAAGGATGAAGGTAGTTTGCTCCATTAAAGGCAACACAGTCATGTTGGTGTAAACAGCCCACACATAAACCGTTGATTTGAGGGAAGTTTCCACATTGGCAGGTGTTAACAAATTTCCAATTCAGAAGAAAGCATGTTAAAAAACGTGAGTATTACTACATGATTTAATATATTTGGGATAGACATTGGAAAATGTTTTCCACACATCGTGCGCTGCACTGGGGAGATTTGAAGTGATGCAAGTGTGACCTCTCATTCTTGTGGTAACAACAATCATTTTAAATAGGGCATTTCCTTCTTCCATACAATATGACTTTGCCCGGTTCCCAGGTACAGTTCCACAGAAATGGGAACATTCCAGTAACTTGCCCAACTAGCTAGTCAATAAATATAAAGTAAGGGGCAGAGAAACATTTGTCTGTCAAGTGCATCATAGCCAAAACCAAACCTGTACATCCACATTTGCTAATTAGGGCCACTGAAAGAAGCTGCCGCAACATTCTTGGCTATTTGCTCCCTTCCTTTGAATTGGAGGAGTGATGGGAACACTTCTACCAATCCCATTGCTCACCCAGATAAAAATTTTATTAATAAGTTTTTAAAAGTGAACAGTTTATTTTTTGTTTTAGAAAATAATATTTTTTTTGGGACCAAACTTTATACTAACGCTGGGACAAAATAAAATTCTTCTTGTAATATTTTTGCCAAGATCCACATGGATATCATTTCCTTTCTACTGTTATGAAATATAAAATTGCATTACTTTGCATGCAAAAATGTTAAAATGTAATGGAAAAAGGAAAGACTGGGATTGAATTGTGCGCAAACACTGAGGTTAATAATACAGTACTGGCAAATGACATTTGAATTCATGACCCCGTGGCAATAATGCAAGTTTAAATCACTGAAGATGGATAATACAACAAGCTTGCTTATTATATGACAATTGGTCCAAGGAGTATAAAGCACTCACCTTTATGATACCACACAAATAATTTCCTTACTGTACAAGGAAACAGAATCAAATTGCATTCAGACTCAAACAAGTTCCTGCACATTCAAGTCAACCACAACAATGCGACATCAAAGAAACAACAAAACCAGTATAAATGGTGTAATGGAGGATGATGGTGGAGGTAACCCTTTAATGACCCTTTGCAACTGTGAAGGCTGCTACCCAAATGTTGTTTTGCATTTTGTTTCAAAAGGGAGATTAGGCAACCTCCTCATTTATAGGGTCATAGCACAATATAGCTCAAGAGGAGGCCTTTCAGCCCATCATGTCAGCAATAATCTTTTCCAAAAACAAATGTAAAATGAATCTGACAAGTTTGTTGACTGGCACGAAGGCAACATCTGTTATGGCACAAACATGAAACCCAGTGTGATAGTCAAGCAATTGCACATGCAGAGTTCTGGAAATCTGCTTTTTAAAACTATTTCACCATGTAATATTGTCCTCGAAGCAGTTATGAGAGAGGAGAATACAGGTGCTTAAATGCAGGGGCGCATTCTTTATTGTGAAGTTCTGAAATCCAAGTACAAATCACTTCCTTCAACAATTTCAAATCATTTGATGAAAATCCATCAGATAATCTTCTATCCACGCCCATCAAAATGGACCCTTACATTAAATTGGAGGATTTAAAGAAAAACACCAGATACACAGTTTTCAGTTCATACAATCCTCCAGTTTAGTTAATCTTGTGCAGTAACTCAGCAGGTTCTGGAGGCTTTTCCTTGTTGTCGGTCACCACCTCACAAGATTTCTATTTCAGAGTCTGTCAGGTACCGAAGAGCATCAATGGCCAAGCCATTGCCAGATTCTTCAGCCAAGCTTAAAGGTGTCTGAAATTTTGAGTTGTGTAAATTAACATCAGCGCCATGAGCAAGGAGGATGTCAATACATTTCAGATGTCCACACTTTGCTGCCAAATGCAGAGGTGTTAACCCTTCATCATCCGCAACATTAGTGATATTTTCTGCGCTGTTGAGAAGCTCCCGGACTACTTCACTATGCCCTTTCGCTGCAGCAAGGTGGAGCGCTGTTCTCTGGAGGAAACCGGTGGTTTCAACATTGGCCTGTTCTTCCACCAACATTTTCACAGTCTGTAGATGGCCGCGATTGGATGCCAGGTGGAGGGCAGTCCAGCCATCCTCAGTGACTGCGTTGATGTCCACACCATGCTTGATAAGAAGCCTGGAAGTGCTGGTATGCCCACCTTCTGCTGCCAGGTGAAGGGGCGTGTGGCGGCTCAAGGTTTTCCAATTCACGGTGCTCTTGAACTCCAGGAGGATACGAGCTGCTCGGTACTGCCCTCTCTGGGCCGCAAGGTGCAGTGGGGTCCTTCCATCAGCTGTCAGCACATCCCCACTTGCCCCAGCCTGCTTGATGAGAAGCTTTGTGATGGTGTGATGGCCTTGCCATGCAGCAAAATGCAAAGGCATCCAGTTCTCCTTCCCTTTGGCTTGGGCATTAGCCCCACGGCTCAAAAGAACACGCACTACATTTTCATGGCTGTGCTGGCAAGCAACGTGCAATGCCGTTCGACCTTCAAAGTCCACCTCATTTGTTGAAGCATTCCTGTCCAGTAGCAACCGCAAGAGGGTTTCTTCGCCACTCTGTGCTGCAAAGTGGAGCGGAGTCCACTGGTCTTCATCCTTGGCATTTACATTTGCCTTCTTTCCCAGAAGCAGCTCAGCTATGACCTTCAAGTTCTTCTCTGCAGCCAGGTGAAGTGGTGTCGACCCCCGCTTGTTAGGTATATTCGGGTTGGCATTGTACAAAAGCAACAACCGGACAGCTTCCTCGTTGCCCAGTTGAACGGCGCAGTGCAGGAGGCTCATGCCATCATCCAAGATCAGATCCACATCTTGAGGCTGCAGGAGCTTCATTAACTTTCCAATGTCCCCAGACACAATGGCTTCATAGAGCTTCTTCTTTGGAAGATCTGACACAGATTGTTCTAGGAGGGAAAGCAAACAGAAGCCAATTAGTTCCTGTACCTCAAGGGCACAGATAACATAACAATAACAAAAAACAATGAAGTAAAAGAGGGTCCATTGTCCATCCATTGACTAAATATGGACAGCAAGAAATGGAACAACCCAACAGAAGGAAACTGTATTGCGATTTTGGGCAGAAATTTAACGAGTCCAAAACACCAATATGTAATTCACTCCCAATCAGAATTGCTGCCCCCAATTAGGGCAGAAAGCCCATATCCAACCAACCAACCAGAGAGGGTGACCCAATTCTAAGAACTGTCAGGCATCTGATTGGTCAGCAACTACCAGTAGTAGCTACTACTGCGGGGACTGCATCCATTCCCAGGTGGATGCAATGGTCATCGGGAGAAACACACTTATCCCCAAATCAAGGCCAGAGTAGGCTGCTTTTGTTGGACAACACTCCTACCCACCCCCCACCCCACCTGCTCCCCCAATGAACATTTCACTCAATCCCCACTGTGGCAGAAAGATTGTGACCAACACAGGAAGTGGCCACTTAAGATTGAGGGTAAGTGGGAGGTAGCCAATAGAATTGGTAAGTGGTAGGTAGTAGGAAAGAACACCATTTACAGGCCTCCCTCGCAAACCAGAAACCAATTCCCAGATTGTAAAATTCTTCCCAAAATCTGGACCTGGTGAACTTTGATTTTAACTACAGAGTAATATGACAGAAATAGATTGCTACAGCTTTAACTGCAGGTTAATCATAAATCAGTGTTCAGAAAACCACAGTAACTTGATGTTCCATATTTTCAACATTTATACTTCAGAAAGCAATCCATTGGGTGAAAGTATAAGTGTTCAATAATAAAAAGAGAATATTGCTATGGATAGTTAGCTCTGATGAATAAACTGTAACAGTAATTTGAACAGATAATATGTTTTAACTTGCAAAGTTCAGTGGCAAACTGCTCTAAAAGCCATGCAGAGTTGGTCATTTCGTATAAATCCAGCATTGTGAATGGTATTATAGATAGCTGAAACTGTTTCTGATACTATATATTTATGACCATCGCTGCAAGTACACAGTGAGAACTAATTTCCAAATGTTTCCATGTTACTAATCAGGAAAAAGAAAAAGAAAAAGAAATCGCCAGCCCTGGGAATGAGGGAAAAGAAAATTGAATTTTCCTGCTTGCACTGGCATTATCAGCACTGAATCCTCCACTATCGAAATCCTGGGATTACCATTGACCAGAAACCACTTGCCTGGATGAGTGTAGCTCCAATAACACTCATGAAGGCTCAACACTATTCAGGACAAAGCAGTCCATTTGACTAGCACCACATTTGCAACATTAATTCCATCTATCACTGATGTTCAGTCACAGCAGTGTGTACTATTGACAAGACAAATTGCAGAAATTCACCAATGGTCCTCAGGCAGAACCTTCCAAACCATCAACTAGTACTAGTTAGGACACAGGGAGCAGATTCGCCACCACTTGAAGTTCGCTTCCAAGTCACTCACCACCCTGACAGAGAGATATATTACTGCACCATCAGTGTTGCTGGGTCAAAATTCTAGAACTCCCTCCCTAATGTAGGTCTATCTACAGTAGTTTAAGGCAGCAGCTGACCACTATCTTTGCCAGGGATAATTAAATATTGGCCCAGTCAGCAACACCCCCCCCCATCATGAATGAATACAAACTATTTTTAGAAAAAGTGTCCTGAATCATGACCCCCTTCCATGGACAAAGCATGCTTGGTTAAGGCAAGATGACAGTGATAACTCCAACAGTCAAGCTCCCTGCCAATACTCAGAGCTCAGACTCCTATGGCAAAAGAAGATTGGCACCTCTACATTATATTATATCTCCTCTAGGTGACAGTGTATTAATGGAACCCAATGCAACTGAAAATTAATAGCAAAGTAAGCACCACCATGTTGCAATGTTTAAATCAACTTACCAATTCCTCCAGCTTCTTTTCCGAAAGACAATGATATGGATCCTTGAGATGAAAATGCAGAGTCAATGGATGAGATACCTGACAGTCTCTTCTTGCTGTCAGCTATTTCACCGTTTGCTGGACATTCATTCCCAGCTGATTCAAAGCCTGAATCCAGCTGGGACAGGAGCTGGGAAAGGCTGCATTCATCACTGTCAGAGGTCCGTTTGTATTGCCGATTCTGAACTGGCTGCTCAACTGCTACCGGTGGATTCTAACATTTAAAAAAAAGAACATGTCATGCTATACATTGCAAGCTATAAAAGATTTTGAAAGGGCTTGACAGGACAGGCACAGAGATTGATTTGGCTTTCCAGAGAATCGAAAAAAAAAAGGGGCCTCAGACTCCATATTCACATTTAGTGTGCAGTTTTTATTCCAAGATGCAACATTTGTCTAAACTCAGCCAGGGGTCAATCGGAGATTGGTTACCAAATCTAGTGAATGCTTAGGATTCTAGGCATCCACCTTCCTGATTGCACAATGAAGTAACACTCCTAATAAAAAAATTCTGTTGCACAATAACCTCTCCTGCATGACAAATTATCTTCTAAGTGAAGATAGATCAGATTCACTACCATAGTGTTCCTGTATTTCCTCAATTCAGTACATAGATTAATATTATGTTTGGTATTAAACCAAGAAGTCAAGAAAAAAGTCAAAAAGTCAAAAAAGTCTCCATCTCTTATTTACTTGGCCGTGAGGAATCCTTCTTGCTGAACTCTCAGATCAAGGGGTTTCCTCTGAGTAAAATGTTTTGTTGAAACTCAACTTGTCTTTATCATTCTGAACTGACATTCTGTGGATTGCCTGTATTAGTTAAGTATCATACACAAAGAACTTATTACTTTGGTAACTACTTTACAATTTGAGCATTAATGAGGGGGAGGGGGGAGAAGAAGGGGGGGGGGGGGGGGGAAAGAGAGGGAGGAGAAGAGAGGGGGAGGGGGTGGGGGAGGAGAAGAACGCATCACCACTTTGGTTGTCTTGCCTTTCACATGAAGAACAACTATCCGAGCAAAAAAAAAAAAATTAGGGGGCTACCAGGGCATCATTAAATCTTCAAGAGGCAATGTTTTGAAGATAAGGAGGCAGAAAGAACACCGGGAATGAGACAGACCTTATAATTACTTCTGAAATTTAATGATTATATTGAATGGTGGAGCAGGGTCAAGAAGGGTTGAATGGCCTACTCCTGTCACTATTTTTGATATTTCTATATGTTTTTAGCAATGTCAATGATGACCTCAGAAATTTTAAGTATAAATTGTTTTTTCACTTTTGACTAAGCAGGAAATAGCATTTCCCAATCGAGGTTACGTTTGCTTTCCTTATTCTTTCGTGGTATGTGCAAATATTTGTTCCTCAACACAGCTGACTGTGAATTGAGTGTTAAGGGTCAATCACATTGTTCAACCACAATCACAGGAAAGACTGATAAATCTTTGTAAATCTCCTTCCCTAAAGGCCATTCATGAACCAGAAGGGTTTTCACATCAATCAAAATGTTTCAGATTCAATAAACCAATTACTTCCAGTTGGATTGGAATCCATGTTCTCAGATCTGGTCTGGTCTTGTGACACTGAAAGTAGGTGATGACGCTGTGATAAAGAGGTCTACCACTTTTGGGATCACGTTTTGACAACCAAATCATGGCTAGCATTTCTCAGAGCTGTACTAACTTGATTCAATTCTCCTCTTTAAAGCAAAAACTTCTGTTTTACCTTTTTGCATGCCTCATGAGATTGGCCAGAATCTATAGGCTGCTCGCGTGGTTTCTCTTGTGCTATCTCCTGTGGCTTGGTGCTAAGTTCTTCAGTTTCTGAAGTGATCTCTTTCAAAAGAAATAAAGGATATAATTAGTCTTCTTTGCATATTATGCTTTCAAACTGTAATAGTTATTTTCAAGTGGGGGAGAGACAGAGAGACAGAGAGACAGAGAGACAGAGAGACAGAGAGACAGAGAGACAGAGAGACAGAGAGACAGAGAGACAGAGAGACAGAGAGACAGAGAGACAGAGAGACAGAGAGACAGAGAGACAGAGAGACAGAGAGACAGAGAGACAGAGAGACAGATCCTTGGGATAGATTGGGCAATGCTCAGTGAGAAGAGCAGTACCCTTTGTTTCAGAGCTAAGACCTAGCTGGTTGGATTGAAATTTCTCTCTCTCTCAAAACACAATTGCAGATTATGCTTTAACTTCAGTGCAGTACAACTGCCCTGACTGGCACTGAGCCGAGGTCACAGAGGCTAGATGAATGGTTGGCATTGGAAAAGAAACAAAACACAGGTTCAGTAAGAAGAGATTATCCAAGGCTTGTTCAACATAGTTTGTGGCCACAATGGGATAGAGATTATTCCCGGTTAGCGTACTGCTTGCAGCTAACAATAATAATGATACCCTGTCAGTCCAATTCAAAAACGGTGTTCACCTTGAAATGTTGGGCGGTCGCTAGGAGCCTCCTTCCAACATCGCTGCATTAGCTTTAACAGGCCCTTGCAAGCTGGTGGTCTTGATTTAGGAATCGCCGATAGATCAGGACGAAGGCCACTCACTACTTTGACCATAATGTGTAGGATATTTGTTTCAGCTAAAATTCAAAAACAAATAGGTTTGAATCATCTTTAATAAAACAATCTTTTCATTGGGATGTAATAAAACAACCTACTCAAAGTGCTTTACGTTGGAGAATAGAGACATGTGGAGAAATAGGAGCCATTCTGCAGCAGTTTTTACAATTGTAGCCACTTGAGTAACAACAGCAAGGAAGAAGCTTGGCCACAGCACTGGAAAGTCTTCCAGCTAGGGGACAGCACGGTGGTTAGCACTGCTGCCTCATAGCGCCAGAGACCAGGGTTCAATTCCCACCTCAGGCGACTGACCGTGTGGAGTTTGCACATTCTCCCAGTGTCTGCGTGGGTTTCCTCCGGGTGCTCCGGTTTCCTCCCACACTCAAAAATGTACAGGTTAAGTGAATGGGCCATGCTAAATTGTATTGAAAGGGTAAATGTAGGGGAATGAGTCTGGGTGGGTTGCACTTCGGTGGGTCAGTGTCGACTTGTTGGGCCGAAGGGCCTGTTTCCACACCAAGTAATCTAATCTAAACCATAAAAGCATTAGAAGGGTGGAGGACACTATTCACAAAAACAAAATCGCAGAGATGAGGAACTTTGGTCATGTAGCTCAATTAGAAAATAAATTACAAAATCTTGAAGGGACATTTGAGAGAACGTGACTGAGGTACATTTTTTGCAATGTTTTCTTTAATGGGGTAGCATCACCAGTAAAGCCAATATTTGTCATCCATCCCTCGTTGCTCATGAATTGAGTGACTTACTTAGCCATTTCAAAAGGAGTTGTTGAGAGCCAACTATATTGTTGTGGTTCTGGGAGTCACATGTTGATGAGACCAGGCAAGGATGGCAGGCTTCTCTCCCTGAAGGATGTTTGTGATAGATTACCATTAATGCTGGGTTCATTAACAGTGACCATGAAACCGACTTTCAATTCTAGATTTCTCAGTTGAATTCCCACAAGCTGCGATGGTGGGATTCAAACCCATTCGTCTGGGGCTGAGGATTACTGATCATGTGATATTTAGTAAGATACCACCAGCAACTATAAAATTCAAACTCAAAAGGGGTGTCGATAGTATCTATAGGGAAAATAATTCCCAATGGTTGTGGATTGAGAACAAGAGACCACGGGTCAAAAACACAATGCCAACCTTTCCAAGCAGCAAGTAGTTCGGATCTGGAATGGACTGCTGAGAGCATGGTGGAGGTAGGCTCATTGGACTTTCAAGGAGGAGTTAGGAGATTATTTAATAAGGAAAAATGTGCAGGACTACAGAGAGAAGGCAGAGTAATGGCACCAGGTAGAGTGCTGTTATGGAGTCTAGTACCGACATGACTGGCTGAATGACCTGTCACTGTATTGCAACCATACTGTGATTCCTCCAAAGAGCCGAAGCTTTCAATGATAATCTAAGCTGCTATCCTCATGGTGTACGTACACTAATCCTCCAGGTTGGGTTTGAATTAATTACTTTCATCTATAAAAGCAAGGTTTTTAATCAGTTGAACAGATGTAATCAAAATCAGAAAGCTTGATAACGCATGTCAACATGGTCATTGCATTTCTGTTAACTTCAGCAGGATCAATGATTTGTGGCAGCCAGAAATTTGACAATGATTTGCAATAGAAATTCACATGTTGTTCATATATTCAACAGAAATTACTGGAAAAGCTCAGCAGGTCTGGCAGCACCTGAGGAGAGAAATCGGAGTTCACGTTTCAGGTCTGGTGACCCTTCCTCCGAAGGGAGGTTCAGTTCTGAGGAAGGGTAACTAGACCTGAAATGTTGACGGATTTCTCTCCACAGATGCTGCTAGATCTGCTGAGCTTTTTCAGCAATTTCTGTTCTTGTTTCTAATTTACAGCAGCTCTTTCAGTTTTTGTTCATATATTCAAATCTGGTTCAGATTTATGAGAGGAAAGTCTCCTCTGCCTGTAAAGGATCCTGCATGAAATTAGTTATGGCATACTGCACAATGCTATTACAAGTGAATTCACAATAATCTAATTATTGGAGATGTCCAGCATGTAAACTAATATACTGTGACAGTGCTGGAGGAGATCATAGCTGGGCATGGTGTTGGGGAAGAGTTTTTTTTAGATTAGATTAGATTACTTACAGTGTGGAAACAGGCCCTTCGGCCCAACAAGTCCACACCGTCCCGCCGAAGCGTAACCCACCCATACCCCTACATCTACATTTACCCCTTACCTAACACTATGGGAATTTAGCATGGCCAATTCACCTGGCCTGCACATCTTTAGACTGTGGGAGGAAACCGGAGCACCCGGAGGAAACCCACGCAGACACGGGGAGAACGTGCAAACTCCACACAGTCAGTCGCCTGAGTCGGGAATTGAACCCGGGTCTCAGGCGCTGTGAGGCAGCAGTGCTAACCACTGTGCCACCGTGCCGCCCACTAAAGGCACACATTAAAAAAAAATTGGGCATTTACAAGTTAAAAAGTTCCCTTCCTCAATGCTAACTAATATCCTCTAATCAACATTAAAAATAGAATTTAAAGTCAAATTTCAAGCAAGATTTTTTCCCCCTGAGGTAGAGAATGGAGTCAGACAAATTACACAACACATCTTTCAACATAACCATTGATGATCAATGAACTAATCGTTATTCATTGCAAATGAAAAGTAGTTTATCTGTTTCAAGACAAACCGCATATTGAATTTTTCCCATGAAGTATAGATGAAAGATCATAGTCCAAATACAGGACAGCATGGAAAGTAGTATAAAAATACTAGTGGGGCAAGGTCATTCTGTCAGTCGTAATCAATGCCATTTTAACTGTATGAAACTTTTGGAAGATGTGAATAAGTTGCAGAGTGCCAATTCCTGAGGAAAAATATGAATTCAAGTACAGTGGTTCCTAATTCCTGTAGAGAAAAAAGGGGCAACACTTAGGATACTATGTGTAGTGAGCATGCATATATAGCCGTTTATGAGAGAGTGTAGGATAACATGATTACAAAATGTGAAGTAAGGTTAGATGAACAGGGGGCTGTCCAGCAGTGAGAGAGAGTTAGTGTAAGAGTAATAGTGAGAGCGAGTAAGTATGAGTAAGCCAGTGGGGAATTGTGTTAAAGAGTGAGATCATACCAGGGAGTGGGAGATAACCTCTGGAGAATGATTTTTTTCCTGGACTCAAGTGTGATGAACATTATTATGGTCTTTCATATATGAAAATATTATCCAAAGTTTGGATATCCTTTGGCAACGGAGGCTGGATCAAGTATTATTGAGGAGAAAATACATACATAGAACAAAAGTGAGTTCCTGTGGGGTTTTTTTTGAAAAATGAGGAACAGAGGGGATATGAAAATGAGTGTCTTTGACTTAGAGGCTAAGAATATCGACTGACATCAAATTTTAAGGATAGTTTTATCAACAGAATAAGGGGAGAGCTGTTGTTTGAATTTGAGAGAGATAGGTCTTCCTTTCAAAGCTACAAAACAAAATACAGTTAGCTTTTTTTATGTATTGTAAAATTTTAATTGCTAATAACATTTTAATCAAAGCTTTTTGTTTTGCACAGATGATGATGATGATGATGATTTGCAAGGTTGCCCATTCAAGGGGAAGAGCAACATTAATATTACATAGAGGAGGAAAAAATGCAACATTAATATTGATTGACAGTTAACTGCCAGGCTTTGTTTAAAATTTAAACCAATCGGATTGATTCTGATCAATATGATCAGCAGTCCTAACCCCGCTTTGAACTTGCTATGTTTTTATTCTCAGAAGGTAGAGCTCTTGTGATTCAGGGGAATTGTTTAGCGCTGTAATGCTTTTTGGTACATTAACAGAAAATATGTAATAATGTGGAAAGTCAGTTTTTTTTTAAATTTTGGACTACAGTTCAGACTATAGACATTTCTGGAATTTAAGACATTTTATCCTTTGCGGGAGAATACTAAAAAAAAAACCAAACAAAAATAAAAAAAACATTAAAAAAAAAGCAGAATGTCACTGAAACTCAATGGTCTGGAAATCTGTCACTCCTGCCCTCTATATGATACTAAAAGGCCATTATGAATCAACCACATCAAAAAAATTTGCGAACAAGAAACAGGTTTGACAATATAAAATTCAGAACTTTAATAAACTCTTTATGGATTGAAATAATCAGCAATATCTTTTTATGGAATAAACAGTTTCCTGAGATAAAGGGACAAAGAATTGAAAGTGTTTAGCGATGCTGAGTGAAAAAAGCAGTCAAAGCTATGTAAACAAACTTTTAACAACAGCTGGACAACTTGCTGCCTTGTGGCAAATAAGTAATTAAGATTGCCCGCATAACGAATATTCTGAGATGAAGGAGTTAATGATAGGACAGGCTGTGCTTCAAAACACTGAAATGTAACAAGGAGCAGAGAAGCTATTTTTGTTAAGAAAGCAAGCCACAAACTTGGTGACTTCTGAAGTGTCATAAACAATGGCACACCACAAGCTTACCAAGACAGAAAACCAATAAGAATTTGACTTCAGGATTCTTCAGCAGCAGCACTCTGGAGAACCCACACTGAACAAGGATATGTCTACAGATAGATGCTATTGGTTGGAATCATGGCTAAATTCCACCATTAATTGGAAAATAATTAAGTAGAGTTGGGAGGCTTAAATTGCTTACTTGACAGATCTTATTTTGGTTGCCAGATGCAAAAAAGATTTAAGTAATTGTTGCAGCATTTGACTGCTGGTGAGATTTCTTAATATGCAGCCAAATTAAAGATAGCTTGTGGTAATTTACACACAACACAGGCCACCATTCTCTTCTCAGGAGAACTAGGAATGCAGAGTGAACATATCTTACATTTGTTACATTCCTTCGGAGTGGAAACATTTGTATTCCACTTGTGTAACACAAAATGGGGAAAAGGGCTGTTATGGAGGAGGAAAAACACAAGAACCAGAACAGTGCCTCAACTCAAGATTACAATAACAAAGAGAGGAAGTTGGTCATCAGCCACCACACAGAATCTGGAAAGAGCCTTTTCCTATTTGCACAAAGATGGTAAACTGGTTTTCACAGGACAGATTGAATAATATCACTTATTAAACGGAGACTTGTCTTTTAAAGCACCAAGCCACTTTGGTTTCCCTTTTCCCACTGATGTATTTCTCAGTGCATACCTGCAAAGGGCTTCTTCTGCGTTAGAATTCCCCAGATGACGATGGAAAAGCTGCAATAGGAAAAGAAGCAATTGGTGAGTCTTTGTTAAAAAATCAAAAAGAACTAAAAAGGCAAATCTGAGATTAGCAAGTAATGTTCAGTAGCCTCTGGTAATCCAAGATGGGCGTATTGACACGTTCTGTTGTCTATGTCAACATTGGATATCAGACAATTAAAGTACTCCCAAGCAGATCACTGCTACAGAATTTTAAACTCCTCTTTTATCGTGTTGGGCGATGTATTGGATGGCAGTTGGCTGGTTTGCAATGCAAAATGATGTCACCGGTGTGGGTTCAATTCCTGCAACAGCGGAGGTTACCATGACGATCCTGCCTTCTCAGCTTCGGCTAGGACATTGGGACCCCTCCCATCAAAATCACCTCTGGCCATCTCTCCCTGATGGCAGAGCCCTCTGGAACTATATGTTTCGGGCATAAACCCTTCTTCAGGAATGAGGGTGTGCCAAGCAGGCCAAGGTAAAAGGTAGGAGGGGGGACTTGGGGGGGAGGGGCGAAGGGAACACGATAGGTGGAAAGAGGTTAAGGTGAGAGTGATGGGCCAGAGAGGGGGTGGGGGCGGAGAGGTCAGGAAGAAGATTGCAGGTCAAGAAGGCAGTGCCGAGTCTGAGGGTTGGGACTGAGATAAGGTGGGGGGGGGGGGGGGGTGGAAAGAGAAGGAAGAGGGGAAATGAGGAAGCTGGAGAAATCTGCATTCATCCCTTGTGGTTGGAGGGTTCCTAGGCGGAAGATGAGGCACTCTTCCTCCAGGCATCATGTTGCCATTGTCTGGCAATGGAGGAGGCCAAAGACCTGCATGTCCTTGGTGGAGGAGTGGGAGGGGGAATTAAAGTGTTCAGCCACAGGGCAGTTGGGTTGGTTGGTGCGGGTGTCCCAGAGGTGTTCTCTGAACTCCGGACTACGTTCAGACCACCACCAAACCATCATCTCCCAGACCATCCATAGCCTCATCACCTCAGGGGATCTCCCATCCACCGCCTCCAATCTCAGTCCCACAACCCTGCACCGCCCGTTTCTACCTCCTGCCCAAAATCCACAAACCTGACTGCCCCGGCCGACCCATTGTCTCAGCCTGCTCCTGCCCCACCAAACTCATCTCTGCATACCTCGACACGGTCCTGTCCCCCTTAGTCCAAGAACTCCCCATCTACGTTCGGGACACCACCCACGCCCTCCACCTTCTCCATGATTTGTGCTTCCCCGGCCCCCAACGTCTTATCGTCACCATGGATATCCAGTCCCGATACACCTCCATCCCCCATCACAAAGGCCTCCAAGCACTCTGCTTCTTCCTTTCCTGCCGAAATCAACAAGTACCCTTCCACTGACACCCTCCTTCGACTGACTGAACTGGTCCTCACTCTGAACAACTTCTCTTTCCAATCCTCCCACTTCCTCCAAACCAAAGGAGTAGCCATGGGCACCCGCATGGGCCCCAGCTATGCCTGCCTCTTCGTCGGATATGTGGAACAGTCCATCTTCCGCAGCTACACTGGCACCACCCCCAACCTTTTCCTCCGCTACATCGATGACTATTGGCACTACCTCGTGCTCCCACGAGGAGGTTGAACAGTTCATCCACTTTACTAATACCTTCCACCCTGACCTCCAATTTACCTGGACCATCTCAGACTCCTCCCTCCCCTTCCTAGAACTCTCCATTTCTATCTCGAGCGACTGACTCAACACGTACATTTATTATAAACCGACCGGCTCCCACAGCTACCTAGATTAGACTTCCTCTCACCCTGCCCCCTGTAAAAACGCCATCCCATATTCCCAATTCCTTCACCTCCACCGCATCTGCTCCCAGGAGGACCAATTCCAATACCAAATAACCCAGATGGCCTCCTTCTTCAAAGACCGCAATTTCCCCCTCAGATGTGGTTGACGACACTCTACACCGCATCTCCTCCACTTCCTGCTCCTCTGCCCTTGAACCCTGCCCCTCCAATCGCCACCAGGACAGAACCCCACTGGTCCTCACCTACCACCCCACCAACCTCCAGATATATCATATCATCCTTTGTCAGTTCCACCATCTCCAAACAGACCCCACCACCAAGGATATATATTCCCTCCCCTCCCCTATCAGCGTTCCAGAAAGACCACTCCCTCCGTGACTCCATGGTCAGGTCCACACCCCCCACCAACCCAACCTCCACTCCCGGCACCTTCCCCTGCAACCGCAAGAAATGCAAAACTTGCGCCCACACCTCCCCCCTCACTTCCCTCCAAGGCCCCAAGGGATCCTTCCATATCTGTCACAAATTCACCTGCACCTCCACACACACTTTCTGCACCCAGTGTGGCCTCCTCTACATTGGGGAGACAGGCCGCCATTTTGCGAGAACACCTCTGGGACACCTGCACCAACCAACCCAACCGCCCCATGGCTGAACACTAACTCCCACTCTGCCAAGGACATGCAGGTCTTTGGCCTCCTCCATTGCCAGACCATGGCAACACGACACCTGGAGGAAGAGCACCTCATCTTCCACCTAGGAACCCTCCAACCACAAGGGATGAATGCAGATTTCTCCAGCTTCCTCATTTCCCCTCCCCCCACCTTAGCTCAGTCCCAACCCTCAGACTTGGCACCGCCTTCTTGACCTGCAATCTTCTTCCCGACCTCTCCGCCCCCACCCCCTCTCCGGCCTATCACCCTCACCTTAACCTCCTTCCACCTATCGCATTCCCAACGCCTCTCCCCCAAGTCCCTCCTCCCTACCTTTTATCTTAGCCTGCTTGGCACACCCTCTTCATTCCTGAAGAAGGGCTTATGCCCGAAACGTCGATTCTCCTGCTCCTTAGATGCTGCCTGACCTGCTACGCTTTTCCAGTGACACATTTTTCAGCTCCGATCTCCAGCATCTGCAGTCCTCACTTTCCTCTGGAACTATGTCAACATCATCATGACTGTATAGCATTGAATAAAACCCACACAATGCAACTACATAACATAATGATGGCTCCAATGGAGAGTGCCATCATTTGCTCCCCACACACTAACTTTCTTATTCTAGAGGCCTTCGTTCAGGGGAGGAGAAGGAGAAGGAAAGGGTCTAACCTGTATACATCATGCTTAATGTCAGAATTCTTCTTCTGGCGTAGACGCTCCGGGGGAAGGTAGGCAATCGTACCACAGAAGCCATCCAAACTGATGTCTTGTGTATTAGACAATCCATTCCACCTCGCTAATCCAAAGTCTGAAATCTATGCAGAGAGTTTACAAAACAACAATACATTTTTACACTGTATTTAAATTAGGTGTTTCACAGATGCATTAGGAAACAAAATAGGACACCAAGTGAAAAGATGGCATTAGAGCAGATGACCAAAAAGAGTCATTTTCAGGGAGCACCTTGAAAGCAATGAATTAACAAGATTAAAAAAAAGGTTTAAAGAGGGGATTTTCAGAGTTTAGGCCCTAGGGAGCTAAACACGCAGCAGCTAAAATCAGGAATGTTTCCTTGCCTCATTGGAAGTCAATGTAGGTCAATGTATTACATAAAAGAACTGTGGATGCAGAAATCTGAAACAGAAATGGCTACAGAAGCTCCACAGGTTTGACAGCATCTGTGGAGAGAAAGCAGAGTTAACACTTCAAGTCCAGTTCTTCAGTGTTGGTCTGTAGGGCAAGTGTTAAATGGAATTTGGCGTCAGAACAGGGCAGATGTTTGGACAACCTCAATTCTACATAGCATAGAATGTAAGAGGCCAGCCAGGTGTGCATTAGAATAGTCAGAATCTACAAGTTTGAAGGTAAGCCTAATAGTTTCAACAGCAGATGAGCTAAGGCAGGGATAGATTCAGGCAATATTATGGAGGGTTTCAGCAGCAACAGAAGAACCACTCATGTTCATAAATGATGAATGAAATTAGTTGACATTTCAGCAAAAAGACAGCTCAGGTTACCTTTTTCTAAAGTCAATATTAAAATGGTGAGAGAGTCATATAACAGTCTTAAATGAGAGCAATGTCTTGTATGCTAGACCTTTTTCCTTCCAATGGGCACGTTTCAACAAAGCAAACCATGGAATTGTAAGGTATGGTCAAAATTGGCGATGGTACAGTTATTCTCCTTAGAGAAGAGCAAAGTGGAGATTAAATAGAGATGCTCAGATTTGTGTGAGATTGTAACAGAGTAAACGAAGAGGAATCAGGGACAGTCAGTATGCATGGAGACAGATTTGAGATAGAATCATACAGCATGGAAACAGGCCCTCCAGTCCAACTCATCCATGCCAACCAACCAGGTATTCTAAACCGAACTAATCCCACTTGCCTGCATTTGACCCTTATCCCTCTTAATCTAGTGAGGAAATAAGTACATTTCTTTTGAAATATTGAGAGTTGTGTTGATCTGGAATCCATTTTTAATACCTTCCAAAATTGGAAATTACTTGAAAAAGGGAAAAATATTACCAGTTTAAATGAAACAAGACCAGAACAAATGGGATTAATTAGATAGCCCTTTCAAAAAAAAAAAGAGTCAACACAGACAGAATGGGATATCTCATGCTCAATAAGAGTAGCCAACAATTTCCCAGTAAGGGTTTTCTCAGTCTCAGCGTTACCACTAGGAAAAGTGCTGAGCAGAGACCAGAACAAAAGGAGTGAATCTCAAACAAACAGTCTTGATTGACTGATTAATCAGACAGATGACCATCTGCAGAATGATATAGGAGGTTAGGTTCCACAAATGATTGGATTACACAGCTGGAAACAGCAAGAATGGGATTGGGTTACGTACTGAGAGAAAGGAAAATTGGATTGCTTAACATCATGATAGGAAGAAAAACAAAAAAAAACGCTTCTGTTAGATCGCCATCAATTACCTTGACGTGATGGTGTGCATCCAGAAGTATGTTTGCAGGTTTCAGATCAAGATGTAATAAGGGTGGCGACATACAATGTAGAAAATTCATGCCCACCGCCGTCTCATGGATGATACGGAAACGCAGTTCCCATGGTAACACTTCAGAGGCCAACAGTTTTTCCAAAGATCCAGTCTCCATGTATTCCATAACTAACCCCACTGGATCCTTGCAGATCCCATACACTGGGAGTATGTAGCGGAACTTTGCCATTTCCATCTTCTTAGCTTCATCTAGCAGCTCTGCATTCTCTCTGCAAAACACAAGGAAGGAACAAATACTACTCTGATCTGACACTGGAATACCATTTGGAAGAGGTGTGATTGAAAACCTCTTCTAAACAAAGAAGTAAAAGTCATGACTTCAATGCCAGACAGGAATCAATACAAGCTGGTTTACTTTGATTTGTACTTCTCCCAACTTACCTGGTTTTGGTTAACTTCTAGCTAATTCAATAAAAAAGCTCAAGTACCAAACTCATTTGGCTTGAGAAATGGTGAGGCATAGATTCAACAGAACAATTTTGGGGCTTAAAGGATTAATTTAAAACTAGTTTGGAACTAAATCTTGCATTTCCTCATAAGATTAAGGGTTGATCTAACTGAATGATTTCAGCTGATTAAAGGACTTGATAGGATTGAGAAAAGTATTCCTTCTGGTCAGGAAGTCCAGAGTAAGTGTTTCCAACTTGAAAATTCACACCAAGCATTCAGAAAGAGAGGGTGGATGTCAGGAAGTACCTTTTGCATCAGGAGGGAATGGAATTTGGGAACTCTTTCCCCCAAAAAACTATACACACTAGATGACACTGAAAAATTACAAATAGGAGACTTTTCTCTGTTTCAGGGATGTAGAAAAATGTAACAAATTATACACAATGTAATTGAATAGTAGAGGGCTCAAATGCAAAAATGGCCTACTCCTGTATCTATACAGAGGAGCCAAGTACTGCAGATGCTGGAATCGGTCCTGAAAACAAAAAAAATGCTGGAGATCACAGGTCAGGCAGCATCCATGGAGAGAGAGCACAAGCTAATGTTTCAAGTTCTAGATGATTCTTCATCTCATGTTAGGTCTGAAGAGTCATCTGCACTCGAAATGTTAGCCTGGGTTTCTCTCCATGGATGCTACCTGATCTGTTGTGATCTCCAGCATTTTGTGCTTCCTCCACTACAGAGCTCCGCACAATTAAAATTCTTCTCCCATCCAAGCTCAGGCCAGGGCCAGCAGGGAAGCAATAGGGGTTGGAATTGATTAAATAAGTTTGCCTTGGCCATTTGTAACGTTAGCCTATAAGCCCCATGCTAAACGAGAGAAGGTAGTCTGCACCATGTATTGAACTGGGCTTTAGCTAGTGTGAAAGTAGCTCTGCAACATAAATGTAACCAATGTTTTACTGGATATGGTACCACAGAGTTTATTGCCGAAATATTCAGAACAAAAAAAAAAGTGTTTCATAGATATTTCTGAATCAACTTGTTCAGACATGTTATGACACACATCTAGAAGAATGCTAACTTTGACCTGGGCGGAAGCACTGACTGTGACGTCACAATTGGATCCTTGACCTCCGATTCAGGAAGAAATGACAAATAGCCACCAAGGTTCTGATCACTATCTCATCACCTCTACTTGATGTTTATAAAAATCATGAGTGGCATAGATAAGGTGAATGACAAGTGTTGCTCCCTCAGCTGAGGGAGTTCAAAACGGTGAGGACACTTTTTTTAAAAAAGGTGAGAGGAGGAAGATTTTTAAAAAAAAAGGACATGAGAGGCAACTTTTTTTGTACAGAGCGGTTCATGTGTGAAATGAACTGTTAGAGAAAGTGGATGCAGGAACAGTTACAGCATTTAAGAGACATTTGGATAAGTTCATGAATAGAAAAAGATTTGGAGAGAAGTGGGTCAAGCACAGGCAGGTGGGACTAGTTTAGTTTGGAAGCATGGTTGACGTGGTCTGTTCAGAGCAAAGGCTCGGTTTCTGTGCTATTTGACTCTATGACTTTATGAATTTAAAGTCAATATTAGACCCTGCAATTGTGCTACTGAGATTTTATTGACTTAACCTATCAGGGATCCAACATGGAAAACAGCTATAGTATCATGGAACAGTTTACACTTGTAACGTTGCCCCAATACATTGTACAATGACTGAAATCACACTTAAGTTTATAAAAAGTCTATTAAAATATACCTCCCAAATGACATTTTGGAGATAAAGTATTGAGCAAGAATAGTGTCTCCTGTTGACATAATCCAGAGACTGACTGGAGCCAGACGGATAGAAGTTAGATCTCCAAGACAAGATTGCCACATGAAACAAAACACTCATAGCAACTGGAGCTTAACATTCCAGTGAAAAGGAGTCCAATGTAAACTCATCACATCATCAGGTGTGTCAGTAAAACGTCTGTATGCCTTCAGCAATTTTTACTCAACCTGTTCTGTAGAATTGACAGGCCCATTCATTTAGGAAATAAATGGAAATATTGTTGTATTTATTCCCATGTTACATTAGCAGTGTAGTTTTCTGTATTGTGCTTAAATGTTTAACAGTGGCCGTGCTATTTAGTGCAGATAAAAAGGATGCAAGCACTTTGTTTTAGACACAAATATATACCAATCACATCCATATTTATGACTCATTCTTTGAAAGAGCTCACAAAGTCTGCTCTTCCAAAATAAACAATGATCCCTATGGTCTACTTCCAACACCTCCAAAAGCTCTGAAGTTCAGAGATTTGTCAAATCTCTCTTTTGAAGAAACTTGAGGAAGTCTCTGACATGCTCAGACAAACTTTTATGGTCACTAGTTAATGCTTATGGCTGCATTCCACTAGGAACAATTCCCACCACCATGACATTCCAGAGCAAGTGCGTCATCTATACCCAAATCACATTTGAAGTCATTTAACCCAACTTTACCTTTTGACTTGCAGAATCTGGGTATGAAGCCTGCTTAGAATAATGGAATACACGATACTCTGACAACGTGGGTCCTGTGTAGAATGAGATTCGCCAGTTTTCAAATCACCGTAGGTCACTAATGTAGTTTCTTGATCAAATATCATTACTAGTATGGGATGATACAGTATGTGATCCTCAATATATTGGCTCAAACCAAAGATTGGGCTTTTGTTTTGAAGCTTATTAGTAACACTAACATACTCTGGGGTTTATGCTTATTGATGTTGCTATGCATTGCATACACAAAACAGACTGATTAAACACTACGCTGACTCCATTGTCTGAGAAGATGGACAAGACATTGACTGAGAAGATGAGAGTATATTTATATTCTGACATTATATATCGTGATGCCACTTAAGTGCACATGCCTGTATAGTCTGAAATCTATTCAAAAACAATAGCCACCTCAGTACAAACAGACCCTCATCTGGTATTAAAATTACAGTCCCTACCCAAAAAGGCTACCAGAGAAACATCAGACATCTTCTGAAGATTGGGATAAAGTACATTATCTGGACTTAAATGGAAGGGACTTTACTTTGTATTTAACATGACCTTGATCTGAGTTCATGATGTTGACACAGGATGCGTGATATTGGAAATATGCCATAGTCCAGCATAAGAGCAAAAGGACTAAGGGATTGGCAGTCAGCTATTTGGCTCCTTGAGCCTTTTCCACTTTTCAATTTGAACATGGCTTATCTAATCGAGACCTCAATTCCACTTTCTGCCAGCCTAACATAGCTCTCGACTCCCTTGTAGGTCAAAAAAAGAATCTAACGTTTCCTTGGATACACTCAATAAAACAGCCTTCATTGTTGCCTGGTTTAGGAAATCCTAAAAGATTCATTGACTTTCAAAAGATGAATTTCTCCTGATTTCGTTCAAGTGAGAGATGCTTTATTCTGAAACTGTATCCAATGGTTTTAGATTCACTGCACCCCCGCCCCCTCAAGGGGCAACATCCACTTAGCATCCACCCTGTCAACCTCCATCAGAGTCCCGCATACATCAAGATCATATCTCCTCATTTGAAACCCCTAATGAGTTTTAGGTCTAACCCTCAGTCACATATTAATTCTCTTCATGCCAGGAATCAGTTCAGAGAAAGTTCATGAAGTTATCAAAGCAAGTGTATCCTTCCTTAAGAAAAAAGGGAGACCTCAACTAGAGGAGATTCACATTTACAAAACAAAAATAAAACAATTGTAGGATTCTAATTCAATATAAACTGGATAGAAGATCCTATTTTCCTCTCTCGTGCTGGTCATTTTACCTAGTTTCTACTGGGCTTAGATTCTGAGTCAACACTGCATAACACACAACATAGATTAGCCAAAATAATGATCACATTCAGAAAGCAAATCAAAATAAACCACTGTGGGTAATGAAGATGTCACTTAGGGACAATAGGATCTAGTGTTCCAAAGCTATATCAAGGAACATTACAATATCGTTGCAAGAAACCCTCATAAAATGCAAAGAGAATTACTTCCACATTTTAAATGGAGAGAACCTTCATCCCTTGTTTGGTATCCTACCAATCCCATACCCATTGCCCACCACAGAAAACAGATCTCCTTTGCGTATGAAGGAACATTGCATGAGGAGTTTTGGGTAGCACAGTGGTTAGCACTGCTGCCTCACAGCGCCAGAGACCCTGGTTCAATTCCCGCCTCAGGCGACTGTGTGTGGAGTTTGCACATTCTCCCCGTCTGCGTGGGTTTCCTCCGGGTGCTCTGGTTTCCTCCCACGGTCCAAAGGTATGCAGGTTAGGTGAATTGGTCATGCTAAATTGCCCGTAGTGTTAGGTGAGGGGGTAAATGTAGGGGAATGGGACTGGGTGGGTTGCGCTTTGACGGGTCGGTGTGGACTTGTTGGGCCGAAGGGCTTGCTTCCACACTAAGTAAGTAATCTAAAAAGTATAGATATATTTTATTGGTAATTATTTATAGTTCTGCATCAACTGTTAATGTTCTCATGAAAGATCGCTGATATGCGATATCAAATACAGATGCTGTCTGATCAGCTGAGTATTTTGATCATCTTCTGTTTTTATATCAATGGTGTAAGACTTTTACTTGTGTGAAATGGAGGTAGACGGAGCTTTTTCTTTCTTTCTGGGATGTGGGCATTGCTGGATGGGCCAGCATTTATTGCCTGTCCCTAATTGCCCTTGAGAAGGTGGTGGTGGTGAGCTGCCTTCTTGAATCGCTGCAGTCCACCAAATACAGGCTGAGCCACAATGCCATTAGGGAGGGAATTCAATTCAAAATTTAACTGGAATCGTTCTGGTTTCTGTGTTTATTTAACAAAATTCACTTGAATCTGCCATTGGCCATAGAAACTCTGGCCTGCAGAGTGATAATTAACCCGGGCTTCCTGCCTCCTGAAAAAAGTTAAAAAAAAATCACAACTGAAAAGTGTGTCGCTAGAAAGCAGCAACACATTTTTCAGTTCTGATCTCCAGCATCTGCAGTCCTCACTTTCTCCAAAAAACAAAATCACAACACTTGGTTATAGTCCAACAGGTTTATTTGGAAATAGCTTTTGGAGCACTGCTCTTTCATCAGGTGGTTCCAAATAAACCTGTTGGACTATAACCTGATGCGTGATTTTTAACTTTGCCCACCCCAGTCCAACACCAGCATCTCCAAGTCATGCCTCCTGAAAGTTTGATTGACATCAACTGAAAAGTGCCTAGGTGCCTGGTTCAGATGCCCAGGACTCTCACTACAAGTTGTAGATATTAACATTTGATCAGGTGCCAAAGAGTGAATGTTCACTCAAAGAAAGTCATTGTGTTCATACAATATCCCCACTCCATTTATTCAAAGGCCAATTTATTTTTCTTCCTGCTTTTCAGAAGGTTTAATGCTCATGTTACACATCATTGCCCATGATGTGCTCTCATGAAAAGTCAAGTCAGGACCTGATTTTCAGTAGGAATTTTTCTTTCCCTAATCAAGAACGTATAAATATCAATACAAGTGTTTAACATCATAATATCCCAAGGCAATTCACAAGATTGTTTAGGAGCAGAATTTGATGCCAAGTCACATGAGGAGAGATGAGGTCAGACAACTAAAAAGGTATGTTTGAAAAGGATGAGATTCTGAAAGGAAGAAAGAGAAATAGGAGGTGTAGGGAAAGTTCAGGGTTTACACTCCAATCAACTGGAGGCATGTCTGCCAGCAACAAACACGTTTAGAAATCAGGAATGCTGAAGAACTTGGGAGTCTGGCAAACCAACTGTCCAGCCTATAATTCCAACAGCATGGGTTCAATTCCCACACTAGGCCATCATTTATCATTCATGCCTAACTGAGGAATTAATGGAGGTAATTAAGAGCCATCCACAATGGTGCTTATCTGGAGTTACATCTAGGCCAGACCAGATTAGGACAGCAGATTCCCTTCCTGAAAAAGGAGATTAGAGCAGCAGATGGCTTTTTCCAAACAAACAAACAGTTTATGGTTATTATTTGACTAAATAATAAATTCAAATTTATTAAAATTAATTTCAGATTCCGTCATCTTCTTTGACAGGTTTTGAATCCAGGTCTAGAGTCTCTGGATTAATAGTCTAGTGGTGAGACACCATCACTTCTCCCATTGACGTCATGCAATGTTTATCGATGCTTAAGCATTATGCACACACACTTAGGACCCAATTGTGTGTGAAGGATAGGTCTATTATTGTAAGGTTACAACTTTACTGGCCATGAAGAAATTACTTATTCGGGTCAAGGTGACAAGAATTTGCTCAAATAATGCAAGAAAACCGCATATGAAGAGTAGAGTACACGGCTGAATTCCAGCACCAAAGCAAACCTTACAAAACAAGAATCAACAGTGCAAGCCAGAGGGAGGAAAATTACAAGAAAATGGTTTGACCCAGGAACAGACCAACACAAGGCTTTCTTCACAGGTGCCACTTTTAAATTCCAGTATAATCATCCAATGTAATGAGAAATACTGTAGGAGCATAATCACCTCCAAGCTATTCACCAACCTAAACTTGAATATATAATCACCATTCAAGTAGTCCTGAGAGTGCAAAGGATCACAAGGCCAACCACTTTCACATGGTCATTTGTACTCTGGCAAATTTGTGGACTGAAAGCCCTGCTCTTTGCAGACAAAATGAATTTGTACATGCATATTCAAGAGACCCAGGTAATGTTCTGGGGACTGGAGTTCAAATCCCACTATGGCAATGGTGGAACTTGAATTTAATTTAAATCAGCAATTAAGAGCCTAATGAAAACCACAAATCCATTGCTGTTTGTCAGAAAAACCCATCATCTGGTTCACTAATACCCTTTTGGGAAGGAAATCATCCTTACCTGGCCTGGCCTACATGTGAACCAGACCCACAGCAATGTGGTTGACTTAACAGTCCGCGGGGCAATTAGGGATGGGCAGCAAATGCTGGCCTAGCCAATGATGTGCTCATTCTATGGATGAATATAAAAAATTAGAAGTTATTCTCTGCTGCAGTGCCTTCACCAGTCAGCATTCACTTGTCAATCAACCAATCAGCACTCTCCTCTTGCAGTCAAAATGCTCATTTTCCCCTTAAATTGAATTCTTGTGAACTATCCTGATAAGAGAGAGACAAAAAGAATTCAACTAAAATGTGTCTTTGTCCAGCAATATCATCCCTTCTTCAAAGCTGGGCAACAATTTGCCATTTCCTAGACAAGGACTCTATTGTTTCAAGGGTCGAGAGTGTGGGGCTGGAAAAGTGCAGGTCAGGCAGCACTTGAGGAGGAGAATCGACATTCCGGCATAAGCCCTTCATCGGTTCAAGCCAATGTCCCACCAGCCCTCCTTAGGGCAATTAGGAATGGACAACGAGCTGCTTCTCAACTACACAGGATGTTATCTAACCAGAACGAAACCCAAGTTGAACCTACTCTGCTCTGGGTCTAACATTCCATTCATGCCCTATTTTACATGAAGAGGCGATGTTATTTATATATTTCAGGCATCACACACTGCACTTGCATGAGAGAGAAGAGTACCATTACTGATGGATGTCAAGGAAAGTGATAAAACAGAATCTCTGCCTCCTAGGCACAACATTTTAATTTTTTTTGCTCCTTTCGCTATTAGGAAGTTTACAATTCCACATTAGCAATGACGCTCCTCGCTATCAAAAAGCCAGTAATGATTATCATTGGGACATTGTGGCTTAAGCAAACATGCCATTATTCCAGTAATAGAGCCAATGAATGGTTAGTCCCATCTTCATCTAATTTGTGAAGACATGTAGTACATCACCAACAATAGGAACAAATATAGAATGTTGCACAATTTTTAATGTCACTGGGCCATTTTACATACTTTTGGTCAGTTTAAGTTATTGGATGGTGGCAATTGAATTGGAATAGTGACACCTTGTCTTTGAAATTGCACCTACCTGAATGATATGAAGAATGTATGCGGCTTAATATACATTTACTTGTAGCTGTTTTAGTCACTAGCTTCTATTTTGGTAATCATCATAGATAGATCACAGATTCGGCCCATTGATTCCACACCAGGCCTTCATAGAGCATCCCACCTAGAACCATCCCATTCCCGTAACCCTACATTTCTCATGGCTAATCCATCTAACTCGCACATCTTTAGACTGTGGGCAGAGGAAACCAGAGCACCTGGAGGAAATCCACACAGACGTAGGGAGAACGCCTGTATGGAATCTGCACAGTCGCTCAAGGATGGAATTGAACCCAGGTCCCTGGAGCTGAAAGGCAGCAGTGCTGACCACTGAGACACTGTGGGAACACTTGGTAAACAGCAAACTTTAAAATAGTACCTCCATGGATGCTATCTGACCTGCTGTGATCCCCAGCATTTGTTGTTTTCAGTATAGACTCTAGCATCTGTAGTAATTTGTTCCCAACAAAATGTTTTGCAATGTAAAATTCGATTTTTCCAGTGTCAATTTAGATCCAGGTTTCCCATCAACCTCTTAGCATACTCCATAACCCACAGCAAGTATTCACAGAACACCTGTAAATTAACTAAAAAAAATTCACAGGTGCACTGACAAATAAGACCTGACATCAAGTCACACAAGATGATTAATAAAAGCAGGTGAACAAAAGCTTGATCCAAGAGGTGGATTTTGAAGAGTGTCTTAAAGAGGACGAGAGATGACACTGTTTAGGTGGGAATTTCAGCACACTACCACCTAGTCAGCTAAGGGCTTGTTACCAACAGTATGGCAATTAAAATCAGCAGGTTTTATGTTGTTTGAAATTCAGAAGATCACAGAAGCCTCAAAAGGGTGTTGCTCTGAAGGATGTTATAAAGCTAGGGAGGGACGAGGCCAGAAAGTAATTTAAAAACAAGGATTCAAATGTTAAAAGTCCAAGGATTGCTTAACTAGGAGCCAGTGTTGCTCAGTGGTAATGAGTCGGAGTTATAGATTATTACAGATTCCTTTGTTAGATCATTAAAATTAAAGTTTCAAACTGTCAGACCAACATTAACGCCCACCAGTGCCCTCAGTTAGTAGCCCACACACCTCAGAGGTCCGGGCTTAAGTTCTGCTTCAAAGACTTGAGCAGAAAATCGAAGCCAGATGCTCCAGGAAGTGCTGCACCATTGACGGTTATCTTTCAGGCAAGACATTAAACTGATACTGCATTATGATGGAAGGTGAATAAATGGAGAGATCATTTTTGAAATTTGGATTGTAGTAAAAAGCAAAAATAGGTATGTGTAACATATGAAGATTGTGCTGTGCTTACTTTCAAAATAAAAGGTCAGAAAGTCTCTCTGAAACAGTGACATAACCATATTAGTTTTAAGGCAACATGGTACTGCCATCAAGTCTTGGGAAACCCTCAGAACATATAAGGGTTTATACAGTGTAAACACATAGTTTTGTTTTCAATTTCAGGAAACACAGGGGTCTTACTTGAGAAGAATTAAGAGTGGAGTTCAGACTTGAGTTTTAGTTTTCTCCTCCAGCAGAGTTCAGTTCAACGGAAAGAAATCACTGCAGTACCAATGTTTATTACCAAGTTTATGCAACTCAGGATATTCGAAAGAAAGCTCAGAATTATGAAAGGTTAATGCTGTGAGACTTGAACAGAATTGAAAATTGTCCTGACAGTTTAAAAGAAACTAGGAGAAATAAGGAGAAATTTAAAAAGTTGAAATAGGAGCACAAGTCCTCTTAAGAGGAGTCATGGATAGTTTTGGGAAATAGGTTGAAAATCTGTTTAAATATTTGTGTTAAAATATATACTATGTAGAGCTTAAGTTTATTTCATGATGAAGTAAACAAACTATATCCTGTTGTTAAAGAACAATTGTAGCCATGAGTGAGTGTTTCATAGAATCCCTACAGTGCGGAAACAGGCTATTTGGCCCATCACGCCCGCAGTGACCCTCCAAACAGCACATGACCCAGACCCAGCTCCACACTCTATCACTGTTGAAGTGAAGTCAGAGGCCAATATCCCATCACCAAATCACCCTTTATTTACACATGGAGTCCTTGACACTGACCCAGCTTCCTCAGAACCAGCACTGAGTGAACAGAACCTTTGATCCTCTTGTTGTTTCTCCCCATTACCAAGTCACCCTTTATCTATGTGTGCACAGTACACGGATTGTGGCCAGCCAGCTTACGGTCAATCCCTCAAGTTGGGAGACTCAATCTCCTTTTTAAGCATCCTTGCTTTAGTATACAGTGGCTCAGGAAAAAAGTTAGGCTTCTATTAACTGAAAAAAGCTGTCAGGAAAATTACTCATTGCTTTTCATCTGCTCCAATGTCATTTGCCCAGACAAAATATTGCATCATTTCCACATACTGGGCCCTGGCTTTGATGGCTGGATTGAATGAGCCAAACTGCCCAAATAACAGCATGATACCAGAAATGCTTACCCCAACTCAAAGATGATTGTTGCAAAGGAATGTGCTTTCTCTTGCAACCATTGAGATGACTCCACTGGGTGGGGGGGGAAAAGAGAGAGAGAGAGAGAGAGAGAGAGAGAGAGAGAGAGAGAGAGAGAGAGAGAGAGAGAGAAGGGGGGAGGGAGAGAAGAAATGGTATCCCATCACCAAATCACCCTTTGTGTAGAATCTCTTGACACTCCTGTTTATTTTTTTTTAAATCCCCCAGTACCCATGTCGTGTGTGTGTGTATATGTCAGACAGTGAAAAAAACATGTAAATCTTTATTTATATTCCACCTCCAGAAACAAAGGAAACACCTGAGTGGCCAGTGACAAGCATTGCCCTTCTCAGAGGGCAACACTCCTGTTTATCTCTGTCAGCCAGGGCTCCCTGATTGTTGGACCAGGTTAACAACCCCAGAGAACTTTTATTCTGTGAGGTCCACTTGACCAACCTGTTACAATCACTACACCTGTAACCCCCTATTTACTATTGAAACCCTCTACAATCAATCCTGGTTCCTTGGTGCAGTATCAACAATGCTAACCACCAAGCTGCCCTGCTAGTCACTATCCGCAACTAACCACAATGAACGGAGCAGAAAAAAACCCATGGGTGGCATGGTGAACTCAGTGGTTAGCACTGCTACCTCGCAGCATCAGGGACCTGGGTTCAATTCCAGCCTTGGCAGCTGTCTGTGTTTACACATTTTCCCTGTGTCTGCATGGGTTTCCTCCCACAATCCAAAGATGTGCAGGTTAGGCGAATTGGCCATGCTAAATTGCCCATAGTGTTCAGGAATGTGTAGATTAGGTGCATTGGTCCAGGGTAAATGTGGGTTAATGGGGTAGGGGAATGGGTCTGGGTGGGTTACTCTTCAGAGGGTTGCTGTGGACTTGGGCTGAAGGGCCTGTTTCCGCACTGTCGTTGTCGTCGTCGTCGTCGTCGTCGTCGTCGTCGTCGTCATCATGTTGCTATCTGTGGGAGTTTATACTGCACAAAAGTTTACAGTGCTTACTACTTTGTGTTTTAAAAGTAATTTATTGATTGTAAGTATTGGGACATCCTGAGTTTGTGACTGGCATTACATAAAGAATGAGTTAAGAGGTCAAGCCATTGATTAGGCCAATTTCAGAATACTGCATTTGATCTGGTCACCTTTCTATAGGTAAAATGTTGTGAAATTTGAAAGGGTTCATAAAAGATTTACAAGGATGCTGCCAGGGTTGAAGGGTTTGAGCTATAGGGAGAGGCCGAATAAGGTGGGGCTGTTTTCCATGGAGTGTCAGAGGCTGCCGGGTGACCTTATTGAGATTTATAAGATCATGAGGGGCATGGGTAGGGTAAATCGACCAGGTCTTCCCCACCCCCAAGTACAGGAGTCCAAAACTGGAGGGCATAGGTTTGAGAGGAGGGACCCAAGGGGCAACTTTTTCATGCAGAGGGTGCGGAGTGTATGGAATGAGCTGTTAGTGGAAGTGGAGGAGGCTGGTACAATTACAGCATTTAAAAAGGCATCTGGATGGGTATATGAATAGGAAGGGATTAGAGGGATATGGGCCAAATGCTGGCAAATGAGACTAGATTAATTTAGGATATGTGGTCAGCATGGATATGTGTGACCGAAGGATCTTTTTCCATGCTGTATGTCTCAGACTCTAAATAAATCAGACATGATGTTTATGAACATGGAATTTGAAGAAGCCTTTGAAATTGGGAAACTTTTACAATTTGTAATAAGACTTTTTTTTGCTGCTGCATTTACAATTCTGGGATTAATTTTGCACCTTTTTTAAGCCAGCATAATTTCAGAAAAATTGCCTGAATTAATCCTGGGACACAGTCATTGTCACAAGCTGAGGGTTATTCAGGCAGGCAATGCATTGAGAGTGCGATATGGGACTAGCGCAGGAAATTGGGATTAGCACACTTAGTGGCAATTTCGTTGGTGCAGACACGATCAGCCAACGGGCCTTTTCAGCACCAATGAATCTATAAATGACATTTGATTTAAATTTCTTCAATGTTTCCCATCAGGTTTTGTTTCCCACCCTGATTTTCTTTGTCTTAGGATATACATGTTCAGGAGATGTATCCATCTAGTATTGTTAACAGTCTAGTAGTGTTTATTTATCTTTCAGATTAGCCACCACAATCACAAGATAAAACCTTACTCCTCACTCACTCCCCCGCAGTGTTACATAAATGCAAATCATTGTTGGTAACTATTGCTTTGGCTTAAAAAGCACACTTGACAGCAGCAAACCCTCCCATTAACCATTGATCCACTTCTGTATTTATAAAAACACCTCCCTGTCACAAACAGCATTTAACTCTTGGAACTGGGCCAAGGGCACCATCTTGCCCACATGTAATTATTGCCAACGGCACACCAAGAGCTTTGGAGATATCCTTGATGTGATTGCATCAAATTGGCTTTTGACTGTAGTGGGGCTGGTAATCGACAGCAGTCACGCACAGTTTACTAAGTAGCAGCCACCCAGAGATGTAAGTGACATATACTTCCTGTTCCAACATGCCTAACTCTTCCCACATATAACTTTGGCCGCCATTCCTCAACTCAAGCTGCTCAAATGGCACCAGTTCATTGGCACATTGGAATTAACATTGTTAAAAAACTTAGATCCAATATGAATCAATTAATAAAGGCATCAATGTAGAAGAGAAACTCAACAGTGAGTTTATACCAAATTCTGAAGTAAGTTTGAGGCACAAGGATAGTGTCCCTACCTCTGAGCTTGAAGGTCTGGGTTCAATGCTGAAAGTGTTGCTGGAAAAGCACAGGTCAGGCAGCATCCAAGGAGCAGGAGAATCAACGTTGCGGGCATAAGCCCTTCTTCAGGAATGAGGAAAGTGTGTCCAGCAGGCTAAGATAAAAGGTAGGGAGGAGGGACTTGGGGGGGGGGGCACGTTGGGAATGCGATAGGTGGAGGGAGGTCAAGGTGAGGGTGATAGGCCGGAGAGGTCCGGACCTCTCCGCCCCTCCCCATCACCCTCACCTTGACCTCCCTCCACCTATCGCATTCCCAACACCCCTCCCCCAAGTCCCTCCTCCCTACCTTTTATCTTAGCCTGCTTGACACACTTTCCTCATTCCTGAAGAAGGGTTTATGCCTGAAACGTTGATTCTCCTGCTCCTTGGATGCTGCCTGACCTGCTGCGCTTTTCCAGCAACACATTTTCAGCTCTGATCTCCAGCATCTGCAGACCTCACTTTCTCCTGGTCTGTGTTCAATGCCCATCTGTCCCTGAAGATGTCATAACACATCCGAATGGGTTGGTTAAGAAATAACTGCTATCCAACAAAAATTCCAAGTAGTCTGGCTAATTAGCATCAAATAGATTTAAAAACCAAAAGGGCTCTGTAGCACAGTGATTCTGTCTCTATTTGTGGACCAAGAGGCCCAGGTTCAGCTCCCACTAGCTCCAGAGGCGTGCAACATCTCTGAACAGGTTGATGAAAAAACATCTATCAAACCAAATTTCAAAGAAGTTTTGTGGTACAGTGTTGGAGTCACTACCTCTGGGCCAGAAAATCTAGTTTCAAGTCCCACTTTTCCCAGAGGTTTGGCATAAGACAACTTCTTGATTAGTAAGGGAATCAATGGTTACAGGGAAAGAGTAGGAAAGTGGATGCGAGGAATGTTGGATCCACCGTGAACATATTGAATGGCAGACCATGCTCAAGGAGTTGAACAACCTACTTCCATTCCTATTTCTTATGTTTGAATAGGTTGATTAAAATAAATTATGCCAAATTTCATCCTAACTTAGAATTCTAGAGGTCTCCAGTATAGGAAAGGTCCTTTGACCAATCAAGTTTATACTGACCAAATATTGCTTCAATGTAACCAGTATCATGTCACAATTCTTCAAGAGTGGAATCAGGGGTGAACAGAGTGGTGAAGGAGGTGTTTGAACATTTTCTTTCATTGGTCAGACCATTGAGTACATGAGTTCGGACATGTTGCTGCCAGGCAGGATATTGAGGAGGCCACTGTTAGAATACGGTGTACAATTCTGGTCATCCTTCTATAGGAAGGATATTGTTAAACTTGAGAAGGTGCAGAAGATGTTGCCAGGACATCTGCACAGACAGGCTATCCTAAGTTAATCTAGTCCAATTTGCCAAGATTTGGCCTATATTCCTCTAAACCCTTACTATTTACATACCAATCCAGAGGCCTTTCAAATGTTGCAATTCTACTTGCCTCCACCACCTCCACTGGCAGCTCATTCCATATACACACCACCCTCTGCATGACAAAGTTGTCCTTTTTAAATCTTTCCCCTTTTACCTTAAACCTATGCCATCTATATTTGGATTCCTGTACCCTGGGGAAGAGACCTTCACCTGATCTATGCCCCTCATGATTTTTATAAACCTCAAGAAAGTCATCCCTCAATCAACAGTCCAGGGAAAATAGCCCCAGCCTATTTAGCCTCTCCCTCTGGCTCAAACCCTCCAATCTGGCAACATCTTTTTGAATGTTTCAATTACACCACCTAAACTCCAAGAGATGAGCTTCACCTCTCCAGATTTTCCTCATAACAGAGCATCTCCAATCCTCTTACTCTCATTGGACATTCTAGTCTTACCTATTGGCTTACTCTTAGATTTGCACTCTCTAAATATTTCTGTTTTCCAAACAGCCTATCATTTTCTGTATCATTGACCTTGACTCAGAATTTGATCTCCACCATTTAGTTTACTGTTCTCTCCACTTTCCTAGTTGTGGCTTGTAAGGACATCTTCCTGAGCAGAGTGTTAAATGAACAACACCTAATGCTAGTGCCCCACCAACCAGAAGTCGCTTCTCACACCATAGTCATTAAGCCATGCATGGTCTAATCAGACTTTTGATCTTTCCTCATCAACCACCCAAACTCTAGCCAGACCCTGCCCCAAAATCTGTACACACGTGATTCAGAGAGGTGCATAGGGCACGTGCATCAGTGTCAAACAGCCATTCTGAAGGAATCCCACTCTGTAGACCAAAACTTGCCAGTAGCAGTTCATATTTCAATTGGTTACTATTTTAAAAGACAACTAATGACCTCCAAACAAAAATGAGAAACAGCCTGTTAAATTGTGCAATAAATATTGACAGTGCCACTGAAAGATTTGGGTTTTGCCCTCTTAATGGCTGTGGGACTTTCAAGGAACTCTTAAGCAAACAGCAGTCAATTTTACAATCTAGGTATTGAGTTGTATTAAGGTAGACTAATCATTATAATTAAATAGATTAGGGATGCGCAGGCATTATATTTGCATGTTATAAATGGGCAGAACTCAGTTGGCTAGTCCTTTAGCCAGAGAATAGTGGTCCTTTAGTGACAGCCAACTCATGTGGTGAGTGTGGAATTTCTTCCAAGGCGAGCAAAGTTTCTGTTTATGGTAGACATCACCTCACACATCACCAGGAGGTCTCCAGTTATGTAAAGTAGGTCAATGTGACTCCATGGGCTAGTTCTGATCACCCAAGGGTCTTTGTCCAATTAGAAAAAGTTTCTAATTTGTCTGTCCCAAGTGATTATCTGGCTATGGGTAGGGAGTGGGGAATATCAGGTTGCATTTGGGCTATCATAATTCTGTAGAATAGTCTTTCACCATCAACCATTTCCTTATTGTTTGTCAGTAGAGAAGACAGCACCAAGAGCTTTTTGAAAAGCCTGCTAATTTTCTCTTTAAAAAGTTATTAGTAAATACGTGAAGATAATATTCTACCTTCCTTTGCCAACTGCAAAATGTAAAATGCACCTCCGTGAGTTTAGAATGTTTTCTTGGAGTGTAAATTTTTCAAGAAATAAAAGGTTTTCACTGCATTCAATCTAATTCTTTTCACATACAAAGTTTCAACTATTTGTTCCACGTCAGCACAATGACTGCTGAATGAATACAGGGAGAGGGGTAGGTCTTGGCCCATCAAGCTTGTTCCTCAGTTCAATTATCTCATCCAGTTCATAAATATTCTTTAAGGGAAGGAAAATGGTCATCCTCACCTGGTGTGGCCTACATGTCACTGCTGATTGGTTAGCTCAGATGGCTGGTTGGCTAGTGGCATAATGATATAACAGCATATAATTAAGACGAGGGAAAGCCAATTTCAATCTGAGAATAGATCTAGCATCTGTAAATTGAAAACTAACATTGACAGGCAAAATTGCAACTATAACCCATGGAACAACAGGGACAGCAGCAGTGTTGATATGAATTTGACAAGTGGTAGGAACAGAATTGTTCATGGCTGAGGTTACCATGAAAGTCCTGCCTTCTCAACCTGTCTCCGTGCCTGCTGACGACCCTCAGGTTAAACCACCACCAGTTGTCTCCTTCTAATGAGAGAGCAGTCCTACAGTCTGATACACCGATGGCAACGTTACCTTCTACATGTCACTCCAGACCCACCAGAATTGTCATTGACTCTTAACTGCCCTCTGCAATAAATGCTGACCTCGGCAATCATGTCCAAACCTCATAAATGAATGGCAATAAAAAAAAGCTTTAACACATCAGAAAAAATACCCTGCTGGAGGGAAACCCACATCATGATGGCAACAGTGTGATCCAAACGGACTCCATTGAAATGACTGGATATTACGAGGGGTAATCTTAAGCATTGCTGGAGGCAAAAGGACCCTGCAGGAAGCAAACTCATCACCAGGTATGCTACCCCTGGATTTACAATCAAACTGTAGAGTCTTGTTGACCATGAAAGGAACTTCTATAACAAGTCAAACCTAGAGCTCCTGGTTCAGAGATATGCAGAACACTGCATCAAAAGACTTCCAATTAAAAGGTTTAAAGAATTAAAACAGAAATAAAAATTGTTGTCAAAATTCAGCCAGTCTGGCAGCACTTGTGAAGAGGAATCAGTTAACATTTCAGGTCCAGTGATCCTTCATCAGAACCGATCCTGAAACATTAACTCTGATTTCTCTCCACCCAGATGCTGCCAGACCTGCTGAGACTTTACAGCAATTTCTGTTTGATTTCCAGTATCCGCAGTTGTTTTCTCTTTGATAAAAGGATCAAAGACCTAAAAAATACGTTTGGTTGAGTTGAGAATACAGATGGGCGGTACCCAAATTGGAAGGAAGTGAGTGACTGAAGGTATCCCTCCATGATACAGTCCACTTGAAAAGGAACAATCTAGTCTAAACATAATTAAAATGGAGGAAAGTCAATTTCAATCGGAGAATAGATCCAGCATCAGTAAATTGGAAACTAACATTGATAGGCAAAATTGAGAGAAGGTGAGGACTGCAGATGCTGGAGATCAGAGCTGAAAATGTGTTGCTGGAAAAGCGCAGCAGGTCAGGCAGCATCCAAGGAGGAGAATCGACATTTCGGGCATGAGCCCCTCTTCAGGAATTCCTGAAGGGCTCATGCCCGAAACGACGATTCTCCTGCTCCTTGGATGCTGCCTGACCTGCTGCGATTTTCCAGCAACACATTTTCAGCTCAGGCAAAATTGTGACTATAACCCATGGAACAACAGGGACTGTAGCAGCGTTGATATGGATTGGACAAGTGGTAGGAACAGAATTGTTCATGGCCGTTTCTCAGGCTAGTATATAATGGGACCCTTGACAAAATGCCTTTAGAATGTCGGTTTTCTTTTCATCCTCATGAATGACTAAGTGCGATTTGGGTAGTTTGGAAATTTTCAGAGAACTTGGAAGTAGCAAAATGCACAGATGATAGTGACAGACTTCAAAAATGACATGAACAGCCAAATGGAATGGGTGGAGACATGGCTGATAAAACAATATTTTCTAAATAAAGTTTTATTCATTCACTGGACTGGTTAGGCCGGCAGTTATTGCCGGCCCCTAGTTTCTCTTGTGAAGGTGGTGGTGATTGCCTTTATGAACTGCTGCAGTTCATGTGCTGCGGATTGACCCACACTGCCCTTAGGGAGGGAATTCCAGGACTTTGCTGTTCCTTCAGTGTGGCTGGATCAATGCATTTTCAAGTAAAGATGGTGAGCCTCTTGGAGGAGAACTTGCAGGTGGTGCTCCCCTGTATTTGCTGCCCTTGTCCTTCTAGATGGAAAAGGGGTTATAGGTTCAGAAAGTGCTGTCGGAGGAGTTTTGGCAAGTTTCTGCAGTGCATCTTATAGATGACACACACTGCTGTTACTGAGTGTTGGTGGTGAAGGGAGTCTATGTTTGTGGATTTGGTACCAATAAAGCAGTCAGCTTTGTGCTCGATGGTGTCAAGCTTCTTGAGTGTTGTTGGAGCATCCAGGCACGCATGACATATTCCATCACCAATCCTGACTTGTGCCTTGTAGATGGTGGACAGGCTTTGGGGAGTCAGGGGTGTGTTACTTGCTGAAGATTTCCCAGCCTCTGAAAAGTAATTAATTTTGGTAGAGAGAAAAAAAAAAGAGACAATATAAATAAACTAAGAGTCAAATTTGTGATGTAGGACCCAAATTACCCATGTACATGTGTACAACTTAAAAAGGTGGCAGGGCAGGATGAGAAAGGTTAATAATGCACACTGGATCTCATGCTTCACAAATAGAACAATAGAGTAGAAAGAAAGAAGGTTTTGGTGAACCTGTTTAACACACTAATTTGACTTTAGTTCAAGTTTGCATCCAATTCTAGATGGCATACTTAGGACCAATCTAAACACACGAGAGGTTGCAGTCAAGGTCTACAAGAATGTCTCCAAGGATGAGGGACTTCAGTTATTGGGACAGATTGGAAAGGTTCGAACAGTTCTCCTTAAAGTAATCAAGGTTGAAAGGATATTTGATAGAAAAAAAAGAGTTATATAAAAAAAAGCGTCTGTAGAGTGCAGTAGTTGAGAACCTGAAGATACTGACTAAATATTAAGAGAACCATTGATAACAGGAGGAAACGTTGTTTTAACACAGCAAGTGGTTATGATCAGGAATGCACTGAGTGTGGTGGACGCAGGCTTTGAAAATGGTACTAGATAATTATCTGAAAAAGAATGAATTTTCCAGGCTTCTGCAAAAAAAAACCCCACAATATACCAGTGCAGTACAGGCCCTTCATATCACACTGAAGTGTGAAACCAATCTCATGCCCATCTAACCTACACAATTCCATTTTCATCCATAGGACTATCCAATGACCATTTAAATGCCCTTAGGTGGTGATGGAATGACGCTGTACTTGAAGTGCATGGACATGGTGGACCAAATGGTCTTGTTCCATGCAGTAACCATTCTATGATTCTTCACTTATAAAATTAGTTAGTTAGATGCATGGCCCTCTGCTGTGTTATCTAGGTCGGCTGGCAAGATAAAATTGATGTGCTCAAGGATTCTCCTTATTTGGTGTCAGAGAAGGGGACTGATTCTGAACTAGCTAAAAAAAAAGTAAAATTGATGTGTGTTGGAGAGGAGCATTAAAATTACGAGACATTTACAGATTAAGTGTATGACTGAGACTATGTTAGATAGATTTTAATGTAAGCACATGGGAGTTCTCTTTTGGAGAAACAAATGAGTTATTTTAAAACTATGCAAATCTAAGATCAATGGAGGGTTAAAGGGATCTATGGAAACAGTTGACCGAAATGTAGCACTTATGTGAAAGAAAATCCTAACATTTAACATTTGATTAGCTTTTTATATAGTTGGGAAACATTTTCATGTAAAGGCTGGTTAAAATGTGGAAATCTCTGTCAGAGATCAATGATATTTTTTGCTAACCACATGTATTCAAAGTTATGGATGCAAATCAGTCACAATCGCATTGAACAAGGAAGCATACTTAGAGGCATAGAGATGTACAGCATGGAAACATACCTTTGTCCAACTCATCCATGCCTACCAGATATACCAACCCAGTCTAGTCCCATCTGCCAGCACCCAGCCCATACCCCTCCAAAGCCTTCCTATATATTTACCCATCCAAATGCCTTTTAAATGTTGCAATTGTACCAGCCTACCACTTTCTCTGGCAGCCCATTACACACATGCAACACTGAAAAAAATTGCCCTTTCGGTCTCTTTTATATCTTTCCCCTTTGACTTCAGGGGCTTCTCCAAGGAGCAAGCCAGTCAGGCCTATGGAAGGGCGATCAAAATAGTCCATTCTCTCATCATAGCCACTTCAAGCACAGATCCAATTCCTTTTAAAATCCATTATGGGATCTACTTCCATAACTGCATTCCAAGTCAGGACTTGCAGCTTAAGAAGAATTTCCTTATGTCACTTGTGATTTTTTCCCCTATTTTATTCAAATCCATATGCTTCAGTTATATGTTTCTGCCACAGCTTCTCCTTATAATCTATTTGAATCAACTCGCGATTGTTAACACCGGTACCAGTCTTTTTCCCCTAAATACGCTAAGTTCTATGAAAAACAATTCCAGGTCCTCTGGTATCTGCAGATAGTGGTAGTTTCTCACCATCACCACTCCCCACCCACTCCCCACCTCACTTAGACAAATTTCCTCCACATCCCTCACCAAAATCTGACCTCAGGGATGGTGCCCAGATTGGACACAATAGTCCAGTTGGAGTCCGACCATTTAGAATGTTTTGGTATAACTTCCTTTTGCATTCCACTATAATTTTGACATATAATCATAACTTTTAAAAAAAAATTGTTTTAACAACATGTCCTGTCACAAATACTTGCGTGCCTATCCCTCCAATTCTTTGTTCTTTCTCCTTTTAAAAATTGTTATGGCTTCCTCTATCATTTTTTTTTAAAAGCTTTGATGAGACTATTTCTCAAGCTTCTAAACTCAATTTTTTTTTTGGAAGAAAAGAATGGGATTTTGTGGACTATAGGAATCACTGACAAGGCCAGTATTTGCTGCCCACCCCTAAGTGACACAGAGTGGAGGGGTTTGCTTGGGCTTCTTCAGGAGGGCAGTTGAGAGACTACAGACTCCATTACATTACTGTCAACCCGCAATCCCACGTAGGCCAGACCAGACGAGGGTGGATGATTTCTTTTCCTAAAAGGATGTTAGTGAAACTGATGGGCTTGTACAGGGACTGATGATAAAGAACAAAGAACAATGCAGCAGAAGAACAAGCCCTTGGACCCATCTGGACTGTATAGACATGACATTTTTCTGATGACGGTGGTGGGCAAGTGGTTGGAGGGAATCCTGAGGGACAGGATATATATGTATTGGGAAAAGCTAGGACTGATTAGGAATAATCAACATGGCTTTGTGTGTGGGAAATCATGTCTCCCAATGATTATGTTTTTTGAAGTAATAACAAAAGAGGATTGAGGAGGGCAGATCGGTAGATGTGATCTACATGGACTTCAGTAAGGCGTTCATCAAAGTTCCCCATGGGAGACTGATTAGCAAGGTTAGATCTCATGGAATACAGGAAGAACTAGCCATTTGGATACAGAGCTGGCTCAAAAGGTAGAAGACAGAGGGTGGTGGTGGAGGGTTGGTTTTCAGACTGGAGGCTTGCGACCAATGGAGTGCCACCAGGATCAGTGCTGGGTCCACTACTTTTCATCATTTATAGAAATGATTTGGATGTGAGCATAAGAGGCATAGTTAGTAAGTTTGCAGATGACACAAATTGCAGGTGTAGTGGACAGCGAAGAGGGTTACCTCAGATTACAACAGGATCTTGAGCAGAAGAGCCAATGGGCTGATGGAGTTTAATTTAGCAGGACTTATACACCTTAATGGTAAGGTCCTAGGGAGTGTTGCTGAACAAAGACCTTGGAGTGCAGTTTCACAGCTCCTTGAAAGTGGAGTTGCAGGTTGATAGGATAGTGAACAAGGTGTTTGTTATGCTTTCCTTTATTGGTCAGAGTATTGAGTACAGGAGCTGGGAGGTCATGTTGCAGTTATATCAAACATTGGTTAGGCCACTGTTGGAATATTGCATGCAACTCTGGTCTCCTTCCTATCTGAAAGATGGTGTGAAACTTGAAAAAGTTCATAAAAGATTTACAAGGATGTTGCCAGGGTTGGAGGATTTGAGCAATAGGGAGAGGCTGAACAGGCTGGGTCTGTTTTCCCTGGAGCGTTGGAGGCCGAGGGGTGACCTTTTAGAGGTTTACAAAATTATGAAGGACATTGGATAGGGTAAATAGAAAGTCTTTGCCCTGGGGTCAGGGAGTCCAGAACTAGAGGGCATAGGTTTAGGGCGAGAGGGGAAAGATGTAAAAGAGACTTAAGGGACAATCTTTTCATGCAGAGGGTGGTGAGTGTATGGAATGAGCTGCCAGAAGAAGTAGAGGCATCTGGATGGGTATATGAATAGGAAGGGTTTGGAGGGATATGGGCCGGGTGCTGGCAGGTGGGACTAGATTGGGTTGGGATATCTGGTCGGCATAGACGAGGTGGACCAAAGGGTCTGTTTCCGTGCTGTACATCTCTATGACTCTAAACTAAAGGCCTTTTGCTTTTACACACTCCATATCCTCTGCTTATCCATTTATCTGTAAAAATGCCTCTTAAACATTGCTGTTGCATCTACCTCTACCATCTCCTCTGGCGGTATATTTCAGGATCTTATCATCCTCTTAAAAATAAAACCTGCCTCACATTTCCTTTAAACTCACCCACTTTTATCTTAAACCTATGTCCTTTAATAATTGACCTCTCTAACCTGGGGGAAAAAAAAAAGACCGACTATCCATGCCTCTCAATTTTGAAAATGTCTCCCAGCACAGCCTTCACTCTTAGACATTAGAGTGAAAAAAAAAAGTGCTTTAATCAATCAATCATCGCTATTACAGAAGCTGGAACTGTGTTCCAGATTCCTGATTAATTAAATTCCACCAGGTATCTTGATGGGATTTGAACCCACATCCTCAGAGCATTAGCCTAAGCCTGGGGAAATCAATTATTCAAATAATGCGCCATCCAGCTCTACTAAGACATGAACAGCCATGCCATAAGACCAACATTATCTGACATGTGACAAGTCTACAAAACTCAAAAGCTGCTAATTTCAAAAAATAGCTCAAGGGCTTACAAAGTAAATCTAATGGAACTGGAAACAGTGCCAAGAACACATCAGTATCCCCACCAATTCCTGCAGATGCTGCTTAAAACCTACCCTGATGAACAACCTTTAGTCACCTTTCCAATGTCTCTACTTTAGATTCAACTGTTTATTTTGTCATTATTCTGAGACTTGCCTCAGGGTTTTTAAAAAGTATGCAAATATTACAGGAATGGACAATGAATGCTGCCCTAACCAGTGACACCCAAATCCTGTGAATGAATAAAAGAAATATCCAAAGGTTATTCCTGCCTGATCAAGCAACACCTTAATTTTTAAAATTCCAACACTTGTTCACAAATCCCTCAGAGGCTGTACCTGTCCCCATCTGTGACTCCCTTCAATTCTGCAATCCTTCAGATGTGCCTTGGTACACGTGACAATAAATTCAATTCCATTCAGCCTCTCAGCTGGTCCAATGTAGTTCACTTGAGCATCCCTGATAAATGCATCCAGCAACTATTGGATACAACTTCCAACTTTGTGCTTTGAAGAATTAGCGCCAGGTACCCAGGTTTGATTCCAGCCTTGAGTACACGTTCTCCCCATGTCTGCATGAGTTTCCTCCAGGTGCATCCCACTGTCTGAAGATGTGCAGCTAGGTGGTTGGTTATGTTAAATTACCCATAATGTCCAGGAATGTGCAGGTTAGATGGATTAGCCACGACAAAACAAAAATCCCATGCAGAGTTACTGGGAAGAGGGGGTTTTCTGAATGAGATGGTGTTCGAAGGGTCACGTAGACTTGATGGGCTGAATTGTCTCTTCCTGATTGTAGGGATTTTTTGATTCTTAGAATCAGTATCACACAATAAGACATCAAGGGATCAGGGATTAGAAACAGTTGCAAATTAGAACATTGAACATGACAGAACAGGGCCTTTGGCCCTTGATGTTGCGCCGATTTGTGAAATCAATCTGAAGCCCATCTAACCTACACGATTCCATTTTTATTCATGTGTTTATCCAATGACCATTTAAAATGCCTTTAAAGTTGGCAAGTCTACTACTGTTGCAGGCAGTGCGTCCCACTCCCTACTACTCGGAGTAAATAAAACTACTTCTGACATCTGTCCTATATCTATCACTCCTCAATTAAAAGCTACATCCCCTCATGCTAGCCAGAGGGGAAAGGCTCTCACTGTCCACCTTATCTTACCCGCTGATTATCTTATGTCACCTCTCAACCTTCTTCTCTCTTACGAAACAGATACAAGTCCCTCAGCCTTTCCTCATAAGACCTTCCCTCCATACCAGGCAACATCCTAGTAAATCTCCTCTGAACCCTTTCCAATGCTTCCACATCCTTCCTATAATGCAGTGACCAGAACTGTACACAATATACCAAATGCGGCCGCACCCAGAGTTTTGTACAGCTGCAACATGACCTCATGACTCCAAAACTAAATCCCTCTACCAATAAAAAAAAACAACAAATGCCTTCTTAACAACCCTATCAACCTGGGTGGCAACTTTCAGGGATCTACATACATGGACACAGATCTTGCTGCTCATCTACACGACCAAGAATCTTACCATTAGCTTAGTACTCTGCATTCCTGTTACCCCTTCCAAAGTAAATTACCTCACACTTTTCCACGTTAAACTCAATTTGTCACCTCAGCCCAATTCTGCAACTTATCTATGTCCCTCTGTAACATCCTTCCGCACTATCCACAACACCGCCGACCTTAGTCTCAACCACACATTTAACAACCCATCCTTCTACGTCCTTGTCTTGGTCATTTATAAAAAAAAAGTGACAAACAGCAGAGGCCCCAAAACAGATTCTTCCAGTATACCACTAATAATTGAACTCCAGGATGTACATTTTCCATCAACCACCTTCTGTCAGCTAGCTAATTTCTGATCCAAACTGTTAAATCACCGTCAATCCTATTTTGTGCAATGGCCTACCGTAGGGAACCTTATCAAATGCCTTACTGAAATCCACTGATACCAAATCAGCTGATTTACCTTCATTCACCTGTTTGGTCACCTTCTCAAAAGAACTCAATAAAAGGTTTGTGAGGCACAATCTACCCTTCACAAAACTGTTTTGACTTTTCCTAATCAACTCATTCCTTTCTAGATTATAATAAAACATCTCTCTTATAACCTTTTCCAACACTTTACCCACAACCAAAGTAAAGTTCACTGGTCTATTATGACCAGGGTTGTCTCTACTTCCCTTCTTGAACAAGTGGACAACATTTGCTAACCTCCAGTCTTCTGGGACTCTTCTTGTAGACAGTGATAACATAAAGATCAAAGCCAAAAGCTGTGTAATCTCCTTCCTGGCTTCCCAGAGAATTCTAGGATAAATCCCACCCTGCCCAGGGGACCTACTGATTTTCACACTTTCCAGAATTGCTAACACATCTTCTTGTGAACCTCAATCCTGTCTAGTCTAGCTTCCTGTACCTTACTATTCTCCTCGACAACATTGTCTTTTTCCGGTGTGAATAAACTCGGAATTCCTTGATAATGTTTGATTTGAGAGGTGTCAGATTGGAGGGTGTGGAGTGGATTTGTCACCAAACTGAAATATTTTTCTCTTCTCAGATGCTGCCTGACCCGTTGAGTATTTCCCGAATTCAGTTTTTGTTTCAGATTTGCAGCATTTCCCTTCAGCACTGATGACCTGAAGAATGCCATGAGTCACTGCTCAGATAATTTCAGGTAAAATGAAAACAAAGTATAGGGAGGATGTTATTAAACTGGAGGGTGCAGAAAAGACTTAAATAATCTAGTCCCAGAAACATCATTTAAGTTACAGGGAGAGGCTGAATAGGCTGGGGCCATGTTCCCTGGAGGAACAGAGGCTGAGGTGTGACCTTGTAGAGGTTTTTAAAATCATGAAGGGCCTGGATAGCCAAGATCTTTTTCCTAGGGTGGGGGTGTCCAAAACTAGAGGCCATAGGTTTGAGTGGAAAGGGGAAAGATTTAAAGAGAGGTAACATTTTCACAAAGAGTGGTGCAGGTATGGATTGAGCTGCCAGAGGAAGTGGTGGAGGCTGGTGCAATTACAATATTTAAAAGGCATCTGGATAGGTGTATGAATAGGGAGGGTTTAAAGGGATATGTGCCTAATGCTGGTAAAATGGGACTAGATCAGATATAGGTTCAGGGGTATCTGGTCAATGGAGACAAAGAGTTTGTTTCTGTGCTGAATGAATAACTGCAGATACTTGAAATCTGAAATAAAAGCAAAAATTGCTGAAGAAACTCAGCAGGACTGGTAGTATCTGTGGAGAGAAAGCAGAGTTAAAGTTTTGGGTTGGTTTTGGACCCGAAATATTAACTCTGCATTCTTTCTCCAATACTGCCAAACCCTCTGAGAATCATCACTTGGCTCAGCAGCCAACGTGTCATTGCCAGTGTGCATGCCAACTTAATTTCTCCACATTGCTGAGCTCAGTAACCCCACCTGGATATTCTGAAACAAGACCAACAGTAATTGATTATATTGGGGGCAAATCTTTATATGGCAACCAAAATAAGCTGGGCTATTTTCCAAGACAGACTTTACATATAAAAAAAAAGAGAAAATAAATTCTGCTACATTAAAAAGACCAGGAAGAGCTTGTATTAAATTGTTCCTCATGGCCTCCTAATATCCAAAACACTCTACATCCAATATGCTTTTTGAAGCATTGTGTGTCTCTTACTTTTTAAGATTAATAGTCAATTTGCACATAGCAAGCTCCTTCAAATAATGATAATGACCAGCTCATCTGTTTTTAATCTGTTGATTATCTCTGCAATTTCCCTCAGCAACGAAGTTCCAGACTCATTAATTTCTTTGTTACTAACATCCTCTTGCCTGATCTCCCACATTCTACCTGCCATAAAACTGATGTCAACCAAGATTCTGTTGCTTTTGTCTCAGATTAGATCCCCTACAGTGTGGAAACAGGCCTTTCAGCCCAACAAGTCCACACTGACCCGCCGAAGAGTAACCCACCCAGACCCATTTCCCTCTGACTAATGCACTTAACACTATGGGCAACTTGGCATGGCCAAATCACCTGACCTGCACATCTTTGGACTGTGGGAGGAAACCAAAGTACCCGGAGGAAACCCACATAGAACGTGCAAACTTCACAGAGTTGCATGAGGCTGGAATCGAATCCGGGACCCTGGTGCTGTGAGGCAGCAGTGCTAACCATTGAGCCACCGTGCCGCCCCTACAAGTCTTAACTCCCTACAAGTCCAATTGCCCAATCACCCCTCTGCTCTCTATGGTTGCTCCCAGTCAAGCAGCAACTTGACTTTAAAATGTTCATCTCTCTTTTGAAACCTGACCCTTCCCTATCTCTAATTCCTTGAGCCCACAACTCTGAATCTCTACACTCCTCTCTGGCCTCTTGTACAGCTCCAGTTTTAATTTTTCACCACTGGAGGCCATGCCTTCTGTTGCCTCAACCCAAGAACTGGAATTCCTTCCCTGAACCTGTCCACTTCCTTCCCCTTGTCGATATGTTGGAAAACCCACCACTTTGCCTAAGCTCTTATTGCGTCCAGTTCCGGTCACCACAATACCTGAAGAAATGGGGACGTTTTGGTGCAGGTGCAGAAAGGGTTGAACTAGGATGTTGCCTCATTCGGACAGTGTTAACTATGAGGAGAGATTGGACAATTTTGTTGTTATGTTTTCACTTGAACAGAGGCGGAGGGGGAAGAAGTTTACAAAATTATGAGCGGCTTGATGGAATGGAGAGTCAGAATTTTTCTCCCCAGGGTACAAATATTAATTACTAAAGGATATAGGTTTAAGGTAAAAAAGGGGGCAAGTTTAAAGGAAATGGGAGAAGCAAAGCTTTTTTTTAAAAAAAACACACTGAATGGTAATTGCCTGGAATGTATTGCCAGAGAAGGTGCTGAAGGCAGATACAACAGTAACACAAGTATCTTGGCAGGAGGGACAGATACAGACCACATTGAGGCAAAAGGACCTGCTCCCATGCTATACTGTTCTTTGTTCTTAGCATTTGAGCTAATGTTACTTTAGATGTGTCAGTGCCATTCCTTTAAGTTTTTTTAAAAAAAACTCCCCTGTGAAGTGCCAGAGGATGATTCATCACATGAGAGATGTGATATCAGTAGCTATTGAAATACTGCCAGTCTTACCAGCACTAAAGTGCTTTGTCTCATGAAATTTCTGAGTTTAGCTTTGGCAAAGGCTTAGTAAATATTGTTGTGAAGCAATTGTTTTGACAAAGGGTCAGTTAGACTTGAAATTTCAGCTCATTTCTCTCCTTATAGATGCTGCCAGACCTGCTGAGATTTTCCAGCATTTTGTCTTTTGGTTTCAGATTCCAGCATCCACAGTAATTTGTTTTTATTATTGTTGTGAAGCATTTGCTTGGTATTCAGCCAAACCCTCAGCCTCCAACAGATCTCCATTCTGGTGTGATTTCATCTCTCTTTGGTGTTAAATAAAAACAGAGAGAAAAAAAAAGAGGATTGGAGGCTGCACTCTATCCCAAACCTTACCTGGCTGCAGTTGGTTCAACAGACACACAACAGGTCCCAGTCTTGAAATTCTCTGCCTAAATCTCAGAACCACAAGGCTCCAGGTTCAAGTTCCATCACAGGGTCGAGCATATAAGTCAAGGCTGGAGCAGAGTCGTACTGAGAGAGTGCTACATTGAAATATTTCAGATGACATGTTAAATGTGGGCAAACATAATTTTAAGGTAATTGGAGGAAAGTTTAGGGGAGGTTCTTTACTCAAAAGTAGTGGGTGTGTAAAATGCAGTGGTAGTAGAGTCAGATACATTAGGAACATTTAAGCAACTCTTGGATAGGCACATGGAAGATAGTACAATGCAGGGTATGTAGATTAGTCTGATCTTAGAGTAGGATAGAAGGCCAGCACAACATTTAGGGCCGAAGGGCCTGTACTGTTCTATGTTCTATAGAAAAGCCTCACCTGACTACTTGGGTGGAATGTAAAAATATTCAATGTCACTATTTTAAACAAGATCAGGGAGTTCACCCTTCTCTTTTACCCAGCTGTCAGCATCATAAAGGACCTTATTACATTGTGGTTTGTGTTTGCAGTCAGCAAATCAGTTACTGCATTCCCTACATTACAATAGTGACCACACTTCAAAAACATCTGACTGTAAAAGTAGTTCGAGATATTGCTGATCATGAAAAAGGTTTTATGGAAAGGCAAATTTGTCTGTTTTCTTTTCACAACCTTTGGTCCAACCTGTGAAGGATTTTGGAAGTGCTTTAAATATGGAAAACAGTTGCTAATCTATGCACAGTGAAGTTTTACAAACAGCAGAGTAACAATGGCTAGATAAGCTATTGTGAAAACTTTAATGTGAGAACAGCTCAGTTTCCAGCTTTCTTTCTGAATCTAGCAAAGGTTCTGCAAACTGAACTAAACTGATGCCTATTTTAGCGTCTCTCGATTCAGAACTGTATAGAAATTACACCATTCAATCTATTTAGTCACATTGAAATAATGTACAGTCCTACATTGTAATTAATCCTGACATTTCACCCCAGATCTGTAAGGAGTTTTAAATTCACCAGTCCTTTCAATTTAAACTTTTTTTAAATTGCGAATTAAGTCTTTCTTCTCCTATTTCAGTGAAAGAAATAGCCCAAGTTGAACATTAACCCACTGAACTTAAAATAGCCCAGCTCTTTGCTATGCTTATGAGTACTGCTGAGGAGAGTCTACATTAAAGTAGATATTAGCTGAATGAAGTGACTGCAAATTTAACTGTTCTCATAACCAGCTAGACCCTCTGAAAATGCTGCACTCATAGGACGACCCACCCAGTCAAACAAAACTAAGGGCAGGCTGCACATCTTTTTGCATTTCATCAACAGTCATATCAGATGGTTGGGAAAAGATACACCTCGTTCATAATAACCTTTAAGGTTGAAAACGCGTAGTCATTGGCCAGTTGTTAGAGCGAATGTATCACAGATCAAAGAGTCAATACTGAGTCCAACGCGACTTCATACATTGATACTGTCACCAAACACGGAATATTTTGAATCACATCAAACCTAAAACATAAACTCTGTTTGTCTTTACAGATGCTGCCAAACCTGTTGAATTTCTCCAGCATTCTGTGTTTGTTTCAGATTTCGACCACACACTGTATTTTGCCTTTATTCAACTACTTTAAAAGTTTAAGGATAAACAGAACAGTAAAAAGGACCAACCTCATTAGTTCCTGAAGACGGGCTTACGCCCGAAATGTCGATTCTCCTGCTCCTTGGATGCTGCCTGACCTGCTGCGCTTTTCCAGCAACACATTTTTCAGCTCTGATCTCCAGCATCTGCTGCCCTCGCTTTCTCCAATCTCTTTAATGTTTTATAATCTCATTCATGGATTGTGGCCATCATTGATTAGGCCAGCATTTATTGTTCATCCCTAAATGCTAAGGGAAAAGTCCCTGTGGACTGTTGACAATGAGGAGGGGAGGTAATTGCCTGAACTGCTGTGCTCTTCCAGCACCACTAATCCAGAATGAGGAGGGGAGTTGAAGAGTATGGTGCTGAAAAAGCACAGCTGGTCAGGTAGCATCCGAGGAGCAGGAGTGTCAATGTTTCAGGCATAAGCTCTTCATCAGGAATGAAGGGGTGGCTCTAGGGGGCTGAGAGATAAATGGGAGGGAGTGTGGGGCTGAGGGGGAGGGAGAAGGTAGCTGAGGATGCGATAAGTAGATGAAGGTGGGGAGAAAAAAGGTGATAGGTCAGAGAGGACGGTGGAGCTGATAGGTGGGAAGGAAGATGGACAGGTAAGAGCTTCAGAGCAGAGGAGAGGACCTGGGGGGTGCAGTGAGAGAGAGACTGACCAAGATCCTTGTAGAGGGAGGAGGAGGAGGAGGAGGAGAACCTCTTCAAGGCATCCTTGGAAAAAGCTTCAGTGTGGGGTGATAATCAACTGGGAGAAAGTGAGGACTGCAGATGCTGGAGATCAGAGACAAAGAAAACATGTTTGGCAATGGTATCCCGTTGGAAACAGCAGAGTATAACCCTTTGGATATAGACACTAGTGGTTGAAAAATAAATGTCTTTGGTTAAGAAAAAGAAGAACATATCAGAGACACCTCAGTGGAAGGTGGCATTATCTGAGCAGATGTGATGGAGTTGGATAAATTCAGATTCTCAGGGAGCAGAGTGTGAGGGGTGCAGTCAAGGTAACTGTGGGAGTCAGTGGGTTTTTAAATAGGTATTGGTGAACAGTTTATCCCAAATGGGAAGGGTGAAGTCAAGGAATGAAAGTGAAAGGAAGAGTCAAAGATGGACCAGGTGAAGGTGAGAAAAGAATGGAAATGGAATGCAAAGCATTAATTTTTCCAATTCTGGATGAAAGCAGGAAGCAGCACCGAAGATATAATCGATGTTTTAAGAGACAGAATTACCACACAACATTGGAGCAGAATTAGGCCATTCAGTCCATCATGTCTGTTCCACCATTCGAGCACAGTTGATATAATGATTCACAACACCATTCTCCTGCCTTCTCCTTGTAACCCTTGATCCCCTGTCTAATTAAGAACCTATCTATCTCAGTCTTAAATGCACTCAATGACTTGGCTTCCACAGCCTACTGTGGCAATGAGTTCCACAGATTAACGAACTTCTGGCTGAAGAAAGTCCTCCTCATCTCAGTTCTAAAAAAGGGTCATCTCTTCACTCAGATGCTGTGCCTTCAGGTCCTAGTGTCTCCTACGAGTGGAAACATCTTCTCCACGTTCACTTTATCCAGGCCTCTCAGTATTCATTAAGTTTTAATCAGATCACCCCCATCTTTCTAAACTCCATCAAGTACAGATCCAGACTCCTCATATGACAAACTCTTCATCCTCAGGATCATTCTTGCAAACCATACTCCTGTAAACCTCTGGACACTGGTCCAACACTGCATATGCAGTCTGATCAGAGCCTTATACAGCTTCAGCCTCAGTAGTACATCTCTATTCTCATATTCCAGTCCTCTTGAAATGAATGCCAACATTGCATTTGCCTTCCTAACCGCCAACTAAACCGGTTTGTTAATCTTAAGAAAATTCTGAACTAAGACCCCTAAATCCCTTAAAAAGAAACAAATTGCTGGAAAATCTCAACAGGTCACAGTATCAGTGGAGGGAAAGCAGTGTTAATGTTTTGGGTCTGGTGACCCCTCTTCAGGACATTCTGAAGGAGGCTAAAGGTGACCTTATAGAGGTTTATAAAATCATTAGGGGCACAGATAAGTGAATGGGGGAGATCAAAACAAAGGGGCATATTTTTAAGATGAGAAGAGAAAGATTTCAAAGAGACCCGAGGGGCAACATTTTCACACAGAGGGTGGTTTGCATGTGGAATGAATTGCCAGAGGAAGTGATAGATGTAGGTACAATTACAACATTTAAAAAGATATTTGGGTAGGTATATGAATAGGAAAGGTTTTGAGGGATATGGGCCAAATTCAGATTCTCAAGGAGCAGAGTGTGAGGGGGATTAGTTTAGGAAACTTGGTCGGCATGGACTAATAACTCTGTTTCATCTCCACAGATGCTGTCAGACCGTTTGATATTTTCCAGCAATTTCAGTTTTTGTTTCTGATTTCTCGCATTTGCAGTTCTTTTACTATTCTTCCACATTAAGACAGCCATAACTGGGCCTCAGGCAGGAAGCCTTAACAACACCTTTGACATGGCAGAAAGTGAAATAAGTTAAGAGAAGAATTAGTTTAAAGAAAGAATTAGCTCAGCCAAGTAAAAGGATGGTGGTTCTGAGGAAGGGTCGCTCATCCTGAAATGTTAACTCTAATTTCTCTCCACAGATGCTGCCAGACCTGTTGAGCTTATCCAGCAATTTCCATTTTTGTTGTCAGAAGGAGGGTGCTGGTGGAATGCGAATGGCTCAGGAGTTCTTTCAAGGTGGACTTGGGAAGCTTTCAGACCATCCTGATGTGAGTTGAACATGTAGGGGGATTGCAGGTGAGGAGGAAGATGCTGGTGGAACTGACGGAAAGCATCAGAAAAATCAAGAATGTAAATGGGGAGAGACTGGGGTGGGAAAAGAGAAGGGTTGTCAGAATTGAATTAAGATAGGAAGACATAAGCTCGGTGGAGTAGGAACATGCTGAAACAATACGTCTGCCAGGGCAGTACTGTTTATAGAGTTCATGAAGGAGGTAGAAGTAGACCATGTGTGGTTGAGGGTCTATGGAGGTGGGAAGCAGTGAAGAGGAGATCTCCAGGAGAGATGAGGTCAGTGACAGTGCTGGAAACTGCAGACTAATTTTCAGTGGTGGAGCCATGATCCAGGGTTAGTTAGCTCAGTTGTCTGGACAGCTGGTTTATAACAATTATACCAACAGCAAGGGTTTAATTCCTGCAGCAGCTGAGGATACCATGAAGGACTCTCCTTTTCAACTTTGTCCGTCACTGTAGGTGTGGTGACCTTCAGGTTAAACTGCCACTAGTTGATTCTCTCTCTATCTCTCATTAATGACACAGCAGCCCTATTGTCGTCTGAGGGGACCTTGGCATGATCCACAGAGATAGGAATATGTGTCTGAAAGCTGCTGGATAGAGGTCAGCATGCGAGATGACAACCTGACCACCCTCATTGGCTGGCTTGATAACAAGGTCAGGGTTGGAGCACCAAGGGAGAGAGAGAGATTGGACTGGGAGAAGGGAGCAGAGAATGTTTGCCTTGTTCTGTGCAACCTGGTCCATAACATTACCACTCCCTAACTCCACCCGAGTTGGGTTTGAACACTGAACTGAAAAGTAAATATTAAAACTGCTCCTCTTGGAGGATATTTCCACTCAACCAATGCTGGATGTCATACAAAACAAACAAACAAACATGGCACCTCCCAGAGGGAGGGGTCAAGGGAGGTGGCAGTGAGATCACATCAACACAAACATGGAACTTGACGCTATTTTCAACTGATGCTAAGCGGCAGCAAATAGACAAGAAATAGGAAAGCGCTCAAGATGTATCCTTCAGGGACTCCAGAGGGATTTATTATGGGAACAGGAGTACAGATGTTTCTGTGACTTTGACTGGATAGGGAACGATGGAACCAAGTGAGTGCATTCCTTCATGGCTATTGAGCCACGGAGGCCTGACAAAGAGGATGTCGTGGTCAGTGGAGCTGAAGACTGCAGACAGTTCAAGAAGGAGGAGGAGAGCATGTTTACTTTTGTCACAATCGTAAAGGATGTCACTAGCAACTTTTCACAAAGCCAATTGTGTGGAACAGGCTTTGGACAGGACTGGCAGTAAACAGACCTCTTGAATGGCCTGCTAACTGCAAAAATGTCTGATCAGGAAGCTGACTCCTAAACATTTGCCAAACAAGTTTCATCTAGGAGAAAGTGAGGACTGCCGATGCTGGAGATCAGAGTCGACAGCATGATGCTGGAAAAGCACAGCAGGCCAGGCAGCATCCGAGGAGCAGGAGAATCGGTGTTTCAGGCATAAGCCCTTCGTCAGGATGCTGCCTGGCCTGCTGTGCTTTTCCAGCACCAAGCTCTCAACTCAAACTGAAATTGGTTCATTGCTGACAAGTGTGGAAAGTGCATTTTAATGCAAATATCTCAGACTTTTACCATTTTTTTAAAAAAAAGATGGTCCACACAATCAAACACCTTGACCTGTGGCATCATTTTGTTCAGTGTGGATTCAGACTCCTGGCTTTGAGATGCAGCCCAACCCGGGTTGGAAGGCCTCTTATTCTGAGATTAGATTACCTACAATATGGAAGCAGGCCCTTTGACCTTCCGGACACATTCCCCTACATTTCCCCTGAACACTATGGACAATTTAGCACAACCTGTGACATCTTTGGATTGTGGGTAGGAAACCAGAGCACCCAGAGAAAACCCATGCAGACATAGGGAGAATGTACAAACTCCACACAGACAGTTGCCCAAGGCAGGAATTGAACCCAAGTCCCTGACGCTGTAAGGCAGCAGTGCTAACCACTGAGCAACCATGCCGGAACTCTTATTTCTGTCTTTTTTAAGATTATTGCTGGACCTTTTTTTTCCTAAATTTGTTTTCCCCCCTAAGGATTTATTGTTAAGATTCTGTACCTAAATTAGCACCATAAGAGGTAACTTAGATTACTTACAGTGTGGAAACAGGCCCTTCGGCCCAACAAGTCCACACCACCCTGCCGAAGCGCAACCCACCCATACCCCTACATCTACCCCTTACCTAACACTATGGTCAATTTAGCATGGCCAATTCACCTGACCTGCACATCTTTGGAGTGTGGGAGGAAACCGGAGCACCTGGAGGAAACCCACGCAGACACGGGGAGAATGTGCAAACTCCACACAGAGAATCGCCTGAGACGGGAATTGAACCCAGGTCTCTGGCGCTGTGAGACAGCAGTGCCACCGTGCCGCCCATTAACTTGTAAACTTTTCACTGTATTCATGTGAGTTCATGTGACAATGAAGCTCATTCTAAAATTTCCTTGTGTGGCTCAAACTGCCAAACTTTGTTTAACAATGCTTCTGTTAATCACCTCTGGATGTAGTTTGCCCATGCTTTACAGATTCTAATTGTTGTTGATTGCCTACCATTCACACCAATCCAGAGGAGGAGGGTGGTTAATGGAGCTTGGGGCAGTGAAGGGTTCTCCATTTAGCTGCTACCTTTCTGCCAGCATTCCCATGACATTAGATGTGATTCGTGTCCATGCCAGATTAATCTAGTAACAGATTAATTTGTAGATAACAGCAAGTTAAAAATTAACTGAAAAAAATCAAGAAGTCTGTTTGAAGCAAACACTTGTGTCTGGGATAACTTGTTCAATGTTTGCCTGTAATATGACTCTTGTGCTGTAATGCTCAAACCCATAGAATATACAAAAACAGAAGAACAATAGCCAGAAAAACAAACTAGGCAAGCAGGAGGCCAGAAGAACAGCAGCATCAGGAGGTGGAGAAATCAACGTTTCAGGTGTAACCCCTCTCCTGCCTCACTATTTTGGTTTCCAGCATCTGCACTGTTTTTTTTTGTACGAAAAACAAACAGAGAGAAAAGAGATAAAATGGAAGACTAAAAACAAAGGTCAGTTCTCAAGTAACTCTCTCTCTCTACCACCAACCCCACCCAAATCAAACTGAGTTAAAGGCTGAACACAATACATGTAAAAGCCTGCACTTATGTAGCACCCTAATTACATCCTAAGCCACTTTACACATTCAGACAAAAAAGTCAACACCCAGGAGATATTCAGACAGCTGACCAAATGTTTGGCCAAGTTAGATGTGAGGAAGTTTGAGAGCAGAAAAAGTTCAAAAAACTCAGCAGGCCTGGCAAAATCTGTGGAGAGAGAGAAATAGAGTTAACGTTCGAGCTGGGTATGAACTGAAGTAGTCATCTCAGATTCAAAATGTTAACTGGATTTCTCTCTCCACAAATGCTGTCAGATCTGTTGAGTTGTCAGCATGTCTGGTTTTTATTTCAGGTCTCTAGATAAAAACAAAAGTTTTGATTTCTGATGTTTAAGAGAGTCCTAGGGGAGACAATAAAGTGAGCTTTAGAAAGGAAATGTAATATTTAGGGCATATTTGAACACATGGCTAATAACACTGTATCCATCAAAATCCCAGGGATGAACACAGCCAGCATGTCATATTCCGTGACTCCAGTCATGAATACGTGTATTGCCTTGGGTCAGGACAGGATGAGGCTTGTCCATCTCTATAGTTCTGATTGACAATCTTACCTCACACGTAATGGTTGCCAACTGGGCCTCAAAACCAAACCCTGAAAAGAAAAATCAACATTTTGCAAAGAAGAGAGCTGATTTACTGGGGAGGGAGGTGCAGGATACACTTGCAGATGTCAGATCAATCATCTTAGATTATAGAGAGATATAAATGGGATTGTTCAGATGGGCAGATCACTGGAAGATGGAATTTAACCCTGATAAGTGTGAGGCGATGCATTTTGGAAGGAGTAACAAGATAAGAGAGTACTCAATGAATAACAGGACACTAGGAAGCTTAGACAAACAGAAGGAAGGATCCTGGGGTGCTTATCAACAGAAGGTGGCAGGACAGGTTAACAGACTGGTTAAGAAGGAATACGGGATGTTTGCCTTAATGAATCAAGACATAGACCATAAGAGCATAGAGGTTACGTTGGATCTATACCGAACTTTGGTTAGGCCAACAGCTGGGGTACTGTGTGTAGTTCTGGTTAACCTCACTGTGGAAAGGATGTGACTGCATTGGAGATTCACCAGGGTGTAGCTATGAAGGGAGGGTGGATAAGTTTGGGTTGTTTTCTTTGGAGCAGGGAACATTGAGAAGGAATATGATACAGGTGTACAGAATTATGTGGGGCACAGACAGTATGAAGAGAGATCAGCTGTTTGTTTTAATCGAAGGGTTGAGAGCAGGGGGGCACGCTTAAAAATTCAGGAGGTTTAGAGGGGATTGGAGGAAAACGTTCTTTCACCCAGAAAGTGGCGAGGGTCTGGAATACAGTGCCTGGGAAGGTAGTTGAGGTTGGTAATCTCACAATTTTCAAAGTGTACTTGAATGAGCACTTAAAACTGTCATGACATTGAATTGATTTGAATTTGTCACTTGTACTGAGGCACATTGAAAAGCTTTGTCTTGCGAGCAATACAGGCAGATCACAGAGTTAACTAGCATAGATAAGTAAATAATAGGTAAACAGGAACAAAACAAAAACACAGATGCAGCTGAATGTTAAGAGTTTGAGTCCATTCAGTATAACATTTAAGTCTACGGGCTTAGTCAAGTAAGTGAGACTAGTGTAGACTTAATGGCTGAAGGGCCTCTTTTGTACTGTATAAGCCTACGATTGTGATTGTGATTAACTCTTGTGAGGATACAATTCCTTACAGCATAAATCCAACACATCACACCCAGAGCAGAAGAAATAGGACCAGCAAAGACAAAACAGACAAGAGAAGGGTTAAACTGAAAGTTAACACTCCTCATAGTATACAGGCAACATTCTCACTAGTTGCTACACGAACAGTCCAATACTATTTCCATTTCAAAGAGCATATTATCAAAGCTGAGCTCAAACAGCGCACACACCAACAGAAACATACAGAATTTCAAGACAAGACTCAGATCAGTTACTTACTTCTCATCCACATGGAGACTTGGAGGACACTTGATGGCCAGCCATGTTTTCCAGTTAACATGACGAATCTTATAAACTTGTCCAAATCCACCAGATCCAATCTTTTCCCAGCTCATAAACTCATCTGAATCAAAAGTCTTTAGCAGTCCCATTCTCCAGGAGGACTTCTCCTGTTCCTCCATTGTTTAAAAATTTCTTCCCACCTCAAAATAAACTCTTTTTGCTACTCCCGTCTAACTTGTCGCCTGTATGTATCTCCCTTCGTTCTTACCATCAGTAATAGCTGCTAATGGTCAGGTGTTCATTAACTCAGTGCTAACATCACTTCCTGTTGCAACAGTGAGGTAATCCACCCTGTCAGAATTTGTAGGCCTCTCTGAGCATTAACCCATCCCCCTCCAAGCTTCCAGCAATTCACTCAGCTCAGCAAAAGCTCACTTATCAGTGCTTCAACTGAAATTACAGCCGTGCTTCTACCTGCAGATTATAGTCCCTGAATATAAAGGAGAACTGAAAACCCAAGGAGTAACCAAGTCACTGGAGCTCATGGGACAATGTACATCCCGCCACCCCAAACAATTCACTGCACTCTCCTCCCCAACAATCCCATACATCAGACGCAGCAAAGGGATGAGAGAAGGGCTCGCGTAAAAGTTCCTTATCCTGAAACTCAAGGTTAAAGTGCCAATTTGGGGCAGCATGGTGGCTCAGTGGTTAGCACTGCTGTCTTGTAGCGCCAGGGACCCGAATTCGAATCCAGCCTCAGGTGATTGTCTGTGTGGAGTTTGCACATTCTCCCTGTGTCTGCGTGGGATTCCTCTGGGTGCTCCGGTTTCCTCCCACAGTCCACAGGTCAGGTGAATTGGCTATGCTAAATTGCCCATAGTGTTAGATGCATTAGTAAGGGAATGGGTCATGGGTGGATTACTCTTTGGCAGGCCGGTGTGGACTTGTTGGGCTGAAGGGCCTGCTTCCACACTGTATGGAATGCAATCTAATCTAAAACAGCAGGGAAGGAGGTAATGGTTCTGTGCAGCAAAACGACTCGGGGCAATCCTGCCCGGACAATCCCTGTAATCAGCAGCCCCTCTGATAGGGCCTCTTAGTATAATATAGTCAAGAATAAATCCAAGTGGAATTCAGAAGACACATCTTGACCCAGACACTGGGTGCCAGGTATAGGAGTTAGGGCATTTTAAAAGGAAAATAGATAAGTACATGAGGAATAAAGCCAATAATAGGACAATGTAATTGATGAAACAATTATAGAAAATTGGGTTACTGCAGGCGATAAAGCTCTAGACTGATTAGGCTGAATGGCTCATTCTGGAATTCCATTTAATTTAGAGGATTTTTAAATACAATCTCATCCCAATGCCAGATGAAGTGAATGTAACAAGGTTGGCCAGGTGGACCTTATAGTATATGAGTTCCCTAACTGGGGCTGTTGATCCAGTCCAATCAGGGAGCCCTAGCTGTCAGGACTGTCAGAGGTTCTATTCACTCTGAGAGCTGGCTCTGAGGAAGCTGGATTAGTGTTGTGGTTCTGTTTGCCGAGCTGGGAGTTTGTGTTGCAGACGTTTCGTCCCCTGTCTAGGTGACATCCTCAGTGCTTGGGACCCTCCTGTGAAGCGCTTCTGTGATGTTTCCTCCGGCATTTATAGTGGTTTGTATCTGCCGCTTCCAGTTGTTAGTTCTGGAACAGAACCACAACAACGAGCACCCAAGCTACACATCTTCTCCCAAACTTTGAAGCTGGATCAGTGTCAAGGTCTCTCCACATGTAAATAAAGGGTGACTTGGTGATGGAATACCAGCCTCTGTGGAGTTATTTCACCAGGCACCTTATTTTATTCATTAATGGGATGTGGGCCTTGCTAACTATTCCAGCATTTACTCCCCATCCCTAATTGAGTCGATGTTAGTGAATTGCTTTGTTGAGTGTACTAATCCATGGTGAGGAGGGGAATTACCTACAACCTCAGTGCTGTTAGGAAGAGAGTCCCAGGCTTTTGACCCAGCTGCACTGAAGGAAGGATGATATAGTTTTAGGTCATGATTTTTTGAGATCATTGAGTTTTTTGAAGAAGTGACCCCCACGCCTAACTCCACCCCCAGACCTAACCCCGCCCCCACTCCCAGCTCCAGCCCCACACCAGGTCCTAGCTCCCAGCCCTACCGTATTTTCACCATCCCTCCAGACCCCCCCCCTCTCTGAGGATGAAAGATCAGGTCCTCAGCAGAGGCCTCACCTTCATCCCCCTACACTCCTGGATTAACGAGTTCAACACACGGCGAGACATTGAACAATTCTTCCGCTGCCTTCACTTCCACGCCTACTTCTCCAACAAGGACTCTCGCCCACCCTCTGACGACCCCTTCTCCCGCCTCCAACACACCCCATCCACCTGGACACCCCGTGCTGGCCTCTTAGCCACCCTCGGTCTCTTCATAGCCAACTGCCGCTGTGACATTAACCGCCTCAACCTGTACACCCCTCTTACCCACTCCAACCTTTCACCCTCGCAACGTGCAGCCCTCCACTCCCTCCGCTCCAACCCCAACCTCACCATCAAACCGGCAGACAAGGGAGGCGTGGTAGACGTTTGGCGCACTGATCTTTACACCACTGAGGCTAAATGCCAGCTCGCAGACATCTCCTCCTACTGCCCCCTTGACCATGACCCCACCTCCCACCACCGAACCATCATCTCCCAGACCATCCATAACCTCATCACCTCAGGAGATATCCTATCCACTGCCTCCAACCCCACAACCCCGCACCGCCCGTTTCTACCTCCTGCCCAAAATCCACAAACCTGACTGCCCCAGCCGACCATTGTCTCAGCCTGCTCCCGCCCCACTGAACTCATCTCTGCATACCTCGACACGGTCCTGTCCCCCTTAGTCCAAGAACTCCCCACCTACATTCGGGACACCACCCACGCCCTCCACCTCCTCTATGATTTGCGCTTCCCCGGCCCCCAACACCTTATCTTCACCATGGACATCCAGTCCCGATACACCTCCATCCCCCATCACAAAGGCCTCAAAGCCCTCCACTTCTTCCTTTCCCGCCGTACCAACCAGTACCCTTCCACTGACACCCTCCTTCAACTGAATGAACTGGTCCTCACTCTGAAAAACTTCTCTTTCCAATCCTCCCACTTCCTCCAAACCAAAGGAGTAGCCATGGGCACCCACATGGGCCCCAGCTATGCCTGCCTCTTCGTCGGATATGTGGAACAGTCCATCTTCCGCAGCTACACTGGCACCATCCCCCACCTTTTCCTCTGCTACATTGATGACTGTATGGGCGCTACCTCGTGCTCCCATGAGGAGGTTGAACAGTTCATCCACTTTACTAACACCTTCCACCCCGACCTCAAATTTACCTGGACCATCTCAGACTCCCTCCCCTTCCTAGACCTCTCCATTTCTATCTCGGGCGACCGAATCAACACGGACATTTACTATAAACTGACCGACTCCCACAGCTACCTAGATTACACGTCGTCCCAATCTGCCCCCTATAAAAACACCATCCCATATTCCCAATTCCTTCGTCTCCACCGCATCTGCTCCCAGGAGGACCAGTTCCAATACCGTACAACCCAGATGGCCTCCTTCTTCAAAGACCGCAATTTCCCCTCAGACGTGGTTGATGATGCTCTCCACCGCATCTCCTCCACTTCCTGCTCCTCTGCCCTTGAACCCCGCCTCTCCAATCGCCACCAGGACAGAACCCCACTGGTCCTCACCTACCACCCCACCAACCTCCAGATACATCGTATCATCCTTCGTCATTTCCACCACCTCCAAACAGACCCCACCACCAAGGATATATATTCCCTCCCCTCCCCTATCAGCGTTCCGGAAAGATCACTCCATCCGGGACTCCCTCATCAGGTCCACACCCCCCACCAACCCAATCTCGGCTCCCGGCACCTTCCCCTGCAACCGCAAGAAATGCAAAACTTGCGCACACACTTCCCCCCTCACATCCCTCCAAGGCCCCAAGGGATCCTTCCATATCCGTCACAAACTCACCTGCACCTCCACACACATCATTTACTGCATCTGCTGCACCCGATGTGGCCTCCTCTACATTGGGGAGACAGGCCGCCTACTTGCGGAACGTTTCAGAGAACACCTCTGGGACACCCGCACCAACCAACCCGATCGCTCCGTGGCTGAACACTTTAACTCCCCCTCCCACTCCGCCAATGACATGCAGGTCCTTGGCCTCCTTCATCGCCAGACCATGGCAACACGACGCCTGGAGGAAGAACGCCTCATCTTCCACCTAGGAACCCTCCAACCACAAGGGATGAATGCAGATTTCTCCAGCTTCCTCATTTCCCCTCCCCCCTCCTTATCTCAGTCCTAACCCTTGGACTCAGCACCACCTTCTTGACCTGCGATCTTCCTCCCGACCTCTCCGCCTCCACCCCCTCTCCGTCCTATCACCCTCACCTTGACCTCCTTCCACCTATCTCCTTCCCAACACCCCTCACCCAAGTCCCTCCTCCCTACATTTTCTCTTAGCCTGCTTGGCACACCTTCCTCATTCCTGAAGAAGGGTTATGCCCGAAACGTCGATTCTCCTGCACCTTGGATGCTGCCTGACCTGCTGAGCTTTTCCAGCAACACATTTTCAGCTCTGATCTCCAGCATCTGCAGTCCTCACTTTCTCCAAGAAGATTGATGAAGGCAGATTAGCAGACATTGTCTATGTAGACTTCAGTGAGGCATTCCACAAGTTTCCGCATGGTAGATTGGTTCGCAAGTTTAGATCACATGGAATACATGGAGAACTAGCCATTTCGATACAAAATTGGTGAGAAGGTAGGAGACAGAGGGTGGTGGGGACGATTGTTTTTCGGACTGGAGGCTTGTGACCAGCAGTGTGCTGCAAGGATCAGTGCTAGGTCCACTGCTCTTCTTCATTTATATTAATCATTTGGATGTGAATATAGGAGGCATAGTTAATAAATTTGCAGATGAGACTAAAATTGATGGTGTGGTGGACAGTGAAGAAGGTTATCTCAGAGTACAATGGAACGTTAATCGGGTGGACTGATTGGCGAGGGATAGCAATGGAGTTTAATTCAGATAAACGAAAGGTGTTGCATTTTAGATTAGATTCGCTACAGTGTGGAAACAGACTCTTCGGCCCAACAAGTCCACAATGACCCTCAAAACAGTAACCCACCCAGACCCGTTTCCTCTGACTAATGCACCTAACACTACAGGCGATTTAGCATGGCCAATTCACCTGACCTGCACATCTTTGCACTGTGGGAGGAAACCGGAGCACCTGGAGGAAACCCACACAGACACGGGGAGAATGTGCAAACTCCACACAGACAGTCACCTAAGGCTAACCACTGAGTCACCATGCCGCCATTTGGAAAGACAAATCAGGCAGGACTTATACAGTTAATGGTAGGGTCCTGGGGGATGTTGTTAAACAAAGAGACCGAGGGGTGCAGGTGTATAGTTCCTTGAAAATGGAGTCACAGGTAGACAGGGTGGTAAAGAAGGCATTTGATACAGTTGCCTTCATTGGTAAGAACATTGAGCAGAGGAGTTGGGAAATCATGTTGCAGCTGTACAGGACACTGATGAGGCCATTTTCAGAATACTAGTGAATTCTGGTTCCCCTGCTATAGGAAAGGTGTTGTTAAACTTGAAATGGTTCAGAAAAGGTTTACAAGGATGTTGCCAGAACTGGAAAGTTTGAGCTATTGGGAGAGGCTGAATGGACTGGGGCTGTTTCCTCTGGACCATCGTGAGGCTGAGGAGTGACCGTATAAAGGTTCATGATAGGGTGGATGGATAGCGTGAATAGCCAAGATCTTTTTCCCAAGTAGGGGAATCCAAAACTAGAGAGCATAGGTTTAAGAAGAGAGGGGAAATATTTAAAAGGGACCTGGGGGGGCAATATTTTCACATGTGAATGGAAAGAGCTGCTGGAGGAAGTGGTGGAGGCTCGTACAGTTACAACATTTAAAAGGCATCTGGATAGTATATGAAATGGAACGGCTGTGTGTGTGTGCGCATGCACAGCTTAGAGGGAACATTGGTGTTGCCCTATGCTTCCAGACGGTAGAGGTGGCAAATTTGCAGTCAGAGCCTTGGCGAGTTCCTGCAGTGCTTCTTGTAGACAGTGCACACTGCTGCCATTGTGTATTGGTTGTGGAAAGAGTGAATGTTAATGTGATGGATGGGGCGCTGATTAAGCAAATTCCTTTTGCCTGGATTGTGTTGATGTCCTTGAATGCTGCAGGAGCAACACTCATCCAAGCAAGTATTCAATCAGACTCTGACCTGAACCTTGTAGATGGTGGCCAGGTTTTGGGGAATCCACAGAATTCTCAGCTTCTGACATACCCTTGTAGCCACTGTGTTTATATGGTTCGTCCTGCACTTTGAAAGGCCGGTCACGGCACTAATCAACTCAAGCCTCCCCACTACTCTTGACCCACTCCAATTTGCCTATCGGGCCAACAGATCCACGTCAGATGCTATATCACTTGCCCTTCACGCCTCACGAGAACATCTTGACACCAAGAACAGCTACCTAAGAATCCTACTCAATGACTACAGTTCAGCCTTCAACACTATTATCCCCTCGAGACTGATTACTAAACTTAGTGATCTCAGATGAAGACCCACTCTCTGCAACTGGGTCCTCAGCTTCCTGACCCACAGGCCACAATCAGTGAAGATTGGGAACAATAATTCATCCTCACTAACACTCGACACTGGAGACCCTCAGGGGTGTGTACTCAGCCCCCTACTGTCCTCACTGTATACCCATTACTGCATCGCCAAATACCAGACTAATACCATTTACAAGCTCACTAATGACACCACCATAGTCAGCCGAATCTTAGATCTCGACGAAATAGATTACAGATGGGAGGCGGAAGACCAGGAAAAATAGTGCACTGAGAACAATCTAGCTCTCAATGCTGGCAAAACCAAGGAACACATCATTGACTTTCAGCAGGATGTTACTCATGATCCCAACACATTAACAGCACAGAGGTGGAACGAGTGGAGAGTGTCAAGCTCCTGGGAGTGGTCATCCACAACAAGCTCCCTTGGACTCTTCATGTGGATGCACTGGTCACAAAGGTCCAACAATGTCTCTTCTTCCTCAGGCAACTGAGAAAATTTGGCATGACAGTGCATACCCTTGCCAACTTTTTCGGTATGCCGTCGAGAGCATTCTATCTGGATGTATCACTCCCGGGTATGGCAACTGTACCATTCAAGATCAGAGGTGGTTACAGAGAGTGGTGAACTCGGCCTGGACCATCACAAAGGCCAACCTCCCATCCATAGAATCCATCTATCAGGCCCGCTGTCAAGGAAAGGCTGCCAGCATTCTCAAAGATCATCCCACCCTGACAATGTTTTTCTACAACCTCTACCATCAGGGAGAAGGTACTGAAGCCTGAACACACGCACCAGCCAGTTTTGTAACAGTTTGTACCCTACTGTTGTTAGAATACTGAATGGACTCACAAACTCTTAACATTCACTTGTACCTGTGTTTTTGTTTTTGCTGCTGTTTGCCTATTATTTACTTAGCTATGCTATTTAACTCTGTGATCTGCCTGTATTTCTCGCAAGACAAAGCTTTTCACTGTGCCTCGGTACACGTGACAATAAATTCAATTCAATTCAATTCTGGCTATTGGGAGCTCCCAGGATATTGATTGCAGTAATGGTGATGCCATTGGAGGGGAAGAAAGCTAGATTTTCTCTTATTGGAGATTGTCTGCTGTAAATGTTACTTGACTCTTATCACCCAAGGCTACATATTGCCCAGGTCTTGTCATATTTCAATATGGACCGCTTCAGTATTCGAGAAGTTGGGAATGGTGCTGAACACTTTATGATCGAGAGATAAAGCAGCTGAAGATGGTTGGGCCTAGTACACAAGTCTGAGGAACCCCCATAATCCCCAGAGACTGAGATGGTTGACCTCAGAAAATCAGGACCATTTTCCTTTGTGCCACCTATAACTCCAACCAGCAGAGACTTTGCCTTCTGAATCCCATAGGGCTCCTTGATCCCACATTCAGCACCATTCACAGCTCCTCAGATAGTGACGTAGTCCATGTCCAAATGCAGCAAGACCTGGACAATATCCAGATGTGGACTGACAAGTGGCAAGTAACATTCACACTCTTGCACGAATGAAGCCACACTGTTGGCATCACTTTGCATCATAAACCGACAGTCCATCTACTGAACTAAACCAACCATGACCTAGTTGTTAAACTATAAAGGGATGAACTCCAGGAACTACCCTGTAATTAATACAGGATGCAAGCACCCAATTATTCAAGTGCCACATAACAGGAAGTTTTTAAAAAATGAAACAAAGCAATAACCAGCTACAATTAGAGGGTGTAAACATAAACTGAGTAATGTATTGTTGGAGAGCACTTTTGCAAGGTAATACATGAAATTCGAAGCTGGTAAATAAATTGAGGGCAGGTCTTAATTATGCTTCAACTCAAAACATCAACAGTACATGCTTCCTTTTCCATTTGTATGGAAAAAATGAGTTACAATCAAAGAACAAAACTTTCTCAGTGCACTGCTTTTCATGCAAGTTGTATTGATGTTAGTTAAGAAAGATTTCATAGGTATATAGGAACACGAAAATGCTATTCAAGCCTGCTCTATCATTCAGTTACATGAACACTGAGTTATAAGTAGAGGCTTGATAGTTTTTTTTCACTGGAGTGTAGGAGGTTGAAAGGTCAGCTTATAGATGTTTATAAAGTCATGAGGGGTACAGATAAGGTGAATAGCAAAAGTGTTTTCCCAAGGGGAGGGGAGTTAAAAACTAAAGGTCATATTTTTAAGGTGAGAAGAGGAGATTTAAAAGAGATCTGAGGGGCAACTTTTTCACATAGAGTAAAACCAAAAGAACTACAGATACCATAAGTCAGAGATAAAAACAGAAACTGCTGGAAAAGCTCAACATCTGTGAATGTTAACGTTTCAGGTCGAGTGACCCTTCCTCAGAACCGTCCGTTTTTCAGCAATTTCTATATTTGTCTTTTTCACACAGAGGGTGGCTCATCTGTGGAATGAACTGCCAGAGGAAGTGGTAGATGCAGGGCCGGTTATAATATTCAAAAGACATTTGGAAGGGTACATGAACATGAGAGGTTTACAGGGATCTAGGCCAAGTGCAGGCAAGTGGGATTTGTTTAGTTTTGGAAACTCGGTTGGCATGGACAGGTTGGATCGAAGGGTCAGTTTCCATGCTGTAAGACTTTATAACTCTATCTATATCTAATTCCCTCTTGAAAACGTTCAATGTTTTGGCCCCAACTGCTTTCTGTGGCAGAGAATTCCACAGGCTCACCACTCTCTGGGTAAAAAAGCTCCATACCTTGGTCCTAATCGGCTTACCCTCTATCCTTAAACAGTGACTTTGGCCCCAGTCATCGGGAGAAACCTTCCTGCCTTTATCCTGTCTAATCCTGTCAAAATTTTAAGGGTTCTATAAGATTATCTACCATCCTTCCAAACTCCAGGAAATACAGTCCCACCTGATCCAGTCTCTCTTCTTACATCGGTCATATGTCAGTCCTGCCATCCCAGGAATCAACCTGTGAAACCTCGTTGTATTCCCTCCATTGTCAGAACATCCTTCCTCGGATAAGGAGACCAAAACGGCACACAATACTCCAGCTGTGGTCTCACCTGTATGAATGAAACAAGAAGTCTCTTGGACTCACTCTGCAGGCTAATGTACCATTTGCTTTCTTCACCACCTGTTGCTTCCTTTCAGTGACTGGTGTACAAGGACACCCAGGTCTGCCCTTTTCCCAATCTATCACCATTCAGATAATAATCTACCTTCCCATTTTGCTAACAAAGTGGATAACCTCACATTTATCCATGTTACGTTGCATCTGCCATTCGTTTGCCTACTCACTCGACTTGTCCTTATCACAGTGAAGCATCTCTGCTTCCTCCTCACTACTCACCACACACCCAGATAATGGTGGTGAAGTAGGTAGTGTTTGGGTTTCTGTGCCCTGGTTTGTCCTCTTCATTTGCTTTTTCTTTTCTTTGCGTTTTATCCATGTCTTCTTTTCTCAGTTTTTCTGAAAGTGTTTGCTTCAATGTACCTGATAAAGTGAGCACTTTGGCAGGAAAGTGGCTTCAATAGGGTCTGGAGTGGCAGGGTCTTCAGAGGCAGTATGGCTACGGAGTCAGTTGGCCTGTGAAGCCTGGAGCAGGACTCTCATTTCCACATGGAGTGGGCCCCTGAGGGTAGCATGGAGTGGGCTGGTGTAGCCCACAGCCAGACTCTGGCAGTGGCATGGCATGGGCTGGTGCAGTCTGCAGTGCGACTCTGGCAGGGGCATGGCATGTGCTTGTGTAACCCAGAGCAGGACTCTGGCAGTGGCATGGCATGGGCTGGTGCAGTCCGGAGCGGGACTCTATCAGTGGCATGGCATTGGCTGGTGCAGTCTGCAGTGCGACTCTGGCAGGGGCATGGCACAGGCTGGTGCAGTCTGGAGCGGGACTCTATCAGTGGCATGGCATTGGCTGGTGCAGTCTGCAGTGCGACTCTGGCAGGGGCATGGCACAGGCTGGTGCAGTCCGGAGTGGGACTCTGGCAGGGGCATGGCATGGGCTGGTGCAGTCCAAAGCAGGACTGTGGTGGTGAAGAATGAAAAGTTGGACTCTCTTTAAGTTTATCTTTCTTTATTTTTCATTTTATTGTAAGTTAATGAGAATGATGCTCATTAAAATTTCATTCTCATTAAAATTTTCACTGTATTTTATTTTGAATACATGTGACAATAAATGATTCTATCAATCAGAGGTTTATGTTACAGGCAAACCTGGAGATACAACGTTTAGTTCCCCGATCCAAATTATTATTACGTAAAGTTTCTGATATTGTTTCTGATTGTAGATTTATCTTCACTAAACCTTTTCTTTTCATATACCTATAGAAGATCGTACAATTAGTTTGTAAGTTTCCTGCAAGCTTACTTTGTACTCTATTTTCCCTCCCATCTAAATTATTCCCAATCTGTTGCTTTATTTGGCCAATTTGTATCCCTTCATTGGATTTAATAATGTCCCTTATTTCCTTTGTTAGCCCTGTTTGAGCCACTTTTCCCATTTTCTTTTTGTGCCACAGTGGAATGAACTGCAGTTCCTCCATTCACTTCTTAAATGTTTGCTGCCTATTCAGTGTTATCCCTTGAAGTAATATTCCTCAATTTATCAACACCAACTCACACCTTATACCACCATCGTTTCCTTTATTTAGGTTCCGTACCTTGGTCTCAGAATCAGCGATGTCACTCTCCATCTTAATAAAGAATTCTGTCATATTATTGTCACCCTCCCCCAACAGGCCTCACTCGGCCAGGTGGCTAATTATTCCTTCCTAACTCCACAATACTGAGTTTTGGATGATCAGTTCTCTAGTTGGTTCTTCAACATATTGATCTAGAAAACCATCTCATACAGCCTCCAGAAATTTCTCTTTTGTGGCATTGTTTCTGATTCAGTTTGCCCAATCTAGAGTCACAGTCAAAGAGACATAGAGTCATGGAGTCATGTAGGTGAAAATTGCCCGTAAATACAATAGTATCTTTATTGCTTGTGTCTCTAATTCCCTGTTTAATGACTTCCCCATCTACGTTTTGGATGTCCATATACAATCCCTACAATCATTGTCTGTCCTCTTTGTGATTCCACCACTCTACCCATGCAGGTTCCACCTCACTGGAACTAACATCTTTCCTCAATATTGTGTTAATATTTTCTTTAACCAACAATGTAACCTGCCACCTTTTCCTTTTGTGTATGTTTCCAAAGACTGAATATTCCTGGATATTCAGTTCCCATTCCCTGCAGTCACATTGCTGTAATCCCAACTATATCAATCCTGTTTATATCGATTTACATGACTAATCCACCCACTTTGTTGTGAATGCTCTGTGCATTTTGACTCAGTGTCTTCAGGCCTATCTTTTTAATATGCTTGGTCCTGTTCGCATTATTTTACACTATCGCCTCTTTGATTCTTGTCCTCGAATTCCGAGCCTACCACTTTTCATGTTTCCCATTCTGTCTTTGTTTTTGCTTTTGTTTCCCTCTCTTCTCTCTCTCGTTATAGATTCATATCCTCCAGCAGTTTTAGTTTAAAAAGCAATATTTGAATAAACCATATGAATCATTACTCCAGGTCACAGAATGCATTCTTGTTGGGGGACTTAATGTCCATTACCAAGAGTGAGGCAAAGCCATTACTGATTGAATTAGTTGAGTCCTAAAGGACATAGCTGCTAGAATTTTCAGCCAACTTTCATTATTGCACTGTTATTCACGATTGTCCTCAATAAGTAAAACTACCTAATTTTCTTGCTGTTCACTAATAACTTGTGAGGCTTGAGCATTGTAAAGGACAGACTTCAGTCCCCCAGTTTGTTTTAACTCATATCATTATTTTACTTGTTTTAGTTTTTTTATCAGTGAAAGGGACAATGTCATTTTACATATCTGGATCCTAATTGTTTCAATATACAAACAAGATTTTTTTATCAGCATGGTATTTATTCGTAATTTTAATTGAAGTTCTCTTGTGTTTATAACCGGGTCACAATGCGTAACTAATTTAAAAATTGGAAACACCCACAAAGTATAACTTAGAATCTAAAGTAGATAAACTGGCCATTCAGCCCATCTCGTCTGTGGAATGTTCACGTTCGATACAAACCCCACCCCAACATCCCTTATCTAACCTTATCAGCACTTCCTTCTAATCCTTCCTCCTTTTAGTACTTAACGAGATTGCCTGACTCATTGCAACTATCAATTGTTGTAGCCAATTGATTTTTAATCACTTGCTGAGCAAAGCAGTTTCTCTGGAATTTAAATTAGATTTATTAATATGGATAGCATCTAGGTCTGGATTCCCTTGGCATAAATGGAATAAGGCAACAAAAAACATATCAATGCTCGCCACCATGTTACATCTAATAGGTTTGATGTTAGGTATTGGGCTGTGTACAAATAATACTTGATGGAAATTGGGGTCCGCTATAAAACTAAAATTCTTTCAGTGTTTCATATTTAGCATTTACTGCGCAGCCTGGGCATTACTGCAGTAACTAGCCTTGTGCAAATGTAACCATGTCTCTAATATATTAAAACAAAGGAAAGGTTATAAGAATTACTGAGGTCATGACTCACATTAAAGATTGATTGTGCACCACACTACCTTACTACACAATGGTCAATACACAAGATAGGTTTCTTTGAAGGAATGAAAGCTAACCTTAAAATGGAGTTTGGCGAATAGGCAGTGGTCATCCTGGTATTATAAGTAGCTGCCCATGGTCATTGGCTGAGAGATAGAATGTAGAACATAGAACATAGAAGAATACAGCGCAGTACAGGCCCTTTGGCCCTCGATGTTGCGTCGATCCAAGCCCACCTAACCTACACTAGACCACTATCCTCCATATGCCTATCCAATGCCCGCTTAAATAGATAAATAAGATAGGCCAGTCCCCAAAATAAGGGATAACAGACAACTGTAGGTGGGGAGAGAGGGAGCGAGAGAACCTAAGGGAAAGAGCCACCTTCCTCACATGAAAAGACTTCAAAGTTCCTCCACAGAGGCCCAACGGAAGAACAAAGACCATTGGTCCAAAGGTTACCACCAAAGTCCATAAGACATATAACCCATACCAGGCCCCACTAGCCCACTCCTTCATTCTTGGGATCAGTTTCGGGATTGGTAAAGTGTTCTCAAATGTCACGGTCATGCACTTTTGTTGTCTAATTGATTAATGTAATATATCTAAACTGCTGCTTCTTTAAAAGCTGTCAGAATATTGCTGCAAGTTGTCGTCTGCTTGTATTGGGTAGTGATCACAAATCGTCCCATCGAAATTTACACTTTGCTGCAATGGCAGGTCATAGTTTGAGAAAGTGCTTTTGAAAGTTTGTGCTTGCAGTCTCCAGAAACTCTGCACCTTGAGATTGTGGAAACTGAGAAGGACCTTTCTTAATCTGGTTAGGAGATGGACTGATACAGTTTATAGTGAACCAGATATACACATCAGATTAATAATTCCCTATGGAGAGAACATACGAAATATTGGTCTGGATGTGGAAGCCAATTTTGAAACCATTACAGCATTGGCTATCCCATGTATTTCCTTTCAGTGGGCATTCTTTAGACAGGCTGAAAGTAATGGAGGACTATTCACCAATGGAGAATGGTTCAACCTTCATTTGATGTTCTTACATATAAACACTTTGCAGTTAAGTGTCTGCTGAACAACAATGAGGAACAGAAGGCTCTGACTGACCTTCCCCATCCTTACAAAAGGGGTGCTCATATTAGGGTTAGAATGGCTGAACTCAGAATATCCATCATTCATTCCACTTGGCTCTTATCGCTCAGCTGGTCAACTTATTTGGCAACGAGGGTTAGCATTGCTACTTCATAATGCCAGGCACCTGGGTTTGATTCCAACATTGAGTGATTGTCTGTGTGGAGTTTGCATGTTCTCCCCGTGTCTACATAGGTTTCCTCTGGGTGCTCTAATTTCCTCCCTCAATCCAAAGATGTGCAGGCTATGATCAGCCATGGTAAATACAGGGTTTTGGGGAGGGGATGGGAGTGAGATGCTCTTTGGACAGTCAGTGCAGATTTGATGGGCTGAATGGCCTCCACCTGCTCTATAGCTTCTATGATTCAATGAGGATGCCTCACATATCCTGTGACACATAGCCTCTGCAAAGAAAGTGGAGGCAGGACCTGGGACCATGCAATCTGAAATATGACAACTGCGACAGTGGGGCACTCCTCAGCACTGTGCTGGTGTGCCTGTCTAGATTTTATGCTCAGATCTTTCAAATGAGGTTTCACACCAAAAGACTGCAAGGGAAAGGCAATCCCAGAATGCATGCGAGTATCAGCAAGTCTGCACAACAACATACTGAGGTTTGAGGACACGTAACACAACCGGTTTTAAATTGCATCTCTTTAAGTTAACTTCATAGGGAGGGTTCTTGTAAGTGAAAATGTGTAGGGAAAGCATGGCTAGTTCTGAAGACACACTCAAACTTTTCATGAGCCTGTTAACTTGCTTTCTCCTTTATGTTTCTCCCTGAATATTTTTCTTGGCTGTATTAGTTCGATACTACAGTTCCAGTTTGTCAATGACCCCCTGACCAAACTGGTCCTCTGTAAATCTCGTCACATTCAGCTTGGAGAAACAATGTCGAGAAATTCTGCCTTACCATTTACATGTGAAATTTCTGACAGGGATCGAGAGATGGAGTTTTACCTACTCCTCCTTTCGCTCTTATAGTCCACTTTATTGTTGAACTGAGTCAGAGCTTCCCAGTTGTCCAATTATATGGAGACTAGGTGATACAGTGGCAATGTCGCTGGTCTACTAATCCAAAGTTCTAAAGTTCAAGCTAATGTTCTGGGATCATGGGCTCAAATCCAACCATCAACTCAATTAATAAATCTAGCGTATAAACTCTAGTCTCAGTAGTGATGCTATTATTAAAAAAAACTACAATCAATTATTGTAAATGCTGTCAAATGCCATTGAAATATGTCATCCTTACTGTTTCTGACCTACTTATGTATCTAAAGTCACAGCAATGTAGGTGACATCTTAACTAGCCTCTGAAATTGCCGAGCAAGCCATTCAATTTAAAGTCAGTTACAGATGGGCATCAGATACTGGCCTTATGAGTGATGTGCACACACCATGAAAAAATAAATTTCAAAAAAACATGAATGCACATCAAAAACGGTCGTGAAACTATTCATGGCTATGTTGGCCATCTCCCACCCTAGCTCCTACCATGCAGTCTCTTCCCACTTCTGATTTACATCATCAATCTTCTCCCCTCCACTGCTGCCAGGACTCCAGTTATAGAATCATAGAGATGTACAGCATGGAAACAGACCCTTCAGTCCAACCCGTCCATGCCAACCAGATAAACCAACGTGATCTAATCCCACCTGCCAGCAGCCAACCCATATCCCTCCAAACCCTTCCTATTCATATACCCATCCAAATGCCTTTTAAATGTTGCAATTGTATCAGCCTCCATCACTTCCACTGGCAGCTCATTCCATACACGTACCACCCTCTGCGTGATAAAATTTGCCCCTTAGGTCTCTTTTATATCTTTCCCCTCTCATCCTAAACCTCTCATTCTGGACTCCCCACCCCAAGGAAAAGACTTTGTCTATTTATCATATCCATGCTCCTCAAAATTTTGTAAACCTCTATAAGGTCACCTCTCAGCTCCCGACGCTCCAGGGAAAACAGCCCCAGCCTGTTCAGCCTCTCCCTATAGCTCAAATCCTCCAACCCTGGTAACATCCTTGTAAATCTTTTCTGAACCCTTTCAAGTTTCACAACATCTTTCTGAGAGGAAGGAGACCAGAATTGCACGCAATATTCCAACAGTGGCCTAACCAATGTCCTGTACAGCCGCAACATGACGTCCTAACTCCTGTACTCAATACTCTGACCAATAAAAGAAAGCATACCAAATGCCTTCTTCACTATCCTATCTACCTGCGACTCCACTTTCAAGAAGCTATGAACCTGCACTCCAAGCTCTCTTTGTTCAGCAACACTCCCTAGGACCTTACCATTAAGTGTATAAGTCGTGCTAAGATTTGCTGTCCCAAAATGCAGCACCTCACATTTATCTGAATTAAACTCCATCTGCCACTTCTCAGTCCATTGGCCCATCTGGTCAAGATCCTGTTGTGATCTGAGGTAACCTTCTTCACTGTCCACTACACCTCCAATTTTGGTGTCACCTGCAAACTTACTAACTGTTGTCCCTCTTTGAAACACTACAGCTTTCGGGCACGCTATCAACCAGTAAAAACCTGCCGAAACCTCCCCTCCATTTAACACTGCTTTCAATCATCCACAAATCTTAGCATCCATTCTTCTTCCTCCTAAAGAAATTCTCTTGGGATATTTTTCTGTCCTCCAAGGCCACACACCTCCCTATCACGGCGGCCTCTTCCTGTACTGCAACTTTCTTGAGAATCCACCTGCCTATGCTCTTAGACACTCTCTTACATTCTTTGCTCCATTATTGGCGATTGCAGTTTCAGCTCCAGAGGACTCAGAATTCCCCCAACAAACCTCTTTTCTTCTCCATCTCTCTCTCTCTCTCTTTCAGTCCTTTAAGGTTTTGTTTAAAACCAGTTAGAACATAGAACATTACAGCGCAGTACAGGTCCTTCAGCCCTCAATGTTGCGCCAACCTGTCATACCAATCTGAAGTCCATCTAACCTACACTATTCCATGTACGTCCATATGATTGCCCAGTGATGACTTAAGTGTACTTAAAGTTGGCAAATCTACTACCAACTTAAAGCTATGCCCCCTCCTGCTCGCCGTCACCATACTTGGAAAAAGGCTCTCCCTGTCCACCCTATCTAACCCTCTGATTATCTTATATGTCTCCATTACGTCACCTGTCAACCTTCTTCTCTCTAATGAAAACAGCCTCAAGTCCCTCAGCCTTTCCTCATAGGACCTTCCCTCCATACCAGGCAACATCCTAGTAAATCTCCTCTGCACCCTTTCCAAAGCTTCCACATCCTTCTTATAATGCAGTGACCAGAACTGTACACAATACTCCAAGTGCGGCCGCACTAGAGTTTTGTACAGCTGTAGCGTAACCTCATGGTTCTGGGACCCGATCCCTCTATTAATAAAAGCTAAAACATTGTATGCCTTCTTAACAACCCCGTCAACCTGGGTTGCAACTTTCAAGGATCTGTGTACATGGACACCGAGATCTCTCTGCTCATCTACACTACCAAGAATCTTACCGTTAGCCCAGTACTTTGCATTCCAGTTACTCCAACCAAAGTGAATCACCTCACACTTGTCTGCATTAAACTCCATTTGCCATCTCTTAGCCCAGCTCTGCAACTTATATATGTCTCTCTGTAACCTACAACATCCTTCGTCACTATCCACAACTCCACCGACCTTAGTGTCATCTGCAAATTTACTAACCCACCCTTCTACGCCCTCATATAAAAATGACGAACAGCAGTGGACCCAACACCGACCCTTACAGTACACCACTAGTAAGTGGACTCCAGGATGAACATTTGCCATTAATCACCACCCTTTGTCTTCTTTCAGCAAGCCAATTACTGATCCAAACTGCTATATCTCCCACAATCCCATTCCTTTGCAGTTTGTACAATAGCCTACTGTGGGGAACCTTATCGAACACCTTGCCGAAATCCATATACACCACATGTATATGGATTACTCTAACAGTTTACTCTAATCTACCTGTTTCGTCACCTTCTCAAATAACTCAATAAGGTTTGTGAGGCATGACCTACCTTTCACAAAACTGTGCTGACTATTCCTAACCAAATTATTCTTTTCTAGATGATTATAAATCCTATCTCTTATAACCTTTTCCAACACTTTACCAACAACTGAAGTAAGGCTCACTGCTCTATAATTACCAGGGTTGTCTCTACTCCCCTTCTTGAACAGGGGAACCACATTTTCTATCCTCCAGTCTTCTGGCACTATTCCTGTAGACAACGACGATTTAAAGATCAATGCCAAAGGCTCGGCAATCTCCTCCCTGGCTTCCCAAAGGATCCTAGGATAAATCCCATCCGGCCCAGGGGACTTCTCTATTTTCACACTCTGCAGGATTTCTAATACCTCTTCCTTGTGAACCTCAATCCCACCTAGTCTAGTAGCCTATATCTCAGTATTCTCCTCGATAACATTGTTGTTTTCTAGAGTGAATACTGTCGAAAAATATTCATTTAGTGCTTCCCCTATCTCCTCTGATTCCACACACAACTTCCCACTACTATCCTTGATTGGCCCTAATCTTACTCTCGTCATTCTTTTATTCCTTAAATACCTATAGAAAGCCTTGGGGTTTACCCTGATCCTATCTGCCAACAACTTCTCATGTCTCCTCCTGGCTCTTCTGAGCTCTCTCTTTAGGTCTTTCCTGGCCACCTTGTAACCCTCAAGTGCCCTAACTGAACTTTCACATCTCATCCTAACATAAGCCTTCTTCTTCCTCTTGACCAGAGATTCCCCTTCCTTCGTAAACCGCGGCTCCCGTGCTCTACAGCTTCCTCCCTGCCTGACAGGTACATACTTATCTAGGACACTCAGGAGTTTTTCCTTGAATAAGCTCCACATTTCTAATGTGCCCATCCCCTGCAGTTTCCTTCCCCATCCTATGCTTCCTAAATCTTGCCTAATCGCATTGTAATTTCCCTTCCCCCAGCTGTAACTCTTGCCCAGTGGTATACACCTATCCCTTTCTATCTCTAAAGTAAACATAACACAGTTGTGATCGCTATCACCAAAGTGCTCACCTACTTCCAAGTCTAACACCTGGCCGGGCTCATTACCCAGTACAAATCTAAAGTGGCTTCGCCCCTTGTAGGCCTGTCTACATACTGTGTCAGGAAGCCCTCCTGCACACACTGGACAAAAACTGACCCATCTATAGCACTCATACTATAGTGTTCCCAGTCAATATTTGGAAAGTTGAAGTCCCCCATGACAACTACCCTGTCTCTCTCACTTCTATCGAGAATCATCTTTGCTATCCTTTCCTCTACATCTCTGGAACTGTTCGGAGGCCGATAGAAAACTCCCAACAGGGTGACCTCTCCTTTCCTCTTTCTAACCTCAGCCCATACTACCTCAGTTGACGAGTCCCCAAACATCCTTTCTGCAACTGTAATACTGTCCTTGATCAACAATGCCATACTCCCCCTCTTTTACCATCTTCTTTGTTCTTACTGAAACATCTAAATCCTGGAACCTGCAACAACCATTCCTCTCCCTGCTCTAACCATGTCTCCGAAATGGCCACAACATCGAAGTCCCAGGTACCAACCCATGCTCCTGGGAGGCAACACACCAACTCTGAGTCTCTCTCAACCCCACAGACCTCCTATCTGTTCCCTAACTATGGAGTCCCCAATGACTACTGCTCTGCTCCTCTTCCTCCTTCCCTTCTGAGCAGCAGGGACAGACTTTGTGCCAGAGCCCTGTGCCCCACTGCTTTCCTCTGGTAAGTCGCCCCCCCCCCCCCCCAACAGTATCCAAAGTGGTATACTTATTGTTGAAGGGAATGGCCACAGGCGATCCCTGCACTGCCTGCCGGTTCCCTTTCCGTCCCCGATTGTAACCCATTTGCCTTTTTCTTGTACCTAAGGAGTAACTACCTCCCTGTAACTCCTCTCAATAACCCCCTCTGCCTCCCGAATGATCCGAAGTTCATCCAGCTCTAGCTCCAGTTCCCTAAAGTGGTTTTCAAGGAGCTGGAGTTGGGTGCACTTCCCGTAGATGTAGTCAGCAGGGACACTAGTGTTGACCATTACCTCCCACATTCTGCAGGAGGAACATTCAACTGCCCTAACCTCCATTCCCACTATTCTAAATTCCCAAAGAGACTGTTGAAAAATAAGGAATAAAAAATAAACTCGTTACCTTACCAATCTGGTGCACAGAACCTTTTTTTTGGTTAGAGGAGGACGATGGGTCGGAGACACTACCCGAGTAGTGTTTCGGGTAATGCAACCTCACAAATATATGACTTCCTAGAAGTCCTTCACTCCTCCCTCGCACCCCTCGGCCAGTTCTTGAGTTCAAGCCTCTTTCCCCCTGTCCTAATGTCTTATCCTCTGTCTCAGTACCTATACAGAGTTGTGATCCATTTATCTTGGTGGAAGGGGATAGAAGGATTGAGCGGTATTTGTGCTTTCCTTTACCCTTGATACAACCAGCATGGGAGAGAGAGACCGAGTCCCCTTGGGGGAGCCCAGCTTGGAGCGACTGCAGGCTCGTGGCTAAAGAAGGACAATAATTTGGAACTTTTAACTTAATTTCTTATTTACTACTTTATACTGAAAGGAATTGTAATGTTGAACTTTTAACTCATTTTTCTACTTTTAATCTACAATTTTGTACCTTGGTACCTTGTACTTAAGATTGTGCTGTGAATGGTGACATTGTAAACTTTTCACAGTGCTCCTGTATCTCTGTACTTGATACATGACAGTAAAACTTAATTATAATCCTAACGTTAATTCTAACATATTCCACATTCCCCATCCAATATAAGAAGTCCCAAGCTGGAGATTTCCTACATCTGACCAATGATAATATTGTCAAAGTGTAGCTACAACATCTAGCTTAAGAGCAAGATTTGAATTATTCTTCATGCATTACAAGATAGGATGATATGTTTTGAAGTTTTAGCTAGCAAATGTTTAATGATACTATTATTCCAAGTTTGTCCAGGGAGTTCCGAACATATTTCCTGAGAAAATATTTAAATTGTACATTGAAGCTGATACAGCCTCTGCATGAGAAGTATCTTTCACTCGGTAAGATGATAATTTAGTGGCAGTAGGACCGAGCTAGTAGTCGAGATACCCAGGATATTACATGATTTCAAAACCCACGTCAGCAGGTGGTGAAATTTGACTGCGGTTAATAAATCTCCAATACCAAAAATGGTAACCACAACCATCATCAATTGTGGTAAAAAGCCATTAAGCAAGGAAGTCTGACATTTATGACCAGTATCAGGGCAACTGCTCTGCCCAGGACCGTAAGAAGCTAGATAGAGTGTGAACACAGCCCAGTCCATTATGCAAGCCAACCTTACATCCATCGACTCCATCTATGCCCTCCCTCAGGAAGGCAGCCAACATTATCAAAGATCTCTCCCACCCCAGTTATAATCTCTTCCAACCTCTCCTGTCAGGGAAAAGACACACATGTACCAATAGACTCATGAACAGCTTCTTTCCCACTGTTATTAGACCTCTGATTGGACCTCTCAAACTTGAAATTTAATGTTGATCCCGTTCTTTGTGCACCTTCTCTGCAGCTGTAAAGTTGTATTCCTCACTCTGTTCTATTACCCTAACGGACTTTGACACAAAAGAAAAAAATTCACTGAACATTGGCACATCTGACAATAATTAATCAAATCAAAAAAATCAATCTTCATATGATTCCAGACCCACAGTAAGGTGGTTGACTCTGAAAAAGACAAGCAAGTCATTTAGTTCAAAGGCAATTACAGATGGGCAAAAAATGCTGATCTTGCCAGCAGCTCTCACAACCCAGGAAAGAATTAAGGAAAAATGTCACAAATGGGTGGCACAGTGGCTCAGTGGTTAGCACTGCTGCCTCACAGCACCAGGGTCCCAGGTTCAATTCCAGCCTTGGGCAACTGTGTGGAGTTTGCACATTCTCCCTGTGTCTGTGTGGGTTTCCTCCCACAGTCCAAAGATGTGCAGGTCAGGTGAATTGGCTGTGCTGCATTCCCCATAGTGATAGGTGCATTAGTCAGAGGGGGATGGGTTACTCTTTGGAGGGTTGGTGTGGACTGGTTGGGCCGATGGGCCTGTTTCCACACTGTAGGGAATCTAATCTAATAATAGGAAATGCAGATTTGCATTTACATATGCTCTTGTCTTGGCTGAGGCATCTTACATCCAATGAGACAGTTTGAGAGTGGTCACAGTTTTGACATTAAGAATATGGTTCGTTCATCTTTCAAAGTTCACATTTCCATACATTTTACCTGATATATGGGGGAGGTCGTAATTTTAATTCCCACAAAATACACAGGACAGGCTAAGGCGAAGGGTGCTGTTAAATTGTTAAAAATTGAAAAACCCACTTCATCCTGCAATGCTACATCAAGAATCACAGGAGTGTTAGAGCACAGAAAGCAGTTCACCCCAATGTGTCTGTGCTGGCTGTTCACACATCAAGCATCATTACTTAGTTCCAATCTCCTGCTTTAGCCCCACACCATGTACATTCTTTCTATCAAATTAATCATCCGATGCCCCTCTTGAATGCATACATTGAACATGGCTCCACCATATTTCCAGGCAGCGTATTCCTTACCCTAATAATACGAAGTGTTTTCTCACCTCACATTTGCTTCTTTGCAAATTACTTTAAATCTCTGCTCTCTGGTTCTTGATATCTTTTTATGAGGGGGATTGACATTTGCTCTCTAACATCTCATGATTTTGGAAACCTCTATCAGATCTCCTCATGGCCCTCTTCTCTCCAAGGAGAACAGTCCCAACTCTTTAATCCACATAATTGAAGTTTCTCAATCCCAAATCATTTTTATAAATTGTTTCTGCACTGTCTCCAATGCATTCACAAATTTCCTAATAATTGGTACCCAGAATTATACATCATACTACAGATGAGTTCTAACAAGTGTCTTTTAAAAGTTCAACATCATCTTCTTGCTCTTTACTCTATGCCACTATCAATAAAGCCAAAGATATAATATGCTTTATTAACTTCTTTCCTAACTCATCCAGTAACATGCAGTGATACATATATGTACTCAGGTCATTCTGTTCCTGTACTGCTTTTAGAATAGTATCCTTCATTTTGTACTGTCTGTCAGTGCTCCTCATCATATATGTGGTTTAACCACAATCAACTCCATTCTCGACCCTTCTCCTGGGCAACTGTCTGAGGCTGAACAACAATGTTAATAAATCTATAATTATATTCAACCTTGAGATGAGTTTCCAACTACACCATTACTAAGACCATCCAGTTCCATCCCCATTCCATTGCCTGACCTTGTCCTAGTTGAACCTCTCATTCATGCCATTGTTACCTCTTGATTTGACTATCCTTATGCACCCATGGCTGGTCTCCCCTGTTCTCCCCTCTTTAAACTTTGCAACATCTCAAACTACCAAGTCCCAACTTCTCGCCAAGTCACATTCATCTCTACTACAGAGACGTCTTGTGAGGTAATACCTTGATTTTAACATTTCCATTTATAGTTTTCAAATACTTTCATGGCCTCAGCCTTCCCTATCATTTCAATCTTCTCCATCCTCATAACCTTTTTTGATACCTGCACTCATCTAACTCTGGTCTCTTGTTTCACCGTTAGTCGCCATGCCTCCTGCTGCCAAGGCCTTACACTCTGGAATTTCCTCCAGAAACCTCTCCATCTCCATTTTAAGATATCCTCCTTAAAATCCAACTCTTTGACAAGCTTTCTTCTGCAGCTCAGTGCCATGTATTACGTTATAGAGCTTGAGAGAAACTTTTCAGGATGTTTACTAAAGGTGTTCTGCAAACAGAAAAGTTGGCTAATTGAGGTGGCACTGTGTTCACTGGAGTCATCCAGTCTGCAGAGGTGGGTTGATCCTTGTAATGCATTAATATGATTGCATGCTCTAGATTTTACAAATTGAATTTGTTGGTTACAAGCCAGGATTCATTGGGTTCAGCTCGAAAAGGGAAGTGATAATTGGGGCAAACGCTTTTCCAACACTGCTTGTGGATCAGTAGGAGCAGGTAGGTGTCTTTCCCCTGTAACCCATTCACATTGTCGTGCTGTAATCCGATCCTTCTTTTTGACTCTCACACACAATTGGCTGAGCCACTCTGCAATCTCTGAGATAGCTCCTCCTTACATTCTCTAAGAACACCCTCTACTCGGTCTCGCAGCCATTGAATCGTTTCAATGGCTTCTGGAAGTATTTGGACAATACGATTCATCCCAACAAGCAAGTCCAATGAAGGCCAGGAGGTACAGACAATAGAATGGCTTTTCATGGAAATAAAGTGCTAATAACTGTATTAACTGTTATCAGTCAAACAAGTGTCCCAAATAAAAATTATGAAATGCAAGACATGGAGTAATATGTGGTTAAATATTAATCAGTCAGAATGAACACTATCTTCAGGTGATTTATTTCTTGGAATTGCAAACAATGTGAGAAATTATTAGCAATAATTATCCTGCTGATAGGACTATTAGCCATGGTTAGCATGACGAAAAGAATGCCGGGGCCCATCATTATCTCAACAGAACAAAGTAACATGCTTGTTCTGAAGAAGGATCACTGGACCTGAAACTTTATTTTCTCTTCAAGGATGCTGCCAGACCTGTTGAGTTTCTCCCGCAATTCCTGTTTATATTTCAGATTTCCATCACCCGTATTTGTTTGGTTTAATCAAGTCATGTCTTTCTCTCTTGCAACAAAAGAGTTTGAGGATATCCCGGCCCATTCTTAAGGACTTACTGTACGATTGTGGGTTAGGGGGGTGGATATGTTGGGTTATAAGGTGGGGCATGTGTTATAGCAGCAATTTTAAAACACTCACTCATTCATTCACTTATGGCATGAGTTTCATCAGCACAATCACGACTGTAATGAACTTAACATAGTTCGAAATTCCAAGGCATAAGTCATCTTCAGACTGCATTCATTGCCACTTACTAACCAAATAGTCAAACCACATATTACTCAAGGCCTTTTATTTTATTATTTTGTTTATCACAGTTAATATAACTGGTAACTTTCATTTATTAATGGATATGGCAAATATGCTTACTAGACAAAAAATATGGAAAATTCTGAACACACTCAGAAGGTCTGGCAGTTTCTGTGCAGCGAGGCAACACGTTCCTGTAGGCTTTGGGACCCCAAAGCTGGGACCATGTAGGTGCCCCCTAAGTCCATACTTGTTGGCAGTGTGATTAGCTCAGCAAACTTCTATAGGCAGCTTCCAAACGGGTGCCCTCTCATTCAGTGTTCCATTCAAGATGGGCAGCCTCTTGATGCAACATGGAAGAGATTTAGGATGCATCTCAGGATAGGTCTATGCATCATTTCAATGTGCTTAAGTTAGTATTAGTAAGTACTGATTTCTGGGATAGCAGGACTGACATATGAATAGAGACTGGATTGATGAGGATTATAATTACGGGAGTTTAGAAGAATGAAGGAGGAATCTCATAGAAACCTATAAAACCTGTAACATTCTAACAGAACAAGACAGGGTAAGCACAGGAAGGACGTTCCTGATGATTGGGGTGTTCAGAACCAGGGGTCAACAGTTTAAAGAGATAGAGTAGGCAATTTAGAGCCAAGAGAAGGAGAAATGTCTTCATCCAGAGTAGTGAGCCTGAGGAATTCTTTGGCCACAGAAAATGTTTGAGGCCAAAACATTAAATGTTTTCAAGAAGGAGTTATAGGGTCATAGAGTCATACAGCATGGAAACAGACCCTTTAGTCCAACCTGTCCATGCCAACCAAGTTTCCAAAACTAAAGTAACCCACTGGCCTTGTTTGGCTCAAAATCCCTCTAAACCTTTCCTAGTCATGTACCTATCCAAATATCTTTTAAGTGTTGGAACTGCACCTGCATCTACCATTTCGTTTGGCAACTCATTCCACATACAAACCACCCTCTGTACAAAAAAGTTGTCCCTCAGGTCCCTTTTAGACCCTTCTCCTCTAACCGTAACAATATGCCCCCTAGTTTTGAATTCACCAACGTGAGGGAAAAGAACTTTGCTATTCACCTTAGCTGTGCTCATGATTTTCTAAACTTCTGTAAGGTCACCCCTCAGCCTCCTATGCTCCAGGGAAAAAAAGTCCCAGCCTTTCCAGCCTCTCCCTATGACTTAAACCCTCAAGTCCCTGATAAACCTTTATCTGACCTCTCAAATTTAATAATATCCTCCCTACAGCTGGGTTACCAGAACTGTACTCCAAAGGTGGCCTCACCAACATCCTGTACAACCTCAACGTGACGTCCCAATGCCTGTACTCAAAGCTATGACCGATGAAGACAAGTGTGCTAACGCCTTCTTAACCATCTTGTCTACCCATGATGCAACTTTCAAAGAACTATGTACCTGAGTTCGACAACAATACCCAGGGCCCTACTATTAAGTGTATAAATCCTGCCCTTGTTCATTTTAGCAAAATGCAATACCCTGCATTTATTTAAATTAAACTCCATCTGCCACTCCTCAGCCCATTGATCCAATTGATCAAGATAGTTCTTCAAGCTAAAGGGATCAAAGGGTATGGGGAGAATGCAAGAACAGGGTGCTGACTTGGGTAATTAACCAAGTATCAAAGGGCCAAAAGGCCTACTCCTGCTCTTCTTTCTCTGTTCCTACGTTACTTTATGCTTGTAAAGTGTAATAACTATACATTCCTGCATTACAGTAGACTTATAAGCATATAGGCCATTTGCTCCTTCAAGCCTGCTCTACCTTTCATGGCTGATCATCAAACTCAGTGGCCTGTTGTCGCTTTTCCCTGACATCTTTTTAGCCTCAAGTGTGATACCTAATTCCTTGAAATCACACAATGTTTTATCCTCGTCTGCTTTCTGTGGTAGACACTAACTGGACATCAATTTGATTCAATTGGTAAAATGTTTAGCCAGATTCAGAAGGAAAGGTTAGATCTCACGGAATAAAGGGAGAACTAGACATTTGGATACAGAACTGGCTCAAAGGTGGAAGACAGAGGGTGGTAGCGGAGAGTTGGTTTTCAGACTTGTGGCCTGTGACCAGTGGAGTGCCGAGAAGTGGCAGATGGAGCTTAATTCGGATAAATGTGAGGTACTGCATTTTGGGAAAGCAAATCTTAGCAGGACTTATACACTTAATGGTAAGGTCCTAGAGAGTGTTGCTAAACAAAGAGACCTTGGAGTGCAGGTTCATAGCTCCTTGAAAGTGGAGCTGCAGGTAGATAGGATAGTGAAGAAGGCATTTGGTATGCTTTCCTTTATTGGTCAGAGTATTGAGTACAGGAGTTGGGAGGTCATGCTGCGGCTGTACAGGACATTGGTTAGGCCATTGTTGGAACATTGCGTGCAAGTCTGGTCTCCATCCTATCGGAAAGATGTTGTGAAACTTGAAAGGGTTCAGAAAAGATTTACAAGGATGTTGCCAGGGTTGGAGGATTTGAGCTACAGGGAGAGGCTGAACAGGCTGGGGCTGTTTTCCCTGGAACATAGGAGGCTGAGGGGTGACCTTATAGAGGTTTATAAAATTATGAGGGGCATGGATAGGATAACTAGACAAAGTCTTTTCCCTGGGGTGGGGGAGTCCAGAACTAAAGGGCATAGGTTTAGGGTGAGAGGGGAAAGATATAAAAGAGACCTAAGGGGCAACTTTTTCACACAGAGGGTGGTACGTGTTTGGAATGAGCTGCCAGAGGAAGTGGTGGAGGCTGGTACAATTGCAATATTTAAAAGGCATTTGGATGGGTATATGAATAGGAAGGGTTTGGAGGGATATGGGCCGGGTGCTGGCAGGTGGGACTAGATTGGGTTGGGATATCTGGTCGGCATGGCCGGGTTGGACCGAAGGGTCTGTTTCCATGCTGTACATCTCTATGATTCTATGAAAGAAAGTTCTAAATTTGACTATTCTCAGGTTAAAATGGATATCTATTTATTATTATGCTGCTGGTTGAGACCTTGCTGTGTACAAACTGGCTCCCATTTTCTATATTAGCACAGTGACTACAACACATGGCTAAATTTGCAGCGCAAAATACTTTCATACAATTTAAAAGTTGTGAAAGAAAGAGACTTGCATTTATACAGTGCCATTCACAAACAGCAGTTATCTCAAACATATTACAGGAATTGAGGAACTTTTGTGGTCATTGTTGTCAAATAAGATGTGTGACTGTGGATGCTGGAAATCTGAAATAAAAACAGACAGTGCTGGAGAAACTCAGCAACTGTGAGGAGATTAACAGAATTAGTGTTTTGGGCCCGATATGACTTCTTCAGAACCGAAAGGAGCACGGCAGGATCCTGAAAAAATCAGAATAAAGTTCACAAGACAGGTCTATACATTACTTCAATGTGCATAAGTTAGTATATCCCTTCAAGCTTCCAGTTTGTTTTTATTTTGTTTAATTTGAGTGTTTAATTCAGTGCCAACTCACTTCCAGGTATGCCCACCTCGAAGAAGTTCTGCCCCTGGGATTTTGATATTAAAAACTGAAAGAATTGCGGATGCTGTAAACCGGAGACAAAAATAGAAATTGCTGGAAAAGCTCACCAGCCCTGGCCGCATCAGTGGGGAGAAATTAGAGTTAACATTTCAGGTGGAGTGACCCTTCCTTGGAACCCTTCCTGGATTCCATATTAATCTTTTGACTCGTCCACCTTCATTGCAATCTTGTGTAGGATAAAATATTTACTAAACCTCACTTTCACTGACATATTCACTTTCACAGTCACTTCAGTGACTGCCTGGCTTCCTGATGAAGGGCTCTTGCCTGAAACGTCAATTCTCCTGTTCCTTGGATGCCTCTTGACCTGCTGTGCTTTTCCAGCAATCCACCCTAGACTTTTTCTTCCCCACACAGATTCCAACTGAAGTCCCATCTTTTAACGTTTCAAGCCCAGCCATGGGTTGGAATTACAGGTATCTTTATGACATGAAACTCTCCTGAGACAGATACTCTCACCCTATCCTGGCATCCACACTCAGTCCCATGTACAGCCAAATGCATACTCTTGACCGCTCTGTCTATCAACACTCCCTCATACCATCTCTAAACTGTCTTCATCCCCACTTCCATTTCATTCTTTGAATCATTCAACATTTTAACAACTTTTTCTCTTCTTGTCAGGTTTTAATAAGCACAAGGTCCAAAGCCCAAAAGTACCAATGTTGCTCTGGATTCTTCTTCCCCTTTAACTCCATTTCTCTTATAACCCCACCTCTCTGTCTTTATTAAATATACCCTCTGACCTTACCTGCTCTGATGCTAAATGATCTGTGCTCAGCAAAGCACTTAGTTGTATCCCTTTACAGCCTCACCTCAATGAATTTCAGGCTCAGTTCTTCTTCCATTGCCTTCAACCACGTGCCCATTTCTTTGAACAGAAGTCCTCTCCCCACCACATGGACCCTTTCACCAACCTCCGCCTGGATACCTCCCTCTTGCTTTTTACCTGCACTCAATCTCTTGAGAACTGCTGACGTGACATAGGTAGCTTTAATTACTCTGCTCCCTCACCTGCTCTAAACTGTCTCCTTCTGAACTTGCTGCACTCCATTCCCTCAGGTCCAACCCCAATCTTGCTGTCAAATCTGCCAAGGGTGGTGCATGTGTCTCTTGGCATGCTGACCTCTATGCGTCAAAGGTTGAACTCCAACACTGAGACATTTCCTGTAATCTCCCTGGACCACGATCCACCAGTGATCCATCAAAGCTGTTCCTTGTAGGATTCACTCACATCACCTCCTCTGAAGGTCTCCCATCCCCAGCTTCACATCTCATACAATGGGAAAATCTACGTGGCATAGGCAGACACAGGGAAGAATTCATAGAATGCCCTTGGGATAGTTTCCTAGAATGATATATGTATATCTAACCAGGGATCAGGCTACTCTGGATCTGGCAACGTGGAATGAGGTTGGTTCGATAAATGTTCTCCAAATAAAAGATCCTCTATGGAATAGTGACTATTACATGAAAGAACTTAGCCTTCAGTTTGAGAGTGAGCATCCAGGGTATAAAACAACTGTGCTAAACTTAAATAAAGGTAATTATATGGAAATGAGGGCAGAATTTGCTGGAGTGGATTGGAAAGGATTTTAGCAGTAAGACACTTGATGAACAATAGCTGATGTTGAAAAAAAATTCATGACTCACAGCAAAGATATACCCCAGTAAAGAAGAAGGATACTAGGAAGAGGATGAGTGGAGCATGGTTAACCAGGGAAGTTAAAAACAGTTTTGAACTAAAAGGAAACATTCAAATGTGGCAAAGATTAAAGGTAAATCAGAGAACTGGGCCACAATCATTCCAGGTAGATATTAATAACTTGGATGAAGGAAATGAATGTACTGTCACCAAATTTACTGATGACAGAAAAATAGATGGGAAGGCCAATAGTGAAGATATGCAAGAAATCTGTAGAGGGATATAGACACGTTGAATGGGCAAAAGCTTGACAGATGGAACGTAATTTGAGGTTAGCACTTTTGCAGTAGAAAAGCTTAATATTATTCAAATGGGAAAAGACTGCAGAAAACACCAGAACAGAGGGATTTGGGGAGGGGTCCAGGTATATGAATCACAAATCAAAAACTAGCATAAAAGTTCAGTGATTATTAGGGAAGAAAAATTGAATGTTGGCCTTCATTTCAAAGGGAATGGAGTATAACTAAGTTGGCCTTTCTAAAATGCTACAAGGCACTAATCTGCTGGAATACGATGAACATTGAAAGAAGAGATATTGGCATAAGAGGCAGTCCAGAAAAAATTCAACAGGTTAATCCCAGGTACGGACAGATTGTCTTATGAAGAGATGTTGGGTAGGTTGGGCTTTTACTCACTGAAATTTAGAAGAATGAAAATAGACTTTTTTGAAACATAAGGTTTTTATGGGCTTCACAGAGTAAACATGGATTATTTTCCCTTCTGGGAGAGTTAAGACACAGTTAGTTTTCTCTCTCAGAAGATGGTGAATTCTTTACCACATTTAAAGGCTCCACAGACTTAATGCTCCAAACGGCCTATATTTGCTCCCGGGTTTATGATCCATGGTAATTACACCTATTTTATGTGTTTATCACTCCTGTACCACCATTAGCATGTTTTGTCTTTTGCTTTGGGCACTCTCATCATCTGTATCACTCATCCCTCCTCCCACTTTATCAGCAGAATAAAGCCCACCATTTTCTATCCCCTTTCAGTTCTGAAGAGTCATATCAGACTTGAAACATTACCTCTGTTTCTCTCTCCTCCACCACTACCTATTTTTATTTGACTGGCAATCAAATTGTGCAAGTAAACTTGTACGAACAGCTCTGTTCTGATTTGAACACTTTTTTTGTGAAGTTGACTAAGATATACACTTGCTAACAGGAATAACTTGCCTGCCCAACTTTGAAATAGTGTAATGGAATCTTTTATGTTCACCTTAAGACAGTGGGAGCCCTACAGTGAGTGATTTTTTTTTTGTATTTAAGTAGGACTTGAACTTAAAACATCTGACCTAGCAGCAAGTGTGCTTTCAACAAGTCTAAGACTTGCTACAGCTGATGCACAATGGTGCTATATAAATATAACTTATTTATTGTAAACATTATAAATGATCTTTTGCATGATTATATCTAGGGATCTCCCCATCTGCAGGAATGAGGTTAAATCATATTTCTAGCTGTCAATTTGTGCTTTTAAAATCACAAATAGAATTCAACGTTTGAAATTGTTTGCAGGTAATAGTCATCTGTGTAGGACTGCGGCACTGTGTTGGATCTAGCAGTAGGGAAGGTATCCACAGAAGATAATTTGGAAATTGACAACATAGAAATTTACAGACAGAGCTGAGATACCTGCAATGGCACCAACTACACGATAAATTAGACCTGCAGGACTCAAATCAGACTTTAGACCCACAGGAGTATAGGTGACTCTTGACTGCCATCCAGGCAATAAATGTTGACCTACAGGAAGTGATGGCCAAATGGTATTATTGCTAGACTATCAATCTAGAAACACAGGTAATGTTCTGGAGACCTAGGTTCAAATCTCACCATGGCAGCTGGTGGAATATGAATTCAAGAAAAAAAAACTGGAATTAAGAGAGTTGAAAGATGATGAAAAGCATTGTTGATTATCTGGTTCATTAACGTCCTCTTGGAAAGGTAACTGCTGCCATTACCTGGCCTAGCCTATGTATGATTCCAGATTCATAACAATCATATGTCTGATGGGCAATAAATGCTAGCCTAGTGATCAATATCCACATTCTATGAGTGAATAAAAAGCAAGCAAAATTATTATGGAAAATTCTGACGTAGCCAGACATAGAAAATAAATGTGATTCTAAAGTGAGACACAGGAAATTGAGTCATGGGATGTGACCAAAATATTCAAGATGTTTAATGCACCAGGTAGCAACTGCTTACAAGAAGAAAACATTTGAAACACAAAAATAATGAAAACAATGAAGTTTATAAAAGGCAATTTCTATAAAATGAACTCATGCTTACTTATTTAAAACTTCAGTCAAGGTACAGTTACTGATCTTCTTTCTGATCCAAATTAACACAATATTTCAAATAACATGGTACAGTGTGGCTTATGAGGGTAGGGATAACACATACCCTCCTACGTAACAAATTAAAGAAGGTATAAAGAACAAAGTTCAAAGATAAAAATAGGAAATCTTCCTTCCTGTCTTAGTCACAGCAACTGGAGAAATCAACAACAGATTATTAATCCAGACACCTCTTCAATAGGTTTGGCTTTTTCACAATGTGTTTCCTTCTTGATTTAAATAGGGGTCAAACACAACCCACCCCAGCATTTTACACAGACTATATTAATGCTGTATAGCTAACTGACTGTTAGAATTAATCAGTCAATAACTTTATCACCATACTGCATGACTACCAGGGTAACAGAAGGTGATTCCTACTCAAATTCGGTGACCAAGCTGCACAAAACAGGTTCAACAATAGGAAGATTTCACAGTAACACCTCAACAAAATGCTGTGTAATATTCTCAAATAGTAACAGATTAAACATGAAAGAACATGAAAACAAACTGAACACACTGTTAGTACTAGATGATTTTTCATTTGCCATCCCCAGTTTTCTCTCTAATAATTTGGAGATTGAGATTACTTAGAAATATTCGAGGCAGCAGAGACAACATTCAGTGGACAGGAACTGGGAGAATGCAAAATTTCCTCTTAACCATCACAAAAACATTTACATTGTCAACTATATACATGTGTGCAATATGCACAAATTATGATTTGCAAACAAGTGTGCTTGTCTGTAAAGAAAATCATTTCAAAAACCCTCACAAGAAGGAAAGATACAAAACATTTCTGATTTTGAATTAAAAATTTGTAAAACATTTTTATTTGCAGACTGTATACTGCTCTTATGGACACATTATGCGATTATTGGCAGTCTTCGTTCCTGCACTAATCTAAACTTATCTACGATTTTATTAGCAAATAGGAAAGCTAGGTGAACATCAGAAATAATTGTTTAGCATGGGTGCAGAGTGTAGAGTTTGCTAATATGGAAAACTATGTAAACATTTATATGCAAGATATGGATAAAATGACAAATAAAACTCAAGCTATTCCAAAAACATCAGTCATCAGAATTCATTTTAACTTTGCAATGTTGTGCAGTTTGCACGTGAACCAGTACTAACTCCAGAGTCTGATTACACAAAGTACTGAAGACAAGCTGCTCACTACTCAAAGGCAGGATGTTTATTTTGAATAAGATTCTGGGATGCATGAAAGTGGATGTGGAAAATGCTTCAGTAACATGGCTTGTCTAATCTGACAACAATACAATTGGCAACTCCATAAGCAATTCACAGTTTATGAAGTAGTTCACAGGCACATGTACAGGAAGTACGCTAAGGCACTGCAGAATTTCAAGTTTTTTTTTCATTCAGTGGTCCACTGGGCACTTTAGAAACATAGTCTAATGGTATGATTAATAACCTTAGCAGACTGGGGCTGTGGCAAGGGTGGAACCATACAAGAATTGAGCTGACTCCCAAATATTTGCAGTCTGAACTGTAAGTCATGAATGGTTAGTTAGAGTTGTACACTCTAGCCATTAAAGCTGAACTGCAGCTAGCAAGTATTCATGATCTGGCAGCAAAAACAAAGTAATTGCTCATAAAGACACAGATCTGATCCCAAATGTGATTCACTCAAAACTACAAAAATATATTTGAACTCTCAAGTTTGGCAGAAGGTCCAATTAACGAATGCAGTAAACCTTCTCTGTAACTGCTGGGTTTTACCAAAGAAATCAAAGCCTCATCAAACTCAGTGCAAGTTTAGAGGGAGAGAAGAATGGGATTGGCCGATTACAAAATGAGAGAATTTATCACTTGACACTGAGAGATCATAATATAAACACTCACTGCTAGAACGTCCTATCCAATTCAAAACACATAAATTGCTCTTGACAGAGAAAACATAATGAACATGTAGTTCCAACTTAACAAAACTTCTTCTGCTTTACTGGGCGTGGTTCCACAAAAGATGACTGGATGAGGCACAACATTGCCTAATCAATATTCAACAATACTTTTGTTTCTGATATAGCGAATCCCGAGTGCCCTTTAAGTATCAGGACTGTTTGTTTAAAGAGGCAGTGCGTAGACTGTGTACTTCTTAAAATTTCTTTCTTAAGTCAAGGGTGTTGTTAGCAAGGTTGTGACTTATTGCCCATCCCTAAATCTCTTTAAGAAAAAGTGAGCTTACTGTGTGCACAGCTGGTAAATTCCTCCACAGAACCTACAGGGTTTTAGTTGTGACTAAGAATTAGGCTTGTCTGTCAAGTAAATTAAACACTGATTTATCAAAACTTTTGTACACAGCAATAGCGTCTCTAGCTACAGAGACCTTGTTATAAACAGTTTAGATTGCAACCCCGAGTCAAACGTTATTACAAATAACACAGTATTAAACATTTGTTATGCACAGAAGTGATAATTTTACAAGTCTGCACTTGCAGGACTGCGTGGGAGTGTACTATTGAATGAGGCACACTATTGGGAAGGATCATAAAATACACCCACCTCGGTCAGTTCTAGGTGAATCATATTTATAACAGTGCAGTCACCAAACTGACTGAGCCCACGAATTGCAACAGACAGCAACAAAATCACAATGAGGCCAATATACAGACAAATGCCCCCATTCATAATTACAAAAATATATTGCAAACCTCACATGCATACTGGAAGGTTCCATTAACCAGTAAAGCTCCACCATAGGGCTGGAAACACCATAAACTGGTCACTGGTTACCAGTGGCAATCTTTTCAATGCCACTTATTTCATGCTGTCATTATAAACTGCTCATGTTTACAACATCAGACTCTAGTTTTACAATACTGGGTGTCTTCCACTGTTCAAGAGGACATTATATTGAGATATTCCACCAAGTTCACAAAGGCATTACCGCAGTTATCATCATAACACAGTTTACAATTTATTCCTTTGACAGGATGTTGTGTTAAAATAAAAGCACTCATAAGTCATTTTCACAGTTTAAAAATCTTCCATTTGATGAAAGAGTTTACAGGCTCATTACTTATGAATTTTACAGAATTAAGTCAATAAAAGTTAATACAGAAGGCACCAGTGCATAATCAAGGCTGTAATCTGAACACAAAAGTGAGTAGCGATGTCGAAAACGTGTCTGCCATTTTGTTCAGGTTAAAAACTGGATAGCCCATTATTATTCTCCAAAAAGCTATATTAAAATTTCTGAAATGAAAATCAAACGCTTCCTACCACACTGCCATTTTGTTTCCAGTTACAATGTGGCAATGTTATTTAGTAGAATTTCAACAAAATTGCACAGAACCCAAATTTCTACTTCCAGTCAACAATCAAAGCTCCCTGTCAGGCTTTGGGAACTGGGCAACTTCCCTTGGAAACAAGTCCAGCCTTCATTTTTAAGGAGGAGTGAGCAGAATGAAAAAAGGAGCACTTTCTAAGGGCTTCTGTACAAACTGTTGCATTATCAGGATAAAATGTTGCTGGTGGCATTATGTGTGGGAGACGAACAGCAGTTGTGGCATTTTGTTATTGTTCAGCTTCTGGAAGGTGCAAAGTGACTGAAGGGTTCTGCACTGCCACATTGATTGGAAAACTGGGGCCTCAGCCACAAGTTAAATCCAGTAGAGATGACATATGTTGTCTACCACACATGTCCTAGAAACATGGAGGAGCTAAAAAAGCAGGTTAAAACTGCAGTTCAACAAGCACAGTGGAACCTTCACAAGGCCCAAGTGACTTGACCAGGGTAATTCCCATTTAACGAGATTGAATAGTTTCCTGAGGCTCCAGTTATAGCAATCCTGCAAAGAGATGAGGCTATTTTGGCCCAAATATTTTCTTAAAAATTACTTTACTTTGAAATATGCAGAGTTCCTGGCATTTATTGCCCACCCGCACTTTGTAAATAACTTGTTCGGCAGTACCAACAGGCAGTTAAGTGTCAAAGACATTCATTAGCTGTCTCTTGATTATGAGGATGTCATCTACTCAGGATTGAGAGTTTCTGTAGTGAGTTTTCATGTGTTTGTATAGAGTTGATTCTCAATCTGCAGATCTTTCAGTACATGGTGCAGGACATCCCAAGGGGCAGTGGGATTAAGGGTGCACATTTGCTTCCATTTCTTTCTTTCTCTCCTTCTGCCCCACCTCATAGTGAAGGCATTTGGGCACAAGGTTACAGAAGGGACAAACTGTGGCTGTTTTAAATGGATGATAGCCAGCTCTCCCCATTTCTAAAGATGCGCTTCAAGGATAGCTTCAGAATGTCTTTGTAACAATTTATTTGTTCTCTCTTTAACACTGGACAGAAGAGTTAATTACCTGGCAGTGAATTGAATTGATGTGGTGATTGGCCTGAATGCTTGTAGAGCCAGCTTCAAGAAGGACGCTAGCATTAGTTCAACAGTTCCCCTAATTAAAAATGGATGACAGGGTGAGAGGCATTGCTGTTGAAATGCAGGAGTGTGGTGACAGCCGCTTTGTACATGAGGACATTTGTTGACTTGCAGAGGCTTTTATTGCCCAAAACAGTTGCGGGTGGAGTTTTTTTTTTAAGAAGGCTGATTTAGTGCAGCTGAGCTTTTGATCAGATTAATGGCATCCATTCAAGACAGGTGGCCACAAAGTTATGGCAAATGTTCAACATATCTCAGAGTCTCTCCTTCAACATGTGCGGCACGTGGAATATTTGGTTGTCCAACTGTGAGTTGATGTTGTCACAACATTCAAGAACAGGCTAAGATTTTTGTATGATGAAGAAATCAAAGGTGGCTAGCAAATTTGCTGCAGTGTGGACAATGACACTGCAATCATCTGCAAAATGTAGGTCTACATATGTATTGATGTGGAACTGGAGTCACACATATAAATCACAGAGGAGTTAAATGCCTATTTCCTTTACAGAAGGACAGTAATGAAACAGCCAGATCTCCCCATTCTCAATTAAACATTTGGGCTTACACATGGACAATGTTTCCAAAGCCTCAGTCACAACTTCACACTAATGGGCAGAAATCATCACCATTGACATGGTGAAAAGCAAGGGTATATGGAGTTGAAGCAAGATTAAAAATTACACTGGTATCAGCCACTGTCTATTTATCTCTCATGCTGGGGTGGTTCTGTGCCATTGATGAAGGCAGTACTGTGGTATAAAGAAGGTATATTTCTAAATATTACAAAAAAACTACTTTATAACTGTTTTAAGGATAAGTCAACCTCAGATGACTCCACATGAAATCATTCAAAAGTTAAAAAAGTCCTAACAAAAAAAAGTCATATTTGCTTTTTAGTTAAAAAAAAAGGAAAAAGGAAAAGGTGAGTGGATACAAAAGGAAAGCTGATTTTTAGATGATTAAATTGAGGAAATATCACAGGACAAGTTCACTACATACTGGAGAGAAACAAAGAGGGTTGCAAGAGAAGTGAGGGCACTATTTCAGAAATGGCTCAGTGATGAGTAGGCAGTCAGCTAGCCAAGTTCCTCTAAGGGATCAGAAGCTGAACCCTGAACTCATTTAGCAGTCTACTTAATTGTCATACAGTGCTTGGGACAACAGGTCTTAGACTAACATCTGACCTACCAAGAGTGACATGTACGCCATCTGTGACTTCTCAATTAAAATTTGAAAAAAGTCAGAATAAAATATATCATTGAGCTACTCTGTGCAGCAGACACAAATTCATGTACACATCTGTGCTGGCTCTGTAGCTAAAAGAATAACATCTCAAGAGGGATCATAAAGGTTGTTAAATGGGATAAAGTTACCGTTAAAGAGAGGGAGCAACAGCTACAGCAGGTTGACAGGAAGACTGGTCAAGACACTGAACTTCATTTAAAATAATCAGTTGTATATCAGAATGATAATTCAGAATCCTCATATTTCCTTCTTTGGCTTGACATTCATTGTTCTTCTGTGAAGAGTCTTGGGTAGTTTTTCTAAATCGAACATGTTCTATATAGGCGTTGGCTTTTGCTGGCTCCTTTGCTGGTAAGAAGGGCCCATATATCATCTGAACCTATCTTGTCATTCCCTCAATCTCAATACAATTGCAGATCAAGCTGTTCCCTCCTGCCAAGAACACTGGAAGACAATGGTCGACAATTAGTGAGAGACAGGTACAGTCGGGGGCCTCCTTACCCTTTTCCAACATGTTCAGGCACGGTGAATGCTCTGAATAATTTTTTTTGTTTGTTTGTCTCTATCTCCACAGATGCTGCCAGACCTACCGAGTTTCACCAGCACTTTCTGTTTTTATTTTAGATTTTCTATATCCACAATCCTTTGCTTTTAAGCAAGAATAAGAAATTGATCTAGCATCCAGTTGATGGTTATCTAAAACATTTGAACATGCAGCAAGCTCTCAGTATGGATAATATACAGACAGTAGGACCCTGATAAGTTGTAACTCCAAATCCACCCCCACCCTCCCACATGACTAAGCTTTATTTATGGAACTACTGTTCAAAGACGTTATGGACCTTGTTTTCACCAATTTGCTACCAGCAACCCTATCCAATTATCTGAATGCCAAGACCTCGCGCTACCTTCTCCAATGTTTCAACAGGGTCAAGGGAGGAGACAGCTTCATTCCTTTCGGGAGCAGTAGGATGCCCGGGTACTGACTGGGATACATTATGAAGGACAGAGTAGGTCGGAGAACCATTTCCAGAAACGTCTGAACACTGCTCAGCCCTTTTGGGAGGCTCTAGAGAGTTGCACTGCTCCAGCTGTGGGGCCTTCTCTGAAGGCTTGGTTGGCAAGTTGGTAGCTTCCCGGTGCCCAGCACGCCTCAGCCGAGTGGCGATTGCGAGGTAGTCCTCCTCCTCCTTGCTGGCTTTGCCAGTGGTGGGCTTTGCAGAGAGGGCCTTGCGGCGGGATTCTGGTGCATATAGACACGCTTCTGTCACTTTCCTTCGGGGTCCACGTCTCTTCTCCAAGTCCTTAATGATCTGTTGAGTCAGCTCAACTGTTTCATAGCGCACCACATGTAGCTGCAAATATCCATCCGCATGCTCCTTGTATCTAGACAGTTAAAGCAAAATAAATCGTGTTGGATCCATTTTCATCATCAGAGCTAAAATATTTAATTTGAAAGGGAGACTGGGATGGGGAAAGGGAAGAGTGTGGTTGAGTGGTACAATGGTGGAAGTACTGAACTTTCACCTCTGGAACTGGGTTCAACTCAAGTGGCCCAAAAGTCTTGTGGCCAATGATGTTTCAATGAATGAGGCAGCGTTAATCCAGCATTGCATAAAACAGCATTCAACTGGCAAATCTCACTCAGAATGCTATTGGGAGACCAAAATTACAGAACTGTTGCATTGTAGGAGGGGGCCATTTGGCCCATCCTGCCTGCACTGGCTCTCCAAATGAGCATCACTACCACACGTCAATATCCTGCTTTTTCCTCTTACCCTGACACACTATTTCTTTCTAAATGAACACCCAATTCCCTCTTGCATGCCTCAAGTGAACTTGCTTCCATCACACTTCCAGGCCATGAATTCCATACCCAAGCTACTCACTGTGTGAAGAAGTTTTGCTCATTTCACCCTTGCTTTTCTTTTTGCAGATCACTTTAAATCTATGCCCTCTTGTTCCTTTTATGAACGGGAACAGCTTCTTTTTAACTGCCCTTTCCCGCCTGCTCACAGTTTTGAAAACCTCAATCAGTTCTCCACTTAGCCTTCCACTTCCCAAGGACAACAGTCCCAAATTCTTCAATCAATCCTCATAACTAAAGTTCTTTCTCCCTGGAACCATTCTTATAAATTGCTCCTGCAGTCTGTCCAATGCGTTTCAATCCTTCCAATAAGGAGGCACCCAGAACTGCAAACAGTTCTCCAAATGAAGTCCACCATATGCTTTATACAAATTCAACATCATCTCCTTGCTCTTGTACTCTATGATCCTATTAATAAAGCTGAGGATACTCTATAATTTAATTTACTGCTCTCTCGGTATGTCCAACTACTTTCAATATCTGTGCACATATACCCTCCGATCTCTATGCTCCTGTATCCCCTCCACCTTTAGAATTGTATCCCTATTTTGAATTGTCTTCAAGATTCTTTATACCAAAATGCATCACGTCACAGCCCATTCTCCCAATTTATCTTTGTACTTCTGGAGCTCTATATTGCTCTCCTCACAATTTACAATTCTTCCAAGTTTGAGTCATCTGCAATCTTTGAAATTGTCTCTTACGCACAATGGAACAAAATGGAACAGCATTAACATTCTTCACTTTATTGGAACACAAAGCTCAAAGAGGAAATCCAAAGTGTGGGGAAAAAAAATGAAGTTCTTGCCCTGCTATGTCCACCTGAAACTGGACAGAAGTTGCCCATCCCATTCACAAGGAAACTTGAACAAAAAAATTTTATCCATTCAGATCTGAATCAGGTAACAGAAGTGAAAGTTTATGATCTAAACCAAAGCACCACCCAAGCAACAATGTGAGTCTTCGTTATGTAGGAGACTTGTCAAATTGAGAAGTTAAGCTTGTTTCATTTCAATCATTTACTGCAGCTGTACAGACAGGTGTAAAGTGAGTCTCCCACTATTCTGCCCCAACATGTGCTGGCCTATTAAGTTACACAAATAAAAAGCATTAACACTGTGACTTCCTGCCAGATAAGACATTAGCAAACAAGTTTTAGGTGGTCAGCAGTTGATAGAATTAAGAGGCCTCTACTGTGACAAGTTTATAATCCAGAAGACAGTTTTTTTCTGCAAGCTGAAGTGATGTGGTTGTACAAGGCAACAGAAATCCTGCTTATATCTGGCAATGCTCAATGAAGAATTACTGTGACTGTCTATAGGCCAGCCCATCACTTGAATTCCCTTTACACTGCTTCATATATTGTTTTTAGATAATTCCCGATTTGCCATCCTGTATCATTGCTTATACAATTGGATTTCAGTCTCTCATTTCTGTAACTGGATCCCCTCTACACTCAGAGCATTAATGTTCCATGTCAACTGGATATATCTTGACCAAAGAATTAATTAAAGCTGACTGAATGGCCTACTTCATCTCTATTTAAGGTAGGGATCTCATACTTCTTTTAAACTGTCCCAACATGTGCTGGCCTATCAAATTACACAAATAAAAAGCATTAACACTGTGACTTCCTGCCAGATAAGACATTAGCAAACAAGTTTTAGGTGGTCAGTAGTTGATGGCCCCATCTATTTTTCAAAGAAGCACTGCAAAAAGAATGGTGTGGCTTGCTGCTGACAGCTGTCCTGACTCTGAATTGGAAGGCTCCAATCCCACTACATACAGGTTCATATTATGCGTGGCATCAGCATTTTACTAGACTCAATGCTCGGCCTGTAAGTGATTTAAATTTATCTGGGATGTTGAAAGTGGAAGGACAAGTTATGGAGGGCCCAGGCTTAAAGGGGTTAAAGTTCAAAACCAGAGATAAGAACCTTCATCAGAATATCCAACCAAAGATTAAATCTAACTTTCCTCTTGCAGATGATATCCATCCGCTTTGAATGTACATATGTATATATACAAAAACTGCATTCTAGCAGCAACTCTTTTTGAATGACTGTGGGTGTAAGAGGAAACAAACATTTTAGTTCTGCATCCAAAGGTGAAATACAGTTCACTGGAATAAATAGCATCAGCAACAGTTGGTTTAAGGCAACACCTTTTGGCTCTGGGCAAATGATATTATCCTACCTGAATCGTGCATGCCCAGAAGGCCACTTCAGCTGGTGCATCTTGCGTAGGTGCATCGTTAATGTGTAGGCCCAAGAAAAACACTTGGCACAAATGTGGCACTTATATCGAGGTTTTGTTTCTCCCTGAATAAGACAGAAATATCAGTGACCCATTGCACTGTAAAAGGTTAACTGTTTTCTTTACAAAATTTCCTCCGAAGAGCTATTCTTCCATAATATGGTAACCAGGCAATAGGGAAGAACTAATCTGAAAAATCCATTTATTATCCAGTAGTTGCACATGATGTTTCTAAACTCACCAACACAATCTGTCCAGTTGCTCGTAAGTAGCAAAATAAAAGATGCTATAATTCTGTCCATAGGTTTGACATGATGTCAAAGAAAGTGCATACAAATCTCCAGAACAGAAACCAATTAAAATTCAAAGATAAAACAAAAATGACCATAATGCACATGAGATTGGCAGTTTACTTACTAAATTCATGCCAACTCCTGCGCACAATCTACTTAGTCCCCTAGCTCTCCAGGTTTATTTCCATCAAGTGTCCATCCTTTTAAAATCGACTCCACATCTATCTACCACCCTCATCGGCAGCCAGTTTTAGGTTGTTATCATTCACTGCATAAAAAGCACCTTCTTCAGGTTGCCTTGAAATAGTCTGACCAAAACTTTAAATCCACGTCCCCATGTCCTTTGGTCTCTTGGTGGCCTGTGGCGATCTCTCAACCCGGTGCCAAGGTATCTTGGCATGTGAGTGGGTCCTGCCGGGCATGTTCTGGAGGCAACAGAAGATCAGGGAGATGCCAGCTTCAGCAGCAGCAGCAACGATGGCGTCGCAGCCCAATGCAAGAACAGCAAGTGGTGAGGGAGATCCCCTGGTATCTCCGGCAGTCTCCTGGAGACTGAGCTAAGCAGAGGACTCATCAAAGACTGTTGAACTTTTAACCTTTACTCCTTTATTTTTCTAGTTATACAAGAAGGACTTAATGTTAACTATATTTCTTTATTTTTCTACATATTCTATCAAGGTAATACTTAATCTTTTAAGCTTTGTTTCTTCAACAACTGTGTATCAAAGCTTTTTGTACATAGCTACCTTTGTAAGGTAGCACTGTGTGCTAACATTATATACTTTTCACTGTACTCCTGTGCTTGAGTACATATGACAATAAAATATAAATCTAATGTGAATAACATTGCTTTATCTATTTTATCCAAAACCTGTCAAAATGCTTAACACTGCTATTGAATCTCGTCTTTCTCAATTTATCCTGTCACAGGCAAAGATTTATGCCAATAAACCCCAGCTTTTTCTATCCCCACACTCTTTAAAGCTGTTCCAGTAAGTCTATCTTTCATCCCTCAATCTCTTCTGTTAAATTGCATTACTTCACAATTCTCTCTTATATTAAGTTCCATCTGCCACTTGTTGGTAATATTGTTAACTTTTTAATGTGCTGTTGCAGTTGATTGATTTCATCCTCACTGTTTGCCACATAGTTAAGCTTGGGAGAAAGTGAGGACTGCAGATGCTGGAGGTCAGAGTCGAAAAGTGTGGCGCTGGAAAAGCACAGCAGGTCAGGCAGCATCCGAGGAGCAGGAGAATCGACCGCCTCCTCCACCGCCAAATTCAAGCCATCTAACACCTGGAGGAAGAACACCTCGTCTTGGTACCGTCCAACCACATGGCATCAACGCAGACTTCACCAGTTTCCTCATCCCTCCCCCCCACCTCAATTGTAAAGGAAAAGCTAAGAGGAAGGAAACAGCTCCACCGTTTCCACTGACCTGAAGTGAGTTCAAATTATGGTCTCTGAGATAAAAGCATATGAAATCCCACAGCACTGCACAGGTCAGCTGTCACTTGGTCACCTACCTCATGTATTCTCCTGTAGTGCTGTTTCAGGGTTTGTACACTGCGGGCACTGAAGTTACACCCATTTGAGCTGCAGCGGTACGTAGGTTCATCATTATGTGTTTCGATGTGCTTCCGCAGATCATACAAATTCTTAAAACTGTAAGTGAAGGGCAAAAAGAAAAGAAGCAACTCTTAAACAAGAGAACTTTAAGAAATTGCCATTAGGGTCAGCAAGCTGCTCTGGATGGCTGGTTTACATCGAAAAGTGATGTCAAGTGTGCACATTCAATTACCAGGTTACCAGGAAGGACTTTTCTTCTCAAACTCTCTTCTTGTCTGAGGCATGGTGACCCTCAGGTTAACCATCATTAATCATCTCTCTCTCTAATGAGAAAGTAGTCCTATAGTCTGGTAGGACTATGGTGACTTTACCCTTTTAACCTGATTAACTCATCTCTAACCTCACCCATGAAATCGTATGATCTGACATTTCAAACTAGAAACCTGAAAATCAGCTACTTTTATTTTCTGCTTGTTCATGGGATATGATCCTCACTGGCAATGCCAGCACTTATAGCCAAACCCTAACTATACATCAAATGGTGACAGTAAGCCACATTCTTGAACCATTGTTGTCCATTCCATGCTATGTGAGTACAATCCACAGTTCAGTTAGGCAGCTCCACAGCACGAGGCATTTGGATAGCTCTGATACTTTCAGTTTTGTACGGTGTCGATGAATTAATTCAAACATACATGAAAGAAAACATAAGCCTGGTCACCTCCCCAAAACATAGGAGTGTGATAATATCACAAAACGCAAAGATGAGATGAGGAGAAATTTCTTCACTTAGAGGTTAGAGAACCTGTGGATTTCTTTACTACGGAAGTTTGTGAAGGTTAAGTCACTGAACATATTTAAGAAAGAAATGGATCTATAGAAGTTAAAGATATCAAGTGGTTAAGCAAGAAGTGGAAAAATGGTATTGAAATGGAGGATCGGCCATGATCATGTTGAATGGCAGAGTGGGCTGAATGAACCAAATGGCCTACTCTTGTGAGGAAAAGAACCTGACATAACTGCAGAAGTTGTAAATCAGAAACAAAAATACAAGTTGCTGAAACAGACCCTGTTCTGAGGAAGGGTCACTTGATCTGAAATGTAAACTCTGATTTCTCTCCACATATGCTGCCAGACCTGCTGAGTTTTTCCAGCAATTTCTTCTTTTGTTTCAGGCCTACTCTTGCTTCTGTTTCCTATGTTTCTAAAATGTTTATGTTAACATGTCAATTAAGATGAAAGAAGATTTCTTTTGGAAGCTGTTGCCCTGCCTCAAAACAAACCCAATGATTATCTCATCAAATCATGATCCTGATCTGTTCCCACGGTTCTCTGATCTTAATGACTAAGTCATAACTAAACCACGTTCCATCCTTGCGTAATCCACTTGGTCGAGGGAATTACTTGCTATATGAATTCACATTAAGGGGATCAATGAAAACATGAAAGAAAATTAAATGGAGCAGAGAAACACAAATTTCTGTGGCTTCGGGCAACTTCATATTCCGTTAAACATCCCAATGCAGTGCAACAATCTAATTTTCTATGCCTTGCTGATACATCCTGCTATCGTCTCAAACAAGCCACAGCTTGCTAAACTGCACGTACTTCATCAATGCATGTAAGCTGATCAAATTTAATAGACTCTCTCTCAATTGTACCAGGATTGCAATGTAGACCTGACTGTGGACAGCTCAAAGCAGATGAAGGTACAGGACTGCTCCCTGCCTGTGTTCCCTAGCCCAGCTATGAGCAACTAGGCCTGGAAAATTTTCAGTCAGTCAAAGTGATATTAATGAAATACATAGTCCAGGGGCTTTTGAGTCATAGAAATCAGGCATAGAAGTGCTAAGGTTTTGCTTCTATCTGTGTCAGCCTGCCTGATCTGACACAAGGAAGTACTGAATATACTATCACTGTCGCAATATCAAAGGAACGAGCAGTAGAAAAAACAGGCACAAATCCAGCCTGGTCGCAGATAAAGAAGCATGATTAAAAGGATTTACGCAGGGGGTCCTGGGCACCACTCAGGGACACAATACCACGTTTAAAGATTTGGATAAATGAATGGGAGGTTAGAGATGGCCAGTAGTTTGGAAGGACAGAAGGGTCAAGGCTGAGTTTGCAAAGCAGGTGATGACGAGCAGACTTTGAAAGAGAAGGACCAAGTAGCTGAGGAGAGCGATTTTACAATGTTAGCTAAGATGGGGATGCCAAGGAGCGAAATTTTTGTACTAAACATTTACGTGGGACTGGATCAAAGGAATGGGGAGCTGAATCTTTAGTCCAGCCTATAGCCCAGAAGTTTGAATGGCCAGCATGGTCTGAGGTTGCTAACCAGGTTAGAGGAGTATCAGCCATTTGGAGGAATGCCCAGCACAGTAGGGAGAAATCAATGTCCTTCTCTACCAGCATCTTCTCTCCAGTACCTTATACTCACTCTCTCTCTGCTACTGCAGACATCACTCACCAAGGGTTTACCACTCTCACTAATGTATGCAACACCTTCTCCACCCGACCTCACTGACACCAACCTAAAACATCATTAACCTTGCGTACCATCCGTGCAGTCTACTCAATTGCTTAGGAAACCTCCCCATCTGCACCAACTGTAATAGCTATGCCATCCACTTTCAGCTTTTTAATACTTGCCCCTCTCTCTCATTCCAGAACCAATATAGCACACAAGGGAGAAAGTGTCAAGACAGGTGACATACTGCCCATCAATCTACTCCTCTATGAGCAGAGGATTGTAACTCTGAGCTTCTGGAAACGTCCTGGACTGGTATTGGAGGCTGCCCTTGACTTAGTGAGCCAGAAACTCGTGAGCAAATGCTAATCTCCTTGACGAGACTGAAGCCTGTTGACAACCATAATCAGCTTCCTGGCTTTGTTTCTACATTAAATGGTGCGGCAAGACAAGAGTATTATGAGTCTGATATCTCTGGCTAAGAAAGCAATATGCAAAAAGTTAGCAAGCCAAGAATGCTGGAAACATCTAGATAGGTGCAGAATGAGTGAGTGCTATATCAGTGAGCAAAGAGTGAAGGGATATAGCCTAGTCCAGTCCATGAGCACCAGGTGATTTTGTATTATAATGGTAGTGGTTGATGCAGTCTGAGGCACAGTACTGAAATGCAGAAGCTCCTTATAAGTAGCCTGTTTATATGCCCTGAAGGCTCATAGAGACTGATGCATATTGGATGCCAATGTTCATGGATATGTGGACAGGGTAGCAGGGGACCATGGAGCTTGTCTGAGATGCTGATACCAGATATAAAACAGGAATGACTTATGGAGTAAGTGATGAGTTGAAGCTGCTATGCTCTGTTTACATGTCGAATTTTACCAACAGCTAATTTGCATATTGAATTTGGTACAATAGAAACTCGTGTTTGGCTGTTAATAAGAGGCTGAACAAATGATTTTGAGGGTCAACTTGGAATTCACCACTGCCTAGTGAGAATCTCAACACATCACTTCAGAAAAGCACACGAACTGCACTGAAATGATCCCAACGTTGAGTTGCGGAGGGGTGTTTCTCTGACTACAGGTTTGTGACCAGTAGTGTTCCAAAAGGATCAGTGCTGGGACCTCTGTTGTTGGTAATATATATAAATGATTTGGATGAAAATGCAACTGGTCTGATCAGTCAGCTTGCAGATGACACAAAAATTGGTGGAGTTATCAAAAGATACATCAGGATATATATCAGTTGGAAAGTTGGGTAGACAATTGGCTGATGGAGTTTAATCTGGACAAGTGAGAGTGACACATTTTGAGAGGTCAAATGCAAGAGGAAAATGTACAGTAAATGGTAGGAGTTTGAGTTACAAGTCCATACCTTCTTGAAAGTGGCAACACAAGTTGGTATGGTGGTAAAGAAGGCCTACGTCATGATTGCCTTCATTAGTCAGGCATCGAGTATAAAAGTTGGCAAATCATGTTGCAGATGTATAAGACTTTAGTTAAGCTATATCTAGAGTACTGTGTACAGTTCTGGTCACCATACTATAGGAAGAATGTTAGAGGGTGCAAAAGAGATTTACCAGGATGTTACAAAAGCAGAAATTATTGGAGAAAGAGAAGGCAGAGTTAGTATTTCTAGTCCACTGACCCTTTTTCAGAACTGAAATAGCGTTCTCTGTACAAATGCCACCGGAGCTGCTGAGTTCCTCCATCAATTTCTGTTTTTGTTTATGAATTCTGCATCTGCAAATCTTTATTTATCAGGATGTTGCCTGGATTGGACTGTATTAGCTATAAGGAGAGGTCAGACAAATTTGCATTGTTTTCACTGGAGCAGTGGAGGCTGAGGGGCAAGCTTATCGAATTGTATAAAATTTTGAGACATGAATCGGTTGGAGAGTTGGAGTTTTTATGGGTGGAAATGCCAAATACAAGGAGACACAGGTTTAAGGTGAGATAAGGAGAGTTTAAAGGAGATTTGCGAGAGTTTTATTTTACAGAGAGTGGTAGGTGAAAGAAACAGATACGATAGCAACGTTTAACAGGCATTTAGATAGACACATGAACAAGCAGGGAATAGACAGATACAGACCATGTAAAGGCATGCTGGTATATTTAAGAGTGGCATTATGGTTGGCACAGACATGGTGGGCCAAACAGCTTGTTCCCATGCTGTTCTATGTTCTATGGGCCTTGCAGAACACCTTGCGCAATTCAAATCCACATCTCGCCAAAGCGCATATCGCTCAGCTTTGCCAAGGTACTGCATGAGCAATATAAAAGTACAGTAGCAATTTGAGTAACAACCACAACACTTACCTGTTCTCACAGAAATCACATCCATATGGCCTCTCATCACAGTGGCGGAATTTGATGTGTGTCCTTAATGAGGAGAAAGTAGTGCAGGTCATGTCGCAGAGTGGGCACTTAAACTGGTTCACTGACAAACAGAAGCACAAAATAATCTGTTAAAAAATTTTGCTCCTGGATACAAACTTTTATGGAAGAAAATTTTATTCTGCCATCTTCTGTATAATTTTTAAATTTATTCTCTCTCCACCCAATCTATTATACGGAAGAATCTAGATTCTAATCCATTTCTGAGTATTAGATGAAACACCTGGAATTCGGTAAAGGTGAGTGGAATACTAGAAGTTAAAGGTGGCAGGAAGAAACCCACACTGCTGTGGTGTAGAAACAAATTGACCTTAGAAAGCTGCATTTGTGCACCGAGTAAAGTTCTTTTACAAATATATCAACTGCAAATTCAATTACAGCTCCAAATAATAATTAGCTCAAAACTTTAAACAATTACAGAGCACCTCATAGTCAATACAGGTGCCAGTGTCCCTGTACTGACAGCATTGAGCGAGCAACGGCATATGTTAAGCAAAAGCAGAGGGAGCCTAGTATTCTCTGATGTTAAGAAACAAAACTTACAAGGTAGTGGTCTGGACAACATTCCAGTACAGTACTGAGGAAGTGTTGCACGGTCTGGGTGCTGTACTTTGGACTAGGTCACACTTGCCCTTTGACAGGGCAAAATGCCTTGGCATGATGCAGAAAAGTGTTTTGAGGATGTTCTTCACAAGTTCCTGGCCAATATTTATCCCTCACCTAATGTCAGTAACAATAGATGATTTGCTCATAATGATTTTTTTTCTGGGACTTGCTCTGGGCAACATAACTGGTGCATTTTCATCATTCCAACCTCGTTGCAAAGTATCCTAAAGTTATGAAGACTTTTTCTTTTACTTTGGCAGCTCAGGATTCTACACTGCAGAAGGTGGTTTCAATCATCCTGGTCTTTGTTGGAACCAACAACACAGGAAAGAACAGGCATGAGGCACTACTCAGAGAGCATCAGGAGTAAAGAGCTAAATCGGAGAACACGATTCTAAGGATTATTCTCTATGGATTATTACTCGAGTCACAAATAAATTGACATTGGTATAAGGAGATCAAGGAGGTGCACACATGGCTGGACGAATTGTACGTGAAAGAGGAATCTGATTTTACAGCACATTGGAAATGGGACAGAAAGGATTGAATTCTAAAACACATGAAGACAAAGAGAGCTGAGTTTAAATAAAATAGTGCTTTATGCAACACAGCAAAGGAAACAAAAGAGTAAACTAATTTGAATTTGTCCTGCTTTCTGGGCTGAAGACATACCTTAGCATTTGCCTAATAGATGTCAGTGCTGTTGTTGTACTGGAATAATTTGTTCCAGTATTCTAGACACTACTTCCATTTTGTCCCAACCTCACATCAATATTATTTTTGTCAGGGTTGGCAAGTGTTGGGATTACATATCTATATTAAGAAATGTATAAAGGGAGTTAGAGGAGATAAAATTATTTGGATACATTTCTGGATTGAATGAATCATGTGATTTCCTAGAATTGTATTTAGCAGTATGCGTGCTGTGATTCACCTGTTTAATTTGCACTGCAAGCCACCTACTGTTTTTCTGGAAATGATTTTTGAGGAGCAGTATGTGTGTATAGGTGGGATTAAGAGGATATAGTTTTAGTTCTGGATCACAGTATTTGTTAATCAGTAATTACCATTTGCTTTAAGAATAAGGTCTGTTCCTACAAACAAATTGTTTTATGAATTCATTGAAGAAATTGGGTAGATGTTTATTTTGAAGTCAGGCAGAGGACAGCATTCTGCAGTTAACACATGACCTGAGGCCCTCACACCACTAAAAAATAGAACTCAAACAACCATATCATTGACTTTTGCAACCATTAACAAATGCACTGATGCACCCTACCGTGATTTCGTACGTGGTCCCTTAGTAGCCTCTCATTGGCAAACTGCTTGTCACAGTGCTGACAGGGAAAGGTCTTCTCTAAAATTAACATAAATGAAATATAATTAAGTATGTTCTGTAAACAAGTGTACAGTTCAGAGATCAGTCTAAATTCAGTACTTCTGTAAGTAACTGTTTCTCTATCCAAATACAAATACGTAATATATCATATCAGCAAACTGCATTATTGTTTAATTTCACATTCGTACATATGCCAGCAATCTTTAGACACTTCCCTTGCAATAACATGAAAAAAATATTGGACAGGGCATTGATGTTGAGGCAAGACATAGGGAAATGGAAGAAAAAAATGAAACAAATGCAGCAAAAGATTTGTTGTTTAACGCAAGAATGATATTGTTTAGTTGGGAGCTAGAAAATAAATTCAAACTTAGATTCACAGGTTGTTCATATTGTTGAACCATGCTCCACTCAATCACAGCCTTATTCCAACAGTGAGAAGGTAAGAGCAATCTAACAGCAAGCTTACATTCCTGAGACAGACATCAGAGACTGGAGCAGTAGCTCATGGAAAGAGTAAGTGTGAGCTGTTGTGTTAAAAAGACAACCTTCACCAGTATTCCAGTTCTGTAGAGTCTAGCGAAGCAAAAGAATGGCCTGAACATGCTGATCCTAGTGTGGTTCTTTGAGGTAGCTGAAGATCATCAGCCAGAAGTCCCCTCTTAACTAGTGAGTCCATAAGGATAACAGACATCAGGTGAGATGATCTGTGATGCCATGACTGGATAATTTTCAACACTCACTGCCCAATCTCACAAAACAAAGAAAAACAACAGACAGTATCATTGATATTGCAGGAATTGAACATCAACTTTCAATGTGAGGATCTCTGCAATGAGATTTACATTGAGCTTTGACTTTAAAAGAAGATCAAGGCATTGAAAACTTGTTTCTCATTAAATTTATTCTTGGGATACGGTCAAGACTGACTAGGCTAGCATTACTGTCCATCCCTAATTGCCTGACAGATGATGGTGGTGGTGAGCTGCCTTCTTGAAACACTGTAGTCTATGTTGAGTGGATATACACACAATGTTTTATGAAGACAATTCCAAGATTTGATCCAGTAACATTAGGAAAGAAAACATGATACAGCTCCAAGCCAGACAGAGGTGTGCCTTGGAAGGCAGCTTGCAGGTGGTGGAGTTCTGTGGGCTGTGCAGCCTGCATTCGTCCAACTGGTAGAGTCACAGGTTCAAAAAGATGCTGATACTGTCAAAGAAGCCTTGACAAATTACTACAAAGTATCCTAATATGGTACATACTGCTATCACTGTGCATTAGTAACAGGTATAAGCACTGAGATTGGGTGCAGATCAATTGGGTAGCTTTATCCTGTATGCTGTTGAGTTTTTTTTAGTGTTGTTGGAACTGCATTCATCTAAGTAAATGAACAACATTCTAAAAACTCCTGACTTACATGGTCTCTAAGTAGCTGGCTAGGCTGCAATTGGAGCATTGTGTGCACAGAATAGGAAGGATGTATTTGCACTACAGAGGGTGTAGAGGAGATTTACCGGGATGTTTGTCTGGGTTGGAGGGTCTGAACAATGAGGAAAGAGAAAATGGCTAGGTTTGCTTTCCTTGGAGCAACAAAGGTTGAGAAAGGATCTGACAGAAGTGTACAGAATTGCGAGGAGCACATGTAGGATGGAAGGCACTTTTTCCATTAGTAGAGAGGTCAATAACAAGGGGGCATAGATTAAAGGTATGAGATAGAACGCTTAGAGGAGAATTGATGAGAATGATTTTTACCCAGAGGGTGGTGGGAGTCTGGAACTCACTGTTTGAAAGGATGGCTGAGTCAGGAAAATTTGTAACACTTAAATAGTATGTAAGTATTCACATGCTTTGCCACAGCCTCCAGGGCTACGAGCCAAGAGTTGCAAAACAGTGTTAGTCAGATATTTGTTGACTGCTGCAGATATGATGGGTCAAATGATCTACTTCCGTGTTGTAATCACCTATGAGACTTGTGCCTTTCAGAAGGTGGACAGGGAGAGTTACATACTTTAGAATTATCGACCTCTGATCTGCACTTACAATGACCGTATTTGTATGGCTGGCCCAGTTCACAGTTCAGTTTCTGGTCATTGGTAACCCTTCCCGGGATAGTATGGGATTCAGCAATGGTGAAGCCCTTGAACGTCAAGAGATAATAATATCTGCTTTCATGTTGGAGATTGTACCCATATGACATAAAAAGCAATAATGACATTAACAGGCATTAAATTAATAAATTTGTGAATCAAATTCAGCCCCCAGCGAAAAGAGGCAGACAGTGAAGTACTGTTCAGTGTAATCAACATTTATAAATCAAAAGTCAGAATAACTTGGAAAATTCATTTTGTGCAAAACCAGAACAGGTTGTGAGCAGGGGGCTGTACTTTATAAGTTTAGATATACTTTGATTATGTTTTATACATATTGCAGTTTCCTATGGAACAGACTGCCTTCTACTGCTGTAAATGTGTATTCCAGGTATTCAATAGAAGTGTATTGCCAATGAAACATGTTTTGTAATGCAGGAGTGCAAAGAACTGATCCTAATGCATTTAGACCATAAGCAATAGGAACTATATGAAGTTTTCAGGATTTGAAATTTCAGCAATATGCCAACAAGGAAAAATTAAGGCACCTGCCCACAGGCTGATAGAATAAGATGAAATAGAGTAGGCATGAGTTTCAAGCAAACCACAGACACCAGCTTGGACTAGTTAGACTGAATGCCCCATTTTTATGCAATGCCAAAGACATAAGGCTGCAAAGAAATAGTCTTTGTGACTAGGGTAACAGGGAAGGTACAGGGTCAAAGGTTTCTGTAAGTATGAAATGATAGCATGATTAGATTGTTTGAATGGCAAGGATTGTTTTAAATCCTTGCTTAAAGACCTGAGTCAGGATTTTGAAAAGACATGGTAATTTTCCACATCAGCATTAATGCTTATCATCATCAGAGTACATTTAATGTGTAAACCTGTATCAATTACAATGGTTATAGAACACCAACTTCGTCACTCCAACTCCCACTGCACAGTCTTGAGCACAAACATCTGGACTGGCGTAGTACTAAGGAAGTGCTATAGTTTTGCAAGTGCTTTCTATTAATGAGACATGAAATAAAGGCTTCTCAGGTGTACATGAAAGATCACAACACACTTACTTGAAGGAGAGAGGGAGTTACCCCACACAAAAAAAAAAGAAATTGCAGGAGAAACTCAACAGGTCTGGCAGCATCTGTGGAGAGAAAGCACAGTTGACGCTATGGGTCCTGTGATCCTGGTGAATTTCTCCAGTAATTTCTATTTTTGTTTTAGATTTTCAGCATCTGCAGTTCTTGATTTTTCGTTTAGTGTTTAACTCACTGCAACATCTCTTCCGGGTATGCCCACCTTGAAGAAGTTCTGCTCCTCTCTGTGACAGAATTTGATCCATCTGGTAATTTACCCCACACAGCCTCCAAGCTCACAATCCCCCAACCCCGTACAGCCCGCTTCTACCTTCTTCCTAAAATCCTCAACAGGCTTCCATGTCCTTTTACTCACCCCCATACCCCAGGCCTTCTCATCACATGGGCTGCTTTTATTATAGCCAAACCATTTTCATCCACTAATGATCTCCATTAGTCCCCTTTGTCCTTGGCTCACAATTATCCATTCCTTTATCTTTGTCTCTCTGGATTTCACCTCCACCTATTGTTTACACTCTTTCCCCACCATCCCTCCCTTCTTTAGCATATATACTATCTTTTCCTAACTACAATCAGTTCTGAAAAAGGGCTATTGAACCTGAAACATTGACTCTGCTTTCCCTCCACTGATGCTGCCAGATATGCTGAGTTTCTTCAGCAATTTCTGTTTTAATTTAGATTTCCAGCCTCCAGAGTTTTCTTTTGGTTAGGGAGTTATCCCAATTAGTTTTGGCCAATATTTATTCTTCAACCAATGTTACAGCACTGAATGCAAAATTACTTAATTGGTTATAAAGTGTTTCAGAACATCTTCATTATGGGAAAGGTATTACATGAATGCAAGTCTTTCTTTCTGTTATACATTGATTATAATGCATGAAATACAAAATGGGCACAAAACGGTCTTACACCCAGCAATGAAATAACAAGCAGGTTTTTGTTTTAGTTTATAAAGGGTTAAATTTTAGTTCATACAGAAGTGAGAATTCCCCTTTTCTTCTTTGAATCAATGCTGTGCAATCTTTTACCTTCATTCATTACAATGGTGGCAACACCTCAAAAATGAAAAGATCCTACAGGACCACAGGGCTATTCTCTCATCAGAGACAAAACAACTTTTGACAGTTTAACCTAAGAATTCTCACGCCTCAGACAAGGGAAAGGTGAAAGCCCTGCATGGCAACCTCAGCTGGTGCAGGAATTGAACTCTGTTGGCAATAGTCTGCATTGCAGACCAACTGTCTAACCAATTGAGCCATAAACCCCATACTTCAAAAGTACCTCATCAGCTGTAAAGCACTTGGTATGCTCTGTGAACAAACAATTATAACTAGTTACTCTACAAATTAAACTCTAAACCCCACATAAATACACTTTTACACTCAAATAGGAGGAAAAATGCATATGGGCAGAGTGCAAAAATGGGAAAACAGCTTCCCAGGCTGTTTGTAAACCAGATCTGTTGGTTTACTTCTTCCTGATTTGAAAGTTTCTTCTTGACCTTGATTTTTTTCTGAATGCTTCCATCGGTTCACAAGAGACATGGTTCACAAGAGTTCACTTACAAAAACTCTGATTTATTTAATACAAAGTAACAACTTTGTGGGCAGCATGGTGACTCAGTGGTTAGCACTGCTGCCTCATAGCACCACGGTCCCAGGTTCGATTCCAGCCTGGGGTAACTGTCTGTTTACAGTTTGCACATTCTCCCTGTGTCTACATGGGTGTGCTCTGGTTTCTTCTCACAGTCCAAAGATGTGTAGGACAGGTGAATTGGCCATGCTAAATCGCTCATTAGTCAGAGAGAAATGGGGCTGGATGGGTTACTCTTTGGAGGGTCAGTGTGGACTTGTTGGGCCAAAGGGAATCTAATCAAAAAGAAAGGAGTTATAGAAATCAAAGTTGACAGTGTGTTGCTGGAAAAGCACAGCAGGTCAGGCAGCATCTGAGGAGCAGGGAAATTAACATTTTGAGCCAGAGCCCTGCATTCTGATGAAGGGCTCCAGCCCAAAACATCAATTTTCCTGCTCCTCGGATGCTGCCTGACCTGCTGTGCTTTACCAGCAACACACTGTCAACTCTGATCTCCAGCATCTGCAAACCTCACTGTCTCCCTACAGAAATCAAAGTCAGTCTTTCTTTCCCTAATACACGACAAACAAAAAAACTCAGGCTCTCAACAAACCTAGCAGCACATGAAACAGACACAACATCATATATGTGAGGATTATCTGCTTCACTACTAGGATGCATTAAAAAAATCAGAAACTCATTATCGTTTCTTCAAATTTCAGCTAAGTTATGCCTTCAAGAAAGAGGCGATATAGAGGCCCAGCTTACTCCATTTGGCGAAATAGAGTCATAGAGATGTACAGCATGAAACAGACCCTTCGGTCCAACTCGTCTATGCTGACCAGATATCCCATAAGACCATAAGACATAGGAGTGGAAGTAAGGCCATTCGGCCCATCGAGTCCACTCCGCCATTCAATCATGGCTGATGGGCACTTTAACTCCACTTACCCGCATTCTCCCCGTAGCCCTTAATTCCCCGAGACAACAAGAATCTATCAATCTCTGCCTTGAAGACATTTAGCGTCCCGGTCTCCACTGCACTCTGCGGCAATGAATTCCACAGGCCCACCACTCTCTGGCTGAAGAAATGTCTCCGCATTTCTGTTCTGAATTTACCCTCTCTAATTCTAAGGCTGTGTCCACGGGTCCTAGTCTCCTCACCTAACAGAAACAATTTCCTAGCATCCACCCTTTCCAAGCCATGTATTATCTTGTACTTCTCTATTAAGTCTCCCCTTAATCTTCTAAACTCCAATGAATACAATCCCAAGATCCTCAGCCGTTCCTCATATGTTAGACCTACCATTCCAGGGATCATCCGTGTGAATCTCCGCTGGACACGTTCCAGTGCCAGTATGTCTTTCCTGAGGTGTGGGGACCAAAACTGGACACAGTACTCCAAATGGGGCCTAACCAGAGCTTTATAAAGTCTCAGTAGCACATCGCTGCCTTTATTTTCCAACCCTCTTGAGATAAGTGACAACATCGCATTCGCTTTCTTAATCACAGACTCAACCTGCATGTTGACCTTTCGAGAATCCTCGACTAGCACTCCCAGATCCCTTTGTACTTTGGCTTTAAGAATTTTCACACCGTTTAGAAAGTAGTCTGTGCTTTTATTCTTTTTGCCAAAGTGCAAGACCTCACATTTGTTCACGTTGAATTCCATCAGCCATTTCCTGGACCACTCTCCCAAACTGTCTAGATCCTTCTGCAGCCTCCCCACTTCCTCAGTACTACCTGCCTGTCCACCTATCTTCGTATCATCGGCAAACTTCGCTAGAATGCCCCCAGTCCCTTCATCCAGATCATTAATATATAATGCGAACAGCTGTGGCCCCAACACTGAACCCTGCGGGACACCGCTCGTCACCGGCTGCCATTCTGAAAAAGAACCTTTTATCCCAACTCTCTGCCTTCTGTCAGACAGCCAATCCTCAATCCATCCCAGTAGCTCACCTCGAACACCATGGGCCCTCACCTTACTCAGCAGCCTCCCGTGTGGCACCTTATCAAAGACCTTTTGGAAGTCTAGATAGACCACATCCACTAGGTTTCCCTGGTCTAACCTGCTTGTCACCTCTTCAAAGAATACCAACAGGTTTGTCAGGCATGACCTCCCCTTAGTAAATCCATGTTGACTTGTTCTAATCAGACTCTGCTCTTCTAAGAATTTAGAAACCTCATCCTTAATGATGGATTCTAGAATTTTACCAACAACCGAGGTTAGGCTAATTGGCCTATAATTTTCCATCTTTTGTCTTGATCCTTTCTTGAACAATGGGGTTACAACCGCGATCTTCCAATCATCCAGGACTTTCCCTGACTCCAGTGACTCTTGAAAGATCTCAACCAATGCCTCCACTATTTCTTCAGCCACCTCTCTCAGAACTCTGGGATGTATCCCATCGGGGCCAGGAGATTTATCAATTTTAAGACTTTTTAGCTTTTCTAGCACTATCTCTTTTGTAATAACAACCATACTCAACTCAGCCTCCTGACTCCCTTTAATTGTTGGGATATTACTCCTGTCTTCCACTGTGAAAACTGACACAAAGTACTTGTTAAGTTCTCCTGCTATTTCTTTATCTCCCATCACTTTGAAGTGGCCCAATGTCTACTTTTGTCTGTCGTTTGTTTCTTATGTATTGAAAGAAACTTTTACTATCGTTTCTAATATTACTGGCTAGCCTACCTTCATATTTGATCCTCTCCTTTCTTATTACTCTCTTTGTTATCCTCTGTTTGTTTTTGTAGCCTTCCCAATCTTCCGATTTCCCACTGCTCTTGGCCACTTTATAGGATCTCTCTTTTTCTTTAATACATTTCCTGACTTCCTTTGTCAGCCATAGCTGTCTAATCCCTCCCTGGATAATCTTTCTTTTCATGGGGATGAACCTCTGTACAGTGTCCTTAATTAAACCAACAAACTCCTGCCATTTTTGCTCTACTGTCTTCCCCGCTAGCCTCTGCTTCCAGTCTATTTTTGTCAGTTCCCATCTCATGCCCTCATATCCCAACCCAATCTAGTCCCACCTGCCAGCAACCAGCCCATATCCCTCCAAACCCTTCCTATTCATATACCCATCCAGATTCCTTTTAAATGTTGCAATTGTACCAGCCTCCACCACTTCCTCTGGCAGCTCATTCCATACATGTACTGCCCTGTGCGTGAAAAGGTTGCCCCTGAGATCTCTTTTATATCCATCTTTCCCCTCTCACCTGAAACCTATGCCCTCTGGTTCTGGACTCCCCCACCCCAGGGATAAGACTTTGTCTATTTATCCTATCCATACCCCTCAGAATTTTATAAACCTCTATAACATCACCCCTCAGTGTCCGATGCTCCAGGGATTACAGCCCCAGCCTGTCCAGCCTCTCCCTGTAGCTCATATCCTCCAACCTTGGCAACATCCTTGAAAATCTTTTCTGAATCCCTTCAAGTTTCACAACATCCTTCCGATAGGAAGGAGATCAGAAGTGCACGCAATAATCCAACTGTGGCCGAACCAATGTCCTACACTCAATACTCTGACCAATAAAGGAAAGCATACCAAACGCTTTCTTCACTATCCTATCTACCTGTGACTCCACTTTCAAGGAGCTATGAACCTGTACTCCAAGGTCTCTTTGTTCAGCAACACTCCCTCAGATTTGCTTTCCCAAAATGCAGCACCTCGTATTTATCTGAATTAAACTCCATCTGCCACTCCTCAGTCCTCAGGCAGAAACAAATAGAAGATTTTGTGGCTTCCAAGCCATGTGGGTATTCTTCACCTGTGAAATTACTGACGGCAGAGAGATATTCAACCACAGAAACATCCTCTGCTAGTTCCCATCCTCAAATCATACATGGTTACACACACATGAACTAAATAGTGACCAGAAAGTTTGGTACAACTTCCTAAAGCAAAACCCTAAAGTTAATTTGTTTTAGAAATTAACTATTCAGTTGTAAGAACCACATACGTTCGTTCGAGGTCTGCCGGCGAACATGATCATAGAACTTGGTGTTGTTGGAAAACATTCCTCCACAGTTGGGGCAGGAGACAACCTTCTCCTGTGTGTGACTCCTCAGGTGCTCACGAAGTTTAAACTTGATTTTAAATGTAGCACCACAACCTGGAGCATGAATAAAATGTGAAAAACAAGTTTAAAAATGTCTGGAAATGTACATTTTTCCTACTATCTTACAGGACAGATTTGTGCTGGTGGTGGGGATTTGCATTCAGCCCTTTGTGCCTGTGCCAATCATTCAATGGCCATTTCATTAGAATTAAAACAACACACTGAAGGGATACATTGGGAGAGGGAAAGCAAAAATATTTCCCACAAATCAAGCTGCAAACCGGCTATCCATAAGACCATAGGTTATGAGTGAAGAAGTAGGCCATTCAGCCCACTGATTCTGCTCCATCTTTCGATCATGCATGATGTGTTTCTCAACTCTATTCACATGCCTTCCCTGTAACCCTTGATCTTATAACCAATCAAGAAGCTATCTGTCTTAAATCTAATCAATGACTTGGCCTCCACAGCCTTCTGTGGCAATAAGTTTCACAGACTAATTACCTTCTGTCTGAAAACATTCTGCCTCATCTCAGATCTAAAAGTTCTTCTGAGGTTGTGCCCTCGAGTCCTAGTCTCTTTTTCTTGTGGTAACATCTTCTCAACATCCAGACCTCTCAGTATGTTGTAAGTTTCAATCAAATACCCTCTCATTCTTTTAAGTGCCCTCGAGTACAGACCCAGAGTCCTCAGCCGCTGCTCCTTTGTCAAGCCCTTCATACACAGGATCATTCTTGTAAACCTCCTCTGGTCCCTCTCCAACGCCAATATATCCTTCCTTAGACACAGGGTCCAAAACTGCTTTCAACATTCCAAATGCAGTCTGATCAGAGCGTTATACAGCTTCACTAGTGTATCTCTGTTCTTGTATTCTAACACTCTTGAAATGAATGCTAACATTGCATTTGACTACCTAACCACCAACTGAACCTGCATGCTAACCTTAAAAGAATCCTGAACTATGGCTCCTAAGTCCCTTTATACTTCAGATTCCTGAAGGCTACACTTCTATTCTTCCTACCCAAGTGCATAGCCTCACACTTTGCCACAATGTATTCCATCTACCACTTCTTTGCCCACTCACCTGGCATGTTGAAAGACCTTCTACCGACTCCCTGCTGCCTCTCCACTTATCTTTGTGTCATCTGAAAACTTAGCAACAATGCCCCGAGTTCCTTTATCCAGACCCTTAATATATGATGTGAATAGTTGTGGCGCCAACACTGACCCCTGCAGACCTCCAATCGGCACTGGCTGCCAACGTGCAAAAGACTACTTTAGCTCTATTGTCTACCTTTTGCCAGTAAGTTAATCCTCTATCCATGCACTTAACGCCATGGATTCTGATCTTATTTCGCAGCCTCCTGTGTGAAACAATGTTAAATGCCTTTTGGAAATATAAATAGATCACATCCGCTGGCTCTCTTTTGTCTAACTGGCTCGTTATCTCCTCAAAAGAATTCTAATAGACTTGTCAGGTATGAACCCCCTTGATGAAGCTGTGCTGACTCTGCCCTATTTTACTCTGTACTTTCAAGCACTTGGCAATCTCATCCTTAATAATGGACTCTAAAATCTTACCAATGATCAAGGTCAGGCTAATTAGCCTAATATTTCCTGTCTTCTGGCTCCCTCCCTTCTTAAACAGGGATGTTACATTAGCCATTTTCCAGTCCTCTGGTACCTTGCCTGATTCCGGTGATTCCTGAAAGATCACCACCAATGCCTCCACAATCTCCTCAGCTATCTCCTTCCAAAACGCTGGGGTGTAGTCCTTTAAGGCCTTTCAGCTTCCCCAGAACTTCTTCCTGAGTGACGGCTACTACAGTCACCTCTGGTCCTGACTTTTTTGAAGTTCTGATATGCTGCTGGTGTATTCTATGAAAACTGAAGCATTGTACAGAATCTTTGACAAAATCTTCTTCCTGCTATCAGCTTAGTCAATTAGTTGTGCCCTTGCCTCAAAAGATCGAACTGCATGACTTTCTAAGTTTAAGCTGACACTTCAGCTTCGTAGCAGGGAATGCTATATTTGAGTTGTGTTAAGCATTTTTCTTTAAATTTGAAAATATCTTTTCGGACTGAAAGAAAGAAACATTTGTCTCAAAGATTACACCCCAAAGCACTTTATAACTCACAATGTACTTCTGAAGTACAGACACTATTGTTAGAAATGTGGCAGGCAATTTGTGCATAACAAGATCCCAGAAAAAACACCAAGATAATGATCAGATTTGTTTTAGAAGGCATCAGCAGTATGATAAATATTGGAGGGATGTGAAGAAGAGTTCTTAGCTATTGTCAAGAATGAGTCTCAAATGAACTTTCACCAGAACATAGAACAATACAGCGCAGAACAGGCCCTTCGGCTCTCGATGTTGCGCCGACCTGTGAGCTATTCTCAGCTCGTCCCCCTACACTATCCCAAAGTCATCCATGTGCTTATCTAAGGATTGTTTAAATCTCCCTAATGTGGCTAAGTTGACTACATTAGCAGGTAGTGCATTCCACGCCCTTACCACTCTGCGTAAAGCCTTTGATATCTCTCTTAAATTTATCACCCCTCAGTTTGTAGTTATGCCCCCTCATACACGCTGAAGTAATCATCCTAGGAAAAAGACACTCACTGTCTACCCTATCTAATCCTCTGATCATCATATTGTTTAAGTGAGCAATTTAAAACAACAGTCGCAGTCATAGACTCATAGGGATCTACAGCACGGAAACAAACCCTTCAGTCCAACCCGTCCATGCCAACCAAATATCCCTACGCAATTTACTCCCACCTGCCAGCACCTCGCCCATATCCCTCCAAACCCGTCCTATTCACATACCCAGTCAGATGTCTTTTTTAATGTTGCAATTGTACCAGCCTCCACCACTTCCTCTGGCAGCTCATTCCATACACGTACCACCTTCTGTGTGAAAAGGTTGCCCCTTAGGTCTATTTTATATCTTCCCCTCTCACCCTAAACCCATACCCTCTAGTTCTGGTCTCCCCTACCACAGGGAAAAGACTTTGTCTATCTATCCTATCCATGCTCCTCATAATTTTATAAATCTCCATAAAGTCACCCCTCAGCCTCCGACGTTCCAGGGAAAACAGCCCCAGCCTATTCAACCTCTCCCTATTGCTCAAATCCTCCAACCGTGGCAACATCCTTGTAAACCTTTTCTGAGCCCTTTCAAGTTTCACAACATCTTTCCGATAGGAAGGAGATTGGAATTGCAACGTAACCTCCCAACTCCTCTACTCAATGCTTTGACCAATAAACGAAAGCATACCAAATGCCTTCTTCACTATTCTACCTACCTGCGACTCCACTTTCAAGGAGCTATGAACCTGCACTCCAAGGTCTCTTTGTTCAGCAACACTCCCTAGGACCTTACCATTAAATGTGTAAGTCCTGCTAAGATTTGCTTTCCCAAAATGCAGCACCTCGCATTTATCTAAATTAAACTCCATCTGCCACTTCTCAGCCCATTAGCCCATCTGATCAAGATCCCATTATAACTTGAGATAACCCTCTTCGCTGGCCACTACACCTCCAATTTTGATTTCATCTGCAAACTTATTAACTATATCTGTTATGCTCACATCCAAATCATTTATATAAATGATGAAAAGTAATGGACCCAGCACTAATCCTGTGCCACACCACTGGTCACAGGCCTCCAGTCTGAAAACCAACCCTCCACCACCGCGCTCTGTCTTCCACCTTCGAGCCAGCCCTTTAATCTCAAGTGCTACAACCGAGTTCAATATATTGTATCAGTTGCATGACACTATGATCTTGTGCTATAAATTCTGTGTCTTATGATCCTGCCCCACGAGCTACCTGACGAAGGAGCAGTGCTCTGAAAGCTAGTACTTCCAAATAAACCTGATGGACCACAATCTTGGTGTTGTGTGATTTTTAACCAACTTCATGGAGTCAGAGGGAGGAAATTACAGCAGACAGAATTTGCCTGCCACAAAACAATGCCTTGGGAATGTGGTCAGTGAGACTCAGGGGCATTCCACTTTGGGGGTGCTGCTAGGAGGAGGAGGGGAGAGCCATCATTCCACAGCTGCTGTGATGCATACCTCATCGCTTCTGGATAAGAGATGCATCAGTACAGAACTGGGAAATAAGGTCTGTCAGGCTGCAAGCAAGTTTTGGTCCAACAATACTAAAAATAAAAGTTATAGTAAAGTACTGCAGATGCTAGGAACAAGAAATAAAAATGGAATGCATTGCAGGTCTAGCAGCTTCTCACTAAATCTTTTCTCTCTCCACAGCCAGCCCCCTTGATTATCATCAGTATTTTCTGTTCTCAGTAAGAAATCTGGAATTTCTACCTTTGATGTCTAAAAAAGATTTAAACAAACATGATTCCAATTGTAAATGAATAAAATTGAGGTTAAGAAGACATTTGAGCCCAGAATTAAAATGTAAACTTTCTAACTTGCTGCAACTACCTGCGTCACCCAGTTACCTTTCCAGCAGCATGAAATGGTTTCATTTTTGTTAGGAAGAGTTTCTTTATCTGTGCACTGTCCATGCATGTCCACATGCCGGTAAAACCATTCTGGATTATCAAATGTACTCTAGAAACAAAAAGTAAATTAATGCTGTACATCTCCATGGCTCTATAATACACAACTAAAGTATTTCAAGTAGGGGTTTAAAAAATAACAAGCGTTACGCCATCAGGTATTGCATTTGAAGGTTTGAATACATATACGGTCATCAAATATCAACACCTCGACTTCACAAATATTTCACATTGTAGAAATTCCAAATAAGGTTAAGACAATTGACAGAGTAAATACTCAGACTTATACAATGCACTGTCACATTGGAACACTTCAAATCTCAAGATAAAAAAAAAAGAGTTCAGCATGGTTCAATGAGCATGGTTTAGTAAGCAGCACTCTCCCCTCAGACCACTCTCTCCTCAGACTCAAAAGACCGTTAGATCAAGTTCCAAGCTAGAGACTTGAGGACAAATCACATTTTATATTTTAGTGAGACATTGAAAAAGTGCTGCATTGTCTAAGGTGTAGGTCGACATAAAAGAGCAAGGAAATTGACAATATTTATCACTCAACCAGTAACCCTGAACCTGTTTTTTTGCCACATTACTGTGTACAAATTACTGCTTTCAACATCATAACGGTTATGTATTAAAAATACATACTGTAAAGCACACTATGTGTGCTATGATTATGAATGACACTTTATACTAGTAAATTCTTTCTTTCACAATGAGGTATTTCTGAAGTTCTGTGACTAATATAGACAAAACTGAAATCCAATTATATTTTGAATGTTGAACTTTTAGCTTATTTCTTTATTTTCCTCGTTTAAACTATGAAAGACTTTAACGTAAACTATAACCTATTTCTTTAATTTTCCACAATCCTATGAAATAATGTTTAACTTTTTAACTCTGGTTTCTTTTACTACTTTGTACCTAAACCTTTTTTGTTCCGAGGTACTTTGGTACATAAAATGGCTCCATGTATGGCAAAATTATATACTTTTCACTGTACTCCTGTACTTGAGTGAGTACATGTGACAATAAAGTCTGAAAACTAATAAAAGTCTGAAAGTCTAAAATCTTCTTCAACACCCGTCCCCCAAGATTATTCTCATCTTCTGTCCAAAAGTAGTAATGCTTGCAAGGTAGTTTTGTGGATCAGTGATTGCCAATAGTAAAGTATGTTTCTGTCTCTAGCTGATGTTCACAGTGAATCACTGGTTAATATCTATAAATTTGGTTAACTAAACTAAAAACCTTTCATTCTTGGGTAGTCAGCATTTATTGCCCAGACCCGGTTGTTCCAAATTTGTTGCAACTAAGTTGCTTGCTGGGCCATTTCCAGCGGATACTTAAGAGTTTAAAATATTTCTGTGGGATTGATGTCATGTCTTGGCCAGATCAGGTAATGATAAGCATGGGAAGAAGACAGGAAAGTAGAGTTGAGACCACAACTCTTTCAGAAATGATTTATCGAATAGTTAAACAGGCTCAAGAGGCCAAATAGCATTTTTCCAAGTTCTATGTCGTATAATGGCAGGTTTCCTTACCATTAGGATGACAGCAGTGCGCCAGTTGGATTGTTATGTCAATCTGACAGCTTCCTTGTTGCTTTAACTGATAACCAAAACTCCTCTCAGTTTTTGACGCACCAAGACATGTAAAAGGCCAACACTCACACTAGATGGTAGTCAAGGTACTACAATTGAACTTTCCTGGGCTGCTGGTGTCCACGTTCCATGAATGAATAAAAAAAAGTCAGGGTTCAAGTATAATGATTTTTAAATGATATACTCTGGAAAATAAACAGTGTGAAGCGATGAAATGATCAGGTTCTGAAATGTTGCCTTGTTTGGACTATAGCCTGCCAGCACTGTCTAAGCAAGACACCTGTGGGTGACAATTAGCTGTAGAATCCCACTAAGAAATGGCCAATGCCTCTTGATTAGAAAAGGAAGAACAAAAGATATTTCTCAGATTCTGTTATCAGACTTTGTAGGGACAGGGCATCTTGGTGTGTGCTCCATGAATGGGGATTTGATTCTCTCACTCCTTAGCTCAAAAAATGCTTCCATTGTCAAATGGTGGAAATGCAGGTTGATAAGTTTATGTCAAAGTCAACAGGACCTTGGTAAATGACAGGACTAAAAGTTTGCTTTCTTAATAAATGAGATGCAAAGACAGAGGAGGAAACAGGATAGTGGAGAATAGGGTGGACTGAGCAGCAAATTAGGTACAGAAAGAGAAGTAATGAGAGAGAAAGGATTATTTGATTAAAAGAGCATCAAAAATTAAAAGATAAAGAATTGTAGAAATGACATAGATAGAAGGGAGCCATTCGAACCATCCTGTCCATGCCAACTTAAAGACACTCAGGATATAAACATACAGACATCACTCAAATTTCATCATTAAAACGTCATTGTGTTTTTATACTCTAAAGTTCCATGGTAATTTTAATTTGTTTTAAAAGTGTAAATGCAGCAACTTCATGAAAATCACACAGAGGTTAAAAGCAAGCTGTAGTAGCAGAAAAGCGGAATAAATTATCTAGCCACTTTTGAGACTTTGTACTTCTGGGATATTTCTTATGCATCCCAATCACTGATTTTTAAAAAAAATAACCACCCAATGATAGCACATACACTGAAGAGCATAATAAGTAATAGCAGAAGTGAATTATTTGGCCCTTTGAGTTTGTACCACCATTCAATGAGTTCATGGTTGAGGAGATAACCCTTTACTTCTACGTTCTTGCCTTTTTCCCATGAACAGTAATTCCCGATTAAAAACTCACCTATCTTAGCCCTGAATATACTTAAAACACACAGCTTCCACAGCCCTCCATACAGAAGAATTCCATCAATTCCTCCTTATTTCTGTCCTTACCGGGCAACCTGTTACTCTGAGATTGTGTCTCTGGTTCTAGATTTTCCCAAAAAGGGAAACAACGTTCCATATCTACCCTGATAAGATGTTAAGAATCTAAATCGATACTCACATCGCAATGCTCCCACTGACAGGTGAAGGTCTCTGCAATCTCTGGAATCAAGTTCTGGTTCTGGTTGTCCAGAGAACACACAGGAAGATCTGGACGTAGGCGCTGCAGCTCCAAGCCAAAATATTTCAGCTTAGCATGATAGCTGTGGAAGTTTACATGCACCACCAGTTCATTGGGGCCTTCTACAGCCAGGAAACCACAGCCCCGCCAGAGGCACTGGTACTCATCTGAAAGGAGAATGTAAGAGCAAAGGATTCATTATTTGACATAATCGTCTTTTATTATTAGATTAGATTACTTACAGTGTGGAAACAGGCCCTTTGGCCCCACATGTCCACCCCAACTCGCTGAAGCGTAACCCACCCAGACCCATTCCCCTACATTTACCCCTTCACCTAATACTACGTGCAATTTAGCATGGCCAATTCACCTAACCTGTACGTTTTTGAATTGTGGGAGGAAACCGGAGCACCTGGAGGAAAGCAGACACGGGGAGAATGTGCAAACTCCACACAGAGTCACCTGAGGCGGGAATTGAACCCAGGTCTCTGGCGCTGTGAGGCAGCAGTGCTAACCACTGTGCCACCGTGCCGCCCATAATGAGTGTTTGGTTTTGGTGTCCTTATCCTTGGTGCTCTTCTAACTATAGGAATTGCACTGCTGCTTAGGGACCCTCCCATAAGTTCACTTGGAGAAGACTGAATGCACCACTGGAACTCTCACAATGCTTCAGACAAATTACTGTATACACTCGAGTAATAATCAATCTCACGTAAAAGTCGACCCCCCAGTTCTAGCCAAATAACCTGGAATGTTCCATATATCTCTCATTAAAGTTGACTCCAGTTCTGCACAGATAACAGATCAGTGTTTATGAGTCAGTGTGTCAGCCATCACGGCTCGCTCCAGCTTTCCCGTCTGCTGTTCCACTCTGTTCCCTCTCTTCCAGTCCACTGGCTGTTGTGTTCAACTCCTGTTTTCAGAATTACCATAATTCGTTTTGTTTTCTTCATTTGTTTAGAGATAAATTGGGATTCTGCTAATGATACGATAAGAATTGTGATGGGCATGAATTTCAGCCCCTCAAAAGATCACATCCATGTAATAGCTGAGCACAAATATTTAACATTAAAACTCAGGTAAAGAAATTTGACTATTACTCAAGTATATACAGTCATTTTTGAAATACAAAATGGCTGCTTCTCTTCAAATAAGAATCATCAGTTTGGATATTTAAGACTTTCTCCATGCACATCTTTACATAGCTTCACCTGTATCTGGTACTGTTTCACCAAAATAAAGACTTAGGGAGTTAACCAGACACCTATCACTACTATCCTTCCAATGTCTCTTCTCCGCAATTCACTAAACTCTGACTCACACATCTTGCGAACAAAAGGTTAGTTATTGGCATTTTGCCATTTTGAATCAAAAATCTTAACCCATGCACATCCCAGCTTCAAAAACATTCTACGGCAAGCATAACTGGATTGGAACTCTTAACAAGGAACTTGGAACCCAAGTGGAAAGATGTTGTGAAACTTAAAGGGTTCAGAAAAGATTTACAAGGACGTTGCCAGGGTTGGAGGGTTTGAGTTATATAGGGAGAGGCTGAACAGGCTGGGGCTGTTTTCCCTGGAGCGTCGGAGGCTGAGGGGTGACCTTATAGAGGTTTACAAAATTATGAGGGGCATGGATAGGGTAAATAGGCAAAGTCTTTTCCTTGGGGTAGGGGTGTCCAGAACTAGAGGGCATAGGTTTACGGTGAGAGGGGAAAGATATAAAAAAGACCCAAGGGGCAACTTTTTCACTCAGAGGGTGGTATGTGTATGGAATGAGCTGCCAGAGGAAGTGGTGGAGGCTGGTACAATTGCAACATTTAAGAGGCATTTGGATGGGTAGATGAATAGGAAGGGTTTGGAGGGATATAGGCTGGGTGATGGCATGTGGAACTAGATTGGGTTGGGATATCTGGTCGGCATGAACGGGTTGGACCGAAGGGTCTGTTTCCATGCTATACATCTCTATGACTCTATGGTCTACCAGTGGCTGAGAAACACCAAGATTGAAGTATGTAGTAGCAGAGAGGGGAATTTCTTGTCACATTGTCAATAAACGAGCAAATTTTGGGAATGCTTCCGTATAGCATTAAAACATAGACATTTATGTGTAACTGAAATTGGGGAACGGTACACAGTAAATATACACATCCATGTTTTTAGTAAATATTCTGTTGCTCTTCAGTGCAAAGGTTCACACATAAAGAAACTCTAAATAAATCTAGTCCCACTTGCCAGCATTTGGCCCATATCCCTCTAAACCCTTCTTATTCATACACCCATCCAGATGCCTTTTAAATGTTGTAATTGTATCAACCTCCACCACTTCCTTTGGCAGCTCAATCCATACACACACTACCCTCTATATGAAAACATTGCCCCTTACGGCCCTTTTAAATCTTTCCCCTCTCTTAAACCTATGTCGTATAATTTTGGACTCCCCTCACCCTGGGGAAAAGACCTTGTCTATTTACCCTTTGCATGCCCCTCATCATTTCATAAACCTCAATAAGGGATGACCTCACCCCTCAGCTTCCAACACTCCAGGGAAAATAGCCCCAATCTATTCAGCTTCTCCCCAAAGCTCAAACCCTTCAACCCTGCCAACATCCTTACACATCTTTCCTGAAACATTTCAAGTTTCACAACATCCTTCCAATAGGAAGGAGACCAGAATTGCATGCAATATTCCAAAAGTGGCCTAACCAATGTCCTGAACAACCCAACTCCTATACTCAATGCACTGACCAATAAAGGCAAGCTTACCAATGCCTTCTTCACTATTCTATCTACCTGCAACTCCACTTTCAAGAAACTATGAACCTGCACTCCAAGGTCTCTTTGTTCAGCAACACTCCCCAGGACTTTACCATTCAGTGTATAAGTCCTGCCTTAATTTGCCTTTCCAAAGGGCAGCACCTTGCATTTATCTAAATTAAACTCCATCTGTCATTCCTCAGTCCATTGGCCCATCTGATCAAGATCCCATTGCATTCTGAGGTAACCTTCTTCGCTGTCCACTACACCTCCAATTTTGGTGTCATCTGCAAACTTACCAACCATTCTTCCAACGTTCACATCCAAATAAATGATAAAAGGTAGTGAACCCAGCACAAAACCTTGAGGCAGACTGCTGTTTACAGGCCTCCGGTTTGAAAAGCAACCCTCCACCACCACCCTGTCTTCTACCTTCGAGCCTGTTCTGTATCCAAATAGCTTGTTCTCCCTCTATACTAAGTGAGATATCAGAGGACACCAGTGCCCCTGGAACCACATAGAAACAGGAATTAGAAAAAGAATGTGAGGGACAAAGATTAACACAAAAGAGACAACTGGGACTAGACTCAAGAGTGATCTCAACAGATATTTACCTAAATCTCCGAAGCTGTCATACTCATTGACATACTCTTTCAAGTGCACAGCTACGTGGTCGCAGAACTCTTCCATCGTCTTCCCAACAAAGGCACAACCATCCCATTCACAGGACAGTACCAGTTCCAAGTACTTGATGCTTTTTCCAGGGGCCATGTTCCAACCAGATCATTCCACTCAGGACGTTCTTCTCACCAAATACTACAGATGATGACAAAACAAAGATTTTCCGATAACATTTCTTTTCCCAAATAAAAGAAAATAAAACAAGCTCAGAATTGGTTCTCACCATCCCCACTGCTGTGACAGAAGATCCAAAATTATACTTGATCCTTTAGACTGAATAGTGCCCTACAGTGGCAGCTTGAATCAAAACAGTAAATCACATTGTTCAAGGATACCAGGTCATTTGGGAACGTAGTGCATGGTTTTGTGCAAATTAGAATGAGCTTTTTAATAATATTAGGAAAGATTCAATCTCGGCCAAATCAACTTCAAAAATTGGCAAAAAGAAACACGGGCAAAAAGCCCATATCACTCCAAACCCTTCCTATTCATATACCCTTCCAGATTCCTTTTAAATATTGCAATTGTATTAGCCTCCACCTTTTCCTCTGGCAGCTCATTCCATACACATATTACCTTTGAGTGAAAAAGTTGCCCCTTTTATATCTTTCCCCTCTCACCCTAAGCCTATGCCCTCTAGTTCTGGACTCCCTGACCCCAGGGGAAATACTTTGTCTATTTAACCTATCCATGCCCCTCATGATTTTATAAACCTCTATAAGATCACCCCCTAGCCTCCGACGCTCCAGGGAAAACAGCCCCAGCCTATTCAACCTCTTCCTATAGCTCAAATCCTCCAACCGTGGCAACATCTTTGTTGAAATTCCAGAAAGCGTCACTGCAAGTAGGAATTTCAATATTTATCATGTTGATTCAATGTGCCTCATACAATAAATGTATTTTAACATAAAGTCAGAAGCATATCATTATCTACTATGATCAACAATTTGCCAAAGGATGAAGAATACATCGATCTGCTTTGTTAATTATATTGGTTGAGGAAAGATTGTTGGCCAGGATATGAAACAGGGGGTTCTCCTGAACAGTGCCAAGAGACCCCTACAACTAAATTGTTTATTCATTCCGTGCCTAACATCGCTCCATAGGTCAGCTCCTCAGGGTTGGCACTGAATAAGTTCTGTTCAAGTCAGCAATACTACTTAAAGGGGAAATCCTAATTCAGCTATTGCTTTCAACATATGCCAACATTTTGCATGGGCATTAGAATATTGCAATTTGACAGACACAAAACTAGTAGCATGCCAAACAATGTATAGGACAAAAGCACACTGGATTCAGGAAATCTGAAATAAAAATAGAAACCAATGGCACTTATAGGTCAGAGTAGCCTCTGTGGAGAATGAGACAGACAAAGTCAACTGGTTGAATTTTCCACAACTCATTGTGATAGGGTTTGAGAAAAACGAGTGGATCGAGACAGATTCCCAGCACTGGGAAAATGTTTTTTAGATCCAGGATGGGATGTGGACTAGGTGTCCATTGAACGGAAGCAGTCAATTTAAACAGTTCCAATTAAGTATATATTTTGTATTTTGTCAGAGCTAGAACAGAGACAGTTAGAGGTCATCACAGCAGATAGCGAAGAAGAAAAAGTCACTGGTCGGTGTAGTCTATAGGCCACCAAATAATACTATCACATTGGGACGGGAAATAAACAAAGAAATAATTCAAAGTTTGTGAGAAGATTTGTAGCTCGGGTGCTCGTTGTTGTGGTTCTCTTTGCCGAGCTGGGAATTTGTGTTGCAGACGTTTCGTCCCCTATCTAGGTGACATCCTCAGTGCTTGGGAGCCTCCTGTGAAGCACTTCTGTGATCTTTCCTCCGGCATTTGTAGTGGTTGGAATCTGCCGCTTCCGGTTGTCAGTTCCAGCTGTCCGTTGCAGTGGCCGGTGTATTGGATCCAGATTGATGTGCTTATTCATTGAATCTGTGAATGAGTGCAATGCCTCTAGGAATTCCCTGGCTGTTCTCTGTTTGGCTTATCCTATAATAGTAGTGTTGTCCCAGTCGAATTCATGTTGCTTGTCATCTGCGTGTGTGGCTACTAAGGATAGCTGGTTGTGTCGTTTCATGGCTAGTTGGTATTCATGGATGCAGATTGTTAGCTGACTTCTGTTTGTCCTATGTAGTGTTTTGTGTAGTCCTTGCATGGGATTTTGTGCACTCCATTGCTTTCGTAGCAAAACCAACCACCCCAACACACACAAAAGAAGTTGCATCAAGACACTATTAGAAGGGCCACAACAAACTGCAGTACACCAGAACTGCAAAAAGAGGAAGAACACCTATACAATGTATTCGCCAAAAACGGATACCCGCGCAATTTCATCAACAGATGCCTAAGGGAAAGACAATGGAACGAGGACATGCCGCAAACCAAAGGACTAGCCACACTACCATACATCAAGAGCATTTCTGAACTGACAGCCAGACTACTGCGACCACTAGGACTCATAACAGCACACAAACCAACAGCCACTCTCAGACAACTGACCAGAACGAAGGACCCGACACCCAGCATGAGCAAAACCAATGTAGTGTACAAATTCCCATGCAAGGACTGCACAACACACTACATAGGACAAACAGGAAGACAGCTAACGATCCTCATCCATGAACACCAACTAGCCACGAAATGACACGACCAGCTATCCTTCGTAGCCACACACGCAGATGACAAGCAACATGAATTCGACTGGGACAACACTACTATTATAGGATAAGCCAAACAGAGAACAGCCAGGGAATTCCTAGAGGCATTGCATTCATCCACAGATTCAATCAATAAGCACATCGATCTGGACCCAATATACTGGTCACTGCAACGGACAGCTGGAACTGACAACCGGAAGCAGCAGATTCAAACCACTATAAATGCCGGAGGAAAGATCACAGAAGCGCTTCACAGGAGGCTCCCAAGCACTGAGGATGTCACCTAGACAGGGGACGAAATGTCTGCAACACAAATTCCCAGCTCGGTGAACAGAACCACAACAAAGAAATAATTAATGCCTGTAAAAATGGTACGGTAATTATCATGGGGGATTTCAATCTATATGTTGATTGTTCAAACCAGTACAGTCAGGGTAGCCTTGAGGAGTTCAATGAAGGTAACCATGAGTTTTCTTAAACAGTATGAAAAAGGAACTGACAAGGGAGCAAGCTATCCTACATCTGGTCCTGTAAAAAGAGACAGGAATAATTAATGATGTAATAGTTGGGAATCCTCTTGGAAGGAGCGATCAAGTATAGTTGAATTTAGAATACAGATGGAAAGTGTGAAGATAAAATACTAGGGTCCTGTGCTTAAACAAGGGAGAAGACAATAGGATGAGGGAGGAGCTGGCTAAAGTAGACTTGAAACAAAGACTTTATGGAGGGACAGTTGATGATCAGTGGAGGCTACTGAAAAGCAATTTTTCAAAGTGCTCAGCAAAAGTATATACCAGTGAAAAGGAAGGACTGTAGGAAAAGGGGTAATCTGTCACAGGTGACTAAGGAAATAAGGGAGGCTATCAAAGTGAAAGAAAAGGTATACAAAATGGCCAAGATCAGCAGGAAATTAGAAGACTGGGAAAGCTTTAAAGGTCAAAAGAAAGCCACAAGAAGAGCTACAAAAAAAACAAAGATAGATTATGAGAAAAAATAGCTTAGAATATAAAGACAGATGGCAAAGTTTTCTATAAATTATAAAACATAAAAAGAGTGGCGAAAGTAGATTGGTTTACTTTCTATGGTTTACTATATCCCATATAGTAATGGCTGAGGCATTGGATAGCTATTTTGTGCCTGTCTTCACAGTGGAGAACCTGAATAACATGCCTGTAATTGACAAAGAGACGAAGACAGGTGAGGGCTTGGAAACAATCATTATCATGAAAGAGGTAGTGTTGGCAAGCTAACGGAGCTAAGGGTAGACAAGCCTCCTGGCCCTGATGGAATGCATCTCAGGGTTCTACAAGAGTTGGCAGGAGAAATAGCAAATACACTTGTGGTAATTTTCCAAAATTCATTGGATCCTGGGACAGATTGGAAAACAGCAAATGTGATGCCACTGTTTAAAAAGGGAGTTAGACAAATGATGGGGAATTATATACCAGTTAGCTTAACTTCTGTAGAGGGGAAAATGTTAGAGTCTATTACCAAGGAAGAAATAACAAGGCATCGAGATAGAAATTGGCCCGTTGGGCAGACGCAGCAGGGGTTCATGAAGGGCAGGTCATGCTTAACTACTCTACTGGAATTCTATGAAGACATTACAAACACGGTGGAGAACAGGGACCCAGTAGATATGGCGCACCTAGATTTCCAAAAGATATTCTACAAAGTGCCGCACAAAAAGCTGCTGCATAAGATAAAGATACAAGGTGTTGCAGGCAATGTATTAGCAATGGATAGAGGATTGGTTAAACAACAGGAAGCAAAGGGAGGGAATAAATGAGTACTATTCTGGTTGGCAATCAGTGACTAGTGGTGTGCCTCAGGAATCAGTGTTGGGTAGCAGTTATTTACAATTTATATAGATGATTTGGAGTTGGAGACCACGTGCAATATGTTAGTTTGTGGATGACACTAAGATGAGTGGTTGAACAAAATGTACAGAGGACTGTAAAGGCACATGAATTGTTTAAGTGAGTGGGCAAAAGTCTGACAGATGGAGTACAATGTTAATAAATGTGAAGTCATGCATTTCAGTTGGAATAACAGTAAAAAGGACTGTTATTCGAATGGTAAAAAAATTGCAGTACTCTGCTATGCAGAGGGACCTGGGTGTCCTTGTGCATGAATCACAGAAGGTTGGTCTGCAGGTGCAACATATAATTAAGAAGGCAAATGGAATTTTGTCCTTCATTGCTAAAGGGATCGAGTTTAAAAGCAGGGAGATTATGTTGCAGTTGTATAGGGTGCTAGTGAGGCCACACCTGGCATACTGCACGCAGTTTTAGTCTCCTTACTTGAGAAAGGACGTATTGGCACTAGGAGGGGTGCAAAGGAGATCCACAAGGTTGATTCCAGAGTTGAGGGGGTTGGCTTATGAGGAATTTAGAAGAATAAAGAGAGATCTTATAGAAACATAAAATTATGAAGGGAGTAGATAAGACAGAAGTAGAAAGGATGTTTATACTGGCAGGTGAGACTAGGACAAAAAGATATACCCTAAAAATTAGGGGGAACAGGTATAGGACTGAATTAAGAAGGAACTTCTTCATCCAGAGGGTTATGAATCTATGCAATTCCCTGCCCAGTGAAGCGGTTGAGGCTTCCTCAGTAACTGTTTTTAAAACTAAGATAGATAATGTTTTGAAAAGTGAAGGAATTAAGGATTGAATTTTCCTTCTCCTAGTCACCTCAGCAGGAAGCAAACTGACCCAATGGGGCTGCTGGTAGGTGACAGAAGCAACTGAACATGTAAAACTGTGGCAGGACAAGGAAAAGGAGTGTAGGTTGAAAAGAAAATGTAACGTGTTGATGAGCAGAAACCTAAAGTTTCAAATAAATGATTTCCTGAAAATGCAATGTAATAAAGTCACCATTGTACCACAGGAACATAGGGCTGTTCTCATAAGAGAAGATTACTGGTAGCGAATTTAACTTAGGGTGACGACACCCCAGGAGAGTGATGAGTTTGAGAATGCAGGACCTTCAGACAGTATGGTATGGGGATCAATTTGCTCAGTTGGCTGTACAGCTGGGCTGCGATGCAAAGTGATACCAACAGTGCAAGTAGATAAACAACATTTGCATTTTATAAAAAGAGAGAAAACAGTAAAGAAATAACGATAAAATTTAAACATAACAATAATTAGACCATGGTGCGTTGTGAACATCACATCACAGCAAAGATGTTAAAAAATTACATATTTAGAGAGAAAGTATTGTACATCATTACTCGTATATTACCAAAGCTGAAAAAGCATATTTATGAAGAGAAACAGATTTAAGATGAACTATGTCTAGTGAAATAATACTCTATTAAGAAATGCTAGAAATACTTAGTAGTAGGCCTAGCAGCATCTGAAGAGAGTTAATTTTTCATGTTGATAAAATTTTAATCAGAAAACCACTGAACTGGCAGTTAACTGTTTAGTAACATAGGAGGAAGCCATTCAGCCTGTCGAGTCTTTTATAGAGGTAAAAACAATGACTGCAGATGCTGGAAACCAGATTCTGGATTAGTGGTGCTGGAAGAGCACAGCAGTTCAGGCAGCATTTATAGTCATGCAGCACAAGAGACTGACTCCTCAGTCCAACCAGTCCATGATGAACACAATCCCAAACTAACTAGTCCCACCTGCCTCCTCCTGGCCCATACTCCTCCAAACCTTTCCTATTCATGTATCTATCCAAATGTCTTTTAAATAATTGCACCCACATCCACCATTTTCTCAGGAAGTTCATTCCACATGTGAACCACCGTGTAAAATATTTGCCTCTCATATCTTTTTTAAAATCATTCTTCTCTCACCTTAAAAACGTGCCCCCAGTCTTGCAATCCCCATCCTAAGGAAAAGACAACTAACATAAACTCTACATGTACCTCTCATTACTTTATAAACTTCTATCAGATCACCTCTCAACCTCCTACCCTCTAATGAAAACAGTCCCAGACTATCCAGTCTTTCTTTATAACTCAAACCTTCTATACCCAGCAACAGCCTGGTAAATCTCTTCCGAAACGTCTCCAGCTTGATAATATTCTTCCTATAACTGGGTGACCAGACAAGGTGTTCCAGAAGAGGCCTCATTAATATCCTATACAACCTCAACATGACTTCCCAACTCCTAGAGGAGAAAGTGAGGACTGCAGGTGCTGGAGATTAGAGTCGAGTGTGGTGCTAGAAAAGCATAGCAGTTCAGGTAGCATCTGAGGAGCAGGATAATCGATGTTTCGGGCATGAGCCCTTCATCAGGAATGAGGCTTGAGGGTCGGGGGGCAACTGAGGGATAAATGGGGGGAAGGTAGCTGGGAACTTGTTAGGCAGATAAAGGTAGGAGAGGAGGAAACGATAGGTCAGAGAGGAAGGTGGAGTGGATAGGTGGGAAGGAAGATGGAGAGATCGAGAGGACGGTGCTGAGTTGGAGTCTTGGGACTGGGATAAGGTGGGGGGAGGGGAAATGAGGAAACTGGTGAAATCCACATCGAGCCTGTGTGGTTGCAGGGTCCCAAGGTGGAAGATGAGGCACTGCTTCCTCCAGGCACTGGTTGGTTAGGATTTGGCAATGGAGGAGGCCCAGGACCTAAATGTCCGTGGTGGAGTGGGAGGAAGAGTTAAAGTGTTCGGCCACGGGGCGGTGGGGTTGGTTGGTGTGGGTGTCCCAGAGATGTTCTCTGAAATAATCCGCAAATTGGCATCCTGTCTCTCCGATGTAGAGGAGACCACATCAGGTGCAATGGATATAGTAGATAACGTATGTGGTAGTACAAGTAAATTTCTGTCAGATGTGGAAAGATCCTTTGGGGCCTTGGACAGAGGTGATAAGGGAGGTGTGGGCACAGGTTTTGCACTTCTTGCATTGGCAGGGGAAGGGGCCGGGAGTGGAGTGTGTGCTGGTGGGGTGGATCTGACAAGGGAGTCGCGGAGGCAATGGTCTCTCTGAAACATAGAGGGGTGGGGAGGGAAATATATCCCCAGTGGTGGGGTCTGTTTGTAGTTGGCGGAAGTGGTGAAGGATGATGCAATGTATCCAGAGGTTGGTGAGATGGAAGGTGAGGACCAAGGGTGTTCTGTCCTTGTTGCAATTCCCTCCCCTTCCTGGACCTCTCTATCTCTATCTTCAGCGACCGACTAATCACAGACATCTACTACAAACTCACTGACTCCCACACAAACTTGGATTACACCTCCTCCCACCTTGCCTTCTATAAAAATGTCATCACTTATTCCCAATTTCTCCACATCTGCTGCATTTGCTCCCAGGACGACCAATTCCACCACAGAATATCCCAGATGGCCTCCTTCTTCAAAGTCCATAATTTCTCCTCCCATGTAGTTGATGATTCCCTGCAGCACATCTCCACCACTTCTCGCACCTCCGCTCTTGAACCCCACCCCAACAATCGCAACATTTCCCCTCCCCCCCACCTTATCCCAGTCCCAAACCTCCGAGTCGGCATCACCCTCCTGACCTGTCCATCTTCCTTCCCGTCTATCTGCTCCACCTTCCTTTCTGACTATCATGTTCCCACCCCATCTTCATCTACCTACCACACTTCCAGCTACCTTCCCTCCATCTCCGTCCCCCTCCTATTTATCTCTCAGCCCACTCCGGCCCACAAGCCTCATTCCTGATGAGGGGTTTATGCCTGAAACGTCAATTCTCCTGGTCCTCGGTTGCTGCTTGACCTGCGGTACCTTCCCAACTCTTTTATTCAAAGGACTGAGCAATGAAGGCAAGCATGCCAAATGCCTTTTTAACCAACCTATTTATGACATAAACTTGAAAGAATTCTGTACCTATACCCCTAGGTCCCCTTGTTCTATAACACCTACCCAATGCCCTACCACTAATGTGTAAACCCCACTCTTGCTTGTTATAACAAAATGCAATACATCACATTCACCCAGATTGAACACCATCTGCCATTTTTCAGCCATTAGATCATCGCTGATCATCAACTTCAATGCTATTTTCCTAAGCTATTCCCATCCCTTGATGTCTTTAATCTCTAGAATTGTTGTCTCTCTCTAGATGCTGCCAATGCTGCTGACTTGATTTAATTTTAGTTGTTATTGAAAAGTGTGGTGCTTTAAAAGCAGAGCAGGTGAAGCAGCATCTGTGGAGCAGGAGAGCCGACATTTCAGTCTTTTAGAACATGTTTTTATACTTCTAATAATGACTGATGGCCTGCAAGAAACTATCACAGCTTTACTTAAACTATTTTTGTTAAATTATAATCTGTATGATCTTCTAGTCCTGACAAAATGTCAAACTGAAATATCTGCAATATTTCATTTTCCAGAGACTGCCCAACCTGTTGAATGTTTCCAGTATTTTATCAAATTTCTGAATTCAATCAAGAACACAATCCTAAAATCCAATTCTGACCCAAACTCTAAAATCTAATAGTGACCCCAATTCTGATTTTATGCTCAGTCGTATTCTCTGATCCTATCTCCCTCGGCCCTGACCCCAATCATGGCCTTTAATCATATCCTGAATCGGATCTTATCCAAAATCATATTACCAATCATGACCCCTGATCCTATCCCCAAATCTGAGCTCTGACCATGACTACTGATGCTAACCCCAATCCTGACATTGATCATATCACCAATCCTGAACAGCCTATCCCGATCCAATCCCTGATCTTATCCCAGATCCTGACCCCTTACTTTGTCCCAAATCCTGATCCCTAATTCCCTGATCCTATTTCTAATGGTGACCCCGTTCCTATTACTAACTGTGATGTATTCCCAATGGTGACCCTGGATCCTGATCCTAATCCCAGTGGTGACTTCTGATCCTATTACCAATCTTGATCCTATTCCCAATGGTAACCCCTGATTCTAGTCCTAATCCTGTTCCTATTTCCAATGGTGACCCCTGATCTATTACCAATCCTGACCACTGATCCTATTCCCAATCCGAGTCCTATTTCCAATTCTGATCTTATTTTCAATGATGGCTCCTGATCCTATTCCCAATTCTGTGCCTATTTTCAATGGTGATTCTCTGATCCTATTCCCATTAATCTTATTCCCAATAATGACTCCCTGATTCTATTACCAATCCCAGTCCAATTACCAATGGGGACTCCCTGAATTTATTCCTAATCCCAGTCCTATTCCCAATGGTGACTCCTGATCCTATTGCCATTGGTGACCTCTGATTCTATTCCCAATCCCAGTCCTATTCCCATTGGTGACTCCTGATCCTATTCCCAATCCCAGTCCTATTCCCATTTGTGACCTCTGATCCTATTCCTAATCCCAGTCCTATTCCCAATGGTGACCTCTGATCCTGTTACCAATGGTGGCCTCTGATCCTTTTCCCAATGGTGACTTCTAATCCTATTCCTAACCCCAGTCCTATTCCCAACAGTGGTCTCTGATCCTATTAGCAATAGTGACCTCTGATCTTATTCCCAATGGTGTCCCCTGATCCTAATCCCAATAGTGGCCCCTGAACCTAATCCCAATGGTGGCCTCTGATCCCAATCCCAATGGTGGCCCCTGATCCTATTCCCAATAGTGGCCTCTGATCCCAATCCCAATGGTGGCCTCTGATCCCAATCCTAATGGTGGCCCCTGATCCCAATCCTAATAGTGGCCTCTGATCCCAATCCCAATGGTGGCCTCTGATCCCAATCCCAATGGTGGCCCCTGATCCCAATCCCAATGGTGGCCCCTGATCCCAATCCTAATGGTGGCCCCTGATCCCAATCCTAATAGTGGCCTCTGATCCCAATCCTAATGGTGGCCCCTGATCCCAATCCTAATAGTGGCCTCTGATCCCAATCCTAATGGTGGCCCCTGATCCCAATCCTAATAGTGGCCTCTGATCCCAATCCCAATGGTGGCCTCTGATCCCAATCCCAATGGTGGCCCCTAATCCTATTCCCAATCCTGGTTCTGTTCTCGATCCTGACCCTGACCCAGATCCTAAATTCAACCTTGCTTCCTAACGTTCGGCTCGAATGTGAACGATAAACACCAGCCCGTGCAATGTGCCCTGTGTGGGGTGGCCCGGGTCTGTGCGGACACTCACCGCCGGCTCAGGATCAGGCCGCACTCCCCACGCGCTCACCTCACAGCCCGTTACTATGACAACCGGGGACGGACCGTGCCCCGCACACCCCAACGACTCCGCGCCCGGGCGTGGACCTGCTCTCACCCAGCGCGCGCACGCGCGCACCCTGACCGCACTCCTCCCGTGAACTGTGCACACGCACGCGCACCCAACACAGCCCAGCCCAACCCAACCCCACGAGCCGCGCTCCCACTTCCCCGGCGTCTCCGTCTCGCGCCGCTCACCCTCGCATTTACCGCCTTCAATGACGTCCCGCCCCCACCCCACATCCATTGGTCCGGCTCCACCTGCCTCCCGTACCTTACGTACCCCTGATAGCTCAGCCAATGAGGTCCGACAACTGAGGCGAACAGCCAGCCAATGGCGACGCTGTACACTGCCACGCACGGCGTCGGGCTGCATCGAACGGCAAGGCCGCCATCTTTGTTGGGGGCAGTCGTGGAACAATCCCCAATGAAGTAGGCCACTCAGCCCCTCATACATTGACCTCCCGGCTCTAAAACGTCATGGCTGATGTGAGTGTTGCAATTTCCTGCCAACGTCAGATATCCTTATCAAGAATTCTTGTACCTAAACATTATCAAGGATTCTGCATTCATCACCTTTTGAGGAAGATCACAAAAATCCACGAGAAAAATATGGTTTTGAAGAAGTAGGCCCAAAACGTTAACTCTTTCTTTCCACTGATGTTGCCTGGTCTCTGGGTTTCTCTGGCAATTTCTCCGCAGTTCTTGAACATAGAACATTACAGCACAGTACAGGTCCTTTGGCCCTCAATGTTGTGCAACCAATCTGAAGTCAATATGTCCTGCACAATTCCCTTTTTTGTCCATATGCCTCTCCAATGACCATTCAAATGCCATTAAAGTTGGCAAGTCTACTACTGTTGCATGCTTCCACGCCCTTACTACTCTCTAAGTAAAAAAACTACATCTGAAATCTATGTCTATCACCCCCATGCTTTCCATCACCATCCAGGGCAAAAGGCTCTCACTGTCCACCCTATCCAGTCCACCGATCATCTTGTAAGTCTCTTAAGTCACCTCTCAACCTTCTTCCCTCTAACAAAACGTGTCAAGTCCCCCAGCCTTTCCTCATAAGATCTTCCCTGCAAACCAGACAACTCCTAGTAAATGTTCTCTGTACCCTTTCCAAATCTTCCACATCCTTCCTATAGTGCGGTGACCAGAACTGTATGCAATACTCCAAGTGTGGCTGCACCAGAGTTTGTACAGCTGCAACATGACCTCACGGCTCCGAAACTCAATCCCTCTATCAATAAAAACTAACACTCCGTATTTCTTCTTAACAACCCTATCAACTTGGGTGGCAACTTTCAGGGATCTATGTACATGGACACCTGAGTTCTCTGCTCATCCACACTACCAAGAATCTTACCATTAGCCCTGTACACTGTATTCCTGTTACTCCTTCCCAGGTGAATAGCCTCACATTTTTCCACATTAAACTGCTGCTCCTTGGTTGGTGCCTGAACTGCTGTGCTCTTCCAGCACTACTAATCCAGAATCCAGTTTCCATGACTCAGCCCAGCTCTGCAGCTTATCTATGTGCCTCTGTAACCTGCAACATCCTTCAGCGCTATCCACAACTCCACTGACCTTTGTGTCATCCACAAATCTACTAACCCAGCCTTCTACACCCTCATCCAGGTCATTTATAAAAATGACAAACAACAATGGCCTCAAAACAGATCCTTGTGGTACACCATAAGTAATTGAACTCCAGGATGAACATATCAACACAACCCTTTGTCTTCTTTCAGCTAGCCAATTTCTGATCCAAACCACTAAATCGCCCTCAATCCCATGCCTTTGTACTTTCTGCAATTCTGATCTTTAGTTAGAAAAGTACTCCAATTTTAGATGGATGACTCCTTATTTTTGAATAGTGACACCAGAGGGAGGCGAAGGTCTGTTGGTATTATTACTGGACTCTTAATTCAGAGACCCAATGTACTGGGGATCTGGATTCAAAACATATTGCGGCAGATGGTGGAATTTGAACTCAATTAAAATCTGGAATAATGAGTCTAATGATGATCAGGAGTCTATTGCCAATTGTCAAGAAAAAAACCCATCTGGTTCACTAACGTCCTTTAGGGAATGTAACTGCCATTCTTGGGGAGACGATGGCCAAGTGGTACTTTTGCTAGATTATTAATCTAGAGACCCAGGACTTCATCTAGGGTCTTAGTTCAAATCCCACCACAGCAGATAGTGGAGTTTCAGTTCAATAAAAATCCAAACCGCTTCCAATGAATTTATATCCTTCCTTAAACAAAGTGATCGACTGCGCACAATACTTCTCATGTAATCTCACAGAAACATGGAAGGTAAATGCACGAGTAGGCCATTTGACCCTCGAGACTGATCTGCTATTTAATATGGTCATGGCTGATCAATCCTACCTCCCCACCTCACAAGAGCTATATCTACCTCCTTGAAAACACAATGTTTTGGCCTCAACTATTTTCTGTGGTAGTGAATCCCATAAGCTCACCACTCTCTGGTGAAGATGTTTCTCCGCATCTCAATCCGAAAAGTTTAGCCCCTTATGCTTAGACTCGTTGTGGACTCTCCAACATTGGGAATATCCTTCCTGTATCTAACTTATCTAGTGCTATTAAAACTATTATAGGTTTCTATGAGATTCCTTTCATTCTTCTGAAATCCAAATACATTCCTAACTGATTCAATCTCTCCTCATAAGTCAGTCCTAACATTTCAGACATCAATTTGGTAAACTTTATATTGCCTCTATCGCAAGAATATCCATCCTCAGATAAGGAGAACAAAACTGTAAGCAGTATTCCAGATATGACCTCACCAATGTCCTGTACAATTGCAGCAAGACATCCTTGTTCCTGTACTTGAATTTTCTGGCTATGGGAAGGCCAACATAGAATCAGCCTTCTTTATTACTGGCTGCACCTGCACGCTTACTTTCAGTGACTACTGCATGAGGACACCCAAATGTTGTTGAACATTTCCCCCACTCAATTTACAGCCATTGAAATAATAATCTGCTTTTGTACTTTTGCTACAAAAGTTGATAACCTCACAATCATCCATACTATACTGCATCTGCCAATGCATTTGTCTACTCAGTCAGCCTGTCTGAATGGGATTTGTCAGCTCTCAATCCCATCAATTTCTCCAACACCATTCTTTTTTACTAATATACTTTGCTTCAGTTCCTCCCTATCACTAAATCCTGTGTTCCCCAATGTAGCTAGTATGTTAGCGAGTTTTGAGAAGATTTGTAGCTCAGTTTGAGGTTCTGGATTTAAGTTTTCTCACTGAGCTGGAAGGTTCATTTTCAGACGTTTCATCATCATACTAGGTAACATCTTCAGTAAGCCTCTAGTGAAGCATTGGTGGTATGGCCCACTTTTTATTTGTGTGTTTAGGTTTCCTTGGGTTTGTAATGTAATAACCTGTGATGTCATTTCCTGTTCTTTTTCTCACAGGATGGTAAATGGGATCTATATCAATGTGCTTGTTGATTGAGTTCCGGTTAGAGTGCCGTGCTTCTATGGATTCTTGCGCGTGTCTCTGTTTGGCTTGTCCTAGGATGGATGTGTTGTCCCTTTCAAAGTGGTGTCCTTGCTCAGCTGAATGTCAAGATACTGGTGAGAGTGGGTCATGTCTTTTTGTGGTTAGTATTTGTTCATGTATCCTGGTGGCTAGTTTTCTGCCTGCTTGTTCAATGTGTCCTTACATACAGATGAAGAAGGACAACACTTTGATTGGGATAATACATCACCACAGGAAATGACATCACCAACCCAAGGAAACCTAAACACATATAAAATGCAGGCCATATCACCAGTGCCTCACTGATGATGTTACCTAGTAGGGTGACTAAATGTCTGAAAACGGACCTTTCAGCTCAGCGAGCAAACTTACATCCAGTATCTACTATGTTATTAGTGTCCTTTTTGAAAACAAAAGCAAAGTATGAATTTTGATTATCAGCCATTTCTTTGTTCTCCATTATAAATTCTCCTTTTTCTGACTGTAAGGGACAGACATGAGTTTTCATCACACCCAGATAAACTTTTCCAGTTAGTTATGTTCTCGGCAAGCTTACTCTCATACTCTATTTTTTGCTTCCTAATCAGTTATAGAGATGTGGAGATCTGTTTTTTTCTTTCCCATTTTAAGCTTTTTTTTGCATCAAAACTCTCTGTAACTTCCCTCATAAGCAATGGTTTGGCACTGTTCTCTTTACACTCGTGGCAGACAGGAATAAAATTTTGTAATTTACCCATTCACTCTTTGAATGTTTATCATTGCCTATCCACAGTAATTCCTTTCAGTAACATTTCTGAATCCATCATAGCCAACTCATGCCGCATACCATTGTAATTTCCTTAAGATTCAGAATACTAATCTCAGAATCACTCTATTATAATGGAGAATTCTATCATATTCTGGTCCCTTATCCCCAAAGGGTCTCTCACAACTAAATTACTAATTATTATTTTCTCATTGCAATATGGCCAGTCTAAGGTGGCTGTTTTCTACTTGGCTTCTCAACATATTGGTCAGAAACCATCCAGTATACATTCTAGGATATCCACCTCTACGGTATTGTAACTAATGTGATTTGCCCGATCTTTATTGCCCAACCGTCATGGACTTCGTTGGCATGTGCGTGGAAGACTGTGTACCAAGGAAGTCATTCCACGTGTTGTGCAACCTTGGATGAACCTGGAAATCCACTGCCTACTGAAGGTGTATAGCATTCAAGTCAGACGCCTTAGACCTATACAGGAAATCCAGACATGCCTTCCAAAAAGCCAAAAATGCCAAGAGGCCCAAACCAACCATACTGACACCCGCTGCTTGTGGCAAGGTCTGCACAACATAACGGCAGACAAAAACACATCCCACCCTGATGCGCTCAATGCTAGCAGCAGAGTGTCACCTGCCCCAACAGCCCTAGATGCACCTGTTACCTTGTCACCACTGCAGACATCAGATTGTGCACTTGATTGGGAGTCAACCCAAGGAAAGCAATGGGCTCGGACAGAGTTCCCAGCCATGAACTTAGGTCCAGTGCAGACCAGCTGGTGGAGGTACTCACTGACATCTTCAACCTCTCCTTGTTACAATCCAAAGTCTCCACCTGCTTCAAGAAGACTACCATAATCCCAGTATAAAAGAAAGCACATAGAATGTGTGCCTTAGTGACTACCGCCCAGCGGCTCTGACCTCCCTAATCATGAAGTCCTTCGAGAGGCTGATCATGGCCCACATCTACTCTACTCTCCCAACCTGCCTCGAACCCCTGCAATTTGCCTACCGATGTAACAGGACTCCATTTCCTTAGCCGTACAATCATCCCTGGTACATCCATACAACAAGGTCATTGACATCAGACTCTTACTCGTGGACTACAGCTCCACCTTCAATATCATAATCCTCTCCAGACTAATCTGAAAACTCCCGAGACATAAGTTTCAGCTCTGCTGCAACTGGATCCTCAGCTTCCTGAACCACAGACCACAATCAGTGAAGATGGACAACTGCACCTCCTCCACGATCGCCCTCAATACTGGAGCTCCCCAAGGCTTGGTGTCGTGGTGCAATGAGAACAATTTCTCTCACAATGTCAGCAAAATAAAAGAACCGATTATTGACTTCAGAAAGAAAGGAGGACACGCCCCCATCTACATCAACAGAGCGGAGGTTGAGAGCGTCAAGTTCCTTGGAGTGACAATAACTGACAATCTGTCTTGGACTTCTTATGTAGGTGCGATGGTCAAGAAGGCACAACAGCGCCTCTGCTTCCTAAAGTGACTTAGAAATTTTGCATGTCCATAAAGACCCTCACCAACCTTTACAGATCAACAATAGAAAGCATACTGCATCACAGCCTGTACAGCAACTATTCTGCCCAGGACCACATCAAACTACAGGAGGTTGTGAGCATAGCTCAGACCATCACAGAAGCCAACCTCCCATCCATGAACTCTACTTACACTTGTCACCGCAGAAAGACTGCAAACATCAAAGACCCTCCCAACCTGGTAATGCTCTCCTACAACCTCTTCCTTAAAGCAGGGATTATAGAAACTTGAACACATGCACCAACAGGTAAAAGAACAGCTTCTTCCCTGCCATTATTGGACTGAGCAATGGACTCGCTAACTTCACAAAGCATTGATCTTGCTAATGTTGATCTTCCTTTGCATTCTTCCTGTGCAATGTAACCTGTATGCCTTGCTCTGTCTGAATACACTGTCATCTATATGTCCTTGTTTGCTATGATCTGCCTGTACTGCTCGCTACACAGAGCTTTTCACTATGCTTAGCTACATGTAGTTACAATAAGTCAAATATATGATTATAGTCCATAATTAAGGTTGCTGCTTTACCACGTGCACCTCTGCCTGTTTAATGCCATTTCCGATGTGCCGACTATCCACAATAAACGATAACATTCTATTAGCTGTCCTAATTAGTTACTATGAGCATATTTATCTTTTACGATTCATACATGGGCATCTAGATTCCTGCATCTCAGAGCTCTGTAATCTTTACCAATTTATAAAACGTTTTTTATCCTTTCTGCCAAAATAGACAATCTCTAATTTTCTTAGATTATATTCAATTTGCCAGACCTTTTCCCACTCACTAAACCTATACCGTTATAGCATCCTTATGTCCTCTTCATAACTTCCATTCCGGCCTATTTTTATGGTATCAGCAAACTTAGCAACAATAACTTCCTTGATAGAAATCATTTAGCTCAAGGGTTACTGGGCTTAAAATGTTAACTCTGTTTTCTCTTTACTGTCAGACTTGCTTTGTCTCTCCAACACACATTGTTTTAAATGTCTGATTTCCAGAATCTGCAGTTCTGTGTTCATTTATCCTTATTTTCTTTCCTGTTAGCTAGCCACTCTTCTTTCCATGCCAATATGTTATCCCCTATTCCATGAATCTTTATTTTCTGCAAACATTTTGATGCATTGCTTTATCAAATACCTTCTGGAAATCCAAGTACAATGCCTCTATTGTTTGCCCCTTTATCCAAGCACATAATACTTTCAGAAACTCCAAAGAGTTGGTTAAATGTGATTTCCCTTTCAGAAAACTATGTTGACTCTACCTGCTTATCTTGATTTTTTTTAAGTGGCTTTCTGTAATGTCTGTAACAATAGCTTCTAAATTATACTCTGGGAAAAATGTCAAGCTAACTGGTCCGTGTTTCCTGCTTTATGTCTCATTCCCATTTTGAATAAAATTAAATGTTACATTCACCATTTTCTAATCGAATGAAATCTTCCTTGAAATTAGGGAATTTTGGAAAATTAAGCCAACTATCTCACTGACCACTTCTTTACGACTCCAGGATAAAGTCAATCTTCTTTAAAGGGCTGAAGATATTTTTGTTTTTACCAGATTCAAATATACAACTAATATTACCAAAAAGACCAATTCAATCACTATAAGAAGTTGTGGAAATACTCAGCAAGTTAGAATGAAGCATATAAGGGGACGAAAAACAGGTCATATCTACCTAAAACATTAACCTTTTCATCAGCACGAGGTAGAAAAATTTAAGATTTCAAGACTGTAAAAGGGACGATAGTGGGAAAAAGATAGAAAGTGAAGAGGAGAGATAAGTGACAAAAGAATTCATAGTGTAAGACCAAAGGAAATGATAATGGGACAGGTAAAAAAACATCTCCCTCCACGATTGATACTCAGTAACAGCAGTGTGTAGTATCTACAGTATGCACTGCAGAAGTTTGCTAAAGATCCTGAGTCAGCACCATCCAAGCCCATGAGCAATTCCATCTAGAAGGACAAGGCCAGCAGATACACGGGAACACCACCAACTTTAAGCCACTCACCATTCTTAAACTTGGAGATATATCACTGTTCCTTCACTATTTCTGGGTAAAGAAAGTCCTGGGAATCCCTTCCCTAATGGCATTGTGGGACGACCCACATCATGGACTACAATGATCCAGGAAGGCAATTTGCCACCACCTTCTCAAGGGCAGTTACAGAGCAATAAATGCCAGCCCAGCCAATGCACCCAAATCCAATAAGTAAATAAAAAATCCTCCCCATTTGTTCTTTTAATGCCCAATCCTCAACCCACTTTCATTTGCTTACAATTTACTTTAACATTTTCTAAAAACCACAAGAACGACCGATACAGAAATAAAAATAGATGTTGCTGGAAAAACTCAGCAGCTGTGGCAGTATCTGTAAAATCAGCGTTAAAATTTCAGGATGGGTGACCTTCCCTGGAACCTTTGATAGCTTGGAAAATATCGGTTTATATGCCGAAGACAGGGCAAGGAGTAAATGCTAGTTGGGAATAGAGCCCAAAGAGAGAGAAGAATAGTTGGACACACAAAGGAGTGATTAATGATTTGGCTAGGAGAGTGAATAGCTATTAATGGAGGCTGTTAGTGGCTAACAAAGGATAGTGTTTAATGGCAGACTACATGATGAAACATGTTGTGTGGGGTAAGAGGCTGGACCATGGGAGAGTTCAGGCCCTAAAATTATTGAATTCCATATTGAGTCCGGAGGGCTGCAGGGTCCCCATGCAGAAAATAAGGTGTTGTTCTTCAGACTTATGCTGAGTTTCACTGGAACACTTCAGCAAGCCTAAGATAGAGATGTTGGCCAGGGAACAGATTGGGCTGTAAAAGTGGCAGGCAATTGGAACTCAGGGTCATTTTTGCAGACAAAATGTAGATGTTCTGCAAAGCAATCACCAATCTACATTTTGTTTCCCTCATCTCATCTTTGCGTTTTGTGATATTATCACACTCCTGTTTTGTGGAGGTGACCAGGCTTATGTTTTCTTTCATTTATGTTTGAATTAATTCATCGACACCATACAAAACTGAAAGAATCAGAGCTATCTAAATGCCTCGTGCTGTGGAGCTGCCTAACTGAACTGTGGGTTGTACTCACAGAGCATGGAATGGACAACAATGGTTCAAGAATGTGGCTTACTGTCACCATTTGATGTATAGTTAGGGTTTGGCTATAAGTGCTGGCATTGCCAGTGAGGATCATATCCCATGAACATGCAGAAAATAAAAGTCGCTGATTTTCAGATTTCTAGTTTGAAATGTCAGATCATATGATTTCATGGTTGAGGTTAGAGAAGAGTTGATCAGGTTAAAAGGGTAAAGTCACCATAGTCCTACCAGACTATAGGACTACTTTCTCATTAGAGAGAGAGATGATTAATGATGGTTAACCTGAGGGTCACCATGCCTCAGAAAAGAAGAGAGTTTGAGAAGTCCTTCCTGGTAACCTGGTAATTGAATGTGCACACTTAACATCACTTTTCGATGTAAACCAGCCATCCAGAGCAGCTTGCTGACCCTAATGGCTATTTCTTAAAGTTCTCTTGTTTAAGAGTTGCTTCTTTTCTTTTTGCCCTTCACTTACAGTTTTAAGAATTTGTATGATCTGCGGAAACACATCGAAACACATAATGATGAACCTATGTACCGCTGCAGCTCAGATGGGTGTGACTTCAGTGCCTGCAGTGTACAAACCCTGAAACAGCACTACAGGAGAATACATGAGGTAGGTGACCAAGTGACAGCTGACCTGTGCAGTGCTATGGGATTTCATATGCTTTTATCTCAGAGACCATAATTTGAACTCACTTCAGGTCAGTGGAAACGGTGGAGCTGTTTCCTTCCTCTTAGCTTTTCCTTTACAGTTGAGGTGGAGGGGGGAGGGATGAGGAAACTGGTGAGTCTGCGTTGATGCCATGTGGTTGGACGGTACCAAGATGAGGCGTTCTTCCTCCAGGTGTTAGATGGCTTGAATTTGGCGGTGGAGGAGGCGATCAATTCTCCTGCTCCTCAGATGCTGCCTGACCTGCTGTGCTTTTCCAGCGCCACACTTTTCGACTCTGACCTCCAGCGTCTGCAGTCCTCACTTTCTCCCAGATATTTCAGAGGCTTCCTTGTCGAAGTTGGCCTCATCGAATATATGTGACAGAGACGGATGAACTGAGAGAATGGAATAAAATGGAATCTTTACAGGAAGTAGGAAGCAAGGATGCATAGTCCAAGTAGCTGTGGGAGCTGGCGGGTTTACAGTGGATATTAATAGCTAGTCTATCCCCAGAAATGGAAACAGATAACATTTTCTAGCTCTGATTAAATGTCATTAACCTGAAACATTCCCTGTTTCTAACTCCACGGATGCTGCCTGACCTGAATGTTTCCAGCAGTCAGGGTAAAACCTGTGGTTGTAACATTTGATCTTCGTAAACATGTGTTATTGAGAAAAATAAGTCATTTGCATTCCCAATTTCTATGTAATGTTGAAAGGCACACAATGCAGATGAAGAATAAAAAGAAATTAGATCCGATAGCCTGCAAGTGTTTACTATCTGCACTAACACATGGTCATTGGATCAGATGCAAGATGGTTGCTGGCATGTACGGAATGTGAGAAGGGCACAAAGATTGTCAAAAAAATTCTAGTATTGACATACATTGCCATTTTCTCCATCGAAACAAGGGAAGTAGGATATTCTTACATACCAGCCAATTATGTTTTAGCAAAGATATCTTATTGCTGAATTTTTTTCTTCAGCATTATGACATTTTCTGAAATTTTATTAGTGTAAGCGTTCAATTGCTTTTAAAGGATGTACCAGGCAGTATCCTGATGAAGCTGAAAATGTGTTGCTGGAAAAGTGCAGCAGGTCAGGTAGCATCCAAGGAGCAGGAGAATCGACGTTTTGGGCATGAGCCCTTCTTCATCAGTATCCTGATGAAGGGCTTTTGCCCGAAATGTTGATTTTCCTGCTGTTTGGATGCTGCCTGACCTGCTGTGCTTTTCCAGCACCACACTAATCAAGACTCTGGTTTCCAGCATCTGCAGTCCTCACTTTTGCCTAGTATGCTGCACAACTGAACCATTTTTCTCCTTCTCTAACAAGGAGTGGAAGGAACTGAAGATAATTAATACATACTATAATTACATTTGTATACATACATATGTGCCTGATCGTGAGTATATATAATAGAGAGAGTATAAAGGTGAGGCAGGAAAGAGAGATTCTAGAAGCAGCACATGTCTGGATTTTCAGATCAAAAATATCTTTCAACTTGTGTTAACAATCATTTCAAATGGATGAGTGCCAGCTTAAAAATCATTCCCATTCTTTCAGAAAAATCTAATATATAGTATAGATTTCAGTGTAAGTAAGTGGAAAAAGCAGAATGTACATCTAAACGAACCGCAATGACCCACAGCTGGAGTCAGCAGCTATGATGACCAATTCACAAATCCAACTTATCCTAACTCACATCTCAAGATTGTCACAGGATTGTAGGTACATTTATTTTTCACTTCAAGTCTGCTTTGTTTTAACGATTTAATTTTTTAAAAAATGTTCATTTTAAATCACGAATATCACACTCATTACATCATCTTTCTGCTGTGTTCATGTTGTCGCCTCCCAAACTGGAAACCTGTGTGAAATGGAGAAAAGTGATTGAAGATGGATGTTTGATGTTGCAGAATCAGTAAACTCTGGTGCAGATTGGGAGAGTGGGACTGTACCAACCCCTATGTAAAAGTGCTGAACGTCGGCCACAATTGACTTTGTGTTCCGTGTTTCTGATATGAGGGTGGGGGTAGAGGGGCTGTCTTTAAAAATTGTATATCTGCTGCTGGGTCTGTTGGGATTGCGGTGTCTGAATCTGAACTTGCTGCTGCTGCTGTTGTTGCTGCTGCTGTTGCTGTGCTGGTGCTGGGGCTGGCTGTGCCTGGAGGATGTGGTGAGAACTGTCCCCGGCTTGTGGCAGAGCCCTCCAGGTCATGGTGTGCTGCTGTTCACCCAGCGAGCTGTCCACTGGGGCAATGGAGTTGACGAAGGTGGTCAGGTTCATGGACTGGGCAAGGGAGTGAGCCTGTTGGGCAGCTGCTGGCTGTGCCTCGATCTGGATCTCCATTGGCCGGCTGTGCACCACAGTGGAGCCGCTGATGGAGTCAAAACTGACCGTCAGGATAGAGTCAAGCTGCATTTGACGATCCTGTAGGGTAAGGTTGGTCACCGTGATGGGCTGGAGGTTGGTGAAATGGGTGCCGGCCACTGTACTGATATTGGGCGAGACCGCAATGTTAGTCAGCCCAGCGGAGCTGGTTGCCGTGGTAGCATTTGAATCTCCTAGTGTCACGACCACCTAAATCAAAAGAAATAATTTCCTTTTAAAAAAAGTCATGAATACAAATTAAACACTGGAAAGAAAGAATATGTACATCTATACAGAGGCCTTTGCAACTACAGAAAATCTGAAACTGATTAGATGCCTCAAGTATGTTTGCTGCTGCACAGTCAGAAATGCAAAAGGTATACACAAAATATCACAGCTGAATGGGAGCTCTGCTTGGTGTCCTGGCTTGTGCTCACTTTTTAAAAAAAATCATTCACAGAATATGGGCATCAAGGTGGTGGGAAGCTGCCTTCTTGGAGCCACTGTAGTGCCCCCTACAATGCTGTTAGGAAAGGAGTTGCAGTGACAATGAAGGAATGGAATATACAGTATTTCTAAATCAGGATGGTGTGTGGCTTGGCAGGGAATCAGAAAATGATGGTATTTATGTGCACTTGCTTAACAGCGAAACAAAATCACTCGAAATGATTACCCATTCATAATTTCATTGCTGATTGCAGGCCTTTGCTGTGAAAAGATTGGCTGTCACATTTTCTATGTTACAGTACTGTCTACAAAAACCGGCTGTAAAGTATCTTAATACATCCTGAGTCATGAAAGGGATGTCTATAAATACGTCTTTTTTTTATTTTACTGTCAGTGGAGCATTAAAGAAAGACTTGTATTTATATAGCATATTTCACCACCACTACAAATCTCAAAGCACTTTGTGGCAAATGAGATACTTTTGTAGTCACTGTTACAAGAAGCACAGCAGCTAAATTGTGTGCAACAAGCTTCCACCAACAAAATGTGATAACGAACAGATAGTCTGTTTTCTAATGTTGATTGAGGGATAAATATTGGCTAGGATACTGGGGATAACCACTCATTTTTCTTCAATTTAGTGTTGGGATCTTTCACATGAATCCAACGGGAGTGACAGAGTCTCAGCTTTTAAGATCTCTGACAGTGCAAGGAAATTCTGTACTGTCATCAGCCTAATGCTTCTTGCTTAAATTCTGCAGTTGGGATTTGGACCATGAATCTTGTGAATCAAAAGGTGGTACTATTACACCAACTGAGTGATGACTGACACAGGGCCAATCCCTACAAAAGATATGCTGTTTAAAAGGCAATTACTGAAACAGCAACCCTGTTTAAAAGGGGGAGTTCTCTGTCAGTGAACCAGTTTAAAGATGGAGTCACTTCATCATGGCTTATATTGATTACCATATACAAGTTCCAATCTGGTTTTCACCACGATCCCTCACTGACCTGACTCATATTCTGTACTGCAGAATCGGTCTCATCATCAACAGTTCCTGTGAAACTAGTTTCTTTATCTGTGTAAGTGTACATTGTTGCCTCCTCAGCAGCTGTTGCTGATTCATCATCATCGTCCTCATCATCCTCATCTTCATCTTCCTCCTCCTCCTCCTCCTCTTCTGTCTTCCATTTCTTCTTTTGCCCTCGTTTCGATCTTTTCACTTCACCCATTTCTGTTAGCTCGCTCTCGTGTAAGCTGATGTCTTGCTGCAACAAGAAAAGTGTAAAATAAGTTAGTGATAACCATTGTCAAGTACTGAGTGTCAGTCTCAAACACAGAGACACACAAATGGTGATGTGTTACTGTTCACCTCGAGAAAGCAAGTTATTTTGCCAACATACACACTTACATGAATGTTATAATTTGGAACCAAGGACAATAGGTGGAATTTTGGAGTTTATATCACCCATCTCTCCCACTCTATCCACCGTTATTGGTATTGCAAGTTGATATTTGATCTGTTTGATCACTTAGGAATGCACCTTCCTTATCCATCAAGTGCGGGTGTGGAATGTGAAAATGGAGCTGCTGGGTCAGAGCCAGGGATATAATCCCATGTGCCACAAGACCTTCAAATATGTGCTCACACACAGACACAACCGCAACAGCAGGAATCAATGGCTTCAGCATTTGCAGACCATTCCAGGCCTTTTGATCCATTCTGCCTGTACTGGCTCTTGGAAAATGCTATCCAATTAATTCCATGCCTCGCTCTTTCACAATATACCCTTGAGCTTTTCAAATATTTATTCAATTGCCTATTGAAAGTTCAACTGGGAAATTCATTTGTAACAGGAGAGGCTGCTTGGTAAAAATAGTGGTGAAGTAATCATATTTCCACTTGTGATCTTGGGTTCAAATTCAGTCTTGACAATGGACTGATGGAAATCTTCTTCTGCTGGTTCACTTCCTAAGAGCAGACATCTTTTGCAAAGAGTACCAAGCAGCAATCCCACTCAAACCCATAAAAATGGGAGGTATAGGGAAAAAAAATGAACTGGATCAGTATCAGGCAAATTGTTTGGAGGCTGGGGCTGAAGAACATCATTGATGCTGAGGGCGATACTAACTGCACTCAATCTGACCTGGGAGCTGTATGGCTACCAGCATCAGAGCATTTACTGCTTACACTGCACAACTGGAATTGGAAAAATATTCCATTACACACTCAATTCAGGGAGTTTTGGATTTTAAAAGATTTAAACTCTGGAGGGCCAAGAGAAGATGAGACCAGGGAGGGTTAAGATGAAATGGCAAAGGATTCTGGGTACTCCAAGATAGGAAAAAAACTCTTGGCTGTAAGAGCTGCTCCTTTCTTGATGTATTTTAGGTATTGGAGATGATTTCCTCGAATTCCAGGAGCAGCAATTACTGTTTTACATGCTATTGTATTATTTTGGAACTTTGGAGAAAAAAGATCAAAATAATGGCACTTTTAAAAGGAGGAAGACAGACAAAAGGCAGCGACCACATTGTCAGGGAGAGACAGAAAGAAACCTACACTGCTAACTGACACAACAGTGAAATTGCACAGTTACTGCCTTTGCTGTTTTAGTTTATATATCTCTGGACATCGCTGTGCGTCTAGGAAAAATGAACAAACAGTGAAATTCACAGCTGACCTTGGAGGAACCTGTGTGGGAGAGCTCACAGTACAGGAGCAGATAAGTGCATAGTTTTTAAGTGTAATCTTGCTGTAAATCTACAGTAGTGACTAGAGTGTGTTCTTTCTTGATTATATGTTTTATTCAGATCTGTTGTTTGATTAAATTTTAAGAAAATAAACCATAAGTACTAAGTTAGCGTGGAGCATTTTTTTAGAGCAAAAAGGCAGTGCTATTTACTGGGTCTGGAGATTGTAAAGAAGCAAAGATGGCCTTTAGTAGAGTGATGTGCTCCTCCTATCGGCTGTGGGAGTTTAGGGAGAGGATCCATGTTACTGATGATTCTGTCTGTAGGAAGTATCTTTGGTTGTGAATCCTATCATATTGCATGGATCGTTTGGAGCAGCAGTTAGAGGCAATAAAGAATCTACAACAGCGAGGAGGTGTGATGGATGGCAGTTATAGGAAGGGCGAAAAGCTACAGTCAGGTAGATGGGTTAACTGCAAGAAAGGTATGAGTGTTAGGAGGTAGTGCAGGAGTCCTCTGTGGCTATCCCCATTTCAAACAAGTATGTTGTTTTGGAAAATGTAGGGGGTGATGGATTCTCAGGGGAATGTAGCACGAACAGCCAAGTTTCTGGTATCGAGACTGGCTCTCATATAATGAAGGTACGTCGGGTTCCAAGCAATCAATTGTGATAAGGCACTCAAGTTAGAGGCACAGACAGATGTTTCTGCAGCCAGCAGTGAAAAATCAGAATGGTGTGTTGCCTCCCTGGTGCCAGGATCAAGGATCTCTGAGAGGGTACAGAATGTTCTCAAAAGGGGAGAGGGACCAGCAGGAGGTCATTGTACACATTGGAACTAATGACAATGGGAAGGGAAAAGGATGAGATACTGAAGGGAGAAGATAGAAGGTTAGGTAGGTATTTAAAAAGATGGTCCTCGAGGGTAATAATATCAGGATTACTCCTGGTGCTACGATCTAGTGAGGGGAGGAATAGGATAGAGCAGGTGAATGTATGGCTGAGGAACTAGTGCAGGAGAGAAGGCTGGAGAGAAAGTGGGGGGGGGGGAACCCAGGGAGATAGTGAGGAAAGAGATCAATCTGAGACTGATATAGTTGGGAAAAGGAGCGAGTCAAACAGTCAGGGCAGGCAAGAACAAAGCAAAGAACAAGGTAGGACTGATAAATTAAACTGCATTCACTTCAATGCAAGAGGTCCAACAGGGAAGGCAGATGAACTCAGGGCTTGGTTAGGAACATGGGACTAGGATATCATAGCTTTTACAGAAATGTGGCTCAGAGATGGACAGGACTGGCAGCTTAATGTTCGAGGATACAAATGCTACAGGAAGGAAAAGAAAGGGGCTGGGGGGGGGGGGGGGCAAGAGAGGAGGGAGAAGTGGTGTTTTTGATAAGGGATAACATTACAGCTGTATTGAGTGAGGATATTCCTGGGAATGCATCCAGGGAGGTTATTTGGGTGGAACTAAGAAATAAGAAAGGGATGATCACTTTATTGGGATTATTATAGACCTCATAATAGCAGGAAATTGAGAAACACATTTGTAAGGAGATTTCAGTCATCTGTAAGAATAATAGGGTGGTTATGGTCGGAGATTTTAACTTTCCAAACAGACTGGGACTGCCATAATGTTAAGGGTTTAGATGGAGAGGAATTTGTTAAGTGTGTACAAGAAAGGTTTCTGAGTCAGTATATGGATGTACCTATGAAAGAAGGTGCAAACCTTGACCTACTCTTGGGAAATAAAGCAGGGCAAGTGACTGAGGGGTCAGTGCGGGAGTACTTTGGGGCCAGCGACCATAACTCTATTAGTTTTAAAATAGTGATGGAAAAGGACAGACCAGATCTAAAAGTTGAAGTTCCAAATTGGAGGAAGGCTAATTTTGACAGTATTAGGCAAGAACTTTCAAAAGCTGATTGAGGGCAGGTAAAGGGACAGCTGGAAAATGGGAAGCCTTCAGAAATGAGATAACGAGAATCCAGAGAGAGTATATTCCTGTCAGGGTGAAAGGAAAGGCTGTTAGGTGTAGAGAAAGCTGGATGACTAGAGAAATTGAGGTTTTGGTTAAGAAAAGGAAGGAAGCTTATGTCAAGTATAGACAGGAGAAACTGAGTGAATCCTTAGAAGAGTATAAAGACAGTAGGAGTATACTTAAGAGGGAAATCAGGAGGGCAAAAAGCGGAGATGAGATAGCTTTGGCAGGTAAGGTTAAGGGATATTATAAATACATTAAGGGCAAAAGGGTAGCCAGGGAGAGAATAGGACCCCTCAAATATCAGCAAGGCAGCCTATATGTGGAGCTGGATTAATGGTGCTGGATGAGCACAGCAGTTCAGGCAGCATCCAACGAGCAGCGAAATCGACATTTCGGGCAAAAGCCCTTCATCAGGAATAAAGGCAGTGAGCCTGAAGCATGGAGAGATACGCTAGAGGTGCTCTTCCAGCACCATTAATCCAGTATTTGCTTTCCAGCATCTGCAGTCATTGTTTTTACCTCTATATGTGGAGCTGGATGGGTATATGAATATGAAGGGTTTAGAGGGATATGGGCCAAGTGCTGGCAAATGGGACTAGATTAGGTTGGGATATCTGGTCGGCATGGACAAGTTGCACCGAAGGGTTTGTTTCTGTGCTGTACATCTCTATGACTGTTTGTGGTGGTGGTGTGCAAAAACGATAAAGGGTTTTAATTGAGTAAATAAATAATCAGCAGAAGAGTAGGCAATCAAAACACACATATAGGTGACTGTCAAGAGAATGAGACTTGACATAAGGAAACGTTTTTTTAATCTTTGCACAATGGATCGTGATGATCTGCATTCCATTTCTGGAAAGGTAACAGAGGTAGATTCAATGGTAATGTTCAAAACAATCAGATAAATGCTAACAGGGAAAATGCACAGGGTTACTGAGAAAGAGCGGGGAATGTGGAAATAATTGGATAATTCGGACATAATGATGGTCTGAATGGCTGCCTTTGTTTTGATTTTAATGTGGAAACATGTAGGTGTGATGATTTTTTCATGGCATTTGGCAACCAAATTATTGGGACTGTAATGTAATTAGCCAAATATACGATCAAACTGGGTTCGTGACACCACCGTATTTCTGCATTTATTGATTTACCAACGTCTAAGGTTGGGTTTTTTAGTCTTGTGGTAGTTCTAGTAGAGGTGGGCTCCCAATTGAGATGGTGAGAGCCCTAATTAGGGGCAATTTAAATGGCACACCAGTATTTTGCTGCTGGCAGAACAGTCCCAATTACAACTATCCCTAAGTCTGAGCAGTGCCCCATCACCTTCAGTGAGGCTGCCAAAGTTCCTGAGCTGCTGGCCCAGTGATGGAGGTCCCACAACAGTGAGAGCCCTTCATCAGCTGCAGTTACAGACTGAGCTGGTTTGGAGGCCACCTTCAGAGGATTGAAGTGCAGCTTCTGGACCCTCAGCAATTCTTGATTGAAGAGACCCAGAGTTCCCAAAGCACCTAGTCAAATCCAGCCCTTTCTTTCTGTTGCTGCACAAGTACAATAGGATATTGGCAGCAAATCAATGGATGTTTGTAGCTAGCATGGTGTGTCACAAGTTAGGACATCAGGTCCCTCGGACTATCAGTATTTGCCTCAGAACTCCAGAAAAATCATAAAATAACTACATCACAAAAGGAAGCCGTCATATCCATGCTGGCTCTCAAAGAAAGTAACTCAGCCAGTCCCCCTCAAGGATCCTTCCCCTGTAGCTGGCAGCTTGTTCTTTTCAGGTTCTTATTGAATTCCCTTTAAACACCATGATTGACTCTTTGTCCACCACACTCTCAGGCAGCATATTCCAGGACTGAACCTTATGTTTAACCCTATTACATTGGTTCCATGGCCATTAGCTTCCCTTTAGCTTCTAAACCTTCCGGACAATGTGTAAAAAAGCTCCCACTTATACCTCCTCGTAATTTTACCAATCACTTTAAACTGCATCCCTCCAGTTTCTACCCATCCTTGTTTCAAATCTACGGTCAAGACTTCTTATAATTTTATAAAATCAAAGTGAAATCTCCTCCCAATCTTCTTATTTCCAAAGAGAACAACTACAGCTTCTCCAATTTATTCATGTAACTCAAATCCCTTAGAAACATACAGTACGGACCTTTGGCATGTCAAGTGTGCATCGACAACTACTCTCAATGTATCCAAATTCCCACTTTCTAGAACTTGGCCCATTGCCTTCAACATTATGACATCTCAAGTGTTCTTTTTTTTTAAAATGTTGTGATGTTTTCTGCCTCTACTACCCACCCAGACAGTGCATTTCAGATTCCCATTACCCTCTGTGTGAAAAAATCCTCTATAAATCTTCTCTAAACCTTTCAGCTTAAAAATTATGTCCTTGTTAGTATTGACCCTTTAAATACGGGGAACAGATGCTTTCTAAGGAAGGGTCACCGGACCCGAAATGTTAATTCTGATTTCCCTTCCAGATGCTGTCAGACCTGCTGACCTTTTCCAGCAACTTCTGTTTTTGTTTCCGATTTATAGCATTTGCAGTTCTTTTGGTTTTTGCTTTTTATTCACCGTAGCCATGCCCTTCATAATCTTATACACCTCGGATTAGGTCCCCTTTTAACTCTAAAGAAAATAACCCAAGCTTATCCAGCCTCTCTTCTGGACCTAAACTGTTACAACCCATACAACATCCTGGTGAATCTTCTCTGCACCCTCTCCAGTGAATCACATCCTTCCAATAGCGTGGTGACAGAACTGCACACAGCACTCCAGTTGTGACCTAACTAATGTTTCCACATCTCTGGAAATATTTTCCTAAATATTATCTATCACCTTCTCAAGCCTTCAAATCCTTGCTAGGGAGTTGTGCCTAAACCTGATTGCAGCACTTCAGTTGAAGAAAAACCATTATTTTATAAATATTCATCATAACTTCCTTGCTTTTGTATTCTACTTACAATAATATCTACATCTCTACTACTATTCTCTGTCGTGTATTCTATTTGTTCAGCCCTGTAACCAGGTCGCTCATTACATTGTGCTGTCAAGGTCAAAGTACTGCACTGAGCTAATGTCTAACAAAACGTTCTTCTGGGATTGGTATGACAGAAAATAAAGGGCTGATATCTCTCTCAGCATTGTACGCTCCACCAGCCCCCACCCCACCGTTATGGGCTGTTCTACTCACTGGAGCTTCTGAAAGTCAGTCTATCTGAAACACCTCTCACCTCAGGGTGTTTGCGCCTCATGTGCCTGTTCATTGAAGCTCGTGTAGAAACCTTTGTGCCGCACAGGTGACAATTCTGAGCCTCCACCTTTTTGTGAGTCAGCTGTATGTGTTTGAAGAGCATGTATTCAGTGACAAACTTCTTCTCACAGATACTGCAGGTCCACTGCTTTCCAACTGAGCGTGGGAAAAGTGGATGGAGGAGGAAGGAGAGACAAAAGAAAGGGTTTAGAAGTAGGGTCGCTGCTGATTGAAATTGATGTTAAAGTGTTAATTAATGTGAACGTACAAATTAGGAGTGGGACAAGACCATTCTGCCCGTAAAGCCTGCTCCATCATTTAATAAGATCACATCTGATCAGTTTGTCTTTTGAATTCCACATTCCGATCTACCCCAGTAACTTTTGATTCTGTTGCCTAACAAGAAGCTGTCTGCATCCACGTTAAAGATATTTCAGAGAACGCACTTGCACTGCAATCTGAGACAAAGTTCGAAAGTTGTATAACCCTCAGGGAAAACAAAAAATTCTCCTCCTCTTGGTGACAAAAGGGCAATGTTTAATTTTTAAACGATATCCCCTAGGTCCGAACTCAATCATGTCCAGCTTGTCGAAACCCTCCTGGATCTTAAATGCTTCAATTAAATCAGCTCAGCTCTTAGAAACCCCAGTGGGAACAAGCCTGGTCTGTGCAACCTTTCCTCATAAAACAACCTACTCATTCCAGATATCAGCCTTATAAATAAGTGTGTGCTGGAGAAGCTCAGCAGGTTTGGCAGTATCTGTGGAGAGAGAAACTGAGTTAATGTCTGTTATGACACTTCTGTCAGAATTGAAGTTAATCTGAAGCTGTTATATCTTGCTCCAGAGATACTGCCAAATCTAGAGTTTCCCCATATGTTCTCGCTTTATTTTAGACTTTCAGCATCTACAGTACATCAGGAAGTACTTTTATATCAATCTATTAAATCTCCTCCAAACTGTCTAATACATTTACATTATTGTTTAAATCAGGAGATCAAAATTGTACATTATTTTCGAGATGCAGTCTTACCAATGCCTTTTATAAGTGTAGAAAAACACTTGCTTATTTAATTTTTCTCGTAAGGTAACATTATTACTTGCTGCATTTGCATATTAATGTTTTTTTGACTTCTGCTTGAGAACATGCAAATTCCTCTGCACCTCTCAAGTCTGCAGTCATTCTCATTTAAATAACATTCTGCTGCTTCTTTCAACATGAACAATTTCAAATTTTCCCACGTTACACCACATTTTACTAGATTTTTGCTCACTCATTCAACCTATCGATATCCATCCACAACCTACTTATGTCCTTTTCAAAACATATTTTCCTACCTCTGGTGTCATCTGAAAATTTAGCTACAATGTGTTTGGTCCCCTCATCCAAGTCATTGATATCTACTGTCAAAATCTGAGGTCCCAGCATGGGGTTCTATGGAATGCACTTGTCAAATCCTGCCAATCAGATAAAATTTCCCTTTTGCATAATCCCCATTTTCTGTTAGTCAGCCAGTCTTCTATCCATGCTAATATGTTATCTCTACACCATAGGTGCCTATTTTGTGCAATAACTTTTATGTGGTGTCTTGTCAAATACCTTCTGGACACCCAATCTACAGGCTCTCCTATATTCACAGCACACATTACTCTTTCAAAGAATTTCAATAAATTGATTGAACATGATTTTCCTTTCACAATACTTCCTGATTACCTGGAGATTTCTAAGTGTCCACCTATAAGCTCCTTAAAGATCGAATCTAACACTTACCTCATGACAGGTATCAAGCTTATGGTCTCCTGTTTTATGCCTCTCTACCTTTTGTTTTTTTACTTTCCATTCTGATGCATCTATTACTGCATCAGTCACCTATTTTAAGACGCTAAGATGAAGTCTATCAGGACTGTCAACCCACAGCTCCATCAGTTTGCTCAGGACCACTCTCTAGTGAATGTAATTTTACCAAGTTCCTCAATCTAGTTTTCCTCCTGACTTACTGCAATTAGTGGAATGTCTTTGTACCATCTAAGTGAAGGTAGAAGCAAAATAGGTTTTTATTTCATCTGTCATTTCTTCATTTGCCATTAACTACCCATTCTCACTTTCTAGAGGACTAATATTCCCCTTATTATTTATTTAAAGGGATTTTAGAGTATGTAAAAAGGAAAAGACTAAATAGTAACCTTTACTATCAGCTTCTCCTTTTCTAGCTAGTTTCCTCTTATACTTTTAATTTCTTACCTTGACTAATCTTTTAGTAATTCTCAGCCATTCTTTATATTGTGTCCAATCATCAGACCTGCCACTTATTTTTACGCCTTACATAACTTTCCCTCAAGGTTGATGCTTTCATTAAATTCTTCAGTTAAGAAATACTGGGTTCTTGCCTCAGAGTTTTTTCTTTATGGTAAGAACATACTTATTTTGAAATATTCTGAAATATCTCCCAAAATGTTTACCACAACTTTGTCATTGTTCTACCCCATAGCTTTGTATTCCAGTGCATTCCAGCCATCTCAGCTTTCATGCCACATTGTTATGCTTATTTAAGCCTAAAGTACTGAAGTCTGAGACCCACTTTTCTCCCTGTTAAAATGGATGTAAGTATTCAAATATATTGTGGTCACTGCTAAGTAGGGTACCTTTACACTGAATAAGTTAATCAATCCTGCAACATTACACATTACCAAAGCTAGTATAACCTTTCTGGTTGATTCTAAAATGTGTCGCTCAAAGAAACTCTCTCAAGAGTTTGCTATTAACTTCTCATCCAGGCTACCTTTGCCATTCTGATTTTTACACTTTATAATGTAGATTAAAATCATGATTACTTATGACCGAAATGTCGATTCTCCTGCTCCTCGGATGCTGCCTGGCCTCCTGTGTTTTTCCAGCACCACATTTTTCAGCACCTTTATCACAATCAGCCAATAGTTCTCATATACTTTGGCATCATGGTTTTGTTGTGGTTACTCTTAGAGGTTCTGTAGATCACTCTAGCTAGAAGCTTATTTTTCTCCTACAATCCCTCATCTTCGCCCTTTTACATCCTGATCTCATGAACCAAGATCGTCTCTAACTTTTGTACCAAAGTTGTTCTACATTATTAAAGTTAAAAATCACACAACATCAGGTTCCAACCCAATAGGTTTATTTGAAAGTACAAGCTTTTGGAGCGCTACCCAATGAATAATTTGCGCTCCGAAAGCTCGTATTTCCAAACAAACCTGTTGGACTATAACATCGTGTTGTGCCATTTTTAACTTTGTCCACCCCAGTCCAACACTAGTACCTCCACATCATGGCATACATTATTAAAGCTACTCCTCCACCTTGACCCAGCTTCCTATTCTTCGTGAATGTCACATTGCCCTCAATATTTATCATTCAGTCACATCTCTGTCATTGCCATCAAATTATGTTTATTCATTTCAATGTGTTATGATTTTTTTTTTGTAATGAATGCCACACACATTCTAATATGGACTCTTTAGTTTTGTCTGTTACAGAATCATAGAAATGTACATGGAAACAGACCCTTCGGTCCGACCCATCCATGCTGACCAGATATCCCAACCCAATCTAGTCTCACCTGCCAGCACCTGGCCCATATCCCTCCAAACCCTTCCTATCCATATACCCATCCAAATCCCTTTTAAATGTTGCAATTGTACCAGCCTCCACCACTTCCTCTGCGTGAAAAAGTTGCCCCTTCAGTCTTTTTTATATATTTCCCCTCTCACCTTAAACCTATGTCCTCTAGTTCTGGACTCCCCGACCCTAGGGAAAAGACTTTGTCTATTTATCATATCCATGCCCCTCATAATTTTGTAAACCTCTATAAGGTCACCCCTCAGCCTGTGACGCTCCAGGAAAAACAGCCCCAGCCTGTTCAGCCTCTCCCTATAAGTCAAATCCTCTAACCCTGGCAACATGCTTGTAAATCTTTTCTGAACCCTTTCAAGTTTCACAACATCTTTCCGATAGGAAGACGATCAGAATTGCACGCAATATTCCAACAGTGGCTATCCTTGTAACATAATGAAAATCTGCTCAATGAGAACATCTAAAATAAGATTAGAAAGCAATATTAATATGAATTCTTCACTCAATTTCTCAGACTCATTCCTGCAAATTCATGATACATTACACAGGTAAACAATTAGGACCCCTGCTTGCAGCCCAATTCCTCATTCTATATGGACACAATTGCACCCACAAATTAACCTGCCAGTCTATAACTCATCCTTCATGAGCAGTTATTCTACATTGCAGCAAAGGAGGAAGTGAAATCAGCCACTCATGTCTGCGCTGGCTGTTTGAAAGAGCTAATCTCAATTAGTCCCAAACCCCCCACTCTTTCTCTACATCCATGCAAAGCTTTCCATCGCCACTGTAAATAAAAAATCAACCTGTTTTACTCTTAAAGATTCCCTTGTCAAACAAGTTGACTTAGGGTTTTGTGTTGCAGTGTCAGTGTCTCTATCTCTGAGGTTCAAGTCTCACCCGTTCCAGTTGTGCAATAACATCTCTGAAGATGTTAATTGGGAAATACTTAAAAAAAACAAGTTGACTTCTCAAGTGACCAACCCAAAACTGGTGATACACGTAATCCCAGTTTGAATAGTATTGGATTAGTTTGGCAAACACACCAGTATGAAGTAGTTTATGGTTCTCCATACTGTTTCTCTCACTGAAGGTTTTCCCACACAGCTCACACATGAAGTCCTTCACACCTGCAGAGTAAAAGAAAATCATTGCACAGGTTAAAAAATACATTACGCAGCATCTGTCAGCACACATTACACTAAGTTAAACCCCACTATGTGGTACACAGAGGAACTGACAACCCTTTGTGGTATGTCCTGCTTTCTTAGGCCAGCTCTCTCATTGAATTTTAAAACCCAACCCTTCCATCATCTTGCCTGTGTGTATATCTGGAAGTTCCTTCAGCCATCCAACTTACCAAGCTGAGTGTGCTCCTCTAATTCTGGCCTCCTATGCTCCCACAACTTTTAATCATTCTGCCTTTGGCAGTCATTCCCTTAGATGTTGAGACCCAAATTCACTCTCCAAACCTCTGCGCCTGCCTATCTGATTCTTCAATGATCTGCTGAAAATCCACTTCTTTTGGTCACTTGTCCCACTGACATATGTAGCTTGGTTTCAAGTTTTATTTGATAATGATCCCATGGAGCACATTGGGACACTTTATTATGGTAAGGGTGCTATATAAATACATGTTGTTCTTGAGAGCCAGACAGAGATGGGAGGGCAGTGTGGTGATCCTCTACTCCACCTAAACCCTTGTATTGCCATCTTTCAGACACAGGTGAGCAGTAGCAAAGATCACCAGCACAAAATACTCAACTCTCTCCTGGGAGTAGTTCTCCCTACGATAGGGTGAATGAAGAGTCGATTGTGCACAATTATTGTTTCCACTTCAAAAGTAATCACTTTACGTCAGGATGATAAACTCTATTAATAATAATAAACCAGAGATTTTTGTCCGGATGAGATAGAAAAAGATCAGAAGCCAAGGAAGGTAGGTGCAGTTAAGAGATAAATTAATTATTCTGGAATACCTGACTGGCTTGAGAAGCAGAATTGTCTACTGCTGTTCTTAGTTGGAACACAGTCTCCTAATCAAATGATGCAGAGTACTGAGGAGAACAAGCAATGGATCTATGATAGACTTTAACCCAAGCCTCTCTGAAGCAAGAGATTCTCAGCCCTCAATATAGAAACGGATGGAAGTCATACTGTCTTTGGCATTAGCTTGGCTGCTGTGTCAGTAGTTACCAGTGTGTCTTTTGTAGTGTTTAAGCATGTTGACTTTCTGTGCAAACTTCCGATGACACTCCTTGCACTCATATTCTTTAATGCCTTTGTGCAGTTTCATGTGATGTCGTAGCGCATGCTTTGTTTTCATTCCTGGGCACAGAATGGCAAAGAAATGGACATCATTACAAAATTAACAAGACTTCAGCAAAGAGGAAAATTAGAACTCACATGGTTAGTAAATGCACAAACAGAAAAAAGGAACTGGATTGTATATCTGTTGAGAAAGGGGATAAAAGATTTCCCTCAAATTATTTGTTTCATTCACTTTAAGACAGCAAGGCAGTGTGAGTGTGAGGAGAATGTCCGACATTGAAGGATTTATGCATCATCTGTAAAAGGAAAGTATCTGATGTCCAAATTACTTTTCCTTATGCGTTCTAGAGGTTATTCATTGGTTAGAATTCTTAATAAATCTTCAAGACACACCAAGGTCACAGTGTGGTCAGAAATGGAAAAGAGCAGCAGTGCTGCAGAGAGAGGGGAAGACAGTCATCACAGAGAGAAAGAATGCCCACAATAGTGAGAAAATGCTCTGCAGTTAGAGTGAGGAAGGAGATGCCTAAAATAGACAGCAAAGGTGCAGTGCAAAGGGTTGGGGTGGGTTACTAGAGAGAGAGAGAACATGGGCTGTGCACACACAAAGAGAGAGTGGAATGCAAAAGAAGGGGCAGTATTTGAGAGAAAGAGAAGGGAAGTTGTGGTGTGAGAGAGACAGTGGGAGAGAGACAGAGAAGAGGGCAGGGAAAAAGGAAGGGAACAATGAGCAACAGTACGGGGGAAAGTGTGACACCGGAAAGAAGGAACGTGGTGGGGGGGGGGGGGGGCGGGGAGGGAAGAGGGAGAGAAAGATAAGGACAAGGGAGAGTGAGAGGTGGAGAGAGTGAAGCAAGAGACAAGTAGGGACAAAGTGAGAAAGTGTGTGAGGGGAGTAGTCAGCATTTTTCAAATAGATGTAAAAGATCATACTGCACTATTTCAAAGAAGACTAGGGAAGCAGATGCCCTTGTCAATAATTATCTCTCACTATCCCTAATAAATTTCACAAGGTGCTTGTGAAACGCAGACTCTTCTTTAGGAAGAAAGAGTGATCCCAGGTTATATCAGAAGTGATAACACTAAGCATATAGTTCCTACACGCCTCTCCCAATCTGACATGGGCAGCAGGCTGACTCAGACCAAGCTCAACTCCTCCACAGTGCCGCTTGAATAAGATAAGCAACAGTTCCTCCGGTGGCTCACCTTTCCCACATTCCGCGCACAGATAGTCCCGAACATTGTCATGCACCCTCATGTGTTCCTTCAACATATCCCTCCGGGCAAATGACTTCCCACACTGTTCACAGGTATGACTCTTCACTCCTAAACAATGATAGACATATGACGCAGGATAGATTAACAACAGAAGCAAAGGTAATTTCCGATGTCTGGCAACACAAACAATTTATCATCACCACTCTTTGTCCAAATAAAGTCCAAGAGATATTTTTAGGTCAGCTTTATTAAAGGAAATGGGGCTTTCCTTCAATAGTTAGTTATGGACTGTTCCATAGTATAAACCAAATTTGCCACTCTTTGTATTCTAGCATTTTGATCAATCATTCTTTGCTCTGTATGTCAGGAGTGCTTTTGCAGTTTTTGTTTTTACTCCAAGAGTAACTATGCACCTCTGAAACAATCTCAGATCATCTAATATAAAGCAAGCTTGCAGTCTTTAGGAGGATGAAATAATTGATTAAATCTTTGCAAGTGCATCTTCTTCTGCTTACAGGAACGGATGGGTAGAGGAGATAGGTTTAAGGTGAGGGGGAAAGATATAAAAGGGAACCAAGGGGCAACCTTTTCACAGAGAGGGTGGTGCATGTATGGAACGAACTGCGGGTACAATTGCAACATCTAAAAGACAATTGGACAGGTACATGAACAGGAAAGGTTTAGAGGGATATGGGCCAAATGGGACTAGATCAGTTGAAGTTTGCGTGGATGAGTTGGATTGAAGGGTCTATTTCTATGTTGTATGATTCCATTTGTGACTGCTACCTTTTAACTGGTCACAATTGGCAGCCACACCCAGCCTAAATTTGATGCTTCCTCAGATGATCAGAATTAAAAACCTTTGATTTATCCCACTGTGTGGGAATCTGCAGGCTCAGTGGCTTCAAATGGTTGTGGAACATCATTGTCATTGCAAGTGATTTCACATCATTGTAAATTGTTCCACTGATGTAGGGAACTTAAAATCCATGTTCTGAGTAAATCAGAATGAACGCAAATGCTTTCCCCACCCAAATTAAAACATACAATCTTGAGAAAGCAGGTATTGGTTTGAGATTAATCAAAAGTTGAATCTTGCTTGTATTTTTGTTTTTCTAAGGTGTGAGAAGGCAAGGATTTGGAGGAATTGGAAGTGTGATTTGGACAATGAGACGGTTTACCTGTGTGGATTATTTTGTGACGTTCCAAGTTCCCAGTACTGTTAAAGATCCTTCCACAGATATCACAGGGATGGATGTACCTGGAACAGAAATACAACCACAAAGAGGGAACAGATCAGACAGGAATAAATCCAGCACAATACAGACCTTTAAGAAATTAATTCAGAGGCTTTGCAATTGCTATAAAAAAAAAGTCTCACTGATACAAATAAGCTAGAGGCAGTGCAGAAAGTAGAAAACAGACCAATGAGCGTACAAATAATCAGGAAAAACTGAAGAGGTCAGACCCCTTTTCAACTGAAGAAACCGAGAGATGATCCGATATTGGTCTATAAGATAGTGAACACTTTTATAGTGTAGCCATGGAGATGTTTTTAAGTTGTGGAGAAAGCCAGAATTTGAGCCAAAAATATAAAAATAATTATTAATAGATTTGACTGGAAATGTAGCTGGAACGTCTTTATCCAGGGATTTGTTTGAACATGGAACCCACATCATAGTTGAAGTGAATAGCATAGATGCATTTAAAGGGAAGCTAGACAAACACAGAAGGGAGCAAAGAAAAGAAGGTTACATTGATGGAGTTAAATAGAAACAGGTGGGGAAGCACTTTAAGTGGAGCATAAACTCATTGTGGTTGTTTCAACTGAACAAAACAGCCATTCTCTGGTTCATTCCTCAGCGTAATGTTTTGACCAATTACAATCAAACTACCTGTTTAAATTTAAACAAACCTTGACAGTTTAGAAATACTACAGTATGGAACAGGCCCTTAGGCCCTACAAGTCCACACTGACCCTCCAAAGAGTAACCTACCCAGACCCATTCCCCTACCTCATATTTACCCCAACTAATGCACCTAACCTACACACATCTCTGAACACTATGGGCAATTTAGCATGGCCAATTCACATAACCTGCACATCTTTGGATTGTGGGAGGGAAAAGGAGCACCCAGCTGAAACCCATGCAGACACGGGGAGAATGTGCAAACTCCATACAAATAATCGCCTGAGGATGGAATCAAACCCGGGTCCCTAGTGCTGTGAGGCAGCAGTGCTAACCACTGAGCCACTGTACCACCCTATAACTGCCAGTCAGCTGGCTGGCACACTGTCCATGGCAAAGCTCTATCAATGTCCACTTGCCAACCATTCAGTACTCTATTCTCATACAATATAAAATGTTGTTCCCCATTACATTGGTATTCATGCTAATGTCCTGATAAGTGAAAGATGAAAGGCTTTGAAAAAAATGTCTCTTTCAGTAATTCTCAATTCTGCACTGCAAGACAACAACTCAATATGATGGGTTCTGTCACTCCTGTGGCATTTCCTTCCTGTACCTCCTGCTTGTTTTCAGGCCCTTGCCCTAGCATTTACCTCACGTGAGCTTAGAATCTGCCCAATAATAGAGTCCTTAGTTATAGCAGGGATCACAGGCCAAATCCAGCCTTATCCTTCAAAGTTTCACACATTTCTACACTGCCAGCATTGGGCCTATTGACAACTGTCATCTTGTTCAATCCAGGCCAAGTGCATCAATCATTAACCAAGTCAGTATGGCTAGTAAGTCAGTGGCTGACATGGCCCAATAGGGGCAGAGGGATAGGTCTGGTAATCACTTGAATGGGATGATAGATGTAATTCTTAGCATCCGAATTCAAATAACTGTGCATGCTAAGCTTTATCCAGAGTTGTCACAATCGGACACATTAAAGTACTGACATAACGTAAGGGTCTAGCTGCTTCAACTCCACCAGTATACCTGTGCATACTTGGTACCTCTAAATCTTGACACATGCGCATCTGTGTATTTTGTGTCTGATCCTATCCAAATGGATAACATAGCACTTTGTCTTCAGGCCCTCAGGTATAGCGATGGACGACCACTAGTTTAGCAGTTGGCATATACAGAGTCAGCCCTAAAGCATCATTGGGATATAATCCACTCACTTTTGCACATTGGGGTCAGAATCTGGCAATTCTTCCCTGTGAATGACCATGTGGGCATGATAGGTGGCCTTCAGTGCAAAGCGACGATTGCAGATCGTACAGCCGTAGCCCTTCTCCTTATGAATCTCCATCAAATGTTTCAAATACTGACTCCCTTTTGCGAATGTAGCCTGGAAATAGCAACAGAATGATCAGCAAAATAAAACTGGATGCTTCCCACAGGTCTAGCAGCATCTATGGGAAGAAAGCAGTATTAACATTTTGAGTCAGTACCTAAAGAAGAATCACCAGACTTGAAACGTTAACTCTGCTTTCTTTTCACAGATACTGCCAGACCTGTTGAGTTTCTCCAGCAATTTCTGTTTTTGTTATAGAATGGTCAGTGTTAAGTGTAATCCTAATCTGATCAATATTTCTGGCTTCATACATAGTCACCCGATTGAGATTTAATCGAATAATCAGTATATCAGAACTTAGTGTTCCCTGGTACATACACACATGCACACTGGCTGATGAGAGCTGCGTATGTGTAGTCAGGTGCAGTTTTACCTCAAAAAAAATGAACAAATCTATACTTAATTATTTATGAACAAAGGGAAAAGGAAGGAAGAGGCCACTCAGCCCCCTGAGCCTGTTCTGACTCATAGCTGATCTGATTGCTCCACATTACTACCTATCCTATAACTTTTCACCCTCAGCTTATTATGAACCTATGCAGCTTTGTCTTAAAACATATTTAAATATTCTGCTTCCAGTGTCTTTAGAGGAAGAAAGCTCCAAAGACTTAAGACCTTCTGTGACAAAATATTTCTCCTTAATGGTGTCTGAAATAGGTGACTCCTTAATTATAAACAGCGTCTACACACACAACACCTCAAAGGGGTTGGGAGAAGCTAATTTATAAAGAAATCCAAACAGCAATTTGGTTGACTGTGACAACGTTAGCAATCACTTAAAACAACAATATCTTAATGCACACAACATGGCAAACATGTCGAGACAATTCACAGAACGGATTTTTAAACAAAATTTCATAGTAATACATTAAGAGATATCAGAACAGGTGACTGAATAAAGTACATTTGAATGGGGCGGGGGGTCTTAAATGTCCTTTGTTGAAGATTCTTAATAACAGACAGAGACTTGCCTGGCATTTCTTACAGCTGTATTTATGTGGAATGGGTTCATTCACTCCATCGGACTGTTCTTCCGTTTCTTCTGCTGTGATCCCGAGTTTGCTGATGAATTGCTCTCGTTGTTGCTCATTCATCAGTGGAATGTCCTGCAACAAGAGTTAGGAGGATGCCACACAGTAAAGATCAGACTGTATGATTCCCATATCTCTGAGTCTTGCCTCAATGTGAGACACCTTTGCAGTTTCAAATGCTGCAGGACAGCATCGCACTGGGCTTAACAGAATGGCCTTTGCATCACAACTACAAGGTGCCAGATAGACAATCATGTCAAATTCAAGTTGCCATAGTCTTATTAGACCATAGGGCTCCTCTTTCATTACAGAAAGACGACTGTTGGTTATTTAAGCAGGGGGCCACTGTATCTCAGGCAAGGGAAGAGGCTGAGAAGGAGAGTCCTTCATGGTAACTTCAACCGGTGTAGGGATTGAACCCACGCTGTTGGCATCGCAAGCCAATCTGCCAACCAACCCCCACAGGCAATCATGTTCTCTACTCAGTACTTGAGAATAACTTTATAGAAGGATTTTGCTTCTGCCACAAAAATACCTGAATCTATATTTATATACGCTGAAAAATGTGTTGCTGGAAAAGCACAGCAGGTCAGGCAGCATCCAAGGAGCAGGAGAATCGACGTTTTGGGCATGAGCCCTTCTTCAGGAATGAGGAGGGTGTGCCAAACAGGCTAAGATAAAAGGTAGGGAGGAGGGACTTAGGGGAGGGGCATTGGGAATGCGATAGGTGGAAGGAGGTTAGGGTGAGGGTGATAGGCCGGAGAGGGGGTGGGGACGGAGAGGTCAGGAACCGACCTGTGGCTGAACACTTTAACTCCCCCTCCCATTCAGCCAAGGGCATGCAGGTCCTTGGCCTCCTCCATCACCACACCATGGCAACACGACGCCTGGAGGAAGAGCGCCTCATCTTCCACCTAGGAACCCTTCAGCCACAAGGGATGAATGCAGATTTCTCCAGCTTCCTCATTTCCCCTCCCCCCACCTTTTCTCAGTCCCAACCCTCAGACTCAGCACCGCCTTCTTGACCTGCAATCTTCTTCCTGACCTCTCCGCCCCCACCCCCTCTCCGGCCTAACACCCTCACCTTAACATCCTTCCACCTATCGCATTCCCAACATCCCTCACCGAAGTCCCTCCTCCCTACATTTTCTCTTAGCCTGCTTGGCACACCCTCCTCATTCCTGAAGAAGGGCTTATGCCCGAAACGTCGATTCTCCTGCTCCTTGGATGCTGCCTGACATGCTGCGCTTTTCTAGCCACACATTTTTCAGCTCTGACCTCCAGCATCTGCAGTCCTCACTTTCTCCTTCTATATTTATATATCAGTGTTCATGCATAACAGTGAAAGGTAGTCAAAGAGGAGAGAAAGCCAATTAACAGTAATCTGCAGGGAAATCCAGCCACCAACAAGAAATGCCTTTCTGAGAAACAAGTCAAAATACCTGTAACCACAACCAACCATAGCAATGACACAATAACTAGCATTTACACAAGAGATAAGATAGGTTTATACAGTATCGCTGATACAGGAAAATATCTTATGGTTCTGACAGGCAACTGACTGTGTGGAGTTTGCACGTTCTCCCCGTGTCTGCGTGGGTTTTCTCCGGGTGCTCCGGTTTCCTCCCACACTCCAAAGATGTGCAGGGTCAGGTGAATTGGCCATGCTAAATTGCCCGTAGTGTTAGGTAAGGGGTAGATGTAGATGTAGGGGTATGGGTGGGTTACGCTTCGGCGGGGCGGTGCGGACTTGTTGGGCCGGAGGGCCTGTTTCCACACTGTAAGTAATCTAATCTAAAAAAAAAAAAAAAAAATTACCGCATAAAATTGGACACTGTGTCACATTAAAAATATTGGGACTGCTTGAGTAACAAGGGAGGTTTTATTGATCGTCTTATTGAAAAGAACGCTGATGATATGTTAAGGGGTTTCGGAAAGCAAATCCAGTTCTCAGGGTCTAGACAGCTGAAGATAGTTGGTAGTGGTGCAGTGATGAATATCAGGGCTGTGTAAGAAGCCGAAATGAGAGGAACACAGACATCGTGGTGGGTTGTGGGGATTGAGAAAGTCACAGAGAGAGGAAGGAGCAAGGACATAGGGGGGGATCTGTAAATAAACATGGGAAATTTATGGTTTTGAAATAGGAGGCTACAGTGATAGTCTATTGTTAATTGGTTTTAATTTTTCCAAACTCTCTCAATTCAGAGATGGTGCCATCTGACCAGAAGTTGGCTAAAGGAACTCCTTTATTCAAAATGGGAGGGATACAGAAAATTACAGCCTGTTAGCTTAACATCTATCAGACAAAAAACATTAAAATAAAAATTAAACAGTGAACTTAAATATACTCAAGGTAATCAGTCGGTCAACGTGTCTTTGTGAAATGGAAATCACGTTTGACCAATTTACTGGAGTTCTTTGAGAAGGCAACACATACTGGACAAAAAGGTGGATGTACTGTACTTAGATTATCAAATGCCTTCTAGAAAGTGGCACATCACAGGCTATTCTGGCAAATAAAAGTTCATGTATAGGAGACTGGTTAGCTAACAAGTAGCAGTAGGCATAAATGTGACGGTAAAGATTGTAAAGATGAGTGCACTACAGGGATTGGTGTTGGAGGTTTCATTATTTACAATTTATGTAATTACCTTGGATGAAGGGATGGAAGGTTCAAGATAGCCAATGACACAAAGACAGGTAGAAGAGTCGGTTGTGAACAGGACATATGGGAAATACAAAAAATATGTTGATTGGATAAGTGAGTGCACAAAGACGTGACAAATGGAATATACTATGAGAAAACGTGAAAAAGTTCATTTTGTCAGGAAGAATTAAAAAGAGGTATATCATCTCAACAGTGATAGATGCAGAGCTCTGAAATGCAGGGGGACCTGGGTGTCTGTGTGCATGTATCACAAAATTTGCAGGAACAGCAAGTAATTAGGAAATCTCTAAATGTTTTTATTTAGTGCAAAACAATGGACTATAAAAGTAGGGAAGTTATGTTTCAGTTATACAGGGCACTTGTGAAACCACATTTGGGGTGCTGTGCATTGAAAACAATTCACTCAATCCCCATGCTTTTGGATCAATGTTGATGAAAACAGGATCACATTTAACACTGATGCCTCTGCAAAGTTGCCAATATTCACTGACTAAGCTGACGCTTAGGCTGAACTTGCCATTCTTACATTAACTCTACTTTATATAATCAGCATTTCCAGGAGGAGAAGTACAACAGTATCAGGGAATGTTATCACTGCATGAGTTTCAATTTAGTTATGATCTCGAAATAAAAACCCAAACAATGAATGGTATCAGTGAGCTGAAGAGGTTACTGTGTGAAAATCAAGTTTCACCAAAAACATAGAGGTCAACCTTTCGGAAGACATGAAGAGGAACAGGCCATTCAGCCCCTTGTGTCTGTTTCACCATTCACTGGGATCATGGCTGATCTGTGGCCCAACTCCCTATACCCACCTTTGGCACATAATCCTTAATGCCTTTGCTTGACAAAAATTCATCTGTCTCAAATTTAAAATTTACAGATGATCCAGCATCCACTGCCATTTGTGGAAGAGACTTCCAAACATTTACCACCCTTTGGAAGTAGAAGTGCTTCCTAACATCTCCCTCTGAGCAGTCTGGCCCGGATTCTCAGAGTATGCCCCTACTTCTTTAACACAAATAACATTTAAGCGTTATAAATTACCCTCTCCCAGCAGCTCACTAAGACAGACTGGTCTGTTCGAGCACTGTTTCCACCAAAGCCATCCCTAAAAATAACACAAAAAGAACACAGTGTGCACCATTGAGGAGTTAGCCTTGACTTTACATATTGACAAGTGTGGGCATCAGGACTCGAACAGCTGCCTTCAATGATCTGCCATTCTGTGATGCTATCAACAAGCAGGTTTGACTTCAGCTGCAAGAGGGTGGCAATTGACTTCTTTTAGCTAAAATGCAGATTGACTTACATGTGAGGTATATGGAAAATTAACATTTTTTTCTGCCAAAAGTTGGGAGTCGACTTAGACACAAGCTCAACCATTACTCAACTGTTCATGGTCTCCGTTTCCGATGTTCACTGCAATTATTGGATTAACGTATTATAGCACTTTTTTATCCCCAACCTTAAAAAAAATATACCTTAAAATGGACATGAGTGTGATCCCTCAGGACATCTACACGGTAGAATTTGCGTCCACATATCTCACAGGTGTATTTCTTGTCCCCATGTGTCAGCAAGTGCTTATTCATGTTGCTTCGACAGGAAAATACCTACCGACAAAATTAAAACAGGAGACGTGTGAACAAGCATCATATTACGTAAATACTTCCCCCCAACTTTGCAATCGTTTTCTGTCCACATACTAAACAGAAAGTTTCAGCCTTGTCATTTTAACTAACTGATTGCAAATCACTCTTATAACTACAACTTTTATTTACATAATGCCTTTGATTGAATAACACCCCATTACAAAACAAAGTAAGACACCAAGCTACAGGAAATATTTCGACAGATGACTAACAACTCGATCAAAGGGAGAAGTTTTTAAGGAGTGTCTTAAAGCAGGAAAGCCAAATAAAGAAGTGAAAAGATGTAGGGAGGGAACTCCTGAGCTTGTGGCCTTGGCAGATGAAGGCATGGTCACCAATGATGGAGAGATTATGATCGGGAATGACCAAGAGGTGGAGTTATATGAACGAAGATCCTGGAGGGCTAGAGGAAATAACAGCAATAGGAAGGGATTTAAATTCGACGACAAACACTTTAAGGCATTGCTGAACTAATGTACTAATGTGAGTCTGCGACCACTGGGACAAAGGTAAGTGCAAGTTAGGACACAGGCAGTAGAGTCTTTGAAGACCTTGAGTTAAAGGGAGGTGGGATCATGTGGGAGGTCAGTCAGGAGTGTGTTAGAATAGTCAAGGCCAGAGCACAGATAAAGGGTTTCAGAGACAGCTGAATTAAGTAGGAGTGGTCAGGTGATGTTATAGAGGTGGAAGTAGGCAATCTGAGTGACAGTATAGATTATGGTTGAAAGCTCACCTTGGGTGAAATATGAAACTGTAGTTGCAAACAGTTGAGAAGGACTAAGTTTTGGCAATGAGGTAATGCAGGTGTGACTCCATTGCCACAGTCACAGGGAATAGCAAGACTTTGGGTGGAAGTATTTCTAATTCAAAATATTCCTCCCTCCCTGCCCTCTCACCTTTAATCTGCCCTTTGGTTGACAGTTCCACAAATAGAGACAAGGACCTGCTATCAGAATGGAGCAGTTCCTCAGAATGGAGCAAACAGGGGAGTGGAAGAGTGAAGTATCAAAATGTAGGCGTTAAGAATTTGGTAGATGGTTCAATGATACTGAATGGATGGTTAAGTGGCAAGAATTACATGTCACCAATACACATGAAGCAAAAAAGATGTTCATTTTTTTAAAACACATTTTAGTCCCTCATATTCCTATACCCATTGTAAAGTGTCCATTATTTCTTGTACCTTTCCACAGACAGGGCACCCCGAAGGCTCCTTCTTATACTTCACCATTCCATTGGTCTCACTTTCGTCTTTTTTTGCACGTTTGCCACCTATTTATAAAAAAAGTGAAAAGGAATTCATTTAAAAATAAAGTTGCATTGCCATTATACAGGTCCAAGAAAGCAATGAAAACCAAAGTGATCAGAACTCGATCATCAGAAAAGTAACTATCCTATGCAATGATCAGAAGAGTACAAAAGTTTCAGTAATGGGTAAATTATTCTGAGCAATTTTATATTAAATTGTAAAGTAAATCACACTCCAAATGGCATTTTTAAAAATTATGACCATATACAAATTATGCAACAGATTAGCCCGAAAATGGCAACTTTCCAAAAAGAAATAATTTAAGCAAAATGACAATTTGAATCCGATACCCTGTAACATGGTAGTTAATCACTCATTGAAAAAGCCAGTTACAATGCTCCTGACTCCCCAGCTCATCATCTGCTCAAAGCCTTGGATACACAAGTTACAATATGACTTTTCAAAAAAAAATCACTTCAAGATCATGTCAATGAACTAAAATGTTAAAGTGATGAAGATTTGATAGGGTCAATATAGAGAAATTACTTTGACTTGTGGGGGAGAACAGATCAATAACATTCGAGCTGGGCTGTTCAGGAGTGAATTCAGGCAGAATTTTATCCAGAGCAGTGCAGCAGAAATCTAGAACTTTTGTTCCTGAAAAGACTGATGAGAAAATTGGAGCTTTCAAGAGTGAGATTAACAGTTTCTTGCTGCCACGGGATATAGAACAGTGGAAGGTTTATTTGAGATGAAATGCAGATTAGCCATGATCCAAGGGTATAGTACAGCATTCCCAAGGTGCAGTATGGTGTACTCCTATCCCTATGTTCTGAAACTTATACAATCCAGTATTAAATAAAGAGGATGCCAAAAATCAATCTTTTGATTGATCCCATCAAATAAGTAACCAACTATGTTAGAATTGTTCCAAAGAGGCCTACAATGTATGGACAAACCCCATACATTTGCTCAAGATCAACAAAGGCCATAAGGTACCTTCTGTGTGACGCCTCTGGTGGTCCAACATAACATCCTTCCGGTAGAACATCTTTCCACAGGTGTCACAGGAAAACTTCTTGTCTCCGTGCTTTTTCTTGTGTTTCGAGAGGTTACTGTTGGTTGAGAAGAACCTGAAGCACATGTCACACTGGAATGTTTTGTCGTCTAAATAAAGAAAAGCACACAAAGATGCAGGAGAAGACTAATTAGCTGCAAGACAGCTTGCAGCACAAGCAGGGATGTGCATAATGATAAAATAGTCCAATCCAAAGGGAGACCGTTCGGCCCATTGTGTCTGTGCAAGATCTCTGAAACAGATAACCAATCAAGCCCACTTACCCTATTCTCTCCCTTTAAGCCCTACAATTTTCTGTTCTTCAAATATTTATCCAACTCCTTTTGAAAGCCACGTTGAATTCACTTCAAGTCACATTTTACCAATTTTAATCCTTTCGTTAACTTATACCTTATGTTAACTTTGATCCAGTTAATCTGAATATGCCAAGGCAATTGCGCTAAACTGAGCCCAAGATGCATTTTTTTTTGTAGATCTTGTTAGCTGAAGCATGTTGTGGGAAGATGCAGTACCAATTCTAGATATGACAGAAAAATCTATAGGATGTTGCTTAAAGAGAAAAAGCAAAAACCTACAGAAACGGAGTCATTGTAAAGATGAGACACTCTGGAGGTCTAAAGCACATTCTATCTGCAGGACTCCTCCAAGCTCTAAACCCCTCTGGCTAAATAAACTTGACCAGAAAATTTTCAATAGCTCCCTTATCTGATCTATGCTAAGCAAGCTGATCTCAGGCTGGGCAACAACTGGGCTAAAGGTGGCCTCAGCACCACTGAGATAGGGACGGGTAACGTTCGTCAAAGCTTACATGCAATTGGTCTACATTAACAACATTTTCATACAGAGCTATCCACTTCCACCGACAGCAAATTTACCTCTTTTACCTGTTCGGCAGTTGTGAAACTCCAGTGCAGTCCTGATACGGAAAGCTTTTAGACAGGTATTACACTGGAACAGGTAGCTGTCATCCACCTGGGGAGTAACAGCAGACAGTATTATAACCTGTTACACAATGACTGGCTGTTCAGTTTACTAACTGGCACATACCATAACTAGCATAATAAAGCTATCTACAGTGTAATTGGTTTAATCATTTTATGTATTTAATAACAATATGATATATGCTACAAACTAGAATACAATGCAATATACAGGTTTAAAAAAACTGATATTCAAAATGAACTTTGGAAGTAGGGATATAATAGATACTTTATGCTTATAATATTCAAACATGTATCTGGATAAAACATATACCAATAGATTTGATCTTAAAATAGAGTGCCCCTTTAGTATCATGTCCAAACACTGCTAAACACGTAATCTGGCTACTACCACATGCATCACACAGAACTTTACAGCAAAGAAACAGGCCATTTATCAAAATAGGAAGTTATGTTTCACATGTGCTTCCCGCACCCTCAATGCACCCAACTCAACAAATGTTTACTTTTCTTCTTGTCTCCCACATGAGGGGTGTCAGCATCAAATCTCAGAATCATACAGCACAGAAGGAGGCCATTTAGTCCATCCTTTGGAAGAGCTGTCAAATTTGCTTTTAAATTCAATTATTGATTGGGAAGATTTTCTTTTGAACTTCAGTGTGTATGAAATGAAACTTTATCTCCAAGTTGATGGTAATTGGATTTTCATGGGCAGAGTGATAACGGTTGGTGTCAAAGATGGATTGGATAGGATGAGTTGTTGCCTTTGACAGACTCGTAACCAAGTGCTCAAAACTCTATTGTGCCGTTCTGAGTACATGCAAGTAGAAGGCTTCTCAGAGTTCATCTCTAAACTATAAATAGAATACTTTATTGGACATCATCTACTATCACTCTTGCCTCTTTTAAGATCTGATAACCATAGAGCTTTACCCTGTCACTTTCAGCTCATTTGGTAAATATTTGGACTCAGAGGTGATGGTGTTAAATACTAATCTAAAGAAATTAGTTCAAGAGTAAAGGATGCTGCTCCAGTGCAGTTCTGAACAGAGTGCTGCATTATTGGAGGCTATCATCTTTTGAATTGGAGGCTCTGGTTGCTCTCTGATGAATGAAAACAATCCCATTGGCCTAGTCAATTTTTACCCCTCAAGCAACATCTCTAAAATAGATGGTTAGCTCGCAATCACATTAGTGTGTGGGACCTTGCTGTCTACAACTTGTCTCCCTTGTTTCCTGCATTACAATACTGACTGCACTTCTAAACTACATCATGCTATAAAGCACTTTTGGTCATTGGAAATGGTGAAAGACACAATATAAATACAAGCCTGCCTGTTTCCCTCCACCCTCCAAGCATTATACAATCCAAAGATTTTTAAGATCCATCTAAACTACTTCCTGATTTACCTCATCTGCTCAAAGATTGTGGTAACCCTTGATTTCCAATTGTAAAACTGTAAGAAAGGTTTCTGGTAAATGATTGTAAAACACATTACAAGATGGTCTGAGGGGGATTCTGTTTGCTATCTTCTCCTTTTGGTGCATAGCACAAGAGTGGGGGGAGGGGGTTGGCGATATTACTTTATTTCCCCTTCCCCCACCTCACCCTAGTTCTAAACTTCCAGCTCAGCACTGTCCCCATGACTTGTCCAGACTTGTCCTACCTGCCTACCTCCTTTTCCACCTCTCCACTCCACCCTCTCCTCCCTGACCTATCACCTTCATCCCCTCCCCCACTCACCCATTGTACTCTATGCTACTTTCTCCCCACCCCCACCCTCCTCTAGCTCACTGCCTTTATTCCTGATGAAGGGCTTTTGCCCGAAACGTCGATTTCGAAGCTACTTGGATGCTGCCTGAACTGCTGTGCTCTTCCAGCACCACTAATCCAGAATCTGGTTTCCAGCATCTGCAGTCATTGTTTTTACCTCGATATTACTTTCTTGCCCAACTTGCTGTAGCAAACATTGCTAATGTAACTGTGGGAAACTTAAAAATAGAGCATTTTGTTTGAGTTTCTCACCTCATTCCTGCTGTGCTTATAAGAGACATGTTGTTTCAGACTCTCCTTCCGGCTAAACTCTTTCTCACATTCATCGCACTTGTAAAGTTTATCACCTGTAGGCAGAGAAGAATCAAATTAACATGTTCTGACCCTGTCATTAAAGGGTCAATCCAGCATGGGCCAACAGAGGTCAGCAATAGTACAGGGGAACCTCTAAAGGCCTCCACCCATCAGCAATTTGACAGAAAAAGTTCAATCATTCAATTTTTGCAGATGGTATAAAGGAACTTAATGCTCACTGTGCAGAAAGAAACATAATAATTCAATATCTATCCGTCAGTATACCTTAGTGATGTTGGTAGAATTCCATTAAATGAAGACAAGCCTTGTAGAAATTTTACTTTGCCTCTACCAGTTTGAGGTCATGATGTGGAGGTGCTGGTGTTGGATTGGGGTGGACAAGTCAGAAGTCACACAACACCAAGTTATTGTCCAACAGATTTCTTTGAAATCACAATCATCATCTTCCCAAGGGAAGTCCTTCACCTGACGAACAGCGTCGCTCCAAAAGGTTTTGATTTCAAATTAACCCGTTGGACTATAACCTGGTGTCATGTGACTTCTAACTTTGAGGTCATATTCAACAAATATTAATCTGAAAGGAACTTTGTTCCATTTTTATTCCTCGTTATAGCTGACTAAGACTTCTATGGAGGGAGCTTTATCTTCCCTGACCTGCTGCACATAAGAAGACAGCACAGATTATTATCACTGTATCTAGGCCATGTTATAGCTCATCTGGGAATCTTTACTGCAGCCATGTGGAGCAGACTCTGTTCTTTGTCTAACCTATGCTATGATTTGGAGGTGCCAGTGTTGGACTGGGGTGTATGATGTAAAAAAATCACACAACACCAGGTTATAGTCCAACAGGTTTAGTTGGAAGCACTAGCTTTAGTAGCGCTGCTCCTGCATCAGGTGATTGTGGAGATTAAGATTGTAAGACAGAATTTATAGCAAAAGTTTAAAGTGTGACATAAGTGAAATGATATATTGAAAAAGACCTGGATTGTTTGTTAAATCTCTCGTCTTTTAGAATGACCATGTTGGTTGCAGTTCTTCCATATGTAAATTGCAAAACTTCTTTTAAAAGTTACATTCTCAAGTGAACTTTAACAATTGGTGTCATGTTGGCCCAGATAAGGTATTAGCTTCCCTGTGTGGGGCTGTCTGTGCCACAAAGGTCAGACTGATTCTAATTTAAAAAACGGATTTAAAGAATCTTACATGGATCCATGCAGTTTTTGAACAAAGTAAAATGAAATTCTGCAAGTAAATTCACCCACACATGCATGCGTGTGTGTGTTGCCAGGGGGGGGGGGGGGGGGGGGGGGTGTGTGGGGGGGAGAAACGGGGTGTATCATGAGTGTTTGTGAGCAGCTGTGTGAGAAGGTGTCTTATTCTCCACAATCACCTGATGAAGGAGCAGCACTCCGAAAGCTAGTGCTTCCAAATACACCTGATGTACGGTAACCTGGTGTTGTGAAATTTTTAACCTATGCTACACAGCCATGCTGTTAACAATAAGTGTGCATATTGTCACTGCCATTTATTAGCCACCTGTTACTGCTGAAAGGTACACCTGAGTGTTGGATGAGGTGAAGCGGCTCCCCGGCATGTGCAAAATCACCACGTTACCAGGGAACCAGAGAACTAGCAAGTGCCCTGATACTATACTCCACCATGGGATATCACACCCTGGGCAAGATTACAACAGTCTTTTGTAAACTAAAATAGGGGGAAAGTTGTGTATTTGTATAAAGGATTCCCAAGTTAGTGATAACACAGGTGTTTACATTTACAGAAAAAGAACATACACAGCAGACATTTTAATGCCTTGAGTATTTGTTTGTTCTTTGTAAGAGTACTTGAAGTTACCATGGGAGCGAATGTGTCTCTTTAGGTTGCTGCTGTTGTTGAAAAATTTGTTGCAGAGGTGGCACTGATAGACTCGCTGGTCACCGAGACCTCTCAAGATCTTTCTGCGTGTATCGGGCCTGTGGGATGGTACAAGACTGTACATCATCTTCAACTGCATTGCACTGCTTATAAAGGCATTCCTTCACAAAAATCACAAGGTGAAAATGGATTAAGAAATACAATAAATGTCTCCACCCACAGGACTACACTGAAATTACGGCATGGAAACAAGTAGAATTAACCCTTGATTGTGTTATCATAAGATTAGGGGTGAAAGGAGGCCCTTTGGCCTAAGGCATCTACTCTGCGATTCAATGAGATCTGACAATCTCAACTCCACTTTTCTGCCTTTTCCCCTGAAACCGTGATTCCTTTACTAATTAAAATTCTGTCTACCCAAGGCTTGAATATATTCAACATCACCACACCTACATAAATTACTGGGAAAATTCAGCAGGTCTGGCAGCATCTGAGGAAAGAAGAATTAATGTTTTCAGGTCCAGTGATTCTTCTTCAGAATAAGACCTGCCGAGTTTTCCCAGCACATTTCAGTTTCGTTTCTGATTTCCAACTTCCGCAATTCTTTGGGTTTTTTTGATCATCGCATCTACTCCCCACTACTCTTGGTATCATCAATGTTGCCATCCTTTTGCCTCCTAAGCTCATGAATCACCTTCCCAGAACGCTCCTCCCCACCTCTATGGTTTAAGGTCCTCTCCCAAACCCAAGATCTTCAACTTACCTGTCACTTCCCAGCACAGTTTTTAAAAAAAGCACCCCTCTAGCCCAATACTGATGCACATTAACTGAAACCCATTCCTCCTAAACTAATCTCTCAGCTAGACATTTAACTCTGACTTTATTTACCCTATATGAATTTTCTGGAAGTTCACACAATCACAGGGTTATTACTTTGGAGGTTCTGCTTTCTAGTTTAACACCTAATTGTTCAAAATCTTTCAGCAGAACCCTCTTTCTATCCTATCAATGTGATTGGGACCAATATGGACAACAACAGCTGAATCCCTCACATCCCACTCAAAGTTCCTCTCTAGCTGCGAGGAGATGTCCTTAATCCTGGCACTGGGCAGGCATTGTATGAGATTTCAGAGGGCTGCACGGTGGCTCAGTAGTTAGCACTGCTGCCTCATGGGGACCCGGTTTTAATTCCAGCCTCAGGCGACTGTCTGTGTGGAGTTTGCACATTCTCCCTGTGTCTGCGTGGGTTTCCTCCCACAGTCCAAAGAGGCGCAGGTTAGATGGATTGGCTATGCTAAATTTTCCATAGTGTCCAGGGGTGTACAGGCTAGGTGGATTAGCCATGGGTAATACATGAATTGGATAGGGAGGTGAGTCTGCACGAGATGCTCTGTTCCTCCACACTGCCAAGAATCCGATCTTTAATCCTATATTCAGCATTCAAGTTTGACCTTCCAAAATGCATCACTTCACATTTATCCAGGTTGAACTCAATTTGCCATTTCTCAGCCCAGCTCTGCATCCTGTCTATGTTGCGCTGCAGCCTGCAGTAGCCCTCGATACGATCAATGGCACCTCCAACCTTTGTGTCATCGGTAAATTTACGAACCCACCCCTCAACCTCCTCATCCAAGTCATTTATTAAAACAAATAGCAAGGGCCCAAGAAAAGAGCCCTGCAGGACACCACTCAATACTGTCTTCCAGACAGAATGCTTTCCAACTACAACCACTCTCTGCCTTATGTCATCAGCCAATTCTGAATCCAGATAGCCAAATCTCCCTGTATCCCATACTTCCTGACTTTATGAATGAGCCTACCATGGGGAATTTTATCAAATGCTTTGCTGAAATCCATATACACCACATCCACTGCTCGACATTCGTCGACATGAGTCGTCACATCCTCAAAGAACTCAATAAGATTTTTGAGGCATGACCTGCCCCTCACAAAGCCATGTTAGCTGCCTTTAATCACTCTATGCTTTTCCAAATACTCATCAATCCTATCCCTCAGAATCTTTTCCAAAACTTTGCTGACCACAGGCGTAAGACAGACTGGTCAGTAATTGCTAGGGATTTCCCGATTCACCTTCTTGAAAAGAGGAGCAACATTCATCCCTCTCCAATCCTCCAGTACGACTCCCGTGGAGAATGAGGAAGCAAATATCCTCGCCAGCGGTTTAGCAACCTCCTTTCTCGCTTCCTGGAGCAGCCTAGGTTAAATCTGCTCTAGTCCTGGGGACTTATCAAACTTAACGTTTGCCAAAATTTCCAGCACATCAACTTCATCAATCAAGCCTGTTTTCCAGCAGCTCAAAGTTCTCATTCACAACAAGGTCCCTTTCCTTGATGAAAAGCAAAGCAAAAAACTCATTTAGGGCTTCCCCTATCTGCTCAGATTCCACGCACAGGTTGCCTGCGCTATGCCTGACCGGTCCTAACTTCTCCCTGATCATTCTCTTATTCCTCACGTAGGAGTAAAATGCCTTTGGGTTCTCCCTAATCCTTCTTGCCAAGCCTTAATTGTGCCCCCAACTGGCTGTCCTCAGTCCATTTCTGAGCTCCTTTCTAGCAAGCCTGTAATCCTCTAAAGCTGTGCTAGATCCTTGCTTCCTGCACCTTACATGAGCTGCCTTCTTCTTTTTGACAAGAAGGTCCTCTGTTCTCATCATTCAAGGCTCCTTAGTCTTACTCATTCTTGCCTGTCTCAGAGGAACAAATTTGTGCATCACTCACAACAATTGCTCCTTAAAGAGTCTCCACACGTCTGTTGTGCCTTTTCTGTGGAACAATTGTTCCAAATCTGTACTTCCCAAATCTTGTCTGATAGCGTCATATTTTCTTTTCCCCAATTAAACATCTTCCCTTAGGAACTGCTCCTTTCCTTTTCCAAAGCTATGGTTAATGTGAGGCAGTTGTGGTCACTGTCACCGAAGGGTTCTCCCACCGTGAGATCTGACACGTGTCCTGGCTCATTGCCGAGCACCAAATCCAAAATGGCCTCTCCCCTCGTTGGCCTGTCTACATACTGAGTAAGGAAACCCTCCTGAACACACCTGACAAAAACGGCTTCATCCAAACCATCTGCACTAACGAGGTTCCAGTCAATATTGGGAAAGTTGAAGTCACTCATAACAACTGCAACTCACTACATCTGCGTTTTTCCAAAATCTGCCGGTCTATGAGCTCTTCAATCTCCCTACTGCTATTAGGGCATCTGTAGAAAACCCCCAATGAGGTGGCTGCTCCCTTGCTGTTCCTAACTTCCACCCATACTGACTCAGTAGACAAACCTTCCTCAACAACCTTCATTACTGTAGCTGTGATGCACTCTTTGATGAGCAATGCTACACCCTCTCCTCTTTTTCCACCCTCCCTGTTCTTTTTAAACATTCTAAAACCTGGAACATCTCGCAACCATTCGTGCCCCTGTGAAATCTACGTCTCCATTATGGCCACAACATCATAGTCCCAAGTACAGATCTATGCTCTAAGTTCATCACTCTTATTTCTGACACTCCTTGCATTAAAGCAGACACACTTTAATCCCTTTGTTTCTTCACTTAAAAAATCTTCCCAATAGATTCACTGCATCCTGTCACAGCCCCATCTACAACTACCCCCACTCTCAGATATATAGCTCTGGTTCCCACCCCCTTGCCAAACTAGTTTAAACCCTCCCAAATCACATGAACAAATCTCCCCTTTGTGCCACTCCAGTTCAGGTGCAACCCATCCTTTACATACAGGTCCCACCTTCCCCAGAAGGCATCCCAATGGTCTAAGTATCTGAAGTCCTCTCCCCTGCACCAGCCTCGCAGCCACGTATTAAGCTGCACTCGCTGACTGTTCCTCACCTCACTGTCTCGTGGTACCGGTAGCAAACCTGAGATCACTACTCTACTTGTCCTGCTCTTCAGCTTCCAATCTAGCTCCCTGTAGTCACTTTTCAAAGTGTCCAGGCAACCTACTCCCTCCCTGATGTGTCAGTCTCACTGCCTCAGGTTTCATCTCCTCAATTCAGATCCAAATTTCGTTAAGCTGCAAACACTTACTCTCGATGGTTTTGCCCCAAATCATCTTAATATCCAGTAGCTCTTACATGGTACAGCAGGAATACCTAAAAATAATATGAACCGAAGGGTCTGTTTCCATGCTGTACATCTCTATGACTCTATAAAAAAAGTCAACCATTCAGCCAACTCCTCTATTTGATGGATCTTAACTGATCTATATCCACGTGCCTTAGCTCAAAATGCATTCTGCTTATATTTGCATGTATTTTTGTTCACTCATGGGATATGGGCATCGCTTATCATCCATCCCTTGTGACCTTGAGAAGATGGTGGTGAGCTGCCTTCTTGAAGTCCATTTGGTATAAGTAGACACACAATCGTATTAGGGATGGATTTCCAGCAATAATGAAGGAACAGTGATATATTTCCAAGTCAGGCTCTTTGATGAATTTCTCTCAGGTTTCTTGTAGACACTGCTTCTATTGAGCATCAATGGTGGAAGGAGTGAAAATTTGTGGATGTGGTGCCAACTAAGTGTGCTGCTTTGTCCTGGATGGTGTCAAGCTTCATGTGTTGATGGAGTTGCACTCATCCAAGCAAGTGGGGAATATTCCATCACACTCCTGAATTGTGCCTTGGAAATGATGGACAGGCTTTGAAGAGTCAGGAGGTGAGTTACTCGCTGCAAGATTCCTAGCCTCTGACCTGCTCTTGTAGCCAATGTATTTACATGGCTTGTCCAGTTCAGTTTCTGGTTAATGGCAACCACCAGCATTTTGATGTGAAACTCAGTGATGATAATGTCATTGGGTGTCAATAGACATTCTCTTTTCTTGAACGTTGCCATGGCCTTGCACTTGAGGTGCTAATGTTATTTGCCACTTTTCAGCTCAAACACAGATATTATCTAGGTATTGCTGTATTTGGACATGGACTGCTTCAATATCCGAGTAGTTGTAAGTGGTGGTTAACATAGTGCAATCATAAGCGAACATCCTATTTCTGACCTGATGAAGGGAAGATCTCTGATGGAGCAGCTGAAGATGGTTAAGCTTCGAAGACTATCCTAAAGAACTGAGGAACTAACTGAATTACTAGCTGAGCTAGAATCTACTACATTTTGAGCGAGATTTACATACTTTTACTGCTCTTTGTTTGAAGACTTGCTACCCAGCTTCTCATCTGATTAGCTAGTTTGATTTCAAGGCTTAATTCCCTTGTCCATGACTTCACCATCCTGATGTAATTTCAAAATTAGAAGAATTCCGATGTCCCAAGATCCCCAGAAAGTCAGGAGGTGTTGGCAGGCAGCAACCGGATGAATAGTAAAGCAATGAGAAAGTACACAAATAAATAAAATCTTCACCTTCTTGGGACTTGCCTCAAGTTGGGACGTAGATGACGGCCATTCCGCAACATTTTTCCATGATTTAACACTTCACCCAATTTTCCTTCACATATAGGTGCTTCCAAAGGTACAACTGTTGAGGGAGCTTTGACAACACTCTCAGGCACTGCAAGAAAATACAGGCAAAAGGATTAGAGAAATGGTAGTGTAATAGGTTTTAAAGCTATAATGTTACAGTTCGAATCAAGATTTCACTCTTACAAGCCAACAGAATTGTAGAACAGTATAGTACAGAATTGGGACCATGATGTTTGGACTTGATCTTCCAAAGAACACTTCAGTTAGCCCTTTTATTTGTGCCTTCCCCATATCCTGATTTGTTTTCTTCTTCAAGTTACTTATTCGATTCTCTTTTGAAGACGATTATTGAATCCGAAACAACCACCCTATCTGAAAGTATGTTCCAAATACTAACTCCACAAATCAGCTATTTCTGATGCCATGTCTGGCGCTTTTGTGACCACCTTAAATCTGTGCCCTCTGCTTGGCAATCTAGCTGCCATTGAAAACGTTTATCTTTATTTACTGTATCTCTCTAAATAGTTCATCATTTGAGAACACTTCTGGAAAGTCTCCTTCTTGCATTTTCTGCTCCAAAAAGAACAATGCAGCTTCTCCAGTCTATCCAAGTGACTGTATTCACTCATCTCTGGACCATTCCATTAAATCTCTTCCATGTCTTCTCCAAAGCCTTAATGTCCTTCCAAAGGTGTAGTAGTACCCAAAATTGGTTCAATGCTCCTGTTGTTTGATATCGATTTAAAATATATAATAAGTAGAGTTCAAGTCCATAGAAGCTCTATTTGGCCTACTTTTCCAAACTATCAAGCCTCTCGTCTCTGCTTTAACATCTCCCTGGATATCAGGTGCTTTCATGTTTTGAATCAAAAGATTCTCAGCTCAAACTCCACTTCAGAAACTTGAGTTCATCTATCTAGGGTTGCACAGCTAATGCAATACTGGGAGTGGGAGAACAGCCGCACTTGAGGATTTAAAGAACATACCACAGCCTTAGTCAAAGTAAAGTGGGTACTCCTCTCAGCGTCCTGAACAATAGCTATCTCCCTAATTAACATCATTAGGGCAGTGTTACAATCGAAGTGGAGAGGGTGCTCTGATTCCTTTCTAGTTCTCCTAATCCACTGGTTCTAACAAATGTTAAACTTAACCAATATGCCAATTATATCAGTCTCAGGTTTTATACATAAAACTTAAACAAATGTAAAGATTATTGACAGTATAAAGGTTAAACTGTGTAAAGACAGATATAACTTATATTCTAACATTCCACACCTGCAGTATGATTTGGGTCCATGGGCACTGGCTCAGGCTCTTCTCTACATAGTTTTGGCTTTCGAGGCCTCCTGGCCCTGGGCTTCTGTTCTGGATTTGTAGCAACTTCAATGACGTCTGGGCCATCAGAGTCAAGAGAACCTGCGACTTTAGCTGGAGTCAAATCTTTCACAAGGGATGGCATTCCTTGCGCCTGCTCCAAATGGCTCATCAGATGGTCTGCAGCAATCGAAATTTTTAACAAGTGTATAATTGAGGGGAAAAAAAAACGAAAGCACCCATACCCAAAGGCATTCTACTGGTGAATATCTGATCGCTTATCATGGAGGTTAGATGAAAAGAAACTTATGAACGCTATTAGTCTGAAATTGGAACAAGAAAATGTTGGAAAAGTACAGGAGGCCTGCTGGCAGAATGACTTATTCAAAAGCTAACAAAGTAGGTGCTTACTTTCTATTGGGGGGAGGCTCATTTTGTGTCTGTCAAGCTTTTCTCATTCCATTGACACCCAGAGAAATGGAAGTTTCATTAAATAGTTTCTCAATTCACCATCAACTGTTTTACATGATGTATATGGTCAAGATCTACCTGATGATTTCCCAGTACTTCCTGTTTTAAGCATCTGTCCCAACTCCAAATTCTAATTTCAGAATTAATACCAGTTGGTGCCAAATTTAATTCAGCTATAGATTCGACAAAGGTGCAGTGTGGAAAATGTTAAGAGTTTATTATTAAAGATGTTATAGCAGAGCATTAGAAATACGTAATTTAGTCAAACAGAGTCAATACAGCTACACAATGAGGAAATCATGCCCCGAGAAATCATTCGGATTCTTTGAGGAGGTAACAAGCAGAGCAGATAAAGTGGAACTAGTAGGTGTAATGTATTCAGATTTCCAAAAGACTTTTGAGAAAATATTGCATGTAAGGATATTGTGGGAGAGCCTTCGACCAGAAATAATAATCTCAAATAAGAGATTTAATCTCAAATAAGATCTCAAATAATCATTTAAGACAGAGATAAGGAGAAATTTCTTTTCTCAGAGAGTAATGAATCTGTGGCATTCTTTACCACAGAGGGCAAACAGCTATATTAAATATACTCAAGATTGAAATAAATAGATTTTTAAACATTAAAGCAGTCAAGGGTTATGGGGAAAAAGCAGGAAAATGGTGTTTAAAATCATCAGACCAGCCATGATCTCATTGATGGGCCAAATAGCTTTCATCTGCTCTTAACTCTTATGGTCCTATTGTGAAATTTCCACAGGTTAACATCTGATGGTACACCTTTTGGGGCTCAGATGAGACAGGTATTCAGCCTGACTGTTAAGTTTTTTTGTACAATCATAAATGTTACAGCTGAGGCTGCTGCTATTTAGTCCAAAGTGCTGTTAGTAGCTCTTTGATATGGTTGTCCAATTAATTACACCTCTCTGCTTATTTCTCATAGCCCTTTAGTATTTTTCCTTTCAAACTTAGGATTCATTTTTATGAATGCCACTGTTAGACCTGCTTCCACTATACTTGGATGCCAAACTGCAGCAGCTTGGTGAAAAATGTTCAGCGCAGGTGGTTTTCTGTGAATTGATGTGAAAACTGCTCAGCGAGATGGAGGTTTTAAGTAACAAAAGAAGAATCTCTTTTCAGCCATGTAGCTGCAAAGCATTAAGTGGATAGCGCAAAGCCTCATGGTAGGGCTGTATAACTGGAATGTTAGCAGAGTGTGTGGTGGAGACTGTGCACTGTACTGAGTGCCCTCTTCATTTCCCTCTGGTTACCGACTGTCCTGCCTCCTTATTTAAATTTTAAAGCCATTCAAAATTCAGAACAAATATTTCAGTCAAATATCCCTATTATTGCTCCAAGGAAAGCAAAAAACTTGAGAAGTTCACCCAAGAAAGGAGGTGAATGGGACAGCTGCTTATTGAAGTATACATACAAACAGAATATTCTTTTGCATAGATTTTAGCTTTAAATTTTTATTTATTTCTTTATTTTAGTATCTAATCTATTTTAGTGCCTAGGATTGGTAATTAGGTACTTTGTACCTTGGATGGTGTCATGTGTACACTTTTCACTGTACTCCTGTACTTCTATACTTGAGTATACATGACAATAAAACCTAATTCTAATATATCTGAAGTCCTTCAGCCCTGATAGAATTCAAGTAAATTTTAATGAATCCTCTCCAATGCCCTGACATACTTCCAAAAGTGTTAAGCACAGAATTGCAGCCTAACCAGTGTTTTATAAAGGTTTGGAATTTATTTCTTTCATATTCTACCTCTCTACACATATAGCATGTAAGACTCTTGGCTATATATGGATTAATCTCCTCAATTTGTGAGACAATTTCAATATATATGTGTGCACGCACATCCAGGTATCTTGGTTCCTGCACACCCTTTACAATGTGCCCTTCATCTTATATTGCTTTCTTCATCCATCCCACCAAAATGCATTACTGCACATATCTGTTAAATTTTACTGTCCATTATATGACAGCAACTGATCCTAATACAGGAAGGATCACTATAAGTTGTTACTAGTATGAAAAATAATTGTGCACCACTACTGCTTATTTTCTATCCCTTGGTCAATTTCATACCCACACTGACACTAGCCTTTTATTCCATGGGTTTTAAGTTTTGCTATTGGTAACAAGGCCTCTCTGTGATAATTAATCGTGACATCATTAAAAGTATGCACAGCATCAACCCCCATGTTCACCAATCCACACTATCACGTCATCAATGAGCTCAAGCAAGTTAGTCAAAATTAACCACCGTTAACAAATCCTTGCTGATTTTCATTTATTAGCCCACACTTTCAAAGTGCAATTAATTTTCTCCTGGAGTTTTGTCTATAACTGCCTTCATTCGGCTGATCGTAAACAATCTTGCTCAAAACAAAGGAGAAAGATTTATAATTCTGTAGATATTTAGCACAAACTCAATACTGATATGGAATTACAAGATTGTGGCCCATGAGGTTGCAATTTTCTCCCTCATTTCCCTGACTAACCAGGAGTATACCCCATCCTAATGAAGTGAGTTTTCTAGTTTGGGAACCATCTCTTTTAAGTACCTCCTATTTATTTCATTGTATTCTATCCAATATCACTACTGCCTCCTCTTTTACTTCTATGTTGACAGTATCCCCTTCTCTAATAAAGACAGATATAAAGTACTCAATCACCACCCCAGCCATGCACTCTGCTGACAAAACAAGGTTTCCATTCTAGTCCCTAATCAACTCCACTCTTTCATTATCTTCCTTTTTATTATTTACATATTTAGAAGGCACTGCTTCCAGTTTGACTTTTAATAGTTTGCACTTGTCCCTTTTGGTCAGCATTCAACTTAATGTTCAAGGCTTTTTTGTATTGAATTGTATGTGTACTTCAATAAGGCGCTGTCACATTCACCTCCTTTCAAGGGTGTATTCTTCAAGTTTTTTTGTTCAATGTTTCCTCAAAACTCTGTTTCCTTACACCAGGATATTAGCCCCACAATCTGTTGTTATATCACTCCCAGTGCTTGGGTAGAATTGAGTGCAGTACTGAAGGTGTAATCTCACTGAGGCATAACACAGATAGTGTACAACAATCTCATTTTAAAAACTGAAACAACTGCGAATGCTGTAAATCAGAACCAAAAACAGAAATTGCTGGAAAAGCTCAGCAGGTCTTGCAGCTTCTGTGGAGAGAAATCAAAGTTAACATTCATGGTCGAGAACAATTCTGAGGAAGGGTCACTCAACATGAAATGTGAACTCTGACTTAGCTCCACAGATCCTGCCAGACCTGCTGAGCCTTTCCAGCAATTTCTGGTTTTGAATCTCCTGATTTAAAGTGACAAATTTGAAAATATAACTTGGCAATAGGTTGATATTGTTCAGTACTATTAAGTTCTCTGCCATTATTGCCACATTACTACTGGATACTTCCTGAACTATTTCAACAACAGTTATCAACTGTATCCTCCATTTAGTTTTGTCCAACTTGCAAGACCTCATCTTTATTTTTATTGAATATTATTCATTTCAATTCTGCAAATTGTAGGCACGCTTTTTATTGGAAATACTGCTCACAATGTCACCACCACTACTGCTTCACAATCCAAGAAACAGGAGATAAAATCAGCCACTTTACCCTTTGAAGAGACTTGCGAGCAAGTTCTCTGACTCGAGGTGAGTGGAGCAGAGTTTTGCAAACTTCCAATTTTTTATATCTGGTATGAAACCAAGAAACTGTTTGTTGAGCTGGTGGATTCTGCGTTGCATGAGATGTGGTCAGGTAATTTGGCCATGCTAAATTCGCCCATGGTGTTAGGTGCATTAGTCAGAGGGAAATGGGTGTAGGTGGGTTACTCACTAGAGGGTTGGTGTGGACTGGTTGGGCCAAAGGGCCTGTTCCACACTGTAGGAAATCTAATCTAATTTAATAGTAGAGGTCCTCCACATGTTTGGGAAAGGGACGCCTTCAGCTGCAAGCCAGTTCTCCAAATGGAGGCAAGTGGAGCAGAGCTTTGTCCTGAAGAAGGGTACACCTGAAACGTTGACTTCTCCACCTCCTGATGCTGCCTGGCTTGCTCTGTTCTTCTAGCCTCCTGCTTGTCTACTTTACCCTTTGAGTCCACTTTGCCACTCAGTTAAGATCATGCCTAACATCGATCGTTGCCATGTCTCTTAATTTCCCTGGTGGACTACCAAACTCGGTTTTAAAGATAACTATAAAGCATTTACAAATCCCCAACGTAGAGAATTCCAAAGATTGACAAACCTGAGTGAAGAAATTTCTCCTCACTCCAGTCCCAAGTGGCCAACACAGTTTTCTGGGACTCTAATCCCATATTCTTGATTTCCCCAGACACAGGAAACTTTCTACCAGCATCCACCCTTTCTAGCTGATTATTTTGCCATGTTTCAATCAGGCTACATCACCAATTCCTGGAGCCAACTACTCAGTATAGAGACAAAATGTGACTGCTCTCACCTGTGAGAAGCTGAGGTTCTTGGAATACAGCAGAACAGACTTTACAAAACCATTGGTTTGGGTCCACTGCATGGAATGCACCACTCTCTTTATCTGTTATTGGAAAAAGAGCAAAATAAGACAGGATGGAAAATACTAAAGTTATAAATATCAGGGAATCAGGACAAGATTTGCCACAGTCACCATACATGGAGTGCATCAACATCAGTGTAATGTATTGCATGTAACATAATTAAACATTGCAAAATGGTTTGTATGAGTATTATCAGGTAGAATACCAAAGGCAAAATCCTACACTTATTTAAGAAATGGGGGAGAATGGAGATTCTTAAATGGATAAGTTAGTGTGCTAAATAGCCCTCTTTATTCTGTAGCAAAGGATTTTCCTGGTGATTTTTTAAAAACAATATGTTCAGATATGCTACTTTGCTTATCTGAAGTAGTTGGAATTTGAACTCAGGCCTCCTGGCTCAGCGGTAAGGACATTAACAGATGATTATTATGATGGCCACTGCAGTCAATATGCATTCACTGCAAGTAGCATCTTAAATATTCCTTATTCCCGAGGTTGCTTCAATTGTAGGAGCCTCTCACGTGGTGATCCTTGATGAATTGTTGCTCACACCATCCTTTGTCTGCACTGATGCCAGCAATAAAATCAGGATTATTCCCGCTCTCCTGCTCCAGCAAGGAAAAGCACAAAACTAACATGAAAAGGTGGGACTATTCCAACAATCAACGCATGAATGGAAGAGCCACTTGGCAACCTACCACAATAATTCACTTAAGAGATGATGGCTACAAGCTCACACACAATGATTACGTTACGTTAAAATACAAAAGAAATAGGGGTAGGCCATTCAGGTCTTTCAGCCTGCTTTGCCATTCATTATGAATGTGACTGATAATCCAACTCAGTGGCATGTTCCTATTTTTTGCTTAAATCTTTGAACACTTTAGCCCTATGCGCTACATTCAACTCCTTCTGAAAAATCATACAATAATCTGACCTCATCTGCTTTCTGTGGTAGTGAATTCCACAGGCTCACCACTTGCTGGAAGAAAAAAAATTTCTTCTCATCTCAATCCTAAATGGTCTACCTCATCCTTAGACCATGACTCCCAGACTCCTCTGCCATTGGGAATCCCCTTCCTGCATCTACACCATCTAGCCCTGTTAGAACTTGACAGGTTTCTAGAGATTCCCCTCATTCTTCTGAAGACCAAGTGAGATAAGGAGATAATTTGATCATATTGGAGACCTGAAATGAAAATCAAAAATGCTGGAGAAAATCAACAGGTCAGACAGCATCTGTGGAGACAAGAACAGAAGTTGAGATCCTCCAGGTGCTCCAGTTTCCTCCCACAGTCCAAAGATGTGCAGGCCAGGTGGATTGGCCATGCTAAATTGCCCATAGTGTTAGGTGCATTAGTCAGAGGGAAATAGGACTGGGTGGGTTACTCTTCGGAGGGTCGGTGTGGACATTTTGGCCAAAGGGCCTGTTTCCACACTGTAGGGAATCTAATCTAGCCTACCTGACAACACCTAAGTGTTGTACTACCAAATTACTACAGAAGTTAATATTTTGAGTCCAAGATAACTCTTTCTTGGAACTGTTTAAAGTAGTCAGTATAAAACCAGCATCTCAAAAAGGAAATAACAGTGGAAAAGCTCACTGAGGGAATTCCAAAGCCTGGGCATTGGGCAACTGAAGGCATATATCACAATGACAGAGCAGTTAGATTAGATTAGATTAGATTCCCTACAGTGTGGAAACAGGCCCTTCGGCCCAACAAGTCCACACCGACCCTCCAAAGAGCAACCCACCCAGACCCATTCCCCTACATTCACACCTGACTAATGTATCTAACATGATGGGCAATTTGGCATGGCCAATTCACCTGACGTGCACATCTTTGGACTGTGGGAAGAAACCGGAGCACCTGGAGGAAACCCACGCAGACACGGGAAGAATGTGCAAACTCCACACAGACAGTTGCCCGAGGCGAGAACTGAACCCGGGTCCCTGGCACTATGAGGCAGCAGTGCTAACCACTGAGCCACCTTAAAAAAGTGTTGTGCAAAAGGTCAGAATTGGAGGAAATTTTGGGTTATAGAGCCAGGGGAGTTTTTAAGAGATAGGGAGAAGAAAGATCACAAAGAAAGATTATAAGAATGAGACTTTTTGAAGTGAGATGTTGGTGGACCCAGAGCCAAACAAGTCAACGAGGATTGGGGTGTTGGATGAACAGTTCTTTGTGCAAGATGGCACTTGCTCACAGAATGCAGCATTGGGCTAATCCCAAGACTTTTTCACATCTGATTTGCTTGATTAACCAAAAGATGTGAGTAGCTGTGCTATGACTAAGTTTCTCCCTAATGCAATAATCTCCTCCAGTCCAACAACCCTCAGAACTCAGTGGACATCTAATTTGGACTCTTGCATAGCCTGATTCTGATTGCTACTGCAATGGATGCCCTGCCTCACCTCTACATTCTGCAATTCCTTCCCGAAAGCTCCTTGCGTCTTCACTGTAAATTTCTCCTGAAGTTTTGCCCCCACTCGAGTTTTGGTCATTTTCCCTAACAGCTCTTTATGATGCCCGGATAAGATCTAGTTTGATAACTGTTCCTGTGAAAAATCTTGGTTACATTTTGTTACATTGAAGGTACTAAATGAACAGAAGTGGTTGCTGTTGCTCTTCTTCCAGTGGTGTGGTTCATGAAAGGTAGAAATCTTCCACCAGTCGCTGGCCATCTCTGAATTCAAATGCAACAGTCCCTCAACAGCCTAAGTGCTGAGGTGTCGATCATGGATAGTGACTTTCTGAGTACAGCACTATACCTGAAGGACGAAGTGGGAGGCAGGACTTAGTAGCCGACTTGCATTACTCAGAGTTAATGTGCATTGGACCACGTTAGAAGATGAGCACATGGCTTGGATGAGATTGTGCCTCTTGAACCAGAACATTGGTTTGACAAGCAACAAGAGTCCTGAAGGACATGAGTTTGAGCAGTCTCTTCCCAGGCAGTCCAAAGCTAAACCTTCTGATTAGTAAAAAAATGACTTTATTAACTAGGGTCAGTCAGAGGTGTCTGGTGTGGTAGAAATCTGACACTGATACTCCTGGGATTGCTCTTCTGCGTCACATTATTCCAACAAAATTACTGGCTCACTATCCTGTCTTTAATTAAGCCGGACCAGGCTTCAAAATTGCAATGTTAAACGTCTTTTATTTAAGTCATAGTCTGGTAAGAACGGTTGTCCTATCAAGCCTGTTGCACATTAATGATGGCCTGGACATAGTTAATAGACGTTCCTCTCCCCTCTCAATCCCATCAGGTCTCATCTCATTCCATTATCCAACTAAGAAAGTCTAAAGACGAGAGAAGAAACCAAGCCATTTTAAAACGCAAAATACTTTAGAGAATTCGGTGTTGGCCTCTTCAGGCCATCAGGACAGAACTGGTTCAGCGTGTGGCCTCTTATCTATACAGCTGCTGATTGTGTTCCAAACCCAAGCAATTCCATCTCCATTACCAAAGCAGCTGATCTCAGCAGTTTCATTGCCTGTGACTCTTTCAGCAGAATTACATTGTAGTGAAAAGTTACAATGCAGCTTACCTGGATTCAGGGAGACAGAGACTGTAGTGTCACCACTGGCTTTGTCACACAAAGATGTTACAGACTGGATCTTTGGCATAAGTTTGGACTCGTCAATTTCACACTGCCTCTCATCTAGGGGGAGAAAAGAAAGGAGAGAGACCAAGTGATACTTTATCCACATGGGAAAAAATTTTTGTTCCAGTTACATCATAAATGCAATTAGAGCATAATTAGTTCTCATCCATCAAATTTATCTATATTCAGTATCAATTACAAATGTCAATTTTTCTGGCACACTAGCATCATCTAAATCCTAAACAATGCAAAGTACTGATGAAAGGCCCTGATTTGAAACGTCCACTCTCCTGCTCCTCTGATGCTGCTTGACCTGCTGTGCTTTTTCCAGCTCCACACTTTATCGACTGACTTTCCAACATCTGCAGTCCTCACTATCTCCAACATAGTGTACATTCCTTCCAACTTATTGGCTGTAGGGTCATAAAACCTACAGAGGTCGCAGATTGACCCCTAGTTTCCACAGATGAAGAATTTGAACTGAAACTGGTGCTGAAATTGGCATAATTACTCCAGGTCCACATCGTGTTAAGTACAATGGTCAGTTAGCGTTCTGTTCTAGATTGCCAAACAGCAACTATTACAGGTAGGTACGCAGATATCTCACAAAACATTGGATTGTTTGCCCCTCCCATCCTACATTCCTAATCACTTCCTGTCCGGCGTACATTAGGAATGATAACCAAGTACCAGAGGGATACTCTTTCTCCCAGCCTGTCTCCACAGATGCAAATTTTAGGCAGGTTATACATGTTGGTTACAAGCACACTGGTGGCTAGTGTCTAAGTGAGAGCGGCAAATCCTCCAAAAGCATGGGCAAGTGAAGTATGCGCTGCTGGGATTAACAGGATTGATTCTGCTTCTCCTTTTCTCTTTCATACCAACTCTTCACTTAGTCTCAAAACCATAGTCTCATCTGTGGCAATTCTGATGTAGCATTGCAATCTATGTTTCCCACTGGTGATGACTGATGTGGCACACAGAAGAAGGGATTTTTTTCAGGATGTCATTGAAGTGTTTACATGGAGACCCTCACTTTCCATTGACCAGTGGATAGGTCTCCACACAACACCGTCTTGGATAGGTGACTGAGGGAACCCAATGCGGCTAACTTTGCAGGGGGATGACCTCAGTGTTGGCAGTTACCAGGACTATGTGATACAGTCCTGGCAGCAGAGCTGTGGAAGTGCTCCATTAGGCGCAAAAGGCTACACAGGACATGACTCATCACCATACAGATGGACAATGAGGTCTAAGGCTTTGTAAATTTTGACTTTAATCTGTGTCCTGAGGCTGTGTTTGCTCATTTGTAGAGTCTGCTGAATGCCCTATGTGCTTTAGGAAGCCTAACTGTCCACTTCCTTGTCTACAGTGGCATCAAGCAAGATGACCCTCTTCAAACAGAGGGGAATCTGATATCTAAGCAACACGTAGCCCAGCAGGATCCCACAGGAGAGATCAAGTAGAATTTTAAATAACAGAAACAGGATAAATAGTCAGTGCATACTGTACTTTCAGAATAATTCTAAAATGGAAAGAAGTAATTCATTCCAAATGAGGAGAGAGTGAGGACTGCAGATGCTGGAGATAACAGTCAAAGAGTGTGGTGCTGGAAAAGCACAGCCGGTCAGGCAGCACCCAAGGAGCAGGCAGAATCGACGTTTCGGGCAAAACGAATTGCTTATGCCTGAAACGTCGACTCTCCTGCTCCTCGGACGCTGCCTGACCTGCTGTGCTTCTCCAGCACCATACTCTTCGATTCATTCCAACCAGTCCATGTCGGTGTTTATCCTCCACGGGCTAATCCCACAGGCATTTTTTTTTTGTTGGCTCTCTATTTCACTAAGTTTTTTTAGATTAGATTACTTACAGTGTGGAAACAGGCCCTTCCGCCCAACAAGTCCACACTGACTCTCCGAAGAGCAACCCACCCAGACCCATTCCCTGACATTTACCCCTTCACCTAACACTACGGGCAATTTAGCGTGGCCAATTCACCTGACCTGCACATTTTTGGACTGTGGGAGGAAACCGGAGCACCCGGAGGAAATCCACGCACACATGGGGAGAATGTGCAAACTCCACACAGACAGTTGCCTGAGGCTGGAATCGAACCCGGGTCTCTGGCGCTGTGAGGCAGCAGTGCTGGCCACTGTGCCACCATGCCGCCCTAATCTGATACCCAACTTGTTTTTTTAAGGCTGCCATGATCTTTTCTTCTCTGCAATGGTCAAAATCCTGGAACTGCTATCCCATGCAGCATTGCGGGTCTGACAACACCGTATAAACTGCAGTGGTTCAGGAAGTCAAGTCACTACTACCGTCCTAAAGACAATTAGGCTTGAGCAATAAAAGTCAGTGATGTCCATGTCTCAACAAAAAAAAAATAAAGGAACTCAGAGTAATCCTGCTTAATCTGCATTTCATTTTATGTTTCTCTTTTCCTGGCAAATATATAAATGCCCCTACAAAAGAATTTATATCTCCGTCATAATCTAAAATACCAAATGCAATATATCCTTTTCATGAAGACTATTTAATGACCATCAACTTGATTCTGTGATTATCTAAAATTTGCATTCATTCAGTACCAGAAGCAATTTATCACCATTTACTTACCCAATTATAAACCATTCATACCTTGAACACATACATCAGATCATCTTCCTGCCTTCTCAGCTCCAGTGGGGAGAAATAAAACCACCTAACCTCTCCAAAACTTAGTTCGTACTGGAACATATCACCCTTGGTTAATTTGTTCTTCAGCATAGAAGCTGTTAGCTTAAATACCAAATTGTTGCAGCATGTTGCTTGGTGACATTGGCAACCTTTTTTTCCTTTGGACAGTTTCCAACTTGAACACACTGGAACCCAGGCACACTAGGTGGAAAAGGAATGTTGATTTCTCAAGAAAGACTTTCTCAATTGGTACCTACTTTCAGAACCAGCAACATGACAGGCCTAAGAACTTTATGGTTATTTCTTATCCCATACTATTTTCATATAATCATAGAATCCCTACTGTGTGGAATCAGGCCAATCAGCCCATTGAGTCCACACTTAGTCTCCAAAGAGCATCCCGAGTTCCACCATTACCCCCCACCACTCCTGTAACCCATGGCTAACCCACCTAGTCTGTACTTCCCTGAATACTATGAGAAAATTAGCATGGCCAATTCATCTAACCTGCACATCTTTGGACTGTGGGAGGAAACTGGAGCACCCGGAGGAAATCCACGCAGGCACAGGGAGAATGTGTAAGATCCACACAGACATTTGTCCAAGGGTGGAATCGCACCAAAGTTCCTGGTGCTGTGAGGCAGCAGTGCTAACCACTGAGCTGCCCAATTTTATCTTGAACAAATTGTTCCCACTTCTGAACATCCACTTTACCCAATTTCAGTCTCTTTTAGGCAGTCCCTGCATCACTTTTGCTGATTGCCACAAATTTGCTTCCCAGTTAATGATCAATGGGCCATGAATAGGTCCTCTTTAGAATTCGCACATCAGGCATTCGTATCACGTCGTATGACCACTGCAGACCACAATCAGGCACAACAGCTTCTTGATCATCTTCAATTTGTAAGACTCCTCATCACAACTAACCTTCTTGTGAATCTACATTGCATCGATTCCATTGCTTTTTCCATATGGTTAACTGTTCCATAATATAGCACCCAAGAAATAAACAATAACAGCAGCCTACATTAGGTCCTGTGTACATTCATCAATATTTCCTTGCTTGTATATTTGACATCTCTGCCTCCAAATGCAAGAACTGGTTCCTTTATTTAACTCCTTTAATTGACTGAGTCTGATGCATTTTAATGACTTGCAAATCTGCACACTAAGAGCCCTCTGCTCCTTTATGCTCACGACATTTCATCAGTTGCAGTATAAAAAAGGAGAAGCAGGAAAGTCAGAAACAAAATAACATTCAAGATTACTCCAATGTCCAAGCCCAAGTCCCAGCCACCATCTTCCTCTTCTTTACCTTTCACTGGATTCGCTGCTTGTTTGAGCATTAATTTATCCATTTTCTTTGCGTAGAACACAGCATACCAGACCCGCAGCTCTGTACCAGGCTGAATATCCTGTGAAAGAGGAGAAAATTGGCCTGAAAAGATATAGGCAGATCCATACCTAATCCCAATAGCCCCCAGAATAATTGGATTTCCTCTTTGAATTAATTACACTGAAGTTGTTACAGTCTTGGGTCTCTTATTTTTGCGCCAGTTATAGAAAATGCACATTGAAGTCTCATTCATCAAGATTCTGAAACTAGCAAGTACAAATTCTGCTGGTCAAAAGAATCTGTTGCGATTTCCTCTAGCTCTTAGTTTGCTTTTTCATCACTGTCCACCTTGAAAAATCCCGGAGTTTAGAGTCACTTCATGAAATAAACTGTGAGAACCACCTCCAGCTGCATAAACCATGACTATCCAGTCAATAATGATGCAAAGGAAGGTTTAAAATAAAACCCACTAAATGACACATTTTGTCTGAAGCAAAAGAAATTTGGTGAGGTGCTCTGGGAAGTTTTACCGAGGTAATGGCATTACATAAATAGAGGTTGTTGGAAGTGTTGAATGTGAGGTCCTGACTGTAACTATGACCACTCATGAATAATGACCACCACCATTGTCCTTGGAACAATATTTCATAAAGGAAGCAGTGTCACCCAGAGAAGTAGGGAGGTGTATATTTTTGAATAAAACAAAGCTATTTCAAATAATCTAAAGAAACAGGTCATTCAGTCTATCAGATCTGACGTGGATTTCCTTTCAAATTATAGATCATTGCAGTCTTCTGCTTTATCCTTCAAATTTTTAACCTTCACATTTCATTTCAAGCTATTACTTCTCTTCCAATGACTTATAATTAATTTATGTATGACAATAATCTTTCTAATCTTTTAACTCTTAATTGAGTTTTAAATTAACATCCTTATGTTACTGTTTTAGAAAATCTGTAATTGTTTACATGACCAATTGTTTTTGAGCTTCATAATCTTAAAGACTTCTGTCACCTCACTCCACAATATTTGTAGCGTTAAAGGAAAAAGTCCTGACTTCACAAGTCTCACTAAAGTCCCTCATAGGAAGAGATGGGGTGGACAAGACTGCCTAGTTCATCAAGCTTATCCTGAAAGGCCATGCAGTAATGAGGAATAACAACCATCTTCCTCAATGGTGCTCCAGCTAAGCAGGTCATATAATCTTCTGGGAGAAGCAAATGAAAGTATTTTAAAACCCTTGGCCAAGTGGGGATAATAGACAGAAGTTTTCTCTGCGCCCCTAAGGCAGTGGTCAGTGAAACGGCTTTCATGCTGTGCACCTGTTTTAATGTTTCAGACTGTATAAACATTGTAGAAATGTGGGGGTGACAGTTTTGTGTGGGGGAGCTTTAGTTCATGATGGAGAGGGAGTGGAGAGAGAAACAGACATTAAGCATGACGGGAATGGATGAAAAGACTGAGTTGCACAAAAGAAACAAACTCCTATGTATTTACTTTTTGCAGCAGTAGCAATCAGCCTTAGAAAGCTATCCATCAGGCTGAACCTATCAACAAATAAAAAGCCAAGAATTTTGAAGGTGTCAGTAATGAGTCTGGACTCTATTGCTGCCTCAAAGTTTATGACCTCAAAATCTTATCTCATGACCGCAATGGGAACGTGACTCCCAGTTTGGGAAGCCTGGCCCGAGGTAATCGCAGCTGATAACAAGGTACAAACCCAATATCCCCCTTATTTGGCACAGAAAGCACATCTGACCTCATCATGACCCTTCAGTTTTCTTCAAGAGGTTCAGAGGTTCAGGATTGTTGGCCAACTATACCTGTAATGTGTTGAAGTAAATGTCATGGCTGTGTTGATAGGCCGTGAGATTTTGATGATGAAAATCTGTTGCCGGTCTCACAAATATCATCCAATTGCAGTCCTCTTCATTTGTGGTGTCAAAATAAATATCTGGTCCATCCTTCTGGAAAACCTTGCACGTAAAATTTAGAAGACAAAGAAATTATAACGGGTACAGCTCTTGAAATAGCACTTACACAGTAGATTGCAATACAGATCCCTTGATCTTGACTATGCCCCATTAATAAGGTTAGAGCAGAAAGAGACAGGGAACTTGTTCTTTTTGTTAATAACAACGAAAGAAGTTGCTGAAGTTAGCAAAACTATCTGCAGACTGTGTCAACATGTTTTTAGTATATTGATGATTTAATCCAGCGTCTCTATTTTCATTTATAGAGTAAACTGCAAAGTCTTTTACCTGGTTCCAGGTCAATCTTCACCTTCAATCAAAAAGACAGAAAATAACAGTTCATCTTGGCATTATCTCATTATTGATTATGGGAGCTCGCTGTACAGAAATGTATTCTGCACTTACATCTCAACAGTGGCTTTGTTTCATAAGATAATTCATATCAGCTGTGAAGCACTTCGGGGCATCTTGAGCTAAGATCAGGAATGGTGCCATGTAAATGCAAGCTATTCCTTTATTGGAGACTCTAGGAGAAAGGCTGATCCACGACAGCAAGCTCATTGCAGGTCAGGAAATAAACCCAGGAGCGGACAGGGCAAACTACTCCAAGAGTAAAGGATTAGTAGTACAGAATAAATGCCACAAGTTTGACCCACCTTCAGAGAAAACACAGCTTCTTTTTCCAGCTGGGAAACCCTTTTGGCTTCAAACGGTCCAAACTGTGTACGTTTTACTAAGGGAGACAATGCAAAGACCCCTTCACTTCCATCTTCCAGTTGTCTAATCTCCAAACTAGATGGTAGGGAGGACCTAGACAATATAAAAACATCCATTGTCTCAGAAAATCAGATTTCACACCATCAACCAGAATAATATATCTTGTGATAACTTGGTTTTGAATATACAATTGACAGATCAATTACGAGCATGACTAGGCCATTTGGCCTCTTGAGGCTGCTCTGCCCAGTTGTTAAGAAAATGGCTGAACCAATTGTGCCTCAACTCCACTTTCCTGTCTATCCCTTATACTGTTTACATTTTTCAGTCAAAAATCACTCTGTTACCAGCACTATGGAAGAAAGTTTCAAAAAAACACAACCCACAGAGAGAATCTCCGTATTAAATGGAAGACCCGCTCCATTTATTTTTAAACTATGTCCCCTATTTCTAGTCTCATCCACAAAGGGAAACATCCTTTCAGCATTCGTCCTGTCAAGTCCTCTTATATGTTTCAATAAGGTCACCTCTCATTCGTCTAAACTCTAATATTTAACGACCCATCCTGTTCAACCTTTCCTCACAAGATAACCCCTTCATCCGAGGAATCAGTCGAGTGAACCTTCTCTGAACAGCTTCCAATTCAATTCTATCCCTTCTGAAATAAAGATTAATACTCCACACAGTACTCAAGATGTGCTCTCATCATTGCAGCTAAACCTCCCTAGTTCTTTACTTTATTCTTTCTGCAATAAACAACAAATGTTTTCACTATATTATAAATCAATCTGTGCTTCTTTAGTATGACAGATTTTGAAGGGGTTAGTGGGATTGATTTTAACTGGAGGATACCACGTGGGCACATTCATCACACGTGGGCAGAGGTTCTACCAAATGGACTAAATTAGACCCTTGCTGATCTGCAAACTTCAACAAACTTCACGGTGGCTGAAGATATTGTCAAGCAGGAGACGGGTTTCAGCGCTCTCATACAATCTTAACATCTCCCGTGCTGCGTTCTTGTGAAGCAAGGATTAAAATTAAACACAGTCAAAATATCACCTTAAATTTATCATGTTAGGCTGTGCACACTTTTACGCTCAGAAAAGTACTGGAATAGCCTTGCTCAACAGAAGCTTTATTGACTATACTTTTTCCATTTATCCTATTGGCACAAAGGATCAAGTGTTTAAATCCACACCAGATATTCAAAAGGCAACCAAGAAGGAATCCACATATTCTGTTCTCAATGGGATTTTTAAAATTAATCTCTGAGAGCATGTGGGCATCACTGGCGAGGTCAGCATTTGTTCCCTATATCCAATTGCTCTCGAGTTGAGTGGTCTGTTAGGCCATTCTGGAGGGCACCCTAGAGGTTTGGGACGGAGTCACATGTAAACCAGACTAGGTAAGGAAGGCAGCTGAAAAATGTGTTGCTGGAAAAGCGCAGCAGGTCAGGCAGCATCCAAGGAGCAGGAGAGTCGACGTTTCAGGCATTCCTGAAGAGGGGCTTATGCCCGAAACGTCGATTCTCCTGTTCCTTGGATGCTGCCTGACCTGCTGCGCTTTTCCAGCAACACATTTTTCAGCTCTGATCTCCAGCATCTGCAGTCCTCACTTTCTCCTAAGTAAGGAAGGCAGATTTCCTTCCCAAAACAGAAGGGGCATTAAGGAACCAGGTGGGTTTTTATGACGATCAATGATAGTTTGGCAAAAGTGAGGACTGCAGATGCTGGAGATTAGAGTCAAGTGTGTGGTGCTGGGAAAACACGGCAGGTCAGGCAGAATCCGAGAAGCAGGAGAATCGACGTTTCCGGCAAAAGCGCTTCAGCACCTGCATTTATATAGTACCACTCCTGACCTCAGGATGTCTCACCAGCAGGTTAAGTGCTTCTGAAGTGACATCACAGCAGTAGAAAGCACAGTAGCCAAATTGTTCACAGCAAGTTCTTCAGAGCTCATTCCTGATGAAGGGCTTTTGCCCGAAACTTTGATTCTCCTGCTTCTTAGATGCTGCCTGACTTGCTGTGTTTTTCCAGCACCACACTCTCGAATCAATGATAGTTGTCATGGTCACCACCGTTATTGAGCATATGACCATTACTGAGACTGACTTTATATTTCAGATTTCATTAACTGAATTTAAGTTTCATTAGTGGGATTTGAACCATGGCCACAGAACATTAGCCTGGACCTATGGCTTACCAGTCCAGTATCAGTACCACAGCATTACCATCTCCCAGCTGGTTGCCTCAAGATTTGCTAAATTCCCAAGATGCTACCAAGCATACTGCCAAGTCCTGAAACAAGATAGAATGAAAGTCTAGGACAAAACAGAGATGGGATTGGAACGATTGTGACATTTGACTTTTGATTTTTTAAAAAAATTATTGAAAACCATGACAACCTCAAAAGACTAAACTCACAAGTTACAATGTATACTGGTTAAAAGAAAAAGGTATAAAAATGTCTTTGGTTTTAAACATAGATTTTTTTTTGCAATTTCTTTTCCACTTTACAAATCCCTTTCCTCCTTACCGAGCCCGGCTCAAAACGAAAGAGTCGCTGACCGTCACCAATGGACCAAGTTCAGGACACTCCGAGTCATGGTACTCCCCACAATCATCACACCCTAAAAATAAAAAAGGAGAGATGATTCCTTCTGAATAATCGTTCTTCAAAATCACTGAAGTATTTAGTTTCTCCAACAATAGTGGATCACACAGGATACCTGATCCACAAGCTGCATAGCACTGTTGGATGAAACTCTGAAGGAGTGAGCACAAGCTGTATAACCTGCAAGTGGAATAACCAGGAGCACATTACCTGCAGCTCGCGACAAATGGTATCCTATCAGCAGCTATCACCTTCCCACTGCACACAACATATTTTAGTTGAAATTTGTCATATCATAGAGCAAAATACTGTGGATACTGGAAATCTAAAATGAGAACAGGAAAACTCAGCAAGTCTGGCAGCATCTGCATGGAGAGGAGCAGAGTTAACCTTTTCAGTTGAACTCCTCTTCTTCAGAACTCTGAGATACCCAGACTTATTTCTCACCGAATAACTTTTGAAAACAGCATTAAATGTAGATGGCGCTTTGGAAGCAGCATAAACCTGCATTTATATAGTACCACCCCTGACCTTAGGATGTCTCACCAGCAGGTTAAGTGCTCCTGAGGTGACATCACAGTAGGAAGCACAGTAGCCAATTTGCTCACAGCAAGTTCTTTAGAACTCTAAAGAGTAGTAGCTCGACTTGGGACATCATGGGGATGGAGGAAGGGGTAAAGGTGATATTTCGGAGAGGAGGGTGGAGTGGATAGGCGGGAAGGAAGATTGACAGGTGGGACAGGTCATGAGGACGGTGCTAAGCTGGAAGATTGGAACTGGGGTAAGTTGGGTGGAGGGGAACTGAGGAAACTGGTGGAGTCCACATTGATGCCCTGGGGTTGAAAGGTCTCGAGTCGGAAGATAAGGTGTTCTTCCTCCAGGCGTCGGGTGGTGAGGGAGTGACGATGGAGGCGGACCAGGACCTGCATGTCCTCGACAGAGTGGGAGGGGGAGTTGAAATGTTCGGCCATGGGACGGTGGGGTTGATTGGTGCAGGCGTCCCGGAGATGTTCTCTAAAGCGCTCTGAGAGAAGGCATCCGGTCTCCTTAGTGTAGAGGAGACTGCATCGGGAGCAATGGATACAATAAATGACATGTGTTTGCCTCATTCCTGATGAAGGGCTCCGGTCCGAAACGTCGATTCTCCTGCTCCTCTGATGCTGCCTGACCTGCTGTGCTTTTCCAGTAACACACTCTCAACTCTGATCTCCAGCATCTGCAGACCTCACTTTCTCCTTGGGACATTATACTTGTCTCTCCACAAATGTTGCCAGGTCTAAGTTTTCCAATGCTTTCCGTTTCTATTCAGGTCTGCAGTATCTGCAGCCCTTTGCTTTTACTATAGAAACTAGACGACATCAGTAAAAACTAGGTTCCTGCAAAACTCTTCCATAGCCAAGGAACAGAGAGAACTTTAATTCATGAATCTACATGGTGTACACCAGTTCACTAACAAGCTTCTCCTAGTGCCATTTGTTAACTGACAATTTTCCATTTGATTAGCATGAGGAGCAACTTTTTTTTTTAAACAAAGTAATTCATATGTGGAATGATCTGCCAGAGGAAGTGGTGAATGCGGGTACAGCTAGAACATTTAAAAGGCATTTGGATACATTCATGAATAGGAAAGGTATGGAGGGATATGGGCCATGTGTAGGCAGGTGGGACTAGTTTAGTTTGGGAACGTGATCAGCGTGGACTGGTTAGATCGAAGGGTTTGTTTTTGTGCAGTATGATTCTAAGACTCTACCCAGAAACACAGGAGTCCTACATCAGAGAATAAGCAGCTCCTGCACCCATTGTGCTCAGTGAGTGTGGGTGTCACCAGAGCAATTCATTATCTCATCCACAAAATCGCAGCATTTGTGCATAGATTATTCCAAACGTATTTGCCGGATATTCCAGGAACAAAGCTTTACAGATTCCAAAATTAATTGGGACAACAATAATTTTTGCATACTCATGCAAGTGTCTGAATACTTACAGACAAACAATTTCCCATCTGTGCCATCACCTGCCATCTGGATCTGTGAGAACAAAAACAAATCAAAGAACACAGGAGTTAATTGATGCAGTGCTTCATTTTCAAACTTGTGTGAAGTAGGCCATTCGGCCCATCAAGTCTGCTCTGCCATTAGACAAGATCATACCTGATCTGATAATTGTCAACTCCACCTTCCTGCCTTTTCCACACGGGCCTTGATTCCATAACTTATTAAACATCGATCTGTCTTAGCATTGAATATAATTAATTATTGAACCAGCCTCGACAGCACTTCTAGGTAAAGAATGCCAGACTCACTACCCTCTGAAAAGAAATTCCTCCTCATCTCTAACTTAAATGGACCAAGTCCCATATGCAGATAATACCCTCTGGATCTAGACTTTCCCCACAATGGGCGAGATAAACTCTCTGCACCTATCCTGACAGGCCTCTTAAATGTTTCAAGAGAGGCTTCTAAACCCCAGTGAATATGAACCCAACTTGCTCAACGTCTCCTCATAAGACAATCGCTCCATTCCTGGGATTAACACAGTGGAGTGCCGACAATCCTGGTATATTTTTTCTGAGGTAACGGGATCAAAACTGTCCACAGCATTACAGCTGTTGTCCAACTAAGACTTTGTATGATTTTAGCAAGGTCTCATTATTTTTCTACTCCATTCCCTTTGAATTTGGCTTCCCTGATACTGGCTGAAATTGTATGCTAGCTTTTTGTGATTCTTGCATCAAGACCCCTAAATCCCTCTGTGCTACAACTTTCAGCAGTTTTTCCCCTATTAAAATAATATTCATCTCTTCTATTCTACCTGCCAAATGGCATAACCTGATATTTTCCCACATCATAGTCCATCTGCTGATGTTTTGCCCACCCACATAACCCATCTATATCCCTCTGGAGAATCTTTGTGCAATCAATACCAGTTGCCTTCCGACCCATTTTGGTGTTATCTGCAAAATTGGCTGTAGTACATTCAGTTCCCCTCATTCAAGTTATTTATATCAGAAGTAATGTGTGGCCCCAACACTGATCCTCGTGGCACTCCACTCATTATCCAGGTCACCATCCTGAAAATCTCCAAACTCTGCCTTTTATTAGTCGATTCTCTATCCATGCTAGTACATTACTTTACATCCAACAGCTTGAGCTCGTGTCTTATTACTTAACCTTATGTGTGCCACCTTATCAAACACCTATTATAAATCTAAATATATTACATCTGTTAGTCTTCCTTTATCTATCATGCTTGCTACCTCCTCAAAGAACTGTAATAAATCTGTTAGGTGTGACTTCTCCTTTATAAAACCAGGTCGACTCTGCTTGAGGTTATATATTTCTAAATGCTTTCCAATTCTTCCTTTATTGTCAACTCTAACATCTTCCCAATGACAGACTTTAAGCTAACTGGATTTAGTGACCTTTTTGTCTCGTCCCCTTTTTGAATAAGAGTGTTACATCGGCAGTTTACAATCCTCTGGGATTCTTCCAGAACATAAAGGCTTCTTAAAAGATTACTACCAGTGCATCCACCTCCTTTAAAATCCTAGGATGCAACCCATTAGCTTCACAGGATCTCTTAGTCTTTGGATCCGTTAGTCTCCCAAGTACTTTTCCCCTAGTGATTGTTGCCTCCTTTAGCCTATTGATTATTTAGTATTCTCTGAATGCCATTAAGACTGCAGTTAAGACTGATGCAGTGTATTTATTTAGCATGAGATCTGCACATTTACCAGAACCTGTTGATTAGATTCCCTACAGTACGGAAACAGGCCCTTCAGCCCAACCAGTCCACACCAACCCTCCGAAGACTAACCCACCCAAACCCATTTCCCTCTGACTAATGCATCTAACACTATGGATAATTTAGCATGGCCAATTCACCTAACCTGCACATCTTTGGACTGTGGGAGGAAACCGGAGCACCCGGAGGAAACCCACGCAGACACGGGGAGAATGTGCAAACTCCACACAGACAGGCGCCTGAGGCTGGAATTGAATCTGGGACTCTGGTACTGTGAGGCAGCAGTGCTAACCACTGAGCCACCGTGACGCCCTGTAGGAACTGTGCATAAAATATTGGCATAGATTGACAACCACCTCTGCCACTATACTCAACCTCACTGCAAACATTACATGGACATCCAAACTTCCCTTCCAACTAACCCCTGCAAATACAATACAAACGTACAGACTTTCCTTCAAGTACTTCACAAAGGAGCAGCTCTCCGAAAGCTCCGAAAGTTGGCACTCTAACCTGGTGTTGTGTGATTTTTACCTTTGTCCACCCCAGTCCAACACCGGCACCTCCTCATCAAAATCATTAATAATCATTTTGAGTGTAGGAGTTGGTAGGTCTTGCTGCAGCTGTGTAGGACATTGGTTAGGCCACTTTTGGAATACTGCTTTCAATTCTGGTCTCCCTCCTATAGGAAAGATGTTGTGAAACTTGAAAGGGTTCAGAAAAGATTTACAAGGATGTTGCCAGGGTTGGGAGCACTTGAACTAGAGGGAGAGGCTGTACAGGCTGGGACTATTTTCTTTGGAATGTCAAAGGCTGAGAGATGACCTTATTATAAAATCATAGGGTGAATATCCAAAGACGTTTCTCCAGGGTAGGGGAGAAACAAAAATTGAGGGTATAGATTTAAGGCGAGAGAGGAAAGATTTAAAAAGGGACCCAAGACCAAAGTTTTCACATAGGGGATGTATAGAATGAGCTGCCAGAGAAAGTGGTGGAGGCTGGTACAATTACAACATTTAAAAGGCATCTGGATGGATATATGAATAGGAAGGGTTGGGCCAAATGCTGGCAAATGGGACTAGATTAGGATATCTGGTCAGCATGGACGAGTTGGATTGAAGGGTTTGGTTCTATGCTGTACAGCTCTATGACTCTAGGATTAGAATCTTTCTATGCTGTTTTATTGTTTTTGTTAGTGTTTAGATATTGTTAATTGATATGCTATCTGCTTCAGTGATGTTGAGTGGGAGATAAATATTGACAGCACTGGGGAACTTCCCCCTCTTCACAATTTTGCCATAGAATGTTCTATGTCCAACAGAGGGGCAACTAGAGTCTCAGTTTACAGTTTGTTCCCTCACTATTGTGTTATCACAGCAGCAGCACAGAGTTTGTGAATCACATTTCTCAGGCCAAGCAGCACTCGATACCACCACCTGCTGGCTCAATGGTGAGTGTGCTCTCAACTTGGCAATGACATCGGTGGACATGATGCAGTCCAAACAGTGACCAAATGATTTCATTCTCAATAAATAAAAGTCAAAAGTCGAAAACAAAAGCAAACAAAATAAATGTGGCAACTGAACAGGTCAGCAGCTATAAGCAGCAAAAAACTTTCAGCTTTACATCAAAACAAATGCAGAATCCTGGAGAAACTCACTAAGTCTGACATAATTTGCGAAGAATGAGAGCTTACATTTCAAGTCTGGTATGTCTTTTCTTCAAAAGATTTCTATTCGATTTCTCTCCATAGACTCTGCCAGACTTATTGAGTTTCTCTAGTATTCTCTATTTTTGTTTTAGTTTTCCAACATTTGTAGTATTTTGATTTTATTCCAGCTTTACATGAGATTTTCCATCAGGCTTATTGAGAAATCATTCATTTGTAGTTCACATTTTTAGCATTTAAGTTTTTTTTTTAAAAAAAGCTCTACTTGAAAGGAAGCCCATGGTAGCTAAAGGATGCAAGATTGCCTATTTCTCTGGGTACACTCCTTCACCCATTCCCCTTGCCAACAATGGCTCAGTGGCTTAATCACTGCTGAGACAAGAACTCAAGAGGAAACCAGCAACATTCCAGGTACTGAACTGTCTCACAGCTTGGTACTGAGCCTCACAGGAGCTCCAGAATGGGTAGGAGTTTGGTTACAATAGTGCACTCAACAGATACAGATTGAATGGGTCACTTAGGCAATTGGCAGTCATGGATTGACCATGAGATTTAGTCTTCTTCAGGGAAAGGATGGAAAAACCAGCAAATTCAAACCACAGCAAGATCCGTGCTACATGCTGAGAAAATCTCTCTCCGAGGGTCAGTTCTTAAGTGGTGGATCCCAACAAAGCAGGTAAACAGTGGACAGTTCATTGGATCGAGACTTTGCAATGGGTAGGGAGTTGAGAGATGACCTCACTGCCAAGTCAAGAACTTATACGAGATGGGGTAGAGATAGAGGCTGTACGTGGCAAACCAAACTGAGCACGAACCATCAGTTTAACAAACTGAGGTCTGGATACCAATTTAGGGTTGGCCTGGATCCCATCTGAAATGATACTGAATTTTGAATCAGTCTGTTTGGACGTGTTGAGACACATTTCGGCCCAACAGCAAGGATGTTACCCATGTGCCACAAGAACCTTTAAATGAACTTAAGATTCCCTGGCTGCCGTGGGGTTTGAACCAGATCTCTGGAGGATTCACCTCTGCATTACTCATCCAGTGACATCACCACTACGCCACCATCTCCTGGTGGCTCATCTGAAATTGTAAACTTAAATTGTCTTTCAAATTATCAAAGACCAGCTCTGCACTGTAGTATTTGCTGCCAACACTACACATTTCCAGTATCTTACAGCACTATACCACTACCTCTCCTCTGGTCATGATGATATAGTGTAATGTTACTGGATTTAAATGCCACCATGGTAATGAAAATCTAGAATAAAAAGCATGTTTGGTTGTTATAAAAACCATGATGATCATTGTAAAAACTTATCTTGGTTCACTGATGTCCTTTAAGGAAGGAGATCTGCTGTCCTTACCTGGTTAGGCCTACATATGACTCCAGACCCACAGGCCTCTGGGCAATTAAGGACAGACTAGCTAGCAGACTCTGGGGCTGGTCACATCCCATGAATGCCCACATCCCATGAATGAAGAAAAACAAACAGGTTGAGACAGCAAGTAATAAAGTTTCAGGTTCCCCCAGGCTTTTAATAGGGAGAGTGGTACAAAGGAGAAAAAGTGAGAACTGCAGATGCTGGAGATCAGAGTTAAAAAGTGTAGCACTGGAAAAGCACAGCAGGTCAGGCAGCATCCGAGGAGCAGGAGAATTGACGTTTCAGGCATACGCCCTTCATCAGGAAATGCAAGGAAGTCACATTAAAATTGCATAAAACACTAGCTCAGCCTCAAGTGGAAACTGGCATCATTTCTGGGCACTACAGTTTAGGAAGAATGTGGAAGTGTTATAAAATACAGAAAAGGTTCACAAGAATGGTTTCAGTGATGAAGAACTTCAGTGAAGTACTGAGATAAATTAGAGGAGTTCAGAATGTTTTCGCTGGAGAAGAGAAAGTCGAGAGAAGATTCAATAGGGTTGTTCAAAATGTACTGGGGTCTGGACAGAGTGGATAGGGAGACCATGTTCCCGCTTGTGAAAGGGTTGAGTACTAGAGGACACAGTTTTAAGCTAAGTGGCAGATGAAGTAACATGAGGTAATACAGTCAGTTCCTCTGTAACAGCAATGGTTGAGTTCTTGTGCAACCCTGTGTTAGAGAAAAATCATGCTTTAGACACAACATTTGAAGTGTTGCCACTGTAATTGCGATTCAGCCAACACACATTTTAAACGTTCCCGCTTTAGAAAGTGTCCCTAATTCATCAATCGCGTTACAGTGAATTTGCGTTGATGAAATGCACATTATAACAGAGCAGCCTGTACCTTTCCAAATACTAGTGGTTAGGATCTGGAGTCTACTGTCTGAGTGCGTGGAGGATGCAGGTTCAGTTGGGGCACTCAAGAATCAGTTGCTTTATTATCTGCTCAGAGTGAATGTGCAGGGCTAATGGGAGAAGGCAAGAGAGTGGCACAACTGAATTGTTCTTTCAAAGATCCAGCACAACCATGACAGATCAAATGGCCTCCTTCTGTGTTATAGCCATTCTATGATTCTCTATCTTGTTTGATATCTTTTAACAATCCTGCCTAACAAGAACGCATCCTGAAAAGATGGTAGCACCTGAAGTTACTATGGTTCACACACAGTTATACAGCACAAAAACAGACCCTTCAGACCAACCAGTCCATGCCAAACATAATCCCAAACTAAACTAGTCCCACCTGCCTGCTCCTGGCCCATATCCCTCCAAACCTTTCCTAGTCATGTACTTATCCAAATGTCTTTTAAATGTAACTGTGACTGCATCCACTACTTCCTCAGGAATTTCATTCCACACACAAACCACCTTCTGTATAAAACGTTTGCCTCTTATGTCTTTTTAAAATCTCTCTCCTCTCACCTTAAAAATATGCCCCCATCCTCAAATTCCCCCATCGTAGGGAAAAGACACTTGCCGTTAAGCCTACAGTGCTATTTAAGAAGTCTCAAGATTTTGATTCAGCCAAGGAGCTGTGATGTTTTTCCAAGTCAGGACGGTATGTGGACTGGAGGTGGTGCTTCAGTACGTCTGCTCCCCTTGCCCTTCTAGGTGGCTGAGTTTGGAAGCCGTTGTTGAATGAAAGACGTGGTGAGTTGCTGCAGCATATCTTTTGTGGAATGAATGTCTGAATTAATGGATAGTGTGCTAATCAAGCAAGCTGCTTTGTCCTGGAGCTACACTCATTGAAGCAACTGGTCAGTACTCCATCACACTCCTGACTTGTGCCTTATCAATGCTGGAAAGGCAATGGGGAAGTGAGTGACTCACCATAGATGGTTGTGATTTTTTTGGAATTCTGTGATCAGAGGGCTATGGATGAATTCAAGCCTGAAATAGTTGGATTTTCAGTTCCAGGAGCATTAAGGAATATGGGAATTGAGTGAGAAAGAGTTGTGGTGAAATATCAGCCATATTGAGCAGACTGAAGGGGCTAAATGACCCACTCTAACCCTACTCTTACTTTTTATATTCTTCACTAATAAAATTCTAGATTTAAGTCAGGTTGACTACCATACAATTAAACAAGTGTCAACCCACAGTAAGTTGGCAAAACCTTTAAAGGGGTGAAGTGATAGAAGGTCAGTAAGAGTTTAAGAAAGAATTTAATGTGGAACAGAATTAGTTTATATCCCTGAGTGGTAAGAGCTTTGCTTGTAAAACAAAACCATGGTCAACAGTAAATGCAGAAGGCTGCATAAAACTAAAACCCAAAGCATAGAAGAGTGCAAACAGCAGAGATCCGGGCAAATGGGAAAGACACAAAGAACAGCGTAGCATGACAAAAAAGGGACTATGAAAAGAAATGTGCAAAGAATATCAAAATCAATGTAAAGAATATTTGCAATATGTCAGAATGAAAAGGAAGACTTGCATTCCTCTTTTGTAATCATTGGACATCTCAAAACACTTCACAGCCAACAAAGTGTCTCTGAAGTGTAGCAACCTTTGCAATGTAGGAAATGCAGCAGCCAATTTTTGCAAAGTCACAAACAGCCTGAAGATAATGATCAGGAGATTTCTTTATCGGATGTCCGCTGAAATATAATTATTATTTCAGGACAAAGAGAAGAACTCCCCTGCCCTTCCTCGAAATACTTAATAGTGCCATTCGGGAGGTTTTAAACTAGTGAGGCAGGGGGATGGAAAACTGTCCCAATATGTGAGAACCCACCACAGAAAGTGGTACAGTGCTGGTCTGAGGCAGAAGATCTTCTCTGGAACTGCTTGGAATCGGTGGACTGGACCATATTCAAGAATTCATGGGACAACCTAGACGAGTGCGCCACCACTGTCATGGACTTAGTTAACAAGTACATACAGGGCTGCATGCCAAAGAAGTCAATCTATACGTTCCCCAACCGAAAACCTTGGATGAACCGGGAAGTCCACTGCCAAATGAAGACCAAGCGTGCGGCATTCAAGTCGGAAAACCCACACATTTACAGGAAACCCAGATTCCGCAAGGCCATTAGAGATGCCAAGAGGCAGTACCAGACCAAGCAAGAGGCCCCAACTAACCACACAGCCACCTGCAGCAAGGCCTACACAACATAATGGGATACAAAATGAAGCAGAACAGAATAGCGGACAAAAACACACCTCTCCCTGGTGTGTCCAATGCATTATACACTCGGTTTGAGCAGAATACTAGTGGTGTGGTGTCACCTGCCCCAATAGCCCTAATGCACCTGTTCCCTCAGTCACCACTGCAGACAGCCTTTGTGAGAGTGAACCAGCCAACAACAGACACAGATGGAGTCCCCAGTCATCCACTCAGATCCAGTGCAGACCAACTGGTCGGAGTATTCGCTGATATCTTTTTACCTCTTCCTACCACAATCTGAAGTCTCCACCTGAATCAAGAAGTTCGCAATCATCCCAGTACCAAAGAAAATACATGCAATGTGCCTTAACAACTACCACCCAGTGGCTCTGACTTCCATAATTATGAAGTGCTTCAAAAAGCTGGTCATAGTTCACATCAAGGTAGGGTTAAAATCAACAAGGTAAAAACAATGACTGCAGATGCTGGAAACCAGATTCTGGATTAGTGGTGCTGGAAGAGCACAGCAGTTCAGGCAGCATCCAAGGAGCAGCGAAATCGACGTTTCGGGCAAAAGCCCTTCATCAGGAATAAAGGCAGTGAGCCTGAAGCATGGAGAGATAAGCTAGAGGAGGGTGGGGGTGAGGAGAAAGTAGAAGCAAATGTGGCTGTGGTAGCGAGTTTGTTTCACGACATGATTGAAGAGCTTCAGGGCAGAGGAAATGACCTGGGAGTTGCAGTGGGAGAGGGACTCCCTGAGATTCTTGTAGAGAGAGGAGGAAAACTTCTTCAAGGCAGGAATCCTTGCAAGAGGATTCGCAGTAGGGTTAAAACACAACTCCAGCCTCCCAGGCTGCCTTGATCTTTGCAATTTGCCTACTGGCAAAACAGATCTAGCCCTACACTCATCCCTAGGACATCTGGATAATAAGGATACCCACGTCAGGCTTTTACTTATCGACTGCAGCTCCGCCTTCAACACTATAATCCCAACCAAACTAATCACCAAACTCCCAGACCCAGGTCTTGGCTCTGCCCCCTGCAAGTGGATCCTCAGTTTCCTGACCCATAAACTGAAATCAGTGAAGATAGACAACAGCATCTCTTTGACAATAATCCTCAACAACGGCGCATACTCAGCCCCCTACTGTACTCCCTTTGCACTCACAACTGTGTGGCCAAATTTCGTCCTGACTGCCTTCCAGAAGTTCGCTGACGACCCCACCGGATATCAAATAATGATCAGTTACAATACAGGAAGGAGACAGAATGCTTGGTGTTGCGGTGCAAAGATAACAATCGCTCCCTCAATGTCAGCAAAACTGAAGAACTCATCATCGACTTCAGGAAGAAGGCCCTGTCTGCATCAATGTGGTGGAAGTGGAAAGGGTTGACAGCATCAAGTGCCGAGGAGTGACGACTACAAATAATCTGTCCTGGTTCTCCCACATAGCCACATCAATCAAGGCAGCACAATGATGCCTCTTCTTCCTCAGGAGGATAAGGAAATTTGACATGACTGTGAAGACTCATAACAATTTTTATGGATGCACCACAGAAAGCATCCAACCGAGCACATCACGGCTTGGTACGGCAACTGCTCTGCCCAGGACTGTAAGAAACCACAGTAAGTTGTGAACACTGCCCAGGCCATCTCACAAGCCAACCTGCCATCCATGGACTCCACCTTCACCTTGTTGACATGGAAAGGCTGCCAACATCAAAGACGCCTTTCAAGGCAGGACTTACACACTTAATGGAAAGGACGTGGGAAGTGTTGCTGAACAGAGAGATTTTGGAGTACAAGTTTGTTTTTCCTTGAAAGTGGAGTTGCAGGTAGATAGGACATTTGATATGCTTGCCTATCTTGGTCAGTGCTTTGAGTAGAGGAGTTGGGCGGTCATGTTATTGCTGTATAGACATTGGTGAGGCCACTACTGGAACACTCGGTAATTCTGCTCTCCCTGCTATAAGAAGGATGTTGTGAAACTTGAAAGGGTTTAGAAAAGATTTACAAGGATGTTGCCAGGGTTGGAAGGTTTGAGCTATAGGGAGAGACTGAACAGGCTGGGGCTGTTTTCCCTGGAGTGTCGGAGGCTGAGGGTTAACCTTATAGAGGCTTACAAGATCATGAGGGCCATGGATAGGATAAACAGATGAAGTCTTTTCCCTGGGTTGAGTGAGTTCAGAGCCATAGGCATGGGTTTAAGGTGAGAGGGGAAAGATATAAAAGAGACCTCAGGGGCAACCTTTCCACGCAGAGTGTCATGTTTGTATGGAATAAGCTGCCAGAGTAGGTGGTGGAGGCTGGTACAATAACAACATTTAAAAGGCATCTGGATAGGTACACAAATAGGAAGAGGTTAGAGAGATATGGGCCAAATGCTGGAAAATGGGACTAGATTTATTTGGGAAATCTGGTAGACAGGGACAAGTTGGGCTGAAGGATCGGTTTCAAAGCTGTATATTTCTGTGATTCTAACAGGCAGGGCCCGGTTAATGAGCACAGCGAGTCTGGTAGTCTGAAGTCTATTTATTTTAATGCAAGGAGTACAAGAGGTAAGGCAGATGATGTTAGAGCCTGGGTTAGTACATGGCATTACAACGTTGTAATCATTACAGAAACTTGGGTGAGAGAAGGGCAGGACTGGCAACTCCAATATTCCGGGGTTTAGATGTTTCAGGCATGATAGAGGAGAGTGTAAAAGGGGTGGGAGAGTTATATTACTGATTAAAGAAAATACCACGGTTGTACTAAGAGAGGACAGCTTGAAGGGCTCATCCATCAAGGCAATATGAGTAGAATTTAGAGATTGCACCTTTCTTGTTCCTACGATGGGGTTATACTTTTCAACCTCCCAATAGCCGGTGGGGAAAAAAAAAGAGAAACAGATATGTAAGCAGATCACAGAAAGATGTAAAAACAGGGTTAGTACAGTGGGTGATTTTAACTTCCCCAATATTGACTGGGGCTCCCTTAGTGCCAGAGCTTTAATTAGATGGGGCAGAGTTTGTTTGGTGCATCCAAGAAACAAGATGGAGATAATCCAACTGGGGAAGGGGCTTACACTGGGGAAAGAGTTGATTGGAATCTCTGTGGGGGAGCATTTTGGGAACAGGGACCGTAATTCCATATATTTTAAGATCGTCACAGATAAGGATAAGACTGGTCCTCAGGTGAAAGTGCTCAACTGGGGGGAAGGCTAAAACAACAATATTAGGTAGGAACTGGAGTATTTAGATTGGGGAGTTATTTGAGAATAGGCAGGAGTCTTTTAACGGCGAGCTGATCACAGTTCGGCATCAGCATGTTCATGTGAGAATTAAAAATACCAATGGCAAGATTTGTGAACCTTAGATGACAAGAGAAAGGATAGTCAAAAAGGAAAAGGAAGCACACGGACAGTTTAGGAAACTGAAATCCAACAAGAAAGCAGAAAACAACTTAAACAAGAAATTAGGAGGGCTACAATGGGCCACGAAACACCCCTGACATTTAGGATTAAGGAAAATCCTAAGGCATTTTATATGTACATTAACAGCAAGAGGGTAGCTAGTGAAAGGATAGGTTCGCTCAGGGACAAAAGAAGGAATTTATGCATGAAGCCAGAAGTCGATGAGGTCCGTAACCACACTTCACATTGGTATTCACCAAGGAGAAGGGTATGGATGATAAGATTTGGGAGGGCCTGTTGGTACTCTGAGATATGTTGATATTAAGGAGGAGATGGTGTCAGGTATCTTGAAAACATTAAGGTACACGAGACCCTAAGGCTCGATGACCTCTATCCCATGGTACTGAAGGAGGCAAGAGAGGAGATTGCTGGAGCCGTGACAGAGATCTTTGTATCTTGTCACAAAAGACTGGAGAATAGCTAATGTTGCTTCTTTGTTTAAGAAGGGCAGGAGGGATAATCGAAGCAAATATACGCCAGTGAGCCATTTATCAGTGGTAGGGAAATTATTGAAGAAGATTCTTAAGGACAGGATTTACTCCTACTTGGAGAGGAATGGACTTAATTGGGGATGGTCAGGATGGCTTTATGTGAGGAGGTCTTGGGGTCACAGGGCAATGGATGTTGACTATGTGGACTTTACTAAAGGGTTTAACAAGATCCCTCATGGTAGGCTGGTCTAGAAAATTAGGTCACATGGCATCCATAATGAGTTGACAAGTTGGATACAAAATTGGCTTGGTCATAGAAGACAGAGGATAGTTTTGGAGGGGTGATTTTCTGACATTGGTCTGTGACCAGCAGTGTTCCACAAGGATTAGTGATGGAATCATTTTGCTTGCATTGATGAAAATATACATGGTCAGATTAGTAAGTTTGCAGATGACATGAAAATAGGTGCAGCTGTGTATAGTGAGGAAGGTTATCAAAGAACACAGATCAGATATAAATCAGTTGGAAAGTGATAATCTGGACAAGTGAGAGTTGATGCATTTTGGGAAGTCAAATGCAAGAGAAAAGTATTAGTAAATGGAAGTACCCTTAATAGTATTGATCTTTATTGGTCAGAGTATTGAGTACAGGAATTGAGAGGTCATATTGAGAGGACATTGGTCAGGCCACTTGTGGGATATTGCGCGCAATTCTAGTCTCCTTCCTATTGGAAGGATGTTGTGCATCTTTAAAGGGTTCAGAAAAAATTTACAAGGATGTTGCCAGGGTTGGAGGATTTGAGCTACAGAGAGAGGTTGAATAGACTGGGGCTGTATATTTCTATGACTCTATATCTAGAGAGATCTTGGGGTGCAAGTCCATAGCTCCCTGAAAGTGGCGACACAAGTGGTTGCAGTGGTAAAGGTGCTTGCTTGCCTTCATTGGTCGAGGCATAGAGTGTAAATTTTGCAAGCAATGTTGCAGCAGTATAAAACTTTAGTTAGACCACTGTCAGACTATTGTGTGCAGTTCTGGTCAATACGCTATAGGAGGGAAGTTGGAGGCTTCGGAGTGGTTGCAAAAGAGGTTTACCAGCTTGTTGCCTACATTAACTATAAGGAGAGGTTGGACAAACTTGGGATTGTTTTCACGAGAGCATTGGAGGGTGAGGAGCGATCTGATAGAAGTGTCTTTTTCTCAAGATAGAAATGTCAAATAATAGGGAGCACAGGTTTAAGGTGAGATGGGAAAAGTTTAAAGGAAATGCGCTTTTTTTACACAGAGGGTGATAGGTGCCTGGAACATGCTGCCAGGGAGGTGGTAGAAGCAGATACGTTAGCAATGTTTACAAGGCACTTAGACACATGAACAGGCAGGAAGAGGGATACAGACCATGGGAATAGTTTAGAATGGCATCATCAGTAATCCTCACAGGGTCTTGTGGAAAAGTAAGCAATCAATAGCATTTGCTGGGAAGCATTGACAAAAATGAGGGGCTGAGGTATTAAACAAGCAGCAGGTATCTGGAACTGAGATTTAAAGTAAAGCCCAGAGGACTGTGGCATACCTTTCAGTAGGTGCGAAGAGAAGTAAATAACTTGAACATAAAGTCTAATTCTTTGGGGATGTGGGAGGTTAAGAAGTAAAGCTCACTTCTTAATAAAACAGTTCTACTATTTAATTGGTTGCATTTAATTTTTTTATATATAACAATTTGTTCCTGTTTAAAATTCAGCATTAAATTGGTGCTTGGATTTCTTTTTAAATGTTAACAGTCCTTAACAGTACCGTGACACTTCATGATCAAGGAAATCAATAACTAAACTGTCACAATCAGTTCCAGAAAATAATCTAAAGGGCTAATGCAACGTTAGCCTTTTTTGTATTGAAGACTAAAATGAGACAGGACAAAACCCTCGATAAACCAACCCATAGCATTGTGGCCCTCCAGATGTGCACCACTGACTTTCTGGAATGATTCATGGATTCCATGCCTTAAACTAGGGTTTAAAATATTAGATACTAAGAAATAGACTTTATATGCTCTGGAACATTAGGAAGAGATTGAAGTTTACCAGATATTAAGAGGAACAGTGAGAGAGAAACTCTTATTTCTGGTTGGGCAGTCTACAAATAGGAAGAATAGCCTAAACATTAGAGCCAGATCTTTGGCCAATGAAATATTTCTGTATGCAAAAGGGTATAGATATTTCAAGCTCCCTTCCCTAATGTAATTGAGGCAAGATCATTTGTAAAGTTAAAATTTGATCATGCCAAAGGTATCCAGGGATTCTGGGTAAATGCAAACAGGATACGGATCAGTCAAGATCTCATTGAATAGGGGAGCAGGTTAAAGACCCTAAATGGCCAACTGATGTTCATATTTGCATATTTCTTCCTGCTCAATAACATTCCCTCCATCAACACTTAAAAACAGCAAAAAGAAACAAATAACTGAAGATGGAGAAAGTGAGGACTGCAGATGCTGGAGATCAGAGCTGAAAATGTGTTGCTGGAAAAGTGCAGCAGGTCAGGCAGCATCCAAGGAACAGGAGCATCAATGTTTCGGGCATCAGCCCTTCTTCAGGAATGAGCCTCATTCCTGAAGAAGGGCGGATGCCCGAAACGTCGATGCTCCTGTTCCTTGGATGCTGCCTGATCCTGCTGTGCTTTTCCAGCAACACATTTTCAGCAAATAACTAAAGATGCCAAGGGTCTGAAATAAAAATGGAAACTCAGGAGTGGAAATGAAACTGAGTTAATGTTTTGAATGAACACAACTGTACTTTGTTTAAAAGCAGATGATTTTATTTATTTCATTCCGGGGGGGGGGGGGGGGGGGGAGCTGCAACAAGCAAAGTTATTATGTCTTGTGTTACAACAGTGATTCAACTTCAATAGTTTAGTCAGTTGTAAAGACCTGAGGGATATCATGGGTGATGAATGGCACTATTTAAGCCACGATTTGGAGATGCGGGTGCTGGACTGGGGTGGACCATGTTAAAAATCACACAACACCAGGTTATAGTCCAGCAGGTTTATATGGAAGCACTAGCTTTCGGAATGCTGCTCCCTGATCAGGTAGTTGACAACCACCTGATGAAGCAGCGCTCGAAAGCTAGTGCTTCCAAATAAACCTATTGGACTATAGCTTGGTGTTGTGTGATTTTTAACTATTTAAACCATCAGACCTAGGAGCAGAAGCATGCTATTTGACCCATTAAGTTTGCTCCACCATTCAATAAAATCATAAAAATAAAGAACTGTGGATGCTGGAAATCTGAAACAAAAAACAGAAATTGCTGGAGAAACGCAGCAAGTTTGGCACCATCTGTAGAGAGAAAACAGAGTTAACATTAAGTCCAGTCACCTTTCGTCAGACAGGTCACTGGACTTGAAACATTAACTCTGCTTTCTCTCCATAGATGCTGCCACATCTGCCGAGTTTCTCTAACAATTTCTGTTCAAGGTGGTCATGGCTGATCGGTTATGCTTCAACTCCACTTTCCTGCCTTTCCCTTACTGATGAAGGAGTCTGTCTACCTCAGCCTTGAATATATTCAATAATTCAGCCTCTGCAATAAAGGATTCAACAGATTCACTATTGTAAGAAAAAAAAACCTTCATCTGACTTGACAACCCTTATTCTGAGGGGAAAGTGAGGACTTCAGATGCTGAAGATCAGAGTCGAGAGTGTGGTGCTAGAAAAGCACAGCAAGTCAGGTAGCATCAGAGGAGCAAGCGAATCAACATTTTGGGCATAAGCCCTTCAATCAAGAATGAGGCCTGTGGGCCAAGGGGTCTGAGAGATAAATGGAGGGGGGGGCGGGGTGGTGGCGTTGGTAGGGCTGGGGGGAAGGTAGCTGAGAGCGCAATAGGTAGATGGAGGTGAAGGTTATAGGTCAGAGAGGAGGCTGGAGTGGATGGGTGGGAAGGAAGATGCACAGGTCAAGAGGACGGTGCCAAGTTGGAGTCTTGGAACTGAGATAAGGTGGGGGAGGGGAAATGAGGAAACTGGTGAAATCGGTGGTTAGAGGGTCCCAAGGCAGAAGATAATGCATTCTTCCTCCAGGCAGCGGGTGGTAAGGGTGTGGTGATGGAGGAGGCCCAGGTCCAGCATGTCCTGGAGTGGGTGGGAGGAGGAAGTTAAAGTGTTCGGCCAAGAGGGAATGAGGTTGCTTTGTGCATGTCCCAAAAATGTTCTCTGAAGTGTTCGACTAGTAGGCATCCAGTCTCCCCACTGAAGAGGAGACTACATCGGGTGCAACAGATATAGCAAATGACGTGTGGATGTGCAGGTATATCTCTGACAGATGTGGAAGGTTCTTTTGGGGCACTAGACAAGAGGTGAGGGATGGGCATAGGTTTTGCAATTCTTGTGGTAGCAGGGGAAGGCGTTGGGAGGGGAGGATGGGTTGGTGGGAGGCATGGACCTGACAAGAGAGTCTCAGAGGGAACAGTCTTTAAGGAACGCAGATAGGGGTGTGAAGGGAAGTATATCACTGGTAGTATGGTCTGTTTGTAGGTGGTGTAATTGGCAGAGGATGATGCGATGTATCCAAAGGTTAATGGGGTGGAAGGTGGGGACTGGGTAAGATTCTGTCCTTGATGCGGTTGGACAGGTGGGGTTCAAGGGCGAAGGTACAGGAAGTGGATGAGATGTGCTGGAGGACATCATTGAACATGTAGGAGGGGAAAATGCAGTCTTTGAAGGAGGCGGCCATCTGGTGTGTTCTGTGGTGGAACTGGCCCTCCTGGGAGCAGATGCGGTGAAGGCAGAGGAATTGTGAATAAGGGATAATGATTTTACAGAGGGCAGGGTGGGAGGAGGTGTAGTCCATGTAACTGTGGGAGTCAGTGGGTTTGTAGAAGATGTCCGTGTTGATGGAGATGGAGAGGTCCAGGAAGGGGAGGGAGGTGTCAGAGAGAGTCCAGGTGAACTTAAGATCAGGGTGGAACGAGTGGGAGGAGCTGATGAACTGTTCAACTTCCTTGTGGGAGCACAAGATGGCGCCAATACAGTCATAAATGTAGCAAAAAAAAAGGTGGGGAATGGTTCCAGTATAGTTGTGGAAGATATAGACTGTTCCATGTACCCGATGAAGAGACAGGCATAGCTGGGGCCCATGTGGGTGCCCATGGCTACCCCTTTGGTCTGGAAGAAGTGGGAGGATTCATAGGAGAAATTATTGAGGATTAGGACCAGTTCAGCCAAATGAATAAGAGGGTCATTGGAAGGATACAGGTGGGGATGTCTGAAGGGGAAGAAATGGAGGGCTTGAAGGCCTTTGTCATGGCGGATAGATATGTATAGGGACTGGATGTCCATGGTGAAGATGAGACATTGGGGGCCAGGGAAACGTGTCAGGTCCACCAAACTACCCTCCCCTCCCAGGACCTTCCCTGCCACCGCAAGAATTGCAAAACCTGCACACATATCTTCCCCCCCCCACCACCTCACCTCTGTCCAAGGCCCCAAAGGAGCTTTCCACATCCGTCGGAGATTTATCTGCACTTCCATACACATCACTGACTGTATTTATTGCTCCTGGTAATGGTCTCCTCTACACTGGGAGAAAGGACGCCTACTTGTAGAATGCTTCAGAGAAAATATCCAGGACACACGCACAAATCAACCCCACTGTCGCGTGGCTGAACACTTTAACTCTTCGCCCCCAAGTATTTGGAGGTCTTGGGCCTCCTCCTTTGCCAAACCCTTACCATCCACCCCCTGGAGGAATCCACCCCCACACCTCATCTTCTCCCTTGGGATCCTACAACCACGTGGAATCAATGTGGATTTCACCAGTTTCCTCATTTCCCCTCCCCGCCACCGTATCCCAGATCCAACCTTCCAACTCAACGCCGCCCTCTTGACCTGTCCTACTTGTCTATCTTCCTTCCCAACTATCCACTCCACCCTCCTCTCCTGCCTATCACGTTCCCCCTCACCTTCATCTACTTTTCCCCCAGCCCCAACCCCAACCCCTCCCATTTATCTCTCAGCCCCCTTGGTCCACAAGCTTCATTCTTGATGAAGAGCTTATGCCCAAAACATCGATTCTCCTGCTCCTTGGATGCTTCCTGACCAGCTGTACATCACACTCTCAAACGTTATTCTAAGGTTACACTACCTGGGGTCTTAGACTCTCCCACAAAAGAAATAACCTCTCAGCATTTGTTTGGGAAAGCCCCCTCAGAGTCCTGGACGTTTCAATAAGGTCATCTCTCATTCTTCCAAATTCCAACGGGTACAGGCCCAATCTACTCATTAGAAATTCGTTCCATACCCAGGGTCAACCCAGTGAATGTTCTTCGGACTGCCTCCAATGCCAGTATATCGTTCCTCAGATAAGGGCCCAAAACTGTTCACAGAAATTCCAGAAATCGACTGACTAACATCTTGTACAGTTTTAGCTAAACCTCCCTGCTTTTATACTCCATTCCCTTAGAAATAAAGGCCAACAGTCTGTTGCCTTCCCTATTATGTGCACATATATGCTCACTTTTTGTGATTCATGCATTAGGCCTCCCAAATCCCTCTGTGCTATAGTTTTCTGCAGTCTTGCTCCATTTAAATAAAATTCAGTTCCTCTATGCTTCCTGCTAATGGGCATATTCATATTTCCCTACTGTATTTTCCACCCATTTCCAACATTATCTACAAACTTGGCTATGGTTTATTCAACTTGCCACATCCATGCTGTTAACATACACTGCAAATGTCTTCATTCTCATCTCATTGTCAACCTTCTCTTAGTTATTCAATCTGCTATCCAGGTCAATATTTGCCCCTACACCATTAGTTCTTATTTTATTAAATAACTTTATATGAGGTAGCTTATCAAGCACATTTTGGAAATCCAAATACATTACATCTACTGGTTCCCCTTTTTCTATACTGTTTGTTAGCTCCTTGAAGAAGTCTAATACATTATTTAGGCATCATTTGCCCTTCACGTCGCCAGGCAGCCTCTGCTAGATTTCTTACGTATTTCTAAGTCGCCTGCAATTATACCCTTTATAGTAGACTCTAACACAGTCCCAATGACAGATTTAAGCTAACTGGACTATGGTAACCTTTTTTTTTTCTTCCTTTCCCTTTTTGAATAAAGGTGTTACATCTTGCACTTTCTGGGGCTATTCCAGAATATGAACATTCTTGGAAGATTATAACCAAATGCACCCACTATCTCTGTAGCTCCTTTAAAATCCTAGGATGCAAACCATCAGGTCCAGGGGACGCACTGTCCTTCATTCTCTTGGTATTTCCCCACCTCATATCCTCTAGTGTCAGTTAATGTACATATTACCTCACCCCAATTCTCTATTTGTATTTTTGAAATGGTATGAGTGTTTTGAATCATAAAGACTAATGTAAAGTATTTATTCAATTCCTCGGCCATTTTCTCTCCCATATATTATTTCCCAGCCTCATCATTTAAGAGGCTTACATTCACTTTGGCCTTTCCTCCTCTTTATAGACATAAAGCTCTATTTTGATATAACTTGCCAGTTTACCCATAAAATTTATTATCTCTCTCTTATTTTTTGGTCACCTTTTGCTGTTTTTTTTACAACTTCTCCAATCTTCTGCCTTACCACTAACCTTTGCCATGTTTTTTCTTTCTTTCGTTCAACAACCTTTCAAATTATTTCAAAGAACTAGACGGTCATTCAAAGGTTCCTGCTGTGTGTACTCCCCTTATTTATCTATCCACCACTGTAACTGGTGGATAGCCTGACACAGATGGTAGCAAAGTGGATTTGCAAACCAGAGAATCCAAGCTAACGCTCTGGGGACATGGTTTGAAATCACACTACAGCAGCTGGTAGGATGTAAATTCAATTAATAAGCTCTGGAACTGAAGCTAATCTTACTTATGGCAATCATGAAACCATGTAAAACACCCACCTGGTCTACTATCATCCTTACCCAGTCTGATTCACAGTAATATGGTTTACTCTTAACTGCCCTCTGAAATAGCAATTACGGTTGGACAAATGCTGGCTTTGCTGGTGATGCCAAATCACAAAGAATAAATAAAAGGTGGGCCCAAAACATTACATTAACTTAAGCTGTCAAACCTCATATGTGACCCACCATTCCACATGCAATTTGTGTGCTGCAAAAGTCAAATCATTTTCAAGACACATTAGCTTACAATTCAAAATGAAATACATCAAATAGTTTGATATGGAGATGCACTCAAAAGCTTGCACTCCTACATTATCAAACAAGTCTCATAAGATTCTTGATTCCAATACGGTTCTGCACCAGACAAGGCACACACATATAAAACTGTGATACTGGTGAATATGAACAGCCCTGAATCTACCTGTAACACCAGTGACCTTGCACAGTCATACTCACAGTGGTTAAAATAAAATTAAGTTGAATTTTAGAGAATACAAGATCCCACAGATGACCTACTGAGCAATGTGTAGCAAAAAAAAGGCTGAGGCCTAGATAAAAGGCTTGATTGAATCTGCCGGAGACTCATTTGGCAGGTTTAATCCTATTAACAACTCTCATTATAGTGAAAAAAAAATCACACCACCATAAATTTCAGTGATGTCCCACTTTGATAGAGCCGACAAGGTCATATCCAACATTGCAACTGCACACAGTCCAGACCTTCAATCTAATTTTGACCACAGCCAATCCAGCTCAAGTCCACAGCAACAACATTTCCCAAACCTTAACCCAAGTCCGGGAAAATATCGTGATGAGTTCAGAAAACTTGCAAACATTTTACACACTAAAAGCAAAACAAGAATTGCAAGCCAAAACAATACAGACTTTGAATCAAAAATTTGAAGGAGGTGGGTAGTCCCAATTAGGTGCAAGCATTTTGATATAAAATGATGCGGATTCGAAAATAATAAAAGACTGCCCCATTTATAATGATGGTTACTGATTTCTGCAGGGAGAGGTGGTGTGGACTGGGTTTCTGGTGTGTATGTTCTCTTGTCTGTGGTAGAGTCCGGGGGCTCGCTCACCAGCGGATCCCCTGCCGATCCATGCGGCCGCTGCCGATGTGGAGCCGGGTTTTAAGAGCGATCCATGTGCAACATTGTAACAAAGAACAGGCGGAATGGCGGCCGGAATGGAAACATTGTATCGATCCCGCTGCTACCTTACAGAATGTAACCAGCGGCGGATTGCAACCTCTTCCCATCGGAGATTACCCCTCGGTCCGCAACCCTCCTCCCCCTGGTACCCCCCTCTCTCACCCTCCACCTTCACTCCGCTTCACCTTCACTCCTACCGCAAAAAACATACCTCCCTCCGGGGCCCGGAGCCGGGCCGCGCCGCGCCGGGTTTTGCCCCCCGCTTTTTTCTGTCTCTCTCTCTCTCTCTCTCTGATTATTTTGCAGGTTCGAGTCTGGTGAATCCTCACTCCGGGTTCCCGGCCGCCCCCAATTGCGCAGGAGCGGAAGCCTGACTTGCCTTTTTTTTCCCTATTTTCCTCCCCCCACCAAAAGCAGAGCCTTATCGTGCCGCCTGCTGGGGTTTGTAGTCTTTCCGTGCGCAGGGAGAGTATCATCCCGCGGTTAAGCGGACTACAACTCCCCTCAGCCCCCCCTCCTCCAGCTTGCTGTTGATCCAACTCTGGAATGGCTTTTACAAACAGGCCTCTGAGCCCCGCTCTGCCAATTTGTCGGCAAGAGCAATCCAAACTCGACTCGTTTCTCTCTCTTCACACAATTGTCCTGTTCAAAGCCCCAGATGAATCTGTACCCACACAGGCAGCGCATTCCAGATCCCAGCCACTGCATGTGGAAAACTGTACTTCTGTCATTTCTTTTAAATCTTGAGTCTTTCATCAATTTGAACAGCCTTATCCCGTCTACTTTATCCAGTCTCCTCATGCTTTTGAATGCAAAGAAAATGCTTCCTTGTATCTCCTCAGAACTGTAGTCTCTCATCCCTGTAACTTACAAATGGTTTCTGCACCCCTCACCAAAGACTTCACATCTTTCCTAAAATGTGGCCTGGAATTGGATACTGCTCCAGATGAGGCTGAACCTGTGTTCGGGTTCACTATAACTTCCTTGTTTTTGTACTCTGTGTTACCTCTAAAACCCAGGATCTGTATTTATTTTATTCAACCTGTTCATGTTATTGCACACCCCGAGAGAGAATGGGACCAGAAAACTAGGGCCTCTTGACTCCGCAGCTTTCTCTCAACCACCCCTGCCACCTTCAATAGTTTGTGTCAGTGTTTCTCAGTTGGAGAACTGGCTAGGACAAGCTGAGTGGAATAGCCTCTGTCTGCCCTTTATCAATCGTTAAGACGTGTCCAGGTCTGGGGCTAAATTTTCCCATGCTAGGTTGGCCACCCTTGAGCTTTTTTTTAAATTGAAACGGATGGGGAATTCTGAGATTTAGATCCAAGACTTGTGAAATTCATGGGGTGAGGATATTATGAAATGTAGTCCTGCCAGACTTCATTCAGCCACTACTGGGAGGGTGCTGGAAAAAGCTGAAACGAAAGCAAAATACTTCTGACATTTTACAGCTGAAATTTACAAAAAAACAGAAAATCCTGGAAATACTCAGTAGTTCAGACAAATCAGTGGCAAGAGAAACAGAGTCAATGTATCAGGTTAGTGAAATTTCCTGACAAATTTTGAACTCTTCCTTGGACAACATCAACTGGAAAACTGGAGGGTATCTAATGTAACATTATTTAAAAAAAAGGTGGTAAGGTAAAGCCAAGGAACTATAGCCTTCCTTCAGTTGGAGGGGACTCACTAAGAAACTGACTTATACATTTGGAGAGGCAAGGATTCATTCGGCATAGTCAGCATGGCTTTGTGCATGGGAAATACTATCTCTCAAATTTGGTTGAGCATTTTGAAGAGACAAACATAGATGATGGCAGAGCAGTAGACATTAGCAAGGACTGGTTAGTAAGGTTAGATTCCATAGATCACATTGGATCCAGGGAGAGCCAGCCAACTGAATATGAAATTGACTTGACAGTAGGAGACAGAGGGTGGTGGGAGAGGGTTGTTAATCAGACTGGAGGCCTGTGACCAGCGATGTGCTGCAAGGATCGGTGCTGGGTCTACGTTTGTCTCTTATATAAACAAGTTGGATGAGAGGCATGGTTAGTACATTTGTGGATGATACAAAATTGAAATTTAGTGAACAGTGAAGAAGGTTATCTGAGGGTACAATGGGATCTTGATCAGCTAGGCCAGTGGGCCAAAGAATGGTGAGTGGAGCTTAATTCAGATAAATGCAAGATGTTGCATTTTGATAAGACAAAATAGGGCAGGACTTACACAGTTAATGATCGGGCCCTGGAAGTGTTGTTAACCAGAGAGGCAGAGGGGTGCAGGTACATAATTCCTTGAAAGTGGCGTCACAGTTAGACAGGATGGTGAAGGTGGCATTTGGCACACTTGCCTTCATTGGTCAGAGCATTGAGTACGCGAATTGGGATGTCATGTTATGGCTGTACAAGACTACATTTGGAGTACTGTGTACAATTCTGCTGCCCTGCTATAGGAAGGATGTTATTAAACTGGAATGGTTCTAAAGAGATTTGCAAGGATGTTACCAAGACTTAAGGGATTGAGTAATAGGGAGAGACTCAATAGGCTGCAACTTTTTTTTTCCCTGGAGCGTAGGAATCTGAGGGGTGACCTTATAGAGGTTTATAAAATCGTCAGGGACATGGATAGGGAGAATAACAAAAAGATCTTTTCTCCAGGCTAGGGGAGTCCAAAACTAGAGGGGATAGGTTTAAAGTGGGGCAGGAAAGATTTAAAAAGGACTTGAGAGGCAATCTTTTCATAGAGGGTGGTGCATAGTTGGAACAAGTTGCCAGATGAAGTGTAGAGGCAGACACAGTAACAACATTTGAAAGAGGTTTGGATAGGTACATGGATAGGAAAGGTTTAGAGGGATATGGACCAAATGCAGGGAAATCGAACTAGTTTGATTTGGGAAAGCATGGACAAGTTGGATGAAAGGCATCTTTCTGTGTGTATGACTATGACTCTATAACTGGCTTTTGATTGATTGGAAGATGGTTGTGTTCAGACTTTTTTTGTAAGGAAATCCTACTTTGACTTACAATATCAAAGGGCAGATGTATAGGGGGAACCTATAGTTGGGGGATTAAAAAAAAGAGCCAAATCTTGCAAAGCTAAAGTAGAAAGGAATTTAATGCACAAAGGCTGGTAGAAGTTTGGAACACTCCTCTGAAATTTCAATGAGGTCAATGGATTATTTAGTTTGGAGATTGATGGATTTCCGTGATCCAAGAAGGATTACGGAATTTGGAGCAAAGGTAGGTTGGTTAAGAATCAATTGTAGCAGCATGGTCCTGAGCTAAATACAGGAAGAAATGACTTCAATTTATGTCACACCTTTCCCAATCAGTCAATGTCCCTAAACACTTTACAATACAAGTTAATTAAGTATTACTGAAGTGAAGTCAGCTTTTTCATATAAAATCATCAAATCCCTTCAGTGCAGGAGGTGGCCATTTAGCCCATCATATTCACACCGACCCTTCGAAAAGCATCCCACCCAGACCCAGCTCCCTCACTGTTACTTTGGTGTTTGGTCATTAGTTTAGCCTTCTGACTCATCAAATATTGATATCATTTCTTTATGTTGTTGGTTTTTACCTTATTCTTTTGTGAGATCTTGTTTGGGTTCAAATCAGACAGGGATATCAACCTCTCAAAAACAGTTCCCATGTACAAACTATGACTTTTAGCAAAAAACAAATGGTCTTAACATACTCTAACTCAAGTTTATTTCTTTGTACTGATAAATCACCAGCAATTGCTTCTCGTGGTATCTATTTAAAAATCTAGGCTCAAAAGTTCCCTTGTCCTTCTAGATGGAAGTGGTCATGGGTTTGGAAGGTGCTGTCTGAGGATCCTTGGTGAATTTCTGCAATGCATCTTGTAGATAGTACACACTGCTGCTACTAAGCGTCGGTGGTGGAAGGAGTGGATGCTGATGGATGTGGTGCCAATCAAGCAAGCTGCTTTGTCCTAGATGGTGTCAAGCTTCTTGAATAATATTGGAGCTGCACGCATCCAGGCAGATGGGAAGTATTCCATCACACTCCTAACATGTGCCTTGTAGATGGTAGACATGCTTTGAGGAGTCAGGTGGTGATTTATTCACCGCAGTATTGCTAGCCTCTGACCTGCTCTTGTAACCACTATGCTTATGTGATTGAAGATTGCTGTGAAAGTCTCGGCTTTATCTTTTGCACTGATGCGCTGGGCTTTTCCATCATTGAGAATGGGAATACTTGTAGAGCCTCCTCATCTGGTGAGTTGTTTAATTGTCCACCACCATTCACAACTGGATGTGGCAGGACTGAAGGTCTTAGATCTGACCTTTTGTTTGTGGGATTAGCTTTGACTATCATTTGCTGCTTATGCTGTTTGTCGTGCAAGTAGTCCTGCTTGGTAGCTTCACCAGGTTGACACCTCATCTTCAGGTCCTCCTGGTATGCACTCCTGCACTCTCCATTGAACCAGGGTTCTGGTTGAGTGGGGGATATGCTGGGCCATGAGGTTACAGATTGTGCTGGACTACAATTCTGCTGCTGTTGTTGACGGCCCACAGTGCTTCATGGATGCCCAGTCTTGAGTTGCTGGATGTGTTCAAAGTACCATTTAGCACAGTGATAGTGCCACACAACATGATGGAGGTTATTCTCAATTTGAAGGCGAGATTTTGTCTCCACAAGGAATGTGTGGGGGTCACTGTTACTGATACTGTCTTGGACAGATGCATCTGCCGTCGGCAGATTAGTAAGGGTGAGGTCAACTATGTTTTTCCCTCCTGTTGGTTTTCTCATTACCTGCTGCAGATCCAATCTAGCACTTATGCCCTTTAGGACCAACCAGCTCGATTTGTAGTGCTGCTGCCGAACTACTCTTGGTGGCGGACATTGAACTCCTTTCCCCCCCGCAACAAAATACATTTTGTGTCCTTGCCATTGTTCATCCTTCCTCTAAGTTTTCTTCAACATGGAGGAGTACTGATTCATCAGCTGAGGGAGGACAGTATGTGGTAATCAGCAGGAGGTTTCCTTGCCCATGTTTAACCTGAAGCCACAAGACTTCATGGGGTCCAGAGTCAATGTTGAGGACTCCCAGGGCAACTCTCAACTGTATACTATTGTGCCACCACTTCTGCCAGTGGTACAAGACATATCTGGAGATGGTAATGGTGGCGTCTAGGACATTGTCTATAGGGTATAATTTCGTGAGTATGACTATGTCAGGCTGTTGCTTGACTAGTCTGTGAGTTAGCTCTCCCAATTTTGGCATAAGTCCCCAGATGTTAGAAAGGAGAACCCTGCAGTATCGACAGGGTTGTTTCTGCCGTTGTCTTTACCAGTGTCGAGGACGATGCCAGGTGATCTGTCCCATTTAATTTCTTTGAGACTTTGTAGCAATTGGTACCACAGAAAGCTTAGTAGGCCATTTCAGAGGGCATTTGAGAGTCAACCATGTTACTGTGGGTCTAGCCACATGTAGACCAGACTCGGTGAAGATGGCAGATTTCCTTCCCTGAAGGGCATTAGTGAACCAGATGGGTTTTTCTGACAATGATTTCACGATTTTTTAAAATTCCAGACTTTTAAAATTGAATTCAAATTCCACAATCTGCTGTGGCAGAATCTAGGTTTCTAGATTAACAGTTCAGTGATAATACCACTAGGCCATCATCTACACTCTTCTTTCAATCTGAGCCATAGATTTACAATTCTCATGTTGTTTAGTTCTCCAACACTTGCTATCTTTTGAAACCAAAGATCCCCACTTTCTTTGGTGTTCTGTCATTGGTTTAACCATCTGACTTCTTCAACTCATTAATACACTTGGCTGTTGCCCTGGCACATTGACCAAAGCTGGATACAGTATGCAAAATGTGACTAAAATACAGTGCAGGTTCAATGAAAGATCCCACAATTCATACTAATGAGGATTCTAATTTGGGATTTGCAGAGTGATTTGGAATATTAATTGCCACATCTGCTAATAACCTAAAATTTCCCTCAATCATATCTCTGGTTGTTTTTAAAAACAATTTGCATGGTAAGCTTTTTATCTTATAATATTCAGCACTTTCCATTTTGCTCTATTAAATTTTATTTTCCATTGTTTTCATCTTTCTCATTCACTAAAAACAGTCAACAACGGAAGGTTATGGTGACTGACATATGATCTACTAACCTGACTGCTGTCAAGTGCAACTTGACCAGGCAAAACACGTCTCTTTGCTGCAGTCTCCTATTACTGCAAGGCAAGGAGCACTTATTTTCAATGATTATTTACTTCTCTCTGCTTTTCTCTGTCTATCAGTTATTAAATGTGATCACTGACTACTGCAGAGGCTTAGTTTCCTGCACGTCATCTTTCCAGACCACTAAGGGTGGCACGGTGGTACAGTAGTTAGCACTGCTGCCTCACAGCGCCAGAGACCTGGGTTCAATTCGCGCCTTGGGCCACTGTCTGTGTAGAGTTTGCACGTTCTCCCCGTGTCCACGTGGGTTTCCTCTGGGTGCTCCGGTTTCCTCCCACAATCCAAAAATGTGCAGGTTAGGTGAATTGGCCATGCTAAATTGACCGTAGTGTTAGGTGAAGAGGTAAATGTAGGGGAATGGGTCTGGGTGGGTTGCGTGTTGGTGTGGACTTGTTGGGCCAAAGGGCCTGTTTCCACACTGTAAGTAATCTAATCTAATTTTGCAACTGTGAATTCTGGAGTCACCCAACATACTGAAGAATTTTAAAAATTAATTCATGGGACATGAGCATGATTGGCTAGGGCAGGTTTAGTTGTCCATCCCTAGTTTCTCTTTGGGAGGTATTGATGACCTACCACCTTGAGTTGCTTCAGTGCAATCAACAATGAACATCCCCTGTTCTGACTTGATGATGGAGGGAAGGTCATTGATTAAACAGCTGAAGATAGTTCAGTATATGACACAACCACAAAGAACTTTTTAAAAAAAACAACCATCAGAGACTCCAGCAGAGGTCCCCTAGAACTGAGACAATTGATCTCCAGTCCTATATTGGGATTAGTGTAAATAGGTCAATGCAGACCCAATGAGCCTCTTCTGTGCTGTATGAGTGACAATATGACACAACCATCTTTCTTTTTGCTAGGTATGACTCCAACCAATATTTTCTCCCTGATCCCTGTTGATTCCAGGTTTCCTCAGGCTGTTTGATGCCACACCTGATCGAATGCTACCTTAATATTAAGGGCAAGTCACTTTCACTTCCCCACTTTAGTTCAGTTATTTTGACCTAGGGTGTAATGAGGTCAGAAGTTACATTGACCTGACAGTACCAAAACTGAGTGTCAAGGACCATGTTACGGTTGAGTACGTCTTGCTTGCTAGCACTGTCCATAGCTGCTTTCATCACTTCCCTGTTGTTAGAGAGTAGAGCAATACCATAGCATTGGCCAGGTTAGATTTGTCTTGGCTTTTGCAGATATACGTGAGCAATATTCACATTGTGAGGTGGATGCCAGTACTGTAACTACTTAAGTACCTTGGTATTGTTTTGTAGATGCACCTAAGTGGGTGACAAGCTGGACATCAGCAGCATAAGAGAATATAGATGAGACCGCTGTGAGCACTTTATATCCCTGCTCCAATTCTAGTTTACCAGAACAAGCAAGTCTCTTTTTCACCAACAGCTTGTCAAAGCTCAGCTTTATTGGATTCCAGAGAAACAATTCCAAAATGTATTTAGAAGATTAAACCTAGTTTCCCAGTTACTAGCAGTAGAAAGCAATGGCATGATAGCAAGTTCACGGGACTGGGAACCCAGAATCCCTGTTCTGGGGGATACGGGTCCAAATTCCCACCATGTCAAAATATGATTTTAATAAAAAGTTTGGAATAAAAACATAGCTGGCCTAATCATAATCATTGTTGAGAGTGTGGTGCTGGAAAAGCACAAGTCAGGCAGCATCCAAGGAGCAAGAGTCAACCTTTTGTGCAAAAGCCCATCATCAGGAATGAGGCTTAACTCAAATCTCCAGCATCTACAGTCCTCATTTTCACCTAGTTGATTTTAACCTCACTGTGAAGCCTCTTTCAAGGATACCTATCTTGAGAAAGTTCTCCTCCTCTGCCTTATTCCTGATGAAGGGCTTTTGCCTGATGGGTCAACTCTCCTGTTCCTCAGATGTCACCTGACCTGCTGTGCTTTTCCAGCACCACACTCTCGACTCTGATCTCCAGCATCTGCAGTCCTCACTTTTGTCTAAGGGTGACCATTGTTGATTAATGACCAATTTTGACTGTCATAAAAAAACCCATCTGGTTCAAAAATGTCCCTTAACTCTGGGAAAGGCACAACTGGATGTTAGAGATCCCTGATTACAATGTGCACACAAAGGTAGAAGAGGGAAAAAAATGCAGCAGCTGTGGTGGTATTACAGATAGCATTATGTAAAGAAAGATGATCATGTTCCCAAGGGTTCAAGAACAGTTGATTTGGCTAGAATAAAGAATGAAACATTACAGCAAACAATGTATAGACTACCAACTTAATGGGAAGGATGCAGAGGGACAGACCTGCAGGGAAATTGCAGAAGTTAGAGTGCATTGCTGGGGCAACGTGCCAAAATCACAAGTCACGTTCCATTTCAGAACAACTGTATTGAATCAAGGACCACCTCAGTCAACTAGGGATGGACCAGAAAAGCAATATTGGCAAAGTCATTCAGCTTCCAAATGCAAAGGTAGAAGACGCTCAGACAGAGGAAAAGGCCCAATTGAATAATTCTTGCAAGGAACTAGTTCAGGCTGAATAGGCCAACTTGCCCTTTTACATCTGTACATTTCTCTAATGTGCTTCTTTGAAAAACAGTGGACTACCCGATAGGTCTTCAGATCCACATCAAGCTGGTTATGTCAGAAATGTCACAAATCATTCAGTCGACAGTTCACATCCAAACATCTTCTTGGGGTAACTCGGCAGGAGCACATCCTTTGAACTAATTTTTTGTTTAAATTGGAAACAGTGAATAGACAATTTAATCTGTTAGTTTGGTGCACACAGACATTCAGGCAAGCAACTAAAAGAGGAACAGACAGCAAAGGGTGTCAATCCTAAATGTTTAACTTGCCTTGGTGAGGTCTCATCTGGAGAACTGTCTTGGTTTGATTTCTATGAGAAGGAAAGATATAAAATTATTTTGGAGATGCTGGTGTTGGACTGGGGGGGGGGGGGGGGGGGGGGGGCGGGTACAAAGTTAAAATTCACACCACACCAGGTTATAGTCAGACAGGTTTAATTGGAAGCACATTAGCTTTCAGAGCACCACCCCTTCATCAGGTGTACAACCACCTGATGAAGGAGCGGCACTCCAAAAGCTAGTGCTTCCAATTAAACCTGTTGGACTATAACCTGGTGTTGTGTGAGTTTTAGCTTTGTAAAATTATTGCCGTGAATCCAAACAATTATTTATTTATTTAGTCATTGAATGAGAACTGAATTAACAAAAGGGTCTTTCTTCTGGAATTCTTTCTGGACAGAATGAAATCATTTTTAAAAAAAACAAATCTTCTGAAGTATCTTTCACAACATCAGGACATCTCAAGAGTTTATTTTTAAAATTAGAGCCAATTAAGTGTGAACATTGTTGTAGTATAGACAACACAGCGCCAAACTGCCACAAACAGCAGTGTGATAAGGATCATTGTCTTCACAGAGTAGTGCCTTTGGATCTTCATGTTTCACTTTGAGGTGAACTAGGGCATTTTCAGCTACCTTTCTCCCAACCCCACCCACCTCCCATTTATCTCTCATTCCCCTTGGCCCACAAGCCTCATTCCTGTGAAAGGGCTTATGCCTGAAACGTAGATTTTCAAGCTACTCAGATGCTGCCTGACCGGCTGTGCTTTTCCAGCACCACACTTTTTGACTCTGATCTCCAGCATCTGCAGTCCACTTTGGCTGGAAGAGTAAACTTAAACTTAAAATATCTAAAGAGAGTCGTAGAGATGTACGACACGGAAACAGACCCTTTGGTCCAACCTGTCCATGCCGACCAGATATCCCAACCCAATCTAGTCCCACCTGCCAGCACCCGGCCCATATCCCTCCAAACCCTTCCTATTTCATATACCCATCCAAATGCTTCTTAAAATATTGCAATTGTACCCAGCCTCCACCACATCCTCTGGCCGCTCATTCCATACTCGTACCACCCTGTGTGGAAAAAGTTGCCCCTTAGGGTGAGAGGGGAAAGATAGGAGACCCAAAATGTATGCCCTCTAGTTCTGGACTCCCCGACCCTAGGGGACTTTGCCTATTTACCCTATCCACGCCCTTCATAATTTTGTAAACCTCAATAAGGTCACCCCTCAGCCTCAGACGTTGCAGGGAAAACAGCCCTTGAGAGATACATCGGGATCTGGCTGCCCCCAGGCACAAATGCAGATACAGGAAAGCTAATAGAATGTTACCACTTGAGAGGAATTGAACAAAATAGGAAGGTTATGCTTCAGTTGCACAAGGCAATGGTGGAAAACTATACAGAGTACAGATTACCTTATTTAAGAATGTAAATGCAGTTAACATAAGTTGTGCCAAACTAATACCTAGATTGAGGTACCTCCTCCCTTCCTTCCTTTCCCCAATTCCGGTTTCTAATTCTGGGGATAGACTGGCTGTTAATATCCACTAAAAAACCACCGACTCCCAGAGTTATCTGGACTATACATCCTCACACCCTGCTTCTTGCAAAGCTTACACTCCATTCTCCAGTTCCTCCATTTCCATCGCAGATTCTGATGACGCCAACTTCGACAAGGGAGCCTCAAGTGTCCACCTTCTTCCTTAACTGAAGATTCCCCAGCACCGTTGACAGGGTCTACGACTGGGTCCGACCCATTTCCTGCATGTCAGCCCTCTCCCTTCTCTCCTGCAACAGTGATAGGGTTCCCCACGTCCTTACCTACCAGCATACACATCCAGAAAGTCATTAGCTACCATTTCCCAACATATATTCCCTCTCTTGTCCCTGTGGAAGATGAACTATTCCAGATGGAACATAGTGGTCCACTCTTTCTTCACTCGCAACATCACCTCCCCTATCCAATCGAAGGTACAATACCCGCGCATTTACCTCCTCCTTCCTCAGTATCAAAGGGCCTAAATATACCTTCCAGGTGAAGCAGTGCTTCACCTGCACTCACAAGCTAGTCTGCTGAATTCACTGCTCACAACGTGGTCTCCTCAAATGTTGGGGAAAACCAAGTGTGGACTGGGTGAACACTTTGCAAAATATCTATGTTCTGCCCACAAAACCTATCCCAGAGCTTCTAGTTACAGCCACTTTAACACACCACCCTGTTCCCCAGCCAACAGCTCTAGCTCAGGCTTATTGCCGTCCTCCAACAAAGCTCAGCATAAGCTGGAAGAACATTTTTCATTTCCGCTAGGGGACCCTACAGCCTTCAGGACTCAATATGGAGTTAAACAACCTTCTGGATTGAATTCTCCTATGTCCCAGGCCTTTGATGACAGTCTACTATTACACACAACCTATTGTCAGTCACTAACAGTCTCCATTAACAGCTATTCACCCTCCTAGCCAGATCTTTTTCCACTCCTTTGGGGATAGATCCCAGACAATCACCTATCATTTATTCCATAGACCCCTCTCCAGGATTGAAGGATTACACCTGAAACATCAACTTCTCCACCTCCTGATGCTGCCTGGCTTGCTGTGTTCTTCCAGCCTCCTGTCTGTTACTAACAAGTAGATGTGGCTATCATACTGTTCCTATGGACGTACCAATGCTATTTTTAATGATCAGTACTGAGATTAACCAAAGGTTGTCTTCTACCTACCTGCTGGCGATGATAGTGAAACAATGGGAGGCACTGTGGCTCACAGTGCCAGGGACCCAGGTTCGATTCCAGCCTCGGGCAACTGTCTGTGTGGAGTTTGCACATTCTCCCCATGTCTGCGTGGATTTCCTCCGGGTGCTCCGGTTTCCTCCCACAGTCCAAAAGATGTGCAGGTTAGGTGAATTGTCGAAGAGTGTGGTGGTGGAAAAGCACACAGCCAGTCAGGCAGCATAACAGCACAGCCAGTTACGCTGCCTGACCGGCTGTGCTTTTCCAGCACCACACTCTTCGACTCTGATCTCCAGCACTTGCAGTCCTCCCTTTTTCCAGGTTAGGTGAATTGGCCATGCTAAATTACCCACAGTGTTCAGGGATGTGTAGGTTAAGTGCATTAGTTGAGAGTAAATGTAGTAGGGTAGGGGAATGGGTCTGGTTGGGTTACTTGGAGGGTCAGTGTGGACTTGTTGGGCCAAATTGCCTGTTTCCACACTGGAGGGATTCCACCTGCCCTGCATTCAACAAGAACAGAGCAAAACTAATCATGATTCTCAATATTTATTGCATTAGTTACATGAATTAAGACACAAGTTTTACATATGAAGGCAACTGGGTAACTTCAGTGTTTTTCCTTTATGCAAGATCATTAACATGCAGCATTTGCTTTTATCGTTGACAATAACTTAGTGTGCAATCCATTTTCAGTTCTGGTTCCTGGCTCAGTTCCATAAACATCATACACTTAATTTTCCCTTTAATTCCAGGTAGGGAGGGAGCACCAAAAGAAGGTTCCAGTTACAGTCAGTCAACGAGAAACCTACAATCACTGTGCCTGTGCTAAAATAAAAACATTTACACGTTTACATGGAAACAATCCATTTTAAATGCAAGATTCTTCACAGCATTTATGTGGTGGTAGTGGGCTTTACACAGCCCTTTTCCACTCTTTGGTCATGGGCTTAACCCCCATCAAATACTGGGCTGGACATACAATAATTCACATGCAAGGATTTACAAGTTGTAAATGACAAGGGTAAGACAGAATGTAGAGAAACAATAGTAACTATGGAAATTTGTATAGTGCTTTCAGACCACCCCTTTTCAGGAGGTGTCAATACTAAAGTCCTAAATTCACAGAAAACACACACACACAATGATTAGTAGGTCGCTCTCGTTGGGAATCATTTTACACTTCTATACTTACAACATTATTACTTGCAATATCACTTAATATCTATTAAAAATAAATCACTGAGCTATAAAGGATAACTGGAAGCCCATACTGAAGGAACAGCATCACATAAACCCAACACACAAGTCATTTCCCCCAACCCCAAAATAACTCATTGAAATTGAAGGGAGGGGTGTTGAGATGCAAGGAACAGTTTGGGGGAGGGGCAGGGGGACTGTTTAAAAGAACTGACAAAATCCACTGGTACAGTCAGATGTCAAGGCACATCTTGGCCAGCTGAACTGCGTGAGAAACAGCAATAAGATGCTCACTGGTCTTCTTCCCCATTCATGACTTGACAAGGGCAGAACTGGAACATCTTCGGGCAATGGGCTCTGTCATAACAGCCCCAGAGCCCAAACAGAAAAAACTACAAGTTCTTTTACACTGGTCTACAGAACTTGTGTAGTTTCTGGATTTTGTCACTACATTTGAGTTTTTAAAAGCAGTAAATATTCTGTCAGGTTAGCTAAAAAGAGGAAGGACAATTATTGTACGTCAAGACTGGCAGATCAAAAATAGATGGCTATAATCTAAAGTCCTAAGTTACAGTACATAAAAACAAAGGGAGGAATTCAGCCAGGCTGGCAGCACCTATGGGGGGAGACACACACACAGGCAAGACAGAGTGCGGGAGTGAAGGAGACAATTAGACAGACAGAGACAGAGAGAGCCTAGAATCCCATGTGACACGCTCGGGTTGAAATAGTGTCATCTTGGACTCAAAACAATAATCATTTTTCTCTCTCTCGGGTGCTGCTTGACCTGCTGAGTTTCTTCAGTGTTTTTATTTAGATCTCCAGTATCCACAGTATTTTGCATTAAGTTGCAGTCAACCCTGAAGCAAAGGAAAGGCAGGCCACTACACATTTATTCAGTGACTCCTAAATACCACTGGGCAAAACTGGAAGTAGCAAAAGAATAATGGAAGGGAGATAGCAATTGGTCACGATTGTTGTAAACCAAACAAGAGAGGTTTGTTTCCTTTTTAAAAAAAATGCCACCAGAGGTCAGAAGATACAAAATGTGAAATTTATCCTATTGCTGTATCCTTCCACACACACACCTACAAAATACAGTCAATTTAACTCTTCGGTGTGAAGCCTCAACTAACAAACATGGTCAGATGTTTGCCTTTCTTAACTGACCCAATTACTTCCAAAACAAACAGCATACTCAGAACTAGATATTGGGAACCCACTGTTCTTTGGGTTTCCCCCACTGACAACTGGAAGGAAATGGTCCCTTAAAACTTCAGAGGCAATGCAACAGCAAGACATCATGGGACTGAACAGGACAGGTACTCAAGAACATGACAAAACAAAATGATGGATTCCAGCAACAACTTCTCCAGTCAGTTTAAAAACAATCAAGTGCATTATCAGAAGATTCCTCTGGATCCACTAAACATGTGGCATTTAAAGTGGCACTGTGCAGCAGCACATTCAAACAGCCTGCAGGAAGCTCAAGATTTTTGTATTTTGAGTGTTAAAGGGTGGTGTTACGATCCTCCAAATACCGCCCAACAGGAGAAGAAAGTTACAATGACATGCATACAAACCTACTGAACTGCAATCCGCATCCTGTTTCAAATACCTTTGATGTAGTGAACAATTAGTGTCATAGCGGGGGGGGGGGGGGGGGAGTCTCAGACATGTGCTCCTCTTCCTTGCTTCATAAGTTAGTTTACAGATTGTAATACAATCTAAAAAGCAAAGTCAGCTTCTAACATTTAGTCATAAACTGTGATAACTCAGGGATTCTCAGAGTCCTAGAGGGGGAAGTTAATGCTTTTGAGCTCAATTCTGAGTCCTCTGTAGTGGAAATTCAGGTTACAAAATGTGGCATCTTTTTGGCACACAACCAACCCAACGGCTTTGATAGTCTGGCTTGAACAGCATAAAGAAACAAGATCTCCTATGTTAAGTGATTCCTATTAGTATTTTTTTACATCAGAATTTCATCACTTCTATTTTGGAAGACAGGAAGTCAATCCATTTGCTGATCTCAGAGGTTTCTTCCCAGTTCTAGAAAATTTCTCTCATTGCCTTGCCCTCTGCAGGGAATTCTTAAGAAGGAACAAAACAGGGCACTGGCTCCTGAACAGCGCAATGCTCCTTCTTACTAATCCTACTGCGATCTAGCTATACGGCAGCTCCTACAACCAAAAGAGAACCACGATACCATCTCACTCAGTTACAAATCTCAAGGTAAAATGCTTGGCACCATTCGAAAAAAAAGGTGAAGAAAATAAAAGTCAGCATTCTAACCACAAGTCACTCTCTGAATAATACTCTTACATCCAGGGCTGTCCTTTGGAAGGAACAGAAATCAGAGACCAAATCCTTCCAATTGGCTCCGAAAGGCCTGGTGGCTGTGCCAGGAACTGTTCCATCCTTTGAGCCTGTCAATAGGCTTCCGTTTCCAAAGGAAAAATGGCAAAATATGAATGGAGTGGAGCAAAAAGGGTCAAAGGGATGTGGATGAAGCAGCAAGAGTAAAAAGTAGTGGACTTTTGCAGAGGAGTTAGATAGGGTTTAAACCCAATTGTATATTTTTAAAAAAACTACAATAATTCTAAACTTAAATGACAAAAGCCAATTGAAATAGTTGTATGCAGGTCACAAACATTGTAAAGTTTCCTGCAATCTAGCAATGATAGCTCAAATCAATATGAACACCTCAGTGGAGGTTCCTAAGATGTGGTGTTTCATCGGAGATTGGGCCTGGGTACATAAAAATGTAGTGTTCAAAGTACTTCAACATTTTCAAAACCTTGTTCGGTATCCAAAGCTCATGACAGGAAATTACAAATGAATGGAAGCCCACCAATTCCACCCCCCTTCCCACCACCTGTCCTCAACACCACAAAGTAAAAGTGTTGCTATTTACCTCAGTGAGTGTTAAGTAACATTTAAAGTTTAGTATCCTACTAAATTGAAATAATTTTGATCCAGCACGCCTCAGTAATTGCAAGTCAAGTAATACCATGAGGCTTTCAGAGTTTGCACATTCCCTAGTCACAGTGCAACACAGTGGACAGAAGAGGAGGATTGGGGGGGGGGGGGGGGGGGGGGGGCGCGGGAAGGAGAGTTAACCTCAAGCATTCTTAAGTGTTAGTCCACTGTGGAGCTGTTAAATTTAGCTTTGCTCTTGGACTTCGGGAAAAGCCTCTTAATCTGCTTCCTGGTCGACTTCCTCTCTTTCTCCAGGGGCATTGGCTGCTCCAGATAAACCAGATCATTGTGAGATTGGCTCATCCCAGGATCCTTCTGATGTCGACGGCGGCGGAAAAAAAATTTTGCTCCACTCCGCATAAAACCACCTGGAAAAGCAAATCAAAATTTACAAGGCAATTAGGTCCTGCCCAAAAATTACTCAAGACAAGACAACAACATCCATCTATAATATCCCTTCTACCCTCACAAGGGTTGTGTCAGTGGAATTATGCACACACTGAATGTCAGTCTCTGCAGATTGAGCAGGAAAACACTGTGTGCCATGTGGCAGTGGATCAGACGTTGCCAATTTTGATCGCTCTGGGCAGTGCTAAGGGCTTTCAACTTCAATGAAGATTCCAGTCAGTTTCCCTGCTCTTCAACGGAGATAGGAGAGAAAAAGAACAGAGCACCTTCTCATTACCTGCTGACTCCATCTGGAAGGAGGTGCATGCACAAGTCAGGCACACTGCAAACACCTTTTTTCTCTCTTTACCCACACACTGCATTGACCCACCAGGATGGTCATTCAATGAAGATATTGGAGAGCCTGACAGAATCATATCCCGGAAAAGGCCAAGTACAATGCAGCGAGATTGCGAAGGTCTCGTAAGAAATCATTTACTTGTTGACAATTCAATCTCCATTTGCCTTAGTTTGCACTCAAGGCCATCCACAAACTGAATTTCAAGACTCTGTGCCATACAGATTTGCATCCAAAAAAATAAAAATCAAAGGGCAGCATAGTGGCTCAGTGATTAGCACTGCTACCTCACAGCACCAGGGACCTGGGTTCAGTTCCACCCTTGAGTGACTGTCTGCATGGGTTTCCTGCCACAATCCAAAGATGTGCAGGTTAGGTGAACTGTCCAAAGTGTCCGGGGATGTGCAGGCTAGATGGATTAGCCATGGGAAATGCAGGGTTACACAGACAGGTGAGAGATGGGTCCAGTGTGGCCTGCTATTAGAAGAGTCGGTACAGACTTGATGGGCCAAAAGGCCTGCTTCCACACTACGGATTCTGTGTCTCTGATTCTATGCCTCCCTTAACCTAACTTGTGGGCGGCATGGTGGCACAGTGGTTAGCACTGCTGCCTCACAGCGCCAGAGACTCTGCGTGGAGTTTGCACATTCTCCCGTGGGTTTCCTCGGGTGCTCCGGTTTCCTCCCACAATCCAAAAAAAAATGTGCCATGCTAAATTGCCCATATTGTTAGGTGTAGGGGAATGGGTCTGGGTGGGTTGCGCTTTGGCGGGTCGGTTTGGATATGTCGGGCCGAAAGGCCCGTTTCCACACTAAGTAATCTAATCTAACCTAATCTAACCCCTAGTGTCACTCTAGACTTGGGGCAGAGGCCAGTGAAGGAAGTGAAATACATAGTATGTTGCGTTTGGATTATAGTACAACATGAGTGTTTAATTCACTGCTGCGTCTCCTAGATATGCCCACATTGACCAGTAGAGGACATAACATTGTCAAAGTTCTGATGAAAGATCATGGTCTGAAACGTCACGTGGTTTCTCCCTTCATGGATTTGCACGACCTGCTGAGTATCTCTAACAGTGTGTGATTTTTTAAAAAACTTTTTTTTGGCAGGAGAACAGAGAGGGGTGTGAAGAAGTCTATGATTATCAGTGATATACTACTGCAACATAACAACGAATGAAGAGATTCCGATGCATTGAGGTGATGGCTTGTCACTTCTCTATTAAAAAGCTTTTTCAAAAGAATCCCCGATTTTGGAACTCAAGCAGAACATTTACCTCTAGATTTTTTCATAGTTCCTATTTCTGAGCCAGCCATGGAAAGATTGGACCGCTGTTCAAAATCCAGGTCTTCCTGAGAGCCATCGTTCCACTGACTGACTTCCTGCTCCACTTGATTTGTGGTTGCCATCGCTGAAGTTCCCTCTGCAGCACAAAGCTCAGCCAAGGGTAAACTGTGAGTTAATGTCCGTTCCGAGGGAAGCCCAGAGATGCAGTCAGAGGAAGCGAGAGGCTGAGGTTCTTGCCTCAAGGACGCATCCATGGCAGCTGCGTAATCAGCCGACAGTGTCATTTCATCATCGATGACTAAGGGAGACTGGGAGGGCAAGATGGGAAATAATGTCGTCAGATTATTAATTGCTTGAAGCCAAGTCAAGCATTTTAAAAGTTAAAGTCCCAAATTTGAACTGAATACTCAATGTCGTCCAACCCACGTATGAGAAATTTTCAAGTTCTTCCTCCCCTGCGCCACTTAATGAACCAAGGGTGGATCAAGAGAAAATATCCCTCATGAAATCAGAGAAAAAAGTCAGATGGACATTTTAAGGAGGTTGAGACAGAACTTGGTGAAGCACAAATTATTTCAACACATGTGGGAAAGCTGACTAATTGAGCATCAAGAATCCAATTTGCATATGAAAGTTTTCCAACAGGCTGACAGAGCTGAAGTCGTCTCCAAGTCTCACCCAAGTTTGATTTGAATGTAAACCAATTGTTGCACCAATATCCTGGAAACATACCATTGTGCGAGCACTATCGTCATGAGGACCCCAGCAACTCAAGATGATCACTACCAGCTCTTTTTTTTGATTCATTCACAAGGTGTAGGCATTTATTGCCTGTTAGGAGTCAGCCACGTTGCCTTGGATCTGGAGTCACATGTAGGCCAGACCAGGTAAGGACGACAGCAGGAGGTTAGAGAACACAGCAAGCCAGGCAGGATCAGGAGGAGGAGAAGACACCGTTTCAGGTGTAACCCTTCTTCAAGACTGTGGTGAGACTTAGAGGTTACTTTGGCTCTCAGCCCATCGGGAGGCCTGAAGAAGGGTTACACCCAAAGTGTTGACTTCTCCACCTCCTGATGCTGCCCGGCTTGCTGTGCTCCCCCAGGGCTCCTGCTTGTCTACCTTGTATCTGGCAGTTGTTTTGTCTCAGACCAGGTAAGGATGACAGTTTTCACATTAGTGAACCAGCTGGGTTTTTATGACAATTGGCAGTGGTTAGCTACACCTCTGGAGTAGGTGGGTCTTGAACCCTGGCTTCCTGGTTCAAAGGTACCAATATGACACTACTTCCTATGCCACAAAGGCCCCTACTACCAGCTTCTTATGGCAACTAGGGACGGACAAGAAATTCAGTCACTGTTCCCATCCCAAAAATAAACAAACTGTACAGATACATCATTTTGGTTGTGCCCCAACAGTGCTTTTACCAGTATTTATTATAAAGCTAAGAAGCTGGAATCTTTTAATATTTTGCACTTCTGAACTAAAGGGGAAATAAAAACCAGAAGTCCAATGTTACTCCCTCATTGTGCCTCCAACACCATTAAAGTTAATTCCCAACCAAATAGGAAAAACAAACAACATGATTAGAGAAACCCTTCCTCGCTCAAATCAGGAGAGCAGTTACCTATCCGGCATTATATTCCAAATAATAGATTCACCCTCTTTCCAATCATAACGTCCCTAACAATCAAAAATTTGCAAAGTGTAGATGTTCTGGTTTGAGAAAGGGAGGAGGATGACTAAGACACAGAGAAAGATGATCCCTGACATGATAACGAACTTACCTTTGTGACACCCGAAATTACCATTGTACTTCTCCTGACGGGAGACTTCAGCGCGTGCTTCGCCGATTCTGTTAGCTGTCGGATTGCAGCTTCAGCCACCGGGTCTGTGCCACTCAACTGCAGCAGCTCTACAAGAATTTAAGACTGAAATCAATGCCGAGAACACCCCTTAACACTGATTAAGGCAATGAGACCATCCGACAAGAAGGAAACTACCTTGCATACAATAACAGCTGAATCCAAGTTAACCCAAAAAGAATACTCTCAACTGATTTGTTCCTTCCTATGACACTATGCTCAAAACCAAACTATCGTTGTGCAGTATCCCTGAATTTCCTACTGAACAAGAATTTAAAAAAAAATATTTGAATAAAGACAGACTTGTCTTTATTCAAGAACAGGCTGATGGTGACAAAAACTCAGTGAATCAGTTAGCTCAGTTGACTTGATGGCTGGTTTGCGATGCAGTGTGATGACAACAGCATGGGTTCAATCAATCATCTGAGCCTCACGCAGATGTTAAGAGTCAGAGTCATACAACATGGAAACAGACTGACTATTCAATCCAACCTGCCCATGCCAACTCCGCTTCCCAATCTAAACTTGTCCCACCTGCCTGTGTTTGGCCTGCATCCCTCGAAACCTTTCCTATTTGTGTATCTGTCCAAATGCCTTTTGAATGTTGTAACTGTTCCTCAGGGTCACATCCTCAACCCAATCAGCTTCAGCTGTGCCATCGTAACAGAGAAGTGGCTGATGATTACACAAACAATGCTCAGCATCATTTGTGAATATTTCAATCCCAAAGTAGTCTGTGCCCACATGCAATAACACCTGAACAAAATAGGCTTGGGGTGATAAATGTTAACTACACGTCACACAATTTCCTGTCAATGGTAGTTTCCAACAATATAGAATCTAACTATTACCCTTTGACATTCAGTTGCATTACACTTGCTGAATCCCCCACTATTGACATCCTGCAGCTTACTATTGACCAGGCACTGGACTGAACTAGCCATACAAATAAAATGAAGCTACGTCAGATCAGGGGCTGGGAATTCTGCGGTGAGTAATTTACCTTCTAACCTCCAAAGCTTGCTCATTACTGACAAGGCACAAATCAGGCGTGTGATGGAATACTCCCCACTTGCCTGGTTGAACCCAGTTTCAATAACATTCAAAAAGCTTAGCACCATCCAGAACCAAGCAGCCTGCGTAACTGGCACCACATCCACTACCTTCTATCCAGATGCACAATACAAGACACATTAACACTCCAAGGATTCTTTATCAGCACCTTCCAAGCCCATGAGCTCCAACACCTAGAAGGACAAAGACAACAGATACATGGGAACAATTTGCACATTCCCCTCCACTCACATCCTGACTTGGAAATACCTTCATCTCCCTTCACTGTCACTGGGTCAAACTCCTGGAACTCCCATACTGTCAAAGACTACACTGGCTCATTAAAGCAACTCAGCAGCATCTTCTTCAGAGCAATTAAGAATGGGTACTAAATGGCTGACCTAGCCAGGAATGACGACATCCCATTAATGAATTTAAAAAAAAGTCATTCCTGAAGAAGGGCTTATGCCCAAAACGTCAATTCTCCTGCTCCTTTGATGTTGCCTGACCTACTGCGATTTTTCCAGCAACACATTTTTCAGCTCTGATCTCCAGCATCTGCAGTCCTCACTTTCTCTTAAAAAAAAGTCAATCTCCTAAGTGTTTCACAGCTACTTCTGAAATACATTTGAAACGAAATACTATGGAGAAAATGCAGCAGCTGATATGCACACAGCAAGTTCCCCCAAACAGCAGGTAAACATATGACCAGACATAAGTGTTGTCAGGGCACAATATTCTTGTTCTTCTTCACAGATGAAGAAAGCTTCACAGGAGCTTTGATGGCCAAGCCAACAGGGAGCAGACAGGGGCTCAAGTTTCATCTGAAAGACGACACATCAGGCTGTGCAACATTCCCTCTACACTACAGCAGGATGTCAGCCCGATTCTTCTGTTTAAACCTCAAAAGGAACGGAGCCCATGACTTTCTGACAGAGGGACAAATAAGCTACCTCAAGCCAGATCCAAACCCAAACCAATAGTTATGAATTTACAATCTTCTCTAACTCTGCACTCATCTGTGAGATGGTGTCTTTCAGCATTTTAAACCATAATTACTAAACCAGGGTGGGAGCGAAGGATAGATATCGGTGTGTGCATATAGAAACTAGTTTGTTTGGTTACTATGGCTACTCAAAGTAAATTGGAGGATACTGGACAGTCAAGGCTTAATAGGTCAACCATTGCCAAAAGCACAGGCTTTGCACTTCCTGTGACAATAAAAGCACAGCAGTTGGTAAGTACATGTTGCAGTAATGAGCTCACAAGTGCAAAGAAAATAGATATGAGCAATGAGAACGAGATAAAGAAACACAACAGGGGAGTGGAAACTGTGCTGGATATGACTGGCTTAAAAAATAAACTCCTTTTTAAAGAGCAGAGTACATTTTGAATGCCAAAAGGGGAGCATGTAGTTCATGCCCATATCCAGCTGTGGCTGTAATTTAATCCCAATGTTTTAATCAATGCCACTCTGTTGTAGATACTAGAAATGCAAACTAAACTTAGCAAGGAGGGAGAAACCTTCTCTCTGGTTTTATTCCCTCCCCAAGGTAAAATGAGGAATATTAAAATTTGAAATCTATTTGGAATTCATTGTATTTAACAAACAAACAGCACGTTGTGTGCAGGATTTTATTTTTTCATAAAGATCCCCTCACCCTTCTATTCATCTGATCCTATCACCACAATGCTCACCACTGTGCTTATCCAGCTGCTTCATAAGCACATTTGCCTCAACTGCTCCTCATTGCAGAGAGTTCCACTTTCCAACCAATTGCAGGATAAGAGATTTCTCCCCCAAATCCCTTTACTGGATTTATAAAGTGATTATCTTGTACAAAGTTGTTTTGGTTCTGGATTTCTTTACAAATGGAAACTTGCCGCATCAAACCCTTTCATAAATCTTCAAGGCATCTGTTAAGTTGTTTAGTGCTGTCCTCACAGCCCTATTTTGTTCTTTCTTTTCTGACAGGTATAACCTCTCACTACTCGTATCATTCCTTTACATTTGTTTCACAGTGCGTTTATGTCCATTGAGTGTGGAAACCAGTACTGCTCATTACACTGCAAGTGTGGTCTATCAAGGCAAGGAAGCACTAGCTGTATACAAGTCCAGCATAATTTCTGCAAAGTTGTGCTCCAGAACAGTTCTTCTCAGAGTCCTATACCAAGCTGGGCCTTCATATCCTTGTATGAACTTTGCTGGTGCAGGATGTACAGTGACTCCAGAACATATGCAACAGAATTTCCGAACCCAGATCAATAAGACAAAGTTGAACAGCAGAACAAATCTGTTTCTCATTCATCAAAAAATTGGTAATTACAGACAGCAATGCCACTGGATTCCGAATGGTCAAGTTTGAAGCACATTGCTAGACAAGTTGAGGGACAGTAATGGATGTAATCACCATGTACCCCAAGTCAAAAGATAAATCTGTCCCAGTATTCAGATTTTATGAAAGTAGTCAGAGATACCTGGTATAGGTGCACGTATCACTGTAAAACAATCAGAGGAAAACCCAGCAGACGATTAGTACCTGTATCAGATGATGACAAGACTTTGCTAACTGGTGCTCCCTGTTCAGAGTTTCCGAGAGTCAAGGACTCTTCATCAGCTTCTTTCATTTCTGTAGAGGCCTTTATAGGGGAGTCTGCAATTTAAATGAAGAAATAAATATTAGGATGATTGTTATTGGCTCCGACTCCTGGACTCCTATTGAAAAAGGCCTTGTTTCGAGCGAGAGTGAACACACAATACTATAGCTTTCAAAAAAAAAAGGACTGAATAATTGCCAATGCTAAAAAATCTTTGAATTGTTATTGTTTTTCTAGGAAACCTCAGGTGAGGTAACATCACAAACATAAATATGAACTAGGTGGTCATTCAATCTCTCGAACTTGTTCTGCTGTTCAATAAGATCACGACATCAATTTCACTTGCCCATCAACAACTACCACCCTTTAATATCCTTATTAGTATCAAATCAGCACTTACCTTCTCAGTAATTTATTTATCTTCAGAATTCTGCAAACAGATGAATGTGAACATTCTTTTTCAGAAGATCTCTCCTCAATTACAACCTCCACACTCTAGGTGCATGCTCAAATTTTAAACAATTAAGACTGTTCCAGGTGTAGAGAATTGAGGATTTACAATGCACAGCCAGCAGGAGTCAGAATAATGATCTCCTCTCTGCAAAGATACAGCTGGAACTGGGCCCAGAACATGTAGCAAAGGAAAGGTTGGGAACAACGAACCTATATCTCACTGTTTTTTAGCAGCTTTATGCAGGGTAGGGCGACTTAGTTTGTACGTTTGCTAAGAGGTGCTATACATGTTTAAACAAAAGTCAGATAGTGTGTATGGCAAAGTCCACTACCAACAAAAAATAAAAGCTTCCCTTTGATTTTTAAGAGTCAGCAATTACATCTGCTGGTCTTAAGGGATGTACTAGTATCAGCCCTAGTGAACCTTCCTGGACTGCCTCCAATACCAATATACCTTTCCTTGGAAAAAGGGGCCCAAAGCTGTTCACAGAATTCCAGCTATGGTCTGATCGTGCCTTGTATAGTTTTAGCAAAATCTCCCGACTTTTTTATTCCATTCCCTTTCAAATAAATGCCAACATTCCAGTTGCCCTCCCCCGATGAACTCAGACGCTAGCATTTTGTGATTCATGCATGAGGACTTCCAAATCCTTCTGTTCTATAACATTTCTCCATTCAGATAAATTTCAGCTCCTCCCTTTGACCAGCCAAGTGCATAACCTCCCATTTTCCCACATTATATTCCATTTGCCATGATCTCGTTTACCCACTTAACCTACCCATATCCCTCTGCAAACTGCATGTCATCCACAAACATGGTGACAGTACATTCCCTTTCCTCAACCAAGTCATTAAATTATAAATAATTGTGGCCCCAGCACTAGTTACTCCACTAGTTGTAATTGTCATCTTAATTTAACCTTTTCAGCTCCAGTACATTTCTGAAAGAATTACAAGATGATATATGGACTCATACAAGTTTATAAAATCACAAGGGACACGAATATGGTGAATAGCCAAGATCTTTTCCTAAGGACAGGGGAGTGTCAGACTTGAGGGCATAAGCTTCAGGTGACCGGGGGGGAAAAAAAAAGGACCCGAGGGCAACTTTTTCACGAAGAAGGTGATGTGTGTATGGAATGCGCAGCCAGAAGAAGTGGTGGAGGCTGATACAATTACAACATTTAAAAGGCATCTGGATGGGTATATGAACAGGAAGGGTTTTGGGCCAAATGCTGGCAAATGGGACTAGGTCAGATTGGGATGTCTGGATGGCATGGATGAGTTGGACTGAAGGGTCTCTTTCCATGGTGTGTGACTCTATATTAAACAACTAGAGCTGGAGGCAAACAGCTACTTCAGTCAGCTTTTATTACCTGTTGGAGTTCCACAAGGCTTCCCATCTGCTCGAGGCTTGGTCTTAACAGCAGTTACTGTAGTAACAACTGTACCACAAGGCATGATTGTTCGATCCTTTTCCACTTTCTTTGCTGAAACCATTGAAGGAGATTGCCGGCATTTAACTTCATGTGGTTCCATGTAACAGAACTGCAACCCACAAAAATCAGGACTGTTAAAGACCCAAGCCCATCATCACATTTCACCACCTTTGCATCTCCAAACTTGGACACAAACAGAAGGGAGGGAGATTCATCCTTGCAAAATGTTGCCTTTTCAAAAGGTTTTTCTTTCAGCTTTCAAACACACTCAGGGCAGGCAAGGTGTCTCACCAACAGTCCCTTGGAAATGCCAAACCTGAACTGGGTTGACCCAGAAGGTCAATAATATTCAAAGAGGTATTTAACCCTTACTAATCAGAAAGCCTCAGATTTATCCTGACCTGATCTTTTACTTGAATCTCAGTCAGAAAGGCAATGGAGGTGCTACAATGACAACAGGTCAAAACAGATTGAAGGGAAAAAGCCATTGACCACTACTGAGTGTGTTCACGTGGACACTGGAGGACAGAACCTAGATGCAATGCTACTTAATTCCTACCTACATCCCATTCTCCTAACCTCCAGATGCATAGTTGTCTGTCCTGGTAGAAGTAACCATGAACTGTGGAACCCAAGGGACAATCTGACTAGGGGAGGAAAAGAAAAAGTGGTTAAAGTAAAAAGAAAAACTACCCACCGTTACATTACCAATAGTCTATTCAAATTCACTTTCTAAAAAACACAAAAGGAGACTAGCTGTTTAGGACCACGAGCAAGCAGGCAAAGCCAGAGGAACGCCACAAGAGAGATATTTGAATTATAACGGTAGGGCTGATTAATAAATTAGGAGGTGCTAACACATCATCGCGGCAAGGTATTGAAATCCCACGGCAACTAGAGTTCCACATGCTGAACAAGTGAATGAACACAAACTTGCATCTGCCTGTTTGGCATAAGGAGGGTGGCAATCGGATGGGACTTTTTTTCCCCAAATTGCCCAGAGGGCAGTTAAGAGTCAACCACATTGAGAGTCCTCCTCCCTCCCCCCCCCAAAGGAGGCTAGCGAATACTGAGAATCTAGGTTACAGAACGAAGTCCCCATACTTCAAAAACAGAAGAGTAGAAATCACAAACACACTGACAAAACACTAAGTTTTTTCAAATATTCGACTCAAAATAAATGGGAGAAGGCAAAGTTTAAAGGGAGGTAAAGGATTCCCAATGTTGAAGACAGGGAAAAAGATTCATAAGAAAAAAAAGTTGCAATACACTGATTGTAACAGAACGAGGAGAACATCATGGAGATGAAGTACTTCATTAGAGAAAGAAAAATCAGCAGTGAATACCCAACAACTGTCTGTCTTCGACATATCCAACTGGAGGACTGTATTGTACTAGAAGACAGGGGATGGTTGATCCACTCAGTCTTCAAATACAACAGCTCATTTTTACTTCTCAGCAAGTTTCAAGATGAGCACTAAAACACAGAAATTCGGGGTGATTTCCCCTCCCCCAGTTGTGTGTCCCTTGCCCATACTGGCCTGAACACAGGCTTCTGGTGTTTGGCCAATTTCTTTCTCTTCTTGCCTGGTGAATTGGAATTGGAAATCAGCATGCAGGAGAGGACAGTGTTACAGCAGACTTAAAATCTCACACAGACAAATGAAACGAAAATAGCGGTGAACCTGAAAGAGGCTGCCAACATTGAAATGGGAATGGAAGACATGTAGATAGAAGTCACTTTGTTAGAGGTCAAGGCAGAATAGATAGAACTTACCACTAGCCAAGAAAATCATACCAAACCTAGCTGTTAGAAATATCCCATCTCTAACATTAACATCCCCATCTCAAGCACAGAGATATTTTATTGTGCAGGAGATGGCTACTCAATTTCATACATAATTCAGCAAGGTGTTCGAGAAGGTTCCCCACAGTAGGGTATTATACAAAATGCGGAGGAATGGGATTGTGGGAGACATAGCAGTTTGGATCAGTAATTGGCTTGCTGAAAGAAAACAGAGCGTTGTAGTTGATAGAACATGTTCATCTTGGTGTCCAGTTACTAGTGGTGTACCGCAAGGGTCGGTGTTGGGTCCACTGCTGTTCATCATTTTTATAAATGACATGGATGAGGGCTTAGAAGGGTGGGTTAGTAAATTTGCAGACGACACTAAGGTCGGTGGAGTTGTGGATAGCGATGAAGGATGTAGTAGGTTGCAGAGAGATAGATAGGATGCAGAGCTGGGCTGAGAGGTGGCAAATGGAGTTTAATGTGGACAAGTGTGAGGTGATACACTTTGGACAGAGTAATCGGAATGCAAAGTACTGGGCTAATGGTAGGATTCTTGGGAGTGCAGATGAGCAGAGAGATCGCTGTGTCCATGTACACAGATCCCTGAAAGTTGCCACCCAGATTGACAGGGTTGTTAAGGCGGCATACAGTGTTTTGGCCTTTATTAATAGAGGGATCTAGTTCCGGAACCAGGAGGTAATGCTGCAGCTGTACAAAGCTCTGGTATGGCCACACTTGGAGTATTGGGTACAGTTCTGGTCACCGCTTTATAAGAAGGATATGGAAGCTTTGGAAAGGGTGCAGAGGAGATTTACTAGGATATTGCCTGGTATAGAAGGAATGTCTTACGAGGAAAGGCTGAGGGCCTTGAGGCTGTTATCATTAGAGAGAAGAAGGTTGAGAGGTGACTTAATAGAGACATAAGATAATCAGTGGGTTAGATAGGCTCTCCCTGTCCACCCTTTCTCCAATTACAGGAACAGCAAACACGAGGGGACACAACTTTAAAGTGAGGGGAGATAGGTATAAGACAGATGTCAGAGGTAGTTTCTTTACTCAGTAAGAAGGGTATGGAATGCTTTGCCTGCAACGGTAGTAGATTTGCCAAGTTTAAGTGCATTTGAGTCGTCATCGGACAGACAAATGGACGTACATGGTATAGTGTAGGCGGGATGGGCTTCAGATTAGTATGACAGGGCGGCGCAACATTGAGAGCCAAAGGGCCTGTACTGTGCTGTTATGTTCTATGTTGTATAATTCAATTATGGGTGTAATTGCTTTGAAAGAAGGTAACTTTGCTTCAGATCAAGGTCTTATACCACCCAATTATATTAATCAAATAATAGTGGCTGAAGTTTCAGTTACAATCCCTAGAGAGCTAAAAATAAAAGGTGGTCAATTTAAAAAAAAAATCAGAAAATTCTCTCTTGTGAAAAAAAAAAAGTGCCAAAATGATACACTGATCAAAAATGAAAGGAAAGTCAGTGAGGGTTACCACCTCAGCTGTGATGGATCCTGAACTGTTCCCATTCTGCATGCTCCCGAGATGAAAGCTCTGTCTCCCACTGGGCTGTTTCTTGAACAGGTCTATGGGTACTGTCACCTCGCCAAGGACTGCATCTACTGTGAGGAGTAAAGAAGAAAATACAAATAAAATGCTTCAGAATACAGAGAACAAAGTCGACTATTCAGGTCGCATCAGAACAAGTGATCTGCCAGTAAATTTTTGGCAGTTTCAATTTTTATTTCATACAAGTATCTGGGTGAACATTGCAATTTCAGACATGCAAGATTAAGGTGATACCATGTTAGAAAGTGCAGTAAGCTGCAAATTCAAGATCAGGAATGTATAAAAGGGACAGTGCCCGATTAAATAAATAATAATTTGGACATATTTTGTCAAAGTTTCTCATTTCGCTCTCAACAGGAGAATCTGAAAGAATACCAGCTGAAAGGGGAAAACCAACATCTATATTGCACAAAAGGTCAGTTCTGTTTGGTTAGCAAGTGGTCTCCAATTGGTAGAGATATTGCCATGGAGAATGAACCCATTAATCCCGTTTGATATCTAACTGCCAGGCTTTGTTTGGAATAACAAAACACTAGGATCTGGACTAGGTCATTTGGCCTTTTAGCCTGCTCCACCATTCAATAGGTTCATGGCTGATCCTGCATCTCATCATCATGATCCCCGTTTTCGCTCCATTTCCCTTGACACATATAATATCCAAACAATCAGACTTTAAACCAGGCTGGTGTTTCTGATTTCTCAAGACACTGACCTGAGAAATGAACTGGTGATTAGCTGTCACCTACCTTGTGGAGTCGATCCAAGTGCAGTCTGGACATGTTCTGTCTGTCTACAAGGAACAGGGCCTGTGTCCTAAATGCACACGTACACAGTGCACCACACTGCAAGCCCAACTGACAATACCAAATCAGAAGGCAGTGTAATTCTTCACACATTTAACATACCCAGAAAATGTTGTGCAAATGGACAATCATATCTAAATGAGAGCTTTCCAAGGGTGAGCTGTTTGGGTATACCCAGTACCTTGCTTGCTGCAAATAGCTAAAGGGAAATGGTGGAGTAAATTACTGTAGATGCTGGAATCTGTACTGAAAACTGGAGATTACAGCAGGTCAGGCAACATCCAGAGGGAGAGTAAGCTAACGTTTCAAGTCGTGACAACACTTCAAAGGGAAATTTGTTGGATACAAATCAGCCAGACTTTGGGATGCTCAGCTTCCATACTTGGCATTCCATTGGTAAATCAATACTGCTGCCACATGTCTATTTCTCACTTCTGTGTCAGATAGAAACTGGACAAGGATTCTCAGCTATTGTCTACCGCAAACATACCTTCACTGTTAAGTGTACATATTTGGATTCCTGCAGTTCCCCACGCTAGAAAATTGGCCTTTTTGGCAACCTCAACCAAGCCATTTGTGCACCTCACAAACTTGATGCTGAAGTAGGACACAAAGTTGTCCTGTGAGACAATGACGATCCCAATCAGGTTATTTCCTTCTGAATATTGTGCACACACAAGGTCCTAAGGTGCTGACCTAAGAGTCCAGTCTATCTCAGATTATCTCAAAAGTTTAAGCAACAGTTTAAGTCGCTGTTTCACACTAATCCAGTGCAGTAGCAACAGGAGTGTTGCTCACCACAAACATGCTGCTGCTGTTGAACCCAAAAACTCATGCAATGACAAAAATAAGTAATGTGCTATACGACTGTCAGCACTGGCATGATGCCGGCTATATAAGCCACATGCCCCAATCTTATTGGACTGCAAAGAGTATACCCCTTTAGCTGTTCACAACAAGGTATGAGCGTACCCAACTAGCTCAGCCATGACAAACTCACAACACAGTGTCCAACATCAGATGTGATTCCCCCAACTGGAAAAAAACCTTTGTTGGCTAAGTTCGTAAGCGTGAAGATTTGCACTGACAACCAATTTAGAATTGTTGAATTGAAACCACCTGGTTTCTGAATTACAGCATTCGCATTTCTTTCGGTTTTTAATTTAGAATTATCATTCAGGTGTGACACACTTGCATGTACTAAGCACAAAGAAACAGGACTCTGCTCTTTGCAGACAGACAAAAAAAAATGTACATGCACTGCACCTGTTCAAATTCAACTAAATAAATTACAGCCACCTACTGGTTCATTTCTCAGGGTAATGCCCTGATTAATAGTCAAACAGTTTAAAATTTAAACAAAGTCTGGTAGTTAACTACCAGGCTCATCATTAATGGGTGCATTCTCCCTGGCAATTCCTCGACCATAGACCATGATTGAACAAATGACTAGGTTCCTCACAAACGTTAGCTTTTCACTTGAATTTATATTGTTTGGAATTGCAATGACGAAAGTAAAACAAGAAGCAAAAACAGAAGTTGTTGGAAAGGCTCAGCAGGTCTGGCAGCATCTGTGAAGAGAAATCAAAGTTGACGTTTTGGGTCTGGTGACCTTTCGTCAGAACCCAGAGGATGAAATAAGCAGTACAGATTGCATCAGTGCAAAAAGGAAAAAGTTAAAGTTTCCATATGCTGGTCTCATCACAGACAGGTGACCAGAGGTTCACCACAGCTCAGGAGAGAAGGTGGGACCTTCCTTGTGCTCTTGGCCAGGATAAGAATTGAACCAGTGCTCCTGCTAAATTGAGCTAAATGACCCCTCAGGTGCACAAAGTTATGGTGGATGGAATTGAAACTGGACTATTTTACGTTCGGTCACTTTGGATCAGAGAAATGCAAAGAGGAGGAACAAGGGCTTTGAAATGTTTGTGTGCAGATTGTTAAAAAGCAGGTACAAAAAAATCCAAAAGCCTTGAGGAAGGCTGGCCCCACATCAAGAAAAAGTGGATTGAAGGAAAGATGCTTCAAACCAGCAGAGTGTTGGTCAGACCCTACCTGGAATACTGCGTACATTTCCTTTGGATAATTTAAGTCTTGCTATTTGGTATACCGTAAAGTGTCAAGTTTGAGTTGTATCAATTTGGTTTTGACTCCATTTTACAGTCAAAGGGTGACAGGTAAGCTAACCAAGATCTTTAAAATGATATGATTAATTGAAAAGATAGAGAGAAAGATACAGGTAGAGGAAATCTGGAATGCCTCCTCACTCTGCTGGCTGTAGTTGCTGGATCAATGTAATATAATTCTATAGGACTCAGTTTTTTGTTTGTTAAGATCAAGGGATATGAAGCAAAGGCACTGAATGGATTTGAAGCGCAGATAAGAGCAGGCTCAAGGGGTTGAATCTTCCACTCGTGTTACCTATGAAGACACTGATTTTTTTTTGACTGAAACAAAGTCTGGAGGTTCATTCTCTCCAGTAAAATGCAAGAAACTGATCTTAAAAGACATAACCTAGATAAAGTAAAATGATTTCATGCATCACAGCACAATCTCACATGATGATGAATGTTCAATTACAGAAATAATTGCTCGGCACAACTCTAACGATGATGTCAGCTACGCACTCTCTGAGGGTTTTCCATCCTCCAATATCTGCAGGTGAAGTTTCTTGGACTTGGCACTCAATTCACTGTCGGGTAGAAAAAAAAGGATCTAATCAGCTACCATACCCAGGCTTCTGAAACCCTTTTAAAACGCTGTTCTTACCATGAAGTGCACTCACATTTTCTTAATCTCCTCCTGCTCTGTAACCCTCTGCACCTTCCTCTATCTCCAAAATTTTGTGAAATACCACTTTGGTTGGCCTTCAGCTGAACTTGAGAGTTTATTTCCCTAAACTGCCTCTTCACCTCCCTAAACCCCATAACCAGACAGATATGGTTTAAATATGTGGTGGTACAGTGGCTCAGTGGTTAGCACTCCTTCCTCACAGCACCAGGGACCCAGGGTTCAACTCCACACAGTCACCTGTGGGTAGAATCTGCATGGTGTCCCAGTGATCTGCGTGGGTTTCCTCTGGATGCTCTTGTTTCCTTCCACAGTCTAAAAGATACGCAGGCTAAGTGGATGGCCATGGAAATGCAGGGTTATAAGGATAGGTTGGAGAGGTCCAAATGGTTGGATGCTCTTTGGAGGGTTGGTGTGGACTCAGTGGGTCAAATGGCCTACTTCCACACTAAGGATTCTATGAATTTAATCCAATGGTTAATTCTGAGGCATACATCCACATTATAAAATGTGTATTAACTAATTTGCCTTCTTCAAGCTGGTTGTCTGCAGTTTCCTCCAGGTACTCCAGTTTCGTCCCACAGTCCAAAGATGTGCAGGTCAGGTGAATTGGCCATTCTAAACTGCCCTGGTGTTAAGTGCATTAGTCAGAGGGAAATGGGTCTGGGTGGGTTACTCTGAGGGTCAGTGTGGACTGGTTGGGCCAAAGGGCTGTTTCCACACTGTAGGGGATCTAATCTAGTTGGTTTCCATTAAAACAAAGTGGACAGGTTTGAGGTTTTTATTTGGTAGTTGCCACATAATGCAAAGCCAACTTTTTTTTTTGGGGGGGGGGGGTAATCGGATGAGATCGTGTTTCTGCATCAAGATTCTTGTTTAGACATCAGTCAGCATTATATATCATTTAAATACACACAACACAACCGCCTTTATAACTTGAGAGATGGATGGACTAACATTAAAACTTAAATGGCGGAGTCTTCCCCCTCTGCCACTTCACTATCCCCCGACATGTAACAAAACCAGAATGTATATGCCTAATCAAACACCAGAAACTCTCCATGCAAACAGAAGGAAGATTGACAAACATTTTTTTTAAAAAAAAAAGAAACTTGAAAATGTTCAAAACCAAAACTGACTGCAGCTTTAGATTAACTCTGTGGATTACTAGAGTACAAGGAAATGGCTATAAAATCTTTGCAAAGTGTGTTCTAACTTGAAGACTATGACATGCATGAAACAACAATGTGGTGCAACTCAACCCACAGACATGAGCAACACATTTTGGTTCTGTTGTCAGTCACTTCTCAGCAAATTAAGCAAAAGCATTCAGAAGAAAATTGTCACCAAAAAAACAAGAGAGTCTTGGAAGAAAAAGTTGGAAGGGATATGGGAAGAATCTGGGAATGGAACCAAGTCAAAAGCTCTATCAATGGAACAGCATAGGCTCTAGCTGACTGTGGCATCCTTCTGTGCTTAAACATTCTCTGGGTCCAACACCAGATCAAAGTCAAAGATATTTCCAGGCACCAAATTCTCAAACTCTTACAGGGGTGGATTCATGGGCCTAATTTTTACTTTGCCCAGTTCAAGCCATCTTCTTACAGGTGGTGGTGGCGTGAGGTAAGAGGTACATAAGTTACCTGAACAAAAAGGGTTATCAACGAGACCTGTACAAGATTGTTATCTCTCAAGTCAATCTCAGTTCATCCAGTAGCTTTTGAGGTAACTTGGCTCATTCAAACGACCACATACATGGAAATTTGAATATTGTACAGAATGAACGTATGCCAATGTAATCAGAAAACAAAACAAAACAAAACAGAAATAAATAAAATATAAGCCATACTTGATTGCACTCACATACAAGACTACAGGCATTCTAAGCAGGTCAAATGCCCAGGGAGACTCCAAGACCACAAAGAGATTGCAATGAAACATAAATTGATTCAGTGAGTGGGGAACAAGGTAAGAAGTGGAGAATGAGGAAATGCGAATAATAATCTGTGTTTATTGTTAACTAAGACCTCAAACGTTAAGGTGTGGAGAAACTTGGGTGTCTTCATTCAAAAGAACACTTGGGTACAGTAGGAAATTAGGAAAGCAAATTGCCTGTTGACCTTTAATGCCAGAGGACCGGAGCACAGGAATAAAGAAGTCTTGCTATAATTGTACAGGGTTTTGGTAAGATCACATCTGGAATACTGTATGCTGTTTCGTCTTCACATTTAAGAAAAGTATGTAATTGCTTTGGATACAAGACAGTGAAGGTTCGCTAAATTAGACCATGAGACATAGGGATTGTCCTACCATAAGAGACAGAGTAAACTGGGTCTGTATTCACCAGAGTTTAGAAGACTATCAGGCAATCTCAGGCAAGACTCTGAAGGGGCTTGAGGGGGTGAACAATGGGAGGTTGTGTCTGTTGGTCAGGGAATCCAAAATATGGGGTCACAGCCTTATAGCAGGAATGGGATTGCTTAGGTCTGAGGGGACAAAAATCATTGCATTGAAGAGGGTTTTGAATCTTTCAAATCCTACACTTCAGAGGGCTGTGGATGCTTCATCAATGAACACATTTAAAGGATGTGATAAGACAGATATTTGGACTTTCTAGGAATCAAGTGATATTGAGGAGCAGGCATGAAACTGGATCTGAAGCAGAAGGTCATTATACTGAATGGTGGGGCAGGCTCGATCTGCTGTTTGGTCAACTCCTGCTCCTATTTATTGAGTTTTTGGGTGACCAGACCCGGAATACTGCAGCTTTTCCACTCCCCAAACTACAACAGTGATTGCCTTTCAAAAGAACTTCAGCTGTAAAGTGTTTTCAGACATACATTGGTGAGAAAATTAGAGATAAATATGGAAATCTTTCCACGTCTAGGGAAGGATAGACTTGTCTCGAGGACAAAGCTTCACTAGATTAGTTTTTGGATGAGAGGTTTGCCCTATGCTGACAGGTTGAGTAAACTGGGCTAACATTTTCTGGGAGTTTGAAAAAACAGTGATCTCAATGAAACATACAAAACTCTAAAGGGGACAGACATGGACAAGATCAAGAGGTTGAGAGTTCCAGAATGCAGGATCACAGGAATAGTGAGTGATTCTTTAGAACTGAGATGAGCAGAAATCCTTCATTCAAAGGGAAGTGGATCTTTGGAATTCTGTATCTTGGAGTTGTGGATAGTCCATCATTGAGTACAATAAAGGCTGGGATACATGGATTTTTAATCTCTCAGAATTGAGAGATATGGAGAGTGCATGGGAAGTGGAGTCAAAGCAGATGACAAGTCATGATCGTGTTCAATGAAAGAACCACAATGTTTCTGCCTACTTTTTTTTGAAAAAAAAACATTCTTAGACCATAGATAAAAGGAAAAAAAAATTACGTGAAGCTTGTTGAATTTTTCTAAAGTATCAGTAAAATCGCCACAGTCCGACCAGACCGTATGGCAGCTCTTTAAGAGGGACACGACTGGTACTGGTTTAACCAGAGGATCACCATGCCTCAGGCAAGGGGAGGGCTTGAGAAGGAGGGTCCTTCATGGTAGGCTCAGCTGGTGCAGGAATTGAACCCATGCTGTTGGGGTCACCCGGCATCACAAACCAGCTGTCCAGATGGGATGCCAGGAAAGGCACCTCCTACAAAACAATTTTTGATCCTCACAGAATCATTCTGCAGCAAGGCATCCAGCTAGAATTCCCAGTTTAAAATGAACAACAGCGCCATACTCACAACACAAACTGCTCATCCCACAAGGGGTTGGAAATGCTGCTCATTACGGAGCTGCAGACTTTCTGCACTGGATTATCCAACTCGACAACGCAGTATGGATGAACATTCTCTGACAATACAAAATACATCCCAAACGTTAAATCAATTTTAGATGCTGTTAGTGTAAAAACAGATCATTTAACACAATGCTGCTTAGAATTACTCCCATCAGAGAACAGAATTTTATCTAAACACCAGATTATTAATTGAAATTTTAAAAAAAAGTTTCAACGATTTTACGATAGAAAACATAGGGATGATCGGTCAGTCAGCATTTCAAGCCCACTTTGCCATTCAGTATGATTGCAGTCAGTAGATCACTGGTAATTAGAAATATATCAATCAATCTCTGCCTTAAAACATACGCATAGACTTGGGCTTCCTCAAACCAGAGTGGTAGAGAATTCCAAAAAATTCACAACCCTTTGGGGAAACAAAATTCTTGTCTTCCTAAGATCAATATCCTGAAAAAGATCCTAATTCTCAAAAATTAAGAAATTCTACAGTTTCAAATAAACGGCATTTATTGTCAAGCTCAAGATTTTCTGTCTAAACCTCTCTGCTTCTCTTTGAGGCACATCTTGAAAGCTACTTCATCTGCTCTGGTATCTCTTTCTGTGGCTCAGTGTCACATTTGGCTCTACAATGCTCCAACAAAATGCCTGAAGATGCTACATGTGAATAAATACAGTCCATAAATACAAGTCACATTTGCTGCTAAATACAATTGATCACAATTTGATTGATCATCAAGTTCGAACATATCAACAAGGGTTGCAGTAATACCGAAGGAAACGTTTACACAGTGCAACAGCTATTTATTTATGATCAGCGTAAGGTTGCTTTTATCCCCAGCTCTTAAAATATAAGAGGTTTTCTGTTTTACATGGTATCCACATGGTAGGACCCAACCTGCACTCATACAACACATGATTTAGACGTGGTTACCTGCGATATCAGGATCTGTGAGATTGTCCACCTTAATGATCTTCACAAGAAGTTTGCGCTCGTGAGCTCTTGGTGGTTTGGGAGGTGAGCAGATTTGCGAGGCCAATTCAGTGCTCAGTAAACTTTGAGGAATGGGCATATGCTAAAATGGAAGGAGGGAGAAGGAAAAACAAAACTAGAATTACATCGGTGCTTGCACAGGAAAATTACCATAAGGTATAGGAGCAGAAGTGGGGCATTCAGCTCAATGCATCTGCTCCACCATTCAACGAGAGCAGAGCTGATCTGATCACCCTCAGCTCCACCTTCCTACCTGAAACTGGTGAAACAAATCATTAATGTCAGTAAGCAAGGAACATACAAGGGCTCTTGTGACAGCATCCTTAATTCTGGGCCAGAAGGTTTAGGCCCCACCTTCTCCAGGTTGGTTAAAAACAAACAGTATCTGCTTACACCACAGACGCAAGGCAACTGCATGTGCGAGCTCAGTTGGAAACATGTGCACATGGTTTGTGACTCCAAGTCATTGTTTCATGCGCAAATTCTGCACTGCATGCAGACACAGAACAGGCGCAACATTAAAACAGAATATTTTAACAGAACGGCTGAGGGGGGTTAGTAGGGGAGGAGGGGAGGAGGTAGAGAAGTGGGAATGAACTTTTGCAGAGGGGCTAGGAGAACAGAGAATGGATGGATGGTTGGATAGATGGATAGATAGATGGCAGCTGGGGAGGGGAGGGGGTCAGGGTGTTGGGGAGGAGGACCAGGTCAGCCCATTCACAGGTACAGAACATCCTTTCCTCTTTTCACCTGTCCTTCTAGTTCACTCTTCTCCTTAGTTCTATTAAAGTACGTCGGCTCTGAAGAACTATTCTCTTTCTCAAAGTAGAAAGATGGATAAGCCATTCAGCAGCTTGAGCCCCTCAAAATTCAATGCGATTTATGCTCTAATGTCACATTGTTTTCCACCCCCAGCTAGCAAAAAGATCAGTATCAAAAATTAAAAATAAATTGAGATAGCACCTATTGCTTTTGCAAGCATGAGTGATCCATACTTCTACCACATTTCACATGAAGTAATGTTTCTTAATTCCACTCCTAAATCATCTGACTAATTATGACTTTATAGCCCCTTGTCCCCAGACTCCTTCTGAAATCAGAAAACAAAAAAAACTTCTCCCAACCTACTCGCTCAAACCTCAATCACACTTCAGTCCAATTGACAGGAGTGAAAATCAGGTTCTTGAATGGGCACAGGTTCAACATTCAAGTATTGTAATACCATCCAGGACAAAGCAGTATGCTTGACTGGCACCAATATGCAGTGGCAACATTGTGTTCTGTAAGGGACGACATCTCTAATTTTCTGAATTATGGAGTGAAAGTGACAAAAATGAATTTTTTTTTAAAAAGGGGGAGAAGATCCAAGGATCTATTTGCAAGTTTAGAAAAACAAAGTGAAGCTACCTGTGGGCGGCACGGTGGCACAGTGGTTAGCACTGCTGCCTCACAGCGCCAGAGACCCGGGTTCAATTCCCGCCTCAGGCGACTGACTGTGTGGAGTTTGCATGTTCTCCCCGTGTCTGCGTGGGTTTCCTCCGGGTGCTCCGGTTTCCTCCCACAGTCCAAAGATGTGCAGGTCAGGTGAATTGGCCATGCTAAATTGCCCGCAGTGTTAGGTAAGGGGTAGATGTAGATGTAGGGGTAGGGGTAGGGGTATGGGTGGGTTACGCTTCGGCGGGGCGGTGTGGACTTGTTGGGCCGAAGGGCCTGTTTCCACACTGTAAGTAATCTAATCTAATCTGTTCCACGAGATAATGATGCTTCCTAGGGATACAGAGTTCAGACAAAAGGGCACCATTTCTTAAGGGTTCAGGAGAGCTCAATAGTGCATCAACCCACTGATTGTTCAGATTCCAACTTAAGAGAGATTCAGAGAGGGGGAATGAAACAATGAACAAAGAGGACCCTGTGAGGTTAACTATCAATTTCTCTCCTTTCTCTGTAAGGCTACTGTCATCAATTTTCTGTCAAAACACCAGGAAAACCACATTTGGACATGTTGAAAGACAACAAGACAAACCCCAGATCCAACCAAGCAATTAGTGAACTACAGACTGATCACCACTGTGCAGGTAACATTGAAGCATAATTGAAGAATTAGAAGTGTTATGGACTAGACCAGACCCTCTTAAAATATCTTAAGGTGGTAGCCTAAACTCTGCATTTGCCTTTTAAAGATAACAAAGTTAACATGCTGTGTTCCAGATACAATTCGATTGGTCAAGCTACTCAAAGCAAAACATAATTGATTCAAATACTTTAGCAAAAATACAAAAGGAAAGAAAGAACTTGGAATAACAATGCTATTGGAAAACTGGAGAAAATAATAGATACAGTAATCATTACTAATTAACTGTTCCAATAATAGTAACATCCTATAAACACACTGTTGGTAAAAAAGGCAAATTCAGAAAACTGGTTTTGTCTCACATGCAATCCAGCAGCCTAGGAAGAGCTTTCAGCTGTAATCGAGGGGGGGAAAAAAAGTAGCTTCCACTTCTTCAACCCCCAAAATAGCAACTAAAAACCCTTGATCTGTGGGAACTTGACCACACTAACTCAGGCTGAATCTATTCTTCCAGCTCCTGGAGAAAAAAAAACCCCAATCTCAGGTTGTTTATCTTACCAGAGACTGCTCGCTACAATCTCTCCCAAAAGGAATCTGGTTAAAGTACATCTTTTAAAGCCACAGCATTGTCACAGAAGGATTGCAAAACTAACCCATCTGGTTTTGTTTTGGACTGGTGACAAAAAAAAATTCTAAAATATTTTCTCCCCCACTCAATATTTGTGTTTTTTTGTCTTTTTGTTTTGAAATTGCTTTTTGAGCATTTTAAAAAGGGGGCAAAGTTTAAGTTACATAACATTGGTCTTTCTGACAACAAAAACCGCTCATGTCACTTTTACTCAAATTGTTGCATGTCCTACAGTCATAACCGATTAACTACACAGTCTTGCCAGCCACAGAGAATCCAGTGACAGATTAGGAGACAGCTCTCTCTCAGGAAACATTGCATCATGACTGTACTGACTGTAACAGAGGTTGCCACATATGCCACTTTGCTGTCTGTCTCAGATGAATTATGTTTAAAACATTGACAGATGGAATATAATGTGGTGAAATGTGACTCATGCTTGGAGGAAGAACAGAAAAATATTGTTGTTTAAAATGGACTGAAATTAAATATTATTGTCCAGGGAGGTTCAGGTGATCTTGTACTCAAATATCATAAGTTTTACATGATGACAGAGTTAATAATTCCGAGGACAGTGATACTTTGCCAGTTATAGCCAAGAGATTATATTAGAAATAAGGGGAAGTCTTGCTTTAGGTCAGATTTTCACTTTCACTGAGGATTTTAATATCCCTTTGGAGTTCCTCCTTCATACAGTCTTGCTATCATACATAGACCACACACAGTCTCTCACACATACAGCACACACAGCAGTCCAAATATCAGGAGGGGTGGCTCAGGCAGTATATGATAAACTTGCCTTTATTAACTGAGGCAGAGAGTTGAAGGCTTATGCTGGAATTGCATAAGTAGTTAATTAGGCGACAGCTAGAGTATTGTATGTAATTCTGGAATCCACATTATAGGAGGGATGTGCCAGTACCGGAGAAAGTGCCAGGATTTAGCAGGATGTTGCTAGGGCTGGAGAGTTTCAGTTATTATCAGAGTTGGGATAGATTAGGGTTGTTTTCATCAGAACAGAGCAAAGTTGATTGAAAGGAGACATAATTGAAATGTATAAAATTATGAGGGGGCACAGATTGGCTAGACAGGAAGAATAATTCACCCTTCATCAAGGGGTGATGAATGACATGGGGCATCAATTTTAAATAAAGGGCAGGAGGCTTACAGAAAATGAGGAAAGCTTTCTCAACCAGAGGGTGAGGAGAGTCAGGAACTCACTGGTGTAAAAGAGTGAAGAGGCAGAAACAATTTATAATTATTTAGATGCACACTTGCGACGCCAAGCCATCCAAGGCTGTAGACCAAGTGCTGTAAAATGGGATTAGAATAGTTAGGTAGTTGTTTTTGGCGAGTGCAGACATGATGGGCTGAAGGGCCTTTTTTCTGCACTGTAGATCTCTGACACATCCAATCGAGCATGGAGGTTCACACAGAGTTACCCAGACACACGCACAGACTCATGTACAGGAAATCCATCACAAATGGCATTATGGGTCTACTTACAGCACATGGACTGCAGTAGGTCACAAAGGCAGCTCACCAGCACCATCTGAAGGGCAACTAGAAATGGGCAAGGAATGCTGACCAGCCAGCGTACCCATGTCCCATGAGTGGATTAAAAAAAAAGTTAAACACATGCACGCACTTAGACAACACACACATGGAAAATTATGTATAGGCAGGCAGACACACACCACTATAATATATAGACGACAAGTACAGAGGCACATGCATGCACACACAAGAAACATAGTCACACCCAGATATATGCATGCACACATGCAAGTTAATGAGAATCAGTAATCCAGATTACCATTTAAATACCAAGGGACACGGTGAATAGCAAAGGTCTTTTGCCTAGGGTAGGGGAGTTCAAAACTAGGAGCCATATTTTTAAGGCGAGAGGAGAAAGATTTAAAAAGGGACTAGAGAGAAAACAAAGAGGATGATGCATATATATATGGAATGAACTGTCAAGGAAAAGAGGTAGATGAAGGAACAATTAGAACATCTAAGAGACATTTGGACAGGTACATGAATAGGAAATGTTTATAGAGGGCTATGGCCAGGTGCAGGTAAGTGGGACTAGTCTCGATTGGGAATCTTGATCAGCATAGACAAGTTAGACCAAAAAGAGTCTACTTTCATCATGTATGCCTATGACTCTAAGTTAGACATTCTTTTCTTAAGTTTAAGAAGAGCAGTAAAAGAATGATGTAATAAATAGTTATTTTTTATTAATGTCTGAAGGAACTGGATGTGGTTTACTTCTGGATTAGTGGTGCTGGAAGAGCACAGCAGTTCAGGTAGCATTCAAGTAGCTTCGAAATCGACGTTTCGGGCAAAAGCCCAGGCTTTTGCCCGAAACGTCGATTTCGAAGCTACTTGGATGCTGCTTGAACTGCTGTGCTCTTCCAGCACCACTAATCCAGAATCTGGTTTCCAGCATCTGCAGTCATTGTTTTTACCTTGTGGCTTACTTCTCTCTAGGGTTGCAGTCAGAGGCAAATTAGGAATTTTGGAAGTTTCATAAAATTTTCATGTCTGTGGCAAGTCCAGGAATAAGTGGGGCTTGATTTCCAGCGCTTTACGCCATTGGGCTGTGGCATGACATGCCTTTAGCAATTCACCAACACTCTCTCAATAGCACCTTCCAAACCCATGTACCAGCTAGAAGGACAAGCAAGATGCAGAACACCAGCACATGCAAGTTTCCTTCCAAGACTTTAAAATTATATCACCTTTCTTTCAATGTTGCTGCATCAAATTCCTGGAGCTCCCTTCTGAACAGCACAGTGGGTATACCTACAGAATATGGACTGCAGCCATTTTACACAGTGCACCATCTTCTAAACAGCAATTAAAATGGGCAATAAGTGCTGGTCTAGCAGCAATAACCATCATCCATGAATTCATTTAAAAAAAAAAAGGTTTACCCTTGTACAGCGCCATTTTTGTAATGAAATATCCAAAATACTTCATAGGAGTATTGTAAAACTAAGTACAATACCAACACACAAGGAAATATTAGGTCACATAACCAAAAGCTTAGTCAAGGAGGACTTAAGGGAAAAAAAACAGGGTAGAGAAGCAGACAGACGTATCAGATGTTGATCAGGCTTCAATGACTGTGGCTTGAATTTGCAGAAAGAAAATCTTCTATTGTAAGAATGCTGACCTGCAGTACAAACAGGGAACAATTTTATATGTACTCTATACAAGGAAAACATATATAGAGTTACAAACTTGAATCTTGGGAATTTGTATTACCAGTGTGTTAGGGTGAAAGGTGAGGGCCTCAGTTTGGAATATTCAGACAATGCCTACTCACTTGGCTTTCCTTTAAAGGTGCAGCTTTCATATTCATCAAGACCGTTGGACGGGCAGAAATCAACATGTCCTGTAACAAAGTGTGGATTGTCTCCAGGTATGTATCCTCTTCATCCACCTAATTCCAATACAAAACAGACTTCAAAACATAGTTAGAAATTGTACATTTAAAGCACACAGTTTTATCGTGAATTCTGCCACTCCTCTTAAATAGGCATGTTTCAGAGATCGTGGCCTTAGTAATTGCTGAGAGGATATGAGAACCTCATTCAATTTCATTAAAATGAACCTCATTAAATTTTAAAGAAAAGAATTTTTAAAATTTAGCCTGTTAAAGGCAAATAAGAACAAAAAGTTGTTCTTCAAAATGGGACAATTTGTAAAAGATAATTATAAATTGTGAAATTGAACTCCTATCCACATCTTTGACAAGCAACTTGCATCGAATTGGCAAGCACACATACAGGCCTGGAATACTAACTGACCACTACTATGAGAATCACACCGTCCAATACTCTCTACTTCAAGACTGGGCATCAATGCAGTCCTTCAGAAGAGAATGGCCAATAGATGATGAACATACCAATTCTCTGTCCCCTAATCCTTTTTCCCATGAGCAACAGAATTGCCAACATTGGAGACAGTTCAGTCTCACTGCCTGCATTGAATCTCAGCCCTGTTCTCTTCATTCATCCAACTAGATCAATACGTTCAAACAGTCGCAAATTCTTCTCTGAGCAGGGAGTGGAGGTGGCCCACGGTTCCTCTAAGACTGGATTGTTAAACACAGATAAACTGATACTGCACAACTCCACAACAAGTACCTGCTCACAAACCATTACAGCACTTTTAATGGAACAGCACACTGGAGTTTGTAAGAATGGTTTCTCACGCAGATCACAGGTTCCAACAGGAGTTGTTCTCCTGATGGAAAAGACGACAGGGTCGTGATTGAGATGTATAAAATTAAGAGAAGGCATAGATAGGGTAGATTGGAGAGAACATTTCTACTTACTGGAGGGATCAATGACTAGGAGTTTAAGATTTAAGGTAAGGAGCAGATGGTTTAGACAAGGAGATGCAAGGAAAAGCTTTTTTTAAAATCTAGGGGTGGTGGGAATGTGGAAATCACTGTCCGTAAGAGCAGTAGAGGCAGAAACCCTCATAACATTTAAGTATTTAGACGCATACTTACAATGTCAAGACGTACAAGACTATGGGCCAAGTACTAGAAGTGGGGTTAGAATTGTTAGGTGGTTGTTTTGGGCTAGAGCAGACATGGTGGGCCGAAGGGCCATTTTCTGTGCAGTAGGTCTCTACAGATTAGTGAGGGGGCTGTGGAAGCTCAATGACTGAGCACGTTCAAGACTGAATGAGCTCGATTTCTGGATATTAATGACATCCAGGAATGTTGCAGAAAAGTAGCATTGAGGTGGACGATCCAGCCAGGATCTAGTTTATTGGCAGAGCAGCCTCGATGGGCTAAATGGCCTGCTGATGTTCCAAGATGAGAAAAAGCATGCTTATAATATACTAAGGGATAAGATTTACACACCTTCGGAAAAGCATGGCCTAATTAGGGACAGTCAGCAAGGTTTTACGCAGGGCAGGTAACGCCTCACTAACTTGACTGAAGTTTTCAAGGTGGTGACAAAGGTGATCACTGCATGGAGAGTAGCGGGTGTTGTTTACGTAGATTTTACTAAGGCTTTCAACAAGGTCCCTTATGATAATCTTCTGGATGAGCCTAAGATGCATGGGATCCATGGTGACTTGGCCGAACAGATTCTGAACTGGCTTGCCCATAGAAGGCAGAGGGTAGTGGTGGAAGGGAATTTCTCAGGCTGGAGGTCAGAGACTAGTAGTATTCCACAGGGATCCATACTGGGACTTCTGCTGTTTGAGATTTAGATAAATGACTTGGATGAAAATGTAGATGGGTGGGTTGCCGATGATACAAAGATCAACGGAGTTGTGGATAGCGTAGAAGGAAACAGCGAGATATAGATCAGTTGCAGGCATGAGTGGGAGGAATGGCAGATGGAGTTTAATTTGTGTAAATGTGAGGTGCTGCACTTTGGGAGATCAAGTGTGAAGGAAATGTATATGGTTAGTGACCAGACCCTGAACAGCAATGATACACAGTGGGGTCTTGGGTTCAAGTCCCTAGCTCCTTGAAAGTGGTCACACAAGTAGATTGGTAGAGTGGTAAAGGTGGCACATGGCTTGCTTGCTTGCTTTTATTGGTCAGGGAATTGAATACAGGAGTCAGAAGGTCATGTTGCAGCTTTATAAGACTTTGGTTAGATCACACTTCAAGTATTGTGCTCAATTCATGTCGCCACATTCCGGAAAGGATGTAGAGGCTTTGGAGAGGATGCAGAAGAGGTTTACTTGGATGCTATCTGGATTAGAGGGTATGAGCTATAAGGAGAAGCTAGAAAAATATGGATTGTTTTCTCTGGAGTAGCAAAGGCTGAGGGGAGACTCAATAGAAGTCTATAAAATTATGAGATGCATAGATAGGGTTGACAGTCAGAATCTTTTTTTCTCCAGAGTTGGAATGTCTAAAATTTGGGCACAAACATTTAAGGCGAAGGGAGAAATGGGGGGGGTGGGGGGGAAAGAGAGGGAGGGTGAAGAGTTCAAAAGAGATGTGAGGAGCACGTATTTTTGTGTTTTAAGAGAGTGGTACAAGTCTTAATGCACTCCCGGGGGTAGTAATGGAGGCAGATACAATAGGGGCATTTCAGAAACTTTTACATACGCACATGAATATGCAAGAAATGGAGGGACATGGACCAAGGGAAGGCAGAAGGGATTAGTTTAATTTTGCATCACGTTTGGCACAGCATCGTAGGCCAAAGGTCCTGCTCCTGTTCTGTACTGTTCTACGTTCAAACAGAAAACTGACTGAACAACTCAGTATAATTGATGAGTGTATTATCCAGTATGAAACCAAACCAAATATAACTGCAGTGTGATAAATTGGTTCATTGCCTGTGCTCTTTGTTAAAGGTGGAGTCAGATTCCAATTCTTAAAATCACCATTAGTTGTCTTCAGGGTAGGATCAGGCTGGTTTTAGACAAAGTAAAACTTGCACAGGGTATCTGCTTTCTACATGCTAAACGCAGCGACGAAAATTAGAAATGAACAGAGGAGAGAAAGAAACTTGGTCACTCACCTCCCTTTTTACTTTTGGAGTCACCTCCAAGTTCAACTTTTGAGACTCTACAAGATTCCATGAGACTTGGACATCATCAACTTGTTGGACATGAATCTCCAGCTATGGGAAGAAAGAAATTACAAAAGGAAACAGGTTTCTATTTCTCCCTCCCTCCAATTTCTATTTGGAGCTCATATAGATTACACGCTGGCAGACGGAGGTGTTTAGAATGATGTGGAATTTGGTGGGAACAGATTAATTGTGAACTCCTTCATTATTCAGTGCTGTCTACATGATCCCGATCAAATTATCCTACAACTATAGCTCACCAACTGTACTGTTCATCCTCTATGCAACCTCTGAAAGAATCAAAGACATTGTTTTCCTTCAACACCTCCCTTCTCCTGTTGACTTGAGGACTGGACTTGCTTGGCTCCAATTAATCTGAACCATCTCCATCAATGGCTTCTCTTCTCATTCAAATACGTCAAACATGATCATGCATGTTTTGCTGTTCCTCAATGACTCTCCTTTCTGTTACCTTAGGAGGACCGGCCGAAATGTTATTAAATTTAAATTTTGATGGCTTCGCTTCTCACCCAACTATGATCATCACAGAAGTATTCTCAAAGATTCCACATACTATCCATTGACACCATCCCCAGATCTGGGACTGGCAGGTAGGGGAGGACGGCTGGACAGCTTCTGCATATTTTTTTTTACAAAAGAAAAACTGCTCTGAAGGAGGGACACTGGGCCCTTAATATTAACTCTGCTTTCTCTCCACAGATGCTGACAGACCTGAGTTTTTCCCAGAAATTTCTGTTTGTGTTTCTAATTTCCAGCATCCACCGCTTAAAATCCCTTTTACTAGATGACACTTTGCATTTTAGTTTTATTTCAGATTTCCAGCATCAGCAGTACTTTGCAGTGAATTAGCATCCTAGTGAATTTGTGTAGCACCCTCTGTACTGCCTCAACAGTCATCTTTAAGGCTATGATATGGGGGTGCCTGTGTTGGATTGGGGTGCACAAAGCTTCAAAACCTAGTGCTTCCAAATAAACCTGTTGGATTAGGACCTGATGTGTGATTTTTAACTTTATTCTTAATGCTGAAATTCAAAGCTACACACAATGCTACAATGTGATTTACCATAGTTAGTATTACAACTTTATTTTAATGCCTTACACCCATTACCATAAAAATCCCATCAGTTATTTCTGTACCCTTATTTGTGCAGTTTTCTAAAACTGTAGAAACTGAACCACCCAAACCCCTCAGTTTTTGCACATAACCTTTTGCTTTTCAAATTGTACATCTCTCACATAAATACTGAATTCTACCTGCCCATTCTACCACCTCATTAACAATGCCTTTTAGCTTCCTTGATGCACCAATCTTCTGTACCTATTTTGACGTTTTGGATATCACCCTTTGTAGTCGTACACTCAAATTATTGACAGCCACTCACTGGACAGATCCACATACCTTGAACCACTCAATGTCCCTTTACCGCACTCTTACATTCTCTTTCTTCAGCTACTCATCCACAAATCTACAGCAATCTCTTTCAAATATTTTATTCAAGAGTTCCTGAAAATCCAAGTACACACCCACTGCGAAATCTGTCACCTCTTCAAACAGCACAAATCACATTTGTCAAGTATCATCATCTTTGTGAAATCCACATTGGTTGCTTCCAATTACTTTGGTAAACTAACTCTCTTTACTAATTGTCAGCTCCGAATGTTGCCAGACATTTTGTTTTGGGATTCATTGACTTTGCAGCACATTATGTCATTCCACCTGCTCCAAATCTCACAGTCTTTGCTGAATGTTTCTCATATGACAGAAGGAGGCTGCCACATTTGGAACTCACCCAACCATTACAGGCTATGCTTTCAGCTGTCTATCTTCAGGAATTCCCTTAAAACCTCAACCCTCTGATTGAATAGGATGATGAAAGCTCAATTCTGTTTCATTCACACCTCCAAAGACAAGTCTTTGTGTACCTTAAGTAGGTCCTAGACAAATAAAACTCATTATTGCAAGGCTTAAACATTAAAAGACTATTGTAAGGACCACATTTTTCCTTTAAAAACATAAACTGAGAAAATAAAAGTTTGGATACTGCTGTGTAGTTAGTTTAGTGGACTAGCCTTTTTCAATGATTCAAAAGAAAAAAGTGGAAACACAGCCTGATTACTAACTGGTTACACAGGTTCATCATGTAACTTCTACAGAAGACCAATATGGACTTCAATAAGGCGTTCGACAAGGTTCCCCATGGGAGACTGATTAGCAAGGAGAGATCTCATGGAATACAGGGAGAACTAGCGATTTGGATACAGAACTGGCTCAAAGGTCGAAGACAGAGGGTGGTGGTGGAGGGTTGTTTTTCAGACTGGAGGCCTTTGACCAGTGGAGTGCCACAAGGATCGGTGCTGGGTCCTTGACTTTTTGTCATTTACAAAATGATTTGGGTGCGATCAAATAGGCACAGTTAGTAAGTTTGCAGATGAGACCAAAATTGGAGGTGCAGAGGACAGTGAAGAGGGTTACCTCAGATTACAACAGGATCTTGACCAGATGGGCCAATGGGCTGAGAAGTGGCAGATGGAGTTTAATTCAGATAAATGCTGCATTTTGGGAAAGCATTCCTTAGTAGGACTTATACACCTAATGGTAAGGTCCTAATAAGTGTTGCTGAACAAAGAGACCTTGGAGTGCAGGTTCATAGCTCCTTGAAAGTGGAGTCGCAGGTGGATAGGATAGTGAAGAAGGAGCTTGGTATGCTTTCGTTTATTGGTCAGAGTATTGAGTATTGGAGTTGGGAGGTCATGTTGCGGCTGTACAGGACATTGGTTAGGCCACTGTTGGAATATTGCGTGCAATTCTGATCTCCTTCCTATCAGGAAGATGTTGTGAAACTTGAAAGGGTTCAGAAAAGATTTACAAGGATGTTGCGAGGGTTGGAGGATTTGAGCTATAGGGAGAGGCTGAACAGACTGGGGTTGTTTTCCCTGGAGCGGAGGCTGAGGGGTGACCTTATAGAGGTTTACAAAATTATGAGGGGCATGGATAGGATAAATAGACAAAGTCTTTTCCCTGGGACCGGGGAGTCCAGAACTAGATGGCATAGGTTTAGGGTGAAGAGGGGAAGGATATAAAAGAGACCTAAGGGGCAACTTTTTCACGCAGAGGGTGGTACGGGTATGGAATGAGCTGCCAGAGGAAGTGGTGGAGGCTGGTACAATTGCAACATTTAAGAGGCATTCGGATGAGTATATGAATAGGAAGGGTTTGGAGGGATATGGGCCGGGTGCTTGCAGATGGGACGAGATTGGGTTGGGATATCTGGTTGGCATGGTCGGGTTGGACCAAAGGGACTGTTTCCATGCTGTACATCTCTATGACTCTAAGTTGGACTGAATATGTTTGAGATGAATTAGCACTAGATGTCTTTGGATTTAAAGAGCTTTTGTCTACAAATTGCAGTTTGTTACAGAATTGAGACAAAGGGGCAGTTCTACTCAGATCTCCAAGGAACCTGAAAGTCTAGACAGGTCACTCTCTCTCTCTCGTCCCTCTGCCAGTGGAAGAAAACCAACACTTCATGATTCAGAAAAAGACCTCTAACTTGAGCAAAAACCTAGGTCCAACTGACTGAACACCAATTGGAGTATCGTCGCAGTAGACGATGTAAATATGTACAGAAACCAAAAGAGAAAAAGTCAATTCACCCTTTTAAACTCAGGCTCATGCTCAACAGAAATTTATTCCTTTGCGTTTAAGGTTTCCAACCAGAATATTTCTGCAGAACTGTCCATCTTGTCCGTCCCATGTGTGAACAATTGTTTGCAAGTGTTTGAATTTAAAGGGGGTTTATTTAAAGTCTGCAAATTAGTAACCAATAATCCATTTTGACACCTGTTAAAATTTTGCTAACAGCTAGCTTTATTTTCTTATTTACTGATGAAATCTGATAATTATTTTATCTTTGTGGTCAAAGTCAGGCAATTGTGACAGTTTGTGGACCTAGTGAGGCTTGGGTTTCAGCACTCACTTTCCATTATGGTCACAGCATTATTACAGAAGTAATGCAGCTGGTGCAAGCACAAAAACTTAATACCTCCTGGATCTCACACACCAGGTTGAAATTCAAAACATCATGGTGACAAAGTAACTTCAGTACCTTCCCATCTCTCACATTTTTCTGCACATATAAAATTTGCTCACGCTCCAGCAGCGATAGGCTGCAACTGAATCGGTAAGTGCTGAAATTCTCAAAGATCACAATGGAACACTGGAACAAAGAGCCAATGCTTCCAACACAGCAAGAACAATCTGCATGATCACGGGCCTTACCCGGATTAAACATTACTTTGGGATGCACGGGAGTACAGTAATCACAGGCATTTCTTCCCAAGCATATTTCCCCACTGTCCTTACCTCAAAATGCAAAGCTAGACAAGTGAATATTCTAAGTTACAGATCAGAGCTGATTGATCCCAATTCTTATTTTATGCTAGCTCCTCATAGCCCTCAACTCCCTGACATTTCAAAAATCTGTTATCTAGTCTCCACAATTCTGAGGGAAGAGAACTCCAGACATTCACTACCCTCTAGGAGAAGAAATTCCTTTACATCTTAGTTTTAAATGTGTGCAATTTTATCCTGTAACTCTGCACCCTATTTCAAGATTTCCACACTGCAAACATCTTTTCAGCATCCACCCTGTAAAGTCTCCTCAATCTTGTTTTTTTTTAAAAAAAATAACATTGCTCCTTATTCTTCTAATAAGGACATATGAGAAGAGGGAAAAAAAAAACCCAAAACTAAAATTAAATAGCCATAGGATGATGAAGAAAGCTGTAAAAGAGGAAGTAAAAGCAGTTTAATTACTCTAGAATTGAAGTATAATGAGCAATAGAGTATTGTAAGCAAAATGATCAATATTCTCATAAATAGACTTCCATACTTCGTTCTCAGGGTGCAAAACATCTGAAATAAGTGAAATAGAACTTGGACTGTTGTGGGTTACGTCTACACAAGGTTCAGGTGCAGTGATCCTCAATAGGCTCTGGTCATCTGTGTTGAAGAATAGAGCAATGAAGCAAGCCTCAAACCATATACAGTTACTCCGCAGGTCAGGCAACATGTTGGCAGGTCAGTTCAATGTCAGCCTTCCCTTGCAAGTTGCAGAAATGCAGGCTTTGTACAGTATTATACAGCTGCTAGGAATTCCAAAAAGTGTGTACAATCTGGACACAGCAAGTAAAATCCTTTACTCAATCTGCTGCTCATACCAAGCAACTAGATATGACCCAGTTGGGACCCAGAGAGGCATGATTCAAACATGCAGAATCTTGGGGGAAAGCCAAATAAAAATTTGTTTTGTCAATCAATCATCACCAGCACATCATTGCTTCTTTAGAGAAAACCACATAGGAAGGGAAGCGGAACAGAAACAGAGACAGCCATTCAAATGCAAATAAACACAAAGTATTCTCTCTAGTTAAAAAGGGCATGCATATGAAAATTGGAAATTCCCAAAGGGTGTGCGCTGGCTCCATTTCATGTTGGACAGCTTCCTCAAAATAAAACTTGCTCACGATTCATCACAGTTTGTACCTGCAAATGAAGTGGAGATACTTGGATATGAAAAGATTCCAGTCCCATGGCAACAGGCGAGTCCTGGGTCACAGTGACAGAAAACTGAGCATACTCTCCAGTCACATGGCATCCAAAAACCTAAAATCAAATTCATACAATAAGTTGGATTGCTGAGTCTGCATCAAAGTCACTACATTTCCCATCAATAAGCAGACAACATACACATCCTCACATACTGAATGTGCAGGACAAAGAAATTAGTGGATCCCTTGATTTTTCTATTTTGTTTGCCAAAAACATATTGTAGCTACATAAACGTATGACTTTTATAAGAAACCCAGTTTACTTCTTTCACCATCTCCCTTCAATTGCATGTAAAAACTCACATTTGCAATCACTGATAAATCTCCCAAGCGGCCACTTGTCATACAATGCGAAGCTGGTGAAAAATGGAATGTAGATACAGAGAACAACATCTTTGTATGATGTTCTTAGTTTAGGGAGGAGTACAGAATCAAATTATCAATTTATTTGAAGCACTAACTCAGTATCTAGATGAAGATTAAATCCAAACCCTTATCAGTCTCTTTCATTCAGCAATACAGTGAATATTGCCTTTATTAACCAAGTCATTATCAACAGATTTTGTTTTAAACATTAAAGAAGGTTTGACAGCATTTAGACAGATCACCACCACCACATAGGATTTTCTGGGCTTTTCATGTGGTATTTAGTTTGGGTTGTGTTGAAACATTTCCCACCATGTTTGCCCTATTTTACATTTGTATCCTAAATTCCACAAACAATTTAGTCGGGGCAATTACAAACCAACAATTAAAAGCATCAGTTGTCAGCACCTCTAACATAAACCAGATAACCCTGGCACAAATTCAAGGTTTAAATCTAATCCAGAGATAGTCAGATAACAATGCACATTACTTGTCCTCTCATCCGCAATGTTACTGAAAGCTTTCAACTCTGTTCTAAATCTAAGAAAGCAACCTGGCCTGCCTGTGTAAAACATGTGGAAAAATATCAGCACAGTGGCAATACTCTCAAAACCTTAAGTCTTCCAATTATTTATTGGCAAAATTAATTTTACCCATGCCTGAGCAAAACAAAAGGCCCAAACTTTTCCTGGGTAGGAAAATACTAGGGGTGTTACAGTTGACAATTGAGCTGGGGAAAAGGTTGGAGGAAGGGGGTTATGTTGGTTATATGAGGTGTGGAGCTGAGCAATGGAAGTGTCTGGGGTGGGGGAAAAAAAATAAAGGGAGGGAGAGACAGACACAGACAGACAAAGTGAGCAATGTCTAAAATTCCTACTCCTGATCATAGAATAACTAGCGCAGAAAGAGGCCATTTGACCCATTAAATGTGCACTGATCATCTGACGAGCATCTTATCTAGACACGACCCCCAAACCGATCCCTATAACTCACATTTATCATGGCTGAGCCACCGAGTATGCACAGCCCTGGACACTATGGACAATTTAGCATGACTAATCCAAAGACCCTGCACATCTTTGGACTGTGGGACAAAACAATAGCTTACAGAGGAAACCCACGCAGACACTGGGAGTCCATGCAAACTCCACTCACCCAAGGCTAGAATCAAACCTGGGTCCCTGGCACTGAAGCAGCAGAGCTAACCAGTGAGCCACCAATTTTTTAAAACTTTTGGGGGAAAAAAAAAGGAGCCACATATTGGCAGCAGGTGAGAACTCCCTAAACAAAACCTACAGGCTGCATTGTTGCAGGAGAACAAATGACCCAGAGCAAGGCATCTCCTCATGTAACAGGACTGTAATTTGCCAACACTCATGTTTGCTTCCAATCTAACTTAAGTTATACATCATTTAATAATTCACACAAAAGCATCCAGTCATTTTTACTAATGTCAACTTTATTAATACGTACCTCAAAGTGCTAAAAGAAATCACGTCGCATAAATAAATGTAAAATGGAGCAAACACTATGGGAAATAGCTAAACACCAAAGAGAAAGATCAGTGAATTATCTGTCTGTATCCCAGAATGTTTTATAATGTGTGGTTTATATCACAGGGATTAGCTTTTAAAAGTAAAAAAGTTATTTTACCTTTGGCCCATGTGACACAGAAAACTGGTATATGTGCTTTCATACCAAACTGCTTCATTGTGTAATGATTGCATCCGATATGGAACAGATCTTCAGAGTATGCTGCAAATACTTCATTAATATTTCCCCCTCTATCTCATCAGCCTAAAGAGTGTTGAGTAGAAGCATTGCTAAATAAAAGCATCTACAAATGAATACAGGAAAGGAGTCAGATGATACTGATTCTCCCTAGCAGGGGTAGAGCTAATTTACCCCAGTGAGTATTTTATGCTCAGAACTTGAGGAACTATTGTAACAGAAGGAATCCCTTCAGCCACTTGAGCATGTTCCATCATTCAACTGGATCATGGCTGATCTGTGACCTTGAGTTAGATTTATCCACTTCGGCTCACAATGCACTCATCCAGCAAGACTCAGTTTTGTTACGTCCAACTGTCCCAGCATTGACAGGTTTATTCTGGGAAGTGGAACAGCACCCCAGATTCCTAATCATCCTTGTGATAAAAAATGCTTCCTTGCAAAAGTTAATATCAAATCCTTTCGCCCCCTCACACCCTTCCCCACCTCCAAAGTAAATTGTATCAGAGCCTTTAGAGTACTTCAAACACCTCCATCAGGTCAAAACTTCAATACTTGAGGTTCGACAAGCTAGATCTGATCAACTTATCCTCAAAAGTAATCCCCGGTAATTAATAATAAACTGTTTCCATTGAATAGCAGTGGGGAAACAAATGCAGGATTGCAGTCAATCACAAACAAAAAAAAAGCTGAAAATGTGAAACACTGCCAAAAATTTTCAAAGAGCATTGATAATTCTTGGAGGTTGATGGCTGCTTAAGAAAAAAAAAAGTTAAAAACGAATATGGGAAGCCAACAAGAGAGAAGGAATAGATTAACAAGCTCCTATGGATAAAATAAACAGAATTACATAGAGTGCCCAGTTTCTCTGGTGCAACATTCTATAATGTATTCTGTAGGAACTCAAGCTAACTGGTAGAGCCAGAGAATTAATCACCATCAACATTTAGAAAAAAAACTTTGAGTTTAAGTAATTGTAAACAGTCAAGCACAATACTGGGGTGGAGACTGATTACACAGGAACATCAGTGACTGAGTCAAGACATTGCAGCTCCATTAAAAGCTTTCAAAAATAACCAACACACAATTAATGCAAAACAATGCATTGATTTAACAACTCCTGTTCACACTAGTCACTAGGGTTCCTCAAAGATGCAGTGGGAGCATCATCAGAAGTCATCAGAAGTCACAAACTGGAAGCAAACTCCGAGGTTGCCATAGCTCAAAGTGGAGGATTTTGATCATTTCCCATTTACATCTTTTAATTTCCTGTCACGACAGGAATACATAATCATCGCCAATTTTACTGCCACTTCCTGGAATATACTGAGTTTGGATTCATAACAAATGTTCAAAAGAGGTTCCTCTACAGCAACGGAGATCAAAATAGTCCAAGCGTTTATGCTCGGAAATATTTGAAGGGGAGGGGAATAGAACAAAAATAAAACAAAACTTTTCTGTCAATTCAGTAAAACTACTGTTGAAGTAAAAGTCAATCAAGTTTCTTGAAAACCTAACTCACTCCAACTATAAAATTGCCAGATGGATAAAGTCCATTGCTACAACAATTAATCAGATGATACATTAAATTTCCAAACCCTCACATTCGCTACAATTCAAACCAATAAAGGGATGATTTAACCTAATTTTGTCAAAGCTCAGCTTATATCCCTCCTTAACGGTTTGGGCTTCAGAAGCCAGCCACTTTAATCACATTTACTTCAGCAAAATGTTTCCGCTGAGGGAAGGAACTTACAAAGATGACCATATTCAAATATTTGTTTTAAGGCAAACGAATTAAAGTCACCACAACCCCAGAGGGCCACAGAGCTGCTCTGTCATTACAGAGATGGTTGACTGTGATTTAACCTGAGGGTCATGACACCTCAAGCAAAGAGAGAAGTTGAGAAGGCAGGACCTTCAATGATAATCTCAGCCAGTGCAGAACACTGTTGGCGTGATTCTGAATCACAAACCAGTGATCCAGCCAACTGAGCTAACCAACCCCCAAAATATATAGTCAATTTAACACACATCCTATGACGCTTATTGGACTCAATCAATACAGAGAACTATCAAAATATGTCAGCCAACGTCATCCCTGTATCCAAGATTGACCTCCTGTTGGGAAATTACAAGTTCAATGGTAGGTGGTCAAAATTATAGATAATTTTAGGGCATACATTCATTTTAGCTGTTCCACGGCTCTGCATTGGGACCACAACACAAGCTGTGATAGACAGAAAAATCTTTACTCACTGCATCATACTCACCAAATGTCGGTCTGATTTGATAACGGTGGTAACCTGATTCAGAACAAGGGCAGATGAATGTGGACCCACTTTATCAACACTGAGCTGCAGAGAACTCTGTAAAACAAAGTGAATATCCAATTATTTGACAAAAGTAGATAACTTTTAACCAGGGGCAAGGCTTGTTATTGCTGTTAGGCTTTTTTTTAAAAACAAACTGTAAATTTTAAAAATGTTTGCATTTAGAAGAAACTGCATTGAGCAAACATTAAAATGTTTTGTGACGTGTTTTCTTGTGATCAATAATAGGTTTGTAATTATTTGCATTGGGCTTGCAATGGTATGTACCCTTTTTGGGAGCTAAGTCAAGTTAAGCAACTGGAAGATGAAACTAGATTTAGCAACTTGGATTTGACAGAGTAATTTCTTTGTAAATTCACACAAAGACTCTTGTATAAGACCCAAGAAACACTGGCAGAACTCTATCCTACTATAAACTAAATTCAGCCCTCGGGTTACTTCAGGATCTTTATGAATTGGCACTAACTCAGCCAGTCTGGAAACAGATTAGCTGGCTGTTATGATGATGATTTCTTTATTCAAATATTGGAATAAAACTAAATGGGGAAAGACAACATCACGGGCCTTTCACCTCTCAGCTAAAAGGCAACTGCAAATTTAGAAAAATACTTGTTCTTCCATGGGATGGTTGCCATGTGTTCCCAGTCTTTCGTGAACCAGATGAGTTTTTTAACAATGAGTTTTGATGTCACTATTGTTACAACACTGGGTAAACACTGCCTCGCTAATTTAAACCAGTAACACAGAAGATTCACCCTGTGCGGTCATCTGTGAAAATTCAAGAGGCAAAGAACTACCCCAATAGTCACCATTTAAAAAAATAAAGTTGTTAATTTTTTACAAGTTGAACAGAGATATTCAAGTCATAACTATTTACAACACATTCAGGTAAATCTATCTTTTACCTTCCCCTCTACAATACTGGCCCAATTAAGATTTACAAAAAAAAATTCAAATTTCAAAACCAGCCAACAGTCGAATTTTCTCTTTACACCTTCCTCTTAGATGTGCTCTCCAGGTTGGTGCCGGTGTTTTTTTTTCCTTCTCTAGACAGTTACTTCTCAGAGAGATCTTACTCGCAGCCTACATCTGTTGGTCTTTTGGCAGCTCTCTCTCAACGTTTTCTGGTTTTATACCCCAAAAGTAAATAAATAAAATAAATAAAGTCAGATCGTTTCATTGGTTTCAATACTGTCAAAATACTAAATACAAACTTGATTGGAGTTTGGTATCTTGGGGCATAATTTAAACCGATTGGTTGAATTTGAATTTGTTTTTGTCTCGTAGCAACCCAGCCAGTGCTAATTGTGCCGACCAAGCATTACATTGTTATCTTGTTCCGGACTCTGTGCCTCTGTCCTTGCTAGCTTTCAACTCTCTTAAAAGGTACAGTACCCCTTACACCTTCATAACACTATGACTGAGACAAGTTTCATCTTCCAGATTGCTGCATGGAGAAAGGTTTTCCTCATGGCCTGTTTCTATTTTGGCCAATCATTTTAAGCCACTGTCTTCTGGCCCTTGACCCTTCAACCAAGCGAATACTTTTGCCTCACCTGCTGTACTTTGTCCAGATACCCCACAATTTTGAATGCCTCAAATCCTTCACCCTTCTCTTTTCTAAAGGGGACAGTCCTTGCTTCTCCAATCTTACCGTACAATTTAAGTCCCTAGTCGCTGAATCACTCTGAAATCTTTTCTGTATTTTCCAAATCTAAAACTTTCAAGTCCTTCTTTAAAATGCAATGCCCAGTTGAGGATGAACTAATGCATTATTGAAAGGTATAGTACAACTACTGATTTGTGTACTCTCTATTTATAAAGCCCACCACACTACATGCCTTAACAGCTTTTTCAAACTCTCCTAGGCCACCTTCATTTCTTTACGTCTGTTATTAAGATACAAATAAAGGTCAATAACTTTTAGCAAGATAATCATCTCATATACTTGACTGAGTGGTCAATTTCTTGTAAGCGGTTGAGCTAGGACTTGTAGCCAAAGCACCCAGACTTGTGGCACTTTCTACATACTCGCCGCAGAAGTCAAACTTTCTCTGGTGCAAGCCCAATCACTGACAATGATAGAATAGCAGTCCATTATCCGCTAGCCAATGAAGGATTCAGTGTCTGCCTACTCAAAATGCAATATCAAAGCTGCCACCTCATTGGTGGAATACTTCAACTAATTCATCTTATAATATGGGAACTTTGGATTGAAAAGGAGCAGAAGATCACAGTATTGAGTGCAAGAGTTGGGAGGTTAATTTGCAGCTGTACAGGAGATTGGCGAGGTCACTTTTGGAATATTGCGTGCAATTCTGGTCTCCTTTCTATTGGAAAGATGTTGCGAAACTTGAAAGGGTTCAAAAAAGATTTACAAGGATGTTGCCAGGGTTGGAGGGAGGATTTGAGCTATAGGGAGAGGCTGAATAGGCTAGGGCTGTTTTCCCTGGAGCGGAGGCTGAGGGGTGACCTTATAGAAGTTTATAAAATCACAAAGGGCATGGATAGGATAAACAGACAAGGTCTTTTCCCTCGGGTGGGAGAGTCCAGAACTAGAAGGTGTAAGTTTAGGGCGAGAGGGGAAAGATATGAGAGAGACCGAAGGGGAAGCTTTTTCATGTAGAATGTGCATGGAATCAGCTGCCAGAGGAAGTGGAGAAGGCTAGTCCAATTGCAACATTTAAAAAGGTATCTGAATGGGTATAAGAATAGGAATGATTTGGAGGGATTTGGGCCGGGTACTGGCAGGTGGGACTAAACTGCATTGGGATCTCTGGTCGACATGGAGAAGTTGGACCAAAGGTATCCATGCTTAATGTCTCTGACTCTACGATAAGATATTGATCTCATGAGTTGAGATGAGCAAGATGACTGTGCAGCAACGGTACTGGAGAAAATTCATGAGTTTCTGCAGGAAGCTCCCTGCATAGACATCTCTGAAGAAAGAGGCAGAAGCACGAGGTCACAAATGGAAAACAAAGTTGCACACTTTCTTAAAAAAATTTACTCATGGGACGTGGGCATCGCTGACTGGGCCAACACTTATTGCCCATCCCTAGCTGCCCTCAAGAAGGTGGTGGTGAGCTGTTAATGAAAATCACCAGAATGGACTCCGTTTTAAGAGGATCTATCCTAATCTTCACGTTTTGTTCTCTGAATTTAAAAACAAAGTACTGACATGGAAAACGGTTCAAAAGATACTCACTAGGCTTAATACTGGGAAAGTTAAAAATCACAACACCAGGTTATAGTCCAACAGGTTTATTTGGAAGCACTAGCTTTCAGAACGATGCCTCCACAGCTGCCTAATGAAGGAGCGGTGCTCCAAAAGCTAGTGCTTCCAATTAAACCTGTTGGACTATAACCTGGTGTTGTGATTTTTAACTTTGTACACCCCAGTCTAACACTGGCATCTCAAAGTAATAATACTGGGAAGAAGGGTTTGTCTTATCAAGAACTGTTAAGTAGGTTATGGGCGGCACGGTGGCACAGTGGTTAGCACTGCTGCCTCACAGCACCAGAGACCAGAGTTCAATTCCCGCCTCGGGCGACTGTCTGTGTGGAGTTTGCACGTTCTCCCCGTGTCTGCGTGGGTTTCCTCCGGGTGCTCCGGTTTCCTCCCACAGTCCAAAGATGTGCAGGCCAGGTGAATTGGCCACGCTAAATTGCCCATAGTGTTAGGTAAGGGGTATGGGTGGGTCGCGCTTCGGCGGGGCGGAGTGGACTTGTTGGGCCGAAGGGCCTGTTTCCACACTGTAAGTAATCTAATCTAATCTAATCTTTATTCATTAGAGTTAAGAACAAAGAGGGGTCATCTTATTGAAACATAAATGATTGTTGGGGAGGTGGGGGTGGGGGGGGGGTGGGGAAGGTGGGTTTGGTTGGGTAGATGTCATAGATGTCAAGTAGGTGTTTTCCTAGTCTCATACTAGGGGATATCATTAGAGAACAGTAACTTAAAACTGACATGTGAAGGAATGGCTTCTCCAAAATAGCGTGGAATGTCCTGAACGGTCGGGAGAGTTCATTTGTGGAGATTAACTCATGGAAAGTATTACAAGAGGAGTCAGATAGACTTCTGAAACTAGGGGAGTTGAGAATGATGACGACCAGCTGGTATAAGAGAGGTGGTGATCCTTGGAGCTGGATGAGCTGAGTGAATGGCGAGGCAGACTTGAGAAGCTACATAGCCTACATTTGTCCCAATTATGTTCTTAAGTTGGGATGTTTTTCCTTGGAGAGGGAAAGGTGAAGAGGAGATCTGACAGAAGTTTTCAAATTCATGTGGATCTGAACAGAATAGATAGGAAGAAACTGTTCCTGCTCAACAAACAGACAACTTAAGGGCACAGACTAAAAGTGTTTTGCAAAAGAAACAAAGTATTCTTTTCATACAGCAATTAATTAAGGTGTGGAATGCACTATACCCCACTGTGGAGGAGGCAGGTTCAAACTGAGGCATTTGAGATGGCACTGACCATGGGAAATATGAACGGGGTAGGTCATTCAGCCCCTTGTGCTTCTTCTACCATTTAATTGGATCATGGCTGATCAGAGCCTGGGGTGGAAGCCAGCAAAATGACCCATAACCTCAGCATTGTTCTAACCATCTGAGCTAACCAGCCACCACACTGGTGGATTACTTAAATAATGCAGGGTTACAGGGACAAGGCAGGACATTGGCATCAAATTAAAATGCTTAAAGCCAGTGCAGACAACGATGGACAGAATGGCCATCCTCTGTTATTCAGCCTCTCAAGTCTGCTCCACCATTCCATAAGGTTATGGCTGTCATGTTTGTTTTCAAGCCCACATTCCCATCTATTCTCAAATTAGTTGTCAAACTTGAAAGGATTGAGAAAATATTTACAAGGATGAGGTTAGAGGGCTTGAGCTATAGGGAGAGGCTGAATAGGCTGGGGTTATATTTGCTGGAGGTGGGAGGCTGAAGGTTGACCTTAGAGGTTTATAAAATCATGAGGTGCATGGATAGGGTGAATAACCAATAGCATAGGTTTACGGTGAGAGGGGAAGTTTTAAAAGAGATCAAAAGGAACAACTTTTTCACACAGGCGGTGTGTACAGAATGACCTGCCTGAGAAAATGGTGGAGACTGGTATAATTACAACATTTAAAAGGCATCTGAATGGGTACATGAACAGGAAGGTTTAGAGGGATATGGGCCAAATACTGGCAAATGGGACTAGATTAATTTAGGATATCTGGTCAGCACGGACAAGTTGACTGAAGGGTCTGTTTTGGTGCTGTACACCTCTATGACTCTAAGCTTGTGATCAGTGATGTTGTTGTACATGTCACAACACTTCTGTGCCATATCAGCTTTCTTGGTTCCAAAGCTATGCAGAGATCAACAATACAACTGTCAAAGCTGAAAAATGTGTTGCTGGAAAAGCGCAACAGGTCAGGCAGCATCAAAGGAGCAGGAGAATCGACGTTTCAGGCATAAGCCCTTTTTCAGGAATGAGGGTGTGCCAAGCAGGCTAAGATAAAACGTAGGGAGGAGGGACTTGGGAGAGGGGCATTGGGAATGCGATAGGTGGAAAGAGGTTAAGGTGAAGGTGATAGGCTGGAGAGGGGGTGGGGGTGGAGAGGTCGGGAAGAAGATCGCAGGTCAAGAAGGCGGTGCTGAGTCCGAGGGTTGGGACTGAGATAAGGTGGGGGGAGGGGAAATGAGGAAGCTGGAGAAATCTGCAGTCATCCCTTGTGGTTGGAGGGTTCCTAGGCGGATACAACAACTGTCAACCCCTCTTATCAGTACAGTTCAGTCTGTTCTTAAAACAAACTGTCCAGTAATTTTTTTTTTAAGAAAAGGTGGACGAAAACAACTTCAAAATCAAATGCAAAAAAAAAAGAGGTGGGAAACTGTTAGTCTTTGCAAATATAAACACACAACTATAAATACTTGTCAAGGTTTCCAAGTACAAAGGCAGCTATCACTAAAGCAAGACTTCAGGAAATGCAACTTATCAAACAGTGACAGAGACAACCAGAGAGAGAAAAACAGAGGAAGAATACGGAATCTCAATGGAATCACAACACAATAAATGCAGGCCCAGAGGACAGGTCAGTTAGGTTGCCCAGTACACATCACTACAGATTAAGACAAACCTCAGTTATGAAGAGATCATCAGCGGGCTTTTGAATGACTTTAACCACATCGCAATTAATATTGAAGGTTTGGAGAAGGTGGGATTGCATCACAGCTGCTTGGAAGATGGTTATGTTACTTTCTCTCCCAGCCTGATTCAGACCTGGGCATTCCATCACCCCAGTCAGTGGGGAGTCATTTCAACCAATACGTGCAAACATTTCCAGAAAGGAAGTGGGACTCCAACATGGACATATGAACATGATTATGACATAACAACTTATTTTATTAGCCAGCTGGGAGAGGTTTCTCGATCTTGTTAATCTCAGTGAGTGCAAACACGGGGCTATATGTTCCCCACCAAGCAGTGAATTGGGTTCAATTTCAGGTTGTGAACCTGCCTTGGTCACCAGCCTGTCATGAAGGGTAGGATTGATGTCTGAATTGGCTGGGTGCCAGGGCTGTTGTCTGATCAGGCAGATCCAGAGTAGGGATAGACAAGGGATTTTCAGCCATACAAGCAGCAGCTCTGTGCCGACCTTGCCTTGGCTCCCACTCCAGTTGTTGAAGGGATAATTCCCACATAGGCGTTTGATACAGTCATTTCCCGTAGGCAACAGTGGAAATAAAGTAATGCAAACATTCAGGTCAAAAGCAAGACGCAGATCATCCCCTCACCTCTTCTGAGAGCTTCTATCCTGAGGTCAGCAGTTAATTTTCTTTTTTTTTTAAGCACCAAGCAGCACAGGGTCAGTGCCCTAAACGGAGGAGACTCAATCTCCTGGTTATACTTTTCTTTCTTTCTTCCCCACACTACTGTCTAACTGCAGTCATGCTTATATTTTCCCCAGCACCTATGTTGTGCATGTGCAGGAGAGAGACAGTGGAAGACAAACAGGTGCATAAATCTTTAAGGACAGCAGTTCATTGAGTTGCAAACCCATCAGCAAGAACGAGTCAACAGGTCTAGATGACTCAACTAATTACACAGTAATGCAACACTACCTCGTGACCCTTCAACCCAAAAACTAGGGACTTCCATTCTTTATAAAGGTTCATTAAAACGCTTTTTAATCCCAGAGCTATCTGGGAGGTACATAGTATTTGAAATGCTACCACACAAGAATGTTACACCCAAATGTTAACCAGCAACATATTCTTTCACTATCGTTCAAAATATTGACAAGTCTCGAAGGGCTGAACAGCCTCCACCTGCTCTCACCATGTTTCTTTCTGTAATCTTAGGCCGTTTACAGCTGAAGCCCTTAACAACAATCATTATTACTTGCAACAAACGATATTTGGAGTACCACTTGAGAGACTGTTCCATACGGCACTGTTTAACCCACTACCTAAAATTTCAGACTTTATCCACTACTCGTTTATGTGCCAGTCTCTTGAAAGCATAATTACCCTTGATTCTTCCATCCTCCAAGTCCACGGGGCATCTGACCATAGACACAGCTACACCACCAACAAATGGTGTTCTCAATTCAATGGAGAAAGCCAATACATTTTCTTTCTTTTAGAGTCAGAAATTTACAGCATGGAAACAGACCCTTCGGTCCAACCCGTCCATGCTGACCAGATATCCCAACCCAATCTAGTCCCTCCTGCCAGCACCCGGCCCATTTCCCTCCAAACCCTTCCTATTCATATACCCATCCAAATGCCTCTTAAATGTTGCAATTGTACCAGCCTCCACCACTTCCTCTGGCAGCTCATTCCATACACGAACCACCCCTCTACGTGGAAAAGTTGCCCCTTAGGTCTCATATCTTTCTCCTCTCACCCTAAACCTATGCCCTCTAGTTCTGGACTCCCGACCCCAGGGAAAAATTTTGCCTATTTATCCTATCCATGCCCCTCAATTTTGTAAACCTCTATCAGGTCACCCCTCAGCCTCAGACACTCCAGGGAAAACAGCCCCAGCCTGTTCAGCCTCTCCCTATAGCTCAAATCCTCCTACCCTGGCAACATCCTTGTAAATCTTTTCTGAACCCTTTCAAGCTTCACAATACCTTTCCAATAGGAATTGATTCCTCTCCTTCATTAGAGTACACAAGGTGCCATTCCACACCTCTCTGACAAATCACAGTGTCATTAATGATTAGAGTGGAGGGTTGCTGGCAGAGGTTCACTGGGTGAAGAAATACATGGTCCAGCAGTGTGTGTTGAGGCAATTTATAGTTTTTCCTTAAGGAAAGAATGAAGCTCCAGGGACAAGATTGAGAACAAACGAGGGAGAGAAAGGAAAAATGTCAATTGAAATAAGAATAGAAAATGCTGCAGAGACTCAACAGGTCAAACAGTATTTGTGGAGAAAATAAAAAAGTGAACATTTCAGGCTGTTGACCTTCTCCAAGAACGGAAGTCAGAACTCTACCAGTTTATCACACGAGCTCAGAACTCGGTAGAAGGCTCGGACAGGCATTGGGGAGCGGCAGGAGAGGGGAAACAGAAGGCAAAGCTGATTAAAGTTGAAGACAGAAGTGATTAGAACAAGAAAACCAAGTGGGTGGTTGACACAAGGTTTATAGAAGATAAGGCGGCGGGGGGGGGGGAGCGGAAAAGAGAGGTAGGCACTCTGCCTGTATTCCTGATGAAGGGCTTTTGGCCAAAACGGCGATTTTCCTGCTCCTCAGATGCTGCCTGAATTGCTGTGCTTTTCCAGCACCACTCTAATCCAGAATCTGGTTTCCAGCATCTGTAGTCCTTGTTTTTACCTTATAGAAGAGAAGACTATTAAAACATGGAAGAGAAAGGGATATGTCAAGCAACGTGGTACACTCCTGGAGAAATAGGACTGTACTGAAAGTTGTAATGCATTTCCATGTGAATAGAATGAAGAATTCATGGAGAAAAGGAAATGAAGCAACACATTTGGATCCCATAGTTGGATGGGTATATGAATAGGAAGGGTTTGGAGGGAAATGGGCCGGGTGCTGGCAGGAGGGACTAGATTGGGTTGGGATAACTGGTCAGCATGGACAGGTTGGACCGAAGGGTCTGTTTCCATGCTGTAAATCTGACTCTAAAAGAAAGAAAATGCATTGGCTTTCTCCATTGAATCAAGAACACCATTTGTTGGTGGTGCAGCTGTGTCTACGGTCAGATGCCCCGTGGACTTGGAAGATGGAAGAATCAAGGGTAATTATGCTTTCAAGAGACTGGCACATAAACGAGTAGTGGATAAAGTCTGAAATTTTAGGATCTGTCCACCTCAGTCCAACATTGGCACCTCCAAGTCTTACAAATACAACGTCAGAGTGCTGTTCAATTGGACAGCATGATTTAATTCTATTTGAGACAAAGCCAGGGAGTTTCCTTGTCCATAATTTAGAGAAATGAATGTTACCGAAACTAATTCTCCACCCACCCCCAGTGATCTTTTTTTTAAAAAAGGGGGGCTTTTCTTTCTGCAAATTGGCTACTTTCTTTGCTCTTGTAAAATAAGGAATCATGTTCCAACCTTTCCTGCAATCAACTCACCGAGAAGGTTAAAACAAATTATTACTTTATAAATCAAGAAACTACCTCAAATATATTAGCATTTCAAAGATTACTTCTTAGTGTTGACTGGAAATCATTGATCATCAAAATATTCTCCTTTCACCACATTATTTGAACTCTTCTGATCAGCTTCCTCAGGAAAAAGAAGAAAACTTGCGTTTATATAGCATCTTCAGGTCAAAACTGACCGGAAGATGAGACAGCATTAAATACATATGGGAGCATGATTGCTCTCATAAAGTAAGTAAAGAAGACAGCCAATTTGCAGAAAGAAAAGTCCCCCTTTCTAAAAAAAAAATCACAGGGTGGGGGGTGAAAAAAAATCAGTGGATTCATGGAGTTTTTGAGCAAAATAAAATGTCATTCTGCAAAAACAAATTCACTCTAAGCTTATATGTCGAACAGAAACCAGCATATCCCATTCTAAAAGGTGAAACATTTAATCTGAGATTGTTTACAGAATCACATCTCCATGACATTGGACTCCTTTGGCTATAAATCCTATGAGCATGATCTTAACCTCCACAACCACCTGATGAAGGAGCGACACTCCAAATGCTAGTGCTTCCAAATAGGCCTGTTGGACAATAGCCTGGTGTGTGATTTTTTAACTTTGTTGAGTGCATTGCTGGAAAAGCACAGCAAATCAGGCAGCATCTGAGGAGCAGGAAAATCAACATTCAAGGAGCCTGTAATGTTGATTTTCCTGCTCCTCGGATGCTGCCTGATTTGCTGTGCTTTTCCAGCTACACACTCTACTCTACTCTCCAGTATCTGCAGACCTCACTGGCCCTCCTGATTTTAAACTTCTCCTGCAAGCTCCTCAAAGCAAACTGCAATGCCATTTACCACCAGGACACCATATAAATAAATGCTTCATTTGAAAATGGTGACCAACATTTCTGGTCACACATATGCACTGTTTAGAACAGAAGATCTGCTGCTCTGCAGAAAGTTATTTGTTTCTCAATGTAAGGAAAAAAAAAGCTAGAAACACTAAAAATCTGAGTTAAAGACAGATGTCAAACATCAGAAATACATCGCAAAGTATGCTCCCTCAAGAGGCAAACAAAAACCGCTCAGAGGTTACACTGCCTGATTACTAATTTAAACAGCTGGACTAATAAATGATGATGGCAAATGGGGTAGCTTAAATACTTTAAAAATCCAGACTATAAGCCTATTATCTGCAATGGCCTAGTGGTATAAATCGCTATACTGTTAAGCCAGAACCCAGGTATTGCTCTGGGGACTGAGGTTCAAATCCTACCATGGGAGATCGTGGAAATTGAATTAATAGTCTAATGACAACCATGAGTCCATTACTGACTGCCAGAAAAACCCATCTGGTTCATTAATGTTCATTATGGAAAGGAACTGTCATCCTTACCTGATCTGGCCTACATGTTACTCCAGATCACATAGCAGCAATCTGGTTGAGTCTTAACTGCCCTCTGGACAATTACATATGGCCAATAAATGCTGGCCTCACCAGTCACTCCCTCATCCAGTGAATGAATTTTAAAAAAAGATTTGCCATCAAGAGGGCTGTCCAGTTCACTATTATCAAATCAGGAAGAAAATCTCTAATTCTTACCCAGTCAGCTGAATGAGAGACTCCAGATATTGGTTAAGAGCCATACACTCCGTCTCAAAATTAAAAGCCACACCAACACCAGGTTATAGTCCAACAGGTTTAATTGGAAGCACTAGCTTTCAAAACACCGCTCCTTCATCACAACCATCTGATGAAGGAGCAGCACTCCAAAAGCTAGTGCTTCCAATTAACTTTGTTGGACTATAACCTGGTGTTGTGTGATTTTTAAACTCTGTACAGCCCAGTCCAACACCAGCATCTCCAAATCAAATAGTCTAGGAAGCCACTGTGTTCAAATGCAAACATCGGAACCCCAGGAATGATTAAGAGCACATTAGGTTCAAAATAATCTGTCTTACAACCATTATAGTTCCACTATGCTTAAACCAAAACTCATACACCCCAGTGTCCATTTTCTACCATCAGCTACTGGTCAATCAGCTTCATCAACCCTATCCTCTACAAGTGAATCAGGTAAGTACCGAGACATGAACTCACCCCGTGCTTTGCGACTGCTTCATTGAGTGCGGTGACCCAGGCTTTCTGCCACTCATGGTTCCAGCTTTCCAAGGACAGCACCCAGGAGAGAAGAGTGGCTGCCCCCTCACAGGGATCACTCAGATGAGAACCTGCCATAGCGCCAGCTTTGGGGACAGTCTTACCCTTGCCCTGGGAAGGCTGTGAAACCCACTGAAGGCCATACATCACTAATGTAAATATTGAGGCCAGGAACAGGGCAAGTAGCCCAACCCATTTCAGCACATCCAAGAAACTGGGCTCCATCCCAACAGTCAAATCAGACATGTCAGGCAACAATAAAGAGTACATTAGATACTGCACATTTTTAAAAAGTATATTAACTGAATATATTTTGCCAAATTGGAGGCATGTCTTTAAAAATTGAGCAAAAGTGTCTAACCTCTGAAAATTGTTAAGTAGCTTAACAAATTACTAAATTACAAAAGCAAGTTATTTTTAAAAGTGTTGAGTTCGATTCCTTGATGGGGGTTTCACTTTCAGCCCTTCCTTACTAACTCCATTCTCCTTATGAAAGGGGGCACAGGCCGACACCACAGAGCTCAATCCCCGGCCACAAGTACTGACTGCATCCGGCCACACAGTGAGCAAGCCGGGCCCTGAACCACACTGACACTGCTAAGAGTGAAAGCGAGCTCAACCCACACTACAGACAAGCAGCCAGCCTCCACATCCCCGCTCCCAGCTCCAAGTCCACTCTCCAGGCATTTACTAAGAGGCGGAGTCCACCCAAACCCCTCCCCGAAGCTTCTTAAAGCAGCACTGACCCAGCACACAGCCCCACAGTCCAAAAACCACACAATCTCACTCTGTCCTTGCCCATCACTCAACATCTATTTCTCTCTTTCTTTATCTATATCTATTTATCCGGCTCTCAATTTATCTAGATTTCTCTATTTCTCTCTCTCTATCTCACCCTCTCTATTTATCTCTCCCTGTCCATTTATCTATCTCCTTTTTTAATCTATTTATTTACCTTTATTTACTTCCCTCGATGTTTATCTCTCCTATTTATCTCTCTTTCTAACCATATCAATCTCTTTCTCTGTTCCTGTCTATCTCTCTGTTTCTCTTTCCCTTCCCGTCCTCTCTATTTTTCTATCTCTCTCAGTTTATTTCTTTCCATCTATCTCTTTCTACCCTCTATCTCTGTGTATCTATTTCTCACTACCTTACTCTATCCCTCTCCATCTCTTTATCTATTTTTCTCACTCTAGTTCTGGCTGTTTGTCTATTTCTATCCAGCTATACCTCTCTATTTCTCTCTATGTATGCATATTTCTATGTATGCATATTTCTATTTAATCATTTTTTCTAAAACCTCTATCATCTTTTTACTTACCGACCTCACTCTGTCCATCTTTATCTCTCTCGGCCTATCCTCTTTCTCCTCTTGATATTTTACTATCTGTCACTCTGTTTAACACACTTCATTTTCTACTTTTTTACTTATTTATCCATTCATGTTTCTATCAATAGATTTGATTTGTCTACCTATTAGCAACTACATGCATTCAGATAGCACCTTTGATATAATAAAACATTGCAACAAGGAACATTTTAATGTGCATCTTAAAGGAAGCAAGAAAAATGTGGAGAAATTTCAGTTTAAGGCCCAAGTAGCTGAAGGAATGACCACCAATAATAGTGATTTAAATCAGGGGATGCTCAAGACGCCAGAATTAGGTAAGTGAAAACTCCACAAAGCTTAGTCTTTTATGTATTTATCTTTATATCAATTTAACTCTGTCTGTTGTTCTAGGTCCTGTCTTAGGTGGTTATGCATTAATCTGCCGATCTCCTTTCCAAACTGTTTGTTTCCTTATCCACCTTTGTCTGTCTATCAGTCCATTCAATTGTGTCTGCGAGGTGTATGTCATAAGATGTTATACCAATGAATTGTCAAATAGACATGATATAGGTATAAGGTAAAAACAATGACTGCAGATGCTGAAAATCAAATACTGGATTAGTGGTGCTGGAAGAGCACAGCAGTTCAGGCAGCATCCAACGAGCAGCGAAATCAATGTTTCGGGCAAAAGCCCTTCATCAGGAATCAAGGCAGTGAGCCTGCAGCATGGAGAGATAAGCTAGAGGAGGGTGGGGGTGGGGAGAGAGTAGCATAGAGTACAATGGGTGAGTGGGGGAGGAGATGAAGGTGATAGGTCAAGGAGGAGAGGGTGGAGTGGATAGGTGGAAAAGAAGATAGGCAGGTCGGACAAGTCCGGACAAGTCAAGGAGACAGTTACTGAGCTGGAAGTTTGAAACTAGGATGAGGTGGGGGAAGGGGAAATGAGGAAGCTGTTGAAGTCCACACTGATGCCCTGGGGTTGAAGTGTTCCGAGGCGGAAGATGAGGCGTTCTTCCTCCAGGCGTCTGGTGGTGAGGGAGCGGCGGTGAAGGAGGCCCAGGACCTCCATGTCCTCGGCAGAGTGGGAGGGGGAGTTGAAATGTTGGGCCACGGGGCGGTTTGGTTGATTGGTGCGGGTGTCTCGGAGATGTTCCCTAAAGCGCTCTGCTAGGAGGCGCCCAGTCTCCCCAATGTAGAGGAGACCACATCGGGAGCAACAGATACAATAAATGATATTGGTGGATGTGCAGGTGAAACTTTGATGGATGTGGAAGGCTCCTTTAGGGCCTTGGATAGAGGTGAGGGAGGAGGTGTGGGCACAGGTTTTACAGTTCCTGCGGTGGCAGGGGAAAGTGCCAGAATGGGAGGGTGGGTACCTCATCCTAGTTTCAAACTTCCAGCTCAGTAACTGTCTCCTTGACTTGTCCGGACTTGTCCGACCTGCCTATATTCTTTTCCACCTTTCCACTCCACCCTCTTCTCTTTGACCTATCACCTTCATCTCCTCCCCCACTCACCCATTGTACTCTATGCTACTCTCTCCCCACCCCCACCCTCCTCTAGCTTATCTCTCCATGATATAGGTATATTCTGGATTAGTGGTGCTGGAAGAGCACAGCAGTTCAGACAGCATCCGAGGAGCAGTAAACTCAACATTTCATGCAAAAGCCCTTCATCAGGAATACAGGCAGAGAGCCTGAAGGGTGGAGAGATAAGTGAGAGGAGGGTAGGGTTGGGGAGAAAGTAGCATAGAGTTGCAGTGGGAGAAGGACTCCCTGAGATTCTTGTAGAGAGAGGAGGAAAACTTCTTCAAGGCAGGCATCCTTGCAAGAGGATTCGCAGTAGAGTTAAAATCAACGAGGTAAAAACAATGACTGCAGATGCTGGAAACCAGATTCCGGATTAGTGGTGCTGGAAGAGCACAGCAGTAAGAAAAATCATGAGGGGTTTGTACAGAATGAAATAGGGAAATAAAGCTTCTATTGGTCAAAGTATGAAGAACAAAAGGGCACACACTTAAAGTCATTGGAGGGGACAAAGCAATTAAGACGTGAGACAAACTTTTTACACAACTGGTTTGAGTCTGGAATGTACTGCCTGAAAGTATGGTCAAAACAAGTTCAGTTGAGGAATTCAAGAGTGAGTTAGATTTTAGGTGAAAAGGAAGATTGCGTAGGACCACAGAGAGCAGGTTAGGGAGTGGTACTTGATGATTCACTCTTTCAGAGCAGTAGTGCAGACAAGTGGACTGAATGCCCTGTTTCTGTCCTATAACTATTCTGTGATTAATAATCTGTCTGTTGTTTCTGCTGGCAGTTAGAGATCCAAAAGTAATACTCAGAGAAAAATGCAGATTTTCTAAGGTCATAGCCAGTACCATCAAAAACATTATTGTGTTTGTCTGTATAACAATGGCGCTTGTACATCAAAGTGTGAACTGTTGGGAGGTATACTTGAAAGATTTGATTAGATTTTGTACAACTGATCTAAACATCAACCTCACAAGGTCCTGACACAGAGCTGTAGACAATCAGTGTAACTTGCTCCTATGCTGTCCATATATTATTCTTAAAGGTAAGTGTCATCAATCACATGCCATTTGTTGTAGTGTTATGATTAAGCAAATATATTTCTCTTTCTCTGGATTAAAACCTTTTAAAAACTCTGAGTGGAAACATCTTTTCCACATCTGCTCTATCTAGGTCTCTCTGTATTCTCTATGTTTAAATCAGATTCTCGCCTTATCCTTCTAAACTCTATTGAGTGCAGATCCAGAGTCCTCAATTGCTCCTCATATGACAAGCCCTTCATCTCTGGGATCAATCTTGTAAACATCCTCTAGACCTCCTCCAACAACAGCACATCCTTCCTTAGATACAGGGCCCAAAACTGGTCACAATATTCCAAATATAGTCTGACCAGAGCCTTATACAGCCAGAACAGTACATTCCTGTTCTTGTATTCTAGTCCTTTTCAAATTAATGCTAACATCGCATTTGCCTTTCCCCATTTAGAAAATAGTCTATGCCTCCATTCTTCCTATATTTTATATTTTCCCACATTGTATTCCATCGGCCACTTCTTGACCCACTCTTGTAGCCTGTCCCAGTCTTTCTACAGCCTCCCTGCTTCCTCAACAATATCTGTCTCTCCATCTATCTTTGTGTCATCTGCCAACTTAGCAACAATGACCTCAATTGATTCGTTTAGATCATTAATGTATAACATAAAGACGAACCCTATGCAGAACTTCACTGGTCACAGATTGCCATCCTGAAAAAAAGACCCCTTTATCCCCCCTTTATCTGCTTTCTGCCAGTTAACCAATCCTCTTTCCATGCCAATACTTTGCCCCTAACACCATGGGCTCTTATTTAATTAGCAACCTCCTGAGTAGCACTTTGTCAAAGGCCTTCTGGAAATCCAAATCGATCACACCCACTGGTGCTCCTTTGCTTAACTTGCTGATTACCTCCTCAAATAATTCTAACATATTTGTCAGGCATGACGTCCCTTTGACAAAGCCGTGTTGACTCAGCCTATTGTACCATGCACTTCCAAGTACTCAGCAATATCATCCTTAATAATGGTCTCTAAAATCTTACCCACGACCAAAGTCAGGCTAACCAGCTTATAGTTTCCTGTCCGCTGCCTCCCTCCTTTCATTACATTAGCCATATTCCAGTCTGCTGGAACGTTTCCTGACTCCAGTGATTTCTGAAAGATCACCATCAATGCCTCTACAAACTCCTCTGCCAACTCCTTCAGAATTCTTCTCCCTGCAGTTAGTCACTGCAATCACCTCTGCAACCTGACTCTCTCGAAGCAGGAGACACTGCCTAAAAGGGTAGTAGAGGTGGGAATCTTCAGAACTGTTCAGAGCTATTGAGCCCAAGTACCTAAAAACTGGAATGAATTAGGTAGATGTGGGGGAGGGGGCAGTAAGGAGTAAAACGATAGGTGGGGATAGAGCCCAAAGAGAAAGAAGAACAGTTGGACAGACAAAGGAGTGGATAACAATCTGGCTATGAGTGTGAATAGCTGTTAATGGAGACTAGCCGAAAGTGAGGACTGCAGTTGCTGGACGTTACAGTCGAGAGTGTGTTGCTGGAAAAGCACAGCAGATCAGGCAGCATCCAAGGTGCATGAAAATCGAGATTTTGGGCAAACAATAGATAGGGTATAATGCAGACTGTGATAACAAGGCCTGGTGTGTGGGCCCGTGGCCTAGGACATGGGAAAGTTCAGGCCCTAAAATTATTGAACTCATTATTGAGTCAGGAGGGCTGCAGGGTCCCCAAACAGAAAATGAGATGTTGTTTTTCCAGTATATCAGCATTCCAATATTCTTCATCACAAGTTTTACTGTTTTTCCTTCTGATGCGATGGGCCGAAGGGTCTTTATCCAAACTATAAAAAAAATTCTACTACTGTGTAAAACATCCTTGCCCTGTTATATTTTTCAATCAAGTCGCCTCCTAAACTCCAGTGAATACAAAATTTAAAAACAATGGGTGCTGAAGATCTGAAACTAAAATTGAAACTTAGCAGACTTGGAGAGTGTCTGTGGAGAGAATTCAGAAGTTAACATTTTGAGTTCAGTGACCATTCTTCAGCTTCAGTGACCAGAACTTCTGCTTATGTCCAAATCATGCTTATGTTCCAGTGATTGCGAGTTTACATTCATTTTTGTCCCGGGCAGGATGCTGTAGTCAGGAGGAGAAACTCCCTCCCCCTCCAGCAGCGGATGATGTCACCCGGTGGAATGTTTACATTGTAGCAGAAACTGACGGCGTTCCATTTCCATTGTTGAATGGTTACATTGTTTCCCCGGGGGTTCCATCAGTCTCTGATCCTCACCACAAGGACACACACGGGGGTCAGACACAGACACAGACACACACGGACCCGGCTTGTCCTGCGCGCCACCATGAACTGCAGGTCGCAGATCCTGGAGCTCACCGTGGAAGCCAGGCAAATCGAGGAGACCGTGCTGGCCGTGCTCCACACCGTGCTCCTGCACCGGAGCTCGGGCAAGTTCCACTACAAGAAGGAGGGCACCTACTCCATCGGCACGGTGGGCACCGAAGACGTGGACTGCGATTTCGTCGACTGCACCTACGTCCGGGTCTCGTCGGACGAGCTGGACCGCACGCTGCGTCGATCCGTAGGCGAGTTTAAGGTGAGTTCGCTCTGCAGACTTCGTTATATCTCTGCTGTTTTGTGTATTTTTTTTTAAAAAGCGACGCCAGCTCCAAGCTCGGATTCATCATGGATCGAGTCGGTTGGTTTCGGTTTATGTTCAAATTCAAGCGCTTCCATTGTCTGCATTCTTCTCGTAATGATTTACAGAGTCTCCAGGCCTACAGTTGCAGTTTCAGCCTCACCTTGGTCGTTAGCACTCTTCGATCAGGCCTTCCTCCACACCCCCATGTCTTGATCCCAAAATCAAGGCTGAGACTTGAGTGTGGCGTTCCCGAGGTGCCCCCGGCCTTTTGAATGGAAGCCCACACCTGCACTGTGAGATAGTTTTGAGGGATCCCCATAAGACACAATTCCAAAACAGAGCAGTTCTCTCCGGTTTTACTGGTTTGATCAGATTTGATTTAATGTAGCCACATGTACCGTAGTACAGTGAAAAGCTCTGTTTTGCGAACAGTACTGGCAGACCAAAGCAAGCAAGCGCATACAGATAATCACAACCACCTAGTGCTGTTGCTTCCAATTAAACCTGTTGGACTATAACCTGGTGTTATGTGATTTTTAAGTTTATACAGATCATAGGGTGCTTAGACAGAGGGAGGTATAGAGGGCTACAATGCACAAAGCAGATCAATGTTAACAAGATCAGCATTATTTGAAGTTAGAAAGGTCCATTCAGCGGTCTAATAACAACAGGGAAGAAGTTGTTCTTGAACCTGTTGGTGCCTGTCCAAGCTTCTGTATTTTCTACCTGAGTTTGGAAGAGAACGTTCGATATTGCAGTGAATTGATGTAGCAACCCGGGGGATGCCCTGAAAGTTGACTTAAAACCAAGTAAACTGTTGCTGGATTTGTGAGAAATTGGCTGGGAGAGTAAATCAGTCCGCTACTTCTGTTTGTTCAGGCTCTATCTAATCATAAGGAAAGTATTGGGAGGTAGTGTGAGTGAGGTGGGGTATCTGGGTATTTGTAGTGAGGGCTAATTGCCAAGAAGTGCTAGAAGGTGAGAGATGGAGTGAGCTGCATTGAGCAGTGTGAGAGGTTGGAATTGTAGTATATTGGAAATGTATAGAGCTGGGCAGATGTCAGTTTACAGTTAGGCCAGCCATGTGAGATTTAATTTCTTTCACGTTGCTTATGGGTTCTTGGCTGAGAACCTGGGAGCTTGCCTCCTTGGAATCTTGCTCCCATTCCTTTCTAGGGGTACGGCTACTGCCCCTCCTCCATTACCATCCCTGGAAGCACAGTTCAGCTCCATCACCAATGTCTCCAACAATGCTCCCACCACCCCCAACACCATTTCCGTGTCCTGATGTTCATTTTTCTGTCATTTAAATGCCAGCAACATTGCGTGTGGGCTTACCTTTAAGGGAGTCACCCTGCCTTTCAAGTGAGCCATCTACGTCCAATTGAAAAGGCAGTTTGCGCCTCAGTTTAACACCTCATCTGAAAGAGAGGACCTCTTACAGTGCAGCATTGATGCAGTACTGGAGTGTCCAGGCCAGCCAGCCCAATGAGACTGCTCTGCCATTCATTGAGATCATGGCTGATTCCTGACCCAGGTAAAGGATCATGAAGGGCCTGCCTTGTACACCTCAGGCACGGTGATCCTCAGGTTAGAATCACCACCAGTCATCTCTCTCTCACACTCATAAGAGAGCAGCATTATGGTCCTCTGGGACTATGGCAATTTTACTTTTCCTCTATTCTAGATGATGATCAATGCTACATACTCGGGGAACATTTGTATATCAAGTTACAGTGTATGCTAGGAGTTAATTGTGACCACTGTTACCCTCAATTTTCTCCTGTCGCTCTACAATATCACTTGTCTGGATGAGCACAGGTAAGCTAATTAGGCATCAGCCTGGTTAGAATTAAAAGTCACACAACACCAAGGTTATAGTCTGATAGGTTTATCTGAAAGCACTAGCTTTTGGAGCGCTGCTCCTTCATCAGGTGGTTGATGAAGGAGCAGCACTCTGAAAGCTATTGCTTCCATTTAAACCTGTTGGACTATAATCTGGTGTTGTGTGATTTTTAACTTTGTACACCCCAACACTGGCACCTCCAAATCAGTCTGGTTAGAATAGAGCTGCCTGCCTTTTCTTCATGTTCCCTATATGACCAAAATGTACCTCTCCATAGTTGTTTGAGGAAAAAAATTTCAGAAATCACACTACCCTCTGTGTGAAAAATTGGTTAATGATTGGAATAGTTTATTTCAAATTTTAATATTGGCCTCCTGGTTTGGGATTTGCCACAAGAAAAACAGTTTCTCTATATCTATGTTCTTTTAAATCGTTTTACTGTTTTAAATACCTCAATCCCAAACCTTCAAAATTCAAAGAAATATAAATGAAAAGGTTGGTTTATGAGGAGAGATTGAATAGATTAGATTACCTACAGTGTGAAAACAAACCATTTGACCGAATGAGGGCAGCACGGTGGCTCAGTGGTTAGCACTGCTGCCTCACAGCACCAGGGACCTGGGTTCGATTCCCTCGTCAGGCAGCTGTCTATATGGAGATTGCATATTCTCCCCGTGTCTGTGTGGATTTCGTCCGGGTGCTCCAGTTTCTTCCCACAATCCAAAGATGTGCAGGTCAGGTGAATTGCCATGCTAAATTGCCCATAGGGTTAGGTGCATAAGGCACAGGTAAATAGAGGGTAGGAGAATGGATCAGGTGGGTTACTCTTTGGAGGGTGGGTGTGGACTTGTTTGGCCAAATGGTTTGTTTGCATACTAATCTAAAAAAAAGTCCACACCGACACTCCGAAGAGTGATTTTTTTTTAAGATTATTATGAAAACAGGCCATTTGGCCCAACAAGTCCACACCAACCCTCCGAAGAGTAACCCACCCAAATCCATTCCACTACCCTACATTTACCCATGACTGTGGGAGGAAACTGGAGTACATAGAGGAAACACACAGACATGGAGAGAATGTGCAAACTCCACACAAACAGTCATCCAAGTCAGAAATCGAACCCGGGTCCCTGGCACTGTGAGGCAACAGTGCTAACTACTGAGCCTCAATACACCTAACACTAGGGGCAATTTGGCACGACCAATTCACCTAACCTGCACATCTTTGGACTGTGGGAGGAAACCCACACAAACATGGGGAAAATGTGCAAACTCCGCACAACCAGCCAAGATTTGGACTATACTCATTGGAATTTAGAAGAATAGGGGAGGATCTTATATAAACATTTAAAATCATGAAGGGAATACTGTAGATAAGATAGAAGCAGGGAGGTTGTTTCCACTGGCAGGTGAAACTAGAACTAGGGGGCATCGCCTCAAATTAAGGGAGACCAGATTTAGGACTGAGTTGAGCAGCAACATCTTCACCCAAAGGGTTGTAAATCTGTGGAATCCCTTCCCCAGTGGAGCAGCTAAGGCTACCTCACAATGGTTTTTAAGTATAGAACAGGTAGATTTTTGAATAGTAAAGGAATTAAGAGTTATGATGAGCAGGCCGGTAAGTGGAGCTGAGTCCATGAAAAGATCAACCATCATCTCATTGAATCTCTGAGCAGGCTCAATGGGCCAGACGGTCTACTGCTGCTTGTATTTCTTGTGTTCTTATGTAAAGCTTTGCTTAAAATTTAGCCCGCTAAACTCTAGAATTTCTATCAAATTAAGCTGCATTCAGTTCCCTTCACGAACTAGATATTTCCCCAAGTTTTGGTATTCAAAACTGAATGAGGACATGCTCCTGGTAGCCCAGATTAAAAATACAATTGTATCTGGAATTTAGGAAAGAATAATCTGAACTTTAGCATCAATTGGATGTGGGATCTTTAGCTGACATCCCACTTACTAAGTGTACATGATCAGACTGTGGAGTCCGCAAATACTGGATGAGATTGAAATGTAATAAGATTCCAACCCGGGACCTATGGTCAAGAACCCCCCTCAAACTTACAATTTCAGGAATTGTGTGTTCAGACTCCAACATAACAATTATATTTGGTTGATATTTTGGAGTAATGGATCTCACCCCTCATTTGTCTAATCCCATTTTCTCCTTTAACAATAGGATGCCCTTCGTAATTCTGGAAGCGATGGGAGTGGTCAAATCTCCCTTGAGTTCTACCAGAAGAAGAAATCACGCTGGCCATTCTCAGATGAGTGCATTCCATGGGAGGTATGGGCCTTCAAACTCAATGTGGTGAACCTGGCCAATGAACAGGAGAGGCAGATCTGCCGTGAGAAGGTGGGCGAAAAACTAGGCGAGAAGATAATCAATATCATTGAGGTCATGAACCGACACGAGTACTTGCCCAAAATGCCGACGCAATCAGAGGTGGACAATGTCTTTGATACAAGCCTGAGAGATGTGCAGCCGTACCTGTACAAAATCAGCTACCAGATCACTGATTCTCTTGGGACATCCGTTAGTACTACTATGAGGAGATTGATTAAAGACACACTGGCTTTATAATCAGTCCAAAAACTATCAAGAAAGCAGCTGACAACTGTTGCATTCTTGACTCTTTTCCCTCAAATTTTCCATTCTGCTGCTGTTATTTTTCCCTGTTTAGCTAGTTTTGGGGAGTCGATCTGATTGAAAGATCAACGGATCACATGCATGATTTCTTCTGAAATTTCATAGATTCATGCTTAGCACCTCGAAAATTTTTCCAAGCTTACATATATTTATTTTGTTGAAATAGTCAGGAAACGTTGCACATTACTAGAAATGGCTCCAAACAGGAGAAGTATTATTAGGACAGCTAAGTTCAAGAAATCCACTTAGATTTATTCTCTTGATAAATCTAATAACCAAAATTGTCCCCACCCCTGGAAAGCTTCTTGTTTTTGGAGGACTACAGGCAAGGATGTGGTCAGACTTGCAAACAATTCTTTTCAAAATGGAACAGCCAAACAATGGAACACATTGCCTAGGCTCCCATGTAATGAATTACCACTGAGAGGTAATTGACAACTGCTGATATCTTGAGACTGTTCCCCAGGATGACATATTTAATACATTCAGGTGAAAACATACAATGGAGGAAAAGGGGTTGCGTTAGAAAGATGTATCATAAGAGTATATGAACATGTTTGATATATTAGTGGATGCAGTATTTTGAAATTAATTTTGGAGGCCTGGTTTTAATTTTTGTAAAGCATAATTCTCTGTAATAAAATTGAATAAACTATAAATCTTTTTAGTAACTTTATGACACTTGGTTCTGGGTAGCTCAAACTGTTGGAAACCATTGGGAGACTTCTTTGACCTTGTTGTTTACTGCAAAGCATCAACAACTTGGACATAGATAATCCTAAAAGGAAGGTGGAAAAATAGTGAAGTAGAGCGAAGGGTGAAAATTCCAAAGTACATAACGTGATGACTGGAAGTCGTGCCATTGACAGTGGAGCTAGCTTCAGTGGGAAGATCACAAACTGTCCAAGTGATTTTTGGGAGATTTTTGTACATAATTTCTAGTGTTAATTTCAATTTTGTTTCTTTTATATAGTTAATAAAAATAGTCAAAAACTTGTTTGCTTTGAAAAGCTCAATCGAAAGAAACTTGTGTTTGAACATTTTCCCCATTTGCAATAAGTGATGAAAAAGATCCTTGAGTCTCATATGGTTGAGGACACATGATGTGTGTCTGAACTTTTTTGGTTCGCCTGACATACATAAAAACCCATTACCAGGCTTAAGAATCTCTAAACCAAACTATTGAAAAATTTACAAAGGCAGAAGTTCTCTTATGGAGAGCACATTCTCTCCATCAGCTAGTTCAAGCCGAGGGTGACATTATCCAAAGCTCATTATATTGGAGAATGCAAAATGTTTTGCGAGAACTCAAGCAGCTAAAGCTATCTGGACTCCCAGCATGGAATCATTGGTAAACCTCCTGGTTCTCGTCAAGAAAGGGCTACCATACTTAGCTGGAGTTGTGTTTTTTTCTTTGAGATGTGGGCTGTTCTGACCAGGGCAATATTTGTTGCCCAGCCCATATTACCTGTCTGGGTCATTGTAGGGGCAGTTAAGAGTTAACCACGGCATGGGTCCAGAGTCGCATATAAGTCAGGCTAAGCAAGAGTAGCAGCAGATTTCTTTCTGTCAAGGACATTAGTGAAGCAGATGGGTTTTTAAGGAAAGTCGATGATGGTGACAAACCATGAATCTATTACTGAGATTAGACTTTAATTCAATTTTTGTTAATTAATTGAATTTGAATTCAATTCATCTCTCCACTTATTTCTCCACCCTGGAGGCTCCCTGCCTCTATTCCTAATGAAGGGCTTTTGCCCAAAACGTCGATTTTCCTGCTCCTCAGATGCTGCCTGACCTGCTGTGCTTTTCCAGCACCACTCTGACCTAAACCCTGTATTTGAATTCTACCAGCTGCTATGGCTGGATTTAAACCTAGGTGCCCAGGACATGTTTCTGGGCTTTAAGATTACCAGGTCAGTGACAATACCATTATGCTCCCATTGTACAAGAAGTTTGACAGATCCCACTAAAGCTGCTATCTAAGTTTATTTTGGGGATGGCCATCCTAGAACAGTGTGAATCTATTTGGCTTAGCATTATCGAATCTTAGAATCCCTACAGTGTGGAAGCAAGCCATTCGGCCCATTGAGCTCACACTGACCCATCGAAGAGCATCCGACCCAGACCCACATCCTACCTTGGTCCTGTAACCCTGCAATTCACATGCTGGATCTACCTGGCCTGCACATCTCTGTGCACTATGGGAAATTTAGCATGGCCAATCCACCTAACCTGCACTTCATTGGACTGTGGGAAGAAATTGGAACATCTGGAGGAAGCCCATGCAGACATGGGAAGAATGTGCAACTCCACACAGTCATCTGAGAGTGGAATCAAACCTGGGTCCCTGGCGCTGTGAGGCAGCAGTACTAACCACTGGGCCACCATTAAAGCCTGTAGACATGAGACTTGTCACTGAGATACCATTGGCAAGTACATCATCTTAAAACTGCTTGAACTCCAAAGACATCCCCGCTAAGATTAAATGATGGTCACTAAGGATATAAGAACTAGGAGCAGACAATTCAACCCCTTGAGCCTGCTCCACCATTCGATACGATCATGGTTGATCTTACCTCGGCCTCAACTTCACTTTCCTGCCCATTCTCCATACACTTTCAACCCATTACTGATCAAAAATACACACCTCTCCTTAAATTTACTCAGCATCCACGACATTGGTACTGAATTCCACAGATTCACAACCCTTTGAGAGAAGTAATTTCTCTGCATCTTTGTTTTAAATCTACTGCACATATCCTATTCACTGCTATCTGTTAGTTAACCATTGCCCAAACAGCAAGCATGGGTGGCAGCAATTAAAGGAGAAGTTACCAATTCCACTTTACTAAAGGCAGTACGAATCCAGTCCACGGTCAAATTTGATTATGTCTCCGTTGGGAGAGAGCCAGCTGATTTCAGGTGAGGTATATGGAGGTGCAATCGATTGGTCTCAGGGTCCTTTGGCATTGGGGGAGCAAAGAAAAATAAAGTGACAGGCTTCATTGGGCACTGTCCAGTGACTCTTGCTGAACAGTGCAGACTTGTGCACAAGAGCTGGCTGAGCTTTGATGCTTCTTGCGTCCAAATAGCCTCTTAAAATCTATTGAGTTAAAGTGTGGAAATTCCCATTTAAGAGATATAATGGAACATTGATGCCTGTGGAATAATAGACGAGAACAAGTCGATGAGGATGGGAACAAAGAGGAAAAAGGTGAGTGTGGTGGGATGGCAGTGAGGAAAGAAAATGCCTTAATTGCAATTCTCAAATGATTCTCAATTCTGATTCATGCAGAAGCTAGCAGCCTGACAGATGCATACCCGAAAATGTTTAGTTGTATGATCTTAATTATGTTGTCTATTTTAAATTAGGTTGCCCACTATTGTGCAAAACAATGGATTTTTTCTCAACACAACCATTGTGTAATATTGTCTTTCATGTACCATGGAGCAAAGCAAAATAAATTCTAGCAAAATAAGCTAGAAAATGGTTAACGCGCTGCTAGAAGTTGCTCAAACTTGACCAAAAAGATTTATGGGAATTTAAGCAAGTGTAAATGTTCTGAGAAAACAATAAAATAAAAATAAAAGGAAATTTAGGATTAAGCTCATTTCTATGGTCCTGTAATGGGATTGATGCTGTTAGTCTTAATTCAGTAACCAAATTAATAATTGATGTCAGGCTTTGAGATGCATTCACAATGATTCGGCTGATATTTCAGTCACAACATTCCCAACAACAGAAACATTGGCTGAGATTCTCAGGCTGAAAGGGTTCTCACATGCTGGTCAAAGAGTGAGTGGGGAGCTCCTGTCAATCCAATCCCCTTTTCTCAAACATTTGAGTGACCAGCGTCAAGCTTTCCCGTGATTGCGCTCCATGGTGGTATAAGTCCCAGCTGTCGAGCAGTTGGTGGTAATGCAGTTGCTGAAGGCTCAGGGTCATCATAGAACCCCAGGTCAAGTGTGTGAACCCGGGATGAGGGAGAGGGGAGGGAGAGGAGTTCGGTTAAAATGGGGAAAAGAATTCAAAAATGCTGAAAAGTGAGGCATAATTTTTAAATAATTTCAAAGTTAGATTCCAAAATATGGAAAATAGTAAGAAATGTCAGCTGTTATAAAGCCTTAGATCAGAAAGTATCCTAGCCATTGGCTGATTAGAAGCTTGGATAAGCAATTTTGTCTGCTGAACTCTGTAACAAGCCAATAGCAAAGATAAAGTTCTATATTATGTTAACTATGTTAGTTAGCTCAAGGGTCTTCTACTTCATAAACAAGAATTCCATTCATATTTGCAATGCTGTATTGAGCAGTAATGAAATTATGGCTAATTCACCATGTCAACAATGATAATAAATTAATCAGGTTAGTTAAGATGAGATTTCAGCCAAATCAAGGGTAAACTAATCATTCAGCTAATACAGCACAAGGCTGGTCTCAAAAGGGTATAAGGGTATAACACACAACCAAGAGAAAAGGAGGTGGACTATGTTTAACAGGAATGCAACAGCAACAAGAGCAGACCAGGAGACAACACCTCAATCAACTGGTGTTCATAAAAACATAGTGATTATTGCCTTGCTATGTTCCATTTTGTTATATTAGAGCTTCTACTTAATAAACCTACCACTGCTTATGCCAAATGCTTTGTACCTGACGTGGTGTAAACTAAAGGTTGTAAGTGTTTAGGGAGGGTCTGAGGTAAGGGTAAATGGATGGTATTTAAAGCCCTCCTATGCCTGATGCCGGTCTGTGCCTGGTCACGAGAGAAACATTACCATGCCACCCATTCTGATCTGCCCCCATTCTAAGAGGCAGTTCAGGAAGTGTAGGAAAGGAAGCTGACCTATCATTTAGTAAGATCATGACTTATGTGGTTGTGGTCTCAATATCCCTCCCCATAATGTGTACTTTCGCTGTCTATTAATAATCCATCAAATTCAGCCTTGAATAAATTCAGTGGCTCAATTAGGAGGAAACTTCCTCAATATAAACCTTATCCAGTCAACAAGATTTTATATGTTTTAGGAAGATCTGCTTTTCCTTCTTCTAAACTCTAATGGGTATTAGCCAAGCCTTTTCAACCTAAGATTAAGATGGCATAAATTGAAGCCATCCCCTCTGATTGAACCTCCTCTGAACTGCTTCTAACGCAACTGAATATTTTTTTCCAAGTATGAGACCAAAACTACACATTTCTCCAGATGTGGTCTCACCAACATCCTGTACAGCTGCAGTAAATCTTCCCTGATATTATATTCCATTCTTGGAATAAACTACAACATTCCATTTGCCTTCCTCATTTCTTGCACTTGCATGCTATCTTTGTACCAAGATACACACATGCCTCTGTATTATCAAATTCTGACAACTTTCTCAATTTACATCGTATACTGGTTTTAATTCTTCCTAACAAAACAGACAAGTTTTATTTTTCCCTGGACACCGCTATTTGATTTTTTAATTATATTCACATGTACTGAGATACAGTGAGAAGTATTGTTTTCCATGCTAACTGGACAACTCATAGCTGACATAAGTACACCAGGGTAATAGAACAGAATTCAGAATATAGTATTTCACTGCACCCCCTCTGTAGCTGTAATATACACTTTAACGTAGGAGAGGTCTGTTCATAAATCTGATAACGACGAATAACAAGTTGTTTTAGAATCCATTGATACGTGTTTTCAAACTTTTGTATCCTCTACTTGATGGAAGAGGGTGGAAGAGAGTATCACTGGGGTGGGAAGCTCTTTAATTACGTTGGCTGCAGGAAATGTAGACAAATCATAATTACAATCAAAGTCCTACAGCATGAAGACAGGCCCTTTGGCCCAAACTAGTCCATGCTGAACAAAATCTCTGTCCACGGTAACCCCATTTCCCTGCACTTGGCTTGCATCCTTATAATCCTTTCCTATCCATGTATTTGTCCAAATGCCTTTTAAATGTTGTTACTGTACCCACCTTAATCACTTCCACTGGCAGCTCATTCCATATACGTACCACCGTCTGTGTAAAAATATTTGCCCCTTAGGTTCCTTTTTATTCTTTTCCCTCTAACCTTAAAATGATAACCTCTAGTCCTCAATTCCGCAACCCTGAGTGCATTCACTCTATCCATGTCTCTCATTATCTTATACACTTCTCTCTGTTCCACTACACTCCTAAAGGCCCTACCATTCACCATGAAATTCCTACCTTGATTTGACTTTCCAAAATGCAAGACCTCTCACTTATCTATGTTAAACCCCATTTGCCATGTATCGGCCCACTCCCCCAGCTGATCAAGGCCATAGAGATGTACAGCATGGAAACAGACCCTTCGGTCCAACCTGTCCATGCCGACCAGATATCCCAACCCAATCAAGTCCCACCTGCCAGCATCCGGCCCATATCCCTCCAAACCCTTCCTATTCATATACCCATCCAAATGCCTCTTCAATGTTGCAATTGTACCAGCCTCCACCACTTCCTCTGGCAGCTCATTCCATACACGTACCATCCTCTGTGTGAAAAGGTTGCCCCTTAGGTCTCTTTTATATTTTTCCCCTCTCAACCTAAACCTAGCCCCTCTAGTTCTAGACACCCCAAGGAAAAGACTTTGCCTACTTACGCGATCTATGCCCCTCATAATTTTGTAAACCTCTATAAGGTCACCCCTCAGCCTCCGATGCTCCAAGGAAAACAGCCCCAGCCTGTTCAGCCTCTCCCTATAGCTTAAATCCTCCAACCCTGGCAACATCCTTGTAAATCTTTTCTCAACCCTTTCAAGATTCACAACATCTTTCCCATAGGAAGGAGACCAGAATTGCATGCAATATGCCAACAGTGGCCTAATCAATGTCCTGTACAGCCGCAACATGACCTCCCTACTCCTGTATTCAATACTCTGACCAATAAAGGAAAGCATACCAAACGCCTTCTTCACTATCCTATCTACCTGCGACTCCACTTTCAAGGAGCTATGAACCTGAACTCCAAGGTCTCTTTGTTCAGCAACACTCCTTAGGATCTTACCATTAAGGTGTATAAGTCCTGCTAAGATTTGTTCTCCCAAAATGCAGCACCTCTCATTTATCTGAATTAAACTCCATCTGCCACTTCTCAGCTCATTAGCCCATCTGGTCAAGTTCCTGTTGTAATCTGAGGTATCCTCTTCGCTGTCCACTATACCTCCAATTTTGGTCTCATCTGCAAACTTACTAACTATACCTCTTATGCTCGCATCCAAATCATTTATGTAATTGACAAAAAGTAGAGGACCCAGCACCAATCCTTGTGCCACTCCACTGGTCACAGGCCTCCAGTCTGAAAAACAACCCTCCACCACCACCCTCTGTCTTCTACCTTTGAACCAGTTCTGTATCCAAATAGCTAGTTCTCCCTGTATTCCATGAGATCTAACCTTGCTAATCAGTCTCCCATGGGGAATCTTGTCGAACGCCTGACTGAAGTCCATATAGATCACATCTACCGCTCTGCCTTCATCAATTCTCTTTGTTACTTTTTTAAAAAACACAATCAAGTTTGTGAGACATGATTTCCCTTGCACAAAGCCATGTTGACTATCCCTAATTGTTGCCTTTCCAAATACACGTAGGCCCTGTCCTTCAGGATTCCCAACAACTTGCCCACCACTGACGTCAGGCTCACTGGTCTGTAGTTCCCTGGCTTGTCTTTACTGCCCTTCTTAAACAGTAGCACCATGTTAGCCAACCTCTCGTCTTGCGGCACCTCACTTGTTTCTGGATTAGTGGTGCTGGAAGAGCACAGCACCTCACCTGTGACTAACGATGATACATATATCTCAATAAGAGGCCCAGTAATCACTTCTCTAGCTTCCCACAGAGTTCCAGCCTCCTGCAATTTCTGATCACCTTCTTCGCTGTCTATGTTATCACCTATTTTACTGTCATCAGCAAACTTATTAATCATGCTTTGTACATTCTCAACCATATCACTGATTCAGATAATGCAGTAATAGGCCCAGCACCGAACTCTGAGGCACTCCACCAGTCATAGGCCTCCAGTCTGACAAGTATTCTTCCACTATTACCATCTGCTTCCTACCATCAAACCAATTTTGTATCTAATTTTCCAGCTCGCCCTGGATTCCGTGATCTAACCTTCTAGAGAGGCCTCCCACGTGGAGCCTTATCAAAAGGCCTTGCTGAAATCCATTTTGACTACATCTACCACCCTACCCTCATCAACCTTCCTAGTCACTCCAAAGAAGTCTAACAGATTTTTGAGGCATGATTTCCCACTTACACATATATGCTCACTATTCCATCAACCCCTGTCTTCCCGAACGCTTGTATACCTTATCCCTCAGAATCTTCTTATCTAACCCACCCACACAGATGTTAAGCTGAGTGATCTATAGTTCCCAGGCTTTTCTTTGCAGCCCTTAAATAATAGCGCAACATTCACTACCCTCCCATCTTCTGGGAGTTTACCTATGGCTAATGATGATGCAAAAAAAAATATCAGCCAGGGCCCCTGCACTTTCTTCTCTAGCCTCTTGCAGTGTTCCTGGATATACAGGGGAACCTCGATTATCTGAACATGATGGGCGGGCACTATTTTGTTCGGATAATCCATTATTCAGTTAAAATCGATTAAATGCCTTTCCTCTGGGGCTCAGAGTTTTTAAAGTCTGCCCCCTGTTCATGAGACAAGGCAGCAGCACACAGTGTGCGAGACCCTGCCCGCCCCCCGTCCCCCCCCCCCCCCCCCCGCCGCGCCCCATCCCCCCGCCCCCCCCCCCGCGCCGCGCCCCGTTCCCCCCCCCCCCAGCCGCGCCCCGTTCCCCCCCCCCCCCAGCCGCGCCCCGTTCCCCCCCCCCCAGAACCCCACCCAACACCCCAGGGCAGCCGGACTGGACACCAACAATAAGATTGCTGTTGCAGCTGCCTTGGTGCTGTAAGTCTCCAAAGAACACACACACAACTTTTTGACAAGTTCCACCTTTGCCCTATACAGGACAATATTGGAGAAATTATCTGGTGAAAGGTTGGGTGGGGGGGAGGGGGGTGGGGTTAGGGTACACCCCTCTGTAGAAGTCCAGGCAAAAAAAAAAGTGTAGAGAGACAGAGAGAGAGATCAGTCATTTGGAGACCGTGCCTGTTGAATCACTGTAAACAAAAGACACGATCACTGTTGGAAACACATCTTTGATGTAATGTTTCTATTGGGACCTCGAGATTTCCTTTGGATAATCGGTATTCAGATAATCGAGGTTCCTCTGTATCTGCAGGAGCAGGTGACTTATCCACCTCCATACATTCTAATACATCCAACACCTTCTCCACTGTGATTATGGACTGTCTCCAAAATATCACCACTAACTTCCCAAAGTCTTTATGTCTTTCTCCATGGTAAACACAGAGGAGAAATATTCATTGAAAACTTCGCCCATCTCCTGCAGTTCTGCGCATACATATCCACTTTGATATTTGAGGGGCCCTATTCTCTCTCATTATTCTTTTTCCTTTAATAAACTTAAACTGCCTCTTTGGATTCACCTTAATTTTCCTACCCAAGGCTATCTTGTGCCCCCTTTTCGCCCTCCTGATTTCCTTCTTCAGTAAACTCCTGTATTCCGTTATTTCATCTCTGATTAATAGTGATACTCCCCTTAAAACAAAATTGCAACTTCCCCTCCTCTCCCCTGCCTAAAGCACCTGTAGGAGAAAGTGAGGTCTGCAGATACTGGAGATCAGAGCTGAAAATGTGTTGCTGGGAAAGCGCAGCAGGTCAGGCAGCATCCAAGGAGCAGGAGAATCGACGTGTCGGGCACCGAAACGTCGATTCTCCTGCTCCTTGGATGCTGCCTGACCTAAAGCACCTGTACCCTTGCACATTAAGCTGCCAGTCCTGTCCCTCCCTTAGCCATCTTTTCGTAATGACAACAATATCCCAGTCCCATGTACCTATCCACACCCTGAACTCAATCGGCCTTACCAGTCAGCCCTTTCACATTGAAATAATTGCGATTTAATCCAACAGGCATTCCTTGCTCCCGGTCATGTTCCAGCCTGTCCTGTCTCTTCAACTTACTATTTCTGATTACCATATCTCTTTTGAGCCTCACAATTGCCTCGCTGCTGTCGAAGGAATGCTGGTTTTTGTAAATGGACATTTGCCCATGTTATTTTCAATTTCCAAATTAACCACCATATATTGGGTCTCCTAGTCCAAATCTTTGCTACAAGTCATAAATACTTAAGTACCCAGCATTATTCCATATGGCAATCCAACAAGGTAAAAAGCTTTCCAACCTGAAAAATATCCACTTATCCTCAGTTTCTACTTGCTGTTTTAGGTAGCCAATCTTTTACGCTTGCTGATATGTTAACCCATCCAGCAAAATTAATGATACTCTGCCTAAATGTGTCAAGTATTCAGAACAAAAAGAATAGAAATAACCAGTATGATCTTCTGGCCATATGGAGACATGGTTACAAAGAGATCAAAGCTGGAAACTTGTAAGAAATGGTCTCTAATTGGAAGATGTAGAATTGATGTGGATAGAAGTAGAAATAACAAGGAAAAGATTACCCCAGTGGGAGTAGTTTATAGACTCCCTAACAATGGCTATTCTGTAGGACAGAGAATGATAGCAAGTAAAATAAAAAGGCACTACCATAATCATTGGCAACTTTAATGTCAATGTAGGTTAGTAAAAACAAATTGGCAGAGGTAGCCGCAATGAAGAATTTGGGGAAGTTTCCTAAAACAGTGTACAGTGGATTCAACCAGAGAAAATGGTATTTTGGATCTGGTAATGTGAAATTTGACAGATTTAATAAATGCCCTCAGATCATATATCCCCAAGGAAAGTGTGACCATTACTTGTCAGAATGCAGCATTCCATTTGAGAGTCAGAAACTTGGGTCAGATACAATTGTGCAAAACTTCAATAACGGTAAAGACAAAGGAATGGAGGACAGAGTTCGCTGGAATGGACTGGGAAAGGAATTTATCAGAAAAGATTATTGATGAACAAAGGCAAACAATTAAGAAAAGACTTCATGGCTCAAAAGAAATATGTACACACCCGTGAGAAAGAAATATGTACACACCAGTGAGAAAGAAACATTCTAGAAAGTAACTGAAGAGTAATATCACATTGAAAGAAAAAACAGACAATGTGACAATGATCAGTGGTGTTCCAAAAATTTTGAAGAGTTTTTAAAACCAACAATAGATGACCAAAAATAATGAGGGAGAAAATAATCTTTAAAGGTAAATTAGCAAGTGATGTAAAAATGGATAGTATGAGCTCTTTATATGAACAGGAAGAGAGAGGCCAAAGTGAATATAGGCCTCTTAGAGAATGAGGCTGGCAAAACAGTGGGTAACCAAGAAATGGCAAAAGTGTTGGAAAAAAAAAGTACATTGCAACTATCTTTACAGTAGAGGACATTTATAGCATTCCAGAAGTGCTAAATAATCCAGGAGCTAAATGGAGGGGAAGAAACAAGTACAATTATTATCACTAGAGGAAAAACTACTAACGAAACCAATAGATCTAAAGGCCAGCAAGTGCCTTGGACATGATGGGCTGCACTCTATGATATTAAGAATAGAGATCATGGATATACAGGTAATCTTTTAAAAATCCTTAAATTCTGGAGAAGTCCCAAAGATTGGAAAACTGATGAGCTAAGGCCCTCATTCAAAAGAGGAAGTAGACAAAAAAAAGGTCATCATAGCCCAGTTCGCATGACATATAACATTGGGAGAATGTTAGAATATATTATGGATAATATAATAGCTGGCCATTTAGCAAGATAGAATATAATTAAGCAGAGTCAGCATGGCTTCATGAAGGGGAAATCATGCCTGACAAACTTATTAGAATTCATTAGAGGAGTTAACAATCAGGATAGATAAAAAGAAAACAGTGGATGTAATCGGTTTGCATTTCCAAAAGGCATTTTGCATACAACTTAATAATAGCCCATAGTGTCGAGGTATTATATTAGCGTGGATAGGGGATTGGCTGAACAATAGAAAATTAGGTTAAGGGGGATGTTTTCATGATGGTAACCTGTAACTAGGAGAGTTCCACAGATCAATGCTGGGGTGAAAATTATTTTCAATCTATATGAATTACTTGAACAATGGGAGTGAACATACTATTGTTAAACACGTGGGTAACATAAATATAGGTGGGAAGGCAAACGGTGAGGCTGACGCAGTATCTGAGGAGGGATATGGATAGGTTAGATGAGTGGATAAGATCTTAGCAGAAGGAATATAGTGTGGGGAAATTGAGGTTATGCACTTTGGCAAGAAGAACAGAAGAGCTGAGCATTATTTAAATGGAGATATAGAAAGCTACAATATAGAAGAACGCAGGGGGGTTCCTCATGTATGAATCACATGCATGTCTCACAAAAGAATCAAGCAACAGCCTGTCATACACACAATGTCACAGATACCACCATTACCATCCTTGAACATACAATACAGCACAGGAATAGGCCCTGCAGCTCACCAAGGCTGTGCCAATTCCTAATTCTTATTTAGACCCATTACTAATTGCCCATGTGCAGTTTCTATCCTGCAGTTTGCCTCCCATTTATGTGTCCATTGAGACATGCCTTAAACGCTGCTTCCACCAATTCCACTAACTGTGCATTCCAGGTATCCACCACCCTGTGTGAAAAAGTTTTCCCTGCACTTCTCCCGTAAAACCTTTCCCCCTCTCACCTTGAACCTGTGCTCTCTTGTAGTTGACCTTTCCACCATTGGAAAAAAAAAGCCTCTGACTATCCACCCACCTGTGCCTCTCAATTTTGTACACTTATATCAGGTCGCTCTCAGCCTCTATCTTTCCAGTGAAAACAATGAGTTTATCCAACCTCACGTTATAACTAAAACCCTCCAGAACAGGCAACATCTTTGTAAACCTTCTCTACATCTTCTACAAAGCATCCACATCCTTTTGGTGGTGTAGCAGTCAGGACTACTTGCAATATTCTAAATGTGGCCAAAGTAATGTTTTGTATAGCTGTAACATAACTGGCCAACTTTTAGATTCAATGCCATGTCAGAGGAAGGCAAGCGTGCTGTGTGCCTTCTTGACCATCTTATCGATGTGTTGCTACTTTCAGGGATCTGTGGACCTGTACACCCAGATACCTCTGTATGCCAATGCTCCTAAGGGTTCTGCAATTTCTTGTATAATTAACACCTTTGATCTTCCAAAATGCATTAGGTCATGTTTGTCCAGATTGAACTCCATCTGACAATTCTCTGCCCAAATCGCCAGTCTATCTATGTCCTGTTGCTATATCCTTTGACAATCCTCATCATTAACTGCAACTCCAACAATTTTGGTGTAATCTGCAGACTTACTACTCAGACCACCTACATTTTCCTCCAGGTCATTTATATATTAAAAACAATGATCCTAGCAATGATCTCTGTGGAATACCATTAGTTATTGATCTCCATTCAGAAATGCACCCTTTTACCACTACTGTATCTTCTATGACCAAGCCAGTTGTGCATCCATTTAGCCAGCTCACCCTGGATCCCATGAGACTCTATCTTCTGTACCAGCCTGCCATGAGATACCTTATCAAATGCATTACTAAAATCCATGGAGACATTCGCTGCCCTTCTTTCATCATTATTGTTCTCAAAAAAATCAAGTTAGTGAGACATGATCTTCCCCACACAAACCCATGCTGCTCATCACTAACAAGTCCATTCACTTCCAAATGTGAATAAATGCTTTATCTCAATATCTTCTCCAACAGCTTCCCACCACTGACAGACTCATTGGCTTGTTTCCCTTCTTAAACAAAAGATCTACACTGGCCATTCTCCAAACTTCTGGAACCTTGCCCGAAGCCAAAGATAATGCAAAGATAACTGTTAAGGGCCCAGTTGTTTCCTCCCTTGCCTCCCACAGTATCCTGGGATAGATCCTATCTGGCACTGGGTACTTGTCTATCTTAATATATTTCAAGACACCCTCCATTATATTGACTGGCTTGAGAGTATCACACACCATTCCCTAACCTTAACATCACTCACGTCCACCTCTTTGGTGAAAACAGACGTAAAATAACTCATTAAGAATCTGACCCATTTCTTCTTGCTCCACACATAACCGCCCCTCATCCTCGAGTGGGCCTACTCTTTCCCTAGCTATTCTCTTGCTTCTAATATGTATAAAATGCAATATAGTAACATCTCATTAAACACACCCCTTGGCAAAAAGGTAAATTCAAACAGATTTTACAGGCCGGAGGGAGCAACATCCAGAGCAATATCTGAGAGAAAGTCAGACAAATCCTCCTCTGAAGCTTCTAATACTTCTGGACTCCAACATCTTCTGACTGCTACAACCAAAAAAAACTAGAAAAAACCTGAACTGGGAGAATTGGCCACTCCCCTTCCATTGTTAAACTGGTAAACTCTCTCGACTCCTGGGCACCTCTGCCTTTACGATGTCTCTTCAAAAAAAAAGCCAAGGACAGAATAACCTTTTTAAAGTGACAGCATCAGCATCATAATCCTTCCTTCATTAAATACAGTTCCACACCAAATCCTGCACAGCAGTGTCCTGTCCTCAGTTTCATTAGAAAATGTAGCTAAACGATGCCAATCATATGTATTTACATGGTGCAATTAACACAAGAACAAATCTGATAAGGTCCTGTGGAAAAATGCATTTAACATAGAATGCTTTCCTATGGCTCTTGACATGAATACCATCAATCAAAAAGCAGAAAAAAAAGGGACAGATGATTAATAGATTTGAAGAAGCATCTTAAAAGTGAAATAAGGTAAAGGAGTCAAGAAATTTAGAGAGGAAATTCCAGATCATTGGGTCAAGGAAAGTGAAAGATTTGCAAAGATTTCAGGTTCGTAATACTGGAGGGTGATAGAAGGGGCCAACCTGATTTGAAATTCTGCTGCCATTCCTTCACCCTGTTGCTTTGTCAAAATCCTGAGCTCCATCCCTAACAGATCTGAATGTAGTGGTTCAAGATGGCTCATTTGCACATTCTCAAGGAAGAGGTGATAAATGATTAGCGACACAACTTGCTAGGTCTTTGTTCTGTCCCTCAGTTATAACTTTTTTGCTTTAAAAAAACCTTTCCTTTAAATAATGGAAAGATTGCAATAAACATTCACTACTAAAACCAGTCCACGATGATTTAACACTTCACCCAGCAGTCTCCAGTGAGATGACAGTAGACTTCATTGGCTGTAATATATTACCTACTGTAGTCGTGCCCATCAAACAAAATTGCAGAAGAAGGGGAAGGCCTATGGATAGTGAGATAGAATGATTGGGAATCACTCAGCACACAGTTGCGATGGGTTAAGTCCAGCCTGTTTCAGGATGGAGGATTGATGTTGTGGCTTTATGTTGATTTGCAGGTTTTTTAAAACTATGAAAATTTAAATGAAAAATACAAGTGAAAAAACACATCAAAATCTGTTAAGTTCAAAAACAACTTATTTATTACCATGTCTTTATAAATGTATTACACAAATACATTGAAGTCAAGTGGTTAATTTGAGAGCTGAACAGTCAAAAGCCTAAAGCTATTGGTTAATCTTTGGTGTCTGTGTGAACGCAACTACTGCATGACAATGTACAATTGGTATTCCTCACTTTGAAAATAGAGTCCTCAAAATAACCACAACTCATTTTGCAATTTTAAAAAAAATCAATTAATTTATAACTCTTTCTAGTCCAGATTGAACAAACAAATCCAATTCATGTTAAAGACAAGGAACTTGAAGCTTTGTACAGTTTAATTTTGTGACTAAAATGTACAAAAAGAAAAATCTGGAGACCAGACAATCACAAATGTTAGACTCTTCACAGATTTAGTCAGACTTTTCAGGTACTTTTTTTGACTTCATTAGTAAATAAAACTATAAAGTAACAACACTTTTGATAATGTGTTTGAAAGGGCTCAAATGAGTTTCCTTTCTATGCAGTCAACATATTCTGAGAAAGAGAAAGCAACATAGATCAAAATGACCTCAAGTTTAAAATACATTCCACATGATCAGTAGTATATTCTAACATTAAATCTTTCAAATGGACACCTGTTTGTAATGCATAAAACTGTAAATACAACTTGACATGCAAAAACACCAAAAGGTATAGTTATGATTTCTATTTTGTTTTAAAAAAGTGAAATGGGCAAACAATTAAAGATTGTAAAAGGATTAACAATTGCATTTCTGCAGTTAGGAATTGCCATTTTCTGTACTGTCAACCCAAGACATTTGAGAGCTTTTTATTAATAATTTTCATTACCCACCTTCCTCCTCATGTTTTCCTACAGTTACCTGGCAATAGTTTCACAAGCACCAGCAACTTTGTGTTTGCCTTCAACAGTAAGCTATTCAAGTTTGATAAGTCCCTATCCTCACCCAAGGGCGACAAGTGATAATGAGCAGGAAAGCAGGTTAATTTTCCTCACCCAATTCAATTGCTCTATGGTCAGTTAAAGTTTCCAATTGCTGACCCCACAATTAAAATTTTTCACAGAAAACTAAATGCAGAATGAAATTGGTCTTATTTGAAAACCCTTAATTCTGGGAAGATGCATTTTAAAAAAGAAAATCAAAGACTTGTGGAACTAGCTGGTATGGACCACAAGAAACCTGAACAAGGCTCTAACTTTGAAAATCGCTGCTCTCTATTCGGAGTCAATATTAATTGTTTTGATGCTGTCATTCACTGGGCCTGCAGTGTTATCTCAGTTTCTTCATATACAAAATAACAGCAAATACAGAGCAACAGCCATCTGATGGCAAATGGAACATCCAAAACAATCTTCAACTGAGTCAGTGACCATGTTGCACAATGCCCATCTTCACCCCCTCCCATATATATTTACATCAAACTTGCAGATTTTTAAAAAAATGTACAATGAAATAACTCAAGGAAATGAGAAGTTTTGGAATTACACAGCAGGTAAGAATGAAAGTCAAAAGGCAGATGGAAGGTTAGATCTAATGACGGTCCCCTAAAACGCAAGTTCATACTTCTGTCAGATGAGGTCTGACCAGCTCTACTTTACCACAATTACTCCTTTTTAAATATCAAATGTTCAACTTTTGCAGTTCATGTTCATCAATAAAAATAACTCTCAGAAGATTTATGGTCTGCCTTAGTTAAAAGACAAACAGCAAGTTACCTCATATGTCTGAAACAGATTCCATGCTCTCATAATCACTCCTAACTTAATGATCTCCTCCAGGCTGCAGTAGCATTTTTGCACATTTTACACAAGTATATTTTTCAAATTTCAAACAATAATCACTGAGTGTTATGAATGTAGTCTGATGAGGAATCATGCATCAAAAGTATTGTTGGGAAACCCCCTTTTGCAATACAAAATCTACATCTATGCAAAACTCGATAGTCTTGTCTTAAAATGTTTAGTGTTCACACGGAAGAAAAGAAAAGGGTTGGCTAGAATAAAATAGCATTTTGCCCCCCAAGTGAGTGAAGTATATGCTGAAATTGTAAATAACTTCGTTTCATTGCATTTTTGAAAAAAAAGTGAAATTCGTCAGCAAATGGAATTAACAAAGTACCTTTAATAGATTAAAATAACCCAAGGTGCTTTAAACAGGGGAAGAATCCGACAAACTCTAGTTTGGGCAACTTCAGCATGCGTCATTCTCCACCTCAATATGCCAGTTCCTCACTGGGAAGACAAATGGAGAATTAATGTCCCACGTCTTCACCCAAAGCAAGAGGGCAGGAAGGAGGAAGCAAATGCCAATTCTGTGATGTCTCTATAGTGGAAGGCAGGTGCCACACTAAAGTGAGACTGCAGATACACTTCTCAGTGTAGAGAGAAAAAACAAGCCAAGATGGCCTACTACATACACTCCTGCACATTGTCACGCATGTGCTTTCAGAGTAGCACTGGCACAAGCTTTGAAACAGTTCATTCTCCAGGTCTGGTGCTTCAATAATGCAAAGCAAAATGTGGATAATAAGTACTGCTTTCTCTTTTCCTGAACCTTCCTTTGTATACAGTTGCAGAAACCTGTCCCAACTTGCCCATTTTAAGCTTTCATATATAGCCGAAAGCCAGGTTTTGGCTTGTTCCAAGTAGTAATTAATAATGTACTTGCTGCCTATCCTTCTAACAGCTAAGTTCCCTAGGAATTAAAATGAGGCAACATTGGTATAGTTATTATTTTTGATCTGGGTAAATACTTGAAATCTCTAGAGCACAAGAGATTTGCCAAGAGAAAATGCCAAATTCCAAGCCCTAGAAACAAATTTTGCTGGGTTTGTTCATTTTTGTATCTCAGAGGAAATTTCAAACTTTATATTGGCAAGTGTTGCATTACAGATGCAGAGTGTTAAACATAGAGTGGGTGTGCATTAATGCGCAAGAAACAAATGAAATGTAAATAGAAGCAGGGACATGATCAATCCTCAAATTCAGGGATTTTCTCAGCTCCTAAAAATATGCAATCATAACAACAAAAGTAAAAAGCATTGTACTAGGTTGGAAAATAATTATTTTAGACAAAGTGTCCAGTTTAAATTGGATGAGAAAATTCTGGCTAACTCAGAAACCTGGACTGTCTAGGGGTGGGAACTGACAGGCAGCCTCCTTTCTCGACAATTTTGAGCAGCAATGGCAAGGAACATGAAGTTTTAGAAAACTGGTCCAAATCATCTCAGTCCACACATCCATCTAGTCAGAAGTGTGTACTGGAAAGTTGTTGAAATGGAGTGCAGTGGAGTATGATTATAAGCAGTGAAGTGCATGAGGAAACACAACCTTTCACAGTCCGATTCCAATGAAAATCGTTTCGACGAGAATAGATTTCCCCGTTTCCCAGCAGGGTGAAAGAAAACTTGAAAACTATGATTATTAAACAACACAAAAAGTTAACTTTTTAAAAAAAAAATCAATTGCAAATTCATGGACAGGAAAGTAAAATCCGAAGGAAATAAAGTCACAATAATTAATCCTGATTATATTCTAACTTCTCGGAAAAAAAATAAAATCTCTTCGAACTATATTACTATCCCATGTCACAAAATCAATAACAATTTATTTCCTTGTTATTGCATAGCCAAGCAATACTTTTTTTTCAGACAGGGATGCATTTAACTGAGTACAAAAACTGCAATACATTCATTTTTTGCAAAGAGCATTACATTACACCTGTATACCCTTCAATTGTGAAATCTATCTGCAGGCACTTAGATACAATGGTCATCCACCTTTTAATTTTGGTGCAGATTATTTTTAATCAGTTTTCATATGTTATGACACTTCCAGGGCAAGTGGAACTTGAACTTGGACTATCTGCCCAGAAGGTAGGGTTGGTACCCGTGCACCACAAGACCCATCCACCCCTTTACAGTATATGCAGTGAATAAAGTTATTCACCTGTTAAGTTTTACTTTGAGTTTTTGAAAGTGATATCAAGGCTGCTAAATGGTAAAAAATGTTGTTATTTCACAATTGGTTTCAGCAACAAGAACTCCATGCTCAGTTCCAGCACAGTTTGGACGCAGAGTATAGAACCATCCATCTGTCTCACAATACCTGCTAACCCATCCCCAAACAGCATAGTGTGATATTTTCACATACGAGCCAACTCGATGACCTAAGAATATCAAATTTTAGTGCAAAGTTAACGGCCACTTTCTACTGAGTTCTGCATCAACTGTGCTGCCCAAATAAATGTTCAACTATGTATCTGTCTGGCAGTGCAGAAAAGAGGAAGAATCAATTCATCTAGTGTGCAATCCAAATTGCAAAGGTAAAACAAGAATGTAATTCAGGGAACAACTTAAATTTTAACCTCTTTTCTCAAACCTCTTCACCAACACAATAAAAGTAGCTTTCAACAGCTTGCATTAACTGAATCAGGCTGACAGGTGGCACTTATGGAAAAGGTGGAGTCTATGACACAAAAGTGTTTAAAATGTTTCAGGTGACAACACCACAAATGAAAGTGTTGAGCAACAAATCTAAAGAGATCAGGCCAATGTAGTGTTTATGGGCACTTAGCTTAATAAAAATAAGTCAGCCTTGAAAACAGATTCACATATTCAGAAGATACAAGATAAAGACTGTGTCAATACGACAATGTGCACAGAAACTTTCACACACAGTACATTATTGTACAATTCAATACAGAAGTAAAAAAGGATAGTTCCACCAATAGATTTTCCAATGGCTATGTAGTACAATCTATGGTCTGAAATGATTTTAAGAAAACCCATCCTAATACATTGCTAAAAGCATGAGTAGCCATAAATATAGCTATTTAACTGCAAACAATACAGATAAATAAAAAAATCCTGTCACAAAGGTCAAATTAAAACTGCAATTTGATTTGTAATAAAAAAATCTCAACTAGAATTATACAAATCAATGGATGAAATTTAAATAGTTCAACATTGTAAAAAAAAGAAATGTGCATCATTCATCCAACAGGTTTAAACGTTTTGTCTTATTTGCTTTCCAGCCTTTTCTAGCCAAATACATTGCAACACAAACTTTACTCAAGCATCACTCTATCCACTTCTGAGTCCTTAAGACATGTCAACAAAAACAAAAGAAGCAATTTTGCATACTTGAAAGAGATCAGCACCCAGTAGGTTGTAGGTTCACGTCCTAAACCAAATTCAGCACAAACATTCCAAACTGACAATGCAGTGTTGCAGTAAGGAAATATGGTAAAGTCGTACTTCCAAATCAGGATGGTAAATGGCTCGGAGGGCAGTCTGCTGCCCTTGTCCTTCTATACTGATTGTGGGTTTGGAAGGTGCAATCTAAGAAACATTGATGAATTTCTGCTCTGCATCCTGCAGATGGTCCACATTGCTGCTACTGAGCATTGGGGGCAGACCAAGTTGATGTTTGTGGGCTGGGTGGGCTGCTTGGTCCTAGATGGCATCAAGATTCTTGCTATAAGATGTACCAATCCAGGCAGATGGAGAGTATTCAATTAGATTCCTGACTTGTGCTTGGTAGATGGTGAACAGGATATGGGGAGTCAGGAAATGTGGTACTGGCTATTGGATTCCTGCTGTTATAGCCATTGTATTTATGTGGAAAGTTCAGTTCAGTTTTCTGTCAATGGAAACTCCTAGGAGGTTGATACTGCGGGTTCAGTGATGTAATGCTATTGAATATCAAGGAGCGATGGTTAGATCATCTCCAAAAAAGGAGATGATCATTACCTGCTATTTGTATGGCATGAAGGCTACTTGGTGAATTTTCATTCATAATTTCCTTGGTATCAAGATTGCAGAAGAAAATATTGAAAGAAAAGTACATTTCATTTCTCAAATATAAAATGTGAACATCAAGTTCACATAAAAATAACAGAGAAGCACACCAAACCTGCAATGACAAATATATCTCAGAAATGCAATGCTTAATGGAACAACACAAATGTTTGATACCAATTATCCTGTAGATTCTCAAAGACACCCAATTAACACAACTAACCTGTGAGCTGTTACATTAATGACCTGCATACACAAAACATTACTTTCTTAGCTTATCTTATATGGAAATCTTATTAGCAGACTACATCACCCAGCACTTTCATATTATGTTCATTACATACCTTGAAACTTTCTTTGCAAATAATTCTAAATTCTATTATGTACCTTTTCCTTCTCATTTCTTTTGCCATGCTCCAATTATTGAAAAATGACAAGCTCCTGATATAGATGTTTACAACAAATAACATCAAACCTATCAAGTATTTTCAGTTATTTCTCCATGACAAGGTTAAAACAGATGAAATGACTGGTGAAACTTAATTCAACAGTCCAGCAATACTGACACTCTCCAGTGTAGAATCCAATTGCATTCTTATAATAATTACAGGATTTTGCTGACATTACACTATTTGGAAGTCCATTGTCCACATTGGTCAGTGTTTGTCATGAAAAAGAATTTGCTAACAGTCCTAAAGTTAAATTCAATAACTTCAATAGCCCACCTACTCCCCTCGACCCAGGTCTACTTTCAATGAATTGTTAACAACCCTGCATGCCTTCATAAGATTCTATAGCTTCCTTGTCGGCCCCAACATCCTGTCTTTCAGCTCCAAATCTTCCAGCATAACTTGGACTCTGTCACTAGGAAGACAAGCAAGGAGGCTGGAAGAGCACTACACGCTAGGGAGCATCCGGAGGTGGAGAAGTCAACATTTCGGGTGAAATCATTCTTCTCACTGTCACTAGGTAGCAGACTTACAGCTCTTCTCCATGTTGTCTTCTATACTAAATGCCTCTACCTCCTCTTGATAACTAGAACTCTGAGCAATATTCCAGTTGTGGCCTGACTACAACTCTATATAGTTTGGATAACTATATTATTTGACTTATTTTCACCAATATGTAGCTTTACATTCTATTTGCACTGTCAATTGCTGCTTAAGACTAATGATTTATTTGATGATAAATGGAAAACTACTGATTATTAGGTCCAAGACACCAACACAGAAGGCTGCTGTACTGACTCTGAGAATTTGTATAACAAATAGTAAAATCTTTCCTCCTCTCTCCCCAAAGCACACTTTTTCTCCCTGAAAGAAATCACTAATTCTGACTGAAACACAATACAAGTTCTTCAGTAGCTTCAAAAAAAGTGACAATCTTTCTCATGAACATGCAGTCAGCAAGTTTTTTTCACTGCTGGAGAAAACCAGTCAGTCAGTCAGTCATCACCTATACTGAAGATTTTCTATTACTAATCACTGCAGAGTAACTGGAAGTAGGAGCAATGCCAGACTTGTCTTAACTTGGAAACATTCAGAAACATCAAAATACTTCAACTCTTGCGTATAAAAAAAAAAATCTGATTTAGGAACTTCTTGACCTTCACATGGTGCATTTCAAGCTGAGGCACAAGCAGAACCATGACTGTCAATATTATAAGGTCAAATTCAAATTTGATTACCATTCAAATCAAATGAAAAAGTATTAGGCAGCATTATGATCACCATCTAACCTAAATGGATACATCCTAAAATAAATGAAGTTGATTACATGCACATTCAATTGTGTTTCATTGATAGACTTTTTTCTTGTTTCAATGCATGCCATAAATTGGCTATTGCAATAAGTTCATTAATCAAGATGCACATAAGGAAATCAATTAGGGATTGATGTGACTTGATGTAATGTTAAACTTGATGTAATGTTTAACATTACATCAAGCCATTTATAAAGTTACTAAATTTATAAAGTTACTAAACTTGGATACTCCAGCATAAATCAAAATCAAAAGATAGGATAGTAGAAAATGTCTGCCACTAGCATAGTTAATCGTTTCCGATAGACCACAAGACAAATATTTCTGAGATGAATCATCTCAACAATAAGTGCAATTAAATCTTAATATAATTCATCCCCCACTGTTTGACAGAAACTAAAAAGCATTTTACTGGGAACAATAATTACTTGTAAAACTTATGCAACAAATAAAAAACAAAGATGGATCCATGTCAATATAAAATGTTATACTAGTGATGAGAATTTTTTTTTGTCAATTAGAGCTTGAACTGTTGCGAATCCGAATCTTTTCTCTTGCTTGAACATCAAACATATTGCAGGGAAAGAATTAACTCTTTACCACAAGTCTTTTCACATTAGCTGATTAAGAAAGGAAATTATCAGCCAATTTTAAAGATTGGATTAACTTGAAAAACAAAGTATATACTGAAATCCTAGAAATTTATTCACAACCACTGTCAGCTGAACTGAATATTAAAATGTCACTATAATTTGGGTTGGGGTTGAGGAATTCTGAATCACCAGGTTATGCCAAGCTTTCAGGAATGTACAAATTTGAAGACTGTGTACTTATTGAGTAATTGGTATAAATTCTGCTTTTCTGAGAATAGGTGCATGCGGGAGCAATACTGATGAAGGGCACTTGCTATGAGATCTTCAGGCAAACAAAAACAAATGGTAAAGTCAAGCTTCCAAAGTTTAATCATGGCATGGTGTGTAAAAGCACATGAACAAATCTTTTCACTGCACAGAAAACCATAAGGAACTCCTTTTGATTCCTTTACCAGATCAAAAAGATGATTTTATAACAGGATGAACAAACTGAGTGGGCATTTCTTTAAAAAATGAATTCACGTGTACAAATCAAATAATAAACAGATAATTTTAAATTTGGGTTGCTGATTAAAGACATGCTAAAAGCTGCATAATGAAAGAGGATTTGTTTGAATGGATAAGGGATGGCATTTTACATATAAAAAGAAATCCTCTTTCAAATCTTCATCCCGTCTTGAAGACAGCCAAGTTGTCAATCTTTATGCATGAAATGGGGATGACATGCGGTAGGAATAGTGAGGAGAGAGAAAGGAAATCACAGGCAAACCCAACGTTACTCTCAAGTGATGGCAAGGAAAGTGTAAGTTTCATCTAAAAGTTACTGAATAGTGATATACAGCAGCAAAACAGGGGTGTTGTGACAAATTGTAGCACCTTTTACTACTGTCTTATGTAAGATCAGCTGACTCAGCTTACGCTATCATCAAATCTTCATAAGACTCGGAACAACACTATGATATTTGAATGTGCCTTGCTGATCATCTAAAACTGGAGTAGAAAAATGTTAATTATTTTAAAAAGGTCAAAGCACACAGTAGACTTCCCCAATAGTACTGTAATGAAAGAAAGTGTATCCCATAAAACAAGGACATCTGTCATTAACTACAATCTACAATACATCATTCATTAGAAGCTTCAAAACTATCTGGTGGAAGTATTATAGAGATTTAAAATGAATAAATATGGAAAATAAGTAGCAGACAAGTTAATATCTGAGAGATTAACATTTTGGGCAGAAATCACTCATAGGGAGAAATTCACTTGAAGAGAAATGTTGAAAATGAAAAGAAACACAAAGGTTGAACTTTAAAAAATATAAATAAACAATCATGAAATTGATCAGTACAATCAGCGTTTAAAAGAAAAGACTGATCATGGGTTCAGCAAACTGCTGCTCAATTTCATAATCTTGTGTGTCCATTTTCAACCATGTGTGTTTTCTCTAAAACTCTGTAGTAATCTAACCTGCTTCAGAAGTTCATATGATTCAGTGATTTTATCTGTACAAATGAAAAGATTGAAAGCAGAAGTAACAACAGCCTTAAATTTAATATATAAAAATGAAACAGAAATAGACTTGGATTCTACTGTCAAAATTTGGCAATGTTAGTAATTTTAAAAGTGCAAGTGAAACCATCATTGACACCACAACATAGTGATCAATCTCAGATGTAGCGCTTACATTAAACACGTCTTTCTGCAAATTACATCAAGATGATCCTATTTTCTTCCCCTCTTCTGCACAAATAAGTGATTAAAAGGGGATTATCTGCAACTTGCCAAGATGAAACTTCTGTGCTGCTGTGAATCTTTGCTGCTCTAAAAGCAAATATTACATTGTTCAATTAATGTGACTAACTCTTTGGTAGCAAGAGCTGAAATGGTGTTTACATTTAAATATATGCCATCCTTACTGTTAAGAGTACCGATACTTTATTTTTCCTGTAATCAAGTTTAGTCGTAAAGTGGTGAAAGATTAACCAATAGTAAAGTGAAGCTAGTGCTGAAGGTTTGCAAACATAGAACACATCAGTTAATCATTAGTCTTGTTGCCCATAGTTAGTTCAAGGATCATAGTCAATCTTAGCTTCAGTTAGCAGATTGGCACATATTTTCTTCAGCTGAATCTTACGAAAAAGTACTTTATAGATTTGTGTCTAGCATCAGTTATGAAAAGAATCGTTAAAAATAAAAAAAAACTCAATGGATGGGATATTGTCAGCTGAATGGGGGTCTCACTCTTTCATAGAATTGGTTCTCTGATAATGAGGCCTGACGGAACCAAGTGCCTTTAATGCTCTCAGACCTTCTGCACTTTGAGATACCCAAGAGTTGAAATTCCACCTCAAAATTGGTAACCAGAATGTACTGCAGGGACACTGTTGGCAGTTGGCACTACTGCATCTAGAGACTTAAGATCATCATGGTGCCACAGGCCAAAAAAGCAAGTGGATCCAGTCTGGGGTCTTGTGAGGGACAGGCAGTTGGAGACAAGAGCAAGAGCGTGATTTTTAGCCACCATCACCCTAGTCAATGCCAGGTTCCTTGGTTGGGGATAATCCCACCACCAATTCCATTCACCCTCAGGAGACCCTTCCCCAAGTTACAATCAAGCTTCAATGGGATCAGGGATAATGGGTGACAAGTGGATCATTGAGTTTATATCATGTGTTATTGGGAATCTTGTGCTAGCCCCTTGTGCCCTTTGGGGAGGTTTGGCTGCCACAGAGAGACTGACGCAAAGCAACGAAATGAGCCCAGCCTACATGTTTCTCATTATGATGGGTTACATTAAATCTTACCCAATTTGTAGCTACAGACTCTTAACATTATTGTCCTGTACTGAAATTCTATAATTTTTTAAGTTAAAATTAAAAAAAAGCATAACAGAAGGTCCTCCATTAAAACTTCACACAAACTTTACTGCAGTAAACGACAAGTCCAAATGGAAATAGAATTTTTAAGATTGCTTGGCTATGATCAATTTGCAGTTCACAGTACTGTGCAGAATTCTTAAATTTCAGAATTTAAATAAAGTTGATGAACTTGAGTGCTGCAAACTCTGTTGCCTTTTACAATAATGATAAATTAAAAAGGAAATGTTTAGTTACAACAAACTGAACAAATAGAACTACATGAGCCTCTCTTGCAATATTACGACTAAATAGAACAATAAACTGATACTTATGATGATAGTTTATAATAGACCTGTCAGTGTTGCTGAAAGTTTTATTTTCTTCAATTTGAGAAGGTGAGAAAGGCTCATACCAAAGCATTTTTGTCAATCATAATGGGGGGCAGATGAGGGGGAGCAAGGTGTACTCCGAAGTTACAATTTGGACATAATAGTTTAATGTTGATACAGTATCATCTCTTTAGCAGAATACTGTTAAAGTCCATACTTGAATGCCAAACACATGCTAACCAGATGTATTTGTATTAATTCCATGATAAACAAACAAATTAATTACATGAAGCATAATTTAGAGCTGGTGTGGAGGGTGTTGCGATGACAAATTTCGCCAATGGCAGATTCTAAGGAAATCTTAATTCTTAGAATCTGGCATAAATAGAAAGGCCACTAAGTCGTCCACCCTCCCGCTTTGAACTCTACCCTTTCCTGAGTATATTCTATGGAAACACTTAGTGTAATGCTCCATTTTATGGGTCACTACCTTTCACCATTACGTTAATTTATTATACAAAATACTTATTTACTACAAATCGGCCTCAACATTATGTTTGGCTCATGATTCTGAAAGATACATCTTCCCTGATGTCAATTGCTGTCACTACTAACAAATCAGTCTTTCACTCATTTTCAATTTACTGTAATTTTGTTTTTAAATTATCCATACTGGTTAAGCAAGTCCAAAGTGGAGACAGTTCAAAGTTACTCATCATATGAAGGGTGACTTGAGATGCAAGAATGGTTGTGCTGTATTACATCTGTTCTTCTGTTCTCTAGTATATCTAATGTCACCATCTTTTGATATAGGTCAGTGCTGGAAGCGAACTAATTTCATTCTCAGAGATAGCATTTTCTTCCTTTTCTCTTTAGTTTTAGTTCACATCGTTCAGAACTCTCATTTGTTCTCTGCTACCTTTGGTGTGGTCACAGATCAGGGTTTCTAGAATATCACTGTGCATCCAACACTATCATGGAAGTCCTGTTCCTTAATAGATGCTATATAAAAATCACAAGATGACTATGAGAACAGGCATCAAAGCACGAAAGAGAATAACCTCTAGACCTGAAAATAATCTTTTGGAGTCATATTGATTAAGACACCTCTGCTTACAGTAGACTCCCATCCATGCTGCTAAATAGGGAGGTGTGACTGACATTCAAACTCCAGCTTTGTCTCCAATCTGCTGATTGCCTGAGGCCCATTATTTGCAGAAAACCCCAATAATTCCATGAGCCAATTACTTGTAAGCCCATGCTGACTGATCCTTGAGCTATAGGATATACTTGGGCCTTAACTAGAGTAGAAACCACAGTCAGCATCATTCCTGTGCTGGAAAAAAACTGATTAAAATTGTCATTCTTCATTTCCACTGAACCCAGTCAATCAAAATGGTTGAACCGGTGAATGTTAACAGCTAACAGAACAATTGCCTTTATGATATTACTGAAGCCTCATATTACTGAATATTAAAAACACATCATAAAGAATCCATTTCAATGCTTGTATTGGTTCAATGATATTAGGCCAGTCCCATTTAAAGCAATGATTGTGTAACACTGGCAAATTTCCATCATATAAAAAAATATGCTTCAATGTAGCACCCAAGTAACAAGTGTGGTGATTTTTGAAAAAACAAATCTAGGTTTTACTTTGTTCCATCAGTAATACCAATTTCATATTTTACCTTTCACCTTTCTTATCCAAACCAATTTTTCTAAACTTCCAGAGAATGAAATTGTGCATTATATTGTCATATATTCATTCAGTCCACGCCCATGGCACACTTGCTTCCAAGTTATGTTTAGAGATTAATCTAGTGGAATTCCAAATAAATCCGAGACTTGAATCTTAATTTCAGTTGTGTGTCTGTTCGTGGCTCCACAGACTGAAAGCAGTTTTGAAAGTCCTACGGCAAAATTTGCACATGAATGGCCTTTCGAAGGTAGCTGCTGCAAGAGGTGGGGCATGGGTAAAAAGTGTATCTGCTGCCTGTGGGCTACCCGTCTTGTCTGAATTATTTAAGGGTGGTTCAGGTTCAGGAGACTGCTCCTGGGGTGGTACAGGGAGTGGTGGTGGTGGTGGTGGTGGTGGTGGTGGAGGGGGAGGTGGTGGACAAGAGGAAGGGCTCCTCACAGGTTTAGAAAATTCAAGGTGGTCTGCTGACTGAGAAATATGGGACTGAAAGTGGCTCCAGAGACGGAAGTTGGTACGGAACGCTTTATGGCAAACGTGGCAAATAAATGGCTTAACAGCACACAACAATTCCTGATGACGCTCCAGTTGCTTGTGTATCGTGAAGATCTTGCCACATTTTTCACATGGCCAAAGACCACGCTCTCCTTTGCATGTCAGGTCCTCTGGTTCCCCACTGGAACTGTTGGGTTCTGATGTCACATCTTCCAGATGAATGGGATTTGTGGAAACCACATCAGGTAGATGATTATTGTTACTGCTTGTATTTCTCCGATTAGAAATACTCAAATCTTCAGGAAAGCAAGAAGAATCTTCAGAGTCAACATACATTGGCTCTGAAGAGTCACTGCAGGCATCGTATTCTTTTGATGTACTTGGACTGACAATAGCATCCTCTCCTGCTTCAGTTTGAACTTCTTTAGGCAAGACACCATTTTGACATATTGGATCCAAATTGGATTTTTCCACTGGGGCCATTGTGTTTTCATTGTGAACTTCAATCTGATGACGCCATATGCTGAAAGATGATTTAAATGTACGTTTACATTCTAGACAGGTTAACTTCTTATACTCGCACTGATTTTCATGCTCCTGTTTCAGTTCTCTAGAGCAGAACCTAAGGCTGCAGTAGCAGCACACAGTAACATTCCTACAGATTCTCTCATGCTTTGTCTTTTCTGCCAATGACGACATTTTGGTATTACAATGCTCACACTGATGCTCAATATTATCTTCACTTACATTTTCAGTAACAACTTGTTCTTTTGTTTTGAAAGCCCTGTTATAGAGTTTGCAAACAAAGGGCTTCTCACCTGGGTGGGTCTTCATGTGTTGCCTGTAACGTGACAGAAAACGAAACAACTTTCCACATGTAGTACAAATGTATACTCCTTTAGTTGCAGATTTCAAATTTTTCTTGAATCCTTGTTCTGACCGCAGCCCTGAGTAACTATGAGATGATATTTGCCTACGCCGCAACTTGTGAAATAAAGCCTTCTTGATCTCTCTTTCACGCATCATATCATTCAGTTTCTTTTGAAATTTTTCTTCTGGAACTAGACTGGAGCTGGTAGCTGCTGATGGGTTCATAACTACTCCATGTTGGGTTTGGCAATGTGTCCAAACTTTGAAATTGGTAAGAAATCTCTTGTGACAAATATCACATACATATGGCTTATCTGGGTTATGGTACATATCGACATGCCGGAAAAGACCTGCTGCGGATCGGAATATCTTGAAGCAGGTCATGCACTTGAACTGTTTGCCAGTTATTGCTGATTCAGACTCTGAATATTCATCTTTGTTCTCATCAGTCTTTGACAGATCAAGATTAGTATCATCTGCTGTCGGGCTTGAACTTTCCTCAAAGCTCTGCGCTATGTTGGGAGAATGCTGCAAAGTTTCTGATTTTTCATAAAGTTTTGCATTTTCAGCCAAGAACCTCCTCTTCACCGGAAGCATTGATACTCTTCTGTTCCTCTCCACATTTTTCACAGCAAAGTCCTTACTGGTAGACGGTGAAGTTTCTCCTACTGTAACCGTAATTATATCAGAAGTATCTGACGCAGGGCTACAGGGCTCGGTTTTTATTTTAACAGCTGATGGCAGAGAGACAGCATCAGTTTCAGCAGCCGGAGATACATTAAGTTGTCTTGGTCGACAAGACTGATCAACCTTTGGCTTTTCCTTTAGAAGCTGCTGTTTAATGGAGTCTGTAATCGATGACTTCTGAGATGATGCATCACAAGTCAACTCCAGTGGTTCCCGTTTACAGATCTGTGATCCATAGGTCATTTTCAGATCAAGAGACGAAGAGTAGGAAGGGACTTGGCTATCCATAGACAATGACCTGCGTAGGAGACTCTTCACCAATGGGCCACTGCTAACAACACTTCGGCTGCTAGGTGGCAATCTTCCAGGTTGAACTGTATGCCCAACTTTGGTGTAATATAGCAAATTACTCTCTTCAGTTTTGCCAGCATTTACCGTGTTCCCAGCTTTTTGTTGGGAATATGGATGTCCTGTAGTTCCATGAAATGAAAATGCGGGTGAAAGTTGTGGCTTGGGTAAAGGCTTTCCATTTACCAAGAGATCAGTCAGACTTTGCCTCACCTCAGAAATATTGCCAGTAAAACTTGAAGTGCCATCTACACTCATGGAATTTCTCCTATCAGGCCAAAACCTCATTCTATTTTGATCATCCAGAGATTTGAATGTTGCATAGAATTTAGTGTTACCTAAAGTTCCATGAATATCTTTTAACAAAGGTTGTCCTTTATCATCCAAAAGATGAGTTGTATCAGCATCTCTGGATAGAGGATTAGAATTTGCTCTTAAAGCATTCATCAAAGATGAAGACTTAAAACTGTGACTTGGATTGTCCTCAGATGGTCCCTTATTTTGACTTGAATCCCCTCCCTTTGCTTCAGATTCAGCATTACTTTTATCAAGGTCACTGCGACTCTGACACACAATCACACTCCGTGGCTGGGCACTACTTCCATCTTCACCAACTTTGCCATGCTTCTTGACTGGATTTGGAGCACAAGAAATCTGAGGTGTCTGTGATGGAATGCTGGTCAGAAAAGAGATACCAAGGTTGTCACCAAGAGCGTGGACAGCTGAAAGGCTTTTCTTCTCTATGAAGAGGGATGAGGAATAGATGTAATTTAGAATATTCTCAAAGATAGCTGCTTCACAGAGATCCAACTGGAAGACCGATTGGCTTTCATTCTCTTTCTTGGTAAACAAAGAACGGAAATAGTCACTGCTAGCAGCCAAAACATTCTTATGAGCCCGGAATTTATGGTCACCAACAATTAGGACAACGTCACAAAGTTGGCCTTTTAGGCGATCCTCGTTAAGTGCACTCAGGAGCGAGATGGCATGTGCTGGATTGATGTAGTGAAGTAATCCTTCCATTGTCTGCTCTACCTGTAAGACAGCAGAATAATGAAGGTCAAAATTGGAGAAATCAATAACAAATGTAAAGAGGATGAAAGCATCAAGATGTTTTAAAAGCTTTAGATGAAGGTTTACAAACAACAGACATTTGCCTATCTGCATTCCAAGAGCACAGCGAGGTTTGAGACCTTTGTACCAGACAAAAAAGTGAGAAAGGCAGATGCTGGAAATCACAGCCTAGATTAGAGTGGTGCTGGAAAAGCATAGCAGGTCAGGCAGCATCCGAGGAGCAGGAAAAATCGACGCTTCAGGCAAAAGCCCTTCATTCCTGAAGAAGGGCTTTTGCCTGAAACTTCGATTTTCCTGCTCCTCGGATGCTGCCTGACTGGCTGTGCTTTTCCAGCACCACTCTAACCTCGACCCTTGTACCAGATACTTAGGTACTTAGTTACCAGAGTTTAAATGGTAAGAGATTGACTCGATAAATCCAAGAAAAAGAAAAATTCGGAAACAGTTCAAATACATTGTAATCTTTAGCCCACAAAACGTTTAATCGGAAATGTAAGCAAATTCCCCTACCCCAAGGCTCACATAAATTTATCAGTATTAACTGAGAATTAGTATGTCAAGACATTTTCCCAGTTTGTGCACCATCAACAATGAGTAATAACTAGCTGAGGAGAGATTACAATACTGCAAACTAAGCTAGGGGTTTGAATGTATCATAAATCACAGTCCGAGAGCCAACAACCATTACACGACCAAGAAGATCACCTGTTAAATTGAAGGTAAAACTTTTATGCCAAATATTGCTTGTCATAATGGATATGGGACAGCATGCACAGCATTTTGCTGTTTCGGTAATGTAAGAATCCATTCTCCTCGTGTCTGCGTGGGTGTCCTCCGGTTTTCTCCGACAGTCCGAAGATGTGCTGGTCAGGTGAATTGGTCACGCTAAATTGCCCATATAGTGTTTGGTGCATTAGTCAGGTTTAAATATAAGGTACAAGAATGAGTCTGGGTAACTTACTCTTTGGAGGGTTGGTGTGGAATTGTTGGGCCAAAGGGCCTGTTGCAATACTGTAGGGAATCTAAGAAGTTGTCATTCTTTCGGCACCATCTCTGTGCCGCTGGGCCCGCCACACTGACGTCAGGTTCCATGTTGTGCCCACATTTGCCCTGCAACCAGGTGTCCCCGACTCCACTGCTATTTTGACAATGCCAGGAGTCCACACTTCTGGCATACCACGCTGCCGTTGCCTTACCAATGCCAAGAGTCTCTGCCCTGGGCCTACTGCAATCAGGAGTCCCTGTCTCCACTGCTGGGCCTCACCCAGCAAAAACTGAAGTTTTTGTAGCTGTGCTGTTAGAAAGGGAGTTTCAGCAAGTTTACCCAGCAACACAGTGAAAGGATGACAATATGGTTAGCTACGGTGCCAGGCTAAAAGTTAATGCAGAATATAAAAGTTCAAAGTAAAGAAATGAACAATTTCATGGAGAGAGGATTGGCTCCTGGCAGCAGAGGATGTATAAATGGATCTTTGATTGGGGTGAGTGAAGTACTGCAGAAGGCCTCAACGTTTCAGAATTACATCAATGACTGAGATGAGCAAATGAATAAAAATAACATTAAGATAGATAAGAAGGTATTGTGCAAAGAAGACATAAGGAGGTTACAGACAGATGTAGATAAATTGATCATGTGGGCAAACATCTGGCAGATAGAATATAACATGGGAAAATGGGCAGCATGGTGGCATGCTCGCACTGCTGTCTCAAAGCACCAGGGACCAGGGACACTGTGTGTGGAGTTTGCATGTTTCCCCATGTCTGTGTGGGTTCTGCCCACAGTCTGAAAATAAGAAAGTTCAGTGGATTAGCAAAGGTTAATGTGGGGTTGCAGGGTCGGTGCTATCTCGCTAGGCTGAATGGCCTCTATCTGCATTGTATGGATTCTATAATGTGCAGTATTCCCTTTGACAGAAAGAATAAAAAAAGCACAGTATTCCTTAAATGGAGAACGATTGCAGAATTCAAAGATGTGGGAGATATAAGGACGGCACGGTGGCACAGTGGTTAGCACTGCTGCCTCACAGCGCTGGAGACCCGGGTTCAATTCCCGCCTCAGGCGACTGACTGTGTGGAGTTTGCACGTTCTCCCAGTGTCTGCGTGGGTTTCCTCCGGGTGCTCCGGTTTCCTTCCACAGTCCAAAGATGTGCAGGTTAGGTGAATTGCCCATGCTAAATTGCCCCTAGTGTTAGGTAAGGGGTAAATGTAGGGGTATGGGTGGGTTGCGCTTCGGAGGCTCGGTGTGGGCTTGTTTCCACACTGTAATGTAAATGTAATCTAATCTAATCTAATCTAATCTAAGTATTCTTGTGCACTAGTCACAAAGTTAGATTGGAGGCAGGTAATTAAGGCAGCAAATGAAATGTTATTATTCAATACAAGGATTGCACATTAAAGTAAATTAGGCTTCAGTGATACAGGGTCTAGATTAGAGTGGAACTGGAAAAGCACAGGTCAGGCAGCATCCGAGGAGCAGGAAAAAAAAAAAATCGACATTTCAGGCAAAACCTCTCTGTTCCTGATGAAGGGCTTTTGCCCGAAACGTCGATTTTCCTGCTCCTCGGATGCGGCCTGACCTGCTGTGCTTTTCCAGCACCACTCTAATCTAGACTCTGGTTTCCAGCATCTACAGTCCTTGTTTTTATCATCAATGATACAGGGTTAGGGTTAGTTATACTGTGATGTGAGACCATATCTTGAACACTCTGCAATTTTTGTTTCCTTATTTTAGGAAGGATGAATACTTGAGGTGGGTTAAAGCAGCTTACGAGATGAGCAGCTGGAATGGTTGGGGTGTCCCAAGAGGATAGGTTTGACAACTGTCAAAGTATGGCACTAGAAAAGCACAGCAGGCCAGGCAGCATCCGAGGAGGAGAAGAATCGATGTTTAGGGCATAAGCCCCTTATCAGGAATGTTGGACAACTGATTTAGTTTCCACTGCAGTTTAGAAGAGAGGGGTGACTTGATCGAAAGGTACGAGGTCCTGAACGGGATGTGGAAGGGTTGTATCCTTTTGTAGGTCAGTCCAGAACTAGGGGGAATCTGCTATAAAATTAGGAGTTGCCTTTTAGGGAAGAGATGAGGAGAATTTCCTTTTCTGCTGCAGAAAACACTAGAGATGAGGTTATTAAATATTTTTAAGCAGATTCTTAATGAGTAAAGGAATCAAGGATTATCAGGGGCAGATGGGAATGTAGAATTTGAAACATAAATAGATTGGCATTATCTTATTGAATGATGAAACAGGCTTGAGACAGAATAGTCTATTCCTAATTCGTACATTTATGTACGAGAGATTCATAGATTCAAGTAAGGACGGTGTGTGGCTAAGAGGAGAACTTGCAGGTCGTTTTCATATGCTCACTGCCCTCTCATCCCTCTTTAGATGGTATATGAATTGGTTTCTTTTTATTCACAGGATGCGGATGGCTAGGCCAGAATTTATTGCTCATCCCTCATGTCAACCACACTGCTGAGAGTCTAGAGTCACATGTAGGCCAAACCAAGTAAGACTGTCAGTTTTCTTCCCGAAAAGGACATTAGTGAACCAGATTTGTTTTCCCATCAACTGACAATGGATTCATGGCCAACATTAGAGATGCTCAATTCCAGGTTTTAACTGAATTCAAAATTCCACCATGACAAGCTTTGAACCCAGGACCCAAAGCACATCCAGAACTCTGCATGAACAGAGTTGGAGGTTTGAAAAGAGCTGTTGAAGGAACCTTGGCAAATGGTTGCCATGCATCTTAGAGAGAGATGATAGACAATGCTGCCATAGTAGTGGTGCTGGGGAAGGTGCAAGTTTAAAAGTGCTGGTTGGGCGCCTATCAAGCAGTTTCTTTGCCAGTGATAAAATATATATAAAATGGGTACACAATACTAAGAAATAGTATTTAAATTTTGTTTTGATTTATTTTGGACTTCAGATTTCAGTTATACAGAAGCAAAATGTGAATGAAGTTGGGAGATCAAGCCAGGATGACTGCCAGAGTTAGTTTAGGAGTAACAGATTAATAAATCATTGTAGATAAGAGTGACAGGTTTGAAGGGAGTTCTAGCAACAACATGAAAGAGGAAACAAAGCACATGCACACAGTTGACTTCAGTTTATTTAGTGTTGAAAAATTTAACTATGATTTATCAACTCAACAATGTTTTATTCCATGCAAAATATTTATTCTAAATCTTTTACCTTTCTAAAAATTACTTCTTTATATAATTATCAATTTCTGTTGAAATAATTTCAGATATTTAATTAAGGTCATGCCAGTAAGCTACACAATTCACTATTATTTTAATAATTACTTTGTATTCCTCTTTGAATTCCCATCTTCCTATCTGTGCTTTGATGTTACTGCTTTAATAGTCAAAGCATTAATCAGTTTTCTAATTGCCATAATTTAAAATATTCTAGCCCCTTAATCTTCTCAGATCCTGGTTAAAAAAAAATCCATCTCTTAATCTTCAGTGAATCAATGAAGTTCAATGCATAAGTTAATAACATGACTTTCAGAATATGAACAGCCTGGACAGAGTGGGACGTTGGGAAGATGATCCCATTGGCAGGACAGACAGGGTGCAGCCTGTGAGGAAAGGGAAGACCTTCATTCATGATTGAATGGCAGAGCAGACTCATGGGCTCAAGTGGCCTAATTTCTGCTCCGGAGTCTTATGGTCTTATCTTTTGGTTTGTTGTTCCATACTTCTAGATACAAAATAGAGGATTAGATTGCTCATCTAGATGTTAATTTCTTGGCTTTATTGCTAGTGAAATGCTTACATTATAAGGAAGTCACAACGGATGTTTCACAAAGCTGGGGCATCAATCAATTACTATATTTATTAATAACGTGGATCACACAATAGGGAGCCATATCATAGTTTTCCAATGATACAACAAATGATGGGTTAAGCGCTGCAGATGGAATTAGATACCCAAGTAATTAGCCAAAGCTACGGCAGATGGGATTTCTGTAAACAATAGCATTTCCTACGTATCCTTCCGGCGAGCTTACTCATGCCCCCTCTTAATTATTCAGTGAATACCAGAATTTGACATCTCAAATTTTTCCCCTCTCTTTCCCCTCTCACCCTAAACCTATGCCGTCTAGTTCTGGACTCCCCCACCATAGGGAAAATACCTTGTCTGTTTATCCTCTATGTCCCTCATGATTTTATAAGCCTCTGTAAGGTCATCCCTCAGCCTCCGACACTCCAGGGAAAACAGCCCCAGCCTATACAGCTCTCCCTGTAGCTCAAATCCTGCAACGTCCTTGTAAAACTTTTCTGAATCCTTTCAAGTATCACAACATCTTTCTGCCAGAAGGAGACTAGAATTGCACACAATATTCCAAAAGTGGCCGAACTAATGTCCTGTACAGCCGCAACATGACCTCCCAACTCCTCTACTCAATGCTCTGACCAATAAAGGAAAGCATACCAAATGCCTTCTTCACTATCCTATCTACCTGCAGCTCCACTTTCAAGGAGCTATGAACCTGCACACCAAGGTCTCTTTGTTCAGCAACATTCCCTAGGTCCTTACCATTAAGTGTATAAGTCCTGCTAAGATTTGCTTTCCCAAAATGCAGCACCTCACATTTATCTAAATTAAACTCCATCTACTACTCCTCAGCCCATTGGCCCATCGGCTCAAGAACCTTTTATAATCTGAGGTAACCCTCTTTGCTGTCCACTACATCTCCAATTTTAGTGTCATCTGCAAACTTAATAACTATACCTCCTATGTTCACATCCAAAACATTTATATAAAAAGTGACAAAAAAGTAGTGGACCCAGCATCGATCCTTGTGACACACCACCGGTCACAGGCCTCCAGTCTGAAAAGCAACCCTCCACCACCACCCTCTGACTTCTACCTTTGAGCCAGTTCTGTATCTGAATGGCTAGTTCTTCCTGTATTCCACGAGATCTCACCTTGCTAACCAGTCTCCCATGAGGAACCTTGTCGAACGCCTTACTGAAGTTGATATAGATTATTCCTAATTGCCCAGGTGGGCAGTTAAGAGCCAACAGCATTGGGTCTGAAGTTACATGTAGACCAGAGCAGCAGTTCTCTTCCCTCAAGGACATTGGTGAACCAGTAGGTTTTAATTCTGACAATAGGGTCTTAATATCAGACTTCTATTGAATTCAAATTCCACTCTGTTCAACAGATTTAATTTTACCTTTGTCACCTGCTTTCTCCTCTTTATATATCCCTCCATTTATGTAATAAGTTACCTTAAATTTCAAATACTATTATCTTAAACTTTTTCCAATTTTTTTCAATTCAATCTAATCCATGTAAACCACTTCCACATTTCTTTTCTATTTCTTCAAAAGAACTCTGAGATTAGACAAACAACTTGATTCTTAAAAATCCAGGCTAAGCATCCCCAATTGACTCATCTTATTTCCGTAGGCTTAGTAATTTCATTTTGAAACATAGCCTCTAGTAGTTTGCCAACTGCAGAATTACTAACTAGCTTATAAATTTCCTTGTTTAGCACGGTCTCCTTTGAAATAAAAAAGATCAAGCTTGTAATATATAACCAAAGATCACGGAGCCTGGACAAGTGTCAATTCCATATTCCAGTAAACCAATAAAGTGGCTTTGATACACTCTCCCACTATTCTTTAGCTTTTGGTTTTTAAAAAAAAATCATACAATTTCCATTCCGAACTTCATTCATCATTTTCTTCAAAATACACAATTATAAGTACATTTATGTGACAATTTCTTTTGAATTTTGGGCATTAAGTCTAAATTCATGCTAAGTCAGCAACAATCAAAATAATTTTACTCTCTCCAAAATGCCCGACTTCCACAATCTTTCTGCTAAGGTACATAGGTAAGTATGTACCTGTCAGGCAGGGAGGAAGATATAGAACGCGTGAGCCGTGGTTTACTAAGGAAGTGGAATCCCTGGTCAAGAAGGCGGCGGCTTATGTTAGGACAAAATGTGAAAACTCAGTTAGGGCACCTGAGGGTTGCAAGGAAGTCAGGAAAGACCTAAAAAAAGAGAGCTCAGAAGAGCCAGGAGGAGACATGAGAAGTTGTTGGCGGATAGGATCAGGGTAAACCCTAAGGCTTTCCATAGGTATGTCAGGAATAAAAGAATGAAGAGAATGAAATTAGGGCCAATCAAGGATAATAGTGGGAAGTTGTGTGTGGAGTCAGAGGAGATAGGGGAAGCACTAAATAAATATTTTTCGACAGTGTTCACTACAGAAAATGAAAATGTTGGCGAGGAAGATACAGAGATACTTGCATCCAGACTAGAAGAGATTGAGGTTCACAAGGAAGGGGTATTAGAAATACTGCAGAGTGTGAAAATAGACAAGTCCCCTGGGCTGGATGGGATCTATCCTAGGATCCTCTGGGAAGCAATTGCCGAAACTTTGGCATTGATCTTCAAATCATCATTGTCTACAGGAATAGCGCCTGAGGACTGGAGGATAGCAAATGCGGTTCCCTTGTTCAAAAAGAGTAGTAGAGACAACCCTGGTAATTACAGAACAGTGAGTCTCACTTCAGTTGTTGGTAAAGTGTTGGAAAAGGTTATAAGAGATAGGATTTATAACCATCTAGAAAAGAATAATCTGATCAGGGACAGTCTGCATGGTTTTGTGAAGGGTAGGTCGTGCCTAATGAATCTTATTGACTTTTGTGACAAAGTGACCAAACAGGTTGATGTGGTGTGTATGGATTTCAGCAAGGTGTTCGAGAAGGTTCCCCACAGTAGGCTATTATACAAAATGCGGAGGAATAGGATTGTGGGAGACATAGCAGTTTGGATCAGTAATTGGCTTGCTGAAAGAAAACAAGAGGGTTGTAGATGATGGAACATGTTCATCTTGGTGTACAAGCGGCGTACCGCAAGGATCGGTGTTGGGTTCACTACTGTTCATCATTTTCATAAATGACATGGATGAGGGCTTAGAAGGGTGGGTTAGTAAATTTGCAGACGACACTAAGGTCAATGGAGTTGTGGATAGTGATGAAGGATGTAGTAGGTTGCAGAGAGACATAGATAGGATGCAGAGCTGGGCTGAGAGGTGGCAAATGGAGTTTAATGTGGACAAGTGTGAGGATTTGTGACTTTGGACAGAGTAACCGGAATGCAAAGTACTGGGCTAATGGTAAGATTCATGGGAGTGCAGATGAGCAGAGAGATCTCGCTGTCCATGTACACAGATCCCTGAAAGTTGCCACCCAGATTGACAGGGTCGTTAAGAAGGCATACAGTGTTTTGGCCTTTAATAAAGGAGGGATCTAGTTCCAGAACCAGGATGTTATGCTGCAGCTGTACAAAGCTCTGGTATGGCCACACTTGGAGTATTGGGTACAGTTCTGGTCACCGCATTATAAAAAGGATGTGGAAGCTTTGGAAAGGGGGCAGAGGAGATTTACTAGGATGTTGCCTGGTATGGAAGGAATGTCTTACAAGGAAATGCTGAGGGCCTTGAAGCTGTTCTCGTTAGAGAGAAGAAGGTTGATAGGTGACTTAATAGAGACATACAAGATAATCAGAGGGTCAGAGGGTTAGATAGGGTGGACAGGGAGAGCCTTTTTCCAAGTATGGGAACAACAAATGAGGGGACACAACTTTAAAGTGAGGGGAGATAGGCATAAGACAGATGTCAGAGGTAGTTTCTTTACTCAGTAAGAAGGGTATGGAATGCTTTGCCTGCAATGGTAGTAGATTCGCCAAGCTTAAGTGCATTTAAGACATCATTGGACAGGCATATGGACATATGTGGATAGTGTAGTTGGGATGAGCTTCAGATTAGAGGTAAAAACAATGACTGCAGATGCTGGAAACCAGATTCTGGATTAGTGGTGCTGGAAGAGCACAGCAGTTCAGGTAGCATCCAAAGAGCAGCGAAACCAACGTTCCGGGCAAAAGCCCTTCACCAGCACCACTAATCCAGAATGAGCTTCAGATTAGTATGACAGGGCGGCGCAACATCGAGGGCCGAAGGGCCTGTACTGCGCTGTAAGGTTCTATGTTCTATGCTCTCATGAAGAGTGTCCCGTGTTTTCCAAGACTAAGATGTCAACCTTGATTTGACCACCAATCTGACAGTTGTGGAGTCATGACCCACAGCTTGGAGACAAACACCTAATCTCGGCTGACATCTCAATGCAATACTGGGGAAATACTTTATTGTTTTTTGGCTGAGGTATTAAATCAAGGCCCCAAGTGATTCGCTTAGATGGTTAGAGAACACAAGTCAAAATTTGTTACATTTACTGCTGTTTAGTTATTCCACAACCAAGACCTAAAACAGATTATCTGGTCATTTGTAACATTGCTGTCTGCAAATTGACTGCCATGATTTCTACAAAAATAAAAATTGTTAGTTTAATGCTCTCTCGTAGATTTTGAAAATTGTGACAGAAATACAATTCTTCCTTTAAACAAAGATTAGTTAATATGGATGAGCTGGAGGCTCTTTTGGAAATTGGCAATTACGATATTGCGGGGATAACTGAGACGTGACTTCAAGTGGACAGGGCTTGGGAAATGAATATTCAAGGCTACACGTGCTATTGTAAGGACAGACTGACGGGCAGAGGGGGTGGAGTGGCCATGTTGGTAAAGGATGATATTCAGTCCCTTGCACGGGGGACCTAGAAATCAGGGGATGTAGTGTCAGTGTGGATAGAACTGAGAAATACTAAGGGTAAAAAGACTCTCTTGGGAGTTATCTACAGGCCCCCAGATAGTAGTCTGGATGTCGGATGTAAGTTAAAGCAGGAGGTGAAATTGGCCTGCTGCAAAGATGTTACTACAGTTGTTATGGGGGATTTCAACATGCAGGTAGACTGGGAGAATCAGGATGGCATTGGACCTCAAGAAAGAGACTTTGTGGAGTGCCTCCGAGATGGATTCTTAGAACAGCTGGTGCTGGAGCCGACCAGGGAGAAGGCAATCCTGGATCTGGTATTGTGCAACGAACCAGAATTGATCAGGGACCTCGAAGTGAAGGAGCCATTGGGAAGTAGTGACCATAATACAATAAGCTTCAATCTGCAATTTGAGAGGGAGAGGGTACAATCGGAAGTGACAATATTTCTGTTGAATAAAGGGAACTACGGAGCTATGAGGGAGGAGCTGGCCAAAGTTCAAGGGTGCAATACCTTAACAGGGATGACAGTGGAGGAACACTGGTGGATATTTCTGTGTATAATGCAGAAGTTGCAGGATCAGTTCATTCCAAAAAGGAAGAAGGATCTTAGGAGGAGGCATGGGTGGCCGTGGCTGACGAGGGAAGTTAAGAAACATATAAAGTCAAAAGAGAAAAAGTATAACATAGCAAAGATAAGTGGGAAAACGGAGGACTGGGAAGCTTTGAAAGAACAACAGAGGATTACTAAGGAGGAAATACGCAGAGAAAAAATGAGGTATGAAGGTAAACTGGCCAATAATATAAAGGAGGAGAGTAAAAGTTTTTTTTAGGTATGTGAAAGGCAAAAAAGTGTTAAGACTAAAATTGGGCCCTTGAAGACAGAAACAGGGGAATACATTACAGGGAACAAAGAAATGGCAGAAGAATTGAATTGGTACTTCAGATCTGTGTTCACTGGGGAAGACACAAGCAATCTCCCTGAGGTAACAGTGGCTGAAGGACCTGAACTAAAGGGAATTTATATTTGCCAGGAATTGGTGTTGGAGAGACTGTTAGGTTTGAAGGTTGATACGTTCCCGGGGCCTGATGGTCTACATCCCAGGGTACTGAAGGAGGTGGCTCGAGAAATTGTGGATGCGTTGGTGATTATTTTCCAGAGTTCGATAGATTCGGGATCAGTTCCTGCGGTTTGGAGGGTGGCTAATGTTGTACCACTTTTTAAGAAAGGTGGAGAGAGAAAGCAGGAAATTATAGACCAGTTAGTCTGACCTCAGTGGTGGGAAAGATGCTGGAGTCTATAATAAAGGATGAAATTACGACACATCTGGATAATAGTAATAGGATAGGTCAGAGTCAGCATGGATTTATGAAGGGGAAATCATGCTTGACTAATCTTCTGGAATTTTTTGAGGATGTAACTCTGAAGATGGACGAGGGAGATCCAGTAGATGTAGTGTACCTGGACTTTCAGAAAGCTTTTAATAAAGTCCCACATAGGAGGTTAGTGAGCAAAATTAGGGCGCATGGTATTGGGGGCAAAGTACTAACTTGGATTGAAAGTTGGTTGGCTGATAGGAAACAAAGAGTAGTGATAAATGGCACCATTTCAGAATGGCAGGCAGTAACCAGTGGGGTACCGCAGGGATCAGTACTGGGACCGCAGCTTTTTACAATATATGTAAATGATATAGAAGATGGTATCAGCAATAAAATTAGCAAATTTGCTGATGATACAAAGCTGGGTAGCAGGGTGAAATGTGATGAGGATGTTAGGAGATTACAGGGTGACCTGGACAAGTTAGGTGTGTGGTCAGATGCATGGCAGATGCAGTTTAATGTGGATAAATGTATGGTTATCCACTTTGCTGGCAAGAACAGGAAGGCAGATTACTACCTAAATGGAATCAATTTAGGTAAAGGGGCAGTACAGAGAGATCTGGGTGTTCTTGTACACGAGTCAATGAAGATAAGTATGCAGGTACAGCAGGTAGTGAAGAAGGCTAATAGCATGCTGGAGGAGAAAGTGAGGACTGCAGATGCTAGAGATTAGAGCTGAAAATGTGTTGCTGGAAAAGCACAGCAGGTCAGGCAGCATCCAAGGAACAGGAGAATCGACGTTTCGGACATGAGCCCTTCTTCAGGCTCATGCCCGAAACGTCGATTCTCCTGTTCCTTGGATGCTGCCTGACCTGCTGTGCTTTTCCAGCAACACATTTTCAGCTCCAATAGCATGCTGGCCTTCATAACAAGAGGGATTGAGTATAGAAGCGAAGAGGTTCTTCTGCAGCTGTACAGGGCCCTGGTGAGACCACATCTGGGAGTACTGTGTGCAGTTCTGGTCTCCAAATTTGAGGAAAGACATTCTGGCTATTGAGGGAGTGCAGCGTAGGTTCACGAGGTCAATTCCTGGAATGGCAGGATTACCTTACACTGAAAGACTGGAGCGACTGGGCTTGTATACCCTTGAGTTTAGAAGACTGAGGGGGAGGATCTGACTGAGACATATAAGATTATTAAAGGATTGGACACTCTGGAGGCAGGAAACATGTTTCCGCTGATGGGTGAGTGCCGAACCAGAGGACATAGCTTAAAAATACGGGGTAGACCATTTAGGACAGAGATGAGGAGAAACTTCATCATCCAGAGAGTGGTGGCTGTGTGGAATGCTCTGCCCTAGAGGGTAGTGGAGGCCCAGTCTCTGGATTAATTTAAGAAAGAGTTGGATAGAGCTCTCAAGGATTGTGGAATCAAGGGTTATGGAGATAAGGCAGGAACAGGATACTGATTAAGGATGATCAGCCATGATCATATTGAATGGTGGTGCAGGCTCGAAGGGCAGAATGGCCTATTCCTGTACCTATTGTCTATTGTCTAATGTCTAATATCAAGAATATGTGCACCAGCCACATTAGAAATCATAGCACAAATGTTCAATTAGAACAAAAATAAATTTGCCAAAGACAATCCAACTGGAGAATATAGTCACTCTTACATTTCTGAGCCCTTCGTTGCTGATTCTCTTCTCCTCCTCCTCCACCACCACTGCCTCTTTCCTACTAACTCATCTCTTTGCTTCAGCCTCTGCTTTTATCAAATTTCAAGTGCAAAAAGGTAGGCAGTACAATCCACAGTTAGTGTTCAGAAAACGGATCGCCTGTCCGAATATAAAATATTAAATCCAAGCCTGGGTTTTTGAAGGGGCCAAGGCCTTTGAGTTAAGGGTTAACTGAAGGCATTAAATTAATAATAAAATTGAGATTACATTCCCTACAGTGTGGAAACAGGCCTTTCGACACAAGTCCACACTGACCTTCCGAAGAATAACCCACCCAGTCCCACTTCCCTCTGACTAATGCACCTAACACTAGGGGAATTTAGCACGGCCAATTCACTTGACCTGCACATCTTTGGACTGTGGGAGGAAACCGGAGCACCCGGAGGAAACCCACGCAGACACAGGGAGAATGTGCAAACTCCACACAGACAGTTGCCTGAGGCTGGAATTGAACCTGGGACCCTGGTGCTGTGAGGCAGCAGTACTAACCACTGAGCCACCGTGCTGCCCACTTTAATGCAACAATTGTGAAATATAAATCATTGCAGTCATTACAAATTTGAATGGCTAATGAAAAACATGGGAATAGATCTTCTTTAAAAAAAAAGAAAAAGCATCCAGAAAGATGACATTATCCTTGGTTAAAATATACAAATCATGGGGGGAAAAAAGCAGTCATCTTGCTTTTAGCATTTTAAATATTCACCACACACATACTTGCAATACAAGGGACCTTTACAGCTTTCATCGAGGCACTTCACAGGAACATAACTAGATTAAAAGAAATGATACTCCACTAGAAAAGATGACATTAGGGCATGTGACCAAATCATTGGACATTGAATCATACAGCCCATTGAATATCCGTCATCCAATCCACACTAAGCCCACAATCCAGCACATGGTCCCATAGTCTTGAATGTTATGACATTTCAAGTCCTCATCCAGTTACATTTTGAAGGCTGAGGTTTCGTGCCTTTACAACCATCACAAGCAGTGCATTCCAGATTCCCAAACCCTGGGGTGAAAATAAAAGTTCTTCAAATCCTCTCAAACCTCCTGACCTTTCCCTTAACGTTATATCCCCTTGTTATTTACCCCTTGGCTAAGGGGAACAGCTGCTTTCTATTCACTCTGTCCACGTCCCTCAGCCTTATGCATGTATAGTTAAGTCCCCCCGCCAAACCTTCACTGCTTCAAAGAAAACAAGATGAGCTTATCCGATCTCTTCATAACTGAAGTGCTCCATCTCAGGCAACAGCCTGATGAATCTTGTCTGCATGCTACCCAGGGCAATTACATCCTTCCTATAGTACAGTGACAGGAACTGCATGTAGTTCTTCAACTGTGGTCGAACCAACATCCTATACAGTTCCAACGATAACTGCCCTGTTCTTATAATCTATGCCTTGAAAGATAAAGGCAAATGCCCTGTATGCTTTAATTATGCTTGTCCTGCCATTCCAGGCTCCAGTTAACAAACACCCAAAGATCCTTTTGTTCAAATGAGTTTCCTAGTGTCCTGTCAGTCATTAGTACTCCTCTGCCTTATCACTTCTCCCAAGGTGCATCACTTCACACTTATCAAGATTAAAAATTACACTGGCCACTGATCTGTCCATCTGACGAATCCATTCGTATCCTTTTGCAACCTAAGATTTTTTTCTTCATAGTCAACCATCCAGCCAATCTTCATGTCATCTGCAAAATTTACTTCTCATCCTCTCCAGACCCTCATCTACATTAGTTCTGAGGAAGGGTCACCAGATCCAAATTTTAAACAGACCTCTCTTCACAGATGCTGCTAGACCTGCTGAGCTTTTCTAGCAACTTCTGTTTTTGTTCCTCATCCATATCCAGTGGGCACTGGCTTCCAGTCACACAGTCTTCTATCACCACCCTCTGTCTCTTGCTACCAAGTTAATTTTGGACACAATTTGCCAAGTTATTCTGAATCCCATGTGCTTTTATCTTCTTTAACAGTCTCCCATGTCAGACTTTGTCAAAGGTATATAAGCTACATCAATCTTGTGTAAACATCCCAAAAATACTTGCAATGAGTTCTATTGCCAATTCAAAAGTAATTTACTCCTTGCAAAATGCATTGGAATATTTGCTTTTGGGGAAGTAATAAGTGCCTTACAAACATAGATCCTTCATTTCGAGGGCAACTGCAAAATTCCACAATGAAATGAGTGAATGGCAAATTTTGCTTTTTTACTCAAGGCAAGATGTTAGCTGAAGCAAGAGAAATAAATTCTTGAAATACTTCCTGTAATCTAGAAGCTTTCATCCAGTCTATAAACATGATAATTAAGCAACACAGTAGAAGAGGAATGCTCATGGTCTATCCCTGGATTAATTCATGGATTAAAACAAAAGATAATGCCTTGTAAAATGACTATAAATATATGTAGACCACTTAGTTTTATAATACAAAACTCAACTAACTGATAACTTAACCAACAGCAACAGAAACAAATAGCTTTTAAAACGAGAGGTGTGTATTTCTTAAACAAAACATAACTGAACGATTACCAGGAAATCAAAATGAACTAGGTCAGATTGAATACTGCACTTTTAAGCTTTCCAAACATTGAAAAACCTTGGATGTGGGTGACACGGAACACCCAGAAAAATCGATATTGTTTCATCAAACATGCAGCTGTACTGTGACAAAGTGCTCATTCATCAGCTGAGCCACACAGCAACATCTACTCATCAGTAACTATTTCCGTTGATGAGTCACACAAGTGTGGTTTAATACAAAGGGCAGCAATCCAAAGACACAGTGATTTTTCACTTTTTCCAGTAGCCTGAAACTACACTGAAGATTGTACGTTTCTGAAGAAACAACTTTAAAACGGTGATGACACACCGAAGTAGAAATACCCATTTGTTCTAACATGAAAAGAATCAGAAAATGTACTTAACGGTGGGCAAACAGTGGAATAGTTTTGTCAACCTCTTAACATGTGGGTGTCATTGGCTATGTGCAATAAACTTAAAGTGTTGCACGATTTTCATACTGAAAGCAGGTCACAAGAAAAAAATTGATGTCTAAAAGAAATCATTGTAAGAATTGAAAAATGGCACACAAAACAGATCATGCATGTGGCAGATAGAGTTGAACAGAGGATGCAGTAGTCTTAATAGAACCATGACAGAGGCCGGCAATAATGCTTTGATAGAAAAGACAAACTGAATTTAGCTCTACAGAAAATCAATGCAGAATCTTCTTTCTTCCTTTCTTATACCCCATCCATATCAAATACAGTGGTAACAAAATGTGAAATTATTTGTATAACTGGATCTCAAATAGGCAGCCTTAGAACATACAACAGAGCACAGGAACAGACCCTTTGGTCCACAAGGTTGTGCAGAAACATAACACCAAATTAAATTAACCCCTTCTGCCCACCCTTGGTCCAGATCCCTCTATTCCTTGCTTATTCACATACTTATCCAAAAGCCTCTTAAATTGCCTCTATCATTACCCCAGCAGAGTGTGCCAGACACCTACCACAAAAAAAACTTGCTTCTCACATTTCCTTTGAATTTTCCCATCTTACCTTAAATGCAAGCCCCCTAGTTTAGGCAACTTAACTCTTGGAAAAAGATTTTGACCATCAACTCTACCTTCGACTCGCATAGTTTTATAGACTTCTATCAGGTCTCCCCTCAGCCTCCACTGCTCCAGAGACAACAACCCTAGTTTGTCTAACCTCTCCTTATAGCTTACACCCTCTAATCCAGGCAGTATCCGAACAAACCTCTTCTGCACCTCTCCAAAGCTTCCACATCCTTTCCGTAGCATGGTGACCAGAAATGAACACAATACTCTAAGAGTGGCCTAACCAAAGTTTTAATGTGGCAATATGACTTTGACTCTTGTAATCAATGCCCCAACCAATAAAGGCCAGCATGCCATATGCCTTCCTCAGCACTATCTAATTGTGCGGCTACTTTCAGGGAGCTATGGACTAGAAGCCCAAGATTCCTCTGTATATCAATGCTGTACATGGTCCTGCCATTAACCATACACTTTCCCTTAACATTTGATCTCCCAAAGGCCACACCTCACATTTGCCTGTAATTTAAAAACTTTCCTGAATGAACCTCCCTGAGGGGATACTGGTCCCCGCACCAAATTCCTCCTGTATAGGTCACTCCTGCCCCAAGAGGTCCCAATGATCAAAGAACCTGAAAACCTGCCCTGGATTGGTGGTGCTGGAAGAGCACAGCAGTTCAGGCAGCATCCAAGGAGCAGTGGAATTGACGTTTCGGGCAAAAGCCCTTCATCAGGAATAAAGGCAAAGAACCTGCCTTTATTCCTGATGAAGGGCTTTTGCCTGAAACGTCGATTTAGCTGCTCCTTGGATGCTGCCTGAACTGGTGTGCTCTTCCAGCACCACTAATCCAGTATCTGGTTTCCAGCATCTGCAGTCATTGTTTTTACCACCCTGAAAACCTGCCCCTTGCACCAACTCCTTAGTCATACACTCATCTATTTTATTATTTCTAAACTTCCTAGCAGGTGGCCCCGGGGGTAATCCAGAGATTACAACCTTTGAGGTATTGCTCTTTAACCTACAGTCTGGCTCCCTGAATTCTTGGTGCAAGACCCCATTCCTCATTTGCCCATTGGAACCAAAATGTACCCTGACTGTTAGCTCATCATCCTCTCTTTTCAGATTATGTTTCACACTATAATTTGTGTAGTGTTACTAACAAAAGTCAAAAATATGTTCAAACTTTTATAACAAACAGCATGCAAGAGACATTAGAAAGAACACTGAATACCTGGGCTGGATAGTTGTCAATCATTGCTCTTAGGATTCACTCTATTTGAATGAGGTCCCCGGATGACCTCTGCATCCCAGAAAATGCTGAAGAGTGTTATAAGCAAGGGGATGGAAATGTGTTTTAAAAAAAATAAACTACCTTCATTGCAGAGCAGGTTACTCAACAGAAACAAAAATAAAAGCGTATTAACAAAAAAATGGTCACTCGGCCCTTTCAAGTCCACTCCACCATTCAATAAGACCGCGATTGATCTACCTCAAATACATCTTTTCACAATTCCGATATCTCTAGATTCCCTTAGTATCAAAAAAGGTATCAATCTCTACCTTGGATGCGGTCAGTAACTGAGCATTCAGAACTCTTTGGGCTTGTGAATTCCAAAGATTCAAAACGCTTTGCACAAAATCTTCTCATTTGAATTCTCGATAGCTTGTTCCTTATTCTAAAGCTCTGATTCTTAGTTCTAGCTTCATTAAAGAGAAGCATTCACAGGTTTCTACTATAAAAAGCTTCTTTAGAAATTCATATGTTACAATGAGATCACCTTTAATAGAGTTTTGACAAAAGGACATCTTCCCATAAAAGGTAGCAATTTGCAAAATCTTTGGAGAAACAAACAAATAATCTTAAAGTAATTCCAGTATTTTATGTTTTTAATTCTAGTAAATATATAGTTCTATTCAATCTCTTAGTAGGACAATCCCCTTCTCTTCGGGATCAGTCCAGTGAAACTTTGGATTATCTTCAAGGAAGTTTGAGTGGCATGGTGACTCAGTGGTTACCACAGATGTTTCACAGCGCTAGGGACCCAGGTTTGATTCCACGCGCCGGCTCTGTGGAGTTTGAATATCCTTCCAGTGTCTGCATGAATTTCCTCCAAGTGCTCCGGTTTCCTCCTACAGTCCAAAGATATGCAAGTTAATTAGATTGGCAATACTAAGTTGCACATAGGTGTCCAAGAATGTGCAGGCTAGGTGGATTAGCCACGGGAAATTTGGGGCTATGTGGATACGGTGGGTCAGGTCCGAGAGGGATGCTCTTTGCAGGGTCGGTGTCGACTCGATAGGCCGAATGGCCTAGGATCTGAAAACTGCATAAGGCTGAGGTAACCAGCTGTTAGCAGGAACAACCATTTAACATATGCTCTTATTAACTTAGGTGGCAATAAAATGGCTTCTCAATGCACATATGACAAAATGGCTTCTAGGCTGCAAAATTGACAATTCTACTAAAAGCCACATAAAACGGTTTTTAACCCTGCTACAGCTGCATAATTGACTAACCACAGTCTGCCTCAAAGATTAGCAGACAATTCTTCCTTTACAGCATAGAAATAACAAGCCTAAAAAGCTGGTGATCCTAACTGAACTTCAAGTGCAGGTGCAAGGATTCTGCGCGTGAGATAACAGTGGCTTGAATGTTGGAAAATAAAGTTGATTCCCAGGAATATCATTGTGCTGAGTTACTGTCAATAAAGCTATTTCGTTAATTGATTAGTAATTGTCTGAATTTACTATACAATTATGGCCTGAAAAATATACAATTGTCTTTGTTTTAAGCCACATCCACAGCTCTTCTGAGGAACTTGGAAGTATTTAACCTCTGTTTCTGGACGAGCTGTGTCTGGCCATATGAGAAATAAAGTGTAAAGTCTTAAAGGACCAAACCGATTGAGAATGCTTTTTGATCGATCATGGAACAGAGAGATCCCCACCCCCGGGGAGTCTAGACCTTCAGATACGGTGAGTCAGGTCTGGGTGGAATGCTCTTCGCAGGGTCGGTGTCAACTCGATAGGCTGAATGGCCTGCTTCCACACTGTATGTATTCTATGAGGTCAAAGGTACTCCGTCTGTGGTCTCACCAAAGCCCTTTTTAATAGAAGGATAATTTGTACTCTAGTTTCTTTTTAATAAAAGGCCAACATACTACTTTCTGTGGTTATCATTCCACCCGATACTACTGTAATACTGAACAAAATGGGATCCTAGAGTAAATCTGTCAAATATTTGCAAATTTGGTTTCTGTATTGGTCAGTCACTGAACACTCCACACCACACACCACATTGTCAGTTAGTGTACTTTTAATAAAACACAAGTTCATCACACAAAAGAAAAAAAAAAGCTTTGAGACAATTTGGAAAGACTTCATAAAAGCAAATTGATTCAATCCTTCTTCTGACCAATATCCTTTATAGACACCGAACCCCAGTTAAGAATCACTCTGAAATTCACTCTATCATCTTACAATGTGATGTGGTTGCAAACATTTCCTTTCAGTGAACACACACACACACACACACACACACACACACACACAGAGAGTAATTCATTAACTTTTCGCTTTCTTTTGACAACTTTGAAAATGCCAAACAGCGCACTGGTTGGTATTAATCTTTTTCAAACTGGACCTTTTTCTGGCCTCTAACAACTCTTTCTCTGCGTCCAAAAAAAAGGTCAACTTCATAAACATTTCAGCAACTGTCTCAACAGTGGCTTGTCTAGTCAGTTTAAGTCACATGACTTCTTGGAAATGCTATTTTGAAATCACTGTTCAAAATGACTAACTTTTTTTTGAGAAAGTGAACTTCATTTATAATATGTTAGTGGCAAGAGGATAAAAGGGAAAAAGAGAAAGGCATATTAGGGACCCAAGTAGCAAACTGTAGGTGGGGCCAGAATACGTAAGAAGTTTTAAATTCGTACTTTACACCTGAATTCACGACTGAAAAGAAGAAAATTGGTATAGAAAACACACACACACAAAAAAAAAAGAGGACTGCCATATACTTGAACAAATTATAACTGAGAAGGAGATAGCATTAGCAGTTTCAGTGATCTTAAAGTTAGATAAGTCTCCAGGACTAGATGAGATGTATCCCAGCTTGCTGCACGAGACAAGGGAGGAGATTGCAGGACACCTGACATCCATTTTCAAAACCTCCGTGAACACAGGAGAGGTGCAGTGGACTGACAGACAATTAATGTGGTATCATATTCAAGAAGAATGGCTACAATAAACCAAGGTACTATGGGTTGTAAGTCTAACATTAGTGCTAAGGAAACTCCTGGAAAAAATTCTGAGGGTTAGAATTAATCTCAACTTGGAGAGATAATGATTAATTAAGTATATTCAGCATGGCTTTGCCAGGAGAGACCATTTTCAGTAGGCTTTATTGAGTTTTCAGGAGTTGGCGAGATGTGTAGTTGGAGGTAATGGACCTCAAAAGGCTTTTGACAAAATCTTGCCTTGGGAAACTGATCAACAAGAGCCCATGGAATCCAGGGCAGATGGCAAAACATATTTAAAAAAATAAAAATCAGCTTATGGCAGGAGTCAGGGATGATGGTCAAAAGTTGTTTTTGTGACTGGAAGCCTGGTATTCAGCAGTGTATCACAGGCTTTGGTGGTGGGTCTTTTGCTGTTTGTAATGTACATAATTATCTAGAATTGAATGCAGGAGAACTGATCAAAAAATTTGCAGATTACACAAACATTGCTGGTGTGGTAAATAGTGAGGAGGAAAGCTTTAGATGTCAGAATGATATAGGCAGACTGGTCAGATAGGTAAAACAATGCAAATGGAATTTAATCCCGAAAAGAAAGAGATGACTATTTTGGGAGGACTAACAAGGCAATGGGTAAATAATGAATGGAAGGATCTTAAGACAGTTATTGATGTGTTTGTCCACACATCTTTGAAGACAACTGGTGGATAAAGTGATTAAGGCACCATAAAACTGTATACTTAGGGCCATAGCCAGAGTATTGTGTGCAGTTCTGATTGCCACACCATAGGAATAATGTGATTATGCTGGAGAAGGTACAGAGCAGATTCATCAGGATGTTGCCTGGGCTGGATTTTTTTCCGCTCTCAAGACAGACTAGATAGGTAGGGGTTGCTCTTCTTTAGAGCAGAGAAGGCTGAGTAGAAATCTGATTGAAGTGTACAAAATTATGAAGATCATAGATAAGGTAGATCGAAAGAAATTTTCCCATGAGGAGGGATTAATAAGCAGGGGCATTGATTTAAGGTGAAGGGCTACAGGTTTAGACGGGATTTAAGGAAGAATTATTTTTGTAATCCACATGGTGATGAGTATCTGGAGGTCGCTGCCTGAAAGCGTGGTACAGGCAGGCATCCTCAAGACATAGAATAGAACAGAACTCCAACAGAAATCTCTACCCTCAAGACATTTTAGTAACATCTAGACAAATACCTGAAACACCACTGTATACAAGGCTGCAAGCAAGTGCTGGAAAAATAGACCTAGGTACCGAATGATCAGCATGGACACAATTGGTCCAGTGTGTGCTGGAGGGCTTCCTGACACAGTATGTAGACAGACCTACAAGGGGCGAAGCCACGTTAGATTTAGAACTGGGTAACGATCCTGGCCATGTGTTAGATTTGGAAGTAGGTGAGCACTTTGGAGACAGCAATCACAATTCTGTCAGGTTTACTTTAGGTGATGGAAAGGGATAAGTGTACTCCACTGAGCAAGAGTTACAGCTGGGGGAAGGGAAATTACGATGCAATTAGGAAAGATTTAGGAAGCGTAGAATGGGGAAGGAAACTGCAGGGAATGAGCACATTAAAAATGTGGAGCTTATTCAAGGAAAAGCTCCTGTGTGTCCTAGATAAGGATGTACCTGCCAGGCAGGGAGGAAGATATAGAACGCGTGAGCCGAGTTTTATTAAGGAAGTGGAATCCCTGGTCAAAAAGAAGGCTTATGTTAGGACAAAATGTGAAAACTCAGTTAGGGCACTTGACTGTTACAAGGGAGTCAGGAAAAACCTAAAAAGAGAGCTCAGAAGAGCCAGGAGGAGACGTGAGAAGTTGTTGGTGGATAGGATCAGGGTTAACCCTAAGGCTTTCCATAGGTACGTCAGGAATAAAAGAATGAAGAGAGTGAAATTAGGGCCAATCAAGGATAATAGTGGGAAGTTGTGTGTGGAGTCAGAGGAGATAGGGGAAGCACTAAATAAATATTTTTCGACAGTATTCACTATAGAAAATGAAAATGTTGGTGAGGAAGATACAGAGATATGTGCATCTAGACTAGAAGAGATTGAGGTTCACAAGGAAGAGGTATTAGAAATATTGCAGAGTGTGAAAATAGACAAGTCCCCTGGGCCGGATGGGATCTATCCTAGGATTCCCTGGGAAACAAGGGAAGAGACTGCCGAGCCTTTGGCATTGATCTTCAAATCATCATTGTCTACAGGAATAGTGCCTGAGGACTGGAGGATAGCAAATGTGGTTCCCTTCTTCAAAAAGGCAGACCAGTGAGTCTCACTTCAGTTGTTGGTAAAGTGTTGGAAAAGGTTATAAGAGATAGGATTTATAACCATCTAGAAAAGAATAATCTGATTAGGGACAGTCAGCACGGTTTTGTGAAGGGTAGGTTGTGCCTAACGAATCTTATTGACTTTTTTGACAAAGTGACCAAACAGGTAGATGAGAGTAAACTGGTTGATGTGGTGTATATGGATTTCAGCAAAGTGTTTGAGAAGGCTCCCCACAGTAGGCTATTATACAAAATGTGGAGGAATGGGATTGTGGGAGACATAGCAGTTTGGATCAGTAATTGGCTTGCTGAAAGAAAACAGAGGGTTGTAGTTGATGGAACATGTTCATCTTGGTCTCCAGTTACTAGCGGCGTACCGCAAGGGTCGGTGTTGGGTCCACTGCTGTTCGTCATTTTTATAAATGACATGGATGAGGGTTTAGAAGGGTGGGTTAGTAAGTTTGCGGACGACACTAAGGTCGGTGGAGTTGTGGATAGCGATGAAGGATGTAGTTGGTTGCAGAGAGACATAGATAGGATGCAGAGCTGGGCTGAGAGGTGGCAAATGGAGTTTAATGTGGACAAGTGTGAGGACTTGTGACTTTGGATGGATTAACCTGAATGAAAAGTACTGGGCTAATGGTAAGATTCTTGGGAGTGCAGATGAGCAGAGAGATCCATGTACACAGATCCCTGAAAGTTGTCACCCAGATTGACAGGGTCATTAAGAAGGCATACAGTGTTTGGCCTTTATTAAAGGAGGGATCTAGTTCCAGAACCAGAAGGTTATGCTGCAGCTGTACAAAGCTTTGGTATGGCCACACTTGAGTATTGGGTACCGTTCTGGTCACCGCTTTATAAGAAAGATGTGGAAGCTTTGGAAAGGGTGTAGAGGAGATTTACTAGGATTAGATTAGATTAGATTAGATTACCTACAGTGTGGAAACAGGCCCTTCGGCCCAACAAGTCCACACCGCCCCGCCGAAGCGTAACCCACCCATACCCCTACATCTACATCTACATCTACATCTACATCTACATCTACATCTACATCTACATCTACATCTACATCTACATCTACATCTACATCTACATCTACATCTACATCTACCCCTTACCTAACACTACAGGCAATTTAGCATGGCCAATTCACCTGACCTGCACATCTTTGGACTGTGGGAGGAAACCGGAGCACCCGGAGGAAACCCACGCAGACACGGGGAGAACGTGCAAACTCCACACAGTCAGTCGCCTGAGGCGGGAATTGAACCTGGGTCTCCGGCGCTGTGAGGCAGCAGTGCTAACCACTGTGCCACCGTGCCGCCCATAGGATGCTGCCTGGTATGGAAGGAATGTCTTACGAGGAAAGGCTGAGGGCCTTGAGGCTGTTCTCATTAGAGAGAAGGTTGATAGGTGACTTAATAGAGACATACAAGATAATCTGAGGGTTAGATAGGGTGGTTAGGGAGAGCCTTCTTCCAAGTATGGGAACAGCAAATGAGGGGACACAACTTTAAAGTGAGGGGAGATAGGTATAAGACAGATGTCAGAGGTAGTTTCTTTACTCAGTAGTAAAGGTATGGAATGCCTTGCCTGCAATGGTAGTAGATTCGCCAAGTTTAAGTGCATTTAAGTCATCATTGGACAGACATATGGACGTCCATATGTCTGTCCAATGTGCGAGAAACAGCGGAGGTAAGACGAACTCAGAAGACTGCAGATAAAGTAAGTCAGTTTTTATTAAAATTTCTTATCAGTAGCGGGCAGCGGTGTTTTTCTCTTTCACAGAAGGAGCGGGAGCAGCGGAGGAAGTGACGGGGACCAGAGGGGTAGCCAGGAAGGTAAGCAGCGAGTATGAAATGGCCGTTGGCGTTGTATTTAAGTGCGAACAGCAGCAGAGAATGAGCGGGAGCAGCAGAGGAAGTGACGTGGACCAGAGGGGCAGCCGGGAATGCAAGGCGGCTAAACCAGAGACTCTACTACTGCAGTGTCTCCCACCCGCCCTCCTCCTCTAACCTAGTTAATAAATAGGAAGAGCAGGAGCGACGACCAGGGGACTGCCAGTAATATATCTGGGCAGTGGCTGAACCAGAGACACTACACGTATTGTGTCTCCCACCTCCCCCCCGCCACCCACCACTCCTCTAACCAAAACAGGACTCTGGTTTGTTAAGGTAAGGACTTACTATTTCTTTAATCGGTGAATGGTTAAAAATTTACTTTATATGGCTTATCTATTAATTGGTTTTTAGAAAAAGACTATAGCAGAGGGGTATCAGAAAGTATTTTAACTCAAACCTATACAAAGTAATAAAGTAATTAACTAAGCAGAGATGGCTGGGCAGGTGATGTGCTATAGCTGTATGATGTGGGAGCTGGCTGATCCCATTGGGAATGGCAGTGACCACATCTGCAGCAAGTGTTGGTTGCTGGAAGAACTCCGGCTCAGTTGATGATCTGGAATCTGAGCTTCAAACACTGCGGCACATCCGGGAGGGGAAGAGTTACCTAGACGCTTTGTTTCAGGAGGCAGTCACACCTGGAAGATTAAGTAATTCACATTCAGTTAGTGATCAGGGACAGAGTGTGACTGTAAGTGAGGCAGGCAGGGGGAACTTGAGTTCAGGAGTGCAGGGGCCTCAGCCCTCGACCTTGTCCAACAGGTATGAGATTCTTGCTCCCTATACGGATGAGGAAAAGGGCTCTGGACAGGATGAGCCAGCTGACCACAGCACCATAGTGCAGAAGTCCATTCAAGAGGGGGGAGCAAAAAGCTGTTATAGGGGATTCTATAATTAGGGGGACAGATCGTATCCTATGCAAGCCGGATTGGGAGTCTCACATGGTGTGTTGCCTGCCTGGTGCCAGGGTGCGGGACATCTCCGACAGGCTTGAAAGGATATTGGAGCGGGAGGGGGAGGATCCAGTTGTTGTGGTCCACATTGGGACTAACAACATAGGCAAAGCTAGGGGTGGAGGACCTGTTTGGGGACTATCAAGCACTAGGGAGAAAATTGAAATACAGGTCCTCAAGGGTCATAATCTCCGGATAACTGCCTGAGCCACGTGCCAATTTGCATAGGGATAAGAAAATTAGGGAAGTAAACACGTGGCTAAGGAATTGGTGTGGGAAAGAGGGATTCCATTTCATGGGGCATTGGCATCAGTTTTGGAACCGGGGGGGGGGGGGGGTAATCTGTACCGTTGGGACGGTCTCCACCTGAACCGATCTGGTACCAATGTTCTAGCGAAGAGGATAAATAGGGTGGTTAGTAGGACTTTAAAAACTTCTGAGGTGGGGGGGGGGGGAAGAAGGGAAAGTGAAAGCGACAGGAAGTATGGAGTTAAATGGAAAGATAAGCAGGAGGATAGCATGTATGCAGGTGGATTTAACCTTGAGGCAGATTAGGAATGCAACAGAAGGATAACTTAGGACATCTTATGACTTCCAATATCTCTAATGATACGAATGTTAGCATTAAGGCACTTTACCTGAATGCTCGTAGCATTCGTAACAAAGTAGATGAACTAACGGCACAGATCATCGTGAATGATTATGATGTGGTAGGCATCACAGAGACATGGTTGCAGGGGGTTCAGGACTGGCAGTTAAACATCCAAGGATTTACAACTTATCGAAAAGACAGGGAGGCGGGCAGAGGGGGCGGAGTGGCCTTGTTAGTCAAGAACAAAATTAAATCTATGGCACTGAATGACATAAGGTCGGATGATGTGGAGTCTGTGTGGGTGGAATTGAGGAACCACAAAGGCAAAAAAACCATAATGGGAGTTATGGTCAGGACCAGAGGCGCAACATGTACCGAGAAATAGAAAAGGCATGTCAGAAAGGCAAGGTCACGGTGATCATGGGAGACTTCAATATGCAGGTGGACTGGGGAAATAACGCTAACAGTGGATGCAAAGAAAAGGAAATTCTTGGAATGCTTACAGGCTGGCTTCTTGGAACAACTTGTCATGAAGCCCACAAGGGAGCAGGCTATTTTGGACCTAGTGCTATGTAATGAACCAGACTTTATAAAAGATCTTAAAAGTAAGGGAACACTTAGGAAGAAGCGATCATAAAATGGTAGGAGTTCAGTCTGCAGTTTGAAAGAGAAGGCAAAATCAGATGTAATGGTGTTACAGTTAAACAAAAGGTAATTACAAGGGCATGAGTGAGGAACTGACGAAAATCGACTGGAAGCAGAGCCTAGCAGGGAAGACAGTAGAACAAAAATGGCAGGAGTTTGTGGGTATAATTGAGGGCACAGTACAGGAGGTTCATCCCCAAGAAGAGAAAGATTATCCGGGAAGGGATTAGACAGCCATGGCTAACAAAGGAAGTCAGGAAATGTATCTAAGAAAAAGAGATCCTATAAAGTGACTAAGAGCACTGGGAAATCAGAAGATTGGAAAGGCTACAAAAACAGAGGATAATAGAGAGAAATAAGGAAGGAGAGGATCAAATATGAAGGTAGGCTAGCCAGTAATATTAGAAGTGATAGTAAAAGTTTCTTTCAATACCTAAGAAACAAACGACAGGCAAAAGTAGACATTGGGCCACTTCAAACTGATGCTGGAAGCCTAGTGATTGGAGATAAGGAAATAGCTGGAGAACTTAACAAGTACTTTGCGTCAGTCTTCACAGTGGAAGACATGAGTAAAATCCCAACAATTAAAGGGAGTCAGGGGGCTGAGTTGAGTATGGTTGCCATTACAAAAGAGATAGTGCTAGAAAAGCTAAAAGGTCTTAAAATTGACAAATCTTCTGACCCCGATGGGCTACATCCTAGAGTTCTGAGGGAGGTGGCTGAGGAAATAGTGGAGGCATTGGTTGAGATCTTTCAAGAGTCACTGGAGTCAGGGAAAGTCCCGGATGATTGGAAGACCACTGTTGTAATCCCATTGTTCAAGAAAGGATCAAGATAAAAGATGGAAAATTCTTGGCCAATTAGCCTAACCTCGGTTGTTGGTAAAATTCTAGAATCCATCGTTAAGGAGGAGGTTTCTAAATTCTTGGAAGAGCAGGTTCGAATTAGAACAAGTCAACATGGATTTAATAAGGGGAGGTCGTGCCTGACAAACCAGTTAGAATTCTTTGAAGAGGTGACAAGTAGGTTAGACCAGGGAAACCCAGTGGATGTGGTCTATCTAGACTTCCAAAAGGCCTTTGATAAGGTGCCACACGGGAGGCTGCTGAGTAAGGGGAGAGCCCATGGTGTTCGAGGTGAGCTACTAGCATGGATTGAGGATTGGCTGTCTGACAGAAGGCAGAGAGTTGGGATAAGAGGTTCTTTTTCAGAATGGCAGCTGGTAACAAAGCGGTGTCCTGCAGGGCTCAGTGTTGGGGCCGCACTGTTCACGTTTATATAATAATGATCTGGATGAAGGGACTGGGGGCATTCTAGCGAAGTTTGCCAATGATACGAAGGTAGGTGGACAGGCAGGTAGTACTGAGGAAATGAGGAGGTTGCAGAAGGATCTAGACAGTTTGGGAGAGTGGTCCAGGAAATGGCTGATGAAGTTCAATGTGAGCAAATACGAGGTCTTGCACTTTGGAAAAAAAGAATACAAGCATGGACTACTTTCTAAACGGTGAGAAAATTCATAAAGCCGAAGTACAAAGGGATCTGGGAGTGCTAGTCGAGGATTCTCTAAAGGTAAACATGCAGGTTGAACCCGTGATTAAGAAAGCGAATGCAATGTTGTCATTTATCTCAAGAGGGTTGGAATATAAAAGCAGCGATGTGCTACTCAGACTTTATAAAGCTCTCGTTAGGCCCCATTTGGAGTACTGTGTCCAGTTTTGGGCCCCACACCTCAGGAGGGACATACTGGCACTGGAGCGTGTCCAGCAGAGATTCACACGGATGATCCCTGGAATGGTAGGTCTAACATACGAGGAACGGCTGAGGATCCTGGGATTGTATACATTGGAGTTTAGAAGGTTAAGGGGAGATCTAATAGAAACTTACAAGATAATACATGGCTTGGAAAGGTGGAGGCTAAGAAATTGTTTCCGTTAGGCGGGGAGACTAGGACCCGTGGGCACAGCCTTAAAATTAGAGGGGGTCAATTCAGAACAAAAACGTGGAGACATTTCTTCAGCCAGACAGTGGTGGGCCTGTGGAATTCATTGCCGCAGAGTGCAGTGGAGGCCGGGACGCTAAATGTCTTCAAGGCAGAGATTGATAAATTCTTGATGTCACAAGGAATTAAGGGCTACGGGGAGAATGCAGGTAAGTGGAGTTGAAATGTCCATCAGCCATGATTAAATGGCGGAGTGGACTCGATGGGCCGGATGGCCTTACTTCCACTCCTATGTCTTATGGTCTTACATGGAATAGTGTAGGTGGGATGGGCTTCAGATTAGTATGACAGGGCGGCGCAACAGAGGGCCGAAGGGCCTGTACTGCGCTGTAATGTTCTATGTTCTATAATAGGTTCAGGGACCTCTTTCCATGCTGTAAATTGGACATTAAAACGCAACATCTCTAACAGCTTGGCTCAGGACACATCATTCTGGTTTCAAAATCTGGTCGTTCTGAGTGCAAACCTCATTCCAGCATTTCAACAAATAATCTAAACTGGATTACAGCACTGTAGGAGTGTTATGCTGAAATCTGATCGATGCTAGAATACTAATGTTATTTGCTGAAGGAAATCCATGGTCTCTAACAATATTCTTTCTTCACCAATACCATCATAAATCTCATTGCTATGTATAAATTGTCAGCTCCATCTGCATACCCAACAGTAAATTCAACTGTAAAAAGAGAGATTGCGAAGGTGATAAAAAAAAAATGCACATATTTCTTCTCCTGCATTTTTCTCCTAGCTGAAGGTATCACAACTAATCTAACTTAAATGATCTATTTAGCCTAAAGGACACTTTAGAAAATCTGCTAATCATTACATTTGGCCCATCCATATTTGCACTAGAATTGTGTAAGTTAATATCAATCTTTACTGGGGCAGCTTTGACTCAGCAGTGTAAAACAGCAACGTATACGATGATATAACAGTAATATTGGCAGTCATGTGCTACTTTCCAAGAAGCACACACACCATATCAGAGAGGGGTATTACTTTACAGTAGAATATGTATAGCAGTGCAAGTAAAAGGAATTTTACAGAAACCTACCAGAGTCAGATCACTGTCACTCTTAGATAGATTATTCCTTCCTAATATGTACTAGGCCAGAAGTTACCAAAAGAGACATTCAGATACAATCAATTTAACATAACATTAGTTTCAAGGACAAAACCCATGTGGCACAAATGAAAGAGAGGTGTTCTTCAATGAAGAAAACTTGAAAAAACGTTTCTAAGAAATGGTCATAATGTCAGCACCATTTGAGCAGTTGCTGTCTCTTCTGCAGCCATTTAAGAACCTTTGGCAGACCAGTATAAAGAGATTTGGAAATGTCAATTCCAGAGTGATCAAACAATTCTGGCTTCTGAAAATTGCAGAAGCACCAGGTTAATGCGTTACTGTTGGCAGTGGAGATCAGTGCAGATGACACTCTCTTGAAAAGTTAGAAGATTTCGCTGCAGATTTTGAAACTATTCGAAAGCATTCGGTGCATAGTTCAGCCCAAACCAGAACATTCGAAGCAACTACCTGTGATTTGGTGGTCCTCAATTCCATTGAATTGTTCCTTAATGATCAATAAATGTTAGCCAGTTGTTGTGATTATGGTGCATTGAACGATCAACTCATTTGCAAACAAGCAATGAAAAGCTGTAAGACATAAGGCAATATAAAAAAATTGAAAAAAAAAACAGCAATTTCGGTTTTTGTTCCAAATTTCCAACATTTGAAGTTCTTAGTCTTATTTTGTGTAAAACCTGGGCAAGTGGTCCAATATTTTAGGAAGCTGAACAGTATGAGCAAAAACAGGCCACAATCTATGGCTATAATCAAGGCTTTCGATGAGTCCATTAGTTTGGTGGACTTGAAAGCGACAGCCTGCACAAAAAAAGGCAAAAAGCAGGAAACGCTGTGGCATCCATTTTAAAGCACTAATGCTATAGAACAAGAAATAAACACAGTAGGCAAGATCGCATAACAGAGGGTCAAAATGTTTCCAATGTAGGGAAACAGGGCACTTAAAACAGTTCTGCAAATCCTCTATATAAAGAGTGACAATAATCTGACTCTGGTAGGTTTCTGCAAATTCCTTTTACTTGTACTCTACCGTGAAGTAATACGTATTCTACCGTGAAGTAATACCCCTCTCTGATATGGTGTGTGTGTAATTAAGAGAAGCAAGAAACGTTATGGAAAGCCAAAAATTCAAGATATTTAAAAAATTAGAAACAAATACAGATTTCCTAGGTGAAACAAAAGATCCAAGAACAAAAAGGTTAGGCAGCCATTAAAGTATTCAAAACACAATTCAAACTTGACTCTTGCTCATGTTATGGGTCCTGTTCCAACAGTTATGGAAACTGTTCAAATTGCAAACAAAAAAGATCAAGCTACTATTTTTCACCAAATTGAGGAAGATCTTTATAGAGCAGAAAATGCATATGTGCAAATGTAGCTCCTGAAGCAAGATAAAAGTTCTGCAGCAAGATAATGGGACCATCATTCTACTAAAAAATTCTCAGAGCCGTTTCGGGGGCTAGGTAGGCTTTAACACGAATTTGCTGCTTCAAGTTACTAAACCTTTACGTTAGGTGATCACAAACAAGTGCAAAACTTGGAAAAGTATCAACATGAAGAAAAGATGATCTGGTATAATTCCAGACAATATGAAAATTCTACCAACTTTAAACCATATTTTTTGATTCATACCCCAGTGTGAAAATTTGCAAGTATAATTGTTAGAACATTCACAATCGTATCTCACACAAATCCTTGGAACATTCAGGAGAAACAGAAATGCTTTATAATTCTGGCAATCTGTGTAATGTGTTTGAATATCTCAAACGTTGGGATGATGACAGGAAGATTACATTAATCATCTAATTGATTAGTGATCCAGTCAGTGATTGGATTGAAGGTAATTACCCTGGATAAATGTTGACCAGAACCAGATCAGAGAGAGGTGCAAAAGCACTGTAAAGGTTTGATCTTATAAACTGCACAATGCACATTCCAGCTGGGAGAAATAGGTTTTTTAGATTTCTACTTTGGAAAAAAAACTGATTTTAATCTGTGTACGTATTATAGCGATTTACGTACCAAGGTACCCAAACTGCATTAAAATAAAAGCAAACTACTGCAGATGCTGGAATCTGAAACCAAAAGAGAAAATGCTGGAAAATCTCAGCAGGTCTGGCAGCATCTGTAAGGAGAGAAAAGAGCTGACGTTTCAAGTCTAACTGACCCTTTGTCAAAGCTGCATTGCTTGTCCACAGCCCTTTGAAATATTTCTTCAAATCTAAGAAACTACATACTGGATCCAAATTGATGAGTTCACATAATTTCTGTAGTTGTACTCACACAGTTAATCTATGCCCATTTGTAACTTCTGACCTTTATAAACTTGCTGTTCTTTTTTCGCTCAAAATTGCTTTTTATTATTGTCACATGTACTGAGATACAATGAAAAGTATTGCTTTGCGTGCTAACCTGCACAAATCATATTACATAAGTGCATCAGGGTAATAGAACAGAATACAGAATGGTATTACAGTTACTGAGAAGGTACAGAGAAATATAAACTCTACTATATGAGACGTCTGAGTAGGAGGTATGAATCTGGTAACAACTGGGAAGTTGTTGCTGAATCTGTTGGTACCAAAGTTTTCAAACTTTTACATCTTCTGCCTGATGGAAGGGAGTGGAAGAGAGTATAACCAGAGTGGGATGGGTCTTTGATTATGGTGGCTATTTTCCCACGGCAGTGGGAAGTGCAGACAGTGTCATTGGAAGCAAGGTTGGTTTCGTGATGCAGAGGACTATGTTCACAACTCTAATTTCTTGTGATCTTGGGCAGGGGTTACCTAGCATGTACAAACTTTAAATGAACTTTAACTGTTTCCTTTGATCAGACAGAGCTTTTTGCCACGACCCCGTAAGCTCTGTGAGGTATGTGTTAAAAGTTTCTCCAGAAAGCCTGTACGGTGTTTAATAACCTTGATTGTTAGTTCACAGAAGTTGGTGTGTTGCAGTTGCATCAAGTGTGTAAGAACCTCAAGAGTAAAAGAACCCAATACATAAGCTCTCTCTTTTCTGTACTCTCTGGTCTTTGATTGAGATCCAACCCAGTACAGTGGAGTTATCAGCAAATTTGTAAATGGAATTAGATCGAATTTGACCACACAGTCGTGAGTGTGTAAGGAGTATAATAAGGGCTGAATAGGCAGCCTTGCAGAGTACTGGTGTTGAGGATTACCATGGAGGAGGTGCTATCGCCAAACCTTACTAATTGCAGTCTGCGGGTCAGGAAATTGAGGATCCAGTCACAGAATGAGGACTAGATCTTGGAGTATGGAGCTGATTTGGTTGGAATTATGGTGTTGAAGGGGGAGCGAGGGTCAGTAAATGGCAGACAAAAATAAAAATTGCGAGGAAAGCTGAACAGATCTGGCAACAACTGTGGAGAGAAATCAGAGTTAACAATTCAGGTAGTGTGATCCTTCCTCAGAACTGGGGTGAGGCAAGATACTCTTTGGACAGTTGGTGTAGACTTGATGGGCGAATGGCCTCTATCTAGACTGTAGGCTATGATTTTAAAAAGGATATTTCCTTTATCCTTTCCCACTGTCGAACTAATACTGGCCTGTGTCACAAAGTCACCTCCAACTCTGTGCTTTTTTTAAAAAGCCATCTCATATCCTGAATCTGAAGGAAATTGAAAAATTATGAACAACAAATCTAATTTTTCTCATACATTTTTCTTTAAATCTGTGGTGGAAGCCACCAGGTGCTGGAGATTAATCTAACCACTTCAGAATACTTGGAGGGCATGAAAGGCATTGTATAAACGCAAATCTTTTCTATGTTTCTTCAGTAATAATTGTTGCCAACTGCAAGTTCTAGTGATGGTGGAATGGGAAGATTCCTGTGAAGGAGGGGACGGAGTTGGTGTGAGGGGGAAAGGAGGAGGATGGTGACTGTACTGGCATGGGTTGGATGAGAGAATTCGGAGGGAGAGGATATGATAAGAATTCTTTAACTACGATAAAACAGTGGGGACAATTATTCAATACATTATGGTAAAGCCATTCTTTGTACTAAAAGTGAAGACCTCTAGATTTGCATGAAAACATTTGAAAAATGCTGTCAATTAAAACAATAAACCAGCACTGGTTCTTTCACTGAAGATAACAGGCTACACCTTCCAGGATGTTTACACAGTAACTACCATTCACATGCAACTGTATAAACTTCACTTCAGCCATAATATTGCAATAAAACTTGCATACTAAACTGGGATTTCACAATGGAATAAAATTGGAATTTATGAACTTTTTCTTCAATGATAGATGCTAAAATTATAAACAGGCAGATTTTGAGAAATAATAGTATTACTTGAGAAATAAATCATTTATGGACTAGACCTGACCCCAGACCCCCTCAAAACATTTCAAAAAGGTAGCCGAGACTCTAACTTTTCTTGTTGTTTTAAGCTGGTGTTAGGTGGATATTCCTGCAGTGATACAGCTGGTCAAACCACTTGGCATTAAACAAAACCGAATTTAGAATAACATAACTATTTGAAAACTCAACTGACAAAAATGAACGACCTGTCCCGATTTCCTGCAACATCCCATAAACACACCCCTTGGCAAAAAGGTAAATTCAAACACAGGTTCTTAAAAGGAGAGAGATGTCAGAGAGAGAAAGTATCAGCATGAGCTGTTTCTTTTGCTCCCTCAGGTAAAACTAACCCAAAACTAGGAAAAAAAACCCTGAACTCAGAACTGGCCACTCCCCTTTCATTGTACAAGTGCTTAAGAAAAAAGCTTTTGGATTTTTAATGTTTATTTAGGCAGCATAGAACATAAAACATAATAGCGCAGTACAGGCCTCATGCCGTGGCAACCTGTGGAACCAATCTGAAGCCCATGTAGCCTACACTATTCCATAAGCCTATCCAATGGCCATTTAAATGCCCTTAAACTGCATTCCAAACCCCTACTACTCTCAGAGTAAAGAAACCACTATTACCTCTAACATCTGTCCTATATTTATCACCCCTCAATTTAAAACTGTATCCCCTCGTGCTAGCCATCGCCATCCAAGGAAAAAGGCTCTCACTGTCCAACCTATCCAACCCTCTGATTATCTTCTATGTCTCAATTAAATCACCTTTCAACCTTCTTCTAATGAAAACAGTTTCAATTCCCTCAGCCTTTCCTCCTAAGACCTTCCATCCATACCAGGGAACATCCTGGTAAATCTGCTCTGAAACCTTTCCAAAGCTTCCACATTTTTTCTATAATGCAGTGACCAGAACTGTATGCACTACTCCAAATGTGGCTGTGCCAGTTTTCTGTACAGCTGTAGCATGATCTCATGGCTCCGAAACTCTACCCCTCTACCAATAAAAGCTAACACACCTTACGCCTTCTTAACAACGCTATGTACCTGGACATCTACACTACCACAAATCTTACCATTAGCCCAGTACTCTGCATTCCTGTTACTCCTTCCCAAGTGAATCACCTCACACGTTTCCGTACTAAACTCCATTTGCCACCTCTCAGCCCAGCTCTGCAGCTTATCTATGTCCCTCTGTCACCCACAACATTTTTCGTCACTATCCACAACTCTACCGACTTTCGTGTCATCCGCAAATGACCCTCATCCAGGTCATTTATATGAATGACAAACAACAGTGGACCCAAAACAGATCCATATGGTACCCCCCTAGTAACTGAATTCCAGGAATATTTCCCACCAATCACCACCCTCTGTCTTCTCTCATCTTGCCAATTTCTGATCCAAACCGCTAAACTGTCCTCAATCCCATGCCTTCGTATTTTGTGCAATAGCCTACCGTGAGGAACCTTCTCAAACGCCTTACAGAAACCAATAAACACCACATCAACTGCTTTACCCTCTTCTCAAAGAGCTCAATAAAGGTTTGTGAGGCACGACCTACCCTTCACAAAACCATGTTGACTATCCCTACTCAACTTATTCCTTTCGAGATGATTATAAATCCTCTCTTATAACCTTTTCCAACACTTTACCCACAACCAAAGTAAGGCTCACAGGTCTATAATTTCCAGAGTTGTCTCTCCTCCCCTTCTTGAACAAGGGGACAACATTTGCTTTCTTCCAGTCTTCTGGCACTATTCCTGTAGACATAAAGACCAAAGCCAAGGGCTTGGCAATCTCCTCCCTGGCTTCCCAGAGAATCTTAGGATAAATCCCATCCAGCCCATAAGACATATCTAATTTTACACTTTCCAAAATTGCTAACACCTCCTCCTTATGCACCTCCACCCCATCGAGTCTAATAGCCTGTATATCAGTATTCTCCTTGACCACATTGTCTTTTTGTGTGAATACTGAAGAAAAGTATTCATTTAGCACTTCCCCATCTTCTCTGACTCCATGCACAACCTCCCACTACTATGATTGATTGGCTTTAATCTTACTCTAGTCTTTCTTCTATTCCTGATAGACCTATAGAAAGCCTTAGGGTTTTTCCTTGATCCTACATGCCAAAGACTTCTCTTCTTAGCTCTCTCTTTAGGTCTTTCCTAGCTAACTTGTAACCGTCAAGCACCGTAACTGAGCCTTCACATCTTATCCTAACATAAGCCGCCTTCTTCCTCTTGCAAGAGATTCAACTTCCTTAGTAAACCACGGCTCCTGCACTCAACAACCTCCTCCCTACCTGACCGGTTCATATTTATTCAAGGACCCACAGTAGCTGGTCCTTGAATAAGCTCCATATTTCAACTGAGCTCATCCCCTGCAGCTTCCTTCCCCATCCTATGCTTTCTAAATCTTGCATAATTGCATTGTAATTACCTTCCTCCCAGCCCTGCAGTATCTATCTATCCCTTTCCATCACTAAAGTAAACATAACCAAACTGTGGCACCAAAGTGCTCATCTACCTCCAAATCTAACACCTGGCCAGGTTCACTCCCAGTACCAAATCTAATGTGGCTTCGCCTCTTGTTGGCCTGTCTACATACTGCATCAGGAAACCCTCCTGCACACACTGGACAAAAACTGACCCATCTAAAGTACTTGAACTACAGTATTCCCAGTCAATATTTGGAAAGTTAAAAGGCCCCCATAACAACTATCCTGTCATTCTTGCTCCCATCAAGGATTATCTTTGCTATCCTATTCTTTACATCACTGGAACTATTCAGAGGCTGATAGAAAACTCCTAACAGGGTAATCTCTCCTTCCCTGTTTCTTATCTCAGCCCATACTACCTCAGTAGATGAGTCTCAAATGTCTTCCTGCAATGTGTGCGATTAATGTTCTGCAACTGTAATACTGTCAATCTCTTAGCTATTATTAAAGTAGCCAGTTCAGACATCGACACCCCTGCCTTTATGACCCCCTCCAAAAACAAAACCAAGAAATAATAAGCTTGTTAGAGGAGCAGCATCATCACAATACTAAGCCCATCAGATGTTACACTGTTTTTCAAACTGAAAGAAAAAAAAACAGTTCCCAACTAGTAAAGAGGGCACCCATTAGAGCATACACCTCTGCAATGCCCTGTAAATGTTAACCTTCCACAATTCTTCCTTTAAATCAATGTCTGATAGTGCAACCACAAATCTGAACAAGTAAATCATTTTAAAGTTTCCATCATACAAAAGGAGGTTTGAATCCAAATCCAGCAACCAATTATGAAAATTCTGCCCACAGTTTGACAGCTGTGACAAATTCTAACAATAACTGAGGCAATCCACAACAGTCCGGACACCCCAGAAATGTTTGAAATAAAACAGTACAGAATATCTTTGAAAGCACTTGCCTTATCTCCTAATGTTAACTGGACCAATACACATGCGCTTGTGTATGTGTGTGATTAGTGTTGTTGAAATCCATCCATAGATTTTGAGATATATTGTTTACATACAAAAACATTACTTCAGTCCAATTTCAGTAGCAATCTGTTACTATGAACAGGTCACAGGGCCAGACACTTCATTGAATTTGTACAAATTCCAAGATCTATTGCCCATTGTAAAATATTTTGGTTTTTTTCAAAGTCCTTAGTGACATAATAACTAAAAAGAAATAAAGAATTGCTGTGTCAGTATAGATGCTAATTGACTGCAAATGCTGTGGCTCTATCTTAGTTTCAGATTTCTCTTCCCCCTTTTTAAACAACCTCATTACAAGTTTTGAAAGTAGCTCTCTCCTTCAATAGTGTCTATGGCTGGACTAGATTTCTCCTCAACTGCTTCAAAAGGTGTGTCATTCTGCATGACATCCCTTCCACGCTTGAAGATTTCCCGATTGCATTTAGCAGAATATCTGAATTAATCCTATAGTCATCTCAATTTCCATTATTTTTGCATTGAACATACTGATACACAGATCTGCCTTTTACAGGCAAAACTTAGCCCCTATGATTTTCACAACAGGAAACAACCCATGAAATGAGACTAATATTTGGTGAGACTGTTAAATAGTTCTTTCCAAGTTAAGTGATTCATTTCACTTGAAGTTCTCCTCCCATAAAGGAAACAGTCTTTGACAGTTTAAATCATGAGCAGTCCATTAAGCCATCCTCTGAGACTATCATTTGGATTTTGGCATTGTCTTCCTTCCTGAGACCAGCAGTAAAATAAGAGTCTAGTTGCCTTATGTTTCTCTTTACAAATGTTGCTCTCGTGATCAATATAAAAAGTCATATGTCACAACCATATTTCCCTATTGATAAATGCATTTGCAATTTTATCACAATTTCTTCGATCCTCAACTACCAACAAATTTAACTGGTCCAAAAAATCTTAAATACATCCAATGAAAAAGCAATGCACTAAAGATAACAATTATTAAATATTTCCGATTGAAATGCAATTTCATTCAAACTAGTTAATGATATGAAGTCCCAAACCATCATAGGTTGCAATGCAACATTCTTTTTAACCTTTAAATATTTGTGTGCATATACACATCAACTCATTTCATGATACAACAAACAAAATGACATACAGCTAGCTAAAATGGTTAAAATCAGCTGAGTGAACCATCTCCGCTAGCTCCCCCACCCCCGTCCACCACAACCCCCCAGGGCTCTTGGGACACAGTGGGCATGTTCCTACCACTAGACCAGAGCTGTTAGAGTCCCAACCCCAGATGCGTTGTAATATTTCTGAGCAAGTTGGTTAAAAATATCTATGCCCCTCTTGAAATAAGGCCAGGTGTGGTCCCAAAGTCTTTTAGCAAACCTTTGTTACTTTTATGCTCCAACCCCTTGCTATGAAGGCAATCTTTTTATTTGCCTTCCTAAATGCTTACTCTACATTCATGCTTGACACTTTAATTGATATACAGCAACATACTGCAGCCTCTTATACTTTAAAGAAATATACGACTTAGCGATTTGAGAAGAATTGTAGCTCAGGTTGATAAGTATGTAAGTTAACTCTTTGAGCTTGAAGGTTTGCTTTCAGATGTTTCGCCACCATACCAGTTAATATCATTAGTGAGACACTCTGGCGAAGCCCTGATGATATGTCCCACCTCTCTATTTATAGGTCTTGGTTTTTTTTAAGGTGGGTGATCTCATTTCCGTTTTTTTTTCCCCCAAGGAAAGGTAAATAGGGTCTGAATCGATGTGTTTTGGTTCTGGTTAGAATACCAAGCCTCCAAAGATTCTCGTGAGTGTCTTAGTTTCACCTGTCCTAGGATATTTACATAGAGAAAATAAGGATACCGCTTTGACTGGGACAACACACACATCCTAGGACAGGCAAAACAAAGACAAAGACACATACACATACGTGAATTCTTAGAGGCATGTCATTCTAACCAGAACACCATCAACAAACGCATTGATTACGACCCTATCTACCTTTCCTTTAAAAAAAAAGAACCAGAAATAACATCATCCACCTTAAAAAACCAAGACCTATAAAAAGAGAGGCGGGACATACCATCAGCGCTTCACCAGGGATTCTCATTAATGATGTTACCTAGTACAGTGACAAACATCTGAAAACAAACCTTCAAGCTCAGCGAGCTAAGTATACTGCTTCTCTATTCTTGTTGCTAAAGTGGAGTAGACACTCATTTTTCCACATTCCACAATAATTTGCCAATGATTGTACTATAAGTTAAAGATGTATTTTCCCCCCACGCATCATGTGACAATATTAAAGTAAACTTGAAAATTCAGAGGCCAGGAGCCAGGAAGAATCTCTAAAAACTGGATCTTCAGTTGCTGGCTATTTACTTTAGTGTGGTGAGACCACTGCTCATTTAGTGTCTCAAATAGAACTAGTCAACCAGGCTAAGGATCAATGACTCAAGAATCTTGTCAAAAGGTGGCAGAAGGCTGTCTGACCATTTGGGGGAACACAGTGGCATACAGCTAATGACGAATCTCATCAATGCTGACAGTAGAATTAAAAAGTTGATTAATAAATCTGCATTGGAAAGCGAGTGTCAGCAACGTTAACATTAAACTTTCAATCGTTAAAAAAATCTCAAACATTCTTCAGGGAGGGAATTCTGCTGCTCTTATCTGGTCTGGCCTACACATGACTCCAGAATCACGACAAGCCACTCAGTTCAAGGGCAATTCGAGGTGGAAACAAATGTTGCTTGTCAGCGATGCCGACAACCCAAAAATTAATATTGAAAGTTTGGATATGATTGATCACACGGAAGATAAGCCATTTGTTTTAAAATTCCATTTGTTTTAAAAATAGACACAGTGACAAGATGGTTTGCAATGAAAATTGAAATTGCAACAAAAATTAGACATCAAAACTTGGAATACACCTTTCAAATGCCAATTTTTTTTGAATTGTGACATATAATAAATCAGGAATCCAATATGCATTTCCTCATTAATTTTACTGGAATTGAACAGAGATCACAACCATGGGTTTTTACACAAAATTTGATTCCAAAACTGTCTCCATGACTAACAATTGGCCTACTTTTATCAATAGCAAGTTCTCAAATGTAGCACATTACAAAAAAAAATCAGAATGATGGTAACATCTAAGTGTGGGTGATAGCTTCAAAAACCACAGCAAACTGGAAAGTCTGATTTAATTTATTATGTGCTATTATAGCTATGGAACATAAACGCCACAATAAATTTTCTACATTCACTGCAACACTATGTCAAGTCAAAAGGTATAGTCCTAAACAGATAATAAAAGAGGGATGACCTTCATACAGTACCACTGCAAATGCATGAATTGTTGACTGGCAGAATAAAATGCTCATAAGATCCAAATGTTCTTTCATTAATTAATTCACAATTCACAAGAGTGTACAAATTAATAGGTGGTTAAACACTCCCCATTGTAAAAATGCATCATGCTCTTTAAGAGTTGATGTCTCGAATATACTCGGAGAAAGTGAGGACTGCAAATGCTGGAGATCAGAGCTGAAAATGTGTTGCTGGAAAAGCGCAGCAGGTCAGGCAGAATCCAAGGAGCAGGAGAATCGACGTTTTGGGCATGAGCCCTTCTTCAGGAATAAGGAAAGTATGTCCAGCAAGCTAAGATAAAAGGTAGGGAGGAGGGACTTGGGGGAGGGGCATTGGAAATGCGATAGGTGGAAGGAGGTCAATGTGAGGGTGATAGGCCGGAGTGGGGGTGGGAGCGGAGAGGTCAGGAAGAAGATTGCAGGTTAGGAAGGCGGTGCTGAGTTCAAGGGATTTGACTGAGACAAGGTGGGGGGAGGGGAAATGAGGAAACTGGAGAAATCGGAGTTCATCCCTTGTGGTTGGAGGAATCCTAGGTGGAAGATGAGGCATTCTTCCTCCAATCGTCGTGTTGCTATGGTCTGGCGATGGAGGAGTCCAAGGACCTGCATGTCCTTGGTGGAGTGGGAGGGGGAGTTGAAGTGTTGAGCCACGGGGTGGTTGGGTTGGTTGGTCCGGGTGTCCCAGAGATGTTCTCTGAAACATTCCGCAAGTAGGCGGCCTGTCGCCCCAATATAGAGGAGGCCACATCGGGTGCAGCGGATGCAATAAATGATGTGCGTGGAGGTGCAGGTGAATTTGTGGTGAAGATGGAAGGATCCCTTGGGGCCTTGGAGGGAAGTAAGGGGGGAGGTGTGGACGCAAGTTTTGCATTTCTTGCAGTTGCATGGGAAGGTGCCGGGAGTGGAGGTTGGGTTGGTGGGGGGTGTGTGGACCTGACGAGGGAGTCACCGAGGGAGTGGTCTTTTCGGAACGCTGATAGGGGAGGGGAGGGAAGGGAAATATATCCGTGGTGGTGGGGTCTGTTTGGAGGTGGCGGAAATGACAGCGGATGATACGCTGTATATGGAGGTTGGTGGGGTGGTAGGTGAGGACCAGTGGGGTTCTGTCCTGGTGGCGGTTGGAGGGGCAGGGCTCAAGGGTGGAGGAGTGGGAAGTGGAGAAGATGCGGTGGAGGGTATCGTCGATCACGTCTGGGGGGAAATTGTGGTCTTTGAAGGAGGCGGCCATCTTGGTTGTACGGTATTGGAACTGGTCCTCCTGGGAGCAGATGTGGTGGAGACGAAGGAATTGGGAATATGGGACGGCGTTTTTACAGGGGGCAGCGTGGGGGGGGGGGTGTAGTCTAGGTAGCTGTGGGAGTCGGTCCAACCCCAACCTCACTATCAAACCAGCAGACAAGGGAGGCGCGGTAGTAGTTTGGCGCACCAACCTTTACACCGCTGAGGCTAAACGCCAGCTCGCAGACACCTGCTCCGACTGCCCCCTTGACCATGACCCAACTCCCACCACCAGACCATCATCTCCCAGACCGTCCATAACCTCATCACCTCAGGGAATCTCCCATCCACCGCCTCCAACCTCATAGTCCCACAACCCCACACCGCCCATTTCTACCTCCTGCCCAAAATCCACAAACCTGACTGCCCTGGCCGACCCATTGTCTCAGCCTGCTCCTGCCCCACCGAACTCATCTCTGCATACCTCGACACGGTCCTGTCCCCCTTAACCCAAGACCTCCCCACCTACGTTCGGGACACCACCCACGCCCTCCACCTCCTCCATGATTTGCGCTTCCCCGGTCCCCAACGCCTTATCTTCACCATGGACATCCAGTCCCTGTACACCTCCATCCCCCATCACGAAGGACTCAAAGCCCTCAGCTTCTTCCTTTCCCGCCGTACCAACCAGTACCCTTCCACTGACACCCTCCTTCGACTGACTGAACTGGTCCTCACCGTGAACAACTTCTCTTTCCAATCCTCCCACTTCCTCCAAACCAAAGGAGTAGCCATAGGCACCCACATGGGCCCCAGTTATGCCTGCCTCTTCGTAGGATATGTGGAACAGTCCATCTTCCGCAGCTACACTGGCACCACCCCCCACCTTTTCCTCCGCTACATCGATGACTGTATCGGCGCTGCCTCGTGCTCCCACGAGGAGGTTGAACAGTTCATCCACTTTACCAACACCTTCCACCCCGACCTCAAATTCACCTGGACCGTCTCAGACTCCTCCCTCCCCTTCCTAGACCTTTCCATTTCTATCTCAGGTGACCGAATCAACACGGACATTTACTATAAACCAACCGACTCCCACAGCGACCTAGATTACACCTCCTCCCACCCTGCCCCCTGTAAAAACGCCATCCCATATTCCCAATTCCTTCGTCTCCGCCGCATCTGCTCCCAGGAGAACCAGTTCCAATACCATACAACCCAGATGGCCTCCTTCTTCAAAGACTGCAATTTCCCCCCCAGATGTGATAGACGATGCCCTCCACCGCATCTCCTCCACTTCCCGCTCCTCCGCCCCTCCAACCGCCACCAGGACAGAACCTTGTCTCAGTCAAATCCCTTGAACTCAGCACCACCTTCCTAACCTGCAATCTTCTTCCTGGCCTCTCCACCCCACCCCCACTCCGGCCTATCACCCTCACCTTGACCTCCTTCCACCTATCGCATTTCCAACGCCCCTCCCCCAAGTCCCTCCTCCCTACCTTTTATCTTAGTCTGCTGGACACACTTTCTTCATTCCTGAAGAAGGGCTCATGCCCGAAACGTCGATTCTCCTGCTCCTTGGATGCTGCCTGACCTGCTGCGCTTTTCCAGCAACACATTTTCAGTTTTGAATATACTGCCTAGCATGTAGTGCCATCCTCTAACTTCTTCTAAAACTGGTTCTGCCAGTAATGAAATTCAATAAACAAGCTCAGTGGATTGAAATTGCTTACATTGTATAACTATACAAATACTGCTGCTCAGGTTTAAGACTGCTACAATGCTCTCTTCAGGGTACCTAACTCCACTTTTGTTGCATTATCTGTTTAGACTCTGACTTTAAAGTCAGAATCTTCATTATGTTGCAGAAATAGACCATTCAGCCCTTCGTGCCTGAGTGCCAATGTCCTGCTTTACCCCATGATACTGCATGTTGTTTCTATTTTAATTAATCATCCAATGCTTTCTTGAATATCTCAGTTGAACTTGCCTCCACACCATACTTCTACACAGTGCATTTCATACTGTAATTATTTGCTGTGTGAAAGTTTGCACCTCCAATTTGTTTTGTTTGCAAATATTTAAAACTGCACCCACCGTTCCTCAAACAGTTTGAGTGGAATTAGTTTCTCCGTAACTACAGAGTCGACCCTGCGAAGTCCTCTTTAATAACATGTGGGAGTGCTATCTCACAGACAAGTCAAGCAATAATATGCCAGATACCACAATCATGATTCCTTGATATTTCCTGTCCAACAGAGGTGGCAGCACAGCGGTATAGGTTCGGGAGGCCTCTTATTGACCTTGGACCCCACGGAGTCTTATGGCTTCAGGTTAAACATGGGTAAGGAAACTTCCTGCTGCTTATCAGGTACTATCATTCTTCAGCTGACACAACAGTACTCATCCGTGATGAGCAACACTTGAAGGAAGCACTGAGGGTGGCAAGGATGCAAAACAGAACCATAGAAATTACACAGCAAAGATGGGGGCTATTCAGCTGATGTTGCCCATGCCAACCCAAAGAAAATCAGATGCCCTTTCATCTTCCTGCATATGGCTCATAGGTCTGCAGCTTACAGCATTTTAAATGCAGATCCAGATAATTTTTAGAAGAGTTCAGGGTCTCTGCCTCCACCACCAACTCAGACAGCGAATTGCAGACACCGCTGCATAAATTAAGCTTTTCCTTATGGTTTCTCATCCTTCTGTTACTTAGCCCGAATCTATGACCCGACCCCTGGTTTTAAATTTTCTGCCAAGGGAAACAGGTTCCTCCTGTCTACTCTATCCACACCCTTTACAATTTTGTATAATTTTGCATTGGAGGCAGGGGGTGACCTAATAAGAGGTTTATAAAAATAATGAGGGGCATAGAACACGATAAATAGACAAGGTTTCTTCCCTAGGGTGGGGGAGTCTAGAATTAGAGGGCATAGGTTTAGGGAGAAAGGAGAAAAATTTTAAAAGAGACCTATGAGACAACTTTTTCATGCAGAGGGTGGTGCATGTATGGATGAGCTGCCAGAGGAAGTGGTGAAGGCTGGTACAATTACAACATTTAGAGGAATATGGGCCAAATGCTGGCAAATGAGACTAGATTAGTTTAGGATATCTGGTATATTTAGCAAGTTTTCAGATGACATCTAAAATTGGACGTGTAATAGACAGCGAAGAAGGTTACCTCAGATTACAATGGGATCTTGATCAGATGGGCCAATGGGCTGAGAACTGGCAGATAGAGTTTAATTTAGAAAAATGCAAGGTGCTGCATTTTGGAAAAGCAAATCCTAGCAGAACTTATACACTTAATGGTAAGGTCCTAGGGAGTGTTGCTGAACAATGAGACCTTGGAGTGCAGGTTCATAGCTCCTTGAAAGTGGAGTCACAGGTAGATAGGATAGTGAAAAAGGCAATTGATATGCTTTCCTTTATTGGTCAGAGTATTGAGTACAAGAGTTGGGAGGTCATGTTGCGGTTATACGGGACACTGGTTAGGCCACTGTTGGAATATTGCATGCAACTCTGGTCTCCTTCCTATCGGAAAAGATGTTGTGGAACTTGAAAGGGTTCAGAAAAGATTTACAAGGATGTTGTCAGGGTTGGAAGATTTGAGCTATTGGGAGAGGTTGAAGAGGCTAGGGCTGTTTTCTCTGGAATGTTGGAGGCTGAGGGGTGACCTTACAGAGGTTTACAAAATTATGAGGGGCATGGACGGAATAAATATACAAAGTCTTTTCCCTGGGGTCGAGGAGTCCAGAACTAGAGGGCATAGGTTTAGGGTGAGAGGGGATAGATATAAAAGAGACCTAAGGGGCAACTTTTTCACACAGAGGGTGGTACGTGTATGGAAAGAGCTGCCAGAGGAAGTGGTAGAGGCTGGTACAATTGTCACATTTAAGAGGCATCTGGATGGGTATATGAATAGGAAGGGTTGAGGGATATGGACCAGGTGCTGGCAGGTGGGATTAGACTGGGTTGGGATATCTGGTCAGCATGGACGAGTTGGACCGAAGGATCTGTTTTCGTGCTGTACATCTCTATGACTTCATGTCACCCTTTAGCCTTCGCCGTTCCAAGAAAAGCAATCCAAACCTCTCCAGTCTGTCCTCAAAGCTGCAATTCTCCAGGCCAGACAACATTGTAGGGAATCTTCTCTGCACTCTCTCCAAAGCAATGCAGCAACCTGTACTGTTACGATTAAAACTGCATACAATACTCTGGTTGTGTCTTACACAGTTTCATCATTATTCCCCTAGTTTTGTACACTATACCTCTGCCAGTGAAGGAGAGCATTCCATATATCTTTTACAAATTTATCTATCTGCACTGCTACTTTTCGGGACCACTTGTACACCAAGATCTCTCTCTCTTCATCTATCCCTCTCGGTATATTTCAAATTTGTTTTGAATTTCCTTTTACTATTTGACCTCCCCAAATGCATTACCTTAAAGCTGAACTCCAACTGCAACTTTGCCGCCCAGTCCACCAATTCATCTACATCATTTGAGCTTATAGTTACCTTCTACACAATTAGATTAGATTAGATACCCTACCGTATGGAAACAAGTCCACACCGGCCCAACGAAGAGTAACCAAACCAGACTCATTCCCCTACCCTGTATAAACCCCTGACTAATGTGCCTAACACGAAGGACAATTCAGCATGGCCAATTCACCTGACCTGCACATCTTTGGATTGTGAGAGGAAATAGGTGCACCCAGAGGAAACCCACACAGACAGTCGCCCAAGGCGGGAATTGAACCCGGGTCCCTGGCGCTGTGAGGCAACAGTGAGAATCACTGAGCCACTGTCAATTTTTGTCTCTTCTTCAAATTTCTCACATGTGCATCCATATTTAAGTCCAAATTGTTGATGCATAAAAACAAGCAGCAGGGATCCCAACACTTGAGCTCTGCAGAACGCCACTTGAAATAGTTTTCCATTCTTAATAGCAGCCTATGACCATTAGCCTTTGATTCTGTTACTAAGCCAACTTTGGATCCAATTTGATACATTACCCTGTATCACACAGGCTTTTACTTTTTTAAACCAGTCTGCCAAGTGGGACCTCAACAAATGCCTTATTAAATTCTACGAAGATGTGACAAATGTACTCTGGGTTGGGACTTTCAATGTTCATCATGAACAGTAGCTCAACAACAGCACTACAGATCGGGTTAGTCAGGTCTTAAAGAGCATAGCTGCTAGAGTGGGTCTGTGACAGGTAGTGAGGTAAACAACAAGAAGGAAATACAAAATTGACCTCATCGTTACTAACCTATCAGCTGCAAATGCATTTGGCCTGGATAGTAATTGGTAAGAGTGATCAGTGCATACAGGTTTTTTTTGGAGACCAAGTTCCAGCTTCACATTGAGAATACCCACCCTAATCTTCTGTGGCACTATCACTGTGCTAAACGGGATAAACTTCAAACAGATCTGGCAACTCAAGTCAGGGCATTCATGAGGCATTGTGGACCAGCAACAGCAGCAGAATTGTACTCCAACCCAATTTGCAACCCCAGTCCTGGCATATTCCTTGCTCAGCCAGTACCATTAAACAAGGGGATCAACTCTAGTTCAATGGACAGTTCAGGAGGGCATGCCAGGATCAACACCAGGCATACCGAAAAAACCTGAAGCTACCAAACTGGACTACTTGCATGCCAAACAGTGTAAGCAGCAAGTAATAAAAACAGATCCAATCTAAGCACTACAGTCCTGCCACATCCAGTCATGGATGGTGGTGGACAAATGATTCACTGGAGAAGGCGGCTTCACAAATATCTCCATCTTCAATAACGGAAACGGCCCTGCACATCAGCGCAAAAGGCTGAAGTATTCACAGCAATTTTCAACACAAAGGGCTAAGTGGATGATCCATCTTGGCCTCTGCCAGTAGTCCCCATCATGACAGATATCAGTCTTCAGCTAATTCAATTCATTCCACTTGATATCAAGAAACAGTTGCAGGCACTGGATACTGTAAAGTCTATATGCACAGACAGTATTTGGCAATTACACTGAACACCTGTGCTCCAGAACTTGGCTCTTACCCTAACCAAGTTCTTCCAATGCAGTTATAACATTGGCATCTACACAACAATGTGGAAAATTTCCAGGTATGCCCTGTATCCAAAAAAACAGGACAAATCCAATCCAGCCAATCACCACCCCATCTGTCTACTCCCGATCATCCATAAAGCGATGGAAGGTGCATCAACAGTGTGATCAAGCAGCACCTGCTCAGCAATAATCTGCAGTGACCCAGTTTAGTTTCTGTTAGGGCCACTCAGCTCCTGACCACATTACAGCCTCAGCTCAAACATGGACAAGAGAGCTGAAATCCAGAGAAGAGAGTGTGACATTAGTGGACAAGATGGAATGACACTCAAACATTGTTGCATGGTTACGAACACGGAGGTTAGCTTTCAGTTCCAGACTGCTTGCCTGGGTTCAAATTCCATTACGTCCTCTGGTGAGATTTGCCTGGGCCCATTTCAGTGACATTACCTCTCTACCCCTCTCTGTCCTGGAATAGGGGAATGATAGTAGCATAGAACTTCAAAAAGGACTTAGAGAAGTTGATGGAATGACCAAATAAGTGGCAGAAGACTTGCAATGGAGAAATCAGAGGTGATTATTTTGGTTGGAAGGCGATGGATCACTGTGCTAAACGGGATAAACTTCAAACAGATCTGGCAACTCAAGTCAGGGCATTTATGAGGCACTGTGGATATAAGATAAAGGATGCAACTTTTGTAAGTGTAGGAGAAGTGGGACCTGCGAGTTCTTGTGTACATTGTGGGACTGTAACGAACACGATTTTTTTTAAAAAAACATGCCACTTACACAAGGAAGGAATGAATTTGTGGATTTGTTTCACAATGATTTAGCTTCAGACAACTGCTGGAAATATTATTTTAAAAATTGCAAAGATTGGCCCAATAATTACATTCCAGTTAGTTTTAAATTCAATAGGGGGAATGTTTCTAGAAACAATTAATTGGGATAGACAGAGAATTATAGGTTTTCACCCAACATCAGTTAGGGAGCAAAATGCTAGGATCTATTATAAAAGACAGGCTAACAACATTTAGAAAGCATTAATGGGATTGGATAAATCCAACATGGATTTAGAAAAGGCAAATCATGCTGGAAAAAATACATGTGCCAGAGTATTTTGAGCATTTAACTAAAAATTTGTAAAAGAGAACCAGTAGATCTGGTCTATTTGGATTTTCAGAAAGCTTTTGATAAAGTCCCTCAGAAATGGTTAGCAGGCAAAATTAAAGCCCGCCCACAAGATAGAGGACATCACACAAAGAGTAAGAACCATCCATCATGGAAACAGATTCTTCAGTCCAACTTACCCACACCGAGCAGACATCAGACTATGATCCAGTTCCATTTGCAAGCTTTTGACCCAATCCCTTCTGAACCCTTCATATTCATAAACCCATCCTGATTGTTTTTAAAATGTTGTAATTGTACCTGCCTCCACCACTTCCTCTGGCAGCTCGTTCTATACACACGTCACCATCTACAACAAAAAGTTACCTGTCACGTCCTTTTAAATCTTCCCCCTCGCACCTTAAAACTACACCTTCTAGTTTTGGGTTTCCCCACCCTAGGAAAAAGACCTTGGCTATTCACCCTATCCATGGCCCTCTCAGCCTGTTGGCATGGACCACAAATTAGTTGACAGACAAGAAACAGTCGTGAATAAATGAGTCTTCCCCCTGCCCCGAGCAACATGCAGTAACGTCTGGATACCATAAGGATCTGTATCTTGGCCCTAGCTATTCATCGTATGAATTACCTGGATGAGGGAACCAAACGCAACATTTCCAATTTTGCTGATGACACAAAGGGATTGAGTTGAGAGGAGGATGCAAGGAGACATGATTTAGACAAGTTGAGCAAGTGGGCAAACACATGGCAGATGCAATACATGTCAGTGTAACCAACAGAAAGGCATATTACAGTACCAAATGGTGATTTATTGGGAAATGTGGATGGCCCTGTGCACCAGTCAATAAGATCAACAGGCGTTTTCACCCAGAGGGTGACAGGACTCTGGAATGAACTACCTGGAAGGGCAGTTGAGGCAATCCTGTCTTTAAAAAGTACTTGGATAAGCACTTGAAATGTCATTACATTCAACAATATGAGCCAATGCTGGAAAGTGGGATTACTGTAGATTTAGAGTAAATTTTTCTTTTATGAGTGTAGATTTAATGGGCCAAGGAACCACTTCTGTAATATATGATTCTATATGTAGCTAGCAATTAGGAAGGCAAATAGCGTAGTGGCTTTATTGCAAGAGGATTTGTATTCAAAAGTAGGGATTTTTTTTTTGCATATGCTTACTAGAAAGAAAGAGCGTGAGACAGAGAGCAGTGGAGGCTCACTAGGCTGACAACAGGGATAGCAGAACTGTCGTATGAAAGAGATTGACTTGACTGGCCCTGAATGTATTAGAGTCAAGAAGGATGGCAGTGGGAAGTTAATTAAAATTTCAACAGTGCTGGACAAACTTTGGGGTGGCACGGTGGCTCAGTGGTTAGCACTGCTGCCTCACAGCACCAGGGACCCAGGTTTGATTCCGACTCGGGCAGCAGTCTGTGTGGAGTCTGCACATTCTCCCTGCGTCTGCGTGGGTTTCCTCCGGGTGCGCCAGTTTCCTCCAACAGTCCAAAGATGTACAGGTCAGGTGAATTGGCCATGCTAAGTTGCCCATAGTGTTAGGTGCATTCGTCAGAGGGAAATAGGTCTGGGTGGGTTACTCTTCGGAGGGTCGGTGTGGACTTGTTGGGCCGAAGGGCCTGTTTCCACACTGTAGAGAATCTAATCTAAAGTCAGGAGGATGTTTCCCCACTTGGGGAAAAACAGGGGACACAAGATAAAAGGCCCAAGAATAAAGAAATATCGCTTCAATCAAAGGGCAGTGAATCTGTGAAATTCTCTACTACAGAAAGCTGTGGAGGCCATGTGAATGAATGAAAAGACAGAATTTTTTTCTAGATTTTAAAGACATTAAGGAGTAGGGGGACAGGCAGGAATACGGTATGGAGACTGAGGATCAGCCATGGTCATACTGAATGGAAGGAAATACTGTTCATAGTTTCTAATCATTTAGTACATCAGCCATTTACTCTACTTCCATAAACAAATTTCCTTTTTCCTAATCAGCCTATACCTCCCACCATTCTTTTACAGATATCTAAAATCAACTAAATTTGACATGTTGGGACACACATCTAGGCCAGATGAGACTTCAACTCAGGCCTCCTGGCCAAGAGATTAGCAATGCACCACAACAGTATGCCTTTAAAATTTTAGGATTGTCTTTCTGTTGGGCTGTCAGTCTCTATTCATTCTCCCTCTCTGCTTCTCTTTTTGGGTTTTGTCATTTCTCCTGTCAATCTTCTTTATTCAACCTGGTTATCAAAAGCAGTTACCTGTACTACCTGATCTCTATGATCCCTATCTCTATGTCATCCAAGCAGCTCTGGATTGGTTTGTCATTCCTTTCCCTTTTAAGGGAATCTATCTTGATTGCAAACAACTCTTAAATCAATCCACTGACAATAGTATACTACACAAACAATACACATTAACTTTCCAGTTACATTTTACACTGCCATTTCATCCTTTTATGGTGGAAGAAAAACATTCTAGCACACTTTCCTAGGATCGCACTGGAGCTTTTAGATTTGACATCCATGATTAAATTCTGCATTTAACCAAGATGCAAACTAAAAGGAAACAGTTTCTTGTTAGAACATCAGAGTCATATTTGGCTTAAAATCCTAACTCTTTTGCGCTTTCTCTCGATTGCTAGACCCAGGTTTATTGGGCATCTTGTCTTTTTCATTAAAAACTGGATTTCATTTACATCAGAATCATGACATCCTAGCAAAATAACAAACAAAATTGAAAGTGGCGGGGGGGGGGGGGGGGGGGGGGGGAGGGAGGGAACTGCAAAAATAATGCAGATTGTCAACAATAAAGAGGTTTGATACACTTGGGAAAACAAATGGAGTCTTGTGATAAATTTTACATTTAAATGTAACTGATCTTGTTTTATTGATATTTGAAATGCCAAAATGGTTCCAATGATAAAAATTGGATTAAAAAGGGTTTCTAAAACAAAACAAATAACTGTAGTGATTGGGAAATCTGAATCACACCAAAACGGAAATTGCTGGACAAACTCAGCAGGTCTGGCAGCATCTGTGAAGAAAAAGCATAATTAATGTTGAGTCCAGTGACCCTTTCACAGTTGTTAGATCTGCTGACTTTCTCCAGCAATTTGTCTTCATGTTTTTAAAGGTCATCTGAGGAACCAGAAGGAAACAAACACTAAAAATACAAAAGACTAAAACGACGAACTGTGAATGCTAGAGATTTGTACGAAGCAAAACAGAAATCGCTGCCACACCTCTTTAATTTTTGTTCTCGTCTGTGAAGACAAGACGACAAACACAATCAGAAACACACACACACTTCCCAGCCCACGTGGGAAACATGAATGACGCATGCGTAGTTTCAGCAATCACGTCCGAGGACGCGCCGACAGCGCATGCGTCAGGCCGTCGGAGGGGCGGCGGCCAACGCATGCGCAACGCCGGCAACCCTCCGCCACACACGAGAGGATGAGGCGCATGCGCCCGGACGTTAGGTCAGGTGGCGCACGCATGCGCAGCGGGCTCGGTCGAGCTGCAAACCAACCGCCGCCGCCGATGTGGGAGAGGGGGAGGGGACGAAAACCGCCTCGGAGTTACGTCAGGAGCAGGCCGCATTTTTTTTCAGCAGTACAGCTATCTCTCGGTCCTCACTTACACACACATACACACAAACAACAGACAACTCTAAACTTCCGGTCGCTCGCAGTTTTTGCACTGACGAAATCCATTCGCTGGATTAACTCACCCTGTGGTTAAGCGGCGCCTCGAACTCGGCCTCTTTCTGTCTTTTCCTCCCTCTGTCCCTGGCCCAGCCCCGGGTTCGGATGATTTTATTTGGTTTAGAATTTGGTGCCGTGCGCCGCCGATGCCGTGATTCCATCCATCTTGAATTTGACGTCATCCCACACTCGGGATGAGGTCACTCCATGGAGTGCTCGTCACGGACGCCGTCTCTTGATTGGTTGGGCTTGCGGGTGGGTGGGACAGAATCCGTCATGTCCGGTCCAGCCCGTCAATCATCGGCAATGGGCTTGCTCTGTGCTCTTAAAGGCAACCCATTCTCATTTCTTTGTATTTCGATCCAGTGACATTAATTTATATTTCTCTTTCTGATTACCGGTGCTCTTAGTATACAGGCAAACAGACGCCATTTTGTCTGGTTTGCCACCCAATAGGAACATATTTCTTTCAAATCAACCTGTTCAGAGATGTAACAGTGCAGACATTGGAACAGAAGCAGGCCATTCAACGCTGAGAACCTGTTCCACCCTTCAGTGAGATTTTGGCTGATCCATAACCCAACTCTGTATACCTGAAGGTTGTAAGTTTGCTTGCTGAGCTGGCAGGTTTGCTGCTTTCGGCAGTTACATTACTATGCTAGGTAACACCATCAGTGAGCCTCTGGTGAAGTGCTGGTGTTCTGTCCCACTGATGATGTTATCCAGCATGGTGACAGAAGGCCTGATAACAAGCTGCCAGTTCAGCGAGCAAACTACAACCTGAAAGTCAAGCTGAGCTACAAATCTCAAAAATCCATACACCTGACTTCAACCCATATCCCTTAATATCTTAACAAAAAATGGAAAAGCCCTGTGCATACACAGGATCTGTTCAGATGAGAAATGCAATGGATACTGAAAGATTTTGAAGGAACCTCATAAGATTGGGATACGATGCTCAACTCATTGATTGCCAGTTCCCAATGTGCCACAGCGAAAAACCACAACAACCTCCTCAGAATACAGCCACAGGATACGACTGATAGAGTGAGAAAGTATGCCATGTTCTTCATAGCCTTCAACATGTAATTGATGATGACGAGCATCTCGCCAAGATCGTCTCTACATTCAAACAATCGCCAAACCTTAAACAGACCATCGTTCTCAGCAAACTACACAGCCTTCAGGACAACACAGGCCACAACACCACATGACCCGACCACAGCAACCACTGCAAGATATGCCAGATCATTGACATGGATACATGGGAACACCACATGGCAGATACTCACGTGACTTGGTAACATTGTCTATCTCTTATGCTGAAGGTAAGGATGCCCCAAGGCATGGTATGTTGGCAAGACCATGTAGATGCTATGACAATTAATGAATGGACACTGTGCAACAATTGCCAGACAAGAATGTTCCCTCCCAGTCGGGGAACACGTCAGCAATCAAGGACATTTAGCCTCTGACCTTTGGGTAGCCATCCTCCAAATCTTCAAGATATACAACAATGCAGAATGGTTGAGCAGAAACTGATAGCCAAGTTCCATACCCATGAAGATGGCCTCAACTGTGATCTTGGGTTCATGTCACACTACATGTGATCCCACCACACTTCTGTATCTGTAAAATCTTCCTTACTGCCCTGTTGTGACACCATCATCATGATAAATTGTTATGAAATCTCTACCTTAATGAGTTTGTACAGTTTTGGATTACTTATTACTTTGATTGGACCCTTGGCATGCAACTCTTATACCTATTATGTCATTGCAATAATTTGGTTTGTTTGCAGCACCACCATATTTTTAGTTTCTGTAATTATCTCTGCCTCGTTTAGTTAGATTAGAGGTCATCCCTTTGCTTGTTATTCAGCTGTTGACACTTTACTCACACCACTTGATACTCTTAATCTCTTGCAGAGACGTATTATTCAGCCTGTCGACACTCCCACTCACACCATTTGTGATAGGGAATGAAATCTTATGCCAATCGTTTAACAAAATCGTCGGGAGTTGAGACCTTAAGTATTAACAAGCTTTGTTCATGGCCTGGGAAGTACACCTTCCTTAAGAGAAATCTGATGTAGTCCGACAAAATACAGATTGCCGCAGGTCATATAGTATATCATAAGCACACCGACCGTTAATTACACAACCTGAGGCAGTCATAAGGTTACCTAAGGGCAATGGTCATTTCGTGCAAGTGCTACATACATATAGCAAGACTACATTTCTCAAATCTGTAAATGAATGTTATCTTCTACTGCAGGTTCACACTGGGCAGAAACAGATAATTAGTACAATAGACAATTCATCATTTTTGAGGAGAAAGTGAGGAATGCAGATGCTGAAGGTCAGAGTTGAGAGTGTGGTGCTGGAAAAGCACAGCAGGTCAGGGAGCATCCAAGGAGCAGGACAATCAATGTTTCAGGTATAAGCCCTTCATCAGGAATGAGGCTAGTGAGCCAAAGGGGTAGAGAGATAAATGGGGATTTATTACATTTATCTCTCACCCCCCTGGCTCACAATCCTCATTCCTGATGAAGGGCTTATGCCCGAAACGTTGATTCTCCTGCTCCTCAGATGCTCCCTGACCTGCTGTGCTTTTCCAATACCACACTCTCGACTCCAGTTCATCACTTATGACCGCAGAACTGGTCTGGGGCTGGAGGAGCTGAGTAAACTTCCAATTACATGGTCATTTCTTGCAAAAATCAAATTCCATAGCTTATTTGAGAATATATTTTAAAATATCATAAAATATTCATTGTGTCAGCAGTCTGTGCTGGGCTATGAGGATTGCTTTGTGACAAAATGGCTTCTCCATGATTTTATGTCAAGGCTTGGGCAAGATGTTTTCTTCCACAATTTGTATGATCTTCTGATCTTTTAGCCCATTGATCTGTCTCTGTCTTAAATTCTGTGCCTGTGTACCTCTCTGTCACTTTACCTGACGAAGGGCAACGCTCTGAAGGCTTGTAATTTTAAATAAACCTGTTGGACTGTAACCTGGTGTCACTGACTTCCAGCCTTGACAAAAAAAATCCATTTCAAATTAACTTGAAATGATCTAACATCCACTTCTGTTTACAATGCAAGTCTGGAGCAGGTGGACCCTGAACCCATGCCTCATCGCTCAGAGGTAGGGATCTCCAAAGTTAAAAATCACACAACACCAGGCTATAGTCCAACAGATTTATTTGGAAGCACTAGCTTTTGGAGCGCTGCTCCTTCATCAGGTTGTTGTGGAGTATAAGATCATAAGACACAGAACCTTGTAGGGATCTACAACTTCTTCAGGGATGTTATGACACGTGATTAGAACCCGAGCCTCTTGGCTCACTTACCACTGCACTATGAGAGTCCTCTGCAATCTCATCACAGCTGATCATCCAACTCAGTACACACTAAACCCGAAAAGTCCACTCAGTTTTCTCGCCTTACAGATGCTGCCAGACCTGCTGAGTTTCTCCAGCAATTTATGTTTTTTTTAATTTGTTTCAGACCTCCAGCATCTGCAGTTCTTTGTTTTATTTTATTACTTTATTCCTGCTTTGTCCCCATACCCTTTGATCCCTTTGTGGCTAAGAACTCTAACTCCTTCTTGGAAACATTTAATGTTTTGGCCTCAACCAATTTCTGTGGCAGAGAATTCCACAGACTTACCACTCTATGGTTGAAGGAATTTTTATCTCCGTACCAAATGGCATACCCCATATACTTAGATCTGCCTGATCATCAGTGGTCCCTGCAATGGACTTTTTCAAGGCCCTTAGATTTTAAAATGGGATGTGGGGATGTCACCACTGGGGCCAGTATTTGTTGCTCTGGAGGAAATGATGGTGAGCCACCTCCTTGAACTGCTGCATTCCATGTGCTGTAGTTAGATCCCAAAGAACCTGAGAGGAAACTCTATTCCTCCTGTAAGTTTCTTGGGATCCCTCTCCAACCCAATCCATTCCTATTGCAGTAGTGTGTGAATGCATCATATCAGGATATGCTGGGGCCTGACAATAAGATGCCAATAGTTTGTCAAGGCACATTCAAGTTGTAAACGTTATTTTTTGAGTGAAGGAGTACCAACAAATTTTGAGGTCATACTTGATCAAAGGTCAACACTGGGAGAGAAAAATGAGATATGAATTCTGGACTGGGAAAGGAGGTGTAGGAGAGAAAGGAAAATAAGAACATAAGAAATAGGGGCAGAAAGCAGGCCATTTGTTCCCTTGATCCAGTTCTGCCATTCAAAGCTATCTGACTGTGCCCCCCAGATTTGGGCCGCATAATGGCTCAGTGGTTAGCACTGCTGCCTGTAAATGCAAGAGACTTGCGTTTGATTCTAGCCTTGCGTGACTGTTTGTATAGAGTCTGCACATTCCCCCTGTGTCTGTGGATTTCCTCTGGGTGCTCTGGTTTCCTCTGGGTGCTCCAGTTTCCTCCTACAATCCAAAGGTGTGCATGTTAGGTAGATTGGTCGTGCTAAATTGTCTAGGCATGTGTAGGTTAGGTATGGGAAAAGCGGCGTTAAGGGATGTGTCTGGGTGGGATGCTCTTCAGAGGGTTGGTGTGGACTTGATAGACTGAATGGCCTGCTTCCACACTGTAGGGTTTCTATGATACGAGTTCCAATTTTCTGCCCGATCTCCTTCTCATACCTGCTCCACTCCATAACCCTTGATTCCTGCATTGATGAAAATACTTCAAAAAGAATTCCAGAGGTTTACAATGTCTCTGATGTGAAAAATATTTCCCATGAACTGGAGGGAAACATTCACTCCATATCTACCCTATCAAATCCCCTCAGAATGCTGTTTGTTTCAGTATGATCATCATTTATTCTTCCAAACTCCAGTAAGTACCAGCTGAGCCTGCTCCAAATTTCTTCACAAGAACCATCTCCAACCCTTCTCTGAAACATTTCCAAGGACAATTATATATGATCTTAAAGAGTTTAGGAGACAATGCTCCAGGTGCAGTTTCACCAATTACCTGTACAGTTGTGAATATTCATGTATTTGTGATAATAGGTTAGGATTGGAAGGTTCATACTGGCAAGAATTATATCCTTTAACATTCCAACCTTCCAACTACCAATTGGTAGTTCATTTCAAGCACCTATGCTACATGCAATTGCATTTTTACAACAATTACAGGAGTATTACTGACTAATCAAAAAAAAATGCTGAATACATGTAATCCAGTAGCTTACCTGAAGAGACAACTGTCCAATACCAGTAGCCTATCTACTGATGTCAAAAGCTATTTGATGAGTAACGTATGCCTGCTGACATCACACTAAGCAAACTGGGATGATTTCATTATTTAAAACCAGCCTTTTAAATTAATGAGAAATTAAGTCCAAGAAGGCTTGTTGTTTTGGGCAGTGCACTTAAAACTGGGAATGGAGAAGTACATTTATAAGCCTTGAGCAAAATTAGAGATAAGAAGAATTTCCTCCACTCCTGAGAAACAAAGATAGCAGATTTGTGGCAAAAATTCAGTTAATTTTGGTCAGTTGATAGCATTAAAAGCAAAATTTGAGTCACAGTTGTTGAGAATGTGTCTTTATAGAGGCATTAACTGATCCATGTGATTAGAGTGGAGTTGGGAAGGAAGAGAAGCCAAGGCAAGTGGGTAGATAAAATGACAGAAGTGAACTTGAATGGATTGTGGATCAAATCAGCTAATTGTTGATCACAATGTCATTATTTTCCTTTCAATATTTGTATTTAAAAATAGTGCAAACAAGCATGGATGCTGGAGATCTGAAGCAAACAAAAAATAGAAATTGCTGGAGAAGTTCAGCACATCTGACAGCATCTGTGGAGAGAAGCAGAGTTAAAATTTAGTGACCCTTCTTCAGAACTATATTTATATTTTTAAGTTGGGGTTGCTGTGGAACCATGATTTGAGGTCTGATTGTTAACTTGATTATATTTGTTGACTGTTTGAATAACTAGTAACTATTGTCACCATATCAGAAGGTAACAGAAATTTATGGGTGGCACGGTGGCACAGTGGTTAGCACTGCTGCCTCACAGCGCCAGAGACCCAGGTTCGCTTCCCGCCTCAGGCGACTGACTGTGTGGAATTTGCACATTCTCCCCGTGTCTGCGTGGTTTCCTCCGGGGCCTCTGGTTTCCTCCCACAGTCCAAAAATGTGCCGGTCAGGTGAATTGACCATGCTAAAATTGCCTGTAGTGTTAGGTGTAGGGGAATGGGTCTGGGTGGGTGCGCTTCAGAAGGTCGGTGTGGACTTGTTGTGCTGAAGGGCCTGTTTCCACACTGTAAGTAATCTAATCTAATCTAATCTAAAGTCTTCCACCAGAGACAGTGATACTAATTTTAGTCCTGCAACACCAGTATCTTGTCTGCCATTAATTAAGTAGACAAGAACTACCGATCAACTTTCAAAAGGAAAGGTTAAACTTCCTGTTCCTCAGATAGAATTGAAATATATGGGCAATACATCAAAATGATGTGGAGCCTGTACAGAGTAGATGGGGAGAAACTGTTCCTACTGCCAGAAGCATCAATTAGAGGACATCAACTGAGGACAAATGCCTGAGGATGTAATAACAGTAGATTTAATCATAACTGTCAAGGGGAATTGAATGTGTTTGTGGGGAAATGTTCCAGAGTTATAGGAAACAAAATGTGTGTGTGTATATATGTGTACCTGATTTTCATAGAATTCCTATAGTGTGGAAACAGGCCATTTGGCCCAACCAGTCCACACCAGTCCTCTGAAAAGTAACCCACCCAGAACCATTCCACTACACATCCCTGAACACTATAGGCAATTCAGTATGGCCAATTCACCTAACCTGCACATCTTTGGACTGTAGGAGGAAACTGGAGCACCCAGAGGAAACCCACACATATATGGGGAGAATGTGCAAACTCCACACAGACAGTTGCCAAAGACTGGAATTGAACCCGAGTCCCTGGCACTGTGAGGCACCTGTGAGAACTATTGAGTCACCATGGCTCCCATCATCTTTCTCACTGGAACTTTACAGTCATGACTGACTAGCCTCATTTTGTACCATCCAATGATTCAATATTGACATCAGGCCTACAGAGCATTAATAAAGGTTCCAGGTTCCCTTAGGACTGTCCCTTCATCAAACTTTTCTCAAATTCTTCTCTAAATCCAACTATCTCACTTTCTTAACTCCGACCTATTAGCCTAAGAACATGGTTATCCCTTCTCAATCTCCCATTTTGGTTCAATTTCTCTTTTCCAACAGGATTGGTGTTGAGTGCTCTGTCGTTTGTTATTTACATAAACACTTTAGAAGAGAATATAGGAGGCATGGTTAGTAAATTTGTAAATGACACCAAAATTGGTGGTATAATGAACAATGAAGAATGTTATTTATGAGTATAATGGGATCTTGATCAACTTGGCCAATTACAGTCAATGATTGGGCTCTTGGGAGTATTGTTGAACTGAGAGGCAACATCCTGGTAGATCTCTTCGGAACCCTCTCCAGCTTAATAATATCCTTCATGTAACAGGGTGACCAGAACTGAACACAATAATCCAGAAGAGGCTCACCAAAATCCTGTATAATCTCAATTTAACGTCCCAACTCCTAAACTCAAATGTCTGAGCAATGAAGGCAAGTATGCTAAATGCCTTCTTAACCACCGTATCTATATGTAATTCAAACTTCAAAGAATTTTGCACTTGAACCTCTGGTCTCTCTGTTCAACAACATTGCCCAAGGCCTACTTTTAATTGTATAAATCCTGTCCTTGTTTTTGAACAAAATGTAATACCTTGTATTGAATTCAAGAGTCGTGAGGTGATGTTGCAGCTGTACAGGACTTTGGTTAGGCCACATTTGGAGTACTGTGTGCATTTCTGGTCGCCTCACTTTAGGAAAGATGTGGAAGCTTTGGAGAGGGTGCAGGGAAGATTTACCAGGATGTTGCCTGGAATGGAGAGTAGGTCGTACGAGGATAGGTTGAGAGTTCTCGGCCTTTTCTCGTTGGAACGGCGAAGGATGAGGGGTGACTTGATAGAGGTTTATAAGATGATCAGAGGAATAGATAGAGTAGACAGTCAGAAACTTTTTCCCCGGGTACAACAGAGTGTTACAAGGGGACATAAATTTAAGGTGAAGGGTGGAAGGTATAGGGGAGATGTCAGGGGTGGGTTCTTTACCCAGAGAGTGGTGGGGGCATGGAATGCGCTGCCCGAGGGAGTGGTAGAGTCAGATTCATTGGCGACCTTTAAGCGGCATTTGGATAGGTACATGGATGGGTGCTTAATCTAGGATAGAAGTTCGGCACAACATCGTGGGCCGAAGGGCCTGTTCCGTGCTGTATTGTTCTATGTTCTATGTTCTATATTTATCCAAACTAAACTCCATTTGCCACTCCTCAGTCCATTGACCCAGTTGATCAAGATCTCTTTGTAATAATAGATAACCTTCTTCACTGTCCACTGTACCACTAATTTTGCTGTCATTCACAAACTCACTAACCATGCCTTGAACACTCTCATCTAAATCATTTATGTGGATGATAAACAAAAGTGGACCCAGCACTGATCCCTGTGGAACACCGCTGGTAACAGGCTTCCAGTCCAAGAAACAACTACCACCACTCTCTGCCTCCTGCTATTAAGCCAATTTTATATCCAATTTGTAAGCTCACTCTGAATCCCATGTGGATTAGTGGAACCATGTGGAACCTTGTCAAAGGCTTCACTAAAATCCAGTAAACAACATCATCGCTCTGTCCTCCTCAAACTTCATGGTTACTTCCTCAAAAAACTCAATTAAATTTGTGAGACACGATTTCCATCGCACAAAACCGTGTTGACTATCCCTAAACATTCCTTGCCTCTTCAAATGGGGGATGCAATGGCCTAGTGGTATTATTGCTGGACTGTTAATCCAGAGATTCAGGTAATATTCCCACCATGGCAGAATTTGACTTCAACAAAAATCGGGAATTAATGGTGTAATGATGACCATGAATCCATTGTCGATTTTTGGAAAACCCTACCTGGTGCACTAGCATCCTTTAAGGAAGGAAACTGCCATCCTTGCCTGGTCTATCTTTATGTGACTCCAGACCCACAGTAATGGGGTTGACTCTTAACTGCCCTCCGGGCAATTAGGAATGGACAATAAATGTTGACCTACCCAGCAACATCCTCATCCCATAAGCTAATTTTAAAAAATGCATAAAAATCCTCTCTTTCAGAATCACCTGCAACAGCTTACCCACCACTGAAGTCAAACTCACAGGTATATAGTTCCCAAACGTCTCCTTACATCCCTTCTTAAACAAATACACATTACCTGCGCTCCAGTCATCCGGCACCTCACCCATTGTTATAGATGATACAAATATTTCTGCAAGGGGCCTTGCACTTTCCTCCCTAACTCCCCATAACCTCCTAAATCAGGTCTGGTGATTTATCCGCCTTCATATTTTCTAAAACCTCCAGCACTTCATCTTCCTGTTTGCAAACCATTAATATTTATTTCCCTAAGTTCTCTTGCCTCCATTTTTTCCTCTGTAGTAAAACTGATGCAAAATATTAATTTAATACCTCTCCCATCTCATGAGGTTCAACAAAAAGACAACCTCTTTGATCTTTAAAACGCCCCACTCTGTCTTTCTAATTGCTCTCTTGTGCTTAATGTACTTGTAGAATCTCTTAGGATTATCCTTAACTTTAGTTGCCAAGGCTATCTCTGGGTGAGACAGGAGATTGCAAGAGCGTTAGAGAGAAATGGGGGAGACAGAAGAGGACAGGAGTAGCTGGAGCAGTTGCAAGATGGGTGGAAGATAGTGAGATCGAGAGGGTTAGCAGATTGAGGGAGGCTGTGTGTTTTGCAGGGGGTCAGATGGGAAGAGACATAGAGAGACAAGCTATAACTAAGGGAGAACAGGCACCATGAAAACCTGAACTCACTGCGCAATGAATATTTTCAAATGAATGTTGCCAAAACTGAATGAGAAGACTGAACCAATAATCGTATCCCACTGTTCCACAAGCTATCACAAAATCTGCAACATGCCAACAAGAACACCAAAGTGACTGAACTGTCCAGCTGGCTGATACTCAGGGAAAAAGTGAGGACTGCAGATGCTGGAGATCAGAGCTGAAAAATGTGTTGCTGGAAAAGCGCAGCGGATCAGGCAGCATCCAAGGAGCAGGAGAATTGACGTTTCGGGCATAAGCCCTTCTTCAGGAATGAGGAAGGTGTGTCAAGCAGGCTAAGATAAAAGGGAGGGACATGGGGAAGGGGCATTGGGAATGCGATAGGTGGAAGGAGGTTAAGGTGAGGGTGATAGGCCGGAGAGGGGGTGGGGGTGGAGAGGTTGGGAAGAAGATTGCAGGTCAAGAAGGCGGTGCTGAGTCCGAGGGTTGGGACTGAGATAAGGTGGGGGGAGGGGAAATGAGGAAGCTGGAGAAATCTGCATTCATCCCTTGTGGTTGGAGGGTTCCTAGGCAGAAGAGGAGGTGCTCTTCCTCCAGGCATTGAATTTGTGACGGATATGGAAGGATCCCTTGGGGCCTTGGAGGGAAGTGAGGGGGGGAGGTGTGGGTGCAAGTTTTGCATTTCTTGCGGTTGCAGGGGAAGGTGCCGGGAGTGGTTTCCTTCTTCAAAGACCGCAATTTCCCCTCAGACATGGTTGATGATGCTCTCCACTGCATCTCCTCCACTTCCCACTCCTCCGCCCTTGAACCCCGCCCCTCCAATCGCCACCAGGACAGAACCCCACTGGTCCTCACCTACCACCCCACCAACCTCCAGATACATCGCCATCTCCAAACAGACCCCACCACCAAGGATATATTTCCCTCCCCTCCCCCAGCAGCGTTCCGGAAAGACCACTCCTTCCGCGACTCCCTCGTCAGGTCCACACCCCCCACCAACCCAACCTCCACTCCCGGCACCTTCCCCTGCAACCGCAAGAAATGCAAAACTTGCACCCACACCTCCCCCCTCACTTCCCTCCAAGGCCCCAAGGGATCCTTCCATAACCGTCACAAATTCACCTGCACCTCCACACACATCATTACTACATCCGCTGCACCCGATGTGGCCTCCTCTACATTGGGGAGACAGGCCGCCTACTTGCAGAATGTTTCAGAGAACACCTCTGGGACACCCGCACCAACCAACCCAACCGCCCCGTGGCTGAACACTTTAACACACCCTCCTACTTCGCCAAGGACATGCAGGTCCTTGGCCTCCTCCATCGCCAGACCATGGCAACATGACGCTTGGAGGAAGAGCGCCTCATCTTCCATCTAGGAACCTTCCAACCACAAGGGATGAATGCAGATTTCTCCAGCCTCCTCATTTCCCCTCCCCCCACCTTATCTCAGTCCAAATCCTCGGATTCGGCACCGCCTTCTTGACCTGCAATCTTCTTCCGGACCTCTCCGCTCCCATCCCCTCTCAGGCCTATCACCCTCACCTTAATCTCCTTCCACCTATCGCATTCCCAATGCCCCTCCCCCCAAGTCCCTCCTCCCTACCTTTTATCTTAGCCTGCTTGACACACCTTCCTCATTCCTGAAGAAAGGTTTATGCCTGAAATGTCGATTCTCCTGCTCCTTGGATGCTGCCTGACCTGCTGTGCTTTTCCAGCAACACATTTTTCAGCTCTGATACTCAGGGACAAAAGCAAATTGACATCAATTTAACAGCATAAGATATTGGAGTAGAAGTATGCCATTCCGCTGATCAAATCTGCTCAGCCATTCTGACAATTGGTGGAACTGCCTGGTTAGAATACTTCTGCCTTTGATTGATGTAATGAAAATGCATTGGGTGTGACCCCAACAAACTGGAAGACATGTTCAGAGTGATCGTTCTTTCTTTATGTAGAAGTGCAGAAATTTACCAAAGAACCTCACACAGCACCCTCCAAACCCATAACCACTTCCAACTAGAAGAACAAGGACAATAGACACATGGGAACACCACTACCTTCAAGTTCCCCTCCAAGCCACTCACTTCCTGACTTGGAAATGTATTGCCATTCCTTTGATGTCACTGGATCAAAATCCTGGAATTCCCTCCCTAAGGACATTGTGGGTCAACCCACAGCAGGTGGACTGCAGTGGTTCAAGAAGACAGCTCACCACCACCTTCTCAAGAGCAACTCGGGATGGGCAATAAATGCTGGCCAGCCAATGATAGCCACATCCCACAAACGAATAAACTAAGTGTGTGTATCAGTTACTTGGAAAAAGAAAACCTTTTGTTGCTGACCTAAACTTGTTACGCCAATTTAAATGCTGTGGTATCTTAGAAATTAATGATTTTCTTGTTTGTTGTTATTTAAGTTGAATTGACGGACAATGATCACTGAGGATATTGATGACTTCTTCCAGTTCTACTTCCTTGTGAGTCACAGTACCGCATGCATCAACATTAACTGTGGAAGTAACGTTACTACGTGCATCACCAAATAAAGACATAAGTGAGAATGAGAAAGGAGCCCCTGAAAATCAGAAAAAATCCCTGAAAATTAAGAAGTAGCCCTTGATGCTAACAGCACAGGTTCAATTTCTGAACTGACTGAGGTTACAATGAAGGCCCTGTCTTCTCAACATTGTCCCTCACCTGAGGCATAGTGATCTTCAGGTTAAACCACCATCGGTCATCCTCTCTAAGGATAGAGGCTTTCTAGGACTAAGATGACTTTAGTTTTCATCAGAAATCTATCACCCTCTACCTACTTCAAATATACTCAAGAATTGAGCTTCCACTGTCCTCCGGAATTAGAGAATCGAGATTTCCAAAGATTCACAACCCTCTGAGTAAAAAATGATTTCTGCTCATCTCAGTTCTCAATTACACCCATTTTTAAGTTTGCCCATGACTCTAGACTCCAACCAGAGAAAATTTTCATCTGCGTCTACCTTGGTCCATCCCTTTAAGTATTTTGTAGGTTTCAGTGAGATCACTTCTCCTTCTTTGAAAGTCTAATGAATACAATTCCAGTTTGCTCAATGTCTCTTCATAGAACAGTCCTTCTATCCAGAGATCAAGTCTGGTGTGCCATCATTGCACTCCCTCTATGGCAATAATATCTTTCCTGAGATATGGAAAGCATCTTTATCGCGTCAGGATATCACAAACAGTTCAGGTGACGGACAACTGGAAATACTTGGGGATGCCCTCACAGGAACGGTGTATGATGCCCAACTCGTTGACCGCTAGTTCCGACGTGCCACAGCAAGGAATTGTAATGACCTCCTCAGGAGACAGACACGTGCTGCAACTGACAGGGTATCCTTCGTTGTTTAGTATTTCCCAGGAGCTGAAAAATTACACCATGTTCTGCGTGACCTGCAACACATTATCAATGAGGATGAGCACCTCACCAAGACCTTCCCCAAACCTCCACGACTTGCCTTTAAACAACCACCAAACCTCAAACAGATCGTTGTTCGAAGCAAGCTGCCTGGCTCTCAGGACAACTCCATGCAACCCTGTCACGGTAGGCACTGCAAGACGTGTTAGAGTGTGTACATAGATACCACCATTACGCGTGGGGACACCTCCCACCCTGTACATGGCAGATACTCATGTGACTCAGCCAATGTTGTCTATCTTATACGTTGCAGGCAAGGATGCCTGGAGGCATGGTACATTGGGGAAACCGAGCAAAGGCTACGACAACGGATGAATGGGCACCACACAACAATCAACAGACAGGAGGGTTCCCTCCCAGTTGGGGAACACTTCAGTGGTTCAGGACATTCAGCCTCGGACCTTCGGGTGACCATCCTCCAAGGTGGACTTCAAGACAGGCAGCAGAGAAAAGTGGCCGAGCAGAGGCTGATAGCTAAGTTTGGTACCCATAGGGAGGGCCTCAACCGGGACCTTGGGTTCATGTCACATTACAGGTGACCACCATTGCACTATACACAGACACACACAGGCACTCCTATACACACATACACTCGGACACACATACACACAGACGCGCACACAGGCACCCACACACACCCTTACAGACACCCACACTCCCACACTCACACGTACACCTCCTCATAGACTTAAGACACTCTGCACTCACTACACACACACATACACTTTCTCACACTCACAACCCCCAACCTAGACAGACACACCCACATAGACAGACAAAGACCCACATGCACACATATATTTTGTGGGGTGAATTTGTACTTTCAGGGTTACATTGTACTTTGCTCAAAAACTGCATGAATTCATGTAAAACTCCGTGATCTCAGGTTTTTAGATTAGAATCAATCTAAACATCATGGCATAGACAGAGAACACAGGGGGCCAACACCTTCAACATATTGTCTAGCTATCACCATTGTTAACAGCTAACCCGAGAATGCAACTTTAAAAAAAAAGGTTTTGTGATTTACACATGAAGGAAGTGAAACTATCACTGTATTCTAACAGATGAAAGGCTTAACAGACAATCAATTTTTCAATGTATAATTTCAGTTACATCACACTGTAAATTTTTGCTATAAATTCTGTGGGTTAGGATTGAGCCCTCCACTACCACCTGATGGAGCGTCGCTCCGAAAGCTAGTGTGCTTCCAATTAAACCTGTTGTGTGATTTTTAACTTTGTACACCCCAGTCCAACACTGGCATCTCCAAATCAGTTCATAACCAATGTAAGTAATTTTGTTCCTTCAGACGTAGTGTACTAGAGTAGTGCTCATTACTTTTAGCTGAGAGAGCAATGGTCACAAACAGGAAGTGCCTCACAAAATCTTCTGTTGTAAACAACGATGACAAAAGAAAGCAGCAGATGGATCGGTTTATGACACACACTCACCACACACTCACTCACTGATAGATTTTGCCAAATGCCTGGACTATGAGAGAAATCATCCTGTGCATCATTGTGACATTTGGTGCCATTGTGTGGAAAGTGCAACCTGGATTAGCACAGGATGGTGAGGTTCCTATGGAAACTGAGAACTGTACTGAGGGAACTGGAGAGCAATCATTGCCAGCAGGTAAACTTCATTATTAAGATATAAGAGTTTTGTGATATTTGATAAAACCCATATTTAAATAAACAACCTTGCTAGTCTTATATGCACAGCTGTGAGATGGGCAACTGATAACCAGTCTTTAATCTGAATTCACTTAATGCATTGTTGATTTTGATCGGTTAAGGATCGAGAAGCGAAAATTAAACTCAATAAATAGGATAAGAATTAGAATGGCAACTCGCAAGCCATGCTGCTATTGAGATGTTTAGGAGATATGAAACACTCCCCAGAAAATGTTGGAGAAATTCAGCGGGTCTGGCAGCATTGTGGGCAGAGACACAGTTAAAGTCCAGTATTATTTCTTCAGAACAGTATCAGAAATATGTATCTGCTTTAGTCACAATGATTGTAAATTTTGGAATTTCTCGGAACATTTTATGATAGTTAGGATAATCCTTCCTGCTTCAAGTAAAAATCATCTTAATGCAATGCTAACATTGCCTTTACCATTTATGACAGTACCTTATTTATTTTTCAACTGTTTGTGAATTGTTCAAAAGCTCCCTGGATTCCCAGAGCTGCCTCACTCCACTGCTTCCTCTCTTTGTGCTGTTACTAGATGCTAGATTTGGGATAAGATGATTATATTTTGACAAACCACAATTAAATTGTACTTGCTGAGGCCACTAAACTAATAATGTTTGAATGCCCAAGGTTAAGAAAACACACCTATTTCTTTAAAAAAGTGCTACGTGAAATTGGAGAAACTGGAAGTGATTTGTAGGGTGTGGAATTTGTCCTGAGCTTTATGTTTAGAAAATATTAGGAAGGGTGACAACTTGAACAGGCTGGAGTATGGTCAGGTGGTTTTAACTGACATTCCAAATGAAAGAAATTTTATTAATTCATTAATTTGCGATTTTACTTTTCATAAATAGCTGTCATTTTATAACATAGAACATCCAGTAACTGATTGGCTCAATCGTGGCCTCAACCTACCATGTGAGCAAGTCTTGATTCTGCTTTCCTGTTCTGTTTGCACTGAGTTTCAACATAATTCATTTTCTTGTGATCCAAAGTTGTCTAAAGTTGTTTGAGGTATTTGTGAGCAACATAATAAGAATTTGGCAATCAAGTAATAATCCACAAAGGGGCCATAGATATCTATCCATTCGAGAGAGGGGGAGATATAATTGATAAAACATATCTTAAGGGACATCCCACTACCAGCTTGTTTAAGACAAGAAAGCAGGCCTCCATGAGCTATCACAGGGGTTCATTCAGTCTGAAATGGACAACTGGGATGCCTTATGTCAGAAAAGATTGGAAACCCAATAGATTTGTGGCTGCTTGCATGCTGACTGAGATTCAGTCAGTCAAGCTTTTGTCTATAAGTCTGGGAGGTTATCAGTTCAAGTGACACAGCAGGTTCTGAGCACAAAAGTCAAGGCTGGTGTTCTGAGGGAGTGCTGCGCTGTCCAAAGTGCTGTCTTTTGGATAAGTTGTCAAACAACAGCTCTCTTAACTGTATGCAAAATACCTGTTGGCCCTATTTGGAAGAGGAGAAGTATTAGTCCTAGTAAATATTTATTCCTTACTAAAGTAGTATTCAATGGCTACCACATAAATTAGCTCATGCATTTCTTATGTTACAGCAACAACTACACTAAAAGTAGTTTGTTTTCTGTAAAACACTTTGGCACATTCTGAGTCGTGAAAGATACGATATAATAGCAAGTCATTTTATTTGGTCTCCTGGGATCTCCCGATAAAAACACAGCCAACTAGAAAACAAACATTTGGGAAATTGTAGCAAGGGAAACTGAAGGCGGTGGTCTGGGTAATTATCAACCTAATCTTTTCAATTAGATGCATTCTATGAATTGAGGCAGGAACAGACCTTTACCCTCCAGATCTGTTATGAATAGTCGGTTTCTTCACCCTCAGTCTTTAATTGTAGCAGGTGCCTTGAGAAGAACTTGAGTGATTTTCTTTTGCCATTGATATTTTGCTGTTTGCCGTTCAACTCTTTAACCAGGGCTGTAGCATGGGAAAGGTAAGCACTGAGCGAAAAAGAAACAGGTATCAAGGTGCATCAGCTGCAGATGATGTTTGACCTGCAGAACAACAGCATCACATGACAGATAAACCAGAGTGTTTTTCTGTGGATTCCTAGGGAATAAGGTGGAGTAGATACTGTAACAGTTCCAAAACACAGGGTGCCATATCATACTATGTTGCTTGCAGACTGTGGATTAGTGGTGCTGGAAGAGCACAGCAGTTCAGGCAGCATCCAAGTAGCTTCGAAGCTACTTGGATACTGCCTGAAGTGCTGTACCCTTCCAGCACCACTAATCCAGAATCTGGTTTCCAGCATCTGCAGTCATTGTTTTTACCTGCTTGCAGACTGTATTCTCTGGTTCATTAGGACTCAAGATTGTTCCCTTTCTCCAAGTCCAAAACTAGACAGGCCAGACACTTATAACTTGGCTTCTGGTATTTGTTTAATTGATTAATGTGAATAAAAGTCTTCAGTTAATTTGGTAATCAATTCCTCTACATTGCAAGACACAAAAATGTGAAATGATGCATTTCTGGAAAAGAAAATCCTCACCGTCAGTTTTGCTGTTTAGCAATTCCTGGTTAACCCTTCAAAGCTGGACAGGTGACAACTGTAACTGGACTCTGTACTGAACAGAGAGTTGCTCCACTATTAATATATGATCATACATTACTATTCTCACATTACAATATCTCAAATTGTGTTGATTGCTTAGGGAGGCTGTGGCCAAGTGATATTGTCACTGGGCAAGTAACCAAGAAGCCTAAGTTAATACTCTGGTGACCTGAGTGTGAATCCCAACATGGCAGATAGTGAAAGTTGAACTCAATAAAAAAATTAGCTGCCCTCATGGTGACCATGTAACTATTGTTAATGATGAGTTCTTCATGGGAGGAAATCTTCCATCTTTACCTGGTCTGCCCTGTATATGACTCCAAACCCAAAACAATGTGGTTGATTCTTAACTGTCGTCTGGCCAATGTGGTTTGAGCAATAAATGTTGGCCTAGCCCATGAAGGAATAAGTGAATGGTAATCATTCAAATGCCGTCAATCGGTTTGTGCCAGTATTAATTCAGGCTCAGCACAAAAAAGTGAAATGACTCCACAAAGGCTGGTATCCATTCACCAAGTTGCCTTTCATTTACATGTGCATAGTTCAAGACTGACCCAGCTACCTCAGAGCGAGCAGAACCCTTGACACTCCTGTTTATATCTGTCAGCCAGGACTCCCTCATTACACCAGATTAAGAGCCTCAATCGGGGAATTCATACTTTGTGAGATACATGTGGCTGACCTCATTCCAAACACTCCAGGAAGAATTTGTATTTTTTTGATTCATTCATGGCGTGTCGGTTGGGCCAATATCTTTTGTCCATCAACTTCAGAAACTGTCTTCTTGAACCATTGTCATCCATGAAGGAGTGTTTGTGTGTCCATAAGGTTGATAAAGAAGACATTCCAGGATTTTGACCCAGGAACAGTCAGGAAACAGTGATATCATTCCATACCAGGATGATGTATAACCTGGAGGGGACCTTGTAGATGGTGGTGTTCCCATGCATTTGCTGCCTTGAGCTTCAAGACGTGGAAGCTATTGATTTGGAAGATGCTGTCAAATAATCCGAGTGACATGCTTCTGAAACTTCTCACTTAGAATGAATTACCTTGAAGCTCAGGTACCATCATTAGAGTGAGTTAAGCTACCAATTTTATTTTTCCTGCCGAATTTTAAATGAAATTTCATTCACAGGAAATGGGCATCATAGACCAGGCCTGTTTTCATTGCATGTCCCATGAGAAGATGGTGGTGTGCAGCCTTTTTGAATTGCTCAGACCTATATTATTTCGGCACACCCACCATGCTACTGAGAAAGGGTTCTGTTTAGGAGATATTGTTGCAGACACCAGGTGAGTTACTGCCTTGCATCTCATAAATAGTACACATTGCTGCTACTGTCCATCAGTTGTGGAGGGCATCAATGCTTTGTGTGATAAACGGTCTACCAATCAAGCTGCAAACAAACGAAGTACTGAGGATGCTGAAAATCTGAAACAAAAACAAAAATTGTTGGAGAAGCTGAACAGGTCAGTTAAAGTTTCATGTATGGGGACTCTTCATCAAAACGCAGGGTCTCGAGAAAGTTCATTAAATGGTAATAAAATAATGAGCTCTTCATTTCTGTGGAGAGGCGGATCTGTCCCAAGAACAGAGAACGGTTAATGGCCTCAGAATTGTGAAGAGTATCCAGAGGGTAAACTAGATTGAATAGTTTCGACTGACAGGTGGGTCAATGAGCAGTGGATAGAAATTTAAGATAACTGTCAGTAGACCCTCAAGAATCTGTAACCAGGTACCTTTGCACCTAAAATGACACCATAAGTGACAACTTGTAAACTTTTCACTGTACTCATGTGACTACATATGACAATAAAGCCAACTTATTAGAACAACAGAGAAGATGAGACATTTCTAAACACAGCAGTTGTTGTAATCTAGGATGTATTTTCCAAAAAGATGGTGCAAGCAGATTCAGATAATAATTTGCCAAAGCGAATCGGTTACACTTGAAGAGGAAAATGCCAGCAAGATAAGAGTAAAGAGTGGGGGTTTTGTACAAAGTAAATAAATCCCATGAAGAATTAATGCAAGTGTGATGGAGAACATGTGCTATAAAATTTTATGAGAGAGTATTAACTCTTGGCCTATGTTAGATTAGATTACTTACAATGTGGAAACAGGCCCTTCGGCCCAACAAGTCAACACCGACCTTCCGAAGAGCAACCCACCCAGACCCATTCCCCTACATCTAACACTATGGGCAATTTAGCATGGCCAATTCACCTGACCTGCACATCTTTGGACTGTGGGAGGAAACCGGAGCACTCAGTGGAAACCCACGCAGACACGGGGAGAATGTGCAAACTCCACACAGACAGTCGCCTGAGGCGGGAATTGAACCTGGGTCTCTGGTGCTGTGAGGTAGCAGTGCTAACCATGGTGCCACCTGTTTATTTCGGTAAACAGAATTTACACTATTTCAAGGTGATATATTGTTAAATTTGGAGTCATAATGCAAATATATGTAGTAGTGGGTTACTTGCAACCCAAGTATACTTGATTCAGTGAGTTAACTGAGGGGAGATGAGCAAGAGATAAAATCTCTATGCACAGAAATATAAATAAATGACATGTCAAAAATAGTCTATTTTGCCCATCCAGCCCCTTATAATATTTACCCACAATGCACCAGAATCCAAATCCGATAAGTTAGCTCTGTTGCTATATCCCTTTATTTCCACTTCCTTCAAATGGCTGTTGAAGCTATTCTGAAATGTTGGCTTAGAGTCTTAAGGAAGAAGCCATTCAGCCCATCAAGTTCATGGTGGCATGGTTCTAACTCGAGTATTGTATCGTACAGCTTCATAACAATTTTTAAAAAAGTCTCCTGTTTTTCCTCCTAAACTTTGGAAGACCTTCAAGAAAACCAATATTCCAAGGCAAGTATTTATTTTTGTTCAGGTATATAAAGAAATGACATGACAAAAATAGTCTATTTTTCCCATCCAGTCCCTTATAATATTTATGAACAATGCACCAGAATCCAAATCCGATACGTAATTTTCCAAGAAGAAATAAATTCTTTATTTCCACTTCCTTCAAACGCCTACTGAAGCTATTCCTAAACATTGGCTTAGAGTCTTAACGAGGAAGCCATTCAGCCCATCAATTTCATGTTGGAATGTTTCTGACTCTGGTATTGTATCGCACAACCACTAACAATTAAAAAAAACACCTGTTTCTGCTCCTAAATTTTGGAAGTGCTCCAAGAAAACCAATATTCCAAGGCAAGCATTTATTTTTGCTCAGGTACATAACATGCATTTTTCCATTTCTTTTGCAGCCCTACAGAATGCCAGTATTTTCTCAGTGAACTCGGGGAATTGTATAAATCACTTCCCTATCAGCATCTTCCGGAACTACAGTGGAGAAACAGAGCAAGAATTATTCCCAGTGTACCAGGACAACTGTGAATTGAACTCTCACTGCCAGGGATTGGAACTAGAACTGTGTTGTGCAAATGGGAGCTTCAGCAAATGTGTCCGATTTCAGAGTCAAGGTGTGTGAGTTCTCTAGTATACAAGTCAAATGCAAAAGAAATTAAAACAAAGGGGCGTGTGTTCATGTTCAACATCATACTTTATTCTTTTATTGGAAATGATTTTCCGATTTGCTTGCACAATTTTAGGATGCAAATAGTTAAAAATATGATTTCCAAAGTTCCTGGGTGATCCTTTCATTTGTGGATTCTGGATGTAAATTCTACCTAAAATGATTGTAAACTCTACTGTGACATAAACATTTTCTTACAGTATGTAGAATTTTTCTTTCAGTTTTTTATGTTGCTTTACATCTGAGCAAGCACAGGTTTACAGCACAATGCTGTCTCCAGTCTGGCATTTAATTGGGCATCCACTCACAGAGGCTGCTGTGGTCAGTGCAAACATTGTCACTGAATGTAGCTCTGAGGTTGGAGTTGAGGTACATTGATGAGATTAGAGTGAGATTTACTCTGTATCTATCCAGATATATACCTGAATTTGCTTGCTTGATGTTAAATATTTCACATGGGAAAGTGTTTCATTTTACAGCTGTATTACCTCTGAGGTTGACAAGTACAAGTTTGGGAAAAAAGTTGTTAACTGCAAAGGTTAAGAGTGCAAGGTGTAAACTCCAGTGCACAGCAGAGAGTACACCGTTGTTTTACTCAATTCAATTCAATTCAATTCAATTCAATACAGGAGAGGAACAAGCCCCTTGGCGCACCAAGCCTGCGCTGATTCCTAATCCTTATTTAAACCTATTACTTATTGTCCATGCACAGTTTCTATCTCTCTATTTGCATCCATTTGTGTCTATCGCGATATGCCTCAAATGTTGCTAACGTGCCTGGATCCATCACCTCTTTTTGTTTACCAAATTATATATAGTCAAACACGAGTTGAAATTATTGTTATCTAGCTCTGAGCCAAGTGGTACTATGAGTAAGAATCCAAGACATCACATCCAATCCTATTTATCAACAATTGTATTGGCTTATGGTCTCCACAAATTTAGAATGGATCTATTTCATAACTATTGGTGAAGCCATCAATTTTAATTACTTAGTACCCATAGATTTTTCTCTGCTAAGCAAGGAAGATTACAAAATCCCAGGGATAATGCTGAAATTTTTCACATGATGACTCTAGAAAATATTCCCTCTGGCCTTGAGCAATGTTAGAAAATTTAGATTGTCCCTGCTGTTCTTTCATTCCTTTCGACTCTGGTTGGACATCCTGTCCTGAAAGATTGATGTCCTAGAAACTGAATAAATATTATATACCACTGCCAAGTGCCTCTTTTGCAGAGGAGATAGTTAAAATAGAGTTGGTGCCCAGCCCATCAGTTTCCCATTCTCACCCAAACCCAACCCCATAATGTAGGGTGGGGGTTACCAAAATTGGCAGCCTCCCCACTATAAGTAAATAAAGAACTGAGCATCAATTGAACTTGTTTAAAGCACAATTGACCCTAGCATTACATTGTCATTGCCATAATATGATTGGATGGGCGTGAGCTGGCAGCCCTGTATTTATAAAAAAATGTTTTTCCAACGTTGGAAAGGAAAGAGAATTCTGTTTTTGGAGGTGCCCTTTGCATAATGTTCATGAATGCCAGAAGATAGTAATCCACCTTCATCCTCCCCACCTGGACTTTTAAATGCACTCCACCCTGTTCTTCCCACCCTAACGTAACTAAGCTCTCCCTTTAAATACTTACCTGGATCTGAGATTCCAATAGGTCTTCTTTCAGCCTGGGATTGGTTACAGCACCGGCAGTGTTCATCCCAGAGCTCTGATGTTGCTGACATCTCCAGAGGGTGAGTGTTAACCTCACCGTAATGTGGAAGTCGAACTCTGCATGAATCTAGTCCACCCGCAGCCCATCATGGCTGCAGGATATCCCTTTTCTGGATTCTGAGTTCCCTTCTGTGTGAGGCATGCTATCTACTATCAATACCAACCACCAACCACCAACCATCCCCGTTCTATGAATTCATGTCCCTCGCCTTAATGCTGTTATGTTAGAGAATTCATGAACTTTGGCCCAGCATCAATGAAGGGACGATGTGAAGTTTAATGAAAGTTTGAGCAAATTGCATTTCCTCATTGTTTCATCTCTTGTCACTTTTGTTGGTCCATGTTCTGAGGCAGGGAGGCATTGGATAAATAATGGTGACTTGCCGTAGTGCAGTGTATACAGGTCCCAATTGCTGGAAAGATATTAAGCTTAGACAGTAAGAAATTTGTCACTCCTACAACATCAGTGAGGAAACATACTTACAAGGAGCTTGTATTAGAATATCAATGTTGAATCCTTTGTGTGGATATGGTGTTATCTCTCTGACCTCTGCTCCCTTCAAGCATAGCTCCATATTGTAAGTATATGGTCAGTAAGTTTATCTTATGGTCCTGTTTGAACTGTGATAATTTACCAAGTGACCATCATAAGTGAGCTTTAACAGTGAGCGTTGATATTCATTCAAGAGTCAGAGCATCAAATCTATTTATATGAGGAGGTCATGGTAGGCAAGTTTTTTGGTATTAGTCACTTGACAGAGATCAGGAATGGAAATTTCAATCAATCTGTAGACGTACAATGAATGGCTTTCTTCTGCATATTCTTTGATTGTAACTCAGCCTCCATAATCCACTGAATCTGATCCGTGAACCAGCTTTGGAACGGATGTCTCATTCACCGAAGTTTATTTTTACTCAGATATTTTAGGTCTATTTATCTTGTATCATGTTGAAACTGCACTATTTGATGGAACATAAGTTTGTTATGATATCTCCTTTCCAATCTTAAAAATCACACAACACCAGGTTATAGTCCAACAGGTTTAATTGGAAGCACTAGCTTTCGGAGCAACGCTCCTTCATCAGGTGATTGTGGAGGACACAATTGTAAGACACAGAACTTTTAGCGAAAGTTTACAGTGTGATGGAAATGAAATTATACATTGAAAAATACCTTGATTGTTTGTTGAGTCTTGCATCTGTTCGAATACCATGATAGTTTCACTTCTTACATGTGTAATTCACAAAACATTTTTTTAAAAGTTACCTTCTCAGGTTAACTGTAACAATTGGTGTTAGCCAGACAATATGTTGAAGATGTTAGCTCCCTGTGTTCTCTGTCTGTGCCATAATGTTTAGACTGATTCTAATCTAAAAAGTGAGATAACAGTGTCTTACATGAATTCATGCAGTTTTTGAGCAAAGTAAAATGTAACTCTGCAAGTACAAATTCACCCCTCAAACATATATGTATATGTGTGTGTGTGTGTGTGTGTCTGGGGTCGAGGGTTGTGAGTGTGAGAGAGAGTGTATATTTGTGTGTATGTGTGAATGTAGAGTGTCTAAGTCTGTGAGGGGGTGCATGTGTGAGTGTGGGAGTGTGTGTGTCTTTAGGAGTGTGTGTGTGTCTGGGATGAGGGGTTGTGAGTGTCTGTGAGGGAGAGTGTATCAGTGTACGCGTAAGTATAAATTGGTCTAAGTCTGTGAGAGGATGCATGTGTGAGTGTGGGAGTGTGTGTGTCTGTAAGGTGTGTGTGAATGTCTGTGTGCATGTCTGTGTATATGTGTGACTATGTGTATGGGTGTGTGTGTCTGGAATGGGGGGTTGTGAGTGTCTCTGAGAGAGAATGTATAAGTGTGTGCGTAAGTGTAGAGTGGTCTAAGTCTGTGAGAGAGAGTGTGTGTGTGTGTGTAGGAGTGTGCGTATAGTGCAATGGTGGTCACCTGTAGTGTGACATGAACCCAAGGTCCTGGTTGAGGCCCTCCCTATGGGTACAGAACTTAGCTATCAGCCTCTGCTCAGCCACTTTTCGGTGCTGCCTGTCCCGATGTCCACCTTGAAGGATGGTCACCTGAAGGTCTGAGGTCGAATGTCCTGGACTGCTGAAGTGTTCCCCAACTGGGCGGGAACACTCCTGTCTGTTGATTGTTGTGCGGTGCCCATTCATCTGTTGCCGTCAGAGTAATCGCTGCAAGACGTGTCAGAGTGTGGATATGGATACTACCATTACACGTGGGGACGCCTCCCATCATGTACATGGCAGGTATTCATGTGACTCAGCTAACGTTGGTCTATCTTATACGTTGCAGGCAAGGATGCCCGGAGGCATGGTACATTGGGGAAACCGAGCAAAGGCTATGGCAACGTATGAATGGGCACCGCACAACAGCCTAAAGATTATGGCACAGACAAAGAACACAGGGGACTAACACCTTGAACATATTGTCTAGCTAACACCAAATGTTACAGTTAACCTGAGAATGTAACTTTTTAAAAAATGGTATGTGATTTACACATGAAAGAAATGAAACTATCATGGTATTCGAACAGATGAAAAACTCAACAAACAATCAAGGCATTTTTCAATGTATAATTTCAGTTCCATCACACTGTAAACTTTCGCTACAAATTCTGTGTCTTACAATTGTGTCCTCCACAACCAACTGATGAAGGAGCGATGCTCCGAACACTAGTGCTTCCAATTAAATCTGTTGGACTATAACCTGGTGTTGTGTGATTTTTAACTTTGTCCACCCCAGTCCAACACCGGCATCTCCAAATCATGACTCCTTTCCAATCCTTTAACCTCAATATGAAAGAAAAATACAGCTGGCAATTTATACCCTCCAGGATTCAGTATTGAGTTAATCAATTCCAAACCATAATGTATTTCCTCCATTTTGTTTCTTTTCAATTTGTAGATTGGACTTTAATTTTTGTTTCTTTTCAATTTCAGATGGCAGCTTCATATCATTCTGCCATTCACACCTCTTTTAGTCACATCTTTTATTTCTTTGCTTGACCCATTACCGTTTCCTTTGGCCTTGCTGTTTATTTTCTCCTGTCTTTCACCCTCTGTCAGACCTATCCCACCCTTCAGTCTTCTACTTGATTAAAACATACTACCTTTCTAACTTTGCCAACTCTCATGAAAGGACATGGACCTGTAACATTAACTGTTTTTTCTCTCGCTGTTGATGCTTTCAGACTAGATTTTCATTCTCTCAGCTGATGGTACCACTCGACAAGTCAGTTTCCAGAGTGAAGTCTGACTTGGCAGATCACAAATTTTATTTTTGCAATTTGGTCCCATGATGGTCAGTCACTGAACATTTTCACAAAAAGCTGACAATCTACTTTTAACAAAACAACATAGCTTGATTACACAGAAGAAAGAGAAAAATAAAAGCTAAAACAATTTGGAAAGATCATATCATAACCAGCAAAAAGGAATATTCAACCATTTTTCTCAGCAATATCCAGTACAGCACTCAACCCGAATGAAGCATCACTTCTATCTTCAGTCTTTAATTTCTTACTGGACTGCTGAGGTCAGTCAGTTCCCGTCTGCGGTATTTTGCACATTTGTCAGAGTCTCTCCATCCCTCCTTGAGATACACAGACAGAAGCTAACGCACTGCTCGACATAGACTGGTTGCACTGAAGGGCTCGTTGCTGTGCTGTCTGATTCTTTGACCCTCTGAATCATTTCTTCTGAACTGACCTTTGTCCTCTGGCCTCTGTCTCCTGGCTGCTGGCCTCTCCATCTGGATTTAGGAACTTATTTAGTTCCCAGGACAGCTTATCTGGTCACTTAACTTAACTCACATTTTTTTTGGAAATGCTGCTTGATCTGTTGGTTGAAGAAAGGAGTTTCTGACTCGTAAAAAGAAGTCACTTTCACAGAACTGAAAAGCAAAAACCCATTTACCTCTTCTTCAGATCATAATGTTGATAATATATGAAACTTTAACACAGTATTTTCAGTTTTTATTTTACATTTAATCTTTCTGTTTTACAGTTGGAATTGACTACTACCTTGGATGGGTAAAACTGAAGATAAACGAATTCAAGTTGGACACAAACTACAGTGGTTGGGATTACTTCGACCTATTAAGAAATGCTAGTGGTTGGGTATGTAAAACCACTGAACATATATTCCTGAATGCTCAGTAGGAATATATAATTGTGAATTAGCTCCAAGAAACTCAATTTGGAGATGGAAATAAATTTTAAAATCCTTTTGTCACTCTGTTTATTTTTCCTTTTCTCTTTCGCTTTGACTGAGTGTTACCCTGTGCTGAGAGTAATTCCATGCACGGGAACAGCTTGCTGGTTAAGTGATTTGGCAAAAGAAATTGGTAGATGGAGTAGACCAGAGGAAAACATTAATTTATAAGTGAACAGGTATGCTAGAAAAGCAGTATATTATTTTAATGGAGACAGGTTGCAGAACTCTGAAGAATGAAGAATGTAAAGGTGATAGCATAGTGGTATTATTGCTGGACTGTTAATCCAGAGACTGAGGTAATGTTCTGGGGACTCAGATTTAAGTCCCACCATGGCAGATGGTGGAAATTGAATCCAATAAAATGAAAATCTAGAATTAATGGTGTAATGATGACCATGAATCCATTGTCAATTGGGGAAAAACCCATCCGGTTCATGAATGTCCATTGGGGAAGGAAATCTGCCATCTTGACCCAGTCTGACTCCAGACCCATAACAATGTGATTGACTCTAAAAACTGCCCTATGAGCAATAAATACTGGCCTAACCAACGGTTCCCTCATCTCGTGAATGAATAAAAGAATAATAAAAGTGTCTGGTACGTGAATCTGAATCACATAAATTTAGCATGCTAGGTAGGTAATTAGGAAGGCAAATAGAAAGTTGTTGTTTATTGCAAGGTGAATAGAATATTAAAGAAGGGAGTATGATATAACTGAACAGGACTTTGAGAAGACCACATCTGGATTATTGTGTACTGGTCTGGCCTCCTATTTTAAGAAATGATGCATTGAGGTTGGAAGCAGTGCAGAGAAGGTTCACTTGACTGATACTGGGATGGGGAGAACTACTTTAATGAGGAAAGATTGGTCAGGCTGGAGTTACCAAGCAAGTTAATGCAAATTAATGGCTTGCTGCCATTCTCTAGTCACAGTCACATCACAACAGTGTCATTTAGCAATTAGTTGATGTTTCTATGCACACATTTCCATATTCTGTTATTATGTTCTAGCTGGAAGCTGCACTCCTAACACACGATGTATCTGATGCAAATATCCACATCCTCTGCCCAGAGCCAACCTTTATAGATCAACAGTACCCAGTCCTTGGTTTTATGTTGGCAGTAAATCAGAGTTACAGTATCGATTGGCTCCAGCAAGGATTCCACATCTTAATTAATACCAGTGAATACGTATGTGATGTAAAACTTGGAGGTAAGATAATGTGGAGCAGGTCAGACTTTTGTTGCATGTGAATGACTTCTGAGTTGTTATCATGTGGTTATTTTTTATCTCAAACTGTCTCTCCCTGTTTTTCTCTCTCCATCAAATGTGAGAATGTTTTCATGCAACTAGATCCATTCTTACTTTGTTGAGGTTGGCTTTATCTCTGTTAATTATTTTTTTGCTCTGGATTATTTACATTACTTTTCCACTGTTACCTGAAACATTACTGTCCATCAAAATGGTGTTTCACTGACATTTGTTCCAATTGTCCCATCCTATTCCTCAGAGCCAGGTCCTGCAGTGCCTCCTTTCTTGTTGGACTGGAATCTGTAGCTGATGTAGGAAATGCTGCTGATCACATGTGATGGGTGACATGGCGTTTTGCTGGAGATCTCTATGACTCTATGGCTAGAAACTCTTGCCCCCTCTCACCTGTACACCACGATTTTCCCAGCTTTTATTTGGCTAATAACTATGCATTATTTTGTGCACCTCTCTGTAACTTCCTTACAAATGTGTTCCTTTTCATCCTCCCCACTTGTTAGTGACCTTTACACTACATTGAGCAATGTACTTGCCCTTTTTCTTGTTCATTACTTTCTCCCTTACTCTGACCCTTTCGGTTCACTTACTATTCTGGTACTACTTCTCTCTCCCAACATTTTGTATATCTTGGTATTCCTCTCTGATAGAAGGCTCCTCCCTACGGATCCGCAGTAACACAAGCAAAATGTTCTGCAGGGAACCTGTTCAGATGCAAACCATGTGGCCTGTACAGGTTACATCTTCCCCAGAGCTAGTTCCAATGTCTAAAAATCTAAAACCCTCCCTCTTCCCCAACCACCCAATGATCTGCCCTTATCTTCCTATTTCTGTACCACATTTACCTGGAAATTATCTGGAGATTATTTGAAGTAATTTGAGATTTTTGATATCCTGCTTGCTAATTTTCTAGCTAGCTCCCTAAAATCTGACTGCAGGATGATATCCCTCTTGCCACTTGTGTCATGGGCTTTAAGTGGACCATGACTGTAGACTGATCACTCTGCTACCTTAGGGTGTTCTGCATCTGTTCAGTGTGACCCTGGCACCAAGGAGGTAACAACCATCCTACACTTACATCTGTGATTGCAGAAACATTGACCTATTCCTCTAACTCTTCGTTTGTTGTGTCCATGAATGTGTATTCTCTGTCTCTGTATGTAGCAATGTATGTCTGTCCGACTGTGTGTGCAGCTGCACCTGTCTATGTGTGTGTGTATGGCTGTGTCTCACTCTGCTTCCGCCTGTATCAGTGTATGTCTGCTGTGATGTGTGTTTATATCTACGTATGTAGGTGTGTGCGTGTGAGTGTGTCTGTATGTTATTGCGTGTGTGTGTGTCTTTTCTTCCATGCATCTGTGCATGTGGTCCAATGAAGCCCAGCTCCAATAAGTTCATCTTTATTATTGAGTTAAAAACGAATGGAAACAAAGACAGAAGTTGCTGGAAAAGCTCAGCATCTCTGGCATCAACTGTGAAGAGAAATCAGAGTTAATGTTTCAGGTCGATTGATTTTTCCTCAGAATGGTCACCAGACCTGAAACATTAACTCTGATTTGCCTTCACAGATGCTGTCCAACAACTTCTGCTTTTGCTTCTGATTTACAGCATCCTCAGTTCTTTCAGTTATTAATAAAAAATGGACACTCAGCCTACCAGATCGGGTCAAATACTTACCTGACTTTAGGCTCCCTATATCACGTAGAGACACTAATGCTGTTCCTTTTCCTGGACTTGTTCTCCTGCAGATGGCATCCGGCAAATGGGGAACACATCAGGAATACAAGGCCACAGCATAGACAGCAGTCATCTGATAAATGAAGCACGGAAATCAAATGCAAGCAGCATGACCACTGAAAGCATCTGGTGTGCACCAGATTTGGAAAATATTTCAGTTGAGTGTTCAACAGCTCTGTTTGGAAAATCGATGGAGACTCAATCAACAGGTTCTCTGTGGGAAAAAAGTAACTCAGTTGATGCTCCCAGTTACACGGGGTCAGTAAACCGACCAGAACAGAGGAGGGCAACCACAACAGTTCTTCCAACTCAGACAACTGGACAGTCAGAGATGATGACAGATATAACAGCCACTGTTACCATGGAAACAGGTACTCTTGCACAAAGTGCTGCCTTTGTGGTATGGAGAGTTAAAACAGCAAAAAGTTTGTGGTGTGGCACAAATTGAAAATACAGATGGCAAAGAGTTGATGCCCATGTAAATCTATTAATTGTTCAAGAGATGTCTAATCAAGAAATCTGAATAGAATACTTTGGCAAAATCATGTGGTTTCTTGCAGTGGAATGTACAGTCTAGCCAAGAATTACTCACGTGGTCCTGGAAAGAAAGGTGCACGAGTATTCCTGAAACAAAAACGGACATTGCTGGAAAAGCTCAGCGGTTCCGGCAGCATTCGTGAGGTGCAGTCAGAGTTAATATTTCGGGTCCAGTGACCCTTTCTCGGAGGAAGGGTCACTGGACCCGAAATGTTAACTCTGATCTCAGACCTGAGACGTTAACTCTGATTTACCTTCACAGATGCTGTCGGACTGGCTGAGCTCTTCCAGCAACTTCTGCTTTTGTTTCTGATTTACAGCATCTGCAGTTCTTTCGGTTTTTAATCTAGTATTTCTCTTGTGTCTTTCACAACTTTACTATATTCCAAATTGCTTTGCATCCAATTCAGTAATTTTGAACTTCAGTCATTATTGCAATATGATAATGAGAATTTATAAACAATGCTGATTAAGGGATAAGGAACACCCCTGCTCCTTTCCAAAATGGGTCCATGAGTACTTTTGCATCCACCTGGGTGATCGGATGGTTTTGTGTTGTGATATGGCCAATGGTCCAAAAAGAACATATTCAAGGTTGTTCTTTATACACCAACTCATATTTCACTTGAATGCTTTTCTTCATCGGACAGGGTGTTGAGTACAAGAGTTGGGAGGTCATATTACAATTGTGAAAGACATTGCCTCGGCCACATTTGGAATACTGCGTACAGTTCTGGTCACCGCATTACCAAAAGGATGTGGACGTTCTGGAGAGTTTCCAGAGAAGATACACCAGAATGTTGCCTGGAAAGGAGGGTGCTAGCTATGAGGAGAGGTTGATTAGATTAGTATTATTTTCATTGGAAAGATGGAGCTTGAGGGGGGGATCTGATTGAGGCCTACAAAATCATGAGAGGTGTAGACAGGATGGAGAGCAAGAAACGTTTTCCCAGAGTTGAGGACTCAATTACTATGGGTCACGAGTTCAAAGTGAGAGAGGAAATGTTTAGGGGAGATATACATGGAAGATTCTTTATGCAGAGGATGGTGGGTGCCTGGAATGCATTGGCAGCAGAGGTGTCAGGGGCAGGAAGGGTAGTGCCATTTAAGATGTATCTAGACAGATACATGAATGGGAAGGGAGCAGAGGGATACAGATCCTTAGAAAATAGGCGGCAGGTTTAGACAGAGGATCTGGATGGGTGAAGGCCTGGAGGGCCGAAGGGCCTGTTCCTGTGCTGTAATGTTCTTTGTTCTTTCTTTGTTAATTAATGCTTTATCTCTGTCTAAGAAGGTATGTTTGCTGTTGTCTCATTAAGCCTTGACAATGCGCTCAGATCAATATTCTCTTTGGTATTAAATTTCCAGAAATGTTACCATGGCTTGAATATTTCAGTTATGAGAAAAGATTGGATAGGCTGGGATGGTTTTCCTTCAAACATATGAGGCTGAGGGGTGGTTTAATTGAGGTGAAGAAAATAATGAGAGGCTTAGATAGAGTGGACAAGGAAGACCTGTTTCTCCGAGCAAGGAGGTCAGTTACCAAAGGGCATAGATTTAAGGTAACTGATCGGGGATTCGATGGAACATAAGGAAAAGCCTGTAATTCACTGCCCATTTGATGATTGAGGTGGACAGATTAATGCAGAAGGCAATTGGCATACTTGCGTTCATTGAACAGTTTATTGAGTATAGGAATGGGGATGTCATGCTACCTTTCCTGCCCCTGACATCTCTGGCTCAATCGTGGCCTCAACCTACCATGTGACAAGTCTTGATTCTGCTTTCCTGTTCTGTTTGCACTGAGTTTCAACATAATTCATTTTCTTGTGATCCAAAGTTGTCTAAAGTTGTTTGAAGTGTGTCCGAGCAACACAAAATAAGTTGTCAATCAAGCAATAATCCACAAAGGGGCCATAGATATCTCTCCATTAGAGAAAGAGGGAGAAATAATTGATAAAACATATCTTGAGGGACATCCCACTACCAGCTTGCTTAAGACAAGAAGGCAGGCCTCCATGAGCTATCACAGGGGTTCATTCAGTCTGAAATGGACAACTGGGATGCCATATGTCAGAAAAGATTGGAAACCCAATAGATTTGTGGCTGCTTACATGCTGACTGAGATTCAGTCAGTAGAGCTTTTGTTTTTAAGTCTGGGAGGTTGTCAGTTCAAGTGACACGGCAGGTTCTGAGCACAAAAGTCAAGGCTGGTGTTCTGAGGGAGTGCTGCACTGTCCAAAGTGCTGTCTTTTGGATAAGTTGTCAAACAACAGCTCTCTTAATTATGTTGAATATGTGTTGGCCCTATTTGGAAGAGGAGAATTATTTGTCCTGGGTCAGTAAGCAGAAGTTAGAAATCAAAGTTTGTGTGAAGATTTGTTGCTCAGGTGCTCGTTGTTGAGGTTCTGTTAGCCGAGCTGGGAATTTGTGTTGCAGACATTTCGTCCCCTGTCTAGGTGACATCCTCAGTGCTTGGGACCCTCCTGTGAAGCGCTTCTGTGATGTTTCCTCCGGGATTTATAGTGGTTTGAATCTGCCGCTTCCGGTTGTCAGTTCCAGCTGTCCGCTGCAGTAGCCGGTATATTGTGTCCAGATCGATGTGCTTATTGATTGAATCTGTGGATGAGTGCCATGCCTCTAGGAATTCCCTGACTGTTCTCTGTTTGGCTTGTCCTATAATAGTGGTGTTGTCCCAGTCAAACTCATGTTGCTTGTCATCTGCGTGTGTGGCTGCTAAGGATAGCTGGTCATGTCGTTTCGTAGCTAGTTGGTGTTCACGGATGCGGATCATTAGCTGTCTTCCTGTTTGTCCTATGTAGTGTTTTGTGTAGTCCTTGCATGGGATTTTGTATACTACGTTGGTTTTGCTCATGTTGGGTATCGGGTCCTTCGTCCTGGTGAGTTGCTGTGTGAGAGTGGCTGTTGGTTTGTGTGCTGTTATGAGTCCTAGTGGTCGTAGTAGTCTAGCTGTCAGTTCAGAAATGTTCTTGATGTATGGTAAAGTGGCTAGTCCTTTGGGTTGTGGCATGTCCTCATTCCACAATCCAAACGACCAGCTATACTTAGTAGCCACACACACAGATGACAAGCAACATGAGTTTGACTGGGACAACACTACGATTATAGGACAAGCCAAACAGAGAACAGCCAGGGAATTCCTAGAGGCATGGCACTCATCCACTGATTCAATCAACAAACACATCGACCTGGACCCAATATACCGGCCACTGCAGCAGACAGCTGGAACTGACAACCGGAAGCGGCAGATTCAAACCACTATAAATGGCGGAGGAAAGATCACAGAAGTGCTTCACAGGAGGCTCCCAAGCACTGAGGATGTCACCTAGACAGGGGACGAAACGTCTGCAACACAAATTCCCAGCTCAGCGAACAGAATCACAACAACAGAAGATAGAAATTTAAGATAATTGTCAGTAGATACTCAAGAATCTGTACCCAGGTATCTTTGTACCTCAGATGGTGCCATAAGTGACAACTTGTAAACTTTTCACTGTACTCATGTTGTAGGTTACAGAGAGACCATGGCAAACTAGAGATCTGGGGTGAGAGGTGCCAAATGGAGTTTAATGCAGAAAAGTGTGAAGTGTTTCACTTTGGAAGGAGTAACATGAATAAAGAGTACTGGTCTCATGGTAAGATTCTTGGTAGTGTTGATGAGCAGAGAGATCTCAGTCTCCATGTACATCGATCCCTGAGAGTTGATAGGGTTGTTAAGAAGGCATACAGTGGGTTAGCTTTTATTTGTGGAAGGATTGAGTTTCGGATCCATGACATCATGTTGCAGCTGTACAAATCTCTGATGCAGCCGCACTTGGAGTATTGTGTACAGTGCTGGTCCTTGCATTATTAGAAGGATGTGGAAACATTGGAAAGGGTGCAGAGGAGATTTACCGGGATGTTGCCTGGTATGGAGGGAATATCTTATGAGGAAAGGCTGAGGGAGTTGAGGCTGTTTTCATTAGAGAGGAGAAGGTTGAGAGGTGACTTAATAGACACATACAAAATGACCACAGGACTAGATAATGTGGACAGTGAGAGCCTTTTTCCTCAGATGGTGATGGCTAGCATGAAGGGACATAGCTTTAAATTAAGGGGTGGTAGATATTAGACAGATGTCAGATTTAGGTTCTTTATTCAGAGATTAGTAAGGGTGTGGAATGCCCTGCCTGCAACAATGGTAGACTTGCCAACTTTAAGGGCGTTTAAATGGTCATTGGATAAACATTTGGAGAATAATGGGTTTGTGCAGGTTAGATGGGCTTCATCTTGGTTTCACAGGTCATTGCACCATCGAGAGTCGAAGAGCCTGTGATGTTCTATGTTCTATATTAACTTTCATTAGGAACCAATGCAAATGTGATGTTGAACCTGTGCTGTAAAATTATATGAGAGGGTATTAGCTCTTGGCCTATGTATTTTGGTGAACCTTAGTAAACAGACTTTACACTATTTCAAGGTGATATATTGTGAAATTTGGAGTCCTAAAGCATGTATATGTAATAGTGGGTTACTTGCAACCCAAATATACTTGATTCAGTGATATAACTGAGGGGAGATGAGCAAGAGATAAAATCTCTATGCACCTAAATATAAAGAAATGACATGACAAAAATAGTCTATTTTTCCCATCCAGTCCCTTATAATATTTATGAACAATGCACCAGAATCCAAATCCGATACGTAATTTTCCAAGAAGAAATAAATTCTTTATTTCCACTTCCTTCAAACGCCTACTGAAGTTATTCCTAAACATTGGCTTAGAGTCTTAACGAGGAAGCCATTCAGCCCATCAATTTCATGTTGGAATGTTTCTGACTCTGGTATTGTATCGCACAACCTCTAACAATAAAAAAAAACACCTGTTTCTGCTCCTAAATTTTGGAAGTGCTCCAAGAAAACCAATATTCCAAGGCAAGTATTTATTTTTGCTCAGGTACATAACATGCATTTTTCCATTTCTTTTACAGCCCTACAGAATGCCAGTATTTTCTCAGTGAACTCAGGGAATTGTATAAATCACTTCCCTATCAGCATCTTCCGGAACTACAGTGGAGAAACAGAGCAAGAACTATTCCCCGAGGACTGTGAATTGAACTCTCACTGCCAGGGATTGGAACTAGAACTGTGTTGTGCAAATGGGAGCTTCAGCAAATGTGTCCGATTTCAGAGTCAAGGTGCGTGTCACAGCAAAAGAAAATAAAACAAAGGGCCTGTGTTCATGTTCAACATCATACTTTATTCTTTTATTGGAAATGCTTTCCTGATTTGCAAGCACAAGGTTAAGATGCAGATGGTTAAAAATAGGATTCCTAAAGTTCCCCAGGGTGATCCTTTCACTTGTTGATTCTCGATGTGAATTCTGCCTAAACTGATTGTAAAATCTGCTGTGAGATAAGCTTTTTCTTACAGTATGTAGAATTTTTCTTTCAGTTTTTTATGTTGCTTTACATCTGAGCAAGCACAGGTTTACAGCACAATGCTGCCTCCAGTCTGGCATTTAATTGGCATCCACTCACAGAGGCTGCTGTGGTCAGTGCAAACATTGTCACTGAATGTAGCTCTGAGGTTGGAGTTGAGGTACATTGATTAGATTAGAGTGAGATTTACTCTGCATCTATCCAGATATATACCTGAATTTGCTTGCTCGATGTTAAATATTTTATATGGGAAAGTGTTTCATTTTACAGCTGTATTACCTCTGAAGTTGACAAGTACAAGTTTGGGAAAAAAGGTGTTAACTGCAAAGGTTAAGAGTGCAAGGTGTAAACTCCAGTGCTCAGCAGAGGGTACATCGTTGTTTTACTCAATTCAATTCAATTCAATTCAATACAGGAGAGGAACAAGCCCTTTGGCCCACCAAGCCTGCGCTGATTCCTAATCCTTATTTAAACCTATTACTTATTGCCCATGCACAGTTTCTATCTCTCTATTTGCATCCATTTGTGTTTATTGCGATATGCCTCAAGTGTTGCTAACGTGCCTGGTTCCATCACCTCTTTTTGTTTGCCAAAATAAATATAGTCAAACACGAGTTGAAATTATTGTTATCTAGCTCTGAACCAAGTGGTACTATGAATAAGAACCCAAGACATCACATCCAATCCTATTTATCAACAATTGTATTGGCTTATGGTCTCCACAAGCTCAGAAAGAATCTATTTCATAACTATTGGTGAAGCCATCAATTTTAATTACTCAGATTTTTCTCTGCTTAACAAGGAAGATTACAAAATCCCTGGGATATTGCTGAAATTTTCCACATAATGACTTTAAAAAATATTCCCTCTGGCCTTGAGCAATGTTAGAAAAGTCAGGTTGTCCCTGCTGTTCTTTCGTTCCTTTAGACTTTGGTTGGACATCCTGTCCTGAAAGACTGATGTCCTAGAAACTGAATGAATAGTATATACCACTGCCAGGTGCCTCTTTTGCAGAGGAGATAGTTAAAATAGAGTTGGTGCCCAGCCCATCATTTTCCCATTCTCACCCAAACCCAGCCCCATAATGTAGGGTGGGGGTTACCAAAATTGGCAGCCTCCCCACCATAAGTAAATAAAGAACTGAGCATCAATTGAACTTGCTTAAAGTACAATTGACCCTAGCATTACATTGTCAATGCCATAATATGATTGGATGGGCGTGAGCTGGCAGCCCTGTATTTATAAAAAAATGTTTTTCCAACGTTGGAAAGGAAAGAGAATTCTGTTTTTGAGGGTGCCCTTTTCACAATGTGAGCAATCACCAGAAGATAGTAATCCACCTTCATCCTCCCCACCTGGACTTTTAAATGCACCTGCACCCTGTCCTTCCCACCCTGATGTGGCTAAACTCTCCCTTTCAAACACTTACCTAGATCTGAGATTCCAATAGGTCTTTTTTCAGCCTGGGATTGGTTACAGCACTGGCAGTGTTCATCCCAGAGCTCTGATGTTGCTGACATCTCAAGAGGGTGAGTGTTAACCTCACTGTAATGTGGAAGCCCAACTCTGTACAAATCTAGTCCACCCGCAGCATATCATTGCTGCAGGATATCTCTTTTCTGGATTCTGTGTGAGGCATGCTATCTACTATCAATACCAACCACCAACCACCAACCATCCCCGTTCTATGAATTCATGTCCCTCGCCTTAATGCTGTTATGTTAGAGAATTCATGAACTTTGGCCCAGCATCAATGAAGGGACGATGTGAAGTTTAATGAAAGTTTGAGCAAATTGCATTTCCTCATTGTTTCATCTCTTGTCACTTTTGTTGGTCCATGTTCTGAGGCAGGGAGGCATTGGATAAATAATGGTGACTTGCCGTAGTGCAGTGTATACAGGTCCCAATTGCTGGAAAGATATTAAGCTTAGACAGTAAGAAATTTGTCACTCCTACAACATCAGTGAGGAAACATACTTACAAGGAGCTTGTATTAGAATATCAATGTTGAATCCTTTGTGTGGATATGGTGTTATCTCTCTGACCTCTGCTCCCTTCAAGCATAGCTCCATATTGTAAGTATATGGTCAGTGAGTTTATCTTATGGTCCTGTTTGAACTGTGATAATTTACCAAGTGACCATCCTAAGTGAGCTTTAACAGTGAGCGTTGATAATTCATTCAAGAGTCAGAGCATCAAATCTATTTATATGAGGAGGTCATGGTAGGCAAGTTTTTTGGTATTAGTCACTTGACAGAGATCAGGAATGGAAATTTCAATCAATCTGTAGACGTACAATGAATGGCTTTCTTCTGCATATTCTTTGATTGTAACTCAGCCTCCACAATCCAATGAACCCGATCCATGTGAACTAGCTTCTGAACGGATGTTGTCATTCACCAAAGTTTATTTTTACTCAAATGTTTTAGGTCTGTTTATCTTGTATCGTGTTGAAACTGCACTATTTGATGGAACATAAAATTGTTATGATATCTCCTTTCCAAACCTTTAACCTCAATAGGAAAGAAAAATAGAACTGATAATTTATACTCTTGTGGACTCAATATTGAGTTCATCAATTCCAAACCATAATGTATTTCCTCCATTTTGTTTCTTTTCATTTGGTAGGTTGGGCTTTAATTTTTGTTTCTTTTCAATTTCAGATGGCAGCTTTGCATCATTCTGCCATTCACACCTCTTTTAGTCACATCTTTTATCACTTTGCTTGACCCATTGCTGTTTCCTTTGGCCTTGCTGTTTATTTTCTCCTGTTTTTCACTCTCTGTCAGACCTATCCCACCCTTTAGTCTTCTACTTGATTAAAACATACGACCTTTCTACCTTTGCCAACTCTAATGAAAGGACATGGACCTGTAACTCTGTTTTTTCTCTCGCTGCTGATGCTTTCAGACTAGATTTTCATTCTCTCAGCTGATGATACCACTTGACAAGTCAGTTTCCTGAGTGAGGTCTGACTTGGCAGATCACAAATTTTATTTTTGCAATTTGGTCCCATGATGGTCAGTCACTGAACATTTTCACAAAAAGTTGCCAATTTAATTTTAAAAATAATTTTCTTTTATTAAGAAAAAATAGATTTTTAAATATTACAACAAATACAAGAGAATGCAATTCAAAACAGTACAAAAATAGTACAAAACTAAACTCAAATAATAAAAAAAATTCCCCAACCCACTCCTTATACGAATGCATAAACATATATAGAGAAGTATAAAATTTTTAAAAAACCTAAACTAGCTATTTAACTAGCTAAACTAGCTATTTAATTTAAATAAATACCTAACAACAAACCAATAAATAGTAATAACTCAGCCCAGCCAAACAAAATACTCATACATTCACAGTTTCTCCTCCCTGGATATTGGTCTCATGAAACATAATCATTACAGCTATATAAAAGCCTTTGTTAGTGTGGCAGATAAATCTGTGTCCAGGTATTTCAAAAAGGGTTGCCATGTCTTGTAAAAATTCTCAGTTTTGTGGTGTACCATATTTGTGAGAAAATCCGGGGGAATATGCTCCATAACAATCTTCCGCCAACCCAACAGGCCTGGGGGGTTTTCAGATATCCAACCTAGTAAGATATTCTTCCTTGCACAGAATGTAAGAATATTGAAAAGTTTTTTCTTATGCGCGTCTGCAGGAAATACAATGGGTAGGCCCAAAAGGAGCGAAATAGGGTCCTTCTCCACTCCTACACCTAAAATCCTCTCCATTGCACCCACCACAGGGCTCCAATATGTTTGAAGCCTGTCACAAGACCAAAGACAATGGGTAAGACTGCCCGGGCACACCTTGCACTTGGGACATGCTGAAGATACCCCTGGTTTAAATTTTGACAAACGGTCTGGGGCTAAGTGGACCCTGCAGAGAATCTTCAACTGTAAAGCATGGGTCCTATTGCAAATTGATATCTTCCTTGCATTCTCCCAAATATCCTCCCATGCCTCCGAAGAAACTTCAACACACAGCTCTCTTTCCCACATCTTGCAGAGTCGATCAGACTCATCTGAGGTTGGCACCCCCCAATTGGTGATATAAAGTACTGACACAGAGTGTACTCTTAGCCCTTAGTACCCCTCTTTCTATGTCAGATTTGTAGGGACCAGTCAAAAGTATGGTCTTTTTTTGAATAAAATCCCTAACTTGAAAAAAACGAAAGAGATCTCTATTAGGTAACTTGTACTTCCGTACTAACTGATCGAAGGACATCATTACATCTCCCTCAAATAAATCACCCATGGAAGATATACCCCGAGGTGCCCAACGTTTAAATCCTGAATCTATCATACCTGGTTGAAAACCCAGCATACCCCAATTAAAGGTGTAAACAAAGATGTTTTGCTAATATTACCTTCCCTCTGCCGAATTGCCCTCCATGCTTTAACAGTATTGATGACTATTGGGTTATGGCAATATTCCCTAACTGTCCTCACCTTGTCCAAAAACAGCAAACTGGTAAGGGGGCACCTTGCCTGGGAGACTTTGATGTCTAGTCATATTGAAAGAGGGTCCCCACAAACCCAATCACTTACGTAGGTCAAAAGCGAGCTTAATTGGTAATTTTTAATGTCTGGAAGGTCTACTCCCCCCAATCTGTGAGGCAACTGCAGTTTGGCTCATTTAATGAGGGGCCATTTACGGTGCCAGATAAAGGAGCTGAACCAACTGTTCAGTCTCCCGAGTGTTTGTTTATTGAAAATCAGGGGGAGCATCCGTATAGGGTATAGCAAACGAGGGAGAATATTCATCTTAATAAGTGCTATCCGACCCAACCATGAGACTGGAAGTGCCTGGCATCTTGGAGATCTTGTTTAATTTTTTCAAACAATTGAGTAAAATTGGCTTTGAACAGCCAATCTAGAACTGGAGTAATGAATGTGCCCAAATACACAAAATCCCCCTTGTGAGCACCTAAATGGGAATCTATAGTCACTCTCAAAGGCCAACTCTTTTGTAAGACCACCCATAGGCATAGTCTTTGATTTAGCAAAATTAATCTTATACCCTGAAAAAGCACCAAACACGTGAATGCATTGTATCAGGCAAGGCACTGAAAGTGCTGGATTTGTCAAGAAAATTAGAACATCGTCTGCTTACAGTGAGATCTTATGTAATTTTGACCCCACTTCTGGAGCTGATATATTGAGATCCCCACGAATGGCCTCCGCCATCAGTTCAATCACCAACGTAAAAAGTAATGGTGAAAGGGGACAGCCCTGCCAGCTGCCCCTAGAAATATTAAAATTGCTTGATCGCGGCCCGTTGGTAATGACTGCAGTGAGAGGTACACTGTAGAGAACCTTTACCCACCTTATGAAAACTTCGCCCAGACCAAGCCAGTCTAGGGTATAGAAAAGGTACGGCCACTCAACTCGGTCAAATGCCTTCTCTGCATCTAAAGAAATCACCAGTCCCTGTAGTGACTGCTGTTGGCATGTTTGAATTACGTTAAGCAGCCTCCTAACATTATTGGAGGATCTGCGACCCTTTATGAAGCTCGTCTGATCCTCTTTAATAATAGAGGGTAACACAGTCTCCAGCCTTAACGCAAGAGCCTTCGAGAGGATCTTAAAGTCCACATTTAAGAGCGAGATGGGCGTGTATGAAACACAGTCTTCTGGATCCTTCCCTTTTTTAAGGATAAGTGAAATATTGGTCTCTCTCAAAGATGGTGGGAGACAATCATGACTGTATGAATCATTAAACATATTCAGCATCGGCGTGACAGTATACTTATAAATTCCTTATCGAATTCACTGGGAAGTCCATCAGGACCGGGCGCCTTTCCACTCTGAAGCTGCCTCACCCATCCTTTGGTATGACCTAACTTAGAAACTTAAAATGTACATCTTAACCAGCGCCAGACATAGTTTGAACCAAATGCATATCCAAGCAACAATATTTATACATACTACAATCGTTTAAATTATGTTAGTTTGTCCACAAAGTCTCTTGCCTTCTCCGATGTGTCAAAGAGATGCATGGATCCATCTAAGGTGATCCGAAGCACTGCTGGATATCTCAGGGAGTACTGAATCCCAAACTCCTTCAGGCTTCTCTTGACGCCATCATACGATTTTCGTTTCTGGATCACCGCTGCTGAAAAGTCCTGAAAAAGCATGATCTTAGACCCCTCATAAATTAGGGCATTTGGATCCTTCCCCTGGAGTCTGGAAGCCTCCATGACTCTCTCCTTATCCCGGTAATGATGGAACTGCACCAGGAAAGGACGAGGGCGTTGACCCAGACCCGGCCTCTGTGCTGCCACCTGATGAGCCCTCTCTATCTTTAATCCTCTCATGCCAGTCTCCAAGTCAAGGAATTTCAGAAGCCAATCTTCAACAAATTCCGCAGGCCACTCACCTTCCTTACCCTCAGGCAGACCGATGACCTGAATGGTTTTTCTCCTGCCCCTGTTTTCAAGATCATCCACTTGGTCACGCAAATTATGAACCTGCGTCTTCAGGGCTTGGATCTCACCCTTGAATGAACTGGCATCAGCTTCCACCACTGTGACCCTGTGCTCCAACTCATCTGTCCTCTTCTCCAGGTCTCCTAGCTTCTGCAGCATGAGAGAGACTGGAGCCAACTTCTCTTTAATCTGTTTCCCCAACATCTCGCGAGATTTTGAGAACCGGGTCACCAGGTCCTGGAGAGTAATCGGCTCCGAGGCTGCTGCAACTGAGCTGCAGACCTGGCCTCGGACGCTCCTCCTCCCTTTTTAGGCATTTCTGGACAGCTGAAAATACAGGTAAGTCAATTTTTAAATGATTCTTGGGGCTCCACAATCTTTCCAACGCCCCAAGAAATCCTGATGACCTGGGTTGGGCGGGTTAAAGCACCGTCTTGCTCCTGCTGCGATGCAAAGCTCTGCAGTGTGACTTTCTCAGATCGCCGCCATCTTGATCTCCCTCGCCAATCTAATTTTAACAAAGCAACATAACTTGATTACACAGAAGAAGGAGAAAAATTAAAGCTAAAACAATTTGGAAAGATCATATCATAACCAGCAAAAAGGAATATTCAACCATTTTTCTCAGCAATATCCATTGCAGCACTCAAACCCAATGAAGCATCACGTCTATCTTCAGTCTTTAATTTCTTACTGGACTGCTGAGGTCAGTCTGTTCCCTTCTGCGGTATTTTGCACATTTGTTAGAGTCTCTCCAACCGTCCTTGAGATACATGGACAGAAGTCAAGATTAGAGTGGTGCTGGAAAAGCACAGTAGGTCAGGCAGCATCCAAGGAGCAGGAAAATCGACATTTCAGGCAAAAGCCCTTCATCAGGAAACTGATGAAGGTGGCTGATAGGGGACACCTGCATCAATCAACCCCACCACCCCATGGCCGAACATTTCAACTCCCCCTCCCACTCTACCGAGGATATGCAGATCCTGGGCCTCCTCCACTGCCACTCCCTCACCGCCCGATGCCAAGAGGAAGAACACCTCATCTTCCGCCTCAGAACACTTCAACCCCAGGGCATCAATGTGGACTTCACCAGTTTCCTCATTTCCCCTTCCCCCACCTTACCCCAGTTCCAACCTGCCAGCTCAGCACCATCCTCATGACCTGTCCTACCTGCCAATCTTCCTTCCCACCGATCCACTCCATCCTCCTCTCTGAACTATCACCTTCATCTCCACCTCCATCCACCTATTGCACTCTTAGCTACCTTCTCCCCAGCACCTCCCCCCTCCCATTTATCTCTCCACCCCCAAGGTTTCCAGCCTCATTCCTGACGAAGGTGTCCCGCCCGAAATATCTATTTTCCTGCTCCTCGGATGCTGCCTGACCTGCGGTGCTTTTCCAGCACCACTCTAATCTTGACTCTGATTTCCAGCACCTTCAGTCCTCACTTTTGCCTATACACAGACAAAAGCTAACTCACTGCCTTTTGTCACTGAATTCTACGAAAACAATCAGGGCTTTTCCAGCGACTTTGAACACTTTGAAGCTGCAAATCAGCACATCTGAAGATATTCGGATCAGTACACAAATAGGAAAGGTTTGGAGGGATATGGGCCAGGAGCAGGCAGGTACAACTAGGTTAGTTTGGGATTATGTTCGACATAGGCTGGTTGCACTGAAGGGCTTGTTTCTGTGCTGTATGATTCTATGACTCTATGAATCACTTCTTCTGAACTGATCTTGCTTCTGCCCTATGGCCTCTGGCCTCCGGCCTCCAGCCTCTGGCCCCTGGCCCCTGGCCCCTGGCTGCTGGCCTCTCCATCTGGATGTAAGAGGTTATTTAGATTACAGGACAACTTATCTGGTCATTTAACTTGACTCACATGATTTTTTGGAAATGCTGTTTGGCCTGTTTGAAGAAAGAATTTCTGATTCTTAAAAAGAAGTCACTTTCACAGAACTGAAAAGCAAAAACCCATTTACCTCTTCTTCAGATCATAATATTGATAATATATGAAACTTTAACACAGTATTTTCAGTTTTTGTTTGAGATTTAATCTTTCTGTTTTACAGTTGGAATTGACTACTACCTTGGATGGGTAAAACTGAAGATAAACGAATTTGAGTTGGACACAAACTACAGTGGTTGGGATTACTTCGACCTATTAAGAAATGCTAGTGGTTGGGTATGTAAAACCACTGAACATATATTCCTGAATGCTCAGTAGGAATATATAATTGCGCTTTTCCTCCAAGAAACTCAATTTGGAGATGGAAATAAATTTTAAAAACATTTTTTTTCTTCAGTTTAATTTTCCTTTTCTCTTTTGGTTTGGCTGAGCGTTATCCTGTGCAGAGAGTAATTTGACGCACAGGAACAGCTCACTGGTGAAGTGAGTTGGTAGATAGAGTACACCAGAGGAAAATATTAACTTATAAGTGAACAGGTATGCTAGAAAAGCAGTATATTATTTCAATGGAGACAGGTTACAGAACTCTGAAGCATAATGAATGGAAAGGTGATAGCATAGTGGTATTATCGCTGGACTGTTAATCCAGAGGCTGGATTAGTGGTGCTAGAAGAGCACAGCAGTTCAGGCAGCATCCAAAGAGCAGCGAAATCGACGTTTCGGGCAAAAGCCCTTCATCAGGAATAAAGGCAGTGAGCCTGAAGCATGGAGAGATAAGCTAGAGGAGGGTGGGGGTGGGGAGAGAGTAGCATAGACCTGGGAGTTGCAGTGGGAGAGGGACTCCCTGAGATTCTTGTAGAGAGAGGAGGAAAACTTCTTCAAGGCAGGCATCCTTGCAAGAGGATTCGCAGTAGGGTTAAAATCAACAAGGTAAAAACAATGACTGCAGATGCTGAAAACCAAATACTGGATTAGTGGTGCTGGAAGAGCACAGCAGTTCAGGCAGCATCCAACGAGCAGCGAAATCGACGTTTCGGGCAAAAGCCCTTCATCAGGAATAAAGGCAGTGAGCCTGAAGCATGGAGAGATAAGCTAGAGGAGGGTGGGGGTGGGGAGAGAGTAGCATAGACCTGGGAGTTGCAGTGGGAGAATCCAGAGACTGAGTTAATGTTCTGGGCACTCAGCTTTAAATCCCACCACGGCAGATGGTGGAAATTGAATCCAATAAAATGAAAATATGGAATTAAGTGTGTAATGATGACGATGAAATCTTTGACGATTGGGGAAAAACCCATCCTGTTCGTGAATGTCCATTGGGGAAGGAAATCTGCCATCTTGATCCAGTCTGGCCTACATGTGACTCCAGACTCATAACAATGTGATTGGCTCTAAAAACTGACCTATGAGCAATAAATACTGGCCTAACCTATGACTCCCTCATCTTGTGAATGAATAAAAGAATAATGCAGGTAACTGGTCTGTGAGTCTGAATCACAAATTTAGCATGCTAGGTAAGTAATTAGAATGGCAAATGATGACCAGGCTATCATTGCTGTTTATTAAAAACAGCCATCCAGGAAGTAAGCTACCATCCTTGTTTAGTCTGTGACTCCAGACCCATAACAATGTGTTTAACTCTTAACTGCCCTCTGGGACAGGCAGTAAATGCTGGCCTGTGACATCCTAATCCGGTGAATGAAGTTTTAAAAAGTCACTGACACTGTTCCTTGTCCCATATTTACACACATGCCTTTTCCTCCTTCTTTATTCTTACATGGATGTCAGGCTGCCATTCCGAATTTCCCTTGAGAAGGTGAAGGTGGGGAGCTGCCCTTGGGGCATAGGTGCACCCACAGTGCATTAGTGAGGGTGATCTGGAATCTCCGATGACAGAGAAGAAATGACAATAAAGTTCCAAGACATGGTGGTGTGTGACTTGGAGGGTAGCTTGCAGGTGTTGGTGTCCCTATATGTCTGCTGCCCTGGTTCCTCTCAGTGGTCGAGATTGCAGATTTGGTAGGTGCTGTTGAAGCAGCCTTGATGAGTTGCTGCTGTGTATCTTGTGTACAATACAAACTGCACTGGCTATGCATTGCTGGAGGGTGTGAATATTTTAAAGAGTTTCCCCTCCCCCCACCTTGTCTCAGTCAAATCCCTCGAACTCAGCACCGCCTTCCTAACCTACAATCTTCTTCCTGACCTCTCCACCCCCACCCCACTCCATCCTATCACCTTCACCTTGACCTCCCTCCACCTATCGCATTCCCAACGCCCCTCCTCCAAGTCCGTCCTCCATATCTTTTATCCTAACCTGCTGGACACACTTTCCTTATTCCTGAAGAAGGGCTGATGCCCGAAACGTCGATTCTCCTGTTCCTTGGATGCTGCCTGACCTGCTGCGCTTTTCCAGCAACACATTTTCAGCTCTAACCATTTTATTAATATGGCTGACTCAGTTCAATTTCTGGTCAGTGGCAATCTCTAGGTATTGATTCAGAAATTGTAATACCATTTAAGATGAAAGGGAGATGCTATGGATTCTTTCATTATGAAGGTGGTCATTACCTGGCATTGGTGTGGTATGATTCAATCCAGATAAAGGTGTATTGATCTCATTAGCATTTCTTACTGAAAATAAAAAGGAAATGGATTTATTTCTGTCAAGCTTTTCATGACATCAGGATGTCCCTCGATGCTTTACAATCAATTGGATGTTTTTAAAGTGGAGTCATGGGTGCAGAGTCATAGGAAATGCAGCAGACAATTCAGGTCTTGAAGGACTTCATAAACTGCAATATTTTAACTGTTTTATTAATGCTGGTGGAGGGCTAGGACACCAGGAATAAGTTCTCTGTCCTTCAAATTAGTGCCATTGGATCATTTAGGTTCATATCAGAGGCTGATTGAAAACTGAGTTAATGTCCCATTCAAATTTCAACACCTCCAATATTGCGGGACTTTCTCAGTGCTGCCTGAAGTAATGTGCTGTATTTTGAGTTTAGGTCTTTAATTGGGGCTTGAATTGACAATCTTCCAGCCAAGTGTTGTGAAGCTAATTTTACTTACCTGTTTTCCAGTGAGTAGTTCACATTTGACCACCGTTAGGGGAGGAGATTTTGCAGGGGAAGAATAATTTCTGGGCTAGGCTGGGAAAGAATAGTGCTATGATGATTCCAGAAGCAGGAACCAACATTATGAGCAAAGAATCAGAAAGTTAGGCTTGATGGATTGAGGCTTAACTTTGTGCAATAGTGTATAACAGATAATAGCGATTCATCAGGTGATGAATTCAAGCTCCATGACAGAGATTTGAGCACAAACATGAAGGTCAGTACTGTCATTGCAGTGGGAATGCTGCCCTGTCAGAAGTGCCATCTTTCAGCTGGGACATTAAACCTGGAGCCTGTCTACTCACTCAGGTGGACTTTAATTTTATTCTTTTATGGGATGTGAGAATGTGGGAATCACTAAAAGCCTAACATTTGTTATCATCACTGATTACCCTTGAACTGAGTAGCTTTTCAGGTGATGGTAGAAGGGTCAACCACATTGCTCTGGGTCTCAAACCATGTGTAGGCTGGATCAGACAAAAAAACCCAGCAGATTTCCTTTTCTGAAGGACATTTTTGAATCAGATGGAATTTTATTTAAACAACGATGGTAGCCAATGTGGTGAGCTTAGCTTAATATTCCAGATAATTGACTGAATTTAAATTCCACCAACAGTCATTGGAAGAAGAGAACATCGAATATAGAACATTACAGCATGGTAAAGGCCCTTCAGCTCTTGATGTTGTGCTGACCTGTGAAACCAATCTGAAGCTCATCTAACCATCTAAGGGCATGCAGCCTGTAGAGTCTGCTCCACCATCCAATGTGATCATGTCAGATCAAACAAGTTAATGGCTTTTACCCACACTATCCTCATAACCCTTTATGTCATTGGTAATCAGCAATCTATCAGTCTCTACTTTAAACATACTGAGAAACTAAAATTCCAGAGCCCTCTGAGATAGAGAATTCTAAAGGTACACAACCCTATTAGTGAAAGGTTTTCTCATCTGGTCCGAAATGGCATGCTTTTCAATTTGAAATTGTGACCCCTGTTTCTGGACTCTCCACCTGTGAAATATCTCACCTGCAGATACCCTGTCTATCTCCTTAAGTATTTTGTAGGTATCAATGATATCATCTCTCATTTTTCAAAACTCTTGAGAATACAGGCCCAGTTTGCCAACCTTTCTTCGGTCGAACAGTCCCTCCATCTGAGGAACAAATCTGGTGTCTCTTTGTTGCACTTTCTCTCTTGTAATCATTTCTTTCCTGAGATAAAGAAAGCATCTTTAGGATACCACACCTCAATCTTTTCTGAGGTGAAGACATCAAAATTGCACTCAGTCCTCCAGATGCAGTCTAACTGAGCTGCTATGTCTTTGACGCAAGACTTCACAATTCCTGTACCAAACTCCTCTGACAGTAAAGGCTTTCCTCAGTTCCTTATCATTCTACTGAATGTGCCTGTGCTGACTCTTTAGTAGAGCTGTCTAATTTGTCCCACTCCCCAACTCCTTTCTTCAAAGCTTAACGTATGCTTCCCCTTATGCATTTAGTCAGTTGCTCTTTGAATATTATTATTATTGAATCCACTTTCATCGTTCATTTAGTGAAGTTCGATTTGAACAATGTATCATATTGATAAAACGTTTCCCCATATCATTTCTGGTTTTATGGTTAAACATCTTAAAATACATGGGACTTGGTTACTAACCACAGTGCCATTGGAATATGTGTAAATAACCTGTGTTCCATTTGATTTATGTCATTGCAGCCCAAAAGAAAAAAACATTCCAAGAGTTTTCCCACATTAGGTGGCATAGTGTCTCAGCAGTTAACACTGCTGCCTCACAGCGCTAGGGACCAGGTTTGATTCTAGCTTCGGGCGACCGTCTGTGTGGAGTTTGCACATTCTCCTGCTTTCTGCATGGTTTTCCTCCGGGTGTTCTGGTTTTCTCCCATAATCCAAAGACGTGCCGGTCAGGTGAATTGGCTATGTTAAATTGCCTGTAGTGTTAGTAGATGTGTAGGTTAGGTGCATTAGTCAGGGGTAAATGTAGATTAATAGGGAATGAGTTTGGGTGGGATACTCTTTGGAGGGTAGGTGTGGACTTGTTGGGCTGAAGGGCCTGTTTCCACATTGTAGGGATTCTATAGATAACTCCTCTTTAAGCAATATTAGGGATTCCCTCCCTCTGGCCACTGTCACTGAGAATTATAGAATCATACACTACAAAAGAGGCTCTTCAGCCCATCCAGTCTGTACCACCAAAACTGCACTGAATATACACCAATCCCACTTTATAATCATTTGCTCATTACTTTGAATATTATGACATTTCAAGTGTTCATCCAAGTACTTTTAAAAGACTGTGAGGTTACCTGCCTTAACTATTCTCCCAGACAGTGCATTCCAGACCCACCACCTTCTGGGTGAACAGCGTTTTGCTCCAATCCTCCCCAAATCTCCTGCTTTTCCCTTTAAAATCGTATCCCCTTGATATTGACCCTTCTATTAAGGGGAACAGCTGCTTTCTATCCAGCCTGTTTTTGCCCGTCATAATCATATACACCTCGATCAGGATCTCTCTTTAACCTGCCAAATGTACACGCAATCCCGGGTCCTGGGTCCAAACTTAAAAAGGAAGATGGTCAGCTCCAAAACAGAGCAACACCTGTTGCCCATTTCAGTAAATGTTTCAGATCTATCTTTGGCCACAGGTAAAATGCTAGTGAATTGACAAATACAAAATAAAAGCAGAGGTGCTTCATATGCCTGGTTCCAGTAGGGGAGAAATGTGGGAACAATGCAGATGTCCTCCTCTGGAATCTCCTTAATTATCCCCTGGATTGATGGATCCAAGTTTGTAAATGTATGCTATAGCTCTGATTGGAGTCACCAAGCAAGTTAATGCAAATTAATGGCTTGCTGCCATTCTCTAGTCACAGTCACAACAGTGTCACTTAGCAATTAGTTGATGTTTCTATGCACACATTTCCATATTCTATTATTATGTTCTAGCTGGAAGCTGCACTCCTAACACATGATGTATCTGATGCAAATATCCACGTCCTCTGCCCAGAGCCGACCTTTATAGATCAACAGTACCCAGTCCTTGGTTTTATGTTGGCAGTAAATCAGAGTTACAGTATCGATTGGCTCCAGCAAGGATTCCACATCTTAACTAATACCAGTGAATACGTATGTGATGTAAAACTTGGAGGTAAGATGATGTGGAGCAGGTCAGACTTTTGTTGCATGTGAATGACTTCTGAGTTTTTAATCATATAGTTTTTTTTATTTCTAACTGTGTTTCCCTGATTTTCTCTCTCTGTCACATGCGAGAATATTTTTAAGCAACCCAGATCCATTCTTTGTTGAGGGTGGCTTTATCCCTGTTAATTGTTTTTTGCTCTGGATTATTTACATTACTTTTCCACTGTTACCTGAAACATTACTGTCCATCAAAATGGTGTTTCACTGACATTTGTTCCAATTGTCCCATCCCATTCCTCAGAGCCAGGTCCTGCAGTGCCTCCTTTCTTGTTGGACTGGAATCTGTAGCTGATGTAGGAAATGCTGCTGATCACATGTGATGGGTGACATGGCGTTTTGCTGGAGATCTCTATGACTCTATGACTAGAAACTCTTGCCCCCTCTATCCTTTACACCACTAATTTCTAGGCTTGTATTTGGAACAATTAGTGAAACTTAGATTATCTGAACGAAATGGGGGCAGTATTTTGTTCAGTAATTGATTATTCAGTTGGTTGATTCAATGCCTCTCCTCTGGGGCTCAGAGTTTTCTGAAGTCTCCTTTTCCTCACTCTGCCTGCCTTAACTTCCTCTCTCTGTCTCCGGGTTTGTTTCTGAGCAGACACACACTTATGTGGGACCTGCAGCATTGCTGAAGCTTCCCACCACCCCACCCCCCCATGATTTCAATGGGATTGACACAGCAAGCACTAGCTAATTCCACACCTCATTCAGGAGACTAGGCAGCAGCACACCGAGTGCGAGCTCCTGTCTGCCCCCTCCCTGCACCCAACCCCCGTCTACCCCCACGGCCCCACCCCCTGTACAGGACAATGCTGGAGTGATTATTTGGAGAAAGGGGGTTTAGAGTCCACTTCTTTGTAGAACTCCAGGATGAGTGTGGGGAGACACAGAGAGGGCAGGCGGTCAGTCATTTGGAGTCGGTGCCTGGGCTCATAGAGTCATAGAGGTGTACAGCATGGAAACAGACTCTTCAGTCCAACCCGTCCATGCCGACCAGCTATCCCAACCCAATCTAGTCCCACCTGCCAGCACCCGGCCCATATCCCTCCAAATCCTTCCTATACATGTACCCATCCAAATCCTTTTAAATGTTGCAACTGTACCAGCTTCCACCACTTCCTCTGGCAGCTCATTCCATACACGTACCACCCTCTGTGTGAAAAGGTTGCCCCTTAGGTCTCTTTTATATTTTTCCCCTCTCACCCTAAACCTATGCCCTATAGCTCTGGACTCCCCCACCCCAGGGAAAAGTCTTTGTCTATTTATCCTATCCATGCCCCTCATAATTTTATAAACCTCTATAAGGTCACCCCTTAGCCTCCGCGCTCCAGGGAAAACAGCCCCAGCCTGTTCAGCATCTCCCTATAGTTCAAACCATCCAACCCTGGCAACATCCTTGTAAATAATTTCTGAACCCTTTCAAGTTTCACAACATCTTTCTGATAGGAAGGAGACCAGAATTGGATGCAATATTCCAACAGAGGCCTAACCAATGTCCTGTACAGTTGCAACATGACCTTCCAACTCCTGTACTCAATACTCTGACCAAAAAGGAAAGCGTACCAAACGCCTTCTTCACTATCCTATCTATCTGCGACTCCACTTTCAAGGAGTTATGAACTTGCACTCTAAGGTCTCTTTGTTCAGCAACACTCCTTAGGATCTTACCATTAAGTGTACAAGTCCTGCTAAATTTGCTTTCCCAAAATGCAGCACCTCACATTTATCTGAATTAAACTCCATCTGCCACTTCTCAGCCCATTGGCCCATTTGGTCAAGATCCTGTTGTAATCTGAGGTAACCTTCTTTGCTGTCCACTGTATCTCCAATTTTGGTGTCATCTGCAAACTTACTAACTGTACCTCTTATGCTTGCATCCAAATCACTTATATAAATGACAAAAAGTAGAGGACCCAGCACCGATCCTTGTGGCACACCCCTGGTCACAAGCCTCCAGTCTGAAAAACAACCCTCCACCACCACCCTCTGTCTTCTACCTTTGAGCCAGTTCTGTATCCAGTTGGCTAGTTCTCCCTGTATTATGTGAGATCTAACCTTACTAACCAGTCTCCCATGGGGAACCTTGTGGACTTTTCTCGGCAGTATTTTAGTAAGCTGAGTTCACTTTTAATCACTGTAAACAAAAGACATGGTCAGTGTTGGAAACACCTCTTTGATGTAATGTTTCTATCGGGACCTTGAGATCTTCTTCGGATAATCTGAAATTCGGATAATTGATATTCGGACATTCGAGGATGCTCTGTATTTGTGCACCTCTTTGTAATTTCCTTACAAATGTGTTCCTTTTCATCCTCCCCACTAGTTTGTGACCTTTACACTACATTGAGCAATGTACTTGCTCTTTTTCTTGTTCCTTGGCTTGAACAAAATTAATTTAGTTCTTGACCCCTTGAGAACATTCTCTCGTACAGCAATTCTATTTAATCAACACTGACACCATTTCCTTCCTTTCCTGAACATCTTTATTTTAGGATTATTTAACAGCCAATTCTGCCCTTCCTTGTGCCTGCTTGTTATTATCACAACATCTTATTTCCACCTGCCAATTAGCACGGCAACATGACAATTTTATTTATCACATTCTGTACAATCGTATACATCTGCAGCAACACTTATTAATCTTCATTACTTTCTCCCTTACTCTGACCCTTTCGATTCACTTACTATTCTGGTACTACTTCTCTCTCCCAACATTTTGTATATCTTGGTATTCCTCTCTGATAGAAGGCTCCTCCCTAAGGTTCCCCAGTAACACAAGCAAAATGTTCTGCAGGGAACCTGTTCAGATGCAAACCATGTGGCCTGTACAGGTTACATCTTCCCCAGAGCTAGTTCCAATGTCTAAAAATCTAAAACCCTCCCTCTTCCCCAACCACCCAATGATCTGCCCTTATCTTCTTATTTCTGTACCCCATTTACCTGGAAATTATCTGGAGATTATTTGAAGTAATTTGAGATTTTTGATATCCTGCTTGCTAATTTTCTAGCTAGCTCCCTAAAATCTGACTGCAGGATGATATCCCTCTTGCCACTTGTGTCATGGGCTTTAAGTGGACCATGACTGTAGACTGATCATTCTGCTACCTCAGGGTGTTCTGCATCTGTTCAGTGTGACCCTGGCACCAAGGAGGTAACAACCATCCTACACTTACATCTGTGATTGCAGAAACATTGACCTATTCCTCTAACTCTTCGTTTGTTTTGTCTATGAATGTGTACTCTCTGTCTCTATATGTAGCTATGTCTGTCTGACTGTGTATCTATTTGTGTGTGTGTGTGTGTGTGTGTATTTAATTGCGTGTGTGTGTGTGTGTGTGGCTGTGTCTCCCTGTGTAATCTGCCTGTATGACTGTATGTCTGCCTGTGGTATGTGTTTCTGTCTATGTGTGTTGGACTGTGTGAGTGTGTCTGTATGTTATTGCATGTGTGTGTGAGTTTTGTGTGTCTGTGTGTTTGGCTGTGTCTCCCTGTGTATCTGCCTGTATGAGTGTATGTCTGCCTGTGGTATGTGTTTCTGTCCGTGTGTAGGTGTGTGTGTGTGTGTGTCTGTATGCTATTGCATGTGTGTGTGTGTCTAGCTGCGTCTCCCTGTATATCTGCCTGTATTGTTGTACATCTGCTTATGGTGTGTGTTTCTGTCTATGTGTGTTGGTGTGTGTGAGTGTGTCTGTCAGTTCTTACATGTATCTGTGTATGTGGTCCAAAGAAGCAGCAGCTCCTCTAAGTTCATCTACATTATAGAGTTAATAAAGAATGGAAACAAAAACAGAAATTGCTGGAGAAGCTCAGCAGGTCTGGCAGCAATTGTGAAGAGAGTCTGAGGATGGGTCATCAGATCTGAAACATTAACTCTGATTTATCTTCACAGATGCTGCCAGACCTGCTGAGCTTCTCCAGCAACTTCTGTTTTTCTTTCTGACTTACAGCATCCTCAGTTCTTTCGGTTTTTAATAAAGAATGGACACTCAGCCTACCAGATTGGGTCAAATACTTACCTGACTTTAGGCTCCTTATTTCATGTGGAGACTTTGATCCCTTTCCTTTTCCTGGACTTGTTCTCCTGCAGATGGCGTCCGGCAAATGGGGAACACATCAGGAATACAAGGCCACAGCATAGACAGCTGCAATCTGATATATGAAGCACGGAGTTCAAATGCAAGCAGCATGACCACTGAAAGCATCTGGAATGCATCAGATATGGAAAATATTTCAGTTGAGAATTCAACAGCTCTGTTTGGGAAATCAATGGAGACTCGATCAACAGGTTCTATGTGGGAAAAAAGTAACTCAGTTGATGCTCCCAGTTACACGGGGTCAGTAAACCGACCAGAACAGAGGAGGGCAACCACAACAGTTCTTCCAATTCAGACAACTGGACAGTCAGAGATGACGACAGATATAACAGCCACTGTTACCAAGGAAACAGGTACTCTTGCACAATGTGGTATGGAGAGTTAAAACAGTATCTGGTCCACAGCCTTACAGGTGACAGCTTCAGGTGCAGATCCAGATTCCTTTTCATTGAGTTGAGGATTTCCATCTCAATCATCAAACTGGCAGCGAGTTACAAGCTGTTCCTTATGTTCCATTGAATCCCCTATCAGTTACCTTAAATCTATGCCCTTTGGTAACTGACTTCCTTGCAAGGAGAAACATGTCTTCCCTGTCCACTCTATCCAAGCCCCTCATTATTTTCTTCACCAAAATTAAGCAACCCCTCAGCCTCATTTGTTCGAAGGAAAACCATCCCAGCCTGTCCAATCTTTTTGACTATAGGAATTGGGATGTCATTGTTGAAGGCATACAAGACATGGGGTAGGCCACTTGTAGAATACTGCATTCAATTTTGGTCTTCCTGCTAAAGAAAATATGCTGTTTGACTTGAAAGGGTTCAGAAAAGACTTACAACATGTTGCCAGTATTGGAGAGTTTGAGCTACAGGTTTTGAATATGGCTGTTTATCATGGAGCATTGGAGACTATGGAGTGAGCTTATTGAGGTTCATAAAATTATGAGGGGCATGGGATTGGTGAATAAATAAGGTGTTTTTTCCAGGGTAGGGGAGTCAAAACTAGAGGGCTTTGGTTTAAGGTGAGAGGGGAATGATATAAAAGGGACCTGAGGTGCCTGAGGGGCAATTTTGTGATGCAGAGCGTGGTGCGTGTGTGGAATGAGCTGCCAGAGGAGATGGTGGAGGCTGATACAGTTATAACATTTAACATTCATCTGGAAGGGTGCATGAATAGGAAGGGTTTAGAGGGACATAGGCCAAATTTCTGCGCTGTAAAACTCAATGACTTTATGGCTCTATGACTACTTTTCTCAGCCGATGCAGACATGTTGGAATGAGTGACCTATTTTTGTGCTCTAACCTTTCATCTGTTCTCCGCATCTTTTGTATCAGAGATGTTTACTGGTCTCTGTGTAGATTGGTTGAAGTTGTGGAGCAGGGAATATAGTCCAAATGAGAAATTGCAACAGTTAGAATTCACAGCAGCCCAATCAGTATCTGTAAAAAGGAAAGACAAATGTTGAGGTTTCAGTAATGTAGGCTTCACCAGACCTGTACATGACAGAGAAGGATTTTAAGTGAAAGAAGGACTTGTATTTCTATCTTACCTTTCACTACTGCATGACATATGTTCATCCTGAATGGCCACGGGTAGTTTTATAATAACTGGATGTCTCAATGTGTCGACTTTTCAGCCTTTATTGCATTCAGAGCTTCAATTTCAATCATCAATTGGAACTTTACTGAAGACCTCAACAACAAGACCAGCACTGCCTACAGAAATATGGAGGAGCTCTTTGTAACTGAGGTGAGATATTGAACTGGATGAAGATGGAAAGACAGAAAGAACTTGTATTTTGATAACACCTTTCGCAAACTCCAAATCCCTCAACACGTTTTGCGGCCAATACTTTCTCGATCACGGAATTGTTCCAGTGAGGAATGAGGCTTTTCAGCCCAGTGGTTCTGCACCAGCTCTGTAGGAAATGCACCAAACAATTTGCACACGGCAAGGTCCCACACACAACAATCAAGGAACGACCAGATTATATGGGCTGGATGTTACGCGTACTCTTCCTCTTCACCCTCCTCCATTGTTGCCAGGCAGATACTCAGTGATGAAGTAAGCACATCACTATGCAGGGTGGCAGAAATCCCATCCATGCCCTGGAGCTATCCCTCATAATTTACCGGGTAGAGAGGTACCAAAACAGGTGGCCTGCCTGCCATTTTTAAATAAATAATTAATGGTCAGTTGTAATTGTTGCCAAGCTAATTGCTGCAAATATTATGCTGATCATAATATGGTTTACATGGGCAGGTGAGTTGCCTATTTTGTTTTAAACAAATGATAGGGAGGATTGGGGCGTTGTTCGTTAGGGATGCTCTATAAGCAAGCATCCCTCCTCCGACCAGCGCCAAGGTGTTATCCCCTCTTTGTCTCTCCTTAGGTCTCCAGGTATCCAAAACATGACCTCTCACTAGCCTGGCGATCCCTCACAACCGTAAAAGCCTGGGACTTACCTGGGTTCTGGGATCTAGGTTCTGTGCAGACTTACTTGCAGTACCGGCAGTACCCACTACTGAGTTCTGGCACTGTTGGGACCACTGGAGCTTCTGGGCAATCAGACCAATCAGCAGCTCCAGAAGGTGGAACCTTCTCACCCTGAGGTGTGGAAGTCCCACTCTCAGCCTGTTTAATCCACCAACACCGTATTACAGCAAAGGGTGGGCTTTTCTTTTAAGTACTGTGGGTCAACCTTTACAATAGCAAGGTGTGGGGTGGTAGTTGTGAGAAACATGGCCTTGTGAAATCCAGTCCCAGACAGGGTCAAAGGTTGGCTTCCAACAGAACATCCTGCTCTTTCATGGCCAAGTGGGAATTGAGATAGGAATTTATGATTCAACATCTCATCTGAAGCGCAGCATCTCTGATGGGGCCTCAATAGGATAAAAGCAAAGCACTGAGAACAATGGAGTGTGCAATTACAAATCTCCGATACTGGCTTGAAATCTTGAGTCCACGTGACACAGACGTTCCAGTCACTACACCACCCTGTGCGCCACCCCTCTGTTCAACAAGCTCTCTCACCCTCACAACCCGTGACTCAGATCCTTTGAGACAAGTGTTGCTGAAAGATACTTGTTGCTCACCACCATGTATCTCTCTCTCCCTCTGTCTGCCAGTTATCACAGCTGTTGAGTGAAGCTGCAGAGATAACCCTCCATCGTGTCCTTAATTTCACTGTGTTGGTGGAAAGGTTCAGGAAGGGAAGCATCATTATTGATTTCATCTTCCTGATTCACATCGAGGAGAACGTGACCCTTGCCAACTTGACGACTGTGCTACTTACCGCTGTTAACCATTCCCTGATGTCAGAGAGTGGATTTAGTTTATCATTCGGAAATATTGAAGGTAAGGCACGAGCAACATCATCTGAGACTGACAGGTTGGGGAATTGTGAAAGTAAGTGAAAAATACTTTCTCCATTTGATGACACCTTCTATCACTTTACTGATAATTCAGAGTAGACTGATGGGGTGGTAAGTAGCTGGATTGGAGTATATTGGGCCACTTTTTCCTAGATTTTAGAGGAGTCCTCACTAACCTTCATTTCCCTAGTTCATTGAATTGCCACAGTGGAAGCAGGCTATTTGGCCTACCGAGTTCACACTGTCCCACGCTCCGACCTTATCCCCACAACCCTACACTTAATCCCGGTTAATTTGCTTAACCTACATATTTCTGGATGCTATGGGCAATTTAGCATGGCCAGTCCACCTAACTTTCACATCTTTGGACTGTGGGAGGAAACTGGAGCAGCTAGAGGAAACCCACGCAGACACGGGAGAATGTACAAACTCCATATGGACAGTTGTCCGAGGGTAGACTCTAACCAGTGTCCCTGCTGCTGTGAGGCAGCAGTGCTCACCTCTGAGCCATTAAGCCTCCGAGCCACCCTGTGGGAACTGTAGTTCCTACAGTTTCAGTGGCAACTTGTAACATCGCTGTGGCTGTCCTGTTTCAGACCTTTTGAATTTAGAATTAGAATTAGCCTTTATGGTCACATACAACAATGAGTACAGTGCAGGGAGGAATTGGCTTAGCTCAGTTGGCTGGACTGTTGGCTTGCAGAGGATTGTGATGCCAACAATTTGGGTTCAATTCCTATCACTGGCTTGAGGTTACCAATGAAGGACCTTCCTTCTCAACCTCTTCCCCAGCCTGTGGTCTGGTGGCCTTCAGGTTAAATTGCTGCCAGTTGCTTCTCTCTAATAAGAGAGCTAGCCCTATGGTCTGTTAAGGCTATGGCAACATAACAACAGTGAAAAGTCTATATGTCACTACTTCCAAGGCTCTTAAGTTGCTTGGTACAGCTTCTTTAGTTACAATATATTAGAAAATTGAGAAGTATAATGTCCAGTGTCAGAGATTTGTAAGTTCAGAACAAGAGTCTTACAACCCAGACCCCACTGACACCTAGCCTCTAGTCCACACAGGGCTTCACCTCTTGTTCTGCGTGGTTTACTCATTTACTGACTGGGTTTTTGGGGAATTTCCTTTGAGTCACACCAGTTGTTTACTATTTTATTCAATCATTGTGTACATGAGCTGACATTTCCATCCTTGGAGTGCTGCAGCATTTCAACGAAGCTCAACACAAACTGGAGGAACAACAATTGCACAATAAAACAAAGATGCTGGAAATCTGAAACAGAAGCAGAAATTGCTGGGGAAACTCGGCAGGTCTGCCAGCACCTGTAGCGAGAAAACAGTTAACTTTGGAATGATGCTAACAGCAACTCATTTTCTGTTTGGGTACCTTATTCCTCTAAGACCCAATATTCAATTTAACAACTTCAGAGCCTGATCTTTGTCCTCCATTTGATTACAAGCACCTCATCCCCCCCATCCCTACCCCAGCCATGTCGTATTTATACCTTGTTGGCTTTGCTTTGAGCAGAGTGGAACGATTTTCTCCTTTTCGCACCTATCATTCACACTTATTTAAACTATCTATCACTCCTTTATCACCATTAGCACTTTGTTTTTTCTTTAGCTCTGGACACCCTCATCATCTATTACATCCGTGTCTCATTTTCCACCTGTCAACAGCATAAAAGCTATCACTTTTCAGCTCTTTTCAGTTCCAAAGAAGTTAAATCAGCCTCAAAACGCGAACTCTGTTTCACTCTCCTCATTTGCTGCCAGACCTGCTGAATTTCTCCAGCAATTTTTTTTTTCAATTTTCAGTTTCCCAGAATCCACAGTATTTACAGACAGATAGCAAGCTAATGGTTTGAGTCTAGATGACTCTTGATCAGAGCTGACGTGACACTCTGATGACGAGTCATCTTGTCTCGAAACACTAGCTTGCTGTCTCTCAATGGATGCTGCCTGACCCATAGTGACCTCCAGCATTTGTTGTTTTCAGTACAGATTCCAGCACCTGCAGTAATTTGCTCCTCCACAATATTTACCTGTTGTTGCTAAAAATAAGAAGGAATGAAGGGCCAGGCAATAAATTGGGGCAGTTTAATACATTTTGTGCTCTGTTTTCCTTTTTTTAATTGAACAGCAATACAAAATCTCCATAACTTGATGATTTCTGGTCTATTAAATTTACTCAGGATACAGAAAAGAACATTGAGCTGGAAGTTTTCTCAGTTAATATGCAATAATATTAATCTTGCAGCAGTAGCCACCATTCCCAATCCATCTGCATAAAATACTGATTGTAAGCTACATATTTTAACTTTTGTTTCCATTACAGACTTTGATCTGTGTGACAATGACACATGTGCCCCCTACTGTGAAGCCCTTGTCGGGATATCCCAATGTACATGTGCGAATGGGCTGAATGGTCACAGGCTCACCTGCATACACAATGCATCAGCCACTTGCGGTGCAGCCCAGGCTGTGATACCAAACCGTCTCATGTGGGAACTTCAAAAAATGTCTCAATTTCTGGACTTTGCAAATGCCACAGGATGTTCTTTAAGCAGAAACTTATCTGATATGTTTGGCATTCTGCAGGTGAAGGATTTGTGCCTGGTAAGTGAAAAATGCATGCCTGCAAATGCACTAAATAACTAGACTGCTTTATCAAGTGGGCGAGGCAAAAGTGAGGACTGCAGAGGCTGGTGATTAGGGTCAAGAGTGTGGTGCTAGAAAAGCACAGCAGGTCAGGCAGCATCCGAGGAGCAGGAGAATTGATGTTTCGAGCAACAGCCCTTCATCAGGAATCCTGATGATGAGCTCTTGCCTGAAACGTCAATTTTCCTGCTCTTCGGATGCTGCCTGATCTGCTGTGCTTTTCCAGCACCACACTCTTGACTGCTTTATCAAATCTTCATTCTATTCCCTTGGGGAATGATGCAAAGTAGTTGGGGGGATTTGCAGTCCGATTAACATTCTGACAGCTGCAATGCAAAAGCATGAACTCTGCTTTGATAAATGTAACCATTTTTATGCAAGCCAAAAGGTGGATCAGCTCAATGCTGAGAATGAATGAAGTGGGCTCCATGACTCATATTATGGAAGTACAGTGGCAGGGAAACCCTGAGCCGGTCATTATATATCAGTTGAATGGGAGGTGAGGATGCACATGAAGGCAATATGGCAAATCAAAAGGTAAAGGACAAAGCAAGAGAACAAACTTTGTTGCAATCAGAGCATGGCAAGAATGTATATCTTAAAAGTGTGACATCAGGCAAGGCTGGGGTTTGCAGAAATAGTAAAACAAAACAGAATTGAATACTTTGTAGGTGAATACATGTAACATTCATATCAAAACAGATGAATCGTCATCTCTCCTAAAAATAAATGTATATGTCCTGGTAGCCCTTGCCACAGGAAATGACATCACCACAGGAAATGATGTCACCAACCCAATAAAAACCCTAAAAACATAAATAGAAAGCGGGTCACTAATACAAGTGCTTCACCAGAGACTCACTGATGATGTTACCTAGTATGGTGATGAAACATTTGAAAATGCACCTTCCAGCTCAACGAGCAAACTTACATCCAGCCCTTACAGAGACAAGGCTGCAGGATGACCAATTCTGGGACCTGGACATTCAAGGACATTTGACATTTTGAAAATATAATGATCTGGGAAAGGATGGTATGGTTGCTCTATTAATTAAGGATGACACTGGTGCTATAATGGGAGGTGAACTTCTGAAGCTCAAGATGTAGAATCAGTTTGAGTAGAGACATGAAATAGAAATGGGAAGAAGTCCATTATGGAAGTAAACCCCTTAACTACAGCTACTCTGTAGGAGTGGGTATTCAGGAAGAAATATGTGAAGCTTGTGAAAAAGGCACTGCAATTAACATGGGCGAGTTTAATCTGTGTAGAGAATGAACAATCAGCTTGGCAAAGATCATCTTGAAGCCTAGAACTGAAGAAGGGACACTGGACCCAAAACGTTAACTCTGTTTTCTTTCCATAGATGCTGCCAGACCTGCTGAGATTTCCCAGCAAGTTCTGCTTTTGTTTCTGATATCCAGAATCCACAGTTCCTTTTTTTTTGGGAGGGCTGAACAAGCAAATTTCAGTCTGGGGTCTAGACCTTTCCATATTAGCATCAACTGGGATCTTAATAAAATGGGATCTTGTCCAAGATCAGGAATGAATGATGTTAAGAAGAGTCTTTGAATCCTTAAAGAAACATGGAGGTACAGAAACAAAGATTGCTGTAAAGTGTATTACAGAATTTTCAATTTTAAAGCGGTCTTAACCAGGAAAAGTGTGAAGTGATTAATTTTGGAAGGTTGAATTTGAATGAAGATTACAGAGTTAAAGGCAGGTTTCTTGGCAGTGTGGATGAACAGAGAGATCTTGAGGTCCATGTCCATAAATCCCTCAAAGTTGCCACCCAAGATATTAACTTAGTATGTAAGTTAGTCTGATCTTAGAGTAGGATAAAAGGCCGGCACGACATCGAGTGCTGTACTATTCTATGTTCAATGTTATTAAGAAGGTGTGGTGTGATGGCTTTCATGAGCAGCGGGATTGAATTTAAGAGCCATGGGGTTTTGCTGCAGCCCTATAAAGCCCTGGTTAGACCATACTTGGAATATTGTGTTCAGTTCTGTACACCTCATTATAGGAAGGATGTGGAAGCTTTAGAGATGGTGCAGAGATTTACCAGGATGCTGCCTGGACTGAGCTAGGGGTTTTCTCTTTGGAGCGAAGAAAGATGAGAGGTGACTTGATAGAAGTGTACAAGATAATGAGAGGCATAGACAATAGACAATAGACAATAGATGCAGGAGTAGGCCATTCAGCCCTTCGAGCCTGCACCGCCATTCAATATGATCATGGCTGATCATTCCCAATCAGTATCCTGTTCCAGCCTTATCTCCATAACCCTTGACTCCACTATCTTTAAGAGCTCGATCCAATTCTTTCTTAAATGAATCCAGAGACTGGGCCTCCACTGCCCTCTGGGGCAGAACATTCCACACAGCCACCACTCTCTGGGTGAAGAAGTTTCTCCTCATCTCTGTCCTAAATGGTCTACCCCGTATTTTTAAGTTGTGTTCTCTGGTTCGGCACTCCCCCATCAGCGGAAATATGTTTCCTCCTGCCAGAGTGTCCAATCCTTTCATAATCCTATACGCTTCAATCAGATCCCCTCTCAGTCTTCTAAACTGAGTGGATAGCCAGAGACTTTGTCCCAGGGCAGAGATGGCTATCATGAGGGGGCATAATTTTAAGGTGATTGGAGGAAGGTTAAGGGGAGATGTCAGAAATAGGTTCTTTACACAGAGAGTGGTGGGTGGGTGGAATGCACTGCCAGCAGTGGTAGTAGAGTCAGATGCATTAGGGACATTTAAGTGAGTCTTGGATAGGCACATGGATGACAGTATAATGAAGGGTATGTAAGTTAGTCTGATCTTAGAGTAGGATAAAAGGCCGGCACAACATTGAGGGCCGAAGGGCCTGTATAGTGCTGCATTGTTCTATGTTCAATATTTGCAACTGTTGCTAAGACTTTTCTAGGTGTAAAATATGTATTTTATATCTTTGAAGCAAAAATGAGAGAGTTAGCTAATAAACGGAAGGTAGAACTGAAAGCAGGATCTTGCAAGGATGACATGAATACCCTGTGTTTACAATTAAAAGAAACCTGAACACATCACAGCTAAAATTAGCTAAAATTCAATTACAAATGGGAAAGAGAAAACTTGAACTGGAGTCAGAGCACTGAGTACAGGAGTTGGGAGGTCATGTTGTGGCTGTACAGGACATTGGTTAGGCCACTTTTGGAATACTGTGTGCAATTCTGGTCTCCTTCCTATCGGAAGGATGTTGTGAAACTTGAAAGGATTCAGAAAAGACTAACAAGGATGTTGCCAGGGTTGGAGGGTTTCAGCTATTGGGAGAGGCTAAACTGGCTGGGACTGTTTTCCCTGGAGCGTCGAAGTCTGAGGGGTGACCTGATAGAGGTTTATAAAACCATGAGTGACATGGACAGGGTAAGTAGACAAGTACTTTGCTGAGGATGGGGGAGTCCAGAACTGAAGGCCATAGGTTCAGGATGAAAGGGAAAAGATTTAAAAGGGACCTAAGGGGCAACTTTTTCAGGCAAAGGCTGGTACGTGTATGGAATGAACTGCCAGAGGAAGTGGTGGAGGCTGGTACACTTACACCATTTAAAAGGCATCTGGATGGGTATAAGGATAAGAAAGGTTTAGAGGGATATGGGCCAAGTGCTGGCAAATGGGACTAGATTAGATTAGGATATCTGGTTGGCATGGACGAGTTGGCCCGAAGGGTCTGTTTCAGTGCTGTACATCTCCATGACTCTATGATTCTATGAAAAGAAATAATGAAAAGACATGAATTGGATGAAGGGGAAATGAAAAAAAATATAAATGTGAAAGGAAGGAGGAAGGAAAGCAAAAGCAAGAGCAATGTGAAATAAAAAGCTTCATTTGGCAACAGGTGAATATAGAAAGTGCTCTGGCCTATGAGCACTTGACCCAGGATCAAAAATTGATGCCATAGGCTGTGGGTCTATGTTCTACAGCAAAGACATCGACAATAATTTAAGTGGGTCCTCCCAGTATTATTCTGAAATGATGCTGCACTATCAGAGGTACCAGGCACATGACATTAACCTGTGATTCTGTTTGCTCATAATGTGGACGGAACACCATGTTGAAGTAGAGGAAGGGTCTTGTGCTAGTGTTCATCCTCCATCAAAATTAAAAATAAAGAAGAGAGGCAAAAAACACAGTGGACATTGGAAATCTGAAACAAATGCAGAGAATGCTGGAGAGATTCAGGAACAGAATTTCAATCCTGGGGAAGAGTCATGATGGGCTCAAAACACCAACTCTGTTACACTCTCAATAGATGCTGCCAGACCTGTTGAGTTTCTCTAGCACACTTGCTAAGAGTGAAGAGATTTGAGTCATTATAAGAAAACATCTTGTGTGATGTGCATGAATTGGGTTTTTTATGCGACACCAGTCACTAAACATCAAAATATTTAATTGTATTTTAGGTGCTTGGGGATATTCTGAGCCCATGAAAGATGCAACAGAAATGCAACTCTTTATGCAGTGCCCCCAACAAACATTCCTCCTTTTTCAATTCTCAGTGAATCGCAAATGCTGAAACATACTGCTGCAAGGCGATATATTTTTCAATTAACAGGAATAAAATGAAAGTCAATACTTCTTCCTTCATGTCACTATGTTGCAGGGCACCGCCAATGTCATCAAAGATTTGTGGCTGGATTGGGAAAATGAAGACACTTTGCATCTGTATTTGGAAGGACCCAACATCACAGTCTGTCAATTCTCAGTTTCCCCAGAAGATCAGACGTTGTAAGTGCAACCCTTGAAGCTACAGTAAAATCAATTAAAAAAGGCAATAATTAACCTGGAGTTCATTCGAAAAGAAGGAGCAAGTATGCACTCTGCATCGTCTGTATGGAGAGTTCCTCAATACTCTCCAGATTTTTGCAAGGGTTGGTGGTGGTGGTGGGGGGGGGGAGGTGTATTGGTGGTGGTAGCATTGTCCAGGCCCCTCACATTTACTTGTTGGCCAGTTATATAGCAACATCTGTGTGTGGAGGTATTTTGCAAATTAAAGTCAAAAATAGAAATTGCTGAAAAAAACTCAGCAACTCAGAGAGTGGTCTGAAGGAAAGAGTACTAAACTGGGCCAAAATCAATTATATCAAAATTAGGCAGGAGCTTGGAAATGTGGATTGGACACAGCTATTTGAAGGGAAGCCCGCATTTGATATGTGGGAGGCTTTCAAAGATAGATTAAAGATCGTGCAGGATAGGCATGTCCCATTGAAGGTAAAGGATAGGAAAGGCAAGATTCGTGAACCATGGATAACAGGAGGAATCATATGACTAGCCAAGAGGAAAAGGGAAGCGTACCTAAGGTCCAGGCAGCTAAGAACAGAACGGGCCCTTGAAGAATATCGGGAGAGGAGGAACAGTCTTAAATGAGGAATCAAGTGGGCTAAAAAGGGTCATGAAATAGCTTTAGCAAGCAGAATTAAGGAGAATCCCAAAGCCTTTTATTCTTATATAAGAAGCAAGCTGGTAACTAGAGAAAGGATGGTCCACTAAAGGATAAGGAAGAAAGGCTGTGTGTCGAACCTGAGAGAATGAGTGAGATTCTGAATGATTACTTTGCATCAGTGTTCACTGAGGAGAGAGGCATGATGAATGTTGAGATTAGGGATAGAAGTTTGATTAGTCTGGATCACGTTGATAATAGTAGGGAAGATGTTTTCGGTAGGCTAGAGGTTATTAAGGTAACAAATCCCCAGGACCGGATGGGATTTATCCCAGGTTGCTGAGGGAGGTGAGAGAGGAAATAGCTGGGGTCCTGACAGATATCTTTGTAGCATCCTTAAATACAGGTAAGGTGCCGGAGGACTGGAGGGTTGCTCATGTTGTCCCCCTGTACAAGAAGGGTAGTAGGGACATTCTGGGTAACTACAGACCAATGAGCCTGATGTCGATGGTGGGAAAGTTGCTGGAGAAGGTGTTGAGGGATAAATCTATTTATATTTGGAAAAGAATGGGCTTATCAGTGCTAGGTAACATGGGTTTGTGCAGGGGATATTGTGCCTTACCAATTTAATAGAGTTCTTTGAGGAAATGACCAAGTTGATAGATGAAGATGTTGAAGTCATATATATAGACTTTACTAAGGCATTTGATGAGGTTCCCCATGGTAAACTAATAGAATAAGTGAAGTCACATGGTGTGCAGGGTGTTCTAGCTAGGTGGATAAAGAACTGGTTGAACAACAGGATACAGAGAGTAGTAGTTGAAGGGAGTTTCTCAAAATGGAGGAAGGTGACCAGTGGTGTTCCACAGGGGTCAGTGCTGGGGCCACTGTTGTTTGTAATATACATAAATGATCTGGAAGAGGGTATGATCAGCAAGTTTGCAGATGACACGAAGATTGGTGATGTAGCAGAAAGCATGAGAGACTGTTAAAGAATACAGGAGGATATAGATAGACTGGAGAGTTGGGTGGAGAAGTGGCATTTTGTGAAGTCTAATTCTGGAGCAAATTATATAGTAAACGGAAGAATCTTGGGAAAAGTTGATGAACAGAGAGATCTGGGAGTTCAGGTCCATTGTACCCTGAAGATTACTGCACAGGTGGATGGAGTGGTCAAGAAGGCATATGGTATGCTTGCCCTCATCGGACGGGGTATTGAGTATAAAAGCTGGCAGGTCATGTTAAAATTGTACATGACATTGGTTCAGCCACATTTAGAATACTGTGTACAGTTCTGGTCGCCACATTACCAAAAGGATGTGGACGTTTCAGAGAGGGTGCAGAGAAGGTTTACGAGGATGTTGCCTGGTATAGAAGGTGCTAGTTGTGAAGAGAGGTTGAGTAGGTTAGGTTTATTTTCATTGGAAAAAAGGAGATTGAGGGGGGGGGGACCTGATTGAGGTCCAGAAAATCATGAAGGGTATAGACAGGGTGGATAGAGATTAGCTTTTTCCCAGGGTGGAGGATTCAATAACAAGAGGTCATGCTTTCAACATGAGAGGAAGAAAGTTTAAAAGGGATACACGCGGCAAGTACTTTACACAGAGGGTGGTAGGTGCCTGGAACGCATTGCGAGCAGAGGTGGTAGAGGCAGGCATGGTAGATTCATTTAAGGTGCGTTTAAACAGATGCATGAGTAGGTGTGGAGCAGAGGGATACTGATGCTTAGGAATTGGGCAACAGGTTTAATCAGTGGATTTGGATCGGCTCAGGCTTGGAGGGCCAAAGGGCCTGTTCCTGGGCTGTAAATTTTCTTTGTTATTTGTTAAGTTTGGCAACAGTTGTGAAGAGTAAACAGATTTTGGCTTGCTCAGAGAAGGCAAAGGATAGTAATGGAAGAGTGTTTTTCAGGCTGAAGGTCCATGATTAGTGGTGTTCCACAGGGATCCGTCCTGGGATCTCTGCTGTTTGTGATACATGTATCTAAATGATCTGGATGAAAATGTAGATGGGTGGGTTAGTAAGTTTGTAGTTGACTAAAAGATCAGTGGAGCTGTGGCAAGTGCAGAAGATTGTCAAAGGATACAGGGTGGGATATAGATGAGTTGCAGATGTGGATGCAGAAATAGTAGATGGAATTTCATCTGGGTAAGTGTGAGATCAAATGTTAAGGAAACAGGACAGTTAATGGCAGGAGTCTGAACAGCACTGAAGTCCATAGCTCCCTGAAAATGATCACACAAGTAGAAAAATGGTAAAGAATATATATGCCATGTTTGCCTTTATTGCTCGGAGCATTGAGTACAAGAGTCAGGATGTCATGTTGCAGCTTTATAAGATATTAGGCCACGCATTTAGAGTGTTGTGTTCATTTTTTGTTATCACGTTACAGGGAACTGGGTGGAGGCTTTGGAGAGAGTGCAGGAGAGGTTCACCAGGATGCTTTCTGGATTAGAGGGTGTTAGCTAAAAGGAAAGACTAGAAAAATTCAGGTTGTTTTCTCTGGAACGTTGAAGGCTGACAGGTTCTGGATTAGTGGTGCTGGAAGAGCACAGCAGTTCAGGCAGCATTCGGCTTTTGCCCGAAACGTCGATTTCGAAGCTACTTGGATGCTGCCTGAACTGCTGTGCTCTTCCAGCACCACTAATCCAGAGGAGACTTGATAGGAGTCTATCAACTTATGAGATGCATAAATAGGGTTAATGGTCAGAATCATTTTCTCAGAGTTGAAATTTCTAAAACTGGGGAGCATGCATTTAAGATGAGGGCGGGGGGAAGTTCAAAGGAGATGTGAGGGGCGAGCTTTTTACACAGAGAGTAGTAGGAGTCTGGGGTGGTGATGGAGGCAGATACAAAAGGAGCATTTAAGGGACTTTTAGATAAGCATATAAATAAGCAAGGAATGGACCAAGGGCAGGCGGAAGCGATTAGTTTAGTTCAGCACAATATCATGGGCCAAAGGGCCTGTTCCTGTGCTGTACTGTTCTATGTTTTATGTTAATGTTTTGAGTCCGATTACCCTTCTTCAGTTCACCTATGGTTGACTATTGACACCTGCAATTAACACCCGTTCATCTCTATCACTCCTCTGCTACCATTAGCACTCCCTTTGTCTCCTGCAATGGACACTGTCACAATCTTCCACTTGTTCGTCCTCCCCTTTGTCAAGTGTAAATGCCATCTTTTTCTAGGCCCCTTCGGTTCTGAAGAGAGGTCACACTAGACTTGAAGTGTTAATTTTGTGTTCTCTCCACAGATGCTCCTGAACCTTTCTCCATCACTTTTTATTTTTGTTTGTTTCAGATTTCCAGTCTCCAGTTTTTTGTTTTTATTACATTAAAGTTTAAAAACATTTATTTAAATAGCCGTATAAACATGTAAGTGCGAGATGCAAACCCCAAGCTGCCTTACATTTCCTCACTCATTTATTTATGTAAAATGTTTTTCTTTTTCAAAAAAACTCTTTGAAATTGCTGGTGCATAAATGATTGAACAAATAAATGGAAATAATTCCTTGTCTTATTTAAAAAAAACCTGAAACTTTGCCACTATTTGCTAAGTAAATCTCAATTTTCTTTAAATGCCAATCAATTTAAATGTCTATGCTTCCCTTTCAGAAATCAATCACACAGATATTAAACTGGATAACTAATATCTGGAAGTTGCCTCTAAGATAATCTTTTGTTTATAAAGTTACATTTGAATCTTTACTTTCAAAAATTAATAGCCTTGATCATCATATGTAAAATTTACAAGTGGACCACATTTCTACTGTTACCTTTTGTTGAGTAAAAGCATAGAAATCCCGTGCTCCATTCCCAGCACTTATCTTCCATAAATAAATCTAAATACTCAGTAAGAGTGAGCTTAAAATCTGGTACAATAGGTATAATAGCTGCACGAAGGTCGTAAAGCACTCCTGAAGTAGCTTTTTCACTTTCTTACTGTGAGCAATGTCATAGGCAATTTATGTTTGGATTCATACAATCATATAACATGAAAGTAGACCATTCGATTTGTCTCTTTGGAAATGTTGATCGCTTAATTTCTGCTTCTTTTGAAGATGCTTCAAGGTTATAAAATTTAATTTTTAAGTATTTGTCCAAATTTTATTTGAAGGTTACTGTTGAATCTATTTCCACCATCTTTTCAAACAGTTAGTTGCACGCCAATTTGCAATTTCACATTTGTAATTTGCACAAATGCCCCCAGTTTGCTCAATAAATATCTTCTTATTTACCTCTTATAGATTTTTCTTTTATGCAGGCATGCATATTTCTCTGTACCTATGAGGTTGTACAGAAAGGGGACAACATTTTTTTTATCAGTTCATTCTGACTTCATGAAACTCTGAGGATTTATGTGCAATTGTCAATTTACAGAGAATCTTTCCCGACAACTGAAAATACCCTCCAATTTTAGATCTTCTCAAAGAGGATTTAACTTTGACAGAATCCTACTTACAGCAATAGAATCTTGAGGCTTTGAAGGGACACTTGGTCTTGTTCCTGAAAAGTAGAGATATTCTATGGCTAAGAGCAACATAATGGGGGAAATTTGCTTGTAGAAGGACACTTTAGTGGTCATCAATATGGAAATAATATGTTAAACCTTGCATTTCGGGGTGAATTGCCTAATAATTGCTAGCTACGTAGAAAAAATAAAAATTCAGATGAAACTCTAAATTTGCAAGCATGAAACCTTGTACAAATGCCTCACTCACATGACAGTCAATCTGTAATTGACTTCAGGATGATTAGAGCAAGGAAACATATGCTTGAAAGAGATCAGGCTCTATAAACACCAGTTAGACTTTGGCAGTAGAAATAATACGTGGTGTGCAATATGGTATGCCACTCTGTACATTACCCAACAACTCATTCTCTGACTTCTTGAGCCTACAACAAAGGAGACCTACAGCTCAGCTGCTCTTATCCTAATTCAGGCTATGTCTAGTTCATTTATCACCCTTGTGATGCTGACACATGTTGGCTCTGAGTTGTTCAGCAACTACATTTTAATTTTTTAATAGAGTGTGCCACTCTGCCCATCGCGTCCACACCAACCCTCCGAAGAGTACCCCACGCACTCACCGCTCTGTAACCTTACATTTCCCATGACTAATCCACTTAGCTTGCATATCTTTGCACACAATGAGCAACTTAGCATGGTCAAACTACCTAACCTTTGGACTGTGGGAAGAAACTAGAGCAGCTGGAGGAAACCCACATAGGCATGAGGAGAATGTGCAAATTCCAGACACACACCAGTCACCTGAGGGTGGAATTGAACCCTGACACTGTGAGGCAGCAGTGCTAACCACTGAGCCGCTGTGCTGCTAGTAAAAGAAAAAAAATATTGTTATCCTTGTTGTCAGCCTTTTTTATGGCTGTGTCTATCTTTACACTCTGTCATTACCTGCAGCCCTACAACCCTCTGCAATCTCTGCGCACCTCTGATTTTAATCATTCCTATTATTGTTAGCTGGGTCCTAAATTCTGGAATTCACTACCTAATTCTCTTTCCTTCTCTGCCTCTCACTTCTTCTTTATGATGTTGCTTAAAACCTCTCAGATGAGACTTCTGGTCATTTGTCCTCATATCTTGCAAATGCAAATTTTGTTTGATATTATTCCTATGAATGACTTCAGGCATTTTACTGCATAAGTGGGACTATGTAAACCTGCATTTGTTTTGTAATATTAGCAGGACCAAACGTTGACTGATCCATTCATGCATGTTGCTGCTTTACTGAAGAGTTCAGTGTGATACACAATATTATACCCTCAATATCTTGCAGGTACAAAATAATTGACGGCACAGATGGAATCAGAGGATCATTCCTGGTTGACTATGCGTGTTTGAATAATGAACAGTCATTTGCTTTTGGAAAAAATGAAAGTTTAAATGCGACCATGATTCAGCAACGGAGGTCCTTTACTGTTCATGAAAATGAAAGCCTGAACGTTACTGTGAGCATTGAGTCAGGTCTGGTCAGAGACCCTCGACTCTTTATAAAGAGCTGCCATGTTGAGTCATCAACACATGAACCTGAAGGGGACAAACTGATAGAAAATGGGTAAGAAAAGAGGTTTGAACTCAACAGTCAGTTCCCAGTAAGAATGACATTTGATAGAAGAGATACCTTTGCAATCTGGAAATTGAATTAATGTTATTTAAAATGTAATCACAAACACAGTAGCTACAACAGCAGGTCAGAAGCTAGGAATACTGTGGCAGGTAACTCACCTCCTGACTCCCTAAAGCCTGTCCACAAGGCACAAGTCAGGAGTGTCATGGAATACTCCCCTTGTCTGGATGAGTTGGCCATGCTAAATTGCCCACAGTGTTAGGTGTGTTAGTCAGGAGTAAATATAGGGTCGGGGAATGGGTTTGGGTGGGTTTCTCTTCAGAGGGGCGGTGTGGACTTGTTGGGCTGAAGGGCTTGTTTCCACACTGTAGAGAATCTAATCAGAGGGCAGCTCCAATAACACTGAAGAAGCTTGACACCATCCAGCCTGCTTGATTGGCACTTAGTCCACAAGCATTCCTTCCCTCCAGCATTGACACTCAGCAGCAGCAGGTTGTACAATCCACAGGATGCACTGCAGAAATTCACCTCAGACACTTCTATCAAGAAGGATAAGGGCAGCAGATATAGGGGAACACCATCACCCTCAAGTTCTGCTTCAAGCCACTCACCAACCTGACTTGGAAATGTCTCACTGTTTCTTCACTGTCACTGGGTCAAAACACTGGAATTCCCTCCCTAAAGGCAATGTGGGTCAACCCACAGCAGGTGGACTGTAGCAGGGTAAGAAGGCAGCTCACCACCACCTTCTCAAGGGCAACTAGGGACAGGCAATAAATGCTGGCCCAGCCGGCAACACCCACATCCCACAAATGATTTAAAAACAATTTGAGTAAAGTTGAAAATTTCATGGACTACGTAATCAGTTTAAAAGAATGCAAACATATCATAATCATAATGTAAGAATAGATAAATTCCACAAGCAATAGGGAAATGGTGGACTGGACATTAAAGGAAATGTAATATTTAATTAAAATTATATCGAAATTACAAATCAACACACCATTTCTCCATACCAGATACTGAAGTTCATGTCATTAAATCATTTCGTACTTTACTGAAAACCTGAAAAATGTAAGGAATAGAGCAACTTTGATACACTTCCATCCCTCATTTTATCGGGTTGAATTTAGTCAAATCTCTGAGTTATCTTAAAGATTGTTATGGGTGTGGAGGTGATATTCGATTCTGAAAATATTTAGATAGCTTAAGAGGTTTTCTGAACTGAATACTCATGTCGAACATGGAGCTTTTGGACACGAACGACATTGTAAAAGTGGTACTGAGAGTCAAAGAACAATGTCGGAGCAAGCTTTTATATTCTTTCAATTTGGGTGGTTTGCATGGGTATGAGGGAAGGATGCTGCACAGGAATTACATTTTTGATCAAAGGGTGGAAAAAATCATTGCAGATCAAGAACAGGCTGTGGAGAGGCAGTGTCCACATTGTCATCCCATTCCAAGCTATTACACAATCCCTATTTTCAACACTTTCATCTTTATAAGGGTAAGGCTGCCTAACTTTATTTCAAGGGGAATTTGCAAACGTTAACACTGCTGCCTCAGAGCACCAGGGACCCAGGTTCGATTCCACCTCGGGGGCGACTGTCTGTGTGGAGTTTCCCTGTGTTTGCATGTGGTTCCTCTGGGTGCCCCACTTTCCTCCCACAATCCAAAGATATGCAGGCTAAGTGGATTGACCATGCTAAATTACCCATAGTGTCCAGGGATGTAGAGGCTAGGTGGATTAGCCATGGAAAAGCAGGGTTAAAGGATAGGGTGGTGGGATGGGTCTGGGTGGGATGCTGTTCAGAAGGTTAGTAGGGACTCAATGGGCTGAATGGCCTGTTTTCACACTGTAGGGATTCTATGTTCTATGACTGTATTTACATGGCATTATATTTAGTAGCTTTTGGCCAAATATTGCTACCTCACATTATGGTTTACTCATGATTTAGTGCTGTATACTTCTTACAAATAGTCCTTACATTAACTAAGGACAGCTCGCAATCACAATGGATGCACACGCTGCTATATTGATATTTTTCATTTCCTTCTTGCTACCAGTCTGTCCATTTCATTTGTCTATTCCTCTAAATGCTGAGATTTGATTCCAAGTACGGCTACACATCACATTTTGTTTTTAGTTATTGAGGCAGTCAAAGGATCAAGCCTTCACACAGAGTTTCAGAAACTTCAAACTAAGTAAAACATCTGGTGTGCTAAACTGGCCCTATTATTGAAATAGAACAAAGAATAAAAAAAATGTACAGTCCAGTAACAAGCCCTTCAGCCCCCCAAGCTTGAGCTGATCCAAATCAGCTGTCTAAACCTGTCACCCAATTCCTAAGCATTTGTATCCCTCTGCTCCCCACCGACTCATTCATCTGTTCAGACGCATCTTAAGTGAATCTACCACCTCTGCTGGCAATGTGTTCCAGATGCCCGCCACCCTCTGTGTGAAGTACTTGCCGTGTATATCCCCCTTAAACATTCCATCTCTCACCTTGAAACCGTGACCTCTCATTACTGAATCCTTCACCCTGGGAAAAAGCTTATCGCTATCCACCCTATCTGTGCACTTCATGATTTTGTAAACCTCAATCAGGTCCCCCCTCAATCTCCTTTTTTCTAATGAAAACGAACCTGACCTACTCAACCTCTCTTCATAGCTAGTACCTTCCATACCAGGCAACATCCTCATAAACCTTCTCCCCACCCTCTCCAAAGTGTCCACATCCTTTTGGTAATATGGCGACCAGAGCTGTACACAGTATTCTAAATGTGGCCAAACCAATGTCTTGTACAATTTTAACATGACCTGCCAGTTTTATACTCAGTACCCTGTCCAATGAAAACATATACCATATGCCTTCTTGACCACTCTATCCACCTGTGCAGCAACCTTCAGGGTACAATGGACCTGCACTCCCAGATCTCTCTGCCCATCAACTTTTCCCAAGGCTCTTCTGTTCATTGTATAATTCACTCTAGAATTAGTCTGGCCTAAATGCATCACCTCACATTTGTCTGGATTGAAGTCCATCTGTCACTTTTCCGCCCAACTCTCCTGTCTATCTACATCCTCCTGTATTCTTTGACAGTCCCTTATGCTCTCTGCTACTCCACCAATCTTTGTGTCATCTGCAAACTTGTTGATCATACCAACAGTGCTCTCTTCCAGATCATTTATGTATATTACAAACAACAGTGGCCCCAACACTGACCCCTGTGGAACAACACTGGTCACCTTTCTCCATTTCGAGAAACTCCCTTTAACTACTACTCTCTGTCTCCTGTTGCTCAACCAGTTCTTTATCCACCTAGCTAGAACACCCTGCACATCATGTGACTTCATTTTCTCCATTAGTCTACCATGGGGAACCTTATCAAACGCCTTACTACAGTCCATGGATATGACATCAACAGTCCTTCCTTCATCTATCAACTTGGTCACTTCCTCGAAGAACTCTATTAAATTGGTAAGGCATGATCTCCCCCCCACAAAACCAAGTTGCCTAAGACTGATAAGCTCATTCTTTTCTAAGTATAAATAGATCCTATCTCTCAGTAACTTCTCCAGCAACTTTCCCACCACCAACGTCAGGCTCACTAGTCTGTAGTTACCTGGAATATCCCTACTACCCTTCTTGTACAGGGGGACAACATGAGCAATCTTCCAGTCCTCCAGCACCTCACCTGTATTTAAGGATGCTACAAAGATATCTGTCAGGGCCCCAGCTATTTCCTCTCTCGCCTCTCAGCAACCTGGGATAGAGCCCAATGGGTCCTGGGGATTTGTCCACCTTAATACCCTCTAGCCTACCGAACACATCTTCCCTCCTTATGTCAATGTGATTCAGACTAATCAAACTTCTATCTCTAATCTCAACATTCATCATGTTCCTCTTCTCAGTGAACACTGATGCAAAGTAATCATTCAGAATCTCACCCATTCTCTCAGGTTCAACACACAGCCTTCCTTCATTATCCTTTAGTGGACCAATCCTTTCTCTAGTTACCCGCTTGATTCTTATATAAGAATAAGATGCTTTGGGATTCTCCTTAATTCTGCTTGCTGGAGCTATTTCATGACCCCTTTCAGCCCACTTGATTCCTTCTTTAAGACTTGTCCTGCTTTTCCGATATTCCTCCAGGGCCCGTTCTGTTCTTAGCTGCCTACACCTTATGTACGCTTCCCTTTTCCTCTTGGCTAGTTGTACAATTTCTCCTGTCATCCACGGTTCACAAATCTTGCCTTTCTTATCCTTTGCCTTCAACAGGACATGCCTATGCTGCACTATCTTTAACCTATCTTTGAAAACCTCCCACATCTCAAATGTGGACTTCCCTTCAAATAGCTGTGTTCTATCCACATTTCCAAGCTCCTACCTAATTTTGATATAATTGATTTTGGCCCAGTTTAGTACTCTTCCCTTAGGACCACTCTCTTCTTTATCTATGAGTATTCTAAAACTTACAGAATTGTGGTCACTGTTCCCAAAGAAATCCCCCACCACAACTTCTACTACCTGTCCTGGTTCGTTCCCCAGTACTAGATCCAATGTGGCCCCTTTTCACGTCAGATTATTGACATACTGCCCTAGAAAACTCTCCTGGACGCTTGTTACAAATTCTACCCCATCCAGACCTCTGACACTAAGTATATCCCAGTCAATGTTGGGAAAATTAAAATCTCCCATCACCACCACCCTATTGCTGCTACATCTTTCCATAAGCTGTTTAGCTATTTGTTCTTCTACATCACGCTTACTGTTGGGAGACCTGTAATACAACCCCAACAATGTAACTGCACCCTTCTTATTTCTCAGCTCCACCCATAATGCCTCACTACTCAAGACCTTCATAGTGTCCTCCTTTAGCACAGCCGTGATATCATCCCTGACCAGCAATGCTACTCCCCCCCCCTCCTTTTACTTCCCTTCCTGTCCTGTCTGAAGCATCTATATCCTGGAACATTTAGTTGCTTCAACCAAGTTTCTGTGATGGTAATAACGTCATACTTCCAGGCACCAATCCAAGCCCTAAGTTCATCTACCTTATGCACTATACTCCTTGCATTAAAGTAGATGCATTTCGGGCCACCAGTTCTTTTGCATTCATCTGCTCTCTGCCTACTCTTCCCTTTAGAAAAACCATAATTGGGTAAACAATGAAATTACTTGCATTCTTCCAGATTCTTTCATTGCTTCAGAATGCCAAGTGCAACGAAGCCAGTTTGAGTACTTTTTGAGGTAAAATTCATAGAATCACAGAGTCTCTACAATGTGGAAACAGGCCATTTGCCCCAATAAGTCCACACCGACTCTCTGAAGAATAAACCAACCGGACCCATTCCTGTACCCTATTACTTTACATTTCCACTGGTAATGTACCTAACCTAACCATCCCTGAACACTACGGGCAACTTAGCCTGGCCAACTCAGCTAACCTGCACATCTTTGGATTGTGGGAGGAAACCCGGGACAAAACATTGCAGATGTGGGGAGAATGTGCAAACAGACAGTCTGGTTGTTGTTGTAATTGGGAGCAAACACAACAGCCAATTAGTGAATTGAAAGGACCCCCCCAAACAATGATTTAATTATTAAAAATTAAACGTGGTAGAGCCATGTGGTCAGCATAGGAGCATTTGTGGAGAGAGAAACAGATTAAATAGTTTGGATCAATGAGCTTTCATCAGAATTGGATAGTGACTGAGTAATCTGTTTTATTTGTTGATATAAAATTTATTTCTCTTATTTAGATTGAGGGATCATCCAAACAATAGCACCAGTAATAGTGTAGCACTCCCACTGTACTGCCCTGAATTATTAGCTTGGATTATGAGCTGAGGGGCCTGATGAGCTTGAGTTCATGACTTTCTGCCTCAGGCAAAAGTCCAACCATGAACCAAGAGTGATACCTTTAAGATAAGACAGGACTTGGCTGTGATGCCCATCAAGATTGAATAGCTCACTGGCCATGTTTGGGCACATAGTTGAAGACTTGGTCATGGATTCCTTGGTTCTCATTAGCCTTGGGGCTCTAATCAGATCCTTCAGGAAGGAGGGATGAAAATGTTTTAGACTGAAAGATGTGGAAGGTTTTAATCAATAGATATTCGGTCTGTCTTCTTTTCTCTTGTTAGGTGTTCAAAATCGAAAGGGGTCTCAATTTATCGGAATGGAAATGCCTCACTGGTGTTGCTCTCTGTAGACACATCTGTTGCAAAGAACTCCACATATCTGAAATGTGAATTGCAAATCTGTGCTGAGAACCAATGTGCCTGCACCAATCACGTGAGTGAAAAGCACATTGTTTGTCACTATTCAGTGAATGACTTGTTTCCATACGTAACGTTAGAATTGTGTTCCAGTTAGTGTTTATGACAGAGACAAGGGGCCAAATGGCCTTCCCTTTCTGAATACATCATTCTATCATTTCCTCTGCTTATTAATACTTGCCAAAACTCTTGACCGGTTAACAGGTTAAACCACTGTCAGAGCCTCAAACCAGAAAAGTAGGCATAAAGGACAGCCTTAATCCATTTCTATCTCCAAATTTTTTTTTCTGTCTTTCTCCTCTTGCTCAAGTGAGAGTGACCATTGTGAAAGTCTAATTCTGGAAATACTGACAGCACTTTCCCATTGACAGCTGGCAAGGGCACTCTGTTTTGATCTGTAGATTTTAACAGATATGAACATCGGGTTATAAGTTGGGTTGTCAATTTGCTATAATCCATTTTGCCTTCCTGCATCAAGTTGGGTTCTACTTCAATTAATCTATTTTGATTTTGGGAGCATTGTTCTTATATTTGACGCTTCCCTCATCCAGATCCAATCTGTAAGTTCATGTTTTTTTTTCTGTTTCACTTCCTGGTGTTGGGATGCTGAGGTAAATTGTATCACTGTGTGAACTCAGACTCAGGGTTAAACATGAACTTGGTTGCTCTGTGGGACTCAGAGCCACATCAAGTGTCTGTTTACATGCTTCATGTTTTATTTTGTTTGTTAAAAGGACTATTACATTTCTGAGGAAGTCCTACTTTAGCAGGACACTCAAAATGTCAGTACTACTGTTCATTCTAAGTCTGTCCAAGAGAAAGGTTCTTGATTATATGTTTTTCGCTCCTCTAGCTTATCTCTCCACGCTTCAGGCTCACTGCCTTTATTCCTGATGAAGGGCTTTTGCCCGAAACGTCGATTTCACTGCTCCTTGGATGCTGCCTGAACTGCTGTGCTCTTCCAGCACCACTAATCCAGTATTTGGTTTTCAGCATCTGCAGTTATTGTTTTTACCTCTATATGTTTTTCGAGCTAAGTCTCTTGATTAAACTTAAAATATAAGCCATAGCTATTAATTTAACCTGGGACGGTGTTATTTTCTGGGTCTGTAGATTGTGAAAGAGCAAAAATGGCCTTTGCAGTGATACGTACTTCTTGTCAGATGTGGGAGTTTAAAGAGAGTTTAAGGGTTACTGCGGATTATATCTGCCATAAATGCTGTTGGATGCGAATCTTATCAGATCGAGTGGATCGGTTGGAGAGACAGATAGAAGCGATGAGGAATTTGCAACAGCAACAATATGTGATGGATGGCAGTTATAGGAAGGGGGGAAAGTCTCAGATACAGTCACATGGATGGGTTAATTCCAAGAAGGGTAAGAGAGGTAGACAGCTAGAGCAGGAGTCTTTTGTGGATATACCCATTTCAAACAGGTATGCTGTTTCAGAAAATGTAGGGGTGATGGATTCTCAGGGGAACGTAGCACAAACAGCCAAGTTTCTGGTATTGAGACTGGCTCTAATGCAACGAGGGGTACGTCGGCTTCCAAGAGATCAATTTTGTCAGGGGATTCTGTAGTCAGAGGTACAGACAGACGTTTCTGTGGCCAGCAGAGAAAAAGCAGAATGGTGTGTTATTTCCCTGGTGCCAGGATCAAGGATGTCTCAGAGAGGGTGCAGAATGTTCTCACGGGGGAGAGGGGCCAGCAGGAGGTCATTGTCCACGTTGGAACCAATGACATTGGAAAGGTAAAGGTTGAGACTCTGAAGGGAGATTACAGAGAGTTAGGTAGAAATTTAAAAAGGAGGTCCTCAAGGGTAATAATATCTTGATTACTCCCAGCACTATGAGCTAGTGAGGGCAGGAATAGGAGGATAGAGCAGATGAATGCATGGCTGAGGAGCTAGTGTATGGGAGAAGGATTCACATTTTTGGATCATTGGAATCTCTTTTGGGGTAGAAGTGACCTGTACAACAAAGACGGATTGCACCTAAATTGGAAGGGGACTAATATGCTGGCAGGGAAATTTGCTAGAACTGCGTGGGAGGATTTAAACTAGTCAGGTGGGGGGTGGGTGGGGCCCAGGGAGATAGTGAGGAAAGAGTTCGATCTGAGACGGGTACAGCTGAGAACAGATGTGAGTCAAACAGTCAGGGCAGGCAGGGACAAGGTAGGACTAATAAATTAAACTGCATTTATTTCAATGCAAGGGGCCTAACAGGGAAGGCAGATGAACTCAGGGCATGGTTAGGAACATGGGACTGGGATATCATAGCAATTACGGAAACATGGCTCAGGGATGGGCAGGACTGGCAGCTGAATGTTCCAGGATACAAATGCTACAGGAAAGATAGAAAGGGAGGCAAAAGAGGAGGGGAGTGGCATTTTTGATAAGGGATAGCATTGCAGCTGTGCTAAGGGAGGATATTCCTGGAAATACATCCAGGGAAGTTATTTAGGTGCAACTGAGAAATAAGAAAGGGATGATCACCTTATTGGGATTGTATTATAGACCCCCCCCCAACAGTCAGAGAGTAATTGAGAAACAAACTTGTAAGGAGATCTCAGCTATCTGTAAGAATAATAGGGTAGTTATGGTTGGGGATTTTAACTTTCCAAACATCGACTGGGACTGCCATAGTGTTAAAGGTTTAGATGGAAAGGAATTTCTTAAGTGCGTACAAGACAATTTTCTGATTCAGTATGTGGATGTATCTCCTAGAGAAGGTGCAAAACTTGACCTACTCTTGGGAAATAAGGCAGGGCAGGTGACTGAGGTGTCAGTGGGGGAGGACTTTGGGGCCAGTGACCATAATTCTATTAGTTTTAAAATAGGGATGGAAAAGGATAGACCAGATTTAAAAGTTGAAGTTCTAAATTGGAGAAAGGCCAATTTTGATGGTATTAGGCAAGAACTTTCAAAAGCTGATTGGAGGCAGATGTTCGCAGGTAAAGGGACGGCTGGAAAATGGGAAGCCTTCAGAAATGAGATAACAAGAATCCAGAGAAAGTACATTCCTGTCAGGGTGAAAGAGAAGGCTGGTAGGTATAGGGAATGCTGCTTGACTAAAGAAATTGAGGGTTTGGTTAAGAAAAAGAAGGAAGCATATGCCAGGTATAGACAGGATAGATCAAGTGAATCCTTAGAAGAGTATAAAGAAAGTAGGAGTATACCTAAGAGGGAAATCAGGAGGGCAAAACGGGGACATGAGATAGCTTTGGCAAATAGAATTAAGGAGAATCTAAAGGGGTTTTACAAATATATTAAGGACAAAAGGGTAACTAGGGAGAGAATATAGCCCCTCAAAGATCAGCAAGGTGGCCGTTGTGTGGAGCCACAGAAAATGGGGGAGATACTAAATGAATATTTTGCATCAGTATTTACTGTGGAAAAGGATGTGGAAGACATAAACTGTAGGGAAATAGATGTTGACATCTTGCAAAATGTCCAGATTACTGAGGAGGAAGTGCTGGATGTCTTGAAACGGTTAAAGGTGGATAAATCCCCAGGACCTGATCAGGTGTACCCGAGAACTCTGTGGGAAGCTAGAGAAGTGATTGCTGGGCCTCTTGCTGAGATATTTGTATCATCGATAGTCACAGGTGAGGTGCCACTGGAGGTTGGCTAACGTGGTGCCACAGTTTCAGAAGGGCGGTAAAGACAAGCCAGGGAACTATAGACCGGTGAGCCTGACATCGGTGGTGGGCAAGTTGTTGGAGGGAATCCTGAGGGACAGGATGTACATGTATTTGGAAAGGCAAGGACTGATTAGGGATAGTCAACATGGCTTTGTGCGTGGGAAATCATGTCTCAGAAACTTGATTGAGTTTTTTGAAGAAGTAACAAAGAAGATTGATGAGGGCAGAACAGCAGAGTTGATCTATATGGACTTCAGTAAAGCGTTCAACAAGGTTCCCCATGGGAGACTGATTAGCAAGAATACTGGGAGAACTAGCCATTTGAATAAAGAACTGGCTCAAAGGTAGAAGACAGAGGGTGGTGGTGGAGGGTTGTTTTTCAGACTGGAGGCCTGTGACCAATGGAGTGCCACAAGGATCGGTGCTGGGCCCTCTACCTTTTGTCATTTACATAAATGATTTGGATGTGAGCATAAGAGGTACAGTTAGTAAGTTTGCAGATGACACTAAAATTGGAGATGTAGTGGACAGTGAAGAGGGTTACCTCAGATTACAACAGGATCTTGACCAGATGGGCCAATGGGCTTGAGAAGTGGCAGATGGAGTTTAATTCAGATAAATGTGAGGTGCTGCATTTTGGGAAAGCAAATCTTAGCAGGACTTAAGCACTTAATAGTAAGATCCTAGGGACTGTTGCTGAACAGAGACCTTGGAGTGCAGGTTCATAGATCCTTGAAAGTGGAGTCGCAAGCAGATAGGATAGTGAAGAAGGTGTTTGGTTTGCTTTCCTTTATTGGTCAGTGTATTGAGTACAGGAGTTGGGAGGTCATGTTGCAGGTCATGTACAGGACATTGGTTCAGCCACTGTTGGAATATTGCTTGCAATTCTGGTCTCCTTCCTATCGGAAAGATGTTGTGAAACTTGAAAGGGTTCAGAAAGGATTTACAAGGATGTTGCCAGGGTTGGAGGATCTGAGCTACAGGGAGAAGCTGAACAGGTTGGGGCTGTTTTCCCTGGAGGGTCAGAGGCTGAGGGGTGACCTTATAGAGGTGTACAAAATTATGAGGGACATGGATAGGATAAATAGACAAAGTCTTTTCCCTGGGGTCGGGGAGTCCAGAACTAGAGGGCATAGGTTTAAGGTGAGAGGGGAAAGATATAAAAGAGACCTAAGGGTCAACCTTTTCACGCAGAGGGTGGTACGTGCATGGAATGAGCTGCCAGAGGAAGTGGTAGAGGCTGGTACAATTGCAACATTTAAGAGGCATTTGGATGGGTATATGAATAGGAAGATTTTGGACAGATATGGGCTAGGGGCGATGGCAGGTGGGACTAGATTGGGTTGGGATATCTGGTCGGCATGGACGGGTTGGATCGAAGGGTCTGTTTCCATGCTGTACATCTCTATGACTCTATGTCCCTTCATTGATTGTACTCATTGAAATACCGAAGAATGAAAGTCAGAAGTGGGTACTGCAGATGCTGGAATTTAGAGTCAAGATTAGAGTGGTGCTGGAAAAGCACAGCAGATCAGACAGCATCCGAGGAGCAGGCAAACTGAAGTTTCGGGCAAAAGCCCTTCATCAGGAAACTTTTGCTCGAAACATCAATTTTCCTGCTCCTCAGATGCTGCCTGACCCATTGTGCTTTTCCAGCATCACTCTAATCTTGAATATAAGAACGAAAGGTGACTTTTTTGAAATATACAAGTTTCTTCTGAGAAAGGGCACTGTACGCGAAATGTTAACTCTGCTTTCTCTCTGTATATGCTGCCAGATCTACTGAGTTTTCCAAGCAATTTCTGCCTGTGATAGTGTGAGGGTATTCATGTTTTTTTAGGGAGTATTGAAAGGCAGCTTATTATCGAAGTGGAGAGAATCTTCAGAGTACTTCAGTGAAGAGGGATCTGGATTTTCTCACGCAGGAGTCACAGAAAACTAGTGAAAAGAAAAACCCAAAGAACTGTGGCTGCTGGAAATCAACAAAAAAAAAGAGCAGAAATAGATAAAGCTCAGCAGATCCGAATATAATTGTGAGAAAAGGTCACTAGACCTGAAAAGTTAACTTTGCTTTCTCTCCACAGCTGTTGTCAGACCGGCTGAGTTTTTCCATCAATTTCTATTTTTGTTTTTGTTACAGAAAACTAGTATGCAAGTACAGCAGGTGAAAAAGGAAGGCAATTAGAATTTTGAGATTTATTGCTAAAGGACTGGAGTATAAAAGTAAATATGCATTGCTACAGCTGTACAAGACATTAGTGAGGCTGTACCTGGAGAATTACATGCAATCTTTGGCCCCTGATTTGAGGAGGGATGTAGTTACATTGGAGGAATTCAGAAGAGGTACACTAAATTGATTCCAGAGATGAGAAGCCTGTCTTATGAAGAGAGTTTGAGTGATGTAGACTCATACAGTCTGGCGTCTAGAAGAGTGAGAGAAGATCTAGCGGAGGTAAAAAAGATGCTAAAGGGAATTGGAAAACTAAATGTAGAAGGGATGTTTCCTTATGTGAGGCAATCCAGAATCAGAATCCCTGCAGTGTGGAAACAGGCCCTTTGACCCAACAAGTCCACACTTACCTCTGAAGAGTAACCCACCCAGACCCATTCCCCTATCCTATATTTGGCCCTGACCTACACATCCCTACGGGCAATTTAACATAGCTAATTGACCCAACCCATACATCTTTGGACTGTGGAAGGAAACCAGAGCACACCCGCACAGACATAAGGAGAATGTGCAAATTTCACACAGACAGTCACCCAAAGCTGGGATCAAACCCAGGTCCCTAGAACTGTGAGGCAGCAGTGCTATCCACTGAGCTACCATGCCAACCCTATAGTTGTAGGATATAGGCTTAGGATAAGGGGTACCAGATTTAAAATGGAGATGAGGAGAAATTAAGACTGAAATTGCTGAAATCTCAGCAGGTCTAGCAGCATTTGTGGAGAGAAATCAGAGTTAATGTTTCAGTTCCAGTCACCCTTCTTCTGAATAGAAGGATGAATTAGTTCTCTCAAACGGTCATGCATCTGTGGAATTCATTACCACAGAATGTGTCAGATGCTGGGACATTGAGGAAGCTTAAGTATGATATAGCTTTTTAACGAGTGATGGGTTAGAGTGTTAGGGAGAGCAGGCAAGGAAGTCGAGTTGACGGTGAGATGACATCAGCCATGATTGTATTAAATGGCGGAGCAGATTCGAAGATTTGAATTGCCAACTCCTGCTGATTGTCCTAATGGGAACCAGGTTATTTAGAAACTCTGTTTCCTAGTTCCTTTCTCTCCTGCAAGGGTAAACATCCTTTCAGCATCAAGCCCCTTCCGATACAGATTGACTTACCATTTCCAGAATTTTCTGTTCAAATGTTAATACGTAATGAAACAATTCACTGATTCCAATGTAGCCCACACAAGTGATCAATCTAAAATGGAAGCCTATTACTTTGGATCACAGGATATTCTTTCATTTTAACAGCCGGGAAAGAGAAATAGAGGAATTTCAGAGACTTTCAAGGAAAACTCCATTGAGATTGGGCCAATCACCATCTTGAAAAACATGAAGAAAGATAAAAAAGGTAAGGCCTCTGCTCTAGTCATAGTTTATTAAATTGACTAATTAGATCAGAGGTTCCAGGCTTGTTGAGTGTATAAATATGCCATTCAAAGAGGTATGTGGTCACAAAACCATAAACCCCAGTCTTTGCTGAGTTGCATAAACTTACCCAACCCCCTTACAGTTTATAGAATGATGCACTTGGCCTTTGAATGACATGTTTGGAGAAGAAACGCCATTCATTGTTCCCTCTGCTTCTCATCACTGGGCAGTGCAGATGTGTGGTTATCCATTGAAGACCACATCAGGATTAACCTTAAGGCATTAACGATTAACACATTACACAGTCTGAAATGTTAAAAGCACTTCTATAGATCTGTACCCTGGCAACAACCAGGAACAGTGAGAAAAAAATTGAAACAGGGAAAATAATTTATTTTGTTTATTTCTTATTTATTCCTGCATTGTAATTCAAAACCACATACCCCTTGCCTTAATAGTGATGCCATATTGAATTAAGTCAGAGGGAGATGAATAAGATGGGAAAGACTTGGATTTACACAGCACCTTTAATAACCTCAGTGTGCATCAAATTGCCTTACAGTTTATTGTCAGTCGTTGTGATGATATAAATCAACCCAGTATACAAGACCAACTTCTTAATCCCAGTATCATGGTGTCAGGCTCCATACTGGGGTGATGTTTTGGGACTCTTGTGTTGCAGTGGTAGTGTCCATACCTCTGAGCTAGAAGTCCCACATTCAGGTCCCAACAGCTCAAGAGATATTTCTGAACAGGTTAATTAAAGATATCTATAAGAAAACCTCATTTAGCTGGCCTCAAAATGTCATGTCATTCAGAGATTGAGGAAAATAAATAAGGAACCAAAATTGTGAGGGGCATCTTTAAAGAGTCAGTAGGGGAAAGAACATTTCCAGTGGTTAGTACCTCCAGACTGATTTGATTAGATTTAATTTGATTTATTATTGTACCTAAATACAGCAACGTGTTTTGCTTTACGTGCAGTACGGGCAGATCATACTAAACAAAGATAATAGGGTGACTGAACAGAGCAAACAATACTAAGTTACAGCTACAAAGAAGGTGCACAAAAAGCAAGATCAGCATTAGATTTGATACTTGAGAGACCGATTCAGAAGTAGATTTAAGAGAATATTGTTAGCAACTTTTAACAGACTTAGAATTGAGGTTACAAGTGCAGAATGATTGTAAGAAATGTGAGAATAAGATCTGCTGGAGAGAACTCACAAAGAGTCACCCTGTGTCGGTGCATGCTTGAGTCACAAAACGCCACATACTGAAGACTATTGTCAAAACTATTAAAGGCTAGAAGAAGATTCTTGTTAACCCATAAGTTTACCGGGAGTTCAAATGACTTACGAGAATCTATAAGGGTGGCAGAACCTAACAGTTCTTCAGAGGTAAGTGGACAAATACTTGAAAGCAGAAAGATAAGGCCATGGAGAAGATAGGGCCATGTGGCTCATGGAATTGGGAAATATAGGATAAACAGGCTCCCTTGACAGGTTATGTGTTCAGGACTGAGTGTGAGGTATCCCTGTCATGTGACCACATGTCTACATATAAAATGTTTTCTGTATTTTGTACCAGAGCCAAGCATTCTGACAGTGATTCTCATAACGGTGGGGACAATACTGCTGGTAATTCTTCTCCTCGGTATCCTGCGGTATGTGTATCGATACATCTCTGGCTCCAGTTTCTCAATCAAGTCATCAAAGAATATTTTCAAGAGACAGTCATCGGTGAACCCTGTTACTTTGAAGTCTTGGAAACATGTGTAGCACCAACTGAGCACTGGAAACAAGCATAAACTGGTCCAAATGGCAATGAAACCAAAAAGAAAGAAATCATGAACTTACCTTCATGTAATAAGTGCAATACTACGGATGCTGGAAATCTGAAATAAAAACAAAAACTGCTGGAACTCTCAGAAGTCAGGCAGTATCACTGGGAAGAGAAATGGGTGCTAGGTCAATATTACATTTCCTCAGGACTGGAGAAAGTGGGAATATTGAAAGGTAGCAGGAATAGGATTGCTAAACCACATGGAATTATGGTGAAATGGTGTCAATCTTCCAGTGGCCAAAGAAACCATTGTGGGATATGGTGAATGCTATTTCGGTTGTCAAGAGAGCAGGCACACAGACTGGACTATGTAATTAAGTATATTCAAGGCTGAGTTGGACAGGTTTTCAATCAGTAAGATGGTCAAGAGTTATGAAGAAAAGGTAGGACAATGGAGTTGAGATGAACAGCTCAGCCATGATCTGATTGGCTGACGGGCTGAATGGCCTATTTCTGCTTCTGTGTCTTATGGCCTAATGCAGGCAGCTGACTCTGCACGTAAACAATGAAGACTTTCAGATACTTATACTCTGATGAGACAAGGGCACATCACGTTGGGGGAAGAGCAACATTGGAGCCGGTGGCTCTGCTTGTTTACAGCAGTTGCAGTCCAGGACTTCCCAATGATCCAGGGAACAGCTGCAGCCAGGAGCTTACAGGTCAGGGATCCTGAATTACCCAGAAGAGCCCAAAGCTTTTGGTGGGTTAGGGTGGTGTGGGGAGGAGGTTGAGGGGGAGTGGGGAGTGGGGAGGGGGTGGTACAGAGGCTCCAGCAGTAACTTCTTGAGACGGGGAGATATTTTGGAACTGTTGTTGATGACTGTGCAAACTCAAAGCACCTGGATGTGACATTGGGTGAGGGTAGGATAATCCGATTTCCACTTCAATTCAACAGCTAATGCTGTGATTGCAAACAAAAGTCAGACTTAATTTTCAAACAAGAGAGCTTTGGGTTGGATCTTCCTTTGCTAAAATGGCAAAACAGTTGTTCTTTCCCCCCCCAAGTTGTTTCTATTTTTCCAGTGACTTCAGGCTACAGTCTGGGCACTTGTAACCTGACTGCAAATGGAGGGGTTTCTTTTTAAAGTAAAGGAAATGCTGACTCCAGTAGGTTTTTAATCTTGCAGGAGAAAGGGGAAAATATTAGGTGTTAGTACGCTTTGTCTCTTTGCTTACAGTAATTTGAAGAAGTTTGAATTAAATAACTTCACTGTGGTCAAATTACCAACTTTCTGAAGTTGCTGCCTTACTTGTTATTGGTCCCCAACATTTCAAACTAGGGCCCCTGACGTGTTTGCTGTCAATTTTCACTTCCAGTGACTTCTTCCAGAATATGTCTCACCAGCTTTGGCAAGTCTGAGAGGGGAGGGTGGGAAGTGACTGTGAGGGGAAAGTCTGTGACAGGATTATGGGAGAGGTTAAATCTCAAAAGAGTCAATGGTGTAAGAGCTGAGGAATTGGTGGTGGAACAAATGAAGAAACAAAAGATGTGTGCATGTCAGAATGTGGAAGAGCTGTTGTTTAAAGGAATAAACAAGTGGAAAATGTGAGCAAGACTGCGAATTGCAACAGTAAGGCCAGTTCTAGTCACCACAAAAAGGATGTCAATGTTTTGAAGCAGAGAAGATCTTGAGACCATTATTTATTCCCCATTCCTAATTGCCCTAAGGAAATTGATAGCGATCTGCTTACTTGAGCTGCTACAGTCCTTGCATACATCTACAGTGTTGGCCAATTCTCTTTTGCACATCTCTAATTGCAGTAGAGAACTTGGTGGTAAGCTGCCTTTGTAGTCCATTGCAATCCATTTGCACAGTTAAACCCTCTGGGGGTGGCACGCTACCTCAGTGGTTAGCGCTGCTGCCTCATAGCATCAGGGACCCAGGTTTGATTTCACCCTCGGGTGACTGTCTGTGTGGAGTTTGCACATTCTCACTGTGTCTGTGTGGGTTTCCTCTGGGTGCTCCAGTTTCCCTCCCACATTCCAAAGATGTGCAGGTTAGGTGTATTGACCATGCTAAATTATCCATTGTGTTCAGGGATGTGCAGGTTAGGTGTATTGGCCATGCTAAATTGCCCATAGTGTTCAGGGATGTGTAGACTAGGTGGATTGGCCATGCTAAATTGCCCATAGTGTCCAGTGATGTGCAGGTTAGGTGTATTGGCCATGCTACATTGCCCATTGTGTTCAGGTATGTGTAGGTTAGGTCAGGGGAACTGTACAGTAATTGGGTAGGTGAATGGATGGGATACTCTTTGGAGAGTCGGTGTGGACTTGTTGGGCTAAATGGCCTGTTTTCATACGGTATGGATTCTATGATTCTATGAAATTCCCAGTGCTGTTCAGAAAGGAATTTGATCCAATGACAGTGAAGGTGCAGCCATATTGGTCCAAATCAGGATGGGTCACCAGTTTGGATCCAGGAATGTTAGATTTCAGTTGTGTGTGAGTTTGAGAGGTTTTGCTTTTGCAACAAAGCAAATTGACTAATGAGTTGATGGAATTGTACAAGATTATGATAGGTTTACATAAGGCAGAAAACTCTTCCCAATATTCAATGGTGTAAGGACCAATGGACACTAATTTCAGATCTTGGGAAAGAGAGGCGGAGGGGATGTGAAGAAGAGTTTTGTTGATACAGGGTGGAGTAATTACCTGGAGCACATCGCACTCAAGGATGGGAATGCGGTAATGATCAATGATTTTGAAAGGAAATCATGTGAAAATGTGAAGGCAGTAAGTTGCAGGATCGCAGAGACTGAGCAGGGCAGGGGGATTAACTAATTGCTCTGTGGGGTGCTGGCATGGCTGGACTGACTGGTTGTTTTCTGTGTTGAAAATGACTCTTAAAAAAGTGAATAAACTGCACGCAGAGGTTACAGGCTGAAATTGTTGAACTTAGTGTTGACTCTGGAAGGCTGTCCCTTGACTTTATACTGAGCTTCATTGGGACTTTATGCTGACCCAGAGGGTGGGGGAACAGGGTCTGGAACTGAGTGCCTTGAGCAAATGGTAAAGGCACAGACCCCTCCCCACATTTAAAAAGTGTTTAGATGTGCAAGTGAATTGTTGTACCCAATTAGGCCAAGAGCTAAAACCAGGGACCAGGCAGGATGACTGCTTGACAGCTGGTCAAATATGAAGATCTTAGTGTCAGGCCAAGGTTGAAGTTGCTTTAGTGCAACGCTGAAAATCGACTCTCCCCTCGGTTTTACAGAAGCTGTTTGCCCCATTGAAAGCTTCCATTATTTTCTGTTTTTGTGCGGTTTACTGTCTTTCATGTCTTCAAGGTGTTCCCAATGAAGTACTGCATGCATTTATGCAAAAGTCATGTTTTTGGGACCAAACGTTTGGGCTGAAATGGAAGGGGTCATCTTTTCCTGTTATCAGGTGAAAATCCATACTGGGTCTTTGGAACTGCAGAATTACTGACAATAACTGACACTGGCTGCTGGCCATGGTCCTGATTTCAGCAGGAATCAGATACACTGGGGCAGAGGTGGGGAACTTTTTCATGTTGGAAGGCTGCATTATGTTAGTAGTAATCTAATTAGTCTAAGAAACTTCAACTATATATTCTTCAAAATTCACATTATTTTGTAAAAATCTAACTACTATGTACTAACTAAAAAAAATGAAAATAAAATGTTAATTCTAAAGTTAACTAACCTTTTAATTACTTTTTTGTGACTGCTTTTTGTAGAAAAGCATTTGAATATTTGGTTGCAGCATGGAGGTCTGCAGTTTTAGCTGATCCTCTAGATGGGTACCCATCATTTGTGACCTTAAGGGCGTCTTGATTTGGTTAAGTAGGAGAATGTAGATTCGCAGCAATAAGTGGGGATTATTTCGTTGAATTTTCTTTTACTCTCTGGTATTTTAAATACATTAATTTTAAGATTAAAATAAAAATAATTAAAGGATGAAAAAATATATTAATAAAAAAAAAGATTTGTTCTGCAAAATTTGGATTCATTCAAATGGTCAAGAAGGCCGCATGCGGCCTTAGGGTCGCAGGTTCCCCAACCCTGCCCTGGGCTATCTGCTCAGAGATTTGAAAGACTTTTCAAAAAGACTCACTAGAGAGTTCCCGTCAATCTCACTCCCAAAAGTAATGCAAGGTTGATTAAGAACAAATGATTCTGGGGACAAAATCTGCATGTCAACTTACGTGAGATCAACTCTTGCATTGAATTAGTCTTTATTGTCATGTGTTCGTGAATGAGTGCAGTGAAAAGTTTGTAATCTTAGGCACAGGGTCCCCAGGTACAGAAATACTTAAGTACATGTTACAGACTTGAAAGACTCATAAATAAAAGTTCAGCATAAGAATAAAGATGTTTTATTTTTAAAAAGTACTCAAATTTCACCAAGTCTGTGCCAACACTGAATCTTCAGACGGCCCAGGACAAGTCACGAGACCATGCTGGGCTGCAAACCTCAAGGCCCCCTTCTGGTCCTGCTCTGGGACTTACTCCCAAGTCCCCCATGCTGGTCTCCACACTGGGACTTACCTGCCCACCCCACCCCACCCCACCTACTGACCTCTACTCTGGGACTCCCCTCCCTTCCTCTGCACCTGCCGCCCACCACATCACCACCATTGGCCTGCACTCTGGGAATAGAACATAGAACATAGAACATAGAACAATACAGCACAGAACAGGCCCTTCGGCCCACGATGTTGTGCCGAACTTCTAACCTAGATTAAGCACCCATCCATGTACCTATCCAAATGCCGCTTAATGGCACCATCCCTCTACCCCTACCTACTAGCCTCTGTTTCAGGACTTGCCTCTGGGACTTGCTGCCCCCACACTGACCTGGCCTAAGACTTGAGTACTGGAGTACATCGAGTAGCAGACTCGATGGGCTGAATGGCCTAACTGCTGCTCCCATGTCTTACAGTCTTATAGAAGTGTGGTCACATTTTTAAATGGAGTGAACATGGTCGCCAATTTTGACATTGGAGGTTCTCACATAGAGCAAGAATAGTAAACAAACAAATGATTTGTTATATTGTTGTTGAATGAGGGAATAAGGTTGTGTAGGGTGTTATGGAGAGCTCTGTTATAATTTTCAGGCAATACAAATGTTATAAACATTTTATGAGAGAAAATAATTTACAAACGAGAGGAACCGTATTGTTGAAGAGGAGAGTGTGAAATGGACTGGTAAGCTAGAAGAGATACTTGTTAGGAAGGAAGATGTGTTGGGCATTTTGAACAACTTGAGGATAGACAAGTCCCCCGGGCCTGACGGGATATATCCTAGGATTATGTGGGAAGCAAGAGAGGAAATTGCAGAACCGTTGGCAATGATCTTTTCGTCTTCACTGTCAACGGGGGTGGTACCAGGGGACTGGAGAGTGGCGAATGTTGTGCCCCTATTCAAAAAAGGGAATAGGGATAACCCCGGGAATTACAGGCCAGTTAGTTTTACTTCGGTGGTAGGCAAAGTAATGGAAAGGGTATTGAGGGATAGGATTTATGAATATCTGGAAAGACACTGCTTGATTAGGGACAGCCAGCATGGATTTGTGAAGGGTAGGTCTTGCCTTACAAGTCGTATTGAATTCTTTGAGGAGGTGACCAAGCATGTGGATGAGGGTAGAGCAGTGGATGCAGTGTACATGGATTTTAGTAAGGCATTTGATAAGGTTCCCCATGGTAAGCTTATGCGGAAAGTCAGGAGGCATGGGATAGAGGGAAATTTGGCCAGTTGGATAGAGAACTGGCTAACTGGTCAAAGTCAGAGAGTGGTGGTAGATGGTAAATATTCAGCCTGGAGCCCAGTTACAAGTGGAGTTCCGCAGGGATCAGTTCTGGGTCCTCTGCTGTTTGTAATTTTTATTAATGACTTGGAAGAGGGAGTCGAAGGGTGGGTCAGTAAATTTGCAGAGGATACGAAGATTGATGGAGTTGTGGATAGTGAGGAGGGCTGTTGTCGGCTGCAAAGGGACTTAGATATGATGCAGAGCTGGGCTGAGGAGTGGCAGATGGAGTTCAAACCTGTCAAGTGTGAGGTTGTCCATTTTGGAAGAGCAAATAAGAATGCGGAATACAGGGTTAACGGTAGGGTTCTTAGTAAGGTGGAGGAGCAGAGGGATCTTGGGGTCTATGTTCATAGATCTTTGAAAGTTGCCACTCAGGTGGATAGAGCTTGTAAGAAGGCCTATGGTATATTAGCTTTCATTAGCAGAGGGATTGAATTCAAGAGTCGTGAAGTGATGTTGCAGCTGTACAGGACTTTGGTTAGGCCACATTTGGAATACTGTGTGCAGTTCTGGTCGCCTCACTTTAGGAAAGATGTGGAAGCTTTGGAGAGGGTGCAGAGAAGATTTACCAGGATGTTGCCTGGAATGGAGAATAGGTCGTATGAGGATAGGTTGAGAGTGCTCGGCCTTTTCTCATTGGAACGGCGAAGGATGAGGGGTGACTTGATAGAGGTTTATAAGATGATCAGAGGAATAGACAGAGTAGACAGTCAGAAATGTTTTCCCCGGGTACAACAGAGTGTTACAAGGGACATAAATTTAAGGTGAAGGGTGGAAGGTATAGGGGAGATGTCAGGGGTAGGTTCTTTACCCAGAGAGTGGTGGGGGCATGGAATGCGCTGCCTGTGGGAGTGGCAGAGTCAGAATCATTGGTGACCTTTAAGCGGCAATTGGATAGGTACATGGATGGGTGCTTAAGCTAGGACAAATGTTCAGCACAACATTGTGAGCCGAAGGGCCTGTTCTGTGCTGTATTGTTCTATGTTCTATGTTCTAAAATATTGATTCCATGAATTACAAATTCAAGAATAAACATAAAATTTGAATGTGAAATTTTCTTGACAAACTTTATTTAAAGATGGTTTACACTGATGCTGAGGCATACAGGTTGAAGTGCAAATCAATAGAAGGAAATGAATGACTACTTTGACCTTAAAGTCTTTGTTTATTTTCTTATGACATTCTGACACTTCCCTTAGTTCCAGCAAGACATCATATAAAAAAAAACATATGTCGCATGACACCAGTTTATAGTCCAAAATGTTTATTTGAAATCACAAGCTTTTGGAGTGCTGCTCCTTCATCAACAGGCGAAGGAAAAACACCATCACCTCCACATCAGAAAAAGAAAGTTGTTTTTATTTTATGCTTTTCTTAGCTTTCCAGAATGTCCCAAAGCACTGTACAGCTAATGAAATACATTTTCAGCTGCAGCAAATGTTACAATTGGGGCAGTCACTTTAGATTTTTCTAACTTGAAGGGTTATGGCCAATGTATATTAGGGTCTCTTGGTGCCCACTACTAATAGAACATAGAACAATACAGCGCAGTACAGGCCCTTTGGCCCTCGATGTTGCGCCGATCCAAGCCCACCTAACTTACACTAGCCCACTATCCTCCATATGCCTATCCAATGCCCGTTTAAATGCCCATAAAGAGGGAGAGTCCACCACTGCTACTGGCAGGGCATTCCATGAACTCACGACTCGCTGAGTGAAGAACCTACCCCTAACATCTGTCCTATACCTACCACCCCTTAATTTAAAGCTATGCCCCCTCGTAATAGCTGACTCCATGTAGACCTTGAAATACTGGAGAGCTTACAAAAGGCCAAATGTTTCGTTCTCAACTGTAGAGGCTTTTCTGAAAGTTGTCTATTTTTCAAAGTAGCTAAATGAATAGAAAATTTTGAGACCATAGGGAAATCATGATTTTGGAAGTTTGGGGGTATACCGTCGGTAATTGCTGAAATTTAAATAGGGCACTGATGGCTGTGGTAAAGGTTGGAAAGGCTGGAACATTTTTCATTAGAGCGTAGGAAGTTGAAAGGTGAACTTATAGACGTTTATAAAATAATGAGAGGTATAGATAGAGTTAATAGTAGTTGTCTTTTCCCTAGAATGGGGGATTTTAAGATGAGGGGGCACATTTTTAAGTTGTGAGGAGAGAGATTTAAAAAAAACATGAGAAACAAATTTTTTGCGTAGAGGGTGGTTCACATATGGAATGAAGTTCCCTGGGGAGTGGTGATTGGGGGTGCAATTACAATGTTTAAAAGACATTTGGGTAAGTACATGATTCAAAAAGGATTGGAGGGATATGGGCCAGGAATAGGCAGATGGCACTAGTATAGTTTAGGGTTATGTTCAGCATGGACTGGTTGGACCGAAAAGTCTGTCTCCGTGCTATACGACTCTATGACTCTAAGGGAGCAATGACTCTGGATAGTCAAGAAACTTTTCCTCAATATTGATAAAAATAATTGACCAATGGAGGTTCTGAGCATTTTATGTTAAATAGATAGTTCATTCTTCTTCAAATTAAGGAGGTAAACCAATAAAAATATTGTTCAGTGAAGCAAGCCAGTCATTGATACCGACTGATAATGCAATTTGTTTTAATCTTTGTTTTCTCTGCGTTACCTGCTGTTGGAATTCATTAGCCACTCATAAAATGTATGATACTCAATTGGAACTACTGGCTGATATATCACGGTCCATTCTTGTTTAGCTAGTATTTAAGGTGATTGCCATTAGTTTCCTCATAAACTGAATGTTCACAAAAGTTTCCAAAGGAGAAAGAGAAGAAAATGTTGACTGTACAGAAGTTTGCAGGATGAAGTTGAAGTGTGTTCAACAATTTTTATCCTAAAACATCATCTTGGCCTCCTCCAGAGGTCCCTACAGTCACAGATGCTAGTCTTCACCCAATTTGATGTGCTCCATGTGATATTAAGAAATGGCAGAAGGAAATAGAGCCTTCAAAGGCCAAGTTTACTGAAATATTCCAGGAATAGTACTGAAGATTTGTGCTCTAAATGTTGTTGTGTCTATAACCAAGTGGTTCCAGTACACCACAATACTGGCATTGACCTGGCAATGTGGAGAACTGCCCTGGTGTGTCCTCCCCTCAAAAAGCAGAATTACCCACTATTTACATTCACAGGGTTGCCATTAACTAGAAGCTGAGTAGGGCTAGATGTAAATACTGTACCTCCAAGAGAAGGCCAGAGGCTATGACTCTTGCTGTGAGTAACTTAACTCATAAGACCCCCACAAAGCCTGTCCACCATCTCCAAGGCACAGGTCAGGAGTGTAATGGATTACTACCCCTACTTGCCTGAATGGGTGCAGTTCCAACAACATTCGGGAGGCACAACACCATCCAGGATAAAAGCAGTCCACTTGATTGGCACCACATTCATAAACATCAACTCCCTCCACCACCAGCACTCATCGGCGAAAAGAGTTTTTTTTTACCATCCTGACTTGGAAATTCCTTCAACGTTACTCAGTCCAATTCCCCAAACTCTATCCGTAATGGCTTTGTGGGTCTACCTACACCAAATGTACTGCAAGGATTCAAGGAAACAGCTCACCATTGCCTTCCCCAGGGCAACAAAGGAAGGGGAATAAATACTAGCCCGGGCAGAGATACACTTTTCCTGAATGAAGGAAAGAAGAGGGAGTCTTTTGAATTAGAAATGCTCAGGTTTTTTTGCATTGGAAACATTGGGGCTATCAAACACAGAAAGGAATCATAAAATTGTCTCCAAGTTGTTCAAGAAAAAGAAATTGGAAAGAATGAGTTGAGTAAAATCTTCTAGAGTTCAGATAGGAGTGCAATTTCTCTTTAGCTCAAGTCTCTGTAATGGATAATTTTAGGAAACAGGGTATAACCCTGATATATGTGTTAAGATCATTCTGACTGTAGCATATCTACACATAACTTGGTTTGATTGTTTTCTTTTCTCAGCATAATAAACTGATTATTTGTAAAATAACATCTTCAGCCTTGTGTGAATATATTTCAGTCACTAAACCCCACATTAAATATCTAAATAAATTAAAAATATTGTCTAACAAGCTAGATTTCATTCTGGGATCTTATCTATCCAATGTTACCATCAGCTGGGATCAGAACACTTGGTAAATTGTTAGACATTGAAGGGAAATCCAACGTTTGGAACATCAGGGATGGGATCACGGATTGACCAGAGTGTATGGTCAATTAAGGATGATTAACAAACATTAACAACCTCTTCCTTAATGCCTCCACTGATATTTTACTGGCATCATCTGGAGCTGTCTCTGTGCAGGGAGACCTCCAGATAAATCCTGGCTGCTTCTCTGAGGCAGGGCCCATTGTATCAGACAATAGAATTGGTGGGAAGGTAAGTTGCAATGAATAAGTAAGAAACTTTTTTTAACTTATCCTATTTTTCCTGATCGCCCTATTCAGAGATGTTGCTACACATCTCCTGGAGCAGGTGGGACTTGAACCTGGATCTCTCAGTCCTGGGGTAAGGACACAACTAGTGCACCCCATAGAAATTTACTTCATTTTTGGATATGGGTATTAGAAACAGCTGGAGACAACTGGAATTCAAACAAATGAATGCTTTGTGGACAACAACAACACAAATAGAAATTGCTGGGAAAACTCAGCAGGTCTGGCAGCATCTGTGGAGAGAAAGCAGAGTTACTATTTCAGGTTCAGTGACCCTTCTTCAGAAACTTTACTAACACTTGCATCATCTTCTTAGCACTCCCTTTAACATTTGCTGCATGCTTTCTGCTGCTTTCAGCTCCATCTACTGGTGTTGCTTTGTGTTGCAGCTACAGCAAACATCACACATTATTTATTTTGCTGATCTGAAACACAAACACTGAACTGTTGACTTCCTGAAAGACACCATACTCAGATCCTTCATCTCCGTAGCTATGTTGACTGCGCCGTGTCCCACTCTAGCTTTGATTCAAGTTCCATGTTTGTGTTTGCCATCCCCACTTGTTCTCCATGTCCTCATGCATTAACTCTAACACTCTACTACACCAATCTCACAGAGCTCTCTCTCACTCACTCTTTCTTCTTTCCAAGTCCTCCTGAGCAGTGCACTATTTATGTAGCTCCCTCCTTCCACTCCACTATGGACAGCAAAGTTTTCAATCAATACAGTCTTGCACTCCAGGACCAAAAAACAGAAATTGCTGGATAAACTCAAAAGGTCTGATAGAGTGTGTGGAGAGAAACCAGATTTAGCATTTCGGGTCCAGTGACCCTAGTTCAAAATTGATGGTAACTAGGCAAAGGTTAGTATATATGCTAAAGATGGGGTGGATGGAGGGGAGAGGGGTAAATGATGGGTGGAGATAGAATCCAGAGAGGGAGAAAAACCATTGGACAGACAGAGTGGGTAAAAGTTAGCCCGAATGAATGAATAGCTGCTAATGGGGTCTATTAGTAACTGACATTGGTTTGTTTGTGGTAGCAACCCACATGATGACAAGGCCTGGTGTGTGGGAGTTCTTAGACCATAAAACTGCTGAACTCGATATTGAGTTGAGAAAGCTACAGGGTCCCCAAGTGGAGAATAAGGTGCTGTTCTTCCAGCTTGCACTGAGCTTCAATGGAGCACGGCAGCAAACCCAAGACATAGATGTTGGCCAGGAACAAGGTGGTAGGCAACTGGAAGCTCAGGATCATTTTTGTGGACAGAACGTCGGTTTTCTGGGAAGGGGTCGCTCAGTTTGTGGTTCGTCTCCCTAATGTAGAGAACACCACATTGTGAGCTGTGGATACAGTAGACGAGATCGAGTGAAATGCAGGTTAATCACTGCTTCACCTGGTAGGCGTGTCTGGGGCCATGGATACTGAGGACGAAGGAAGTAAATGGGCAGGTGTTACACCTTCAGTGTTGCAGGGGAAAGTACTGTAGAGCTGTGAGGGGGGTGGGGGAGGGGTGTTGGAGTGAAGGAAGAGTGGACTGGAGTGTCCAGGAAGGAATGGCCTCTGTGGACAAAGGAGGGGAGGGGAGTATGTGTGTAGTGGTGGCAACTTATTGGAGGTGGCAACGATGATGGGGCTAATGATCCTCTGGATGTTGATGCTGGTGGGAAAAGTAAATAAGGACAAAGGGGGCCCTATCGCTGTTGCGGGAGGAAGGGTGGGGAAGGCTGAGTCCAGAAAATGGGTTGGACATGGCTATGGGTGCCGTCAACAACAGTGCTGGGGAATTGCTTGCTGAGGAAGAAGGTGAACATTCCATAGACCCCCTTGTTTAAGTTGGCATCAGTGGAACAGATGTGATGGAGACAGAAGAACTGAGAAATGGGATAGGGTGTTCACAGGAAGCAGGGTGTGAGAATGCATATCGAGGTAACTGTGGGAGTCAGTGGGTTTGTAGTGGATATTGGTGGCCAAATTATCATCAGAAATGGAAACAGTGATGTCAAGGAAGGGGAGGAGTCAGAGATGGAACAGGTGAAGGTGGGGTGGAAATTGGAAGCAAAATTGATAAAGTCTTCCAATTCCAAATGAGCGTGGGAAGCAGCACCAATGATGTCAACTTTATACCAGAGAAAGGGTTGTGATGGAGTTAGAGTAGGACTGGAACAAGGAAAGGTCCACATACCCCACAAAGAGATAGGCTTAACTAAAGTCCTTATGGATATTCATAGCCACACCTTTGATCTGATGAAAGTGGGAGACGTTCAGAGAAATTGTTTAGAGTGAGGACAAGCTCAGCCAGGTGGAGGGGGATGGGAAAAGTTCAGGCCTTTTCTTCCAGGAAGAAGCAGAGGGCCTTGAGACCATCTTGATGGGGGAAGGATGTATAAAAGGTTGGATGTTGATGATATAGAGAGGCGTCTGGAGCTTGTGAACTGGAAATTCTGGAACTGATGTAGACCATCAGAGGAATGGTGTATGTCAGTGGGAAGAGATTTGTCAAAGGAAGCAGAAATTGGGTTGAGGTAGGAAGAGATGAGTTCTGTGGGCAGGCGCAGGCTGAAACAATGGATCTGCCTGGATATTCTTGTTTGTGGATTTTGGGAAGGAAGTAGAGTGAGCTATACGGAGTTGAGGGGCTGTCAACTTGGAGGCAGTGGGGGATGAAATGAGATGGGTGGCGATTGTGGATATAGTGGTGTTCAAAGTGGGGTCATAGTCCTGGGGGAGGTAGGAGAAGGTATCTGAGAGTTGGTGCTCAGCCTCTGCAATGTAGAAATCAGTTCTTTTTTTAATATGCATTTTAGGATTCTGTCCTGAAAACCTTCCACTTACTTTGAACACACTCAAAATCTTCATTTTCAATCCTTCCCAATGCTCAATTTCCAGCTGCTTGGACATTTCAGAAAGTTCAAGGTGCTATGTAAATGCTGTTGCTGCACCCAAGGCATTCATTCTCATTGGGAATACTATAATTGCCAAAAAAAGGTCCTCTCAATGCTCCAGTGAAAAATATTATTTCTTCTTGGTTCAGTGCATGTTTTACACTTTTTTTTTAGCGCCCTCACATCTCTCATTAAACAGATGTGTTTTCCACCTTATTGTTAAAGGAATGTTTTTTTTACAAAAATATTGTTGGCAGACCTTTCTTTCCCTTGTTTATGAATATAGTGTGAGTGGCTGGTAATCACGCAATGGAGATCTAGAAGTTTCCAGGGGTTGATCCCAGTCTGAGTTGAGTCGACTAACTCCAGCGGGATGGGATTTGGGAATTCCACGCTCAGTGTCCTGCTCCTCGGATGCTGCCTGACCTGCTGTGCTTTTCAAGCACCACTCTAATCTTGGCTCTAATCTCCAGCATCTGCAGTCTTCACTTTCGCTTGAATCAATGGGTGACATAGCCTACTTCTGATCCTGCATCTTATGGTGTTATGCAAGTCGGATGGGGCTCTGACCTTCACCAGAATGCTTTATAACGGTTCTTTGATGAGATGCAAGCATTACTGTCCAGGCCAGCCCTTACTGCCTACACTTGATTGCTCTTTCATCATAAACTGTTGCAGTCCATGTGGTGGAGAGGAACCCATGGTTCTGTTAGGGAGCAAATTCCAGGATTTTGACCCCAGTGACCCTGAAGAAGTGTTGATATAGATCCGAGTCAGGATGCTGTGTGACTTGGAAGGGAATTTCCATGTGACGGTGGTCAGTGTGCATGTGCTCCCCTCGTCCTTCAGGCTAGCCGACATTGTGAGATTCGGTGGTGCTTTCACAGGAATTTCGGTAAGTTGCTCCAGTGCTCCCTGTGGGTTGTACACATGACTGCCACTCTACACCGATGGTGGCCAGGGAAGGTGGTGAATGGAGTGCTCAGATACTCACATGTTAACCAGAAAGCTTAGAGAAGGATCCAACCTGTAAAGTCATTGTTGAAGGACAATCATATTAACTTAACCTTACTGAACTATTGCTCCTTACCACTGTAGAATGTTTTGGCTCCATCAGACCTTTAATGGGCATAAGACTATGTACTCAGTCCCTGGCCCTTCCATATCCCCTCTGGGCATGAATCATGGAAACAGAGGGAGGGAGCGTGACAAAGAAAGGAAACCACTGTTGTGCACACTAAACTACAAAATATAACCACAGCTGTAAAACGCAGGTCTTATTAGAGCTCCAGATGTGGGAGTTAGTATGGGCCCTTGAGCTGAATTGGCTGGAGGGACATGTTCCATCTATCGACCTGTCTGCCCCTTCTCTTCACAACTCTTCAATCCCTTCTCCTTTCAAAATCTATCTGATCTTGTCCTAAGTAGCTTCAATGACTCAGCCTCTACTGCCCTCTGGGTAAGGGATTTCTACAGATTAATAACTTTCAGAGAGAAAAAAAAAATCCTCTCCCTTCTGACTTTAAAGGGAAACCTTTCATTCTTAAACAGTGTTCCCCTTGCTCTAGTCTCCTCCACAAGAGGAAACATCTTGCCAGTATCCACCCTATCAGGGCCATGCAGGAGTTTGCCTACTTCAATATGATTAGCTCCCATTCTTCCAAATTCCATTAAGCATAGGGCCAACCTTTTCCACACATTCTCTGAACTGCTTCTAATGCACTTGTATCATTTCTCAAGTAAGGACACTGAAACTGTACATGATACCCGCGGTATGGACCCTCAAGGCTCTGTACAGCTGCTATGCTTGCAACCTATGTCTATATTCTGTTCCCCAATACCAACATTCCATTTGTCTTCCTAATCACTTGCTGTACCTTCATTCTAACCTTTTGTAATTCGTGTACCAGATCCCACCACACTTCAGAGTTCTGCAATCCTGCTGCACTTAGATAATGTTGCATAATATAAAGTATATAGAAATAATAGTCTCTGTTGCACTACTATTGTCAAATTCATGTCATGCTAGCTTCACTACCTTACTTTCCTGATGTAGAGACATGGGTCTAAGTGAACTTAATCTCAGGAAAGATACAGGATGTATCTCTGATGTCAGCAAAGAGGATTACAGTTTCAATTGAGATGATACAAGACCAATCAGTGCTACAGATGGGCCTTCACCACAATGATGTATTTTTAGAGTACCTACAGTGTGGAAACAGGCCCTTCGGCCCAACAAGTCCACACCGACCCGCCACCCACCCATACCCCTTTACCTAATACTACGAGCAATTTAGCACGGCCAATTCATCCGACTTGCACATCTTTGGACTGTGGGAGGAAGCCGGAGCACCCGGAGGAAACCCACGCAGACCCAGGGAGAAATGTGCAAACTCCACACAGTCAGTCACCTGAGGCGGGAATTGAACCTGGGTCTCTAGCGCTGTGAGGCAGCAGTGCTAACCACTGTGCCACCGTGCCGCCTACTAAGTATCCGTGTCCACGTGTCCACCATGACCAAGTATCTTGACTAGGCAGGAGAAGAGGAAACAGACACCAAAATGGAGCTTGGCAGGAGGGGAGGAGGAAGTGTAGTTGCTGAGAGACATTTTGAGAATGGTTTTAAGATGGGAAAGCAGTGCCGTAAGGAACATAAACCCAGGCATCGAGAACAGCAGCAACAGCTTCATTTACATAATATCTTCAAGACAGTTAGACACCCCAAGAATCTTCACAAGAGTTGCAATAAACAGAATTCAACATGGAAAGTTATTTTAGCTCAGCCAGTCAAAGGGGTAGACCTTAAGGAGAATGTCTTAATGGAGGAGACAGAGAGAGAGAGAGAGAGAGAGAGAGAAGGGTAGAGAGTTAGAAAAATCTTGGGAGGAGATTACAGAACTTACCAGAGCAATAAAATTGGAGTTACTCAAGAGCCCAGAATTGAAGGGTCAAAAGAGGTGGAAGTTGTAGAAGTTGGAGGGGATTCTAAAAAAAAAACATCTCTAGAAACTGTGCTGAAATACAGATGTTTTGAATTATAATGCTATAACTGACAGTTGACAAATGGAATTAAAGTACTTCTCAAACTCCAACTTCTCTTAAAAGAACCATGATGTTCCATGTAGTATTTCATGACTTTGGTCTAAGGTCCTCCTCATCCAAATATTTACAGTAGATCTATTTACCAGTTGCCAGCTCAACAATTTCATTAGTGCAGTTGTTAAGTTTTGATAATTACGTCAAGTAAGTTATTCACTAATGGGACTTAAATTTGTGATGCCCTAGCTGCCCCTGAATTTTAATGATAAATTATTTCAACAAACAAGTTAATCAGGTGCAGTGGGACCTGCCCCTTCTAGAACGAGCGTGCACAGGCTTGTCTGGGAGAGAATTGTGCATTTCTGTAAATTTTAGAGAGGCCTTCCTAACCCAAAGCTGGAAAATATTCATTCTTCTCAAAAGGGATGTAAACAAAACATTATAGATGTTGTGAACTTATGACGGCTTGTTTTTGAGTAGGTTGTGAGGTATAGAAAATGGATTGTGAACCAATTAAACAGGGATTATGCTGGAGGTGAGACCAGTTCCGGGCAACATTACAAACTATTTGAGGGAGTGCAGTGAAAGTTTACTAGACTGATTCCTCGGATGGCAGGTTTGCCAGATGAGGAGAGACTGAGATGACTGCTTCTGTGTTTAGAAAAATGAGAGGGAATCTGATTGAAACATATACAATTCTGACAGACCAGGGCAGGTTGTACACAGGGATGGTGTTTCCCACAGTTGGGTTTGTTGGATCTGATCCCAGGATATTCAGTAAGTTCTGCTTGGACTGAGATAAGGAGACATTTCTTCACTCAGAGGGTGACAAATCTGTGGAAGGCTGTGGAGGCAAAGTCAGTGAAGATAAATAGGAATGAAGAAGGGAGCTTTGTAGAGGTTCAATTTGTCAAGGGGTACAGATTGTGGCATTGACATAGAGAATCAGTCATGAACATTCCGCATGTCAGAGTGGGCTCAATGGGTCAAATGGTTTCCTCCCACTTCTCTTTTCTATGTTTAGGAGGGACAGCCGCCGTAACTCTTACTCCACGTGTAGTACGAAGAAGACACACTGGATCATGGTGAGAAAGAGTAATAAAAAGGAGGAGGTGTTGGGTTTTTTTCCAAAAGCATGAAGGTAGACAAGCCCCTGGACCTGACAGGATCTAACCCAGAATTCTGATCCTTTGCCACTTTGATCATACTTCCATCAATAACTGCCACAACCTTGCCTCTCATTAACTAAACGTTCTCTTGCCCATTCACTTCATTGATTTGCTCTCTTATTGCAACTTTCTGCTTTCTTTTCCTTCAGAATGTTCTATTTATCTCCCCCCATGTTTCTGCCCACAAGAATGTGTGTCTCAATTGTAGTGGAGTCATCTAAATGTCGAATAACGGACATTTAAAAATGCACTAAACAATAATAAAGAGTCAGAGGCACTGCATTTAAATACACAGCATGTAACTAGAAAGCAGCTGATGTTGCTGGATTTATAGTGGTACCAGTCAGTGTTAAACAGCTGCTTGGCACCATTTTGCATTTGTTACTGCAGTGTGTGTTAAATAGCATAATTAAGATGTCATTATGGAATTTATCTAGTCGGTACTTATAAAGCAGACTAATATTACAGCAGACCCCAGAAATTCCCTCACCAGTCTCCCTCAGAATTCTGGGATAGATCCTGTCAGGTCCTGGGGCTTGTCTACCTTTTTGCTTTTGAACAAAAACCCAACACCTCCTCCTTTTTTACATTGACATGCCTTCATCAGGAAGAGCCCGAAACGTCAATTTTCCTGCTCCTTGAATGCTGCCTGACCTGCTGTGCTTTTCCAGCACCACTCTAATCTAGACTCTGGTTTCCAGCATCTGCAGTCCTTGTTTTTACCTATGCCTAAAATATCAGCTGCTCCCCCCACTGAAACTTCAATCATCTGGCTGGGTTCATTCCCAATACCATGTCCAGTATGATCCCTCCACTATTTGGATTATTTACATATTGTATTATTTGCATGCATTTATTTACATACATACAAAATGTTCCGAAGAAAGGTCACTCGACCTGAAACATTAACCCTGATTTCTCTTCACAGATACTGCCAGACCTGCTGAACTTGTTCAGCAATTTCCGTTTCTGTCTGATTCACAGCATCCGCAGTTCTTTTGGTTTCTAACTCGTATGCTGTGAGGCCCACCTAGCTGACTTCATTACAATCACTACAGTTAAAACCATCATTTATTTAGAAAAGGGCTATTGTGGATAATGTGCCTGTGGCAAAAGTGACGACTGCAGATGCTGGAGACCAGAGTCGAGAGTGTGGTACTGGAAAAGCACAGCAGGTCAGGCAGCATCAGAGGAGCAGGCGAGTCGACGCAATTTATCTCACCACCCCCTCGGCTCACAGCTTCATTCCCGATGAAGGGATTTTGCCTGAAATGTCGATTCTCCTGCTCCTCGGATACTGCCTGACAATGTGCCTGTGTCAAGACTTTTGGAGGACAACAGACAACAACTCAGTCTGCTCAGTTGCCTTCCAAAAAACTTTAACAATCTCTGCCTCAAATATTTATCTACCTCAACAATCCCGTTTAGCAATGCATTCTATGCATTTTGTAACTTCCCATCAAGAAATGTGAACTCACATGGGATCTGTAGTGAGCTGGCTTAGTTATAGGAAACAGACTGAAGTGCTGTATGTTTTTCCGACTGGAGATCTGTGACCTATGGTGCTCCATATGGATCAGTTCAGGAACCCCTGTGATTTGTAATGTGTACAAATAATTTGGAAGACAATATAGGAGGGCTGAATAATAAGCATGCAGACGCCAAGAAGATTAAGAGAGCTGGGGATAATGAAGAGGATTGCCCAAGGATACAGCAGGATATAGATAGGCTGGAGACTTGGGAGGAGAAATAGCAGATGGAGTTTCATCCAGACAAATTCAAGTTGGTACATTTTGCAAAATCCCTAATGCAGGAGTATTCAGTAAATGGCAGAACTCCTAGGAGCATCAATATACAGAAGAACCTGGACATACATGTCCACAGTTCTCTGAAAGTGACAACACAAGTGGTTAAGGTGGTCAAAAAGCATATGGCTCACTTGTCTTCATCAGTCAGGGCATAGAGTATAAAAATTGACAAGTTATCTTGCAGCTGTTTAGAAGTTTAGATAGGCTACATTTGGAATATTGTGTACAGTTCTGGTCACCACACTACTGGGAGAATGTGGAGACTTTGGAGAAGGTACAGAAATAGTTTGGTACAGAAATAGTTTGCCAGGAGGTTGTCTGGCTTGGAGTGAGGAGAGATTGGAAAAACCTGCCTTGTTTTCACTTGAATGTTGAAGGAGGAAAGGTGCATTGACTGAAGTTTACAAAATCATGAGAGGCATGGGTAAAATGGATAGTCAGAGTCTTTTCCATAGGATAGAAATGTCCATTACCAAGCAACATAGGTTTCATGTAAACGGGGTAAGTTTAGAGGAAATGTGAGAAGCAAGTTGTTTACACAGAGGATGATAAGTGCCTGGAATGCACTACCAGAGGAGATGTGCAGGCAGATACAATAGCAATGTTTAAGATGCATATTGACAGATGCAAGAATCGGCAGGGAATAGAGGGATATAGACTGCATAGAGGCAAAAGATTTTTAGTTTAAAAAAGCATCATGTGTCATTGCAGTCTTGGCGGGCTGAAGGGCCTGTTCCTTTACTATACTGTTCTTTGTTTTTTTGTTTTTGATCTAGACGCTTGGACCTACTTGGTACCATTTACTGAGGCCTTTGTTTGTGACTTCTTATTGAGGCCAACACTTGAATTCAGGTTTGAGAGAGTACTGCTGTTTGTTCTTCAAATGAGATGTTAATCTGAGGCTCTGACTACGTCAAAATTTAAGAATCTTATACCTTACAGTTGTGTGCCAAACTGCTCATACAGAACCTAAAAAATACTTCATCCTCAACGAACAATGTGAAAAACAGGCAAACTGGTCATTCATCTCTTGTATTTTTGGAAGTTGTTTATGTGCCAAAATTCATTGTGATAATTACTCACAATTGTGCTCATTGCAATTCATTAGAAGTAGAATATTCCTGATATGATAAGGGTGATTGATATCTGTGTGTGTGTAAATACAAGTTAATTTCCCTTTATTTAATTTTCAGTTTATGTGCAAATACATATTTCCCACTTTCTTGCATAAGTGCAGTGCCAGCAATATGATTCACTACACATAGTGCAATTTGGAAATGAGATAAATATTTAAAGATAAATGAAAAATGTTCTTTTAAATCTTTGGCACGCGCAGGAGAACAAATTTGTATATTAGGGGTTCTTGTCAGGACTGTGTTAACTACAGTTGCAGGCATTTAGCAATTGCAGCAAGTGTTTGGTATTGGTCCCTTGGGTCCTATTAGCTCAGTTCACCATCCTTACCTGGTTTCTGATGTGTTTCTGTTGTTGCCTTGTTCTTGACTCGTGTTTTGGTATGAGACATATAATATCTCTTATGTGTGTGATTTATAGAGACATGTCAATATAGTATGCATGGGCTGCGAGTTGTAGAAGTTGCTTCCTTTAACCTTTGCTGTCTGTGCTAACTCCATATCGTACTGAAAATTTTCCTCTTTGTGTTGCTTTGGAAACCATCTTAAAGTAAGAGCCTAGCTAACGAGGATTGAGATGAGGAGAATTTCCTCAGAGACTTGTGAATCTTTGGAATTTTTTACCCTGAGGGCTGTGGATGTTTAGTTGTTGAGTATGTTCAAGTCAGATTTTTGATTAACAAAGGGACATATGAGTAAACTAAGCAAGTGAGATTGGGTAGAATTTTTATAAAGTGCTGAAGCAGGCTTGATGGGCTACATTTCACCCTAATTCTTAGGTTCTCATGTTCAAGCTGTAAAGAAAGATGAAAAAACTAACATTATACAATGATTCATAAACAACAGCTTCAAGATATCCCGAAATATTTTACAATCGATGGTATAACATATTAGTTACCCTTGCTTATTTTACCCATATGTCTCTTGTTAATCAAAAATCTGACTTGAACATAACAACTAAACATCCACAACTCTCAGGGTGAAAAGTTCCAAAGGTTCACAAGTCTCTGAGAAAATTCTCCTCATCTCAATCCTCGTTACGGAATGTAGCAAAATGTTCAGAAAGTAGCAGTAGGAGTACATTGGACATGACAGGAATTGCCCTCTTGGGCAAAAGAAACAGAGGTGATGTAAGGAACCAAGTATTTTTGATGCAGCATTGTTACAATCTGAAAGTTAATGTTTGAATAAGACATGGGAACAGAGTCAACAGTAAGTTGCAAGCCTCCCTCACTGAAGGGGGTGTTAATTTCAGAGCTGTGAGCTAAGTGAGTGGCAGAATGCTGCATTGTTTTATGATTCTGTAAAAAGATGAATACCTATCTGCCTTGCCCTTTCATGCGAGGAATGTTATAACATTTAAGTGTAAAAATTCTTGAATTGCTCAGAACAAGATATAAATGTTAAAAAAGGTTCATCCAATTCACCAGAACGATTTTAAAGAAAACTTAGTCTTTGTTACAGTGGAATGATTTAGCCAATATCTCCAGAAATAATCTTTCATCGAGAGTAGGATAATTTAAACACAGATCTGAATTTTTTGGTTGTGAGCATCTTTATTTTTGGACTATTTCTGTAACTTCATTCATAACTTCTTTTTTAACAGGACAGTACATGAGCTGGATGAGACCCTGAAATGTTTTAGGCTCGTATTGATGGGAAATTTATAAATTTATTTGTTTGGTAAAGGAAACACAATACAAAGGTGTTTAGCACCTATTCTTTAAATCTTTATACCATTTTCATTTTTGTATTAAGTACCTGACAGAGAAACAATTTGCAGGTAGGGTCAGGGCAGGGTGTGGTGAGGAGTTTGATTAATTGAATAGTTCTGTCCGAGAACTGGCTCAGACACAATGTGTCAAATAAATTCTTGAAGTGCCGTGTAATTCCATGTCTTTATTTCAGATTTTACATATAACTGCTCACAAATGGTGCAAGTTAGCAGGTCTGGAAATGGAGCCTGTTCTCGCAGGGACTGAACCCCTCAGTTAACTCACTCCTAAAGTTCAGTAAAACCACAATCTCTCTTCAGTTCCACCAGAACAATGCAAATAAAAGCATGAAGATCAAATGCCAAAAGATCCGTTACTCAAATCTGAGATAATAGAAATTAAATGTTTGATGCCAATGGTTACTTTGTCAGAACATGAAGGAGAAAAAACTTGGGTAATCAAATTGAGAATGGGACCCACCTTCAGAAATAAGGATGATTAAGATGCCTGTACTCGACCACAGAACTTTTTAAAAGTAATGGCTCGAATGAAAATGTCAAGATTACATTCTGACTAACCTGTCATAGACTTTGATGTATCTCACTGAGACACACTGAGTGCTGAGAGTTTGGATATTGACCTTTTAGCAGTGGGATCTGGGTTTGAATCTAATGCAAAATGGTAGTGTGAAAATCTCTTCTGATTGGCTGGTAGCACCTTAACTGTAATTGATATGGAATTGACCTGGAGAGTCAACAAAAATTGGTTTGGGCAACTTGGAAAATGAATACCCGAATGGAATCATCGATCTGAGTTTAGATTTAGAGGATGTTATTGTTTAAAAGACACCTCTTTTGATTTAGAAGTGTTTAATGGTGATGTTGAAAGTGAAGAGAAATAACTTATATTATAGACAATAGACAATAGACAATAGATGCAGGAGTAGGCCATTCTGCCCTTCGAGCCTGCACCGCCATTCAATATGATCATGGCTGATCATTCCTAATTAGTATCCTGTTCCAGCCTTATCTCCATACCCCTTGACTCCACTATCTTTAAGAGCTCTATCCAATTCTTTCTTAAAAGAATCCAGAGACTGGGCCTCCACTGCCCTCTGGGGCAGAGCATTCCACACAGCCACCACTCTCTGTGTGAAGTAGTTTCTCCTCATCTCTGTCCTAAATGGTCTACCCCGTATTTTTAAGTTGTGTCCTCTGGTTCGGCACTCCCCCATCAACGGAAATATGTTCCCTCCTGCCAGAGCTCCTAGTTGCATTCAACCCTGAAACCAAGCCTATTGCTGAGTAAATGTGACATACTAATGCATACATATTCGGCAATAACAATGTTACATTATGATCATGTTCTTATTTAACCATTTTAAATTCTCTTTTTGGTTTGCCTCTGTTCTGACACCATCCCTACCCCCATGCTACATGTGAGGTGTTACCATGGCATTTGTTTTTATTTGCTTGTGCTAATTATGCCTCCGGGACCTTGGAGATCAGTTCTTGGTGGAACCACGTGGATGTGTACACTCTCGGGAGGAGAGGGAGAGGTTCATTAGCTGGTCTTTTGGGTGTTGACGTGGAGGCTGTGGCATCATCACTGCTAAGAAAAATTAGCTCCAAAGCTGAGATCACGATAAAGCCACATCAGACCTTATGATTGTGAAGTACTCTTTGAGGGAATTCTTCTGTGATGTTGTTCTGAAAGAAATGAAACCAAATCTAATTCCGATTGTTTCCTTTTCAATTCTTTGGATTTCATCAGATAGCACGGTGGAGTTGTTTTGAATATTCAATGGCAAGCATCCCTTCAGGCTATCAAGCTCTTGTAAAGGCTGGCATGAGATGTAGAAACATATAAACATAGAAAATAGGAGCAGGAGTAGGCCATTCAGCCCTTCAAGCCTGCTTTGCCATTCATTATAGTCATGGCTGACCATCCAGCTCAAGAGTCTCTTCTTGCTTTACCCGCAATATTCTTAGATCCCTTCAGCCCTAAGTGCCCTATCCAACCCCTTCCTGAAATCATACAATGTGTTGGCTTTGACTGTTTTCTGTGGTAGTGAATTCCGGAAGCACACCACTCTCTGGGTGAAGACATTCCCCTTCATCTCAGTCCTAAATAGTTTATTCCGTGTCCTTAGACTGCGATAATTGATTCTGGTCTCCCTTGTCATCAGGAACATCCTTTGTGTGTTTGCTCTGTCTAGTTGTAGTTGTACAGGCTCACAACTCAGTGAATGCATCACGCTCAATGGTCAAATAGGCTGCCGACAGCCAGAGACAGTGAGGAGCTATGATATCTAGAAGGGATGGAGAGGCTGAAAAAATGAGCTCCACGTATATATTTTAAATACAAATTAGGAGGGGGTAGGCTATTTGATCCCGCAATCCTACTGTGCCAGTCAGAGATTGTGGTTGACTCAATTCTAACCTAGCCCTGCCTAGCTTTAAATGTAACAGCATCTCTGCACTTTGTTTAGCCTAATTGGACAAAGAGTCCCATTATTGTACAGAAAACAGACAGGATTGAGAGGAATGTTGGTTTCACACTCTTGCCAGTGTGATTTAACATCAGGCAGCATGTCAAAGCAACATTGCACTTGATCCCATTGGTTTCCCTGTGGCTGGGTCAGTTAGGATTGTCTCCCAGCTCCCCCAGAAAAAACTGTGTAATTCAAATTAACAATTGGAAATGGAAAAGCTTTTGGAATTGCCAGTTCCTGCACCCAATGAACATAAATAAAGGTTGGACATAAAAACACACAAGAATTAGGAGAGGGAGTAAACCATTTGGACCCCTGGAGACTTCCCTGCCATTTGAGAAGACCATAAATTTAATTTTTTACGGTTGGAAGAAGAAATGTATTGGTATGACACTAGCATTTCCACGAGTCCTGATTGTTTGCATTGATGTACCCTTATAATTGCAGGACAAAAGGGACTGACATGAGTGGGAAGTTGTGCATGCTTAAAAAGTGACAGGGTGCAATTGTGAGTATTACCCTGCGTTGTGCTGTTGGCTGAAAATCCAGCCTCAAGTTTTGAAAGTAGAGGATTGCGATGTGCTATTTGGAATGAATGCCGGTGGGAGCACACAGTGCTGCAGAAGGAGATGTTGGAAGCAGTGGGAGGAGTGTGCATGTGTTTGTGTGTGGAGGTGGTGGAGGGGGAAGGGTGGAGAGGGCAGGGCCAGAACAAACACAACTGAGAGGGAGCACAGGTGCAATATTCACAGGTGTATGACTGACAGTGCCGAAAAGCAGCTCAATTTGAGGGGTCATAAAGAGCAAGGAATAGAACCGCGAGCGACAAAGGGAGAGGCACTGAGGAGCTTACATGGCGGTGTAACACAAATTAACAGGAGGGACAGCCTGGGAGAAGTGTGGAATAGTTTGGAATATTATATTTCAGACAATAATTAGGATGTTAACCATTGTCCTGATTTTGCTAGCTGGATTTGCCTTAGGGCAAGAAGCTGAGTTATACACCTGTAAGTAGATGCATGGTAATTTTATCTCTATAAGTAAATACAGGTGAATGCAAAATCTTTGTTTTTAAAATATTTTTGACACGATGCATTTCCTTTATGTAACTGTGCTTTCAATACTAATGGGGATATGTGACAGTAAGTGTGGAGTGTTGGGGTGGAATTGAAACAAAATGATTCATCAAAGATGGGCACGTCAGTTGATTTAAGAAGCCAACATGATAACTTAGGTGCAGATTACTGCAGATGCTGGATGCTGTACTGAAAATAACAAATGCTGGAGATCACAGTGGGTCAGGCATGGAGAGAGAGCAAGCCAATGTTTCGATTCTAGATGTCTCTTTATTAGAGCTGAAGTGAAATGTGGAGGGGCCAGCATTTAGACCAGGTTTCAATGAGGGTTCAGGTCGTGACAGGAGAGTGTAAGGAGAGAGATACAAATCATAACCTATCTGCTGGTAGCAAACCTTGAAAATATGATCACAGTGATACTTGAGGAAATACCAGCTATGTGGACAGGGTATGTGGAGATTGGGCATAAAAATGCAGCATCCAGTATTAAAAGTTACCCTTTGACAACCCAGTTGTAATGTCCTGAATAGAACAGGATAATTTGAAAACTCAGATTCTTATTGCTGAGGACTATTGGCAATGTAATATTCACAAGAATTCTCTGAAGCTGAAAGACAGATATTACAGATCATAGAATCCTACAGTGTGGAATCAGGTCATTTGGCCTAATAATTCCATACCGACCCTTCAAAGAGTAACCCATCCAGACCCCACTAAATTACATTTACCCCTGACCAATGCACGTAACCTACACATCACTGAACACTATGGATAATTTACAATGGCCAATTCACCTGACCTGCACATCTTTGGACGGTGGGAGGAAACTGGAGCACCCAGAAGAAACCTACACAGACACAGGGAGAATGTGCAAACTCCACACAGACAGTCGCCCGAGGCTGGAATCGAACCTGGGGTCCCTGGTGCTGTGAGGCAGCAGTGTTGACCACTGAGCCATTGTGCCGCACTAGCCATGGTGCCGCCCTGAGCATTCATGTATTTTATGAAACTATATATCTGTGCAGGTGTTAACCCATATATCTGTGGTTATTTAATAATATATTTCTTAATATATTTTTACCGAGTCATTATGTATCGGGTGTGTAATGTACATGATTTCTGCGAGTGGATTTCCCATGTGTAGTTCGAAAAGTCACCAACATCCAGAATGTAGGATGTGTTGGGAGGTATGGAACCATGTCAGGTAGCTTCCACTGGAAGATGAAGGGCTCAGGGAGTTGGTGTGGAGGGATAGGAGTGTGGAGCTGGAACAGTTGATTTCTCCTAAGAAGTTGGGATGAGTGTGGTGGTCCGGCTGTCGGCACAAGGTATCCCACACAGCTAGTGAGTGAGATGCTACACTCAATGAATAAGACGCATTGAGTGGGTCTCCAAGAACATATTCCTGGTTGCCAGATACTTGACGTGTTCAGTTATAATGCACCCTCCGGTCATGTTGAAGTGGAATGGGCCAACATCACTGTTGACAATCGGCGAGTGTATCTTTCTGTCAAGATCTCTGGCGGTCATTTTGCCTACATTATAGAAAATGCTTATAGAAAATGGTCTCAACATCTAATGGATTCATCTTTAGCTGTCAATCTCTGGGGAGACGTGCTGGTATTTGAAGTTGGCCTTAGTAGCCCTGGGAATCAGGAACAGGAACACCAAACACCATTCCTGATTTCCACAGCCCACCACCATCCAATGTCTTATGCTGAAGTGTGCACATAGATGATCTGGCTTGGCTGTAATGCATCCCATGGTAAAATAGCCAGTTAATAATTCCTAATGAAAAATGGGTACTACTAACTTCTGGTAGAGTGTACAATCAGGAGATGACACTTTCAGGATGACTGCAATACCCAACAGTCTTGCTTCTTAATTTCTAAACTAATTCTCTTTTTTAAAAAAAAATCAAAGGTACATTTTATGGAGGGGAGAGATGATGGTGTAGTGGTAATGACACTGAAATAATAATTCCAAGGCCCAGGCTAAGGTATTGTGGATACCAGGTCAAATTTCACCACAGCAACTAGTGGAATTTAATTTCCATTATACTTACTGTGCGGAAAGAAGCAATTTAGCCAATTAAAACCACACTGACCCTCCAAAGAGCATCTCATCCAGACTCAGCCCCCCCACTCTATCCCCATAACCCACATTTGTTACAGCTAACCCACCTAGCCTGCACAATCGCTGGACACTATACTTGAACATGGCCAATCCACTTAACCTGCATAGTTTTGGAATGTGGGAGGAAACCCATACAGATATGTAGAGAATTTGCAAACTCCACACAGACAGTCACCCAAGATTGGGATCAAACCTGGATCCTTGGCATTGTGAGGCGGCAATGTTAACCTCAGAACCAAAATTTCATCCGTAAATTCAATTCATGAATAAATTTGGAATTGAAAACTAGTCTCAAAAATGTTGACCCTTAATCTAGCAGTGGTGTATATCTAGTCAATAAATGCCAGTTAAGGAAGGAAATCTGTTATCCTTACTGGTCTATACTCCATGTAATTCCAGACCCATGGCAATATGGCTGACTCTTATCTGCCTCTGAAATGGCTGAGTATGTCACGCACAAGTGGCAGTTAGGGATCAGCAACTATTAGCAATGCCCACATCTGATGAGGGAATTATAAGAAAGCTCTGATTCCAAATTTGTTTATTTATTCATGAGATGTTAAGGAGAGATGGTGGGGGGATAGCACTAAGTGATTTTCTCATTCAGAGAGTCAGTGTAGACAAAATGGGATGAATGGTGGTGTACTGTAACAATTCATAACCCTGGACTTGGATATGTGAAGCTGGCAAGGTCAGCATTTATTGCTCATCCCCAATACTTGCTCTTCTGAAGGTGGTTTGTTTTTTTTTAACAAATGAGTGTCTTGCTAAACTATTTTGGAAGGAGTTCAGAGTCAACCATATGATCGTGGCTTTGGAGTCACATGGACCAGACTAGATAAAGATACACTACTTGCCTCATTAAAGGAGTTTGGGATCTAGACTTTGCAATACAGGGCGACCCCCATATCCGCAGGTCTGCTTACCGCGGTTCTCAGTTACCCACAGCCCAAATATATTATAGGGAATGTTCCAGAACCAGGAACCAGGAAGCTGCTGGGAAGGTACGTTTCCCATTTAAATGAATGGGTTCCCTCCTATCCAAGGTCTTGGGCTTCCAAGGTTGGTCTTGGAACGTATCTCCCATGGGTACGGTGGTGGGGTGGTGGGGGGGGGAGGTGGGGAGGAGACTAATGCAATCCATTTTTCTCATTGTGAGTACCAGCATTTTTCTTCCAGAATTGTTGCAGTCACTTAATACAAACTCCCCAGTTCCTGTGATGGAATTCAAACTCATGTTTCTGAGTCATTAGTCCAGGTCCCGGGATTACTAATTCATGCTAAAATCCACTATGCTTCTGTACCCAGTAAATCACCTACAAGTCACAGTTAATTTTGGGTCTTTAGATCACAAAATAGTTTTGATCGTGTTGACTGTAAATTTCCTTAGAACTGCTCCCACTACTTTGGTGTAACTTTACTTGTAAGTAAACCAAAACAACGAAGTCCCTAGCATACCCAGTGAGAAGTTAGGATTGTAATATGGGAGCAGAATGGTAGAAATCCCTGGTCATTGAATTTGAAGACATGTGATTGGCTCAGGGTTCATAAGGCATGCACCTGCCCTTAGTCTTGAAGCTCAGCCAAGCATCAGTAATGAGGTCATCTTTGGACCATATCAACAGGGAAAGAGAGCTAGACATTTGTTTACTCAAAAGGCCTCATTCTGAGTGTTTGGCTGAGCTCTTGTACTCACAAATCCTAACCCTAACCATTTCTCTAACCCCAATGGACTAGCTCATCAGATTGGACAGGTAGAAGTAAAGGTTTTGCTTTGATTGACATTTTTATGAGGGTATAATGAGCCATTCTTTCTTTGTTCAGTGTTTTCAATAATTGTCTGTTTATTTTATCAAAATGAAAAGAGAATGATGTGAGACCAAGTGTACAATACTGACCTTATAAATGTCCATATCGGAAATATCTATAGGGTGATAAGATAGGGAGTTTTTTTCTAAGACATATTTCTGAATGGTTATTCTTTTCCTCAATATTTCAGGACTTGCTATTATTATCATTTGTTCTGTACAAAATGTAGGCCGGTGAGTGATCATGGAAGGAGAATTGAGACATGGAAGTTGCATAGGTTTATGAGGTACATGGAAGGAATATGGAAGTTGCAAGTTAATTGTACCTGGCTCCAGAAGTGAGACATAGACCATACTATGATTCTTCAACATATATTCTGTTTATTTCAAACCTATTATCAACATACCAACCTTTTTACAACACTGTAGATTTATACAGCACCTATACAGCATAAATCAAACAAAAACTAACATTCAGCCAAAGAAGGAGACATTAGTCTAAGGAATGTCAAAAGTGCGCTTTTATTAAAATGTTGGTAAGTGGAACTTTACATCAATGCATTAATTTGTTCAGAGCAATAGTGACATTTTGAGTTGTATTTAACTCTAAAAGGATTCTATTGGTTGAAGATCAGATTGGGAATTTTTTAGTTAATGACACAAAGGGAAGATTTTAGGTTTTCAGCATGAGACTCTGTGGGAATATGAGAAAAAACATTTTGACACAATGAGTGAAAAAGGCCCTTAACCTATGGCCCTATGAGGGTGGTGGAAGTAGAGATGGTCAATGATTTGGAGAGAAACTTATACAGAATGTTGAGGGATATATGTTTGAGGACTACAGGGATAGCACAGGCGACTGAACTTGACTATATTGCACTACCGCAAACTCACACACTCAATGGGCTGAACGGCCTCCTCTGTGCCCTTATATCACCATGGCATTTATTGGAGGTTGCCAGCTGGCTGGAGAGTTGACAAGAGTTCCATGTTGACCATTTTCAGGAAGGGCACCGATTTAAGTCAATCAGGCATTTAACTGGACTGTGGTAGGCCTTCCTGGCATCGAGGACCAAGTAACAGGCAATTAGCTCCACCCACAAAGACGAGCTTCATTGTTCCATGCTGCCACTTGGGTTGAATGGCTGTCACTTATATACATGTACTGTGTCTGAGGATCAGCTAGGTATCTGAGTACACAGATGAGTGATGCCAGTGGTGGATAGCAAGGTATTTGTGTTATTGATGTGTGGGGTCATAGAATCTTGGAGTCATAAAGCCTACAGCACGGAAAAGGACTCTTTGGCCCTCATGTCTGTACCAAGGAACAATCACCTGAGTCTTTTAATTCCATTTCCAGCACTTGGCCTACAGAGTTATATGCCTTAACATCGCAAATGCATATATAAATACTTCTTAAGTGTTATGAGGGATTCAACTTCTATCAGTATTACAGACAGTGAGTACCAGATTCTGGGTGAAAGAACTTTTCCTCGTGTTGCCTCTAACAGTCCTGCCCCTTACCTTAAATTTATAACCCCAGTCATCAATCTCTCCATCAAGGGGAATAATTTCTTCCTGTCCACCCCAACTATGCCCCACATAATTTTATTTGTCTAAATCATGTCTTCTCTTAATCTCCTCTGCTCACAGGAAAACAGCCCCAGTCTGTTCAATCTCTCTTTGTAACTAAAACTCTCTAGCCTGAGCAACATCCTGATAAATCTCCTCCTATAATGTGGATTCCAGAACTGCATAGAGTAATCTACTCGCACGTCAGAAAGTATCTCCAGGACACCTGCACCAATCAACCCCACCGGCCCGTGGCCGAACACTTCAACTAACCCTCCTACTCTGCCAAGGGCATGCAGGTCCTGGGCCTCCTTCATCGCCACTGTCTTACCATCCGACGCCTGGAGGAAGAACATTTCATCTTCCGCCTCAGGACCCTCCAACCCCATGGCATCAATATGGATTTTCCTTCCCCCACACCTTATCCCAGATCCAGCTCAGCACCGCCCTCATGATGTGTCCCACCTGTCCATCTTCCTTCCCAACTATCTGCTCCACCTTCCCCTTCAACCTATCACCTTCACCCTCACCTCCAACCACCTATTGCACTTGTCCCCAGCCCCACGGCCTTCCCATTTAATTCTCCACCCCCCAGGCTCCCAGCTTCATCCCTGATAAAGGGCTTTTGCCCAAAATGTTGATTTTCCTCTTCCTTGGATGCTGCCTGACCTGCTGTGCTTTTCCAGCACCACACTCTCGACTTGATTTATGGCCTAACCAACATTTTATACAGGTACCTCCCTGCTCTTAAACTCTATGTCTTGGCTCATGAAGGCAAATATGTCATGCGCCTTCTTAGCTACTTTCTCCACCTGCCCGGTAACTTTAAGGGACTGGTATACACACACAACATGGTCCCTCTGATCCTTGATGGTTCCCAGGCTCCGAGTGTTCATTTTGTACTTCCTTGTCTTGTTGTTCTTGCCCAAGTGCATCATCTCATATTTATCCGGATTGAATTCTATTTGTCACTGAACAGACTGTCTGACCAGTCTGCCTTTATCCTTCTGTTGTCTAAGGCTATTCTCACCATTTATCACCCCACTAATTTTGTACCATCTGTAAACTTACTGATCAACCCTCCTACATTCAAGTCTACATCATTCACATAAACCACAAACAACAAGGACACCTCTGTGGTAACTAATTAAAAAAAACACATCAACTATTACCCTCTTCTTCCTATCATTCAGCTAATTGTAGATCCAATTTGCCAAATTTTCTTGGAACCCATCTTTCCTAGCAGTCTCCCATGTGGAACCCAACAAAGGCCTTGCTGAAGTCCAAATAGATGACATCAAAAGCACTGCCCTTATCAACATGCCTGGTCACGTCTTCGAAAAATTCAGTCAAGTTGGTCAGACATGACTGCCTTTAAACGAAACTATGGTGACTGTTCTTGATTAATCCCTGCTTCTCCAATGCAGATTAATTCTGTCCCTTGAAATTGTTTCCAACGGTTCGTCCATCACTGAGGTTGGACTGACTGGCTTGTAGTTTCCTGGTTAATCTCTTGCTGCCTTTTTGACTAGCAGTACCATACTGGCTGCCCTCCAGTCCTCTGACACCACTCCAATACCAAAGAGGGATTGAGTATTTTGGCCAGCACTCCTCCTACTTCGTCCCTTACCTTGCTGAACAGCCTTGGATACATCTCCTCTGGCCCTGGAGGTTTATTTGTTTTTAAGCATGCCAGACCACTGAGAACCTCCTTTCTGCCTATGCTAATTACTTTAATTGTATCACAGACCTTCTCCCTGATTTTTACAACTGATCGACACACTCATTTGTGAACACCAACACAAAGTGTTCATTTAGAACCCTACTACATCTTCTGGTTCCATGTCCAAATCACTGCCATGTTCCTCTATGTGCCTTACTTTTTCCCTTGCTATCCCTTCCCTTTAAATACCTGTGAAGCAATTTAGGATTTTCCTTTCTTTTATCTGCCAGTATCTTTTCCTGTCATCTTTTAGCTCTTCTAATCTCCCTTTTAAGTTCTCTCTTGTACATTCCATGTCTTCTGCTGTTTTGAAGGCTTGATATCTGAGGATGTGAGTCAGCAACGAGGGCAGGGACTTGTCTCTCACCCCTCCCACCCACCCCTCCTCCAGCACATTTTGTTATAAAATCCCTTGATAAGGTACTGAGTGCCTTTGAATGAGGAGCTCCCTCAGGGTGCTCACACACAACTCCAGTTGGGAAAGAGTCCCATTTCTGTTGCTGTGTGAATACCTCTGCGCCTTCCTCATAAATTCACTGGGCCAGAAGTAGGAAGGTAGCGTCAGCCACCAAACTCCCACTTTTTAAAATTCCTCCTTGCCCACCCCACCAAACTCATCCAATAGGAGGGGCATTAAAGTCCACCCAATGACTCTTCTTAATTTCTGCACACCTTTCCATATAATGGACTTTCCTGTTCCTCAGTTGTCAAAAAGTGTGGTGCTGGAAAAGTACAGCAGGTCAAGCAGCATCCAAGGAGCAGGCGAGTCGATGTTTCGGGCATAAGCCGTTAACCAGGAATGAACGGCTTATGCCCAAAGCGTCGACTGTCCTGCTCCTTGGATGCTGCTTGACCTGCTGTGCTTTTCCAGCACCACACTTTTCGATTCTGATCTCCAGCATCTGCAGTCCTCACTTTCTCCTTTCCTGTTCTTCATACAACTTGTGCCAACATGCCGTTAAGTGAAACATGACAAAGTTTTGTTTGTCATTTTTACAACTGATTTAGACGAGAATATAGAAGGCGTGGTTAGTAAGTTTGCGGATGACACTAAAATTGGTGGTATAGTGGCCAGTGAAGAAGGTTATCTAAGATTACAAAGAGATCTTGATCAAATGGGTCGATAGGCTGAAGAGTGGTAAATTGAGTTTAGTTTGCATAAATGTGAGGTATTTCCTTTTGATAAAACAACCAAGGACAGGACTTATGTAATTAAAATAAGGGCCTTGGATAGTGTCTTAGAATGGAGACACCTAGGGGTTCAGGTACGTAATTCTTTGAAGTTTGCATCAAATGTAGATAAGGTGGCTAAGAAGGCATTTAGCACACTTGCCTTCATAGACCTATGGGTATAGGAGTTGGGACTTCACGTTGAGGTTGTGCAGAACATTGGTGAGGCCTCTTCTGGAACACTGCATGCAGTTCTGGTTGACCAGTTAAAAGAAAGATATTATCAAACTGGAGAGGGTTCAGAAAAGATTTACTGGGATGTTGCTGGGAATTGAGGGTTTGAGTTATAAGGAGAGGCTGGATAGGCTGGGGCATTTTTCACTGGAGTGTAAGAGGTTGAGGGGTGACCTCAAAGAGGTGTACAAAATCATGAGGGGTACAGATAAGGTGAATGGCAGTTGTCTTTTCCCTAGGGTGGGGCATTTCAAGATGAGGGTGAGCAGGGAAAGATTGAAAAAAGAGATGAGGGGCAACTTTTTTACACAGAGAGTGGGTCACGTGTGGAATGAGCTTCAGCAGGAAGTGCTGGATGCTGGCACAGTAAAAAGGCATTTGGATAATTGCATGAATAAGGAATGTTTGGAGGGATATGGGCTCAGAAACAAGCAGGTTCGACTAGTTTAATTTGGGATTATGGTCAGCATGGACTGGTTGGACCGAAGGGTCTGTTTCCATGCTGTATATTTTTGTCCTATCAAAAATCATTCCCCACCTATCAATCCTGTGGAGATTGGCATCTATGGAAGCTTTCCCCAAAGGTGACCTTTAAAACAGTTTACCATGCAGCTCTGGTTGAACAACAGGAGCACAAATCAATTGCTGCAAAAAGATTTGAGAAAAATGGGCATTACCATGTACTACATAAGTCCTAGAGAATTGAGTATCTATACTTGTCTGAGAGTATCATAAAGAGAGATTGGATAGTGCCTATCTAGAATTTTAGCTCTTGTTAGATTAGTGTCACAAAATTGTTTGGTCTCTTGTCTCTAAATTTCTTGTCCTGTGCTTGGGCAGTTCAAATTCTTGGGCAACCTCATTAAAGTTACAAGTTGGATATAAGTGGGATGGCCAGTGAGTCTAGAAACAGGAGACACAGTATCAGAACGAAGGGCATGCCATTTGAGACTGAGATGAGGAGGAACTTCTTAACTCAGAAGGAGGCGGATCTTTGAGATTCTTTACTGCAGAGGTTACTATAAGTTAGCACAAGTGGGCAGCTTTGCTCAATAGATCCAAGAGATGCAATTTACAAAAGGTAAAGCCGCCATAGTCTTACCGAATCATAAGGCCGCTTTCTTATTCAAGACAGAGACCACAGCTGGTGGTTTAATTTGAGTGTCACCATGCGTCAGATAAGGGGAGAGGTTGAGATGGCGAATCTTTCATGGTAACCTCACCCAGTGTGGGGATCAAGGAAGAGGGGCAGAGGAAAGCCAATGTTACTTTGCATCTACTTCATTGTGAGCGGCCACAACAGATTTCCCTGTACAGTCCCATAATTTGCCCTCTTACCTCCCATCCCAGGCAGACCTTCCTAAAGCATGGTTTGTCTCAAGTTTCTTTTGTGAGTCCCAGCTGTGTCCCTGCTCATTTGACTGACTGACAGATGCCTGGTGTGTTCTCATGGCTGGTCTGTAGTTAATCATTGGGTCGAATCCCAGTCTGAGTCAGACTATGCTCACTTTATCAGATCATTGGAATGATACTGTCCAGATCACCATCACTTTGATAGTAAGTCTGTAACACAGTTTCATTATTACGGAATGAATTGCTGGCAGGTTATGCTGCTGTACATCGTCCTTCTAGATGTGTTTTTAATCAGTCTGTTCAGAGGTGTTATGACACACCTCTGAAACAGCTGGGACTTAAATCTGGGCCTCCTGGATTAGAGGTAGGGATGTTTCCACTGCACCATAAGAGTCATCAATCCATCCTCTACAATGAGGCTGAGGGCCTGATCGATTAAAAGTAATAGAGGATTAACTCTCCTGGTGATTCTCAACAGGAAGATGCATTTGTCTGAACAACAAGATATAGTTTATTGCATGATAAAAGATGGTACTAGATTAAGTAAATTACTTAGACATCATGACTATCAGGAGCTGGAGATGGCATGTCTAACCTCATCAGGATCTGGAACTTGCTCCTTGATTCTGCATCAAATTACATGGAGCCTAATGCAGTCCGCAACATTTACCCTTTCAGAACCATTACCCTATTCAACACACACCTCTCACACACTTGAATGAAATTCATTTTTCTCTGAATTTTAATGTCTACATTAAACAATTTAAAAGTAATGGTTTAATGGTCTCATGAACAGGGTAGCACTTCAGGTGACTGGGTACTTGTTCAGCTAGTTTATTCTCTGAGTGGAGGGGCATTAAACCTGCATGATCTGTCACCTGTTTCCTTGCCTTAGCTTTGAACAGGAGTGAGGAGTTCGCTTCACATCCAGGACTGTGCCCGACAGAAGGAAAGGCGACGGCAAACCAGACCTGCCGATGGGACATCGATTGTCCAGGCCTGCAGAAATGCTGCAACATCAGTGGGGAATTAGTGTGTGTCTCACCGATTCCAGCAGGTAATGCATCGGAACTGATAAACAACACTTGTTTCTTCCCTTTGGTATGTTTTTCTCTCTTGCTTTCAGTACCGTGTCGAACTTTGGGGTCACTGAGCAACATGTGGAAACATGAGAACGATTTAAGGTAAGGACCACTCTAACAACGAATGGAGTGGGTACAATGCAGTCAGGTACCACTCAGGCAGTTCTATCAGTGCAATGATCTGGAATCCCTAATCTGAAGGGGCAATGGAAACAGATTCAATTGATCTTTGGTTTGATTTATTAAAGTAATGTGGTTGAAATAAGTCAATGACTCGGTGTCTGAAATGCTAATATCGTAAGGAGCAATCGCCAAGTGTTTATAACAGTAGCATGAAAAACACTGGCTTGAAAATAGGAGCGAAAACAAAATTGTTGTCAATATGAAAATGGATTGAGAAAACCATCAGACTTATGTTTATGAAGGGGTTTCTCACTTTGGTTGCTGTCGGCATTTACCTGTCGCGTGTGTAGTTGCATGTGCACAAGAAGGTGATTGTGTCATTTTTTGGTCTTTTAATAGTGGGTGAAGGATACTTCAATTTGCTGATTGAAGTGAAGCAGGAGTTTGAGCAGAATGAATTGGATCTTATGAATCACCTAAAGTTCTTGCACTCAGTGGTACGTCAATTATTTATCCACCAATTATCAGTTATCTTAATATTTATTTATGTATAAATAATTATTGTTTCACTCTGAGTATGACCACATGCAATTTTGAAGGAAAATTCAGATGTTGCCATTTGTTGCTGTGAATATTGCTGGCAAATACTAACGCTTTTGTGGTCATTATGACCACGAAAATCTGGGCTGTTCTGATATGCAGTGGGAATTTCCAGTTTTCTGTTGCAGTCATTGTACTTTGTGCTGTGTGCTACAATGTTAAGTAATGTCACTGCCCTAGTAATTGAGATCCCAGTGGTCCAAGGAACATGGGGTTGAAATCCCACCAAACAGCGAGTGGTATTTAAGTTCTAGTCTGAAAGGGGACGTTGAACGATCAAAGGGTCTCTTGCCACCTAAGTCAGTTTCCAATCATCAAAGGTTTATTTTAGACCAGTGGGCCGCAAGCTGCTGGGAAACTCCAGGCAACATCTTCACTGGATAAAGGAAAACTTACAGGTTTTGTACATTTTCTTTTAGCACACTGTGGGGGGCACAAACCAATCAAATATCGATTCAACACTGTACTCATCCAATCAGGCTCATCATGTGACTGCGATCAGCCCATAGATAGCTTGAAGGCATCCTATGATCTCATGATGTTCACCAGACCCCTCCCCCACCTTATCAATTATCTTTGGGCCTGTACATCTTAAACAACCACATTCCAGTAAGCACTCTGACTGCTGAGGCGAGGGAACCTCTTCTACCTGCCTTCCACTGACTATCCCCAGAAATGCAGTTAAATCCCATTAGGCTTTAAATCCCATGATACCTGGCACATGGCTACACTTTGCTGTACAGTACAATGTGTTGCTATGGGTAGCTGTTTCTTCCAGGGTTGCCCCAACAGTTCCTAAATGCGGAATCTGAAACGGGTTAAGATCATCACCAATTGCTGAGGTGGTCTACTCAGGCCGACATGTGACTTCACATTCCCAGCATTTGGTGACCTCTGACTGCCCAGCAAGCTGCTCAGGTCACAGGCAATTAGGGTTGGGCCTTGTTTGTGATGCCCACATCCCATCAAAGAACAAAAAGGGAAAATGAACTCAGAATGGCTCCTGGAATGAAGGCTAAAGCTATTCGAGTCTTACCCTACAAAGCTGAGGACAGAATTTAAGATGGGATTTAAGTGTTGTCCTCCAGGAGTATTACACTGCTGTGGGGGATCTTTATAGAGTCATAGAGTTATTGAGCATGGAAACAGACCTTTTGATGCAACATGTCTATGCTAACCAGATATCCGAAATTAATCTCGTCTCATTCACCAGCATTTGGCCCATATCACTCTAAACCCTTCCTATTCATATATCCATCCAGATGCTTTTAAAATGTTGCAATTGTACCAGCCTCCACCACCTCCTCTGGCAGCTCATTCCATACACAGACTACCCTCTGTGTGAAAACGTTGCCCCTCAGGTCCCTTTTAAATCTTTCTCCTCTCACCTTAAGTCTATGCCCTCTAGTTTTGTACTCTCTACCCTGGAGAAAAGACCTTGTCTATTCACCCCACCCATGCCCCTCATGATTTTATAGACTTCTATAATGTCACCCCTCAGCCTCTAATGCTCTGGGGAAAATAGCAGCAGCTGATTCAGCCTTTCCTATAGCTCAAACCCTCCAACCCTGGAAACATTCTTGTAGATCTTTTCTGAACCCTTTCCACTTTCCCAACATCTTTCCTATAGCAGGGAGACCAGAATATACTGTGGTATTGCAATCTGATGAGCTGGTACACCATCTGCTGACTTACACTGTTATAAAAGATACTATACTGGAGTAGTTTTTTAGCAAATGTTTATTTCTCAATCACTGAACTAAATTACATAGCCATTTTATCTCAGTGCTGTTGGTGGGAGTTACTGTGTGCAATTGGTTTCAGTGTTTATGAAATAACACCACTGCTTACACGTCAAAAAGGCTTCACTGGCTGTAAAACACTTTGAAGTCCCAAGATTGTGAAGGACACGATAAAAATGCAAGTTCTTTCTTATTTCTGTCTCTACTGAGTTTGAGATGTATCAGAGGACAGCAAAATCTGTTTACATGAAAACACATGAATTGCTAATAGGAGTATGGCATTCAGCCTTTCAAATTGCCATACAGTAAGATCATGACTGATCTCTTTGTGTTCTGGCAAAATACAGTCAATGCTGGCAATCTGTCATAAAAAAAGTGCTGGATAAAATCAGCAGGTCTGGCAGCATCTGTGAAGAGAGAAACAGTATTAACATTTTAAATCTGAAATGACCCTTCTTCATCGTTACAAATGCTTTTGGCTGCACATAACATCTCCCTCCCTCTCCTGACACTAATTCCTTTTTGCATCTCACTTTCATGTCTTCCTGTGCCCGGTGTTATGGTCAGTTATTTCTTTCACCCTGCAGCTCTCACTCTAATCCCTAGGAGCAGAAAGAAACTCCAGCTTGTTAGAAAATTGAAAAGGCTGGTACTCCTGCTCTCTGGGTTGCCTTGCCTGCCTCAGTCACAGTCATATCTGCCTATCCCTGATCGCAGACCAAATCATAAGACCTTATCCTAGGGTGTGGGGTGCACCCTTGTCTTGAAAGTCTTGGTGCAAAGCACCTGAGTAGCTTTCCCCCCCTCTCATGTGTTACAATGTGTATAGCTTGCCCTCTGGCTCATTAATTCTGAGAAAGAGCTGTTTTAGCTCAAACTCTTACGGCAAATATCATCGTCTTGGATCATACTGGTTTCCAGGAGCTCTCACATGCTGCATCTGTGACACATCATCTGAGCTGCCATGTGGAATGCTTTGTGATTAGTTAACGACTTAAATAATAAGCAAGTTAATGTTTTGCTTTCCATTTCTGTATCTTATGAACATGTTCCTGTACTATTTTAACCATTAGGAATAGCGTAGACCTGATCCATTTACCAAATAGTCACCAAAGAGTTGTGGTAGAGTAAGAGCCAAATCCCCATTGGTGAAAAAGGGGAAGGAACAAAGCAAAAGACCACCCACTTCCCGTCTTCATTTAACTGCCTTACTCTTCCAAATACAGCAACTGCTGGAGCCTAGTTCCCATTGGAATGTTTTCCCAGTGGGAACTTTAAGGGTTTCCATGCACTAGATAATGCAAGTGATTAATTGAGCAGTGATAGCTCATGAGAAGTGTTGTCAATAATATTGTGGTCTGTTGCTGAAAGTCGCTGAGTTGCCTCCAAGACCCGAATGATGGTGAACAGGTTAATCAGTTGTTCTTGAATAATTATCTGTGACTTTACATTGCCACCTCTGCTTTCACTGCAGCTGGTTGATGCTCTGCATTCATTGAACTCCTCCATGTATCATATCTACACCCAACGAGATGGAGAGGACAAAATTGTGTCAAAACTATTGCTGGGTACCAGACCTCCGACAAGACTGAGCAATATATTAAAAGAACTGCAACAGCTTTTAATAACCTCTGCAGACGTTTGTCACTTGGAAACCAAAGGTATGTTTTAACTTTTGTATACATTGGTGACACAATGGCCTAGCTGTACTATTGCTAGACTATTAATCCAGAACCCCAGGTGGGGACCTGGGTTTGAAGCCTGGTACAACGTGACTATTGAATTAAAAAAAAGCTGGAGCATAATGATGACCATGAAATCATTATTGATTGTTGATCATTGTTGGAAAATCCTATATTAATGTGCTGTCTTAACTGTTGTCTTTTCCTGGTTTGGACTACATGTGACTCCAGACCAGAGCAATGTGGTTGAAACTTAACTGTCTTCTGGTCAATTAGGGATGGACAATAGACACTGGCTGATCCAGTGACACCCACATCCCATCAACAAATGAAGAATAATGTTAGTTGGTATGAAATTATTGCTTGGAATTTTATGTCAGTTTTGGCTGGGTAGGGATATGAAATTAGGGGGAATGGGAGGTAGTGTCACATCTGTTGCCTTGCTATCTCCACTGGCAGGTAGATGGCACATGGTACACCTAGGCCAACTGACATTTTAAAGTGTTCAAGATACAACAAATCATTGGCCTCATCCCATCACCAATGGTAGCTAGGCTTGTTTCCAACTGAAAAGGCATCCTCTACCTTGGAAACCATGTTTTCATTTTACATTGCACAGGTAATGTACAGCCTGACAGCACCCCCTTTGGATCTGGGTGGGGAACGTTGGTAGGGATTTGTTGGGGTGATGCAGTCCTGATTTGGTCTATGGCAAGTTCCCCTAGTGGCAAGGGCACTTTGGTTTGAGAACCCACCTTTCCTTCTAGAAAGACTACCATCCCATACATGGCTAGGACCTGGTTAGCTCTGTGACTACTAACCCCACTGAACAATTTTGCGTTGCTGGTCCAGAGACCGCTGCAGTTCCAGGTGTGGCCACTACTCCCAGTGGTGTTGTTGAGAATGAAGAGCAGCCAGCCCTGTGATTGGCCAGCAGCTATTGGAGGGGAGATATCCTGCCTTCATTAGATGGGAACTGCAACTGCCAGACATTAATTGCCTCTGCAATGTAAAATTGTGCAAAGTGCTCATGAAACGATCTGGGAGCTGTGCCGTACTGGCTTACTTCCAACCACTGAAAATGGGATTTCTGGAACAGATGGGAATCCTATAAGAGTTCCTCAGGAGAAAGAGAGAGAGGGAGAGAGGAAGAGAGAGAGAGATAGAGAAAGAAAGAAGCCTTTATTTGTTATTTCTACCATATACAACTGATACAGCAAAAATGAGACAGTGCTCCTCCAAGACTGAGAATTCTACATTGACAGCACAGACTACACAATTGTACACAGCATAAAGTGCATATGAGGTGTAAATCACGCGAGTTACAGTGTAATAGAAGAATGATAAATAATAGACATATTTCTAGCAGCAATTCGAAGCTGTGCAAAGAATTTCAGATGGGAAATAGTGTTAAGGAGCCTGATGGCTTTAGATTAGATTACTTTACAGTGTGGAAACAGACCCTTCGGCCCAACAAGTCCACACCGACCCACCGAAGCGCAACCCACCCATACCCCTACATTTACCCCTTACCTAACACTACGGACAACTTAGCATGGCCAATTCACCTGATCTGCACATCTTTGGACTGTGGGAGGAAACCAGAGCACCCGGAGGAAACCCACGCAGACACAGGGAGAATGTGCAAACTCCACACAGTCAGTTGCCTGAGGCGGGAATTGAACCCGGGTCTCTGGCGCTGTGAGGCAGCAGTGCTAACCACTGTGCCACCGTGCCGCCCACTAATGAAATCTGGGCATTGCTGGCCGAGCTTGCATTTATTCTTTATCTCTAATTGCTCAGACAGCAGTTAAGGGTCAACCATGTTACTGTGGTCCTTGAGTCACATGTAGACCAGAGAAGGTATGACTGAAGTTTCTTCCCTAAAGGGTATTAATGAACCAAATGGCTTTTACAACAATTGGCAGTGGTCATCATGAGAATCTTATTTCCAGAATTTTGTTGAATTCAAATTCCAACCCTGGAATTCATGGAATCCATGAGGTGTGGACGCAGGCCTTTTGGCCCATTGATTCTACACCACCCCTCCGAACAGCATCCTACCTAGATGTACCCTACCTATCCTATCCTTGTAATGCTACATTTCTCATGGCTAACCCACCTAGCCTGCACATCCATGGACACTGTGGGGAATTTAGCACGACCGCTCCACCGAACCTGCACATCTTTGGACTGTGGGAGGAAACCGGAGCACCTGGAGGAAACCCACGCAGACACATGGAGAATGTGCAAACTCCACACAGACAGTCGTCCGAGGCTGGAATTAAACCCAAGTCCCTGTGAGGCAGCACAAGCTAACCACTAAATGATCGTGCTGCCCCTATGGTAGAATGGTAGGATTTGAACCCAGATCCCCAGACCATTACCTTGGTTTTTATGTTAATAGTCCACTGGTAATACTAATAGGCCTTTGCCTCCGGCCTACATTATGAGGAAATCTAGCGGCTAAAAATTTGCATTTTTACAATTATCAGTGGAACAGGAGGAGACAAGTCAACCTCCTGGAGCAGCTCCACCATTCAATTAGAATTTGACTGATGCTTTAGTGAATTTGATCTACCAACCTTGGTTTCATACTTTATTAATAATTTCACCAAATAAAAATCCACCAATTTCAGTTCTGAAATTTCCAATTATCCCTTAACATCACAACTTTCCAGGAAGAAAGTTTTATGTTGTCACACCCCTTTCTCCGGAAAAACCTCCAATCAGGTAATGGGTTCAGATGGTAGGGAGAAAGCAAAATATAAAATGCTTTTCTATGAGCAGTTCCTCAAGATGTTGGGAAAGATTTATCCAGTTTTAATGAATGCCAAGGAATAATGAAATGATCTTTCTCAAATCTATCCTCAAATGCCTTTCCCTTTCTCATCAAATTAAAATGTTGTTCTCTCCCAGATGTCAATGAATGTGAATATCCGGAATTGAATTCCTGTTCTCAGAAAGCAATCTGTTCAAATGTTGATGGGTCTCATAACTGCACATGTCAGAATGGCTTCACGGATAGAGATCCTTCCAGACAAGGCAGAGACTGCAGAGGTAATGATCCAGCTAAGATTGAAGTCAGGATGGAAGTTCTTTTATTTCTCTTTGGTCTGTTGGAGAATGCTGCATTTCCTCTTTCAAATATCCCAACATGAGATTTCTAGCGTGCCACGGAGAATGGGCACGGGTGTGATTTGAAGGGGACTGGATTCCAGTCTTTAATGGGTGTGAGGATGTCTTGAGTCTGCCACATCTCCAGTCAAGAGGCTGTTTAGCTGGTGGTAGTGAATAAAATAAAAGCCACACTGGATCAGTTTCAGATTTCAATCAACAATTATGGGTAACGCCGTGTTTGGGAAAGGTGGGTGAGGCTGAACCTGCTATCAACACAGCGGGGGAGTCATCATAGCTCATGTACGAGGTGGTCAACATGTTTAAAAATACGTTCAGCTGCTTGGGACACAGATGCTAAGAGGCATCTATTTCTCACCAATGAGAGGGATGTGCATTGGACCACTGGCATCAATTGGGCACTGAGGGTTGAGTCAACAAATAACTGGCAGTGACTACAAATGAGAACAGGTCTCACTGATATTGGGAAGATCAGGAAAGAGGAGCCTCAGTAGAAGTATTCTCGTGCTTAGTTGGAGGCTACAGGAACAATGAGAGGAACTGCCAGGAATGTGACCTTGTGTGACAGTATGAATGTGACAGTTGGTAAGAGTGGAGAATTCACCCTGTAACTAGTGGTATGCTACAGGCATCAGGGTTGGGGTCACAATCATTTAAATATTGCATATTATATTGCATATTGGACTCAGATGAGCAAAGTGAATATACTTTCGCCAACTTTGTGAATGAAATGCAAATAAGTGGGAAGGCAAGTAATGAGGATGACACAAAGAGTCTGCAGAAGGATATACTGTAGACAGGTTAAGTGAGTAGGCAAAATGTTGACAGATGGAATATAATGTGGGGAACTGTGAGGTTATGCACTTTGGCAGGAGGAATGGAAGAGCAGAATATTATTTGAATAGAGAAAGATGCAGAAAGCTATGGAACAAAGGGATTTGCCAGACTCGAGAGTGTGGTGCTGGATTAGCCAGACCTTGCCCATGAATCAAAAAAGGCTAGCATACAGTTTCAGCAAGTAATAGGGAAGGCGAATGGAATATTAGCCTTTATTTCAAAGGGAATGAGTATAAAAGTTGGGGGTGACATGGTAGCACAGTGGTTAGCAGAGCTGCCTCACGGTGTCAGCAACTTGGGTTTGATTCTAGCCTCGGGCAATTGTCCATGTGGTGTTTGCATGTTCTTCCTGTGTCTGTGTGAGTTTCTCCAGGTGCTCCAGTTTCCTCCCATAGTCCAAAGATGTGCAGGTTAGGTGGATTGGCCATGGGAAATTGTCCATAGTGGCCAGGGATGTGTCGGCTCGGTGAGTTAGACATGGAACCAAAGAGTTACAGCGATAAGGTAGGGGATGGGTATGGGTGGAATGCTCTTCGAACGGTCAGTGTGGACTTGATGGACAGAATGACCAGTCTCCACAACAATGGGAATCTATTACAGTAAGATCATGCTAAAACAACATTCTTAGATGATTTGACAGGTCAGATATGGAAATGTTGTGTCCTCTTGTGGGACTGTCTAGGACTAGGGGGCATAATCTCAGAATAAGGATTTTAAGACAGAGAAGAGAAGGAATTTCTTCATTCAGAGGGTTCTGAATCTGTGGAATTCTTTACTGCAGAGGGTCATAGATACTGTGTCATTAAGTATATTCAAGGTTGAAAAAGACAGATTTTTAATTGGTAAGGAAATTGAGAACTATGGGAAAAGGCAGGAAAGTGGAGTTGACGATTATCAGATCACTCATTGACTGGTGGAGAAGGCTCAATGGGCTGACCAACCTCTGCTCTTAGGTCATCTGATCTTTGAGTGAAGAAATTCTATATGGCCTGCAGCCTATTCTGGGACTTTGTCACCTGGATCTTGATCCTGCAGCCATGGGAATCATCCTTCCTGCATTGATCCTGCCAGGCTGTTGAAGAACTTTGTACGTTTGAATGAGATTACCTCTCAATCTGATCAACTCCAGAGAAGAAAGGCCTCTCAGTCTCCATTGGGCAATTAGCATCAATAAGGCAACTTGAATGTAGTATAGGCTCCATGGCACTTCACAGAATAGCCATCAAACAACACATGACACACAGCCAATTAGTGGGACATTACATTCAAGAAGGAATTGCTTTTAAATAGTGCCTTAGGAGCAAAGGCTACAGTCAGACAGCAAGGTTTAGGGAGGGAATTCTAGAGTTCAGGGACCTGGCATTTGAAGATGGGCAAGAGGTAAAAATTGGAAGAACGTAGGGAAGTTGTAGGGCTGGAGAAATGGAGATGAGGGCATAGACAGATCCGAAATCAAGGATATAAATGTTAAAACTGCGGTGTTTCCAGATCTGGTGCGAATGTTGCTCAGTGAGTGCAAGGGGTGATGGGTAGACTTGTATTGGTATGATTCAGGCTATGGGTAGATGAAGTTGATTTAGCTTTTGGCTGGGAAATTCTGGATCAATTTAAGTTTATGGAGAAAGCAAAGGGAAAGGCCAATCAGAAGTCTTTTGGAATAATTAGGCTTAGAGCTAGCAAGAGCTAGTTTGGAATGTCACCAGGAGATGTCCTGAGGCACGAGACTGGCACTGGATAGGGAAATAAGCATTCTTCGTGATGGAATGTAAAGGTGTTCGGCAGTTCAGCATGGGCGAGGAAGAATGCCTTGCATTATCTAGCTTTTTCATGATTTCAGAATGTCACAAAGCAGTTTCCAACCAGTGACAGAAACAGGAATTGCTGGAAAAGCTCAGCAGGTCTTTCAGCATCTGTGAGGCAAAGGGTCACCAGACCCAAAACATTAACTCTGATTTCTCTTCACAGATGCTGCCTGACCTGCTGAGCTTTTCCAGCACCACTCTAATCTAGACTCTGGTTTCCAACATCTGTAATGCTTGTTTTTACCTTCGGTCCAACTGCTCCATGCTGACCAGATATTCTAAATTAATCTAGTCCCATTTGCCAGCATTTGACCCATAGCCCTCTAAACCCTTCCTATTCATATACTCGTCTAGATGCCTTTTAATTATTGTATTTGTACCAACCTCCACCTCTTCCTTTGGTAGCTCATTCCATACACGCACCTCCCTCTGCATGAAAATGTTGCCCCTTAGGTCCCTTTTAAATCTTTCTCCTCTCACCTTAAATCTATGCCCTCTAGGTTTGGAGTCCCCCACCCTGGGGAAAAGATTTTGTCTATTTTCTCTAACCATGTCCTTCATGTTGTTATAAACATCTATAAGGAAACCCCTCAACCTCCAAGACTTCAGGCAAAATAGCCTCAACCTATTCAGTCTCTCCCCATAGCTTAAGCCCTCCAACCCTGGCAATATTCTTGTAAATCTTTTCTGAACCCTTTCAACATCCTTCTGATAGGAGGGAGACCAGAATTGCACACTGTATTCCAAAAGTGGCCTAACTAATGTCTTGTACAGCCACAACATGACCTCCCAACTCCTACACGCAAGGCTCTGACCAATAAAGTCAAGCATACCAAATGTCTTCTTCACTATCCTATCTCCACTTTCAAGGAACTATGAAACAGCACTCTAAGGTCTATTTGTTCAGCAACACTCCCAGGAACTTAGCTGTAAGAGTATAAGTCCCGCCTGGATTTGCCTTTCCAAAATTCAGCACCTCACATTTATCTGAATTAAAATCAGCCACTCCCTGGTCCAATGGCCCATCTGATCAAGATCTCGTTGTATTCTAAGGTAACCTTCTTCATTGTCCACTGCACCTCCAATGTTGATGTCATCTGCAAACTTACTAACTATACCTCCCATCTTCACATCCAAATCATTTACATAAATGACAAAAAAGCAGTGGACCCAGCGCCGATCCTTATGCCACAATCGGGGTCACAGGCCTCCAGCCTGAAAAGCAACCCTCCAACACCACCCTGTCTTCTGCTGGATCTGTTCACCGTAAATTTCAAATGATCTTTTTGACAACTATCATTGTTTTTTTTTCCAACAGAAGTGACCTCTACTGCTTCAATTCCTACATCAAACTCAGGACAGCTGAGCAAAGTCATTTCAACAAGCACTGAACTGGAAAGCAACTCATCACTTGAAAGGAAATTATGCTGTATGTATTCTTTACTTGATTCAAATGCTGGAGATCTGAAACAAGGACAGAAATTGCAGGAGAAACTCAGCAGAATCGAAGAAACACCCAAAATGTTAACTGTTTTCTCTTTGCAGATGCTGCCAGACCTGCTGAGTTTCTCCAGCAATTTCTGTTTTTGTTTGTTTGTGCCCTTTCCTCCAGTTTGTTTGGGCATGTGTAGGTATTTGGGATTTAAACAGAACCAATAATTTGCATACTCATCAACCTGTGTCACTTAAAGAGCCAGTACAGACATCATGGGCCAAATGGCCTTCTTCTGTGCTGTAACACTCGATAATTCTGTTTTGGAGTTTTCCCAGTAGCAGTATATTCCAACATTCGGAGCTGTCCTTTGTTAAACGACTGACTTAGCATGTTATGAAAGAGAAAATCTGTGTTCTTCCAAATCTGGCCTCTTGTACATCCTGATCATAGAATCATAGAATTCCTACAGAGTGGAAACAGGCCCTTCGGCCCAACAAGTTCTCACCGACTCTCGAAGAGTAACTCAGAAGACCCATTCCACTACCACTCTACATTTACCTCTAACTAATGCCATTAACCCACACATTCCTGAACAGTATGGGCAATTTACCATGGCCAATTTACCTCACCTGCACATCTTTGGATTGTGGGAAGAAACTGGAGGAAACCCGCGCAGACACGGGGAGAATATGCAAACTCCACACAGACAGTCACCCGCGGCTGGAATCCAACCCAGGTCTCTGGTGTTGTGAGGCAACAGCGCTAACCACTGAGCCACTGTGCCACCCTCTGTATCAATCCACCATGTGTGGCCATCACTTCAAACTACCAAAGTCCTCAGTTCTGAAATTTCTTTCACAAATCTCCCTATCTCCCTCTGCCTTTAAGCTGCTTCTGAAAACCAAGTTTGGCCATCATCCCTCATACCTGCATACATGGCTTGATGTCAAGATGTCAACTGTTTCGGAATGCAGTAGCCCACCTCCCCCCCCCCAACTCCCCCCCCCCCCACCACCGTACCCATGGGGGATATGTTCCAAGACCTACCGTGGAAGCCTGAAAGCCTGGGAAATATACCTTCCAGGCAGCCTCCTGGTCCCTGGTTCTGGAATGTTCCCTTTTATATGTCCTGGCCACGGTAAACTGTGGGTAAGTGAAACCACGGTAGCTGGACCATGGATAAGTGGGTCACCTCTACTTCCCCATGAAGTATTGAGGGTCTTCTGACTATATTGAGGTTGCTGATAAATGCAAATTATTGGTGCTTTGAAAACCCACAGAAGCCACATTTGTCTGTTATTGTGGCTATTTTTTGTTACTTCTTCAACACGCCATGTTACATTTATTTTTTTGAGATACCTATGCTGACTAGGTCAGATAAGTAACTTTTTTCTCCAAGTGTTTAGTAATTGTACTCTGTAAACAAAGTTAAAATCACACAACACCAGGTTATAGTCCAACAGATTTATTGAGAAGAACTCGCTTTCTGAGCACCGCTTCCTCTGAAGATGGAGGGGTGCTCCGAGAGCTAGTGCTTCCAACTAAATCTGTTGGACTATAACTTGGTGTTGTGCGATTTTTAACTTTGCCCACCCCAGTCCAACACCGGCAGCTCTGAAAACAATTGACTTTAATATCTTATTATCTGCAAATCGCAACTTCTTGTGGTTAATATATATCCGTATGTTATTATACTACATGCTAAACGTGAGTGAGGTCACCACACAATCAAAAGTTGCTAACCTAACTCATTTTCAACAGCTCCCTCTCCAGTTACAAACCTGGCAATTGCCAAACTCACCAGCAATAGCTTCCAGATCCTTTGGACAACAGTTACCAGCAAAAGGCAAATGGTTACTGTGCAGGTGCTGAGGGAAGCTGATGTTGTGAATGAAATAGAGACTAAGGAAGTGGATTGGACGGTCACCGGATTGGAACCCGGGGTTGTCTACACAGTGAAAATCCACTGGCGGTCCTGTGAAGACAGCTTCAGCAAGCAACTGAAGGTGAAAACAGGTAATGGCTTAGCCCTTGGACACTTTCACACTCACTCGCCAGAACGGCCTCCTCAGTTTGTCACAAAAACAATTCTGATTGGAATTGGACATTCCCGTGCCAGGTTTCTTTTTTAAATTCCTTCAGTTATCTTGGAAATATTGACTCTTGTTTGTGTAAGGTTTTGAGAGTCAAATGGTCCTCTTGTACCACATCCAAGATCTTCATCTCTGGTTCCATTAAACATAAGAACCAAAAAAAAAACAGAAGAACGAGGAGCAGGAGTTGGCCATCTGGCCCTTCGAGCCTGCTCCACCATTCAACAAGATCATGGCCTCCGCTCCACTTACTCACCCTCTCACCACAACCCTTAATTCCTTTACTGTTTAAAGCATTATCTATCTTAGCTTTAAAAACAATCAATAAGAAAGTCTCAACCACTTCACTGGGCAGGGAATCCCATAGATACACAACCCTCTGGGTGAAGAAGTTCCTTCTCAATTCAGATCTAAATCTGCACCCTCTAATTTTGAGTCTATGCCCTCTTGTCCTAGTTTCACCTATCAGTGGAAACATCCTCTCTACCTCTATCTTATCTATTCCCTTCATAATTTACCATGTTTCTGTAAGATCTCCCCTCATTCTTCGAAATTCCAATGACTATAATCCCAGACTACTCAGTCTCTCCCCATAAGCCAACCCCCTCAACTCTGGAATCAACCTAGTGAACCTCCTCTGCACCCCCTCCAGTGCCAGTACATCCTTTCTCTAGTAAGGAGACCAAAGCTGCACACAGCACTCCAGGTGTGGACTCACCAGCACCCTGTACAGCTGCAACATAACCTCTCTGCTTTTAAACTCAATCCCTTCAGCAATGAAGGGCAAAATTCCATTTGCCTTCCTAATTACCTGTTGTACTTGCAGGCCAACCCTCTGTGATTCATGCACAAGGACACTCAGGTCCCTCTGAACAGCAGCATGCTGCACCTTTTTACCATTCAAGTAATAATTGGCAATGGAATATAACCATGTCAGATTAGTTTCACTCCCAACAGATACTCCATTTATCAATTTCCCAGCTTGAATTATGGTGTCTCAGTTAGAGTCAGCAGTAGCTACACTAATATCATCAATCATATTGATGTATCTTTGCAGAAAACTACATTGCTGTTGGTGACTAGGAGTGATTTTACCTCTATCCTCCACTTGTTGCATTTTGCTGGAGAAATCATTCTGATTTTACAACTGGACGATACTGCAGCTTCAGTCATGATTCAGCGAGTCCTGTTCATTAGGCTCTGGGTATATAGCAACATAGAAAATAGGAGAAGGAATTGGCCATTCAGCCCTTTGAGCCCTGCTCCTCCGCTCGATGTGATTGTGGCTGACCATCTAGTTCAATCCCCTGCTTGCATTTTCTCACCATAGTCTTTGATTCCTATACCCCTTAGAATTACATCTGACTCCTTTGTGAAAACATCCAAAGTTTTGGCTTCAACGGCTTTCTGTGGCAGACAATTCCAGAAGTTCATCACTCTAGGGTTGAAGAAATTTCTTCTCATCACAGTCCTAAATGGCTCACCAGCATCCTTAACTTGTGACTTTTGTTTCTGGAGTCCCTATGTTTACCTGGTTTAGTCCTGTTCGAATTGTACTGGCTCCTATGAGATCCCTGAACAAATCCCTGATTTGTTCAGAGCAAAAACTAACTGCTTACTGTAAGTCCCATTCAACCTCCAGCTGGCATGAATGCAACGCAATACACCCTAGTCCAGACTGTTGCAGCACAGCCTTTTACAATGCCAGGTAGAATGGTGGGTTATCCAGGAGGCATTAAACAGTATTTAATCACAGGGGTAATTGTTACACCATTTTCCCTAAATAGTATTTCTCAATGTCTTTCAGCTGCGTTACTATTGGATGGACAGGCGAGGATCAAGAATTATAACTTCACTGAGAGTCTCAGCAACACCACTAGCAGCGAATTTAAGCTGTTTGCAAAGCTTTGGTACCGCGAGGTAAGGGTGCCTGACACAAGATACAACTGTAGCTTGAACACATGGTAGGAAAAGTGTATTCAGAGCTGTGGAGTGAGATCATTAAAACCGAAAGACCTGCGGATGCTGTAAATCAGAAACAAAAACACAAGTTGCTGGAAAAGCTCAGTAGGTCTGGCAGCATCTGTGAAGAGAAATCAGAGTTAACATTTCAGGTCAAGTGACCCTTCCTCACAACTTGGGTCACCAGGCCAGAAATGTTAACTCTGATTTCTCTTCGCACTTGCTGCCAGACCTGCTGAGCTTTTCCAGTAATTTGTGCTTTTGTTTGTGACTGAGACAACTCACTGTCAGATCTTATTATCTGGGATCTATTTTTTTTCCTTCTGGCTAGGAAAGTCCTATGTGAGGTGAGTCTGAGTACACTATGATTCAATGAAGGACCATGCTGTATAGTGGTCTCGTGGTTACAATGTAATATGATAATTCTGTATTGTGCTATTACTACACAGAACAGCAGTTCAGATGTTATTATTTTACTTTCCACCATCCAGGCGAGTCCGTAGGAATTAAAGGTTAATATCTTGAATATCTTTACAAATAAACTGAGAGAAATATCTTAAGAACATTCATATTCTCTTCTGCTTTTTGTAGACTATTGATTATCATATTTGAAAGATACTTGATTGGATAGGGTTAAAAATCACACGACACCAGGTTATAGTCCAACAGGTTTATTTGGAAGCTCTAGCTTTTGGAGTGCTGCTTCATCAGAAGGAGCAGCGCTCCAAAAGCTAGTGCTTCCAAATAAACCTGTTGGGCTATAACCTGGTGTTGTGTGATTTTTAACTTTGTCCACCCCAGTCCGACAGCGGCACCTCCAAATCATGATTGGATGGGAAACTGGAAATAGTAGGTCATGTGATGAAGCCTCCAGCAACTTGAGCCAGCAACCCTACTCACAGCGATAGTTTGAAACTTTGGATTTGAATGAAGTAAAATCTTGAAATAAAATGCTAACGTCAGTTAACGTACCTCATGGATTAACCATGAGACCTCACTGATGTTTAACCCAAATGTAAAATGGATTCTGCATGCACCAATATGATTGGCTCCCTGCTGACCTGCTTTTGAACCAGCTTTTCAATTTTATTAATGATCTACAGATGGTCTGAGAACATTTGAGAACTTAAAGTTGAGTCTGCTACCACTGAGGTATGGCCCCACACTTTGTGTGGCTCTGTCTAACAAGCAATAATCTACTTTTCTGATGTAATCAACACACCAGCAAAGCAGCTGTGAAGGAGAGTCACTCGAAATGCTAACTCTGTTTCTCTCCACAGATGCTGCCAGACCTGTTGAGTTTCTCCTGTGTTTTAGCAGGGCAGTATTTATCATTCATTCCTTTTTATGTCTTGGGACGTGTATCAGATAGAGTAGTCTTGGGGAATCAGCTCAACGTTTGCAAATTTTCTGCAGGGTTTAGTGTTGATTTCTGATGCGGTCCTACACATTACCAGGTCTGTTACATGACTAACTGGAGTGACAGGCTGGAAAGGAGATGGTAGGCAGTTGGTTTAACTGCACGCAGCTAGATCTGACTGGACCACATCTCAGGTCTTACAAGCATTTGCTAAAACTGCTCATTTCAAAGCTGAGTGCCAGCTTCTATTCTTTACGAACCTTCAGAAAACCCTATCTGCTGTCCCCTTCACTTTCACCCACATTAATACCTGTAAAGAGCTCCTTTGGCAATAAGATCAAATCCATTCAATCAGCTGTCCATGCTGCTTCCAACAGTCACATGGTGAAATTTCCTTTAAGATCTCCTGCCATCCTAAATGTGAATTTTTACTATTCTCCAATTTTTCTCTTATTTCCCTTCAGGTTCCACTGAGATCTCACCATGGTTGTGATATTCTCCTGCTTCTTGTGACCCAACCTTTCCTCTAATTCATGCATGTGGGATGTGCTCGTAGCTGGCTGGGTCAATGTTTATTTGCTCCCCACATGGTGGGGAGCTGCCTTCTTGAACTGCTACAGTCCAGGTGCTGAAGGTAGACCCACAATGCTGGTCGGGACTGAGTTCTGGGATTCTGACCCAGCAACACTAAACAATGGGAATATATTTCCCAGTCACGACGCTGAATGTCTTGGAGAGTGACTTTCAGTTGGCGCTGTTCGCATGCATCTGTTGCTCTAGAGGGCAGTTGTCGCGAGCTTTGAAGGACCTATTTGAAGATCTTTGATGGAGTTCAACCTGGATAATTGCGAGGTGATGCATTTTGGAAGGTCGAATTTGAAAGCTGAGTACAGGATTAAGGATAGGATTCTTGGCAGTGTGGAGGAACAGAGGGATCTTGGGGTGCAGGTACATAGATCCCTTAAAATGGCCACCCAAGTGGACAGGGTTGTTAAGAACGCATATGGTATTTTGGCTTTCATTAACAGGGGGATTGAGTTTAAGAGCCGTGCGATCTTGTTGCAGCTCTATAAAACTTTGGTTAGACCGCACTTGGAATACTGCGTCCAGTTCTGGTCGCCCTATTATAGGAAAGATGTGGATGCTTTGGAGCGGGTTCAGAGGAGGTTTACCAGGATGCTGCCTGGACTGGAGGGTTTTTCTTATGAAGAGAGGTTGACTGAGCTCGGATTTTTTTATTGGAGAAAAGGAGGAGGAGAGGGGACCTAATTGAGTATGCAAAATAATGAGAGGCATAGAGTCCATAGCCAGAGACTATTTCCCAGAGCAGAAATGACTAACATGAGGGTTCATAGTTTTAAGGTGATTGGAGGACAGTATAGAGGGGATGTCAGAAGTGGGTTCTTTACACAGAGAGTTGTGAGAGCATGGAATGCGTTGCCAGCAGCAGTTGTGGAAGCAAGGTGATTGGGGACATTTAAGAGACTACTGGACATGCATATGGTCACATAAATTTGAGGGTGCATAATGAGGATCAGTGGTCAGCACAACATCGTGGGCTGAAGGGCCTGTTCTGTGCTGAACTGTTCTATGTTCTGTGTTCTATGAATTTCCACCATACATCTAGTACACTGCTACAATCGAGTGTCGGTGGTGAAGGGAATGGATGTTTGTGGGTGTGGTGTCAATTAAGCAGGTTCAAGGTTCTTGCTGCTTCAGATATCTTGAAGTTTATTAACAATACTAATATTAATGTGACAATATTCCAGACTCACTGACAAACATGGTTAGTGTTTGTGATTGCTAATCCTGTGTATTACAGCATATAGCTGTCTGACTGATATTAGTTCACTGATTCCATGACACAGACAGACTGACTGAAGATGAGATGGATATTTTGATACTTGAAATACATGCAATGTGATGTCATGTTACTGTCTTTAGGTCTGGTCTGGATTTTATGCCACAAAATAACATCTCCCACTTTCCCCTTTTTTGTTGGATGCAGATAGATATATTGTCTCTCTCTATATATTCAGATGATCCCTTGATGAACAAATGATCTGACCAGACTTATAATGTACATGACCTGCTGATGTAGCTTCACTTGTGATTCTCTACGTGTCATCATGGGTGGATACCTATCATTTGTCAATCGCATGTATTTCTGACTTTTTCAACTGCCTCTGAACTTTGGAGGGAATCTTGGAAATTTCCTTTGTCCAGTGGTGCATTAGTGGTATATTCTTTGGATTTGATGGGAAGTGCTATTCTGAAGGATTTGATGGTTGCTAATAAGGCAATGACCAATAAGGCTGTTAGCTAACTTAAATTTCAATGGAATCATGTGCAGTACCTTTGCCTGTGAGTTGATTGATCATTTCATCCGGTACGGGATAAACTGAGGCCTGAGTATCCTGAAATTTACTTGAAGTTTAAATTTATCTGTAAAAATCTGAAGATGCTTGCCAAGATCTTTGTGATCATCATCAGAACTGCCAGAGGATTTTATTTTTATCTTTTCAGTGTCCAAAGTCAGAAGAGACTTGATTGTCTTTCTTTGACTTTTAATCTTTTTCTTATCACTTATCAGCTGATTCACAAAGTAAATATTGATTCTTTAAGTGATTGAGTTCTGATAGACAATTAATGGATTGCCAGTCTGTTGATAGATTTTTATTTTCCACCTTTTTTGCATGCTCTTACAGTTACTGTGTTAGAATTGATGTTAGACTGTAGTGATTTTCCTTTTTCAACTGGTTTAACTGGTTCTTAGCTCCTTTTCTCTTTTCTTATTATTAAATGTTATTGCCCCTTAAAAATCACAGGCTTATGCCTGTTTCTTAACATTTGTACCTAAAAGTAAACAGCAATAATATCATACACCTTTTTTACATTCTTGTGCCATTTTGGGAAAATAAAATGGTGGAATCGACCACATTTAGGCACAGATAAGGCTTTTAAATAGAGAAAACACATTTCTGGGGTCTTAAGCTGCATATTTCATTATAGAAATATCTTCTTACATTGAAGCTATTCCTTTGTCATCTTTTACACTGTCTTTTGAAAAACATCGTGTCAGTTGTTGTCGCCTTTTGTGCTTTTTTTGTTTCGTCTTAAAGAAGGAGACAGAATGCTTCACTGAAGGTTGTATAGCCTTTAATTATAGTTATATTCTCGTTTTGGTTGTAGTTGTAACTTTATCTCTGAGCTCAGACGTATTGATGGATTATGTATGGAAGGAAATCTTACACAACTGCCAGGCTGATGTCACCTTTTCACTCAGTTTTAACAACTGCTTGCTGCTGTTGAATAAATATCATCACTAGCTTTTAGTGCCCACCTGATGCTACCATGTCAGCCATTATTATGTGCTTTGTCATTTTCTCATCATTTGCTCATGTAACATATGCCACAAACGTTGGGTTTTTGTTGAGTTAGATATCTTGAAGTTTATTAGCATTGTTTATAATTCTATAATATCACAGACTTGCATTCAGTCTGGATTCTGTGCTTACTGTATTGCTGTACTTTACATGCATGTAACTGACCAACTGAAGACACTACATGGACTCAATGATACAGAGATACAGTAGATGAAGTGGGTACCTCAATATAGGAACATCAGGTGTTGTGATATCATGCGACTATATTAAAGATAGTCTATTCTGGAATCTATGCCTCAATGTAACACTTGGCTGGGACAGCACTCTCCTGCTTGCTTTTTTAATCATCTATTTACAACCAGAGTGTCACTTGCAGTAGATTACATTCTCACTCCGCTTTCATTATATCCAGCATCTCCCAAGGTTCTATCTTTAACCCTTACATCGATGTTTCACCGGTGAGATCATCTGAAGGTCCAGTGTTCGTTTTCACACATAAATACTGATAACACTGAACTCTCCCTCTCATCGCTTCATTCCTCCACTGTTGCTGAGTGATCAGACTGCTTATCCAAGGCCCAGTTAGGGGCAGTGTTGATGTAGCAATTATGTCACTGCACTAGCAATCCAGCAGATTCCCAAACACATCTGGGAACAAGAGTTCAACTCTCACCATGGCAGATGTCAAAGTTGTATTCAATGAAAATCTGGAGTTTAAAAGCTAGTCTTGATTCATTTGACTCACTAATGTCCTTTAGGGAAGGAATATCTGCTGGCCTTACCTTCTCTGGTCTACATGTGACTCCAGGCCCACAGTAATGTTCATGACTCTGAAATGTCCTGGAAAGCCATTCAGTTAAAGTGTAGTTAGAAATGAGCAATTAATTCTGGTCTAGCCAGTGATGAATGAATAAAATGAAAGCATCAGCTGAGCAGAAATGTCCCTCTACTACATATGGCAAAGGCATTGCCTTTTGAAACTTTGTTTAAACACTCTCCAAACTTTATTACCAACTGATTGACTCCATCCCACTCACCGGCAACAGTTCAAGCTCAAATGAATATGTTTGCAATCTTAGTGTCATACTTTACTCCCTAGATGAATAAGTTGTGGTTTGGTTAGTAGCACACCTGCTTCTGGACTGCAAGGTTCTGGGTTCAAATCCCACTCTAGGGCTTGAAGTAGATTTTCTTTTCACTTGTGGGACACGGTGGGTGACATGGTGGCTCAGTGGTTAGCACTGCATCCTCCTGTGTTCGATTCCAGCCTCGGGCGACTGTCTGTGTGGAGTTTGCATGTTCTCCCCGTGTCTGTGTGGGTTTCTACCATGAACTGCAGTTCCCTCTCACAGTCCAAAGATGTGCAGTTTAGATGGATTGGTTGTGCTAAATTACCCCATAGTATCCAGGGATGTGAAGGGTCAATGGGTTAGCCATGGGAAATGCAGTGTTACAGGGATAGGGTGGGGGGATGGGTCTGGGCGGGATGCTCTTTGGAGGGTTGGTGCGGACTCGATGGGCTGAATGGCCTGCTTCCACACTGTAGGGATTCCATGATCCCCTGGCTTGATGGTAATGGTTGAGAGGGTGATATGCTGGGCCATGGGGTTGTAAATTATGCTCAAGTACAATTCTGTTGCCTTTGATTACCCACAGCAACTTCATGAATGCACAGCCTTGAGTTACTATATCTGTTCAAAATCTATCCCATTTAGCACAATGATAGCACCACATACATGGTGGAGGCTATTCTTAATGTGAAGGCGGGACTTTGTCTCCACATAGCCTGTGCGGTGATCACTCTTACCTTCATGGGTAGATGTACCGACAGCAGATAGATTGGTAAGATTGAGGTCAAGTGTGCTTTTCCCTCTATTAGTACCCTCATCACCTAACCCAGACATGCTGACACTCTCTTATGATAGAGATGGAGCATTGCACTTTTTTGAATGAAGTATTAAACTCAGGCCCTGTCTGCTCGCCCAGGTGGTTATATAATAATCTGTTTCAGAAGACCATGGCAGTCACTATGGTGTTCTGGCCAATAATTATCCCTAAGTCAGCATCACAAAACTACAACAGATTATCTGGTCATTATCTCATTGCTGCTTTGTGTGAGTTTGATGTGTGCAAATTGGTTCCCGCATTTGCTATGACAGTGACTCCAGTTCAGAAAGTGTTTCAGTGGTCCTAAATTGCTTTGAGACATCTAGTGGCCATGAAAAGCACTGCATATAATATTTTCACTTTGCGGCAGTTGTTTTCAATGAAACAATTTATAGAATAGATTAGATTACCTACAGTGTGTAAATAGGCCCTTCGGCCCAGCAAGTCCACAATGACCCTCCGAAGACCAACCCACCCGGACACATTCACCTAACACTATGGATAATTTAGCGTGGCCAATTCATCTAACCTGCACATTTTTGGACTGTGGGAAGAAACCGGAGCACCCGAAGGAAACCCACACAGACACGAGGAGAATGTGCAACTTCCACACAGACAGTTGCCTGAGGCAGGAATTGAACCCAGGTCTTTAGTGCTGAGAGGCAGCAGTGCTAACCACTGTGCCACCCACCTTGAGACAAGTCAAAGTCAAACACCAGGTTATAGTCCAACAGGTTTATTTGGAAGCACTAGCTTTCGGAATGCTGCTCCTTCATCAGGTGGTTGTCCCTTCTTGATTTTTTTAACTATGTGTGACCCGCTCCAATACCCACTCCAAATCATGAAACAAATCAGATTTTACCATCGAAAACTAATGTAGAAACTGTAGTTAGGTTCTGTTTGATCTTTCTTAGTAGATACAAAATTAAAGCATCATACTTGGTATTTGAAGTATTTTACATTACTAAATTTCTCTGTTGGTAAATTAAATAATGTAAAATAAGTTTTAAAATATAAAAGAAACATAGAGAGATGCTAGATTTTTCCTTGCCTCCTGTTTGCCATTGCTGAACCTCTTAATTATCACACATCCCTGACCCTGAACCTTCTTAGCTGCACACCTTCCAGTTCATAGAGTCATTGAGATGTACAGCATGGAAATAGACCCTTCAGTCCAACCCGTCCATGCCGAACAGATATCCCAACCCAATCTAGTCCCACCTGCCAGCACCCGGCCCATATCCCTCCAAACCCTTCCTATTCATATACCCATCCAAATGCCTCTTAAATGTTGCAATTGTACCAGCCTCCACCACATCCTCTGGCAGCTCATTCCATACACGTACCACCCTCTGCGTGAAAAAGTTGCCCCTTAGGTCTCTTTTATATCTTTCCCGTCTCACCCTAAACCTATGCCCTCTAGTTCTGGACTCCCCAACCCCGGGGAAAAGACTTTGTCTATTTATCCTATCCATGCCCCTCGTAATTTTGTAAACCTCTATAAGGTCACCCCTTAGCCTCCGATGTTCCAGGGAAAACAGCCCCAGCCTCTTCAGTCTCTCCCTATAGATCAAATCCTCCAACCCTGGCAACATCCTTGTAAATCTTTTCTGAACCCTTTCAAGTTTCACAGCATCTTTCCGATAGGAAGGAGACCAGAATTGCATGCAATATTCCAACAGAGGCCTAACCAATGTCCCGTACAGCCGCAACATGACCTCCCAACTTCTGTACTCAATACTCTGACCAATAAAGGAAAGCATACCAAGTGCCTTCTTCACTATCCTATCTACCTGCGACTCCAGTATGAACCTGCTATGAACCTGCACTTCAAGGTCTCTTTGTTCAGCAACACTCCCTAGGACCTTACCATTAAGTGCATAAGTTCCACTAAGATTTACTTTCCCAGAATGCAGCACCTCATATTTACCTGAATTAAACTCCATCTGCCACTTCTCAGCCCATTGGCCCATCTGGTCCAGATCCTGTTGTAATCTGAGGTAATCCTCTTCGCTGTCCACTACATCTCCAATTTTGGTGTCATCTGCAAACTTACTAACTGTACCTCTTATGCACGCATCCAAATTATTTAAGTAAATGACAAAAATTAGAGGACCCAGCACCGATCCTTGTGGCACTCCACTGGTCACAGACCTTCAGTCTGAAAACAACCCTCCGCCACTACCCTCTGTCTTCTACCCTGGAGCCAGTTCTGTATTCAAATGGCTCGTTCTCCCTATATTCTGTGAGATCTAACCTTGCTAATCAGTCTCCCATGGGGAATCTTGTTGAGCGCCTTACTGAAGTCCATATAGATCACATCTACTGCTCTGTCCTCATCAATCCTCTTTGTTACTTCCTCAAAAAACTCAATCAAGTTTGTGAGACATGCACTAAGCCATGTTGACTATCCCTAACAAGTCCTTGCCTTTCCAAATACATGTACATCCTGTACCTCAGGATTCCCTCCAACAACTTGCCCGCCACTGAGGTCAGGCTCACTGGTCTTTAGTTCCCTGGCTTGTCTTTACCACCCTTCTTAAACAGTGGCATCACATTAGCCAACCTCCAGTCTTCCAGCACCTCATCTGTGTCTATCGAAGATACAAATATATCAGCAAGAGGCCCAGCAATAACTTCTCGAGCTTCCCATAGAGTTCTAGGGTACACCTGATCAGGTCCTGGGGATTTATCCACCTTTACCCATTTCAAGCCATGTTGTATGAAAGGAGAGAAGGTTAGCCCTCCCCTTATTAAGGATGGAAGGGTTCCTAGTGGCCTTACACAACACACAAATGTTTAAGGCATTGACATCTACTTAGTGGCATCTAACCATGGTTAGGCCAGTTCACTGCCATTCCTCTAATTGCAGTGGATCTTTTCTCTTGACAACTATCCTGTTCCCTCCATTTCCCACCCACAGCTTCCGCCTCCCAAACCCCTGTTGCGAGATGAGCAGCAAGAGACAGGACGGGGCTTGCAAGAGCTAGGCTGCAAGCCAGAAAGTCAGCAGAGAGTAGGAAACCCAGGGGAATGATAGAGTCTGCTCCATATTGCTGCAATTCGGGTTTACTGTATGTGGTCCCTGATCAGACTCGGTATGAAAAGACTTTAAAATGAAACTCTTGATAATTAAACATGAACCTGAAAAGGGACCCAATTCACTGACTAATGAAAAGTAGAATAACATAAAATGAGGCAACTGAAAACAGGGATTTACTGTATCAATGCAAGTCTTTCATCTTCTGGCCTCATTTCCAAGGCTATCATGAGCTAGCATACTCCCACCTCACTAACAATATCTGACCTGACCCCCTTATATGGCTTTGCTTTGTAGTATGTTTTGTAATACTCCTGTGATGGCCACTTGGAATAGGTTGTTTTATTAGAGATGTGAAATGAACGTAAGCTGTGGCTGTTTTTGTTGGAATCTGAATTCAACTTTTGTGGTATCATAAACACAGGCTACTCTTCTGTGAAATTGCTGACTCAGACGGGAAGTTAACACTGACATGTATAAAATCAAGCACAAAGTAGAAATTACTACTTACAAGAGATTATAACATTTTATTTTTCAGCTCGAAAACTCCCTCCCAACAGCAATCCATCAATTATACCAAAGTGGGAAAATTCTGGTCCGGATAAAATCTCTCAGCAATGGGAGCATTGTGGTAAACTTTGAAATCGTTATTGATCAAGGAGTTACACTGACTGTGTGGAATATATCCTCTGCTCTGATCTCCTCTCTTCACAATAGCTCTATCTTTGTGTACGATCGTAACAGCACCTCCATTTCAGGTAAGTGATTACTTCTGGATCTTTTATTCTTAAAGGTGGGAAAACTATCTAGTTAATATTTGCGTGTTGCTCTCTTGACTCTTCACCCACCTTTATTAACTTGAGCTCATCCAAACTCTGCTGCTTGTGCCATTACACTATCAATCCCATTTCCCCAAGTTCTATGCTCAGTGGCTCCCATCAGCTCCCATTCTGACAATACCACAGTTTTGAAACGTTCACCTTTGCTTACCAATCCATCCATAGCCTGGCCCCTCAATATCTCACTCATTCTTTCCAGTCCCACAACTCTGCCAGATTTCTGAGCTCTCCAACTCTGGCCTCTTGTGATTCTCCAATTTTCATTGTCTCACCCCTGGCATCTTGCCATCAACAACACAATGTTCTCACATTCCAGGATGAACAATCTTGGACTTGTCCCTCTCCCTTTTTCTCTCCTTTTGCTATGTCTTTCTCTGTCTATCTTTCTGAATTCAAATTGGTGGAATTTAAATTCGATAAATAAATCTTGATGATGAAGTTAGTCTCAGTAATGGTGGCTATCATTAGTTGTTGTAAAAACGCCTATGGTTCACTCATGCCAGTTAATGAATGAAATCTTCCATCCTTACTCGATCTAACCCACAAGGAACTCCAGGTCCCCAAGAGAAATTTGATTGACTCTTAACTGCCCTCTGAAATGGACAAGCCACTCAGTTCAAAGGCAATTATGGGTGGGCACCAAATATTGACCTTACAAACGATGTCCACATTAAACAAGCAATTTTCACTGAAATAATTTTCACTAAAGCAAGACACTGATTACCACTCAAATTGTAGTTAGTTGTCAGCCTTTAAAAAAAAATTGATCTTAGGGTATGTGCCTTGCTGGATAAAGCAGCCTGGTAGCTCAGTGGTTAGCACTGCTGCCTCACAGCACCAGGGGCCTGGGCTCAATTCAGCCTTGGATGGCTGCATCTCTTTCAGAGATCCCAATACTGTGCATTTGTGATCCAGTAAAAATATTCCTTAATGTTTTTAAACTTCATTGATAAAGCTGAAGGTGGGCTCATCACACAAAATCTATATTTTCAGGAAATGTCTTGTTCATTCCTGGCATGCCTGATTTTAAACACTTGAAACCTGGAAATAACTTTGCTCAGTTAAATCTGAAGCAATGCCCTAATGAGAGTTCTGATGACAGTCCAGCTAATCCACACAATGCAAGGAACAGGTTTTATGTCTTAATTATAAGCACCTCCTTGCAGACAGACAGTCACAGGGAGCAAACACCCAAAAGCAGTATCTAAAGACTATTTAAAGAGGACCAATGCACTGAATGTTCAGTTAATGAGGAGGTTGCAGTGAATGGTGTGCACGCGTGTGGCTGCCAACTACGTTAGATACAAAATTCACTGGAGTTGTAACCACGGGAATTCCATTTAATTATTTCTGAGTGTTTTCCCACTTTAGACATTGATGAATGTACCTCCCCTATTTACAACGACTGTTCACCTCATGCAATGTGTAAAAACATGGAAGGTTCGTACGTCTGCATCTGCAGTGAGCGTTACACAGATGTGAGCCCAACTTGGCCTGGCAGATTCTGTGAAGGTAAGACCTGATTTACTGGAACAAGTAGTTGAGAATTTAAGCAGGGTTTCTTTTGTGGATGTAAAATGAGAAATTTATGGGTGGCCCAAAGATCATGAAAGAAGGATTCTTTATTCCGCTTTAATCAGTTCTTTAAAAACATTGAGGGAAATTAAGGCTAAGCTAGAATAATAGGGTATAGGTTTGCATTTTGGATGAGGAATCCTTTGTCTGTCTGTCTGTCTCTCTATGAGGTCTATGCCCGATAACAACCCTCCCTTTGTCCAGAGAGGATCTGCAGGTATTCTCTAGCTCCAGCTCCCCTTGCTCAGTTCCCTTTCTCAGTTGCTGCTGGAGACACTTGTGGGATGCACAAGAATCTTAGGCATCACTCAGAAAATAATATACAAGCTACACTTAGATTAATCAGCAGGTCCCCTGCAATTCTTCAATTGAAGCCTGCCAGTATACCCAAGAAAAGCAAGCAATTTTGTCTTGCTTGCCTCTTTAGGTTTGTGGAGGTTGCAAAAGGTACCAATGTGACAACCCTCTTTCCTGACATCGTCATAGACTAATAGAAGTATATGTCACAGAAAGAGGCCCTTCAGCCTATCTCACATGTGCTATCTCTTTGATTTGATTTGATTTGATTTATTATTGTCACATATACTGTGACACAGTGAAAAATATTGTTTTTCATGTCAAACAGACAAATCATAAGTACATCAGGATAATAGAACAGAATGCAGAATAGAGGGTTACAGCTACAGAGAAGATGCAGAGAAAGATCAACACTAAAATACGTGAGAAAAACTGAAAGAACTGCGGATGCTGTAAATCAGAAACAAAGACAGAAATTGCTGGAAAAGCTCAGCAGATCTGGCAGTATCTGTGGAGTGAAATCAGAGTTAATGTTTTGGGTCATGTGATTCTCAGAATTAAAATGTAAGAGGTCCATTCATAATTCTAATAATGAAGGGAAGAAGCTGTTCTTAAATCTACTGGCACATGTTTTCAAACTTTTATATTTCCTGCCCGATGGAAGACGGTGGACGAGAGTATAACTGGGGTGGGAGGGGTCTTTGATTATGGAGGCTGCTTTTCCAAGGGATCGGCAAGTGGAGACAGAGTGAAGAGTTATCCACTGATAAACTCACCTCCCTGCTCTTTTTCCCAGTCATTATAAAGAAATTTGGACAATCTGGTGGGTGGATTCATGGCGAGCTCCTAGAAATTAAATTTTATTCACAATGTTTCACGTAATTTTCATTGAATCATCATAGAATCATATAATCCCTTCAGTGCGGAAACAGACCATTTGGCCCAACAAATCCACACTGATTTCTGAAGAGTAATCAACCCATAACCATTTCCCTAGCCTATTACTCTACATTTACTTCTAACTAATGCACCTAACCTACACATCCCATTCTGTTCAGGCCAAAGGGACCCTCACCCACCAGTCAGACGAATTCCCATTGGGTCTGTGGGGAACACCTGACAGAATCACCTGACAGGCCACTGTCATGGCTGCTGAACACTATGGATAATTTAGCATTGCCAATTCAGCTAACCTGCGTGTCTTTGGATTATGGGAGGAAACTGGAGCACCCAGAGGAAACTTACGCAGACAATGGGAGAATGTGCAAACTCCAAACAGACAGTAGCCTGAGGCTGAAATCAAACCCAGGTCCCTGATGCTGTGAGGCAGCAGTCCTAACCACCGTGCTGCCTTTTTGCAGCTTTTGCGGCCGGAATTCTCTTGGTCAAGCCTGAAATTTGGGTATTTTCAATAAAGTACTTTCACAGATTAATCCTAATCTCCTCCATGAGAACATTGAGTACTGAGGGACAGTTGGAGCTAATGAGGTGCAGTCTGTTGTGATGAGAAACATGGTGGCTGACCCAATAATCAGGGCAGAGGCTCCTGCCAAGTTGCAAAATCTCCCCCAGATTTAGTCAGAGGGCAGAAGGGACTGACATAGGATTCCAAGCGCATCACTGACAGCATATTAACTGGGCTTATTAATGAGCTGAATGACACCAATTATCCCAAGCACATTGCAATCTGGTGGAGCTCAGGATTCATGTGGAGGCTTTCTCTGTTGGGTTTGCCAATAGCCTCTGGTGGGTGGAGGGGGTGAAAGGTGTCAAACGGCTGAAGGGGGTGAGTGGATGGATGGATGGTGGTGCTGGAAGAGTTCCTTCACTATCAGGTACCCTGTATCATGGACAGAATGCAATGCCAGCCGTTTTCTTTGACCGTCCTCCTGCCTCCCTCTGCTGTGACTCCCATCCCACCCTCACTTAGCTTTGGCCTGATATCCCACAATGATCTCTGATGGGTGGATTATTGCCAGCAGCGACTACTCCCAATGCATATTGGTTCCATGAGAAGTTGCCAGGCTCTAATCAGCTCTCAGCTGTTGGGATATTCTCCTGCTGGAGATCTCAGCTAGGGGGAAGCGGCATGACAGTGGCCTATAGGGCTCTTGGTTCTGATAAGTGTTCCCACAGAACCAATAGAAATTCCTCTGACTGGTGGGTGAGAGTCCCTTTGACCTGAACAGAATCCCAGCCAGAGAAACACTGGACCGAATTGTCATCACTGAAAGAGGTGGCTGAAGCCTGGTTTGATTTTAGATTAGAAACCTGTGTCCAGGAGAGGGTGGGGATCAGCTGGGGCTTTGGGAGAGTGAGGTCGGGGATAGGAAACTGCTAAATTAAATTTAAAACTTTGATGTCTTTCAATGGCACAAAGATGGCCCCCTAGAGTAATAAAATGGAGACCAGCTGTCAGAAGCAAGTTACATCAAACTGCGTTCATCAGCAATTCAAGAGATACTAATTCTCAGGGTAGCTAGGAAGGGCAAATAAATGCCAACTTTGCCTCACCCCAAATCAATGTTTTAAAAATCAGTTGTGAAATTACTCAATTGTATCTTTTTACAGAAGCCACAACGACTGTGCTAACTCCTACAAGCACCCAGGGACAATCATCTACTGTCTTTCCCTCTGCAATGATCACCTATGTGAGTGGGCCAGGATTTTCAGCTGGCTTTCCATATTCAAACACACCTCACTGTGGTACGATATCTTCATTGTTTCTATTTTGCTTTATTCCTATTGTCTGTTTAGATCCTTTATTGTCAACAGATCTAGGGAATCATATTTACTATCACACAGCGTGTTTATCATTTTCAACCAATAACACATACATACATGCACATAAAGTGCACAATATACAACAATGCACAAGTGCGTATCCATATAACACAGGAGAGCATGCATACACAAAAACACACACACACCGTGATGATAATATGGCTTTAAGAAATGTATTTTGTCCTGGTACTTGTTTGAAATGAGGTTTTAGGACAGAAGTGTAAACTATCTATTGAAAGCCCATAAAGTAAACAGATTGTGAGGCCTTGTTTTTTTTAAAAGTTGGAATAATAGAAGCAGCCTGAACGGGTGTGGCAAGCTCCCACAGAACCAGGATTGTTTAGTTTTAGTTTTTTAGTTCAGTAGCAGCCACTGGGGTCTTAAAGCTGGATGCGGGAGCTGTTATCTCCTCTCTCAGTTATGGCTAAAAGCCGAGAGTTCTCTTTCTGCTGCTGTAGTTGTATGCGAGACAATTTGTTTTACTGAATCTGCCTTTGTCAAGGGTATGTTTATGGGATGTTAATATTTTGGAACAGTTACTGTTTAGTAGTTATACAATCTAATTATTTTGTTAAGTTTTCCAAAAGAGTTAAATTATTCCAATTTCTTTTTCCTATTGTTGGATTTAACTATAGTGTATGATTAAAGTTTGTTTTGCTTCCAATCTGGTAGTTTGACCAATCAAATTGCATCCAGAACTCAATGCCTGGCACTTAACTTTAAAATAAGAAAAAGTTAGGGTGTGGACTGTTTTCTGAATACTTTGAGGGGGTTTGGTCTGGTCCATAACAGCCAAAGCACACACATGTGTGTGTACAGACCCTTTGGTTCAACAAGTCCACACCGACCCTCTGAAGGGTAACCCACCCAGACCCATTCCCCGACCCTATTATCGTATGTACACATCCCTGAACACAATGGTCAATTTTGCATGGCCAATTCATCTAACCTGCGCGTCTTTGGATTGTGGGAGGAAACCAGAGCAGCCGGAGGAAACCCATGCAGAGCCGGGGAGAATGTGGGGGTCGAGAGTGTGGCGCTGGAAAAGCATAGCAGGTCAGGCAGCATCCGAGGAGCAGGAGAAGTGACATTTCAGGCATAAGCCCTTCATCCGGAATCACTTTCTCCATGGGGAGAATGTGCAAACTCCACACAGTCACCTCAGGCTGGAATCAAACCGGGGTCCCTGATGCTGTAAGGCAGCAGTGCTAACCACTGAGCTACCGAAATATAGATGTTATTTCACTGTGTAATTTCAGTCAACCATATTGCCCTATTTATTCAATGTATGGTCCTTGTAGATGATTAATGCATGTGCAAATTTAATGAAAATTCTTTTACAGTGTAAATGGAGAAATTTCCGAGTGACACAAATTTCCTAGGGGTAGATTTAAAGAACAAAGAACAAAGAAAATTTACAGCCCAGGAATACGCCCTTCAACCCTCCAAGCCTGAGCCAATCCAAATCCACTGTCTAAACCTGTCGCCCGATTCCTAAGCATCTGTATCCCTCTGCTCCCCACCTACTCATGCATCTGTCTAAACGCACCTTAAATGAATCTACCGTGCCTGCCTCTACCACCTCTCCAGGCACCTACCACCGTCTGTTTAAAATACTTGCAGTGTGTATCCCTCCTAAAGTTTTCACCTCTCATCTTGAAAGCACGACCTCTCGTTATTGAATCCTTCATCCTGGGAAAAAGCTTATCATTATCCATCCTATACCCTTCATGATTTTGTAAACCTCAATCAGGCCCCCCCTCAATCTCCTTTTTTCTAATGAAAATAAACCTGACCTACTCAACCTCTCTTCACAGCTAGCACCTTCCATACCAGGCAACATCCTCGTAAACCTCTGCACCCTCTCCAAAGCGTCCACATCCTTTTGGTAATGTGGTGACCAGAACCGTACACAGTATTCTAAATGCAGTCAAACCAAAGTCGTATACAATTTTAACATGACCAGTCAGTTCTTATATTCAATACCCCGTCCAATGAAGGCAAGCATTCTATAGCCTTCTTGACCACTCTATCCACCTGTGCAGCAATCTTCAGGGTTTAATGGACCTGAACTCCCAGATCTCTCTGCTCATTAACTTTTCCCAAAGCTCTTCCGTTTACTGTATAATTCACTCTAGAATTAGATTTTCCAAAATGCATCACCTCACATTTGCCTGGTTTGAATTCCATCTGTCACTTCTCTGTCCAACTCTCCAGTCTATATATTCTCCTTTATTCTCTGACAGTGTCCTATGCTTTCTGCTACTTCACTAATCTTGGTGTTATCTGCAAACTTGCTGATCATACCAACAGTGCCCTCTGCCAGATCATTTATGTATATTACAAACAACAGTGGCCCCAGCACTGACCCCTGTGGAACACCACTAGTCACCTTTCTCCATTTTGAGAAACTCCCTTCAACTACTACTGTCTGTCTCCTGTTGCTCAACCAGTTCTTTATCCACCTAGTTGGAACACTCTGCATACCATGTGACTTCACTTTGAACTCCCAGGAGGGAATCTGGCAGAGTTTTGGGGCAATCAAAACTGCTCAATAGCCAGTAAACCTGCAAGACTATGAGAGGTGTCTTGGTTGGCCAGAAATCAAGTCATGTCGTCCAGTGGCATAACCTGAAGCAAAGAGAAAGACCAATGTCTGAGGCCTTCCTGCTGAAGTTAACATAAGAGCATTAAAAAAAGGAGTAGGAGAAGCCATCGGGCCTTTTGCGCCTACTTCGCCATTCAATAAGATCATGGCTGACTTTTTCATGGCCTCAGCTCCACTTACTTGCCCTCTCTCTATAACTGTTAATTCTTTTACTTTTCAAAAAAGCATCTGTCTTAGCTTTAAAAACATTTATTGAGGAAGCGTCAACCACTTCACTGGGTAGGGAATTCCATAGATTCACAACTCTCTGCGTGAAGAAATTCCTTCTCTATTCAGTCCTAAATCTGCTCCACCTAATTTTGAGTCTATGCCCTCTTGTCCTAGCTTCACCTGCCAGTGGAAACATCCTCTCTACCTCTATCATATCTATTCCCCTCATAGTTTTATATGTTTCTATACGATCCCCCCTCATTCTTCTGAATTCCAACGAATATAATCCCAGTCTACTCAGTCTCTCCTCATAAGCCAACCTCCTCAATTCTGGAATCAACCTAGTGAACCTCCTCTGCACCCCCTCCAGTGTCAGTACATCCTTTCTCAAGTGAGGAGACCAAGACTGCACACAGTACTCCAGGTGTGGCCTCACCAGCACCCTGTACAGCTGCAACATAACCTCTCTGCTTTTAAATTTGAGCAATGAAGGAAAAAAATCCATTTGCCTTCTTAATTACCTGTTGTACCTACAGGCCAACCTTCTATGATTCATGCACAAGGACACCCAGGTCCCTCTGCATAGCAGCATGTTGCAACATTTTATTATTTTAATAATAGCCCTTGCAGAGACCAATTCAGTTATTGGACCCTCCTGGTGACTCAAGTGTGTGTAAATATAGGTATGCATGTGTAAGAGATGCCTTTAGCTTGCTGCAATAGAGTCAAACTCAAATGTTTGCTTGTTTTCTTGATACACTCCTGTTCCTTTTGTGATAATTTATATAGACAAAGAGATTTTTTATGAATAAAGTATACTTTTGAAATAAAAAAATCAATCTGAAGTTGAAGGATGGAAGCAATTGATGCAGTTTTAAACCTGGGAAAATTTTATAGCTTGAATGGGCTCCACCCACAGGAAGGTTAATGTCATTAGGATTGGCACTGGTTGGTGGTGGGATGGGGAGTATAATATAGGTGGATTGGTCATCTAAATTGCCCATAAGTTCAGGGATGTGCAGGTTAGGTGGATTAGTCATAGGAAATGCATTGCTACGAGGTGGGCAGATCTGGTTGGAAGGGTCTTTGGAGGGTGAGGGTGGACTCGATGGGCTGAATGACCTGGCTTTCACACTGTTGGGATTCTATGATTCTGTGAGAAAAGCCCATTTGATAGATAGGAAGGAGTGGAGTGTGGAAGAGCCCAGGAAAGCAAAGACTTGGACCTCTCCTGAGGAGATGGTTTGGCACGGCTAATGAATGGGTCATAGGTGCCTCTTAACCTGTTGTATCAGGTTATATAGTGAGAGGGACAATCTTGGCTGGCACCCTATTCAGTCGGCCACTGAAACACAATGCAGCCCTATTGACCTCATTGAACACCAGTGTCACATATTAAGAGGCGCTTACCTCTGTCTGCTGCTAAAATAGGGTCTTGCATTGGAGCTGCACTGGGAGTGTCATGGGGCTCCTTGTGTGGATGATGATTCAGCCAGGTCATACAGACTGACCACTTCTTTCTTTCACTTCTTTCGCTCAGCTCCTTCTCCAGTTATCAACCTGACTGTCTTCAAGGTCACCGGCACGAGCTTGCAGGTAACTTGGACCACAGAGCTCAACCAGGAACAAACCTTTATTGTGCAACTGTTAAAGAATGATAGCATCGTGAATGAAACAGAGACTGTCGAACTGGAGTGGACCGTATCAGATTTGGAGCCTGAGACAGAGTACATTGTCAGTGTTACCTCCCGGGCCTGTGAAGATGAGACCCCTGCTGCAGAGCTGAGTGTGAAAACAGGTAATTGTAATTTGGAAATGTTTCTTAATGACCTTTATATTCCAGGCAGAGACGTGAATGTAGATCATTGATAGACATTTCAAGCAAACTATTCAGTCACAAATCTGAAGCAGATGAGTCTTGAACCCATGTCTCTTCTAGCCTAGAGTAGGGACACTACCACTGCACCACTAGAGACCTTGTAGAACACTGGTATGTATGGACTGGGTAAATTTTGGCTTTCGATGTAAATGAACCTATGATTATCATTGAACACGATCCAATGGAATATTTCACTGTCAGTGATTTTGTATTTGGTTCTTCAGTGTAACACTGTTCTGACCAATGCATCTGCTATCACCGTAACCATCTGTGTTTAATTTGTCTAAGTTATTTCTGTGCTTTAATACTTTTCTGGCTACTATTTCTTGCCAATATTAACAAATATTAAATGTATGCAAAACAAATCCAGTACATCTTACACATGATAGAATGATGTTATTAATCACCATAAGTATCTTGCATGTGTTTGCCTGGAGTTCTTATAATCTCATGATCGTATCATGATCTTTACTAGCCTTTGTTTGAGTTTGTTACAGCTACTTGTTATCTCTTAATAGACACCATCTTTACTGGACCAGCTTCTACACTCAACTCAATTCAATCCAGCACCAGATTTACCTCAACAGTTGCCATCTATCTGAACAGTTCCAGATTTTCAAATGGCTTTCCTTATGCAGAAATACTTCCATGTGGTATGAAGTAGTCATTTTATCCTTAGTACTGCCTTGCTAGCTATATTCTGTGTTGTTTTCTGTTCTGTGCTATGAAAGCCAGTCAATGTTTGCACAAACAAGAATGGGCTTCCATGCCCTGCTCAAATACATTGCATTTTCATGGCTTCGCTCCATTTTCCATTGGAATGAAACTGGAAGATATACAGAAGCTCCAGATGGAAGTGGCAGTACTGCTTTCATAATTGCCCCAGATTTTTCAGGGTTGTCCATTGATGGTTGAGAGAAGCCCTGAAGAAATCCAATCCCAAAATTGTGCTGAAATGGAAATTCTGTGCGGCCAACATAGCAGGTTGTCTGACATCATGTATCTCAGCAGCTGCTACAAGCTTTTGCTCTTAGTAAAGGAAAGTGAGAAGAACATAATGCATATTTCTCAGCTAAAAGAAAATACAGCTTTGGTGTATGCAGGACATTTGAATTCTTCTTGGAATAATATTCTCTGATTCAACCTTTTAATTGAACACAAAATTGATTTTAGGGTAAGAGACAGAGGATGGTGGTGGAGGGTTGTTTCTTGCACCTGTGACCAGCGGTGTTCCACATTGATAGGTACTGGATTCACTTTTGTTTGTCATTTATATAAATGATTTGGATGAGAATATAGGAGGCATGGTTAGTAAGTTTGCTAATGACACCAAAGTTGGTGGAACAGTGGCCAGTGAAGATGATTATCGAAGATTACAAAGAGACCTTAATCCATTTGTTCAATGGGCTGAGGAGTGGCAGATTGAATTTAATTTGGATAAATGTGAAGTATTGAATTTTGGTAAAACAAAAAAGGGCAGGACTTACCCCAGGGTGCCACCGCTAATTATATGAGTTGTAGAACAGACAGACCTAAGGGTTCAGATATAATTTTTTGAAATTTGTGTCGCATGTAGACAGGGTGTTTAAGAAGGTGTTTTGTACACTTCCTTCATTGCTTAGTCCTTTGAGAATAGAAGCTGGGATGTCATGTTGAGGTCCTACAGGATATTGGTAAGGTCTCTTCTGGAGTACTGTATGCAGTCTGGTCACCAATTATGGGAAGGATATTATTAAAATTGAGAGAGTTCACAAAAAAATTTCCAGGGTATGCAGTATTTGAGTTATAAGGAGAGGCTGGGACATTTTTCCCCGGGAGCGTCGGAGGTTGAGGGATGACGCTATTGAGGTTTATAAAACCATAAGGGTCACAGAGAAGGTGAATAGCAAAGGTTTTTTTTTCTCTAAGGTGGTGGAGTTCAAAACTAGGGGGCACTTTTTAAGGTAAGAGGAGAAAAATTTAAAAAGGGCACAAGGGACAACTTTTTTGCAGAGAGAGTGGTTAGTGTGTGGAATGAACTGTGAGGGCAAATGATAGATGCAGGTACAGTTACAACATTTGGATAAATAGGTGAATAGGAAAGGTTTGAAGGGATATGGGCCTCCTGGGAGCCAGGTGCGGCTAGTTTAATTGGGAGCATGGCCGGTGTGGACTAGTTGGATCGAAGGGTCTGTTTCCATGCTGTATGACTCTATGACTCTATTTGTACAGAAACAGAATACTCTTCACCAATTAGGCTTCTGCCTTGAAAATATCTTATCACATTTTATCATCAATTCAAGCATATATTTGACTTCCTTTTAAGTTTTTGAACTTTGGAAGGGCATTCCAGATCATAACAAGTCATTATACAAAAACATTCTCTTCACATTCACGTGATTCTCTGATCAATGATCTTATTATCTCTCTAACCTGGTTACCAATTATCCAGCCAGAGGAAACACCTTGTCCATATCAATCCTACCAATGCTGTCCATACCTCTATCAATACAGGAATTTGTTTTGGAAAGAATAATTACTGACAAAACCTACATCAACAATGCTGACAGGCATGTTCGCATTTATACAGAATATCATTCTCTGTGAGTCCCCACTGAGATAACTGTTGTATGTAGTAGACCCTCATATCTAAAAGGGTCAATTGACATCACAGTTTAAGCTTTGACTATCAAGGTATAAAGGACGGTTCCTGGGAAGGTCTAACTAGTTCCTCAATGCTAAATTCATGAAGCTGAACAGTAATGTGTGCCTACTCTTAGGTTCAGCCTGAGGTCTCACAAGATAATCTAATTGCACTTAGATGTGATTTTTTTCTACCAAACCTCACTTTTGCCAAAGGATTCATAAATGCATTTTTTCCCAACTTAGATTAATATAATAAGAAGGATTGGTGGCAGCAAATCTACCCAAAATATCTCCGATGCCAGTGGTGGACATGCCAAAAATATAACTACTAGGTAGCCTTTACCTTTGACTAGCATTGACTAATTCTTTCTTTGTTATACCTTGCATTTTCAGCAGCTCTTTCTCCTGTTATAAACTTGACTGCTTCCAATGTGACCACTACCAGCTTCCACCTGACGTGGACAACAGACACTTATGAAGAGCAGCTGTTTATTGCGCAGGTCTTAAAGAATGATACCATTGTGAATGAGACAGAGACCATGGAACTGGAGTGGATTGTGTCAGATTTGGAGCCTGATACTGAGTACACTGTGAGTGTATTCTCCCAAGCCTGCGAAGATGAGAGCCCTCCTGCAGAGCTGAGTGTAAAAACAGGTAACAACGCAGGGACTAGGAAAACCCTAACATGACTGAAAGATTATACTTTTTAGATACAGCCCATTGTGGATTGAAGAATCAAAACTGTCAGCTTGATATTCAATGTTTTCAGATGATATGATTATTTGTAGAAATAAATTCACTTATTCATTATTTATTTTAACCTGATTTTTCCTTTTAACATATTTTAGGTTTTGTGACTGTGATAGAAAGATTCTAGGTGTTTGTCATTGATGCCAATTCTTCAAGAATTAACAAAACACCATCTCTTGCCAGGACTTATCAAGCTATGTTACATGGAGATGTAATAGTATCATAGAATTGTTGCAACAGAGAAGGAGGCTATTTCCACTCCATGAAGGAGCCAACATGTAGTCCCACTCACTTTACTAATGCCCCTTAGGAAGGGAAATTGCCTTCCTTACCAGGTCTGGCCTCCATGTGACTCTAGGCCCACAGCAATGTGGCTGACTCTTAACCACCGTCTGAGCAATTAGGGATCGGTAATAAATGCTGGCCTAGCCAGAGACATCCACATCTCGTCAGTGAATTAAAAAAAACCCTACTTTCTTCTTGTCGTGCAAATGTCAGATATTAGTTGGTCAGGTGAAAATGGATCAAAATTTAATTGAACTTGACTATCTTTAGGAATCTGAAGTTTTATGATGGGCTAAAATTTCTTAGAGTGTAAGTAAAAGAACTGTTAATGTCCTGCCATTTTCTTTTTTGTTTTTTTTTGTCACAGGCCAAATTACTTTGATGGCTGGCTACCTTTAAAACTGCATTTGCTTGTCAATGTTGTCATTCATAATAAATTTGCCTCATTCTTTTTGTTGACAGAAACCACAATGAATGTTCTCAGCTATACATCCAGTCCGAGACAATCTAATACTGGGGTTGTCTCCACAATGACCATCTACCCAAACACATCTGGATTCCCGATGGATTTTGTGTACACCGAAGTGCCTCCATGCTGTATGTGATTACTGTTTTGTCAGTATTTCAACATTTGTTTTCTTGGTGCTGTTAATTGCTTATTAAATATTTACACAAATGATTACCTCGGAACAGATCATGTCCTCAGGACATTAGCTGGGATTGCTGGATTACTGGCCCACTGACATTACCATGACAACACCATTTCCCACTTTCCAACTCACTCTCACTTAAACTTCATTATTTTAGCAGCAAAATGCAAATTACAAAAATAATTGCATAATTTAGTGTCATTGATATGGACTGCTAATCAGTGGTTGGACCTTGAACATTGTTATTTCTAGTCTTGGGTTTTTCCATGTCCCTGACCTTGCAACCCAATCTCATGATGTACAACTTTGCCTTCAATATTTACCTTAAGCCTCCACTGATCTTGCCCCTGAACTCAGCTGTTTTATCCACGTTTCCCAACGCTGACAATGAGATCAGGAGCTGAGTGACTCTGGTGAAACTCAAGCCAAGTTTCATAACGCAGATTATTGTTAAGCATGTGTTGCTTGATGCAAGTGTTGGCAATTGCTTCTGCTGTCTTACTGATGATCGAGAGTAGACTGATGGGGTGGTATTTACTGGACTGGGTTTGTTTGCTTCTTGTGGACAAGGACAGACCAGAGTTATACTCCACACTGCCAGCTAGTGAGTTGTTGGAGGAGATTACAATGTTCAACCATATTGGCATGGTTTTGTTTGCACAGTTCTGCAAACATCTCCAGCACAATTCTGCAATAGTGTCAGAGCCCGTAGCTTTCGCAGTTTCCATTGTATTCAGCTATTTCTTGATATCACTTGGGGTAAATCGAATTGGCTGAAGCCTGATGTCTGTGGTGCCAAGGACTTCAGGTGGAGACTGGGATGGGTCCACCCAGCACTTTTGGCTGAAGATGATTTAAATGCTTCTGCCTTGTTTCTTTGCAGTGACGTGCTGGGCTCCTCCATTGGTGAAGCTGTGTGTACTTGTGGAGCAGCTTCCATTGAGTCGCTGATTTGTCCTTCAACATTCATGGTTGGATATAACATGATGGCAAAGCTGAGATTTGATCCATTGGTTCTCATATTTGCCATGATATGGAGGTGCCGGTGTTGGACTGGGGTGTTCAAAGTCAGAAGCCACATGACATCAGGAAATAGTCCAACATGATAAGCTTCAGGAGCACTGCTGCTTTGTCACTTCACCTGTGCTCCTAAAGTTTGTGATTTCAAATAAACCCGTTGGACTGTAACCTGATGTCAAAAAATGTGGTGCTGGAAAAGCACAGCCAGTCAGGGAGCATCCGAGGAGCAGGAGAGTCAACGTTTTGAGCATAAGCTCTTCATCACTTTCTCCTTGTTGATTATAACCTGTGTCGTGAGATTTCTGAATTTCTCATATTTAGTTTTATAATGGCGCTGGGAAGTACTTTTGGATATCTTATTCCCATAAAATTGCAATATAGATGCAAATTGCTCTTGTTATTGCTTCTAATCATGGACCTTCATCTTCACAGTACCTCCTTCACCAGTTGTAAACCTGACAGTTTTCAATGTTACTACCAAGAGCTTTCACATTACCTGGACAACAGATGACTACGAAGAGCAGATATTTATTGTCCAGCTGTTACAGAATGACAGTGTTGTGAAAGAAATGGAAATATTCGAGTTGGCTTTGACTGTGTCAGGACTGGAGCCTGGGATGGAATACACTGTGAGAGTCACCTCCAGGTCTTGTGACCAAGAAAGCATTGCTACAGAGCTGAATGTTAAAACAGGTAATAGTTCTGACTGGCATGGCCCTGTCCTAATGAGATCTTACCTTTCACTCTATTAATGGACTTCCTCACATCACCTCACGGTCATTCGTAGAAGCATTACGAAAATTCACCAAATGTTTGGAGTGTCTTCTTCTGAAATTGTAGTTAAGGGTAGACTGGACAATGGTCTGACAGTACTGGGCTGTAATTCATCAAGAATACTTGGGCCTGACATTAATGTGGGGAGAAAGTGAGGACTGCAGATGCTGGAGATCAGAGTTAAAAAATGTGGTGCTGGAAAAGCACAGCCGGTCAGGCAGCATCCGAGGAGCAAGAGATTCGACGTTTCGAGCATAAGCCCTTCATAAGTAAACGCCTATGACATTTATGTTGACAACCCCCGCAGCAGCTCCTCAAAATATTTACAAGAAAATGCTGGAAATTAAGGGACTAAAGTGCCTGGTAAAGTGCACGATATGTTGGTGTTGAGTTTGAAACTGTCAATTTGAGCGGAGGAGAGGCATTGCTACCTGTTAGTTCCTGTTAGTTTTCCCTAAAGAAAATAAATCATGAGGTTGTTGGCAAAGTTTATATGTTTGATTAACATTCATGATCACAGTGTGAGATGTATGTATTTTCTTACCCTTAAGGTGATTTCCCAAGTTAAATGATTCCAGCAGCTGAAAAGTGTAGAAATGATTTATTACCACACACTTGCCCTGGAGGTTTTAATGCAATGTCTTGCATGCACTATCACATACACACACATGCAGATAATAAAGAAAGGCATTGCAAGATACCATTGTTTCAGTCTCTCAAATAACAAGTCTGTAGCTTCATAGTTGGATTGATGCCTGAGCTGGAATGCAGGTGTGGTAAAAGCAGAGGATTCTATATAAACAGGAAACAGCTCAGCTCTCAGGTTAACTCAGTCAAAGAAACACACTGGGCTGGATTAATACATAATCTTTGTTACAGTATTTCACACTTTGAAAGTTTATGAGACAGCAAAGGATTTTGTACCTGAATTTAAATGACCCTTTTAATGCCTTTCTGGAAAACATTTGCAGTTTGATGTTTCTATGGAAAAATGTGCAGTAGAGGGATGAGTTGGTTGAGAGGTGACTGTCTTGCTTTGTTGACTCTTTATCCTGAAAATAAGGGACGTGTGCATTTTATAATTAGCTGTGATTGTCTAAATTTTAATCTGATATTTGATTGAATTTCAAATCTGTGTGGAACTACTATTGCCAAGGACAAAGCCAACCATCTTAAAGGCTGTCATGCCACTTGAAAGAAGTATAATTATAAAATCGTAATATCTTCATACCAGTACAGGGCATGATAATAATATTATGAAAATTAGGAGCAGGAATACCTTCCTTGACCATGCTGCACCATTCAGTAAGACCATGGCTGATTGGATTGTGGACTTGACACTTCCTTCCTGCCTGTAACCTTTGATCTCTTGTAGATCTAATAGGAATTACATCTGGCAGGGTGTATGGGGGGGGGAATAAGTGTTTTTCCATGTGCAGGAAGACCTTTTGATGCCTCTCAGTCTATGCTCCTGTTGAAGTTGCATATTCCATTCAATTATTTTAAAAAGGTCATAACCTATAGATGGATTTGACAATAGCACATTTAACATTGATACGAGACTGTGGTTGACAGTTTTTTTTTACTCTACCCTATCTGTTTGGTCCTGATAGTAAACATCTCTCTTTTTCAGCAGAAACCACCAATGTTAGAGCAAAACGATCTACTTTGGGTGTTGTCTCTTCAATGACCATTTACCTCAAAAGATCTGGATTCTCAGAAGATTTCCAATACTCTGATGCACCACCATGCTGTATGTGACTGTTTTTGTGCTTTTTCAACTTTTAGTCTTTGTGATGTTGTACTTTTAGGTTGTTTGTTGATTACAGTGAGACACTGACATATGAGCAGTCATACTTATGAATGTGACCCCAGACAGGGTTTTAATTTTTAAAGACTCAACATACAAATATTTCCCCCGCTTGTGAGTTTCCATTGTCCTGTATTGTGTTCTAATTTGCGAACAACTTGCAAATGGACTCCAAAATGGAACCCTTTCGCAACCCAGAGATTGCCTGTATTCAGTTGTTTTGATCTTTTAATGTTGCATAGGATCAGGATTTCTCATGGGTGAGGAAGAGAATCTAAAAGCTGAGCAGTTGGCAAAGGAAAGCAATCTTTACTTTGGAGTGAATGATAACAACTTCAATGCTCTCCCTCGCTGGTGGATTTTGAGTTGGGAGGTGGGGGTTATGAAATTGGGTGGGAGGGTGAGGGGGGACTCTGCCACCTCCCCCCTCACCACCCACTCCCACCCCACCCCCACCCCCACCCCATCTTTCCCCTTGGCTGGAAATTTAGAGTCATTGAGCTATACAGAGTGGAAGCAAGCTCTTCGGTCTAACTCACTGTGACCAGCTTTTCTAAACTGAACTAGTCCCACTTGCCTGCATTTAGCCCATATTCCTCTGAACTTTCCTATCCATGTACCTGTCCAAATATCTTTTAAATGTTGGAATTGTACCAGCCTCTACTGCTTCCTCTGGCAGCTCATTCCATACATGCACCACCATCTGTGGGAAAAAAAGTTGTCCCTCAGTTCTGTTTTAGATCTTTCTCCTCTCACCTTAAACATATGCCCTCTAGTTTTGGACTGTCCAAACCTCTGGAGTGTTCACCCTATTCATGCCCCTCATGATTTTACAAACCTCTATAAGGTCATGCCTCAGCCACCGCCACTCCAGGGAAAAGTGTGAGATAGCCTTCCCATACCATTGCCAATTGAAGCCCTCAAATACACACTCAATGCCCACTGAAAGGTCTCATCCACCATTACTATGATATAACAAGGGATGGGTAGGAGTCTTGTCATGTGGGAAGCTCGAAAATCAAACCATGTTGGGGTTGCTTATGAGCCTCTGAGGTGGAGGAGGGAGATTCTCCCTCGCTCAAACGCACTCAGTGTCCAATCATGAAATCAGATGTCTGGAAGTGGGATTCCTTTACCAATGACCTTTCGCCACCATCCCAACAACACCCTCCCCCACCCACACACCCCCAGCCCATGATTACCTTCTTGCCGTCACTGATCTGTGGCTTCATCCCTCATTGATCCTGGGCATTGAGTTGGTGCTTTATCGGCAGCCACCATCCTCCTGGTTGGCATTGTCTAGAAATGAAGAGCTGCTGGACTCTGATTTGCCTTGTCAGTGGGACCCTAGGTTCCCTGATCACAGAGAAAGCCCTCTGCTGTCTGCTGAAGGGTCTGATGGGACTTTATCTGCTTGGGAAGAGCTGATTCAGGGTCTTCACTCACCCTCCAGGCGGTGACTGACAACTCTATGGTCTACGTTATACTCTGACAATACAATTGCAATTCCAACACAAATGCATGGGCAAGAGTGGGAATCAAAACAAGGTGAATCCACTCATTTGGTAAATGAGCAATTGCAAAAAGATATTTCAGTCATCTATGTCACAGACTGCAGGGAAAGGTCAATAAATACGAGGAAGGAAAATATACCATTGTTACAGTCATGGGAGAATGGCATTTGTCATCACCTCCACCTTAACTCAACCCAAATCTTATCCACCAATCAACCATTTGCTAGTTATGGCAACTTCAATTTTAAAATCATCATCCTTGTTTTAAATACTATCCATAGTCATGCCTTTCCTTGTCTCTGTAACATCCTTCAACCCCACGACCATCTGGATTGTCTACATTCCTCTGACTCCTCTCTCTTCAACTTCCCCCAAGTTAATGCTCCAAGGTTAGTGACCTGGCTTTCAGCCACCTCGGACCTAAATTCTGGAATTTCCTCTCTGAACATCCCTACCTTTACCTTGCACCTAAATTCTGGAATTCCGTTTCTGAACATCTCCACCTCTTTCCCTCTTTTTAAGCTGCCAGGATTCGAGAAGAGATTAGGCCGACAGAGCAATGATGGTGATTGAAAGCAGTTGAGGATGAGGGAGGATATCTGAGTGGGAGACATGAAGTGGGTCAGAGACAGATAGTAGCTGACAATGAAGATTTGAAAGCAGGACAAAATAAGGCCCTGAAAAGAGGAGAGTCCAACCTGGGAAATGTTCTGAAGGTCACATATTGCATCATTTAGCACCAACACCCTCTCCCCCCCCCACCCCACCTCTGAAGAGTTTTTCAAATAATAAAGTACACTAAAGGAAGGAGATAATTGTGCTGGAGGGACTGCAGAGGAGGTTCATCAGGGCGTTGCCTGGAATAGAGCATTTCAGCAATGAAGAGAAGCTGGATAAGGTTAGGTTCTTTTTTACTGAGGCAGAGGAGGTTGCGGGGGTGGGGGGGACCTGAGAGAGGAGTATAACATTATGTGGGACCTGGACAGGGTGGATAGAAAAACAGCTTAGTTGAAAGGTCAGAAACAAGGAGATGAGGGCATAATCGTGAAGTGAAAGGCAGGAGGTTTTTATTTGAGGAAAAGCCTTTGGTGGGGGTGGAGGTCTGGAATACACTGTTGGGGAGGGTAGTTGAGGTGGAAAACCTCACAGCCATTAAAAAATACTTGGATAAGTACTTGAAGTGTCATAACATTAAAGTGGGACAGGTATAGGAAGTATCATAGTATCATAGAATTTCTACATGGTGGAAGCAGGACATTTGGTCCATTGAGTCCACGCTGAACCCTACGAAGAGCATCCAATCAAGACCCAAATCTACCCTCCAGTCCCGCACTTCCCACTGCTAACACACCTAGCCTGCATATGCTTGAACACCACCGGCAATTTAGCATGGCCAATCCACCTAACCTGCACATCTTTGGACTGTGGGAGGAAAGTGGGACATCTGGCAGAAACCCACACAGACACAGAGAGAATGTGCAAACTCCACCCGTGGGTGGAATTGAACCTGGGTCCTGGATAATATCTCATCTTCAGGACGGCACCACTCCCTCCTTGATTTTGAACTCAAATCACCAAAGTGGATACAAACACTCAAACAGCTAACTCAGAAACAATAGCACTACCTACTGCAGTTAACACTTATGTAAGGTAACCATGACCCTTAAATATAGAAAATCACAGCCATAACCATTGCGCAAAACATTAGTGTAAAACTAGGGTCTGAAACAGGAGACTGATTAAACCTAGCAGGTAGTGACCCTTCACAGAAGTTGCATTTCATGTTTTTGTTCATTTCTTGTAAAGTTTTTCTTTTAATGCAGGTTGATTTCAAATATGTCAATGACCAGTTTAAAGTAGTAAACAAACACCAACTCACCGCTGCCTTTCCCAGGGTAAGGATGGGCAATAAATACTGGTATGGTTACCACTGCTATCCTCCCACCTTGATATTGAGGTGCAGATGTTGGACTGGGGTGGACAAAGTCAGAAGTCACACGACTCCAGATTATAGTCCAAATGGGTTTATTTGAAATCACAGTTTTTGGAGCACTGCTCCTGGTGAAGATATCACTTGACGAAGGAGCAGCGCTCTGAAAGCCTGTAATTTCAAATAAACCTTATGAACTATAACCTGATGTTGTGTGATGTCTGACTTTGTTCATCTCATGAATGAGGAGTAAAATATCATAGGACACTTCCAGAGAAGATTAAGTAACACTAAAATTAGAGGAAAAAACTCCTCTGTAAGTGAAGATTATTGCAGTCACAGCAATGTTGTCATTATAGCTACAATGCAATGAAGCACCCATCATTTCAAGTTCCCTAAATATAGCATACCAACTTGTTGCAGTCATATAATATATATATATATATATAAAAGCTTTCTTGCAACATCACTAGGTCAATACCTTGGAATTATTTTTCACACTTGTGTGGAATGTGAGTGTTGCAAATCCAGGTAGTCTTTGACCTGATTGACTCTGTGGCTATTGCAGAGTGTAGTTAAGAGTGAACCATATTGCTGTGGGTCTGGAGTCACATGTAGACCAGACCAGGTAAGGATGGCAGTTTCCTTCCCTAAAGGACGTTAGTGAATCAAATGGGTTTTTACAGCAATTGGCAGTGGAAACGTGGTTATTAGTAGACTAACTATTAATTCCAGATTTTCTTGAACACAAATTTCACTGTCAGCCCAAGTGGGATTTGAATCCGTGTCCCCAGAACATTAGTACAGAAATCTGAATTATTTGTCCATCAGTATGCCATCACACCCCCCCACCCCCACTTAAACCCTTTACCTAATGCCATTATAGGACAACTGTCAGCACAAGGATTGCAACACTTCAAAGCAAAGATATGGTGTGAGGAGAAAAGTTTGAAGGAGATGTGAGGGGAAAGTTTTTTACATTGAGGGTGATAGGTGCCTGGAATATGCTGCCGGGGCGGTGGTGGAAAGATATATGATAGCAATGTTTGAGAGGCATTTAGACAGACTCATGAACAGGCAGGGAGTAGCGGGATATAGACAATGTGCAGACAGATGGGATTAGTTTAGAATGGCATTATGGTTGGCAAGTCATGGGTCTGTTCCTGTGCTGTACTGTTTTATGTTGTAAACAGGGAAGTGCAATAGTTGTGGCCTTGTCAGCCGAATTTATGAGAACAAAACATGAGAAGATAGCCCCCCCCAGTCCCCGTCAATGTACTCAGGGTTTTGATGACCATGTAGGTGTGTGATCTGGTGTTGACTAATTGGATCCTTAACTTACCAACAGCTCCATCTTTAGTTACCAACTTGGCTGTCAAGAGTGTCACCAGCAGTGGTTTTCGAGTAACTTGGACAACAGACACCAGTGAAGAACAGACCTTTGTTGTGCAGGTGCTAAAGGATGATAAGCTGGTGCGTGAGACAGAGACACAGGAAATGGAATGGACAGCAAGAGGGTTGGAGCCTGGGACTGAGTACGTTGTGAGCGTCATGTCAAGATATTGTGAGCAAGACAGCATTTCGACAGAGTTGACTGTGAAAACAGGTAATGTGGCACATTTAGTGTACAAAACTCTCCCATGGGTAATGACCATGTAATAGCTGGAAAACTAATCACTTGCCTGATCTTACAGCTCTTAGTCAAACCAAGGCAGAATCAGAAATGGCTGTATCTCATGCTGGTTCTCCAAAAGACCTGATCGCTTCAGATCAGTTTCTGCCAAATGCTGGTCAAACCTTCATGTCATCTTCTACTCCAGCTTGTGGTGAGTGAAGCTATTATATTTTAACTGGTTTGTAACCTAATTTCTGTTAGTGTTACTTTAGAAAAATCACAAGGATGTTCAAGTGTTATCATTATATTATTAAGCATAAAAGCACCAATGTGATGGAAATACTGTTAATTCCAAGTCAAATTTGAGTTTCCCAAAGATGACATATCAACTCGATGTGGTTCTATATTATCTTTCCGCTGTTGTTGTTTCAAAATGGAAGAAAAAGCATGCTCTTCATTTTTATGCATTAGATCCTCCTTCGATTGGAAGCCTTATTGCCTTCAACGTCACAAGCAAAGGTCTAAGTGTGATTTGGGAAACTGATGCCCCAATCAACCAAGAGTTTATTGTGCAGCTTTGGAAGGACAACCATGTTCTGATTGTTGCAAAGACCAAGGAACGGAACTGGATTGTGTCAAACCTGGAGGCTGGAGTGTTATACACTGTCAGGGTAGTTTCTGAGCTCTGTGGGAAAGAAGGCAAAGGCAAAGTACAAGAAGTAAAAACAGGTACAAAGAGTTATGTCTGCAGTTATTCAGTTTTTTTCTCTATCAACACTTTTCATAATTTCTCAAACAAACCCTGATTAGAGTTTCTTTATCTGTGTCAAAAGCCCAACCTAAAGGTTATCAACTCCTACCTTTCATATTTTTGCCCTTAGACCTTGACCACAGTGACCGTTTGTGACTGTATTAACTTCACTGACATTTTGTAGAACTTCCAGATGCCCTGTTTTTCTATGAATGCTTCCAACAATGTTGTATTTATTTCTGTGTTCACGACTTCTAATTTCCATGGAAGATGTTAACTGTTCTTGAAGCCCATGGATATCAATACTGATACTGTAGTCAAGAAAAGCTAATGGAGTTAATCTACTGAAATTCAGCTAGCTCACGAGGAGGCTCACGAGGAGGCTCACGAGGAGGCTCACGAGGAGGCTCACGAGGAGGCTCACGAGGAGGCTCACGAGGAGGCTCACTAGGAGGCTCACGAGGAGGCTCACGAGGAGGCTCACTAGGAGGCTCACTAGGAGGCTCACGAGGAGGCTCACGAGGAGGCTCACTAGGAGGCTCACGAGGAGGCTCACTAGGAGGTAGATCAGGCAAGTGGTAAACCCACCCACCAGGGGGCTTATGGCAATGTTATATCAAGAAGTGCTGACAATGTGTTGCTGGAAAAGCGCAGCAGGTCAGTCAGCATCCAAGGAGCAGGAGAATCGACGTTTCGGGCATGAGCCCTTCTTCAGGAATCCCCATGCCCGAAACGTCGATTCTCCTGCTCCTTGGATGCTGCCTGACCTGCTGTGCTTTTCCAGCAACACATTTTCAGCTCTGATCTCCAGCGTCTGCAGTCCTCACTTTCTCCTATATCAAGAAGTGAGCAATGAACAACTTTGGAAACCTTTATAGGGTAAGACAATAAAGGGATGGTCAAAGGAGGGCTTTTATATGGCTGTAGAATGTGCAGAGAGAGATAGAGAAGCAATTTCATTTTGGAAGGAAATTGCAATATCGTAGTGGGTGCACAGTGCCTGAAAATGGAGGAAGGAGATTATTTTCACTTTAGTGGATAGTGTTGAATTTATATATTTGTTTTTAATTACATTTAGAGGGGCCAATTAAAATTGAATAATTTCCTTTACCACCCTCAAGTTACTGGAGGGATAGAACATTGTTGGAGTAGTTATTGATTTCGGAGTCTGATTTCAATCGATACCCTCCAGTTTAAGAGGAATAGCATTTAAATGTCACCATTGTTTTGGGTTAGGTAATGTTTGTAGAGCTGGAAAGTATGGGTGGATATTGGAAAGAAAAGGAGGGATATTTTTAAAATGTCCATCGAGTTCCATAAAATTTTCATCCAGCCTTACCCCTGTTGAATTGACCCTAAAGTTAAGCTCCTTGAGTAAAGTGCATCTAATGTCAATTTTTCAGCTTTATCATGATCTACCATTTCAATGTCCATCACTATATGGTCAGAAGTAGCATAGCTACCTGGAATTTTGCAGCCGTCTAATACCCAGCGCAAGAGATTGAACTCAATTTCTTTCCTTCTCCTCCCACGCCAAACTTAGCTCCTTACGCCACCTTTACTCCATTTTAACGCCAAAAAGCCTTCTGCCTTTAGAGAAAATCTGAAAATGTTACTTCTTAAAGAAATAAAATCTTAAAGGTTCTCCTTTTGTTGAGGGTGGAAACAAATGTGTGACTCTTAGTGGTTTATGAATTATAGGTGTCTCTCTGATAGGAAATGTGCAAAGACATTCCTGCTCTCACCTGGGAACTCACAATGCCCCACTAGGAGGGCTGACCTGAGACTTCCTTCTACATTTCTTCAAATATCTTATTTCAGTGCTATGTTGTCTATATATTGTGCTCACCATTATCCTCTATAATTTCAGAGCCAAACTCTGCTGGGATGTGGCCCACTTGAGTGTAATATAGACTTGGAGTGGGCATAGCATTTCTTTCACTGAAACATGGCATTAACCCTCTGACACCCACAGACTGACAGCATTAGCTGTTATTCCAGAAGCCCCCTCCCTCACATAGCTCATTCATACTTGAGACCTCACACGGACTCTGGACAAACTTGTTGAACTGTGGCTTTGTTTTGGTTTCAAGTCCACATTCATGTTAGACCAAATAAAAAGTCATTGTCAAAAATCGAAATTGCTGGAAAAACACAGCAGGTCTGGCAGCTTCTGTGGAGAGAAATCAGAGTTAACGAATTCTGAGGAAGAGTCGGTTAACCTGAAACATTAACTCTGATTTCTCTCCACCGGTGCTGCCAGACCTGCTGAGCTTTACAAGCAATTTCGATGTTTGTCTCCGATTTACAGCATCCACAGGTTTTTTTTCTGTTTTTATTTTGAAAAGTCACTGAGATTAGTCAAACCATCATTTACTGAATGGAACATGACCAAATCTGCAAATCCTCAATTGACATAGCAACCATGAAAGCTTTCAAAAGAGTGTTAACTAACTTTTCCCACCTTCCTCAGGTGCACGCATCATGGGAGGGAGAACAAGTATAACCAACTTAAGGTTCAACGAAGCGTTGAAGAACAGCAGTAGTGACAAATTCAAGAACTTTACAGCAAAGTTTATTACACAGGTATGTTTACATCTGATTTTGTTTTTACTGTCCAACAGGTGACTGCCTTAAAAGATGAAGTGGATAAGATTGGGAGTTCCAAATGAACATAGAACATAGAACATAGAAAAGTACAGCATAGAACAGACCCTTCGGCCTACAATGTTGTGCCGAGGATTAGTCCAAATCTAAAATAAAATCACCTAACCTGCGCACCCCTCAATTCACTGCTGTCCATGTGCATGTCCAGCAGTCACTAATGACTCTGCTTCCACCACCACAGCTGGCAATGCATTCCATGCATTCACAACTGTCTGCATAAAGAACCTACCTCTGATATGTCCTTTATATCTTTCTCCTAATATCTTCAAAACTATGGCCCCTCATTCCAGTCAGTCCTGCCCTGGAGAAAAGTCTCTGGCTACTGACTCTATTCACACCTCGATCAGGTCACCTCTCTTCCTCCTCCTCTCCAGAGAGAAAAGTCCGAACTTAGTCAACCTCTCCTTGTAAGACAAGCCCTCCAGTGCAGGCAGCATCCTGGAAAACCTTCTTTAACCCTTTCCAAAGCCTCTGCATCTTTCCTATAATAGGGCGACCAGAACTGGACACAATATTCCAAGTGTGGTCTCACCAGGATTCTGTAGAGTTACAGCAAAACCTCATGGTTCTGAAGCTCGATCCCCCTGTTATAGAGTCATAGAGATGTACAGCACAGAAACAGACCTTTCTGTCCAACTTATCCATGCTGACCAGATATCCCAACCCAACCTAGTCCCACCTGCCAGCACCTGGCCCATATCCCTCCCTCATAAATCAATCCAGATGCCTTTTAAATGTTGCAATTGTACTAGCATCCACCACTTCCTTTGGAAGCTCATTCCATACATGTACTACCCTCTGTGTGAAAAGTATGCCCCTTAAGTCTCTTTTATGTCTTTCCCTTCTCACCCTAAACCTCTGCCCTCTAGTCTGGACTCCCCCACCCCAGGGAAAATACTTTGTCTATTTATCCTATCCATGCCCATCATGATTTTATAAACCTCTATAAGGTCACCCCTCAGCCTCCGATGCTCCGGGGAAACAGCCCTAGTCTATTCAACTTTTCCTCATAGCTCAAACCTTCCAACCCTGGGTACATTCTTGTAAATCCTTTCTGAACCCTTTCAAGTTTCACAACATCTTTCCAATAGGAAAGAGACCAGAATTGCATGCAATATTCCAACAGTGGCCTAAACAATGTCCTGTATAACCGCAACATGACCTTCCAACTCCTGCACTCAATACTCTGACCAATAAAGGAAAGCATACCAAATGCTTTCTTCACTGTCCTATCTACCTGCAACTCCACTATCAAGGAGCTATGAACCTGCACTCCAAGGTCTCTTTGTTCAGCAACACTCCCTAGGACCTTACCATTAAGTGTATAAGTCCTGCTAAGATTTGCTTTCCCAAAATGCAGCACCTCACATTTATCTAAATTGCAAATCCATCTGCCACCTCTCAGCCCATTGGCTCATCTGATCAAGATCCTGTTGAAATCTGAGGTAACCTTCTTCACTGTCACTACACCTCCAATTTTGGTGTCATCTGTAAACTTATGAACTATACTTCTTATGTTCACATCCAAATCATTTATATAAATGATGAAAAGTAGAGGACCCAGCACTGATCCTTGTGGCTCTCCACTGGTCATAGGCTTCCAGTCTGAAAAACAACCCTCCACCACCACCCTCTGTCTTCTACCTTTGAGCCAAATGGCTAGATCTCCTTGTATTCCATAAGATCTCACCATGCTAACCAGTCTCCCATGGAGAACCTTGTTGAATACCTTACTGCAGTCCATATAGATCACGTCCAGCACTCTGCCCTCATCAATCCTCTTTGTTACTTCTTCAAAAAACTCAATCAAGTTTGTGAGACATGATTTCCTACACACAAAGCCATGTTGACTATCCCTAATCAGTCCTTGCCTTTCCAAATACATGTACATCCTGTCCCTCAGGATTCCCTCCAACAACTTGCTTGCCACTGACATCAGGCTCACCGGTCCAAATTCCCTGGCTTGTCCTTACCATTTTTCTTAAACAGTGGCACCACATTAGCCAAGCTCCAGTCTTCTGGCACCTCACCTGTGACTATCGATTATACAAATACCACCAGTAAGAGGCCCAGCAATCACTTCCCTATCTTCCCACAGAATTCTAGGGTACACCTGACCAGGTCCTGGTGATTTATCCACTTTTACGCATTTCAAGACATCTAGCACTTCCTCCTCTGTAATGTAGACATTTTTCAAGTAGTCACCATCTATTTCCCAACATTCCACAATAAATACTGATACAAAATACTCGTTTAGTATCTTTCCCATCTCCTACGGCTCCACACAAAGGCTGACTTGCTGATCTTTGAGGGGCCCTATTCTCTCCCTCGTTACCCTTTTTTCCTTAATGTATTTGTAAAATCTCTTTGGATTGTCCTTAACTCTATTTGCCAAAGCTATCTCATGTGCCCTTTTTTTTGCCCTCCTGATTTCCCTCTTTAGTATATTCCTACTGCCTTTATACTCTTCTAAGGATTCACTTGATCTCTCTAGTCTATAACTGATATATGCTTCCTTCTTTTTCTTAACCAAACCCTCAAATTCTTTAGTCGTTCAGCATTGTCTTTTCCTACCAGCCTTTCCTTTCACCCCAACAGGAAGATACTTTCTCTGGACTCATTCCCATTTTCCAGCCGTCCGCTTACCTGCAAACATCTGTCCCCAATCAGCTTTTGAAAGTTTAGATTAGATTAGATTAGATTAGATTAGATTACTTACAGTGTGGAAACAGGCCCTTCGGCCCAACAAGTCCACACCGCCCCGCCGAAGCGCAACCCACCCATACCCCTACATCTACCCCTTACATAACACTACGGGCAATTTAACATGACCAATTCACCTGACCTGCACATCTTTGGAGTGTGGGAGGAAACCGGAGCACCCGGAGGAAACCCACGCAGACACGGGGAGAACGTGCAAACTCCACACAGTCAGTCGCCTGAGGCGGGAATTGAACCCGGGTCTCTGGCGCTGTGAGGCACTGTGCCACCGTGCCGCCCACAAGTTCTTGCCTAATACCATCAAAATTGGCCATTCTCCAATTTAGAACTTCAACTTTAAGATCTGGTCTGTCTTTTTCCATCACTATGTTAAATCTAATAGAATTATGGTTGTTAGCCCCAATGTGCTCCCCCACTGACACCTCAGTCACCTGTCCTGCCTTATTTCCCAAGAGTAGGTCAAGTTTTGCACCTTCTCTAGTAGGTGCATCCACATACTGACTCAGAAAATGTTCTTGTACACACTTAACACATTCCTCTCTGTCTAAACCCTTAACACTATGGCAGTCCCAGTCTATGTTTGGAAAGTTAAAATCCCCTTCCATAACCACCCTATTATTCTTACAGATAATTGAGCTTTCCTTGCAAATTTGTTTCTCAATTCCCCTCTGACTATTTGGGGATCTACAATACAATCCCAGAAAGGTGATCATCCTTTTCTTATTTCTCAGTTCCACCTAAATAACTTTCCTGGATGTATTTCCGGGAATATCCTCCCTCAGCACAGCTGTAAAGCTATCCCTTATCAAAAATACCACACCCCCTCCTCTCTTGGCTCCCTTCATGTCCTTCTTGTCGCATTTGTATCCTGGAACATTAAGCTGCCAGACCTGTCCATCCTGGAGCCATGTTTCTGTAATTGCTATGATATCCCAGTTCCATGTTCCTAACCACGCGCTGAGTTCATCTGCCTTCCCTGTTAGGCCTCTTGCATTGAAATAAATGCAGTTAATTTATCATCCTACCTTGTTCTTTGTTCTTTCCCCGCCTGCCCTGACTGTTTGACTTGCTTCTTTTCTCAACGATAACAGTCTCAGATTGATCTTTTTCCTCACTATCTCCCTGTATCCCACACCCTCACTTTACTGGTTTAAATCCTCCTGAACAGCTCTCACAAATCTCCCTGCCAATATATTAGTCCCCTTCCAATTTAGGTGCAATCCGTCCTTCTTGTGCTGGTCACTTCTACCCAGAAAAATCTTTCAATGATCCAAAAATGTGAATCCTTCTCCCATACACCAGCTCCTCAGCCACGCATTTATTTGGTCTATCCTCCTATTCCTCCCCTCACTAGCTCATAATACCAGGAGTAATCCAGATTTACTACTCTCGAGGACCTCCTTTTTAACTCTCTGAAATCTCCCTTTAGAATCTCAACCTTTTCCCTTCCTATGTCGTTGGTTCCAATGTGCACAATAACCTCCTGCTGGGCCCTTTCCCCCTTGAGAACACTTTCCCCCTTCCTATAACATCTATCACATCCCCTTGCTCTTGTAACTTCCTCATTGCCTCTAACTGTCTCTCCAAGTAATCCATTCGATTTGATAGGATTCACAACCAACGACATTTATTGCAGATATAATCCTCAGTAACCTGTAAACTGTCCCTAAAGTCTCACATCCGACAAGAAGAACATATCAATCTACTAAAGGCCATTTTTGCTTCGTTCAATCTACAAACCCAGAAAATAGCACTGTCTTGTCCCTCTACAAAACACTGCTCCAGGTTAAATTAATTCTTATGGCTTATATTTTAAGTTTAATCAAGAGACATATCTCAATACAACATATAATCAAGAAAGAATCCACTCTACTCACTACTGAAAACTCACAGTAAGGGCACACTTAAACTATCCACTCATCTGTTTCTGTACTGTGGCCTCTCCCAAATAGTCTCCTCCATGATCAGTTGTGAATTTCACTGTTTGTTGATGTCCAGTGATATATGAATTCAAACAGAAAAGGCAGTAACTGTGCAGGTACACTGTTCTGTCAGTTAGCAGTGTGAGTTTCTTTCTCTCTCTGTCTCCTGCACTGACCTCACCATGTGCTTCCTTTGTCTGTTCCTTTAATGAAAGCCAAAACACCATATGCTTTCTTAACAAGCCTATTCACTCGGGTGGCAACTTTGAGAGATCTATGCACTTGAACACCAAGATCCCACTGTTCCTCAACACTCCCAAGAATCCTGCCTTTAATCCTACATTCAGCATTCAAGTTTGACCAATGTTTTGCTTTACACCAACATATGCAAATACATTCTCTTTAAAGATAGTTATGGATAGAATGGAGGTCAAAACCAGCTTAAACTATTGAGATGGCAGGGCAGATACGTCTAGTTCTTACATCACCAGTAGGTGCCTCCGTAGGGCAGGGAAATAAAAAGTAGTATCAAGTTGAATTGATGAGATGTGCTTTTCTGAGTTTGGAACTGAGGTAGGGGCAACAGGGCCATTTGAGATCTCAGTGACTCTTTGCCCATTTGTGAGTTGCCCTCATCCCAAAAATTGGGTCTCAGGCTCAAACTCAAGAATTACAGTCAAAGGTGGTTTCAGTGAAATTCTGGTAAAACAGAATAGCTGGATTCTCGAAGGACAATGGCTGCTTATGGGTAGAAGATCCTTCGGAAAACAGAAGTTCGGAGCAGGAGTAGGCCATTCAGCCCTTCAACTCTACACCGCCATTCGTTATGATTAAAGATGATCACACAAACCAATATCCTACACCCACTTTCCTCCTGAACATCCTTTGATGACTTTAATCCCAAGAGCTATATTCAAATTATCTTGAAATCATGCATTGTTTTGTGCTGCCTTGAAGCACTCCTGAAGAAAAGTAATGTATTTCTTTCCCTATCAAATTGCTCACAGATTTTTATTTGATGCTTGATAATTCATGGTATGTGTCTAACATTGGCAAGGCCATCATTTGTTGCCCATCCTCTTTGCCCTTGAACCAAGTGACTCCCATAATAGGCCATTTTAGAGCACAAAGTTAAAAAATCACAAGACACCAGGTTATAGTCCAACAGGTTTATTTGGAAGCACTAGCTTTCAGAGTGCTGCTCCTTCAGCACAGTCCAACATCGGCACCTCCAAATCATTTGAGCGGACAGTTCAGAATCAGCCACATTGAAGTTGGAATGAGCATTGAGAATGTTGTATGATAAATGGGAACTCCTATGAGTAACTAAAGAGGAAGCTACAAGACTATTAGGAGGTGAAGAAATGAGCAAAGGATCTGTCCTTAGGTGAATTATTATGATCTTTATAGAATGGCTTCTGTACCACTCTTCAGATGGGACAACCTAATATTCACAATGGGAAGAAGAAATTGACAAATGTTCAATTTCCTATGGATCAGCTGCTGCAACTTGAAGAGCATAAAAAATAAATTATATTCACAATGTATTGAAAGGTCGACTTTGGATCTTGAAATAGTAGCACATAACTGCTGGCTCCTTTTGTGATATATTTAATAAGACTAAGTCAGACAGGCCTTTCAGGACTGTGATCTAATCCAGCATGTGGCAAATGGAATTTTGTCCTTCATTGCTAAAGGGGTTGAGTTTAAAAGCAGGGAGGCTATGGTGCTGCTGTACAGGGTGCTGGTGAGGCCATACCTGGAGTCCTGCGTGTAGTTTTGGTTTCCTTACTTGAGAAAGGATGTACTGGCGCTAGAGGGGGTGCAGAGGAGGTTCACTAGGTTGATTCCTGAATTGGGGGGGAGGGGGGAGGGTGGGTTGGCTTATGAGAAGAGACTGAATAGACTGGGATTATATTCGTTGGAATTTAGAAGAATGAGAGGGGATCTTAGAGAACCATCTAACATTATGAAGGGAAAAATAAGATAGAGGTAGAGAGGTGTCTCCACTGGCAGGTGAAACTTAGACAAGAGGGTATAGCCTTAAACTTAGGGAGAGCAGATTTAGGACTGAATAGAGAAGGAACTTCTTCACCCAGAGGGTTGTGAATCTGTGGAATTCCCTGCTCAGTGAAACAGTTGATGCTACGTCAGTAAACATTTTTAAAGCCAAGATAGATTTTATTTTAACAATGAAGGAACTAAGCGTTATGGTGAGAGGGCGGGTAATTGGAGTTGAGGCCACAAAAAGATCAGCCATGATCTTATTGAATGGTGGAGGAGGCTCGAGGGGCCAGAGGGCCTACTCCCACTCCTAGTTCTTCTGTTCTTACGTGTCAGAGAGAAGGGAGCCACTGGAGTGTTCATGGAAAATTATTTGTACGGTGATGGTTCATGATAGGTGGGGTGAACATTTAAGGCTATTAGCTTTTTTTTGTGTAGGCTAACAAACAATTGGTTTTAGTTTAAGAAATACAATGATTGAAAATTTTTAAGAGAGGGTTTTCAGAGACATAACTGGGGTAAGAAGCAAGTATGGTCTCTTTCCTCGAAAGAAGTTTCTTTTCAGAGCAGTTAAGGGAATAATATACTTCAGCAGAAATGTTTAATTTGTCAACTTCAAGTCCAGGAACCTTTGGCTAGAAATCAGCAGGTTAATGTTACTGGACGCTGAGAAAGACTACGCTCTCTGCTTTGTGAATATTCAAGTAAGAAAACTTCACAGTTCACTGGAGAAAATAGGTTAACTCAAACTTATAATTTGATATGGATGTGCAATTTTTGTAGATTTGAAATATTGTAAATTGAGAGTTTTGGGGAAATAGCTTGAAACTTTATTTAGATTGAGATTTAAGATTTTATAATTGTGTTCTGTATCCAGGCAGATTTTTGTTTTTTATTTTCACCTTTTCTGCAATAATCTTCTATTCTGTTGTTAAAACCTCTGAACCCTTGTGTGATTGTATATCAGTGAATGATCACCACAATGAATAAGATGTAAAACCAAAATCTCATTTATCACGCCAGGTTTCATTCTAGGATATGATTGTTCAGTCGTCCCATCAGCTGCGATCATAAAAATAACTAATGCCCTTCTCTTATGTTGCAGATGTTGAAGCATTTGCCTGAATCCACTGCAGACCTTTTAAATTCTGGGAAGGTCAAGATTGTCATTAAATCCCTATGGGAAGGAAGTGTGAATGTTGACTTTCAATTGATCTTTGATGAAGAAATAACTAATGTTTCGGAAATCATTATGGATATTGTGGCATCGTTAAAGGACAACTCTGTGTTTAGTTTTGACCCTGAAAGCACACATATATCAGGTAATGGGAATATGGTGGGGAAAGTTACAACTACAGTGGAACAAAGCTCTTCTCGCCTTAGTATTTGCCTGAAACCATTGCACCACTCGCACGTGCCAACTGCATGTTCAGTAATTGTAGCTTTCAGCATGGACTACAACACGGAGAGTTATTGAAAGCATTCAGATAATTCACTCATTCTTGCCATTCTGCGAATCATTTCTGTCATTACCTGCCTCAGGTCGTGTGCATTGAAATGTTCATAGTAAGATCTGACTTCCTGCTTAAAGACCGTAACTGCAACGCTGCTAATTATGAATCGAACTGAATTTCCACTAGTTGTCATGCTGCTTATAGAGCCCATTCCCTCAGATTATAAACCTGGGCCTTTGAATTACAAGTGACCTCACCAATTTGGCATGGCTTCTCACCAGTTGTAAAGGTTAGCCGCTGTATGGAAGTTACAGTAGCAAATTTATACATAGCAAAGTCCCATGAGCAGCAGTTGTAATAAATGACTACTTAAAGACCAGTGGTATCGGCTGAGGAATGAATATTGGCCCAGGGACTGCAGTAAAAGTGCTGGCCACTATTGTTTTGTTTTATTCATTCATGGGGCATGAGTATTATAGTCTGCCCAGCATTTATTGCCTGTCCCTATTTGCCCTCGAGAAAGTGGTGGTTAGCTGCCTTCTTGAACCACTGCAGTCCACATGTGACAGATAGATCCACAATGCCCTTAAGGGGAGAATTCCAGGATTTTGACCCAATGACAGAGAAGGGATAGCGATATATTTCCAAGTCAGGAAGGTGAGTGTCTTGGAAGGGAACTTGTGGGTGATGGTGTTCCATGTATCTATTGCCATTGTCCTTCAAGATGGTGTTGGTTGTGAGTTTGGAAGGTGCTATTTAGTACTTTTGGTACACACTGCTTCTACTGAGCTTTAGTGGTGTAAAGAGTGGATGCTTGTGGATATGCTGCCAATCAGTAGGGGTGCTTTATCCTAGATGGTGTCAAGCCTGTTGAGTGTTATTGGAGCTGTACCCAACTGGGCAGTAATCATCACATTCCTGACTTGTGCCATATAGATGGTGGGGCAAGCATGTCTTCAATATGTTTGTTGGATGTGGGAGTTTAGGGAGAGTTTACATGTTACTGAGGATTATATCTGCAATAAATGCCGTTGGTTGCGAATCCTATCAGACCAAATCGATCAGTTGGAGAGACAGTTAGAGGAAATGAGGAATTTACAAGTGCAAGGGGGTGTAATGGATGTTTGGGAAGGGAAAAAAAGTCACAGATACAGTCAAATAGATGGGTTAACTGCAGGAAAGGTAAGAGAGGTAAGCAGTTAGTGCAGGAGTCTTCTGTGGCTATCCCCATTTCAACCAAGTGTGCTGGTTTGGAAAACGTAGGGGGTGATGGATTCTTAGGAGAATGTAGCATGAACAGCCAAGTTCATGCTACAGTATTGAGACTGGCTCTAATGCAATGAAGGGCACATCAGGTTCTAAGAGGTCAATTGTGTTAGGGGACTCTCTAGTCCAAGGCACAGACAGTGAAAAATCAGAATGGTGTGTTACCTCCCTGATGCCAGGATCAAGGATGTCTCAGAAAGGGTGCCGAATGTTCTCAAAGGTGAGAGGGCCCAGCAGGAAGTCATTATACACATTGGAATGTGCGGCACATGAAGGGAAAGGGATGAGATTGTAAAGGGAGAATATAGAGCATTAGGCAGGAATTTAAAAAGGAGGTCCTCGAGAGTAATAATATCTGGATTACCCTCGGTGCTACGAGCTAGCGAGGGCAGGAATAGGAGGATAGAGCAGATGAATGCATGGCTGAGGAGCTGGTTTACGGGAGAAGGATTCACTTTTTTGGATCATTGGAATCTCTTTTGGCTTAGAAGTAACCTGTACAAGAAAGATGGATTGCACCTAAATTGGAAGGGGACTAACATACTGGCAGAGAGTTTTGCTAGAGCTGCTCAGGAGGATTTAAACCAGTAAGGTGGGGGGAGAGACCCAGGGAGATAGTGAGGAAAGAGGTCAATCTGAGACGGTTACAGTTGAGAAAAGAAGCAAGTCAAACAGTCAGGCAGGCTGGGACAAAGCAGAGATCAAGGTAGGAATGATAAATTAAGCTGCATTTATTTCAATGCAAGAGGTCTAACAGGGAAGGCAGATGAACTCAGGGCATAGTCATAGAGTCATACAGATGTACAGCATGGAAACAAACCCTTCGGTCCAACCCGTCCATGCCTACCAGATATCCCAACCCAATCTACTCCCATCTGCCAGCACCCTCCAAACCCTTCCTATTCATATACCCATCCAAATGCCTTTTAAATGTTGCTACCAGCTTCCACCACTTCCTCTGGCAGCTCATTCCATACATGTAGCACCCTCTGTGTGAAAAGGTTGTCCCTTAGGTCTCTTTTATATCTTTCCCTTCTCACCCTAAACCGGTGCCTTCTAGTTCTGGACACCCTCACCCCAGGGAAAAGATTTTGCCTATTTAACCTATCCATGCCTGTCATAATTTTGTAAACCTATATAAGGTCACCTCTCAGCCTCCTATGCTTCAGGGAAAACAGCTCCAGCCTGTTCAGCCTCTCCCTATAGCTCAAATCCTACAACCCTGGCAACATTCTTGTAGATCTTTTCTGAACCCTTTCAAGTTTCACAACATCTTTCTGATAGGAAGGAGACAGGATTGCACGCAATATTCCAACAGAGGCCTGACCAATGTCCTGTACAGCTGCAACATGACCTCGCAACTTCTGTACTCAATACTCTGACCAATAAAAGAAAGCATACCAAACACCTTCTTCACTATCCTATCTACCTGTAACTTCACTTTCAAGGAGCTATGAATCTGCACTCCAAGGTCTCTTTGTTAAGTCACACTCCCTAGGACCTTACCATTAGGTATATAAGTCCTGCTAAGATTTGCTTTCCCAAAATGCAGCACCTCGCATTTATCTGAATTAAACTCCATCTGCCACTTCTGAGCCCATTGGTCCATCTGGTCAAGATCCTGTTGTAATCTGAGGTAACCTTCTTCACTGTCCACTACACCGTCAATTTTGGTGTCATCTGCAAACTTACTAACTGTACCTCTTATGCTCGCATCTAAGTCATTTATGTACATGACAAAAATTAGCGGACCCAGCACCAATCCTTGTGGCACTCCACTGGTCACAGGCCTCCAGTCTGAAAAACAACCCTCCACCACCACCCTCTGTCTTCTATCTTTGAGCTAGTTCTGTATCCAAATAGCTAGTTTTCCCTGTATTCCATGGCATCTAACCTTGCTAATCAGTCTCCCATGGGGAACCTTGTCGAACGCCTTACTGACGTCCATATAGATCACATCTACTGCTCTGCCCTCATCAATCTTCTTTGTTATTTTTTTTAAAAAAAACAATTGAGTTTATGAGACATGATTTCCCTTGCACTAAGCCATGTTGACTATCCCTTATAATTCCTTGCCTTTCTAAATATAGGTACATCCTGTCCCTCAGGATTCCCTCCAACAACTTGCCCACCACCGAGGTCAGGCTCACTGGGCTATAGTTCCCTGGCTTGTCCTTACCACCCTTCTTAAACAGTGGCACTACGTTAGCCAACTTCCAGTCTTTTGGCATCTCACCTGTGACTATCGATTAAAGAAATATCTCAGCAAAAGGCCCAGCAATCACTTCTCTAGCTTCCCACAGAGTTCTAGTGTACACCTGATCAGGTCCTGGGAATTTATCCGCCTTTATGCATTTCAAGACATCCAGCACTTCCTCCTCTGGAATATGGACATTTTGCTAGATGTCACCATCTATTTCCCTACAGTTTATATCTTCCATATCCTTTTCCACAGGAAATATTGATGCAAAATACCCGTTTAGTATCTCCCCAATTTTCTGTGGCTCCACACAAAAGCCGCCTTGTTGATCTTAGAGGGGCCCTATTCTCTCCCTAGTTACCCTTTCGTCCTTAATATATTTGTAAAAAAACCCTTTGGATTCTCCTTAATTCGATTTGCCAAAAATATCTCATGTCCCCTTTTTGCCCTCCCAATTTCCCTCTTAAGTATACTCCTACTGCCTTTATACTCTTCTAAGGATTCACTCGATCTATCCTGTCTATACCTGACATATGTTTCCTTCTTTTTCTTAACCAAACCCTCGGTTTCTTTAGTCATCCAGCATTCCCTATACCTACCAGCCTTTCCTTACACCCGAACAGGAAATAACTTGCTCTGGATTCTTGTTATCTCATTTCTGAAGGCTTCCCATTTTCCAACTGCCCCTTTACCTGCGAACATCTGCCCCCTAATACCGTCAAAATTGGCCATTCTCCAATTTAGAACTTCAACTTTTAGATCTGGTCTATCCTTTTCCATCACTATTTTAAATCTAATAGTATTATGGTCACTGGCCTCAAAATGCTCCCCCACTGACACCTCAGTCACCTGCCCTGCCTTATTTCCCGAGAGTAGGTCAAGTTTTGCACCTTTTCTAGTTGGTAATCCACATACTGAATCAGAAAATTTTCTTGTACACTCTTAACAAATTCCTCTCCATTTAAACCATTGACATTTTGGCAGTCCCAGTCTGTGTTTGGAAATTTAAAATCCCCTATCATAACCACACTATTATTCTTACAGATAGCTGAGATCTCCTTACTAGTTTGTTTCTCAATTTCCCTCTCACTATTAGGGGGTCTATAATACAATCCCAATAAGGTGATCACCCCATTCTTATTTTTCAGTTCCACCCAAATACCTTCCCTAGATGTATTTCCATGAATATCCTCCCACAGCACAGCTGTAATGCTATCAGTGATCAAAAACGCCACTCCCCCTCCTCTCTTGCCTCCCTTTCTATCCTTCCTGTAGCATTTATATCCTGGAATATTAAACTGCCAGTCCTGTCCATTTCTGAGCCATGTTTCTGTAATTGCTTTGATATCCCAATCCCATGGGGTATCATAGCAATCACAGAAACATGGCTCAGGGATGGGCAGTACTGGCAGCTTAATATTCCAGGATATAAATGCTACAGGAAGGATAGAAAGGGAGGCAAGAGAGGAGGGGGAGTGGCGTTTTTGATCAGCGATAGCATTATGGCTGTACTATTGCAGGATATTCCTGGAAATACATCTAGGGAAGGTATTTGGGTGAAACTGAGAAATAAGAATGGGGTGATCACCTTATTGGGATTGTATTATAGACCCCCTAATAGTCAGAAGGAAATTGAGAAACAAATTTGTAAGGAGATCTCAGCTATTTGTAAGAATAATAGGGCGGTTATGATAGGGGATTTTAAATTTCCAAACATAGACTGGGACTGCCATAGTGTTAAGGGTTTAGATGGAGAGGAATTTCTTAAACCATGTACAAGAAAATTTTCTGATTCGGTATGTGGATGTATCTACTAGAAAAGGTGCAAAACCTGACCTACTCTTGGGAAGTAAGGCAGGGCAGGTGACTGAGGAGTCAATGGGGGAGCACTTTGGGGCCAGCGACGATAATTCTGTTAGGTTTAAAACAGAGATGGAAAAGGATAGACCAGATCTAAAAGTTGAAGTTTTAAATTGGAGAAAGACCAATTTTGATGGTATTCGGCAAGAACTTTCAAGAGCTAATTGGGGGCAGATGTTCGCAGGTAAAGGGACGGCTGGAAAATGGGAAGTCTTCAGACCTGAGATAATGAGAGTCCAGAGACAGTATATTCCTGTTTGGGTGTAAGGAAAGGCTGGTAGGTATGGGGAAGCCTGGATGACCAGAGAAGTTGAGATTTTGGTTAAGAAAAAGAAGGAAGCATATGCTTGGTACAGGCAGGATAGATCAAATGCATCCTGAGAGGGTATAAAGGCAGTAGGAGTATACTTATGAAGGAAATCAGACAGGCAGAAAGGGGACATGAGATTTCTTTGGCAGATAGAGTTAAGGAGGATCCAAAGGGTTTTTACAAATACATTAAGGACAAAAGGGTAATCAGGCAGAGAACAGGGCCCCTCAAAGATCAGCAAGGCAGCCTTTGTGTGGAGCCACAGGAAATGGGGGAAGATACTAAATAAGCATTTCTTGCATTGGTATTTACTGTGGAAAAGGACATTGAAGATATAGAATTTAGGGAAATAGATCACGACATCTTGAAAAATGTCCATATCACAGAGGAGAAAGAGCTGGATGTCTTGAAATGCATAAAAGTGGATTATTCCCCAGAACCTGGTCAGGTGTACCCTTGAACTCTATGGGAAGCTAGGGAAGTGATTGCTGGGCCTCTTGCTGAGGTACTTGTATCAATGATAGTCACAGGTGAGGTGCCAGAAGATGAAGGTTGACTAACATGGTGTCACTATTTAAGAAAAGTGGTAAGGACAAGCCAGGGGACAATAGACCAGTGAGCCTGACGTTGGTGGTGGGCAAGTTGTTGGAAGGAATCCTGAGGGATAGGGTGTACCTGCATTTGGAAAGGCAAGGACTGATTAGGGATAATCAACATGGTTTTGTGTGTGGGAAATCATGTCGAACAAATTTGATTGATTTTTTTTGAAGAAGTAACAAAGATGAGGGCAGAGTGGCAGATATGATGTATATGGACTTCAGTAAGGCGTTTGACATGGTTCTCCATGGGAGACTAGTTAGCAAGGTTAGATCTCATAGAATACGGGGAGATCTAGCCATTTGGATACAGAACAGGCTCAAAGGTAGAAGACAGAGGGTGGTTGTGGAGGGTTGTTTTTCAGACTGGAGGCCTGTGACCAGTGGAGTGCCACAAGGATCGGTGCTGGGTCCATTACTTTTTGTCATTTACATAAAATGATTTGGATGCGAGCATAGGAGGTTCAGTTAGTAAGTTTGCAGATGACACCAAAATTGGAGGTGTAGTGGACAGCGAAGAAGGTTACCTCGGATTACAACGGGACGTTGATCAGATGGGCTAATGGGTTGAGGTGTGGCAGATGGAGTTTCTGTTTAGATAAACGTGAGGTGCTGCATTTTGGGAAAGCAAATCTTAGCAGGACTTATACACTTAATGGTAAGGTCCTAGGGAGTGTTACTGATCATGAGACCTTGGAGTGCAGGTTCATAACTCCGTGAAACTGGAGTCGCAGGTAGATAGGATAGTGAAGAAAGCATTTGAAGAATACATAGAAGAATACAGCGCAGTACAGGCCCTTCAGCCCTCAATGTTGCGCCGATCAAAGCCCACCTAACCTACACTAACCCACTATCCTCCATATACCTATCCAATGCCCGCTTAAATACCCATAAAGAGGGAGAGTCCACTACTGCTACTGGCAGGGCATTCCATGAACTTACGACTCGCTGAGTGAAGAACCTACCCCTAACATCAGTCCTATATCTACCCCCCCTTAATTTAAAGCTATGCCCCCTTGTAATAGCTGACTCCATACGTGGAAAAAGGTTCTCACTGTCAACCCTATCTAACCCCCTAATCATCTTGTACACCTCTATCAAATCACCCCTAAACCTTCTTTTCTCCAATGAAAACAACCCCAAGTGCCTCAGCCTTTCCTCATAGGATTTTCCTACCATACCAGGCAACATCCTGGTAAACTTCCTCTGCACCCGTTCCAGTGCCTCCACATCCTTCCTATAGTATGGCGACCAAAACTGCACACAATATTCCAGATGCGGCCGCACCAGAGTCTTATACAACTGCAGCATGACCTCAGGACTCCGGAACTCAATTCCTCTACCAATAAAAGCCAGTACGCCATATGCCTTCTTCACTGCACTATTTACCTGGGTGGCAACTTTCAGAGATCTGTGTACATGGACACCAAGATCCCTCTGCTCTTCCACACTACCAAGTAGTCTACCATTAGCACAGTAATCCATCTTTTTATTACTCTTACCAAAGTGGTATGCTTTCCTTTTTTGGTCAGAGTATTGAGTACAGGAGTTGGCAGGTCATACTGTGGCTATACAGGACATTGGTTAGGCCAGTTTTGGAATATTGCGTGCAGTTTTGGTTTCCTTCCTATCGGAAGGATATTGTAAAACTTGAAAGAGTTCAGAAAAGATTTACGTGGCTGTTGCCAGGATTGGAGGGTTTGAGCTATAGGGAGAGGCTGAACAGGCGAGGGCTGTTTTTTCTGGAGCGTTGGAGGCTGAGGCTGACCTTATCATGGTTTATAAAATCATGAGGGGCATGGATGGGATAAATAGACAAACTTTTTTTCCCTGGGGTGGGGGAGTCCCGAAGTAGAGGGCGAGAGGGGAAAGATATAAAAGAGACCTAAGGGGCAACGTTTTCATGCAGAGGGTGATGCGTGTGTTGAATAGGCTGCCAGAGGATGTGGTGGAGGCTGGTACAATTGCAACATTTAAAATGCATCAGGATGGGTATATGAATATGAAGGGTTTAGAGAAATATGGGCCAGGCGCTGGTAGGTGGGACTAGATTGGGTTGGGATACCTGGTCGGCATGGACGGGTTGGACAGAAGGGTTTGTTTCTGTGCTGTACATCTCTGTGACTCTATGTTAATTTTAACGAATCTTGCACATACATTTGGCGCAACCTATGTATGGGTTTGCAATATTGATTTCAAATGTTAATTGAAGATCCTAGCTATGTCCAGGTAGATTTAAAGGCAACTTGAGAGAGCAATTGCCTGGTCTGTCCAACATTCCTCCCATCATGCACAATCACTCTGACCAAGCAAAAGCATTTTCAATCTAAGAGGGAACTCTGCTGACACAGAAAGGTTGTTGGATTTGCTGAGAGAGGAGTCACTGTACTTCACAGCTGCTCTCTCTTAAAGAATAAGAAGAAAGAAAAATGAGAGACTGCTGATCGATTTAAAAAAGAGTTTAACTAGTCCTGAAAGGAGAGCTCCAAAGTGCTCCTTGGAGAATATACAGTTTACAAATACCAAAAGAAGTATTTTTGACATTAAAATATTATCGAAACATGATTTCCCTCACACAAAGTCATGCTGACTATCCTTAAGCAGTCCTTGCCTCTCCAAATACATGAAAATTCAGATTCCACCTTTTTCATTTACCAAACTGATACAAAATAGAAACATGAGATGTCATGCTCCTTTTTTGGAGGTATCCGCCACCTACAGGCTAACACCTGCTATAGCAAGCACACAATTGTGAAAGAGACAGCAATACACAAAAAAAACCAAAGCGCAATAAAGAAAACCACACTGCATAGAGATGCTTAAAAAGCATTTGCCACACAATACTAATGGAAAGCAAACAAGTAACGATGGATTGGCATACATTTGAATTTATGTTAGATGAACGTTTAGTACTGTGCACAATTCTGCTGGCTGTTGCTATAGGAAGGATGTTGTTTAAGTAGAAAAAAATTGCAAGCGTGTTGCTGGGACTGGAGGGTTTGTGTGGTAAGGAGAGGCTAGATAGGCTGGGACATTTTTCCCTGGAAATTCGGTGGCTGAGGGTTGACCTTGTAGATATTCAAAAAATCATGAGGGGCATGTATAGGATAAGTAAACCATGGTCTTTTTCCCAGGGTAAGGGAGTCCAAAGTTCGAGGGCATAGGTTTAAGGTGAGAGGGGAAAGATTTAGAAAGCACCTGAGGGGCAATGTTTTCACACAGAAAATGGTGCATGTATAGAATGAGCTGTCAGAGGAAGTGGTAGAAGTGGTTACAATTACAACATTTAAAATATATTTGGATAGCTGTATGGATAGGAAAGGTTTGCAGGGATACAGGCCAAACATCAATGGCTCAGGACCATGACATCACTCCCATTGACTTTGCTCTCAGCCAAAGTGTATGCTACATCAGATGGGAACTAACTGCAATAGCTCAAGAAGATTAAGGAGAAGTTTGGGAACTGTAGACCTGTGAGTCTGACGTTCGTGGTGTGTAAGTTGTTGAAGGTGAACCTGAAAGATAGAATTTATGTGTATTTGGTGAGGCAAGGTCTGATTAAGGATCGTCAGTATGACTTTGTGTGAGGGAAATGGTGTCTCACAAACTTGATTGAGTTTTTTGAGGAAGTAACCAAAAAGATTGATGAGGGAAGAGAGGTAGATGTTGTTTACATGGATTTTAGTAAAGCCTTTGACAAAGTTCCACATAGGAAATTAATGAGTAAAGTTAGATCACATGCGATTCAGGCTGAGCTTGCCAATGGTATGAGACAGGGGGTGGTGGTGGAGTGTTGTTTTTTAGACTGGATACCTGTGACTAGCAGCTTTCCACAGGGATCAGTACTGGATCCACTCTTGTTTACCACCTCTATGAATAATTTGGATGAGAATTTAGGAGGCATGGTTATTCAGTTTGTGGATGACATCAAAATTGGTGGTATAGTGGCCAGTGATGAAGGTTATCTAAGATTACAAATAGATCTTGATCAATTGGGTCAATAGGCTGAGGAATGGCAGATAGAGTTTACTTTAGATAAATACAAGATATTGCATTTTGGTAAAACAAACAAGGGCAGTGCACAATTAATGGTAGAGGTCTGGGTAGTGTTGTAGAGTCGAGAGACCTAGGAGTTTAGGTACCTAATTCTTTGAAATGTGGTCCCGTGTAGAAGGTGTTTGGCATGCGTGCCTTCATTGCTCAATCCTTTGAGTATAGGAGTTGGAATGTCATGTTGAGATTGTACAAGACATTGGTGAGGCCTCTTCTGGAGTAATTTGTCCAGTTTTGGTCACTCTGCTATAGAAAGGATAATATTAAATTGGAGAGGCCTCAGAAAAGATTTACCAGGATATTGCTGGGACTGGAGGGTTTGAGTTATAAGGATAGGCTGGGTCTTTTTTTCACTGGACCACAGCCTTACTGAGGCTTATAAAATCATGAGGGGCACAGATAAGGTAAATATCAAAAGTCTTTCACCTAGGGCATACTAGGGGGCATATTTTTAAGGTGAGAGGAGAAAGATTGCAAAAGGACAGGGGGGAAACTTTTTACAAAGAGAGTGGTTTCTGTGTGGAATGATGCAGTTATAGTTACAACATTTAAAAGATATATTTGGATAAGTTCATGATGAGAAAAGGTTTGGAGGGATATGGGCCAAATTGAAACTATTTTGGTTTGTGAACATGGTGAGTGTGGACTGGTTGGACTGAAGGGTCTGTTTCCATGTTGTATGACTCCAAGACTCTAAGATTATTGTTATGTATGGCCTTAAAGTATCATATTTCAGAGACAAACTAAGACCGTCTGAGAAAGTAATCCTCCGTGGGAAACTATTCTTAATTCTGCAAGCTCTATGTTGAGATATGCTCGACCGTATACATAGGCAGACAAACAAAACAAGAGATAGTTATGTGAACATGTCAAGTCTATTAACGTCACCAATCAACAGAACATGTCCTTCTACATAGGGCTCCTTCTGTGGTGCAAGATTACACTGATAATTTCTACGTCTGAGGACATGATTACATTCTAGTGACCGATTTTTTCACTGATTGTGATGAATTAAATAAATCTTTGGTGTAAATGATTGTTGATACACTAACCATCACGGTATGTACCTTAGGTATGTCTCAACAAATTGCATCTGACAATGGCTGTGTATGTGGTTGAATATAACATCTAGTCCACATAACATATACCAAAGAAAGGTTCTTCTTGCGTCAGACAATTAAAGTTGAATTCCACTGTTAACTATTTATCAGGAACAAAAACAGAAATTGCTGTATTAGCTCAGCAGGTCCAGCAGCAATTATTTATAAGACAGTGATATCACAATCTGTGATGCACAAAATTTGAGTTCTATTCCTTCTGCACATTACTCACGCAGAGAGCTGACTGACAACATTGACTCTGGTGTGAGGAAAACATGACTGTGGGTGAGGCAACCACTTCTTATGCCAGAACATGACATATTATGTCATTACATAATTATCTTAAAGGCTTGTCTGGTCTGGACTCTGTGCCAGAGTATGACAATTTCCTTTGAGCAGAGCCACTCTTTGGTTTGTAGGATATCTGATTATGATTGTGATATAAGTACAGCAAAAGCATCAATCGAGAGTCATAGTAGGCCATCAATTTCCTGACATTTTCCCTTGTTTGCAGATTACAATGAATGTGCCTCACTTGATGACAATGACTGCTCTCTCAAGGCAAAGTGCATTAACACAGAGGGATCCTACACTTGTAGCTGCCTTGACAGTTTTGTGGATGCAAACCCAGCTCGACCTGGCAGAAATTGCAGAGGTAAAACTTGGTTTCCATAAGGACTAATAATTACAATAATATGTACTGTTCATTGCTGTTCAATTTCATTTGCTGCAATGGTCATTTGTAACCTCCTTTATAATGTTATTATCCCAGCCTATGATACGATATAATAAGTTGAGTGAAATATGAATTGATTGATTTTTCTTGTTGTTTTACTGAACATGCAGCCTTTGGGGAATGAGGTCTGCTGTCCTTGTCTGCTCTGGGCTTCACGTGGCAATGGACCCACAGCGGTGTGGGTGGCTCTCAGCTGCTCTCTGATATGGTCCAAGCCACTCAGATGATGAGGCAATTGGATATGTATGCTGGTCTGGCCAGTGGTACCCATGTTCTAGGAAAGAATATAAGAAGTGGAGAAATGGGAATGACAGAAAACCAGCAGAGGGTGATATGTGTATGGAATGAGCTTCCAGAGGAAGCGGTGGAGGCTGGTACAATTACAATATTTCAACTGCATCTGGATGTGTATATGAATTGGAAAGATTTAGAGGGATATGGCCAAATTCTGGCAAATGGGACTAGGTTAATTTAGAATATCTGGTCAGCATGGAGCAGTTGGACCGAAGGGTCTGTTTCTGTGGCTGTACGTCTCTGTGATGGTTTTTCACTGAAGCCTAAGCACGCCAGACAGGAGATTTGGTTTTAACAATGAAACAGAAGTTTATTATGCAAAAAAAAAGAAAAATAAATCAAACAAAACAAGCTAACAGAATACAACACTGCCCGAAAGATTTCAAAACTCACGGCAAAGCAAAATCCCCTCAATTTTACAGTTAATCAAAACTCAGAGAAATCTTTTTTTCATTGTTCAATCTCTACATTCGACTTAATTGCTTCTTGTCAGTATCTGTCCTAAGAGCTGTGAAGACATTCCCTTAAGTACATGTGTAACTGAGGTCTGAGACTTTCTCAGGCTTGAATAACCAATGAATGTTCCAAACCAAGCACTTGTAGTCTGGATGCTTTCTAAAATGAAATGCATATGATTTTTGAGAAGATTTGTAGCTCAGGTTGAAGTTCAGGTTGTAAGTTTGCTCCCTGAACAGGAAGGTTCATTTTCAGACATTTCGTCACCATACTCAGTAACATCATCAGTGAGCACCTGGTGAAGTACTGGTGTTATGTCCCACTTTCTATTTATGTGTCTTGGTCTCTTTCAGTGGGTGATCTCATTTCCGGTTCTTTTTCTCAGGGGTTGGTAAATGGGGTGCAAATCGAAGTATTTATTGATGGAGTTTCAGTTTGATTGCAAGGCCCTTAGGATTTCCTATGCATGTCTCTGTTTAGCCTTTCCTAGGTTGGATGTGTTGTCCCAGTCGAAGTGGTGTCCTTCTTCATCTGTATATAAGGATACTGGATGATAGTGGGTCATGTCATTTGGTAACTAGTTGAAATTCATGTATTCTGGTGGCTAGTTTTCTGCCTGCCTGTCTGATGTAGTGTTTGTTACAGTCCTAGTGTGGTATTTTGTAAATGACATTTGTTTTGCTGGTTGTTTGTGGATAGCTTTTTAGGTTCATCAGCCACTGTATAAGTGTGTTGGTAGGTTTGTGGGCTACCATGATACCAACATACTTAAACAGTGGCTGATGAACCTTACGAACCCTACACAAACAACCAGAAAAGTGTATGACATTTATAAAATACCACGCAAGGACTGTAACAAACACTACATTGGCCAGACAGGCAGAAAACTAGCCACCAGGATACACAAAGACCAACTTGCCACCAAAATACATGACCCACTATCACTAATATCCTTACATACAGACGAAAAAGGTAACTACTTTGACTGGGACAACATATCCATCCTGGGACAGGCTAAACAGAGAAACACACGGGAATTTCTAGAGGTCTGGCATTCAAATCAGAGCTCCATCAATAAACACATCGATTTGGACACTATGTATGAACCTCTCAGAAAAAGAACTGGAAATGATATCACACACCTTAAGAGACCAAAACACATAAATAGAAAGTGGGTCATAACACCAGCGCTTCACTGGAGGCTCACTGATGATGTTACCTAGTATAGTGACGAAACGTCTGAAAACGAACCTTCCAGCTCAGTGAGCAAATATACAACATGAAATGCATATGTTGCAATAATGTATTCCCTTAATGTTTTTTTTCTAGGAGACACCATACTTGTAACTGACTTCCATCTTATCTACTTCAAACAATCGACTCCAACAACTTTTAAGTTAAATTTTGAAAGAAAACTTGCTCATCCTAGATTCTGTTAAACTAATGGCTTGATTATGGCTCTGTATTATTGTAAACTCCTATGGCAAACAAACCTCCATAAGCACACCAAGAGACCATCCAATTAACTCCTCTCTGCCACATACTGATTTAAAATCATGTTTCCAGAAATCTGAAATAAACTTAGATAATGGTGCAAATATTCAACAGGTCAGTTAATATCTGCGAAACATCAGAAGCCCACTCCTGTCTCTAGAGATGTTGCCCGCACTACAGGTAGTTCCCGCATTTCATGTTAATATTTTACACTCATAGCCCTCGACAAAGACCACAGGCCATGAAAACAATGGTTGATTCCAAACCCTTTCTAGCTGAAGCACTGAGGGCAACTTCTCAAGACTGACACAGTGAACTCCACCTTTCTGGTATTATGGAAAACAGAACAATATCCACTCTCAGTTTTTGCTTCAAAACAAATCCAGTTCTGTTAGACAGCATCTTAAAGGTTTCACCTTGAATCTTACAACTTGCCTAGCTTCTGCTCTATTTCTGATTAATCATTTGCATTGAACTCATGCTGTGTGGTATCAGTAATGATTAAGGTTTTGGGTTCAATGCCTTTTCCCAATATTTTGAATGAAGACATTGAGCCTTCATTAGGTTAGAAGACAGCACATGTCTTTCTCGCCAGTTAGTGGGTTTTCTCCTCATTTGAAAAGTAGGTATTCAAGACAAGCATCTTGAAGATAAGTGAGAACATGGCAATTAGAAATGGGAGTAGGCAATTCAACCCATCGAGCCTCCTCTGCTATCTAACATGATCATGGCTGATGTTATCCTGGTCTCACCTCCACTCCCCTGCCTACACCACATAACCCTAGTTAAGATTACGCATCATGTTTTTAAATACGGTTTTAAATCCCACTGAATCTCGTACAAAGACATTGTTCATGCTTTGAGACACCATCCTAAATCTTTATCAGTTTTCTTGTGATTTATCAAATATACAGCATTTTCCCAACTGGTAATGTGAGCCATTTAATTGAGAAATGCACTTTATTTTTTTTCTGAAGAGAACATTTGGATGTTGTACATCTTTTAAAATTAGTTCGAGGGATGCGAGTACTTTTTGCCCCTTCATATCTCCCTTGAAAGGTTCGTGGTGAGCTGCCTTCTTGAACTACTGCAGTCTGCCAGGCGGAGGGGCACTCATGTGGTAGGAAGTGGGGTTCAGGATTCTGACTCAGTAACACTGAAGAAATGGTAATTGTAGTGCCAAGTCAGGAAGGTATGTGGCACGGAAGGGATCAGATGGATTGTGATGTTCTCATGCATCTGCTGCCTTTGTTCTTTGAGGTGATAGATGCCATAGAGTTTGGAAGGTGCTGTTGACGAAATATTTGAAGAAACATTTGTTGAAGGAACATTTGAATCTGTATAAAACCCCAGTGAGACTGCAGATAGAGAACCAGTAGAGATCCTCACTTTGGAGAAGATATTTAGGTGGATAGAGAGAGCACAGTGCAGATTCACTTGGATGTTGCCTGGCCATGAGACTATATAAATACAAAGAAAGGCTTGATGCATTTGAGCTGTTTCGATCAAAGGAGAAAAACATTTCAAATAGTAAGACAGTCTGGAAGCAAGCAATGGGGTTAAATAGAGGGGACAAATATTGAAAGTGTAGTTTTACGCAGATCATGTGAAATGCAGTATCAGAGCTTAGGGATCAAAACAGTGAAGAGATAGGTGGCTGAAGAAAAGGGCAAAACAAAAAGGTATAAGAGCAATGCGGGCATCATCTTCAGGCCTATTTCTTGTGGGCACACAAACACTGAAAGGGTGGACCTGCTGTTACATAATTTGACTGAGAATGATGCTGACAGGAGAGTAATGTATTCAGCTGAACTTTCCTGGACTTCTATATCAAGCTCCAATGTCTCCTGCAGAACCCATGGTGTTGAACCCAACAACTGTAGAAGCAGCTTCCCAATCGATCATGATAAGCTGCAAACTTCATGAGATCTCAGTCATAATGGAACGATCATTCCTGGAAGAGAAGAAGATACCACCGTCTACTCTGCACCTGGGGAACTCCCACTGCAATGGGAGCATTGGCAACTTGACTCATGTTACCCTTAAGGTCGGCTGGACTGAGTGTGGAACTCAAATATCAAACGTAAGTTTCTTTGTTGTTTATCTACTGAAATAAAAGTCTGTCAAATCAGACTTTCAAGGTAAACGTGACTCGAAGATCTCAATAGGGCTCCATTGCTCATGACTTTAATATTGAATAATTTACAGTAAGGAGCAATACCTAAGGTCTGTTGTGTAATGGACTCACTTCACCACTGCAATTGTCAATCTTCAGTGAGGGTTACTTTAATGCATGAACGAAGTCCACTTGGACAAATTATTGGAAAACATTATTCTCTCTGCAGCTGAATCTCATCAGACATTGCTGTAAATAGGAGGGAACAAGAAAGTCTTCAAAAATAAACTGTTGCTACCTTGATATCTGTGACAAACTGAACATGCTTTCCAGGTACTAATTTGGTTCCAGAACTGCAAAGTCATGCCAGTAACTTTTTTCAAACCTGCAACACCCCAAGATTTCGGCATTCCTCCAATAAGGGGCTTTACCTGATTTTATAGATTTGACTCTTGCCTTCAGCTATATAGATCTGAAGCTTTGGATATCCCTCCTTAAAGCTTTTTGTCTCACTACTTACTTCCTCTTCTTTGTGATGACCTCTCAAACCGGTCCGCATTTCTGATTATTTCTTTTTGAGGGCTGGTGTCAAATTCTGTTTGATCATCCGCTTTGGGATATTTTGTCACATTAAAGGTTTAAAATGAATGTGCATTTTTGATTATCTATTTTAATATCTATTTGATGGATATGTTGATTTAATTCAGAATGCAACACACACGGTCGTGAAAACAACACTTCGTAACATCCCTTACTCCAGCACGGTTTCTGATGGTGCTAAACTTGAGGTTCCTGTAAATTGCACATTTGACAACAGCCTTTTGCTCACTGCCGGCTACAGTCCCAACGGGTAAGTATCGTATGTGTATCTTGATTTGGAGATGCCGGTGTTGGACTGGGGTGTACAAAGTTAAAAATCACACAACACCAGGTTATAGTCCAACAGGTTTAATTGGAAACACACTCGCTCCGAAAGCTAGTGTGCTTCCAATTAAACCTGTTGGACTATAACCTGGTGTTGTGTGATTTTTAACCATGTGTATCGTGCTATTGAGAGAGCTTGCCTTTAAGGCTCACGTGCTGTATGTATAAATTGTTGTGACTCTGTCTCACAGTTGGTCTGCTCTAGGTTTGGGAGATGTACATTCAGAAATCAACTGGTTTGCTCAAACGTCTGCTTCATAATATACAGTGTGTTTCATTGTTGATCAGAAAGCTAATCTATGTCATTAAAGAGATTGTTTATTTGACCACTATCATTAACATGACAGTAATGTGACCTGTTTCATTGAGGTCAGACAGACCCTGAGATACCTGAGCCTAGCTGTCAGTATTGGTGTCACGAGACTGAAATAGAATCAGGTGCCGAATGAGAATATCACACTAAATCTTCTTGTTAACTCTGAGAACTGAAAGATACACGGTGGTGGGGGGAGGGGGACATTAGTTAAATTAGTTAGTACATGGTGGAGACAGAACTCCAAAAATTCAGGTTTCAAATTTAATAGACTATAGCAGGTCAAGAGGACAACAGGCCCTTTGATGGAATAGGTCAGTTTGTCTTAGTGCCTCTGCTCCACCTTCCACTTCACCTCATTTCACATGGTCTACAGAAAGAGCTCATTATCCTTTGAGGATTGATTTGTTGCTGGTGGACAGGACTTCTGTCTGAAACCATGATGTCTCCATGACCCAAAATTAACATTTTAGTTCAAGGGACATTAGTTCTCCTGAGTGAGATCCCTAATGTCAAGCATGAGCCTTCCACTACTATCAAGAAAATGAGGCCGAGTTGTCCTCCAAAAAGTTGTGGGAGCTCAGTCATTAATTTCAAGACAGTGATCTCTCGAGTTCTAGTCACTAATGATAACCATGACAATGGGAACAGCACAAAAATACAGCAATGAGGTAGTCGGTTAGTCACCTGTGGAGCAGGTATGAGGGGCTGAATGACTGTCTCCTGTCCCCATGTTCCATTATGGACAGAAGGATGCAGATGGTGCCCTATATTGGAGCCCCTTCCTTCGAGATGAGGTCACTGCCCAGTATCACCCTGTGGTAGTTGATGAATGAGGCTGGGATTTCAACTGACTTAGAGTTTGAAATGTACATGAGCTGGGGCTGGTGGGGAAAGAAGGAGAGTTGTGGGGGCGGAGAGCAGGATGGGGATGATGCCTTTGCCACCTTCTTTGCTGAGGTGTAGAGGGAATCCCTGGAAATTCAGACTGGGCGTGGAGACATATATGTAATACTCTTACTTCCGTTCATTTATTGCCACAGCTCTGTTAAACCTTGGTCACTACGTGGTTCAGAGCAAGCAAAAACCATTGCTCCAACTTAAGGGAAGTTCACTTTCAGAGGGTCAGTACTGAGGGACTGCCGCACTGTTGCAGGGTCACTACTGAGGGAGTGCTGCAATGTCACGGGGTCACTGCTGAAGAGGTGCTGCATGGTCACACGGTCAGTGCTGAGGGAGTGCCCTATTGTCAGTTGGTCAGACCTGAGGGAGTGCTGCACTGTCAGAGGGTCAGTGCTAAGGGAATGCTGCATTATTGGAGGGTCAGTGCTGAGGGAGTGTCCCACTGCAACAGGGTCAGTCCTGAGAGAGTGCTGCATCACTGCAGCTATACACTGTTCTTCCTGTTAATGCCTGTTCTAACGAACAATTCAGAATCCTCAAGGTTGCATTGAAAGTGATAGACAAAAGGTATGCTCCCCAAACAGCGCGGCAAACTTCACTTTAAAACCTCCAACATCTCTCTTCAACCCCAGTAATGTATATAGTTATTGTTGTACAACAACATTTCTGCATTGCTATCATCATATGAATCAGGAGGAGGATGAGGCCATTCAGCCCCTTAAGGCTGCTGTACCATTCGATGATATCATGGCTGATCTAATCGTGGCCTCAACTCCACTTTCATGTTGACCTGATAACATTTGACTTCCTTGTTCAACAACAATCCATCTAACTTTGCCTCAAAAATATTTACTAACGCCTCCTTCACCACTCTCTGGGGAAGAGAGTTCCATAGGCTCACAACCCTCTGAGAGAAAACTGTACTCCCCCGTCTTAAATGAGAGAACCATTTCTTTCCAAACTGTGCTGCTACTATAGTCTCTCCTCCAAAGGGAAATATAATTTCTGCCTCCACTGTCTCAGGTGCTCTCCAGACTTTATATTTTTCATTCCTACAAACTCCAATGTTATAGACACAAGCCATCCCATTTCAACTCATAAAGTAAACCCTATTTTGTAGGAATTAGTCAATGACCTTTGCTGAACTGATTCTAGCGTTGGAAGTCACTGCGACTCAAAATATGCCTCAACACTAATTTTAGAATCATGGTGAAGTTGTCCAGACCACAGGGCTGCTCTCTCATTAGGGTGAGATGGCTGACAGTGGCTTAACCTGTGAACCACCATATCTCAGGCAAGGGGAGAAGCTGAGAAGGAGAGTCCTCATGGTAACCTCAGTGGATGTAGTATTTGAACCCACACTTTTGGCATCATTCTGCATCACACACCAACTGGCCTGCCAATTGAGCTAATCAGCTCCGGGGGTTGAGAGGGAGAGAGTGGGGAGAGAGGGAGGAATGGGGGGGAGAGAGGAAGAAGTGGAGGTGGACAGAGGGGGGAGGCAGGGGAGAGAAAGGGAAGAATTAGGGAAAACCCAAAAGCAATCTATACATACGTGAGGAATAAGAGAATGATCAGAGAGGGGGTAGAGCCAATCAGGGGTAGTGGAAGGAATTTGTGTCTGGAGACTGAAGAGGTAAGGGAGGCCCTAAATGAGATTTTTGCTTCAGTGTTCACTAGGGAGAGAGACCTTGTTGATAGTAAGAACACCGTGGACCAGGTTAATAGGCTTGAATAGTTTAAGGAAGTGGATGTGCTGGAAATTCTGGGAAGCATCAAGAAAGATAAGGCCCCGGGCTAGACCAGATATATCCAAGGTTACTACGGGAAGTGAGGAATGAGATTGCTACACTATGGCGATGATCCTTGCATCCTCACTCTCCATGGGAGTAGTACAGGCTGATTGGAGGGAGGCGAATGTTGTTTCTCTGTTCAAGGAAGGGAATAGGGAAGTCCCTGGGAATTACAGACTAGTCAGTCTTACAACTGTGGTAACCAAGTTACTAGAAAAGATTCTGAGAAATAGGATTTATGATTACTTGGAAAAACATAGTTTGATTAAAGATAGTCAGCATGGCTTTGTGAGGGGCAGGTCATGCCTCAGAAGCCTTATTGAGTTCTTTGAAGACTTGACAAGACAAGATCAAGCAGTGGGTGTGGTGTATATGGATTTCAGTCAGGCATTTGATAACATTCTCCACAGTAGGCTCTTTCAGAAAGTTGGGAGGTATGAGATACAGGGAAATTTGGCTGTCTGGATACAGAAGTGGCTGACCAAAAGAAGACAGCAAGTGGTAGTGGATGGAAAGTATTCCACCTGGAGGTCCATGATCAGCAGTGTCCTGCGGGGGTCTGTTCTTGGGTCTCTGCTCTTTGTAGATTTTCTAACTGACTTGGATGAAGAAGTGGAAGGGTTGATTAGTAAGTTTGCCAATGACATAAAGATTGGTGGTGTTGTAGATAGTGTTGAGGGTTGTTGCAGGCTACAACATGACTCTGACAGGATGCAAAGCTGAGCTGAGAAGTGGCAGATCGAGTTCAACCTGGATAGATGTGAAGTGATGCATTTTGGAAGATCAAATTTGAATTTGAATACAGGGTTAAGACAGGATCGTTGGCAATGTGGAGGAACAGCGGGTTCTTGGGATCCATGTAGATAGATCCCTCAAAGTTGCCACTCAAATTGATAGGGTTATTAAGAAGGCAAATGGTGGTTTGGCTTTCATTAACAGGGGGATTGCGTTTAAGAGCTGTGAGGTTTTGCTGCAGCTCTATAAAATCCTGGTTGGACCACACTTGGAATATTGTGTCCAGTTCTGGTCACCTCATTATGGGAAGGATATAGAAACTTTAGAGAGGGTGCAGAGGAGATTTACGAGGATCCTGCCTGAACTGAAGGGCTTGTCTTATGAAGAGAGGTTGAGTGAGCACAGTCTTTTCACATTGGACATGAGAAGGAAGAGAGGTGACATCATAGAGGTGTACAAGGTAATGAGAGGCATAGATAGAGTAAATAGCCAGAGACTTTTCCCCAGGGCAGAAATGGCAGAAGCAACGGGTCATAATTTTAAGGTGATTGGAGGAAGGTATAGGGGAAATGTCATGGATAGGTTCTTTACACAGAGAGTGGTGGGTGCGTGGAATGCACTACCAGTGGTGATGGTAAAGTCAGAGAAATTAGGGACATTTAAGCAACTACTGGACAAGCACTTGGATGGCAGTAAATTGAGGGATGTGTAGATTAGATTGTTTTAGATTAAGATAAATGCTCGGCACAATATTGTGGGCTGAAGGGCCTGTACTATGCTCTACTGTTCTATGTTCTAACTCCCTCCACTTAGAATGCTGGTATGAGGCCAATAGACTTATGCACCCAACTTGTGCTCATCTGTGCAAACAGATCCTGCAGCATTTCTAATCAAAATCATGCCATAAATATTTCCAGCTGTTTTTCATCAGTACTCCACCCAGGATTCTATCATACAAAGTGCTTAAAATGTCTAACCTATGAAAAAATATCTAATAGTGTAAATGAACGTACTCATCATTCTAGAGCACTTCTCTGGCGTACACAAAACAAGTCAGACCAGTCTGTGTAAATCTCAAGTTCTACTAGTTTACGCTTCTGGATCACTCTTCCCACTGCAAATTACATCCATCTCGTCCATGGTGGTGTTGATCCTTCAGACTTCATTCCTTCTCCTTGCTGGGCTCCTCCACACCTAACCTCCTCTTCCTTCAATGACTCATTGAACATATTCATAAATAGTCTCTACTTTGATCATTAATTCTGTTCGTGCATTCTGCAGCTTCGCAATCATCTGTGTTAAAAAAATCTACCTCCTGCCCTTTCTCCTATGAAAGATCACATTAAAGAAACAATGTTAGAGATCCAAACACAAAGTAGTAATCTCTTCCAGTTGATCTTTTATCATTGGCACCTCATTCCAAATCCTTCAGCCTCTAGAACACTGCTTCCTGAACGTCTTCTAACTGTGACCCTAGTTACAGACCTTGAAAATTGTTGTGACTGTGAACCCTTTCCAGTAAGATCCGTTGGGGCATTGGGTGAGTGTAGAAGTGAGTAGTGAGTAGAGAAGGTGCTGGGAGGGGTGGGGAAGGGACCTGTGAGAGTAGGAGGTGAGACCTGTCGAAGTGAGATGAGACCAGAGTCAGTGTTGGGGAAGGGGGAAATCTGTGAGTGTGGAGGTGTGAGTTAGAATGGGGTTGGAGTTAGAGTGTACTTTGTTGGGAGACCCATCAAGGTTTTTGCTGTCTCAAAGCTTGTGGTCCACCTGTGGTTTTGATTTTGGGATACCCTGCTCTAAAAACTGTCTCTATCTACCATGTCACATTGACTCAGAATTTTAAATATCCCAGCCATAGCATTTGTCAAAGATCTTCCTGAATAAAGGCTGAGTTTGTCTTTTGATATTTCAAAATGGTGCCTGTTGCTTTATTGAGTCTATGAACTTTGTATCTGTACCTCTGTAAAGTATGACATTTACTGATAAAGTTTCAACTTATTTAGTTGGATTCCAAATCCTAAATCAATTATTTTGTTCCAACAATGAACAGAACCAGCCGAGAAGGAGTCGGAGATTATATGGCCAGCATTGAGACAATCAGCAGAAACCGTACATTAACAGAAGGTGCTCGTTTAGCACCTGAAGATGAAGTGTCCATTCAAGTCTCAATTGAAACATCAGATAGCAGAGCCAAGCTGATCGTTGCAGAGTGCTGGGCAACACCAAGCAACAATTCAACCAGCCTGACTTCATACCCTGTAATCAAAACCGGGTAAGGGATGAACGACCAAGGTATATGAAGGGAAAGGAGATGTGTCAGTTGGGAGCTCAAATTCCTTCATAAGGTCTTACTTTCCACATGAAAAATGAAGGCATTCCCCATGCAAACTGTGGGTTTCGCTGATATTCTTTCCGATGTTTGAACTGTTGATGCACTAATGTGTAACTTTTTTTTCTTCCTGAAGTTTCCTCCTCTTATTGTCTCTTCCTCACCTCTTCAACCTTCTCTGGCCTGAAGGCATTGTTGTTCATTAGGCACAGTTGAATGGGGAAAGAGATGCTTCCAGATCTTTGCTTATGTGGTCATATTCACATGTTGTTGATTTTAAGGGGTATGTGATTATAATTACTTGATATAGATGTTTTGAGAAGATTTGAAGCTCAGGTTGAGGTTCTGATTAGATTAGATTCCCTACAGTGTGGAAACGGGCTCTTTGGCCCAAAAAGTCCACACCGACCCTCCGAAGAGCAACCCATCCAGACCCATTTCGCTCTGACTAATGCATTTAACGCCATGGGCAATTTAGCATGGCCAATTCACCCAACCTGCACATCTTTGGACTGTGGGAGGAAACCCACGCAGACACAGGGAGAATGTGAAAACACCACACAGATAGTTGCCCGAGACTGGAATCGAACCCAGGTCCCTGGAGCTGTGAGGCTGCAGTGCTAACCACTGAGCCGCTGTGCCGCTTGCTGAGCTGGAAGGTTCATTTTCAGACATTTTGTTACCATACAGATAACATCTTCAGTGAGTCTCCGGATGAAGCACTGGTGGTATGGCCCACTTTTTAGTTATGTGTTTAGGTTTCCTTGGGTCGGTGACATCATTTCAGAGACACGCGCAAGAATTCCTAGAAGCATGGCACTCCTACCAGGACTCTATCAGCAAACATCCCATTTACCATCCCCTGAGAACAAGAACAGGAAATGGCATCACCACAGGAAATGGCATCACCAACCCAAGGAAACCTAAACACATAAATAAAAAGCATCCATCCCACCAGTACTTCATCCAGAGGCTCACTGATGATGTGACCTAGTATGGTGATGAAACATCTGAAAATGAACCTTCCAGTTCGGCAAGCTAACTTGCATTCAGAACTTGTTTTATAGTCAACAATTTATAATGATTTACTGATAGTTTACTGAGAAGCAGCAGTTTAGATATATGACCCATGACAGATGAGAATACTTTCTCAATCTCTCTCATGTCCCAGTGGTCCTGTCCCTTTTTGTAGAGGAATCTGGCTGCCTTCAATGGTCTCAATGCCAACAGACTTTGTTCTTCCATTGGGCTGATAGAGAGAAACTCTTGGTCTTGCCCCTGGAAGATAGTGTGGCTCATTTCCCTGGGTCTCCTTGCCCCTTCCTCCCATTCCTGACCCGGTTTATATACCTTATTTTGGAGCAAGCCATCAATACTGTGCCAATGACCTGTCTAGCTCCTCTTGGCCTATGACCATGGGACAGCTACTCATGAATCAATGACCATTATCCTCTTGCCCGCTTTCATCTGTGAGTTAATTTAACATCCTTTCTAAAAATGAAACCCTATGTTTTTAAAAAAAAGCATGCTCATTATCGGATGCATTTGGCAGCAAAACAATTGTTTGACACAAGTTCAATGGGCATCGTGATCTCTATGTTTCTCATAATTCTTCTTTCTTGTTTTCAAATACCAGAATTTTGGAAATTTGAGTCCTGTTGTTTTAGCAAATGAATTAAATCTCGTGCTACACAATAAATACAAGAAAAAAAATTAGTTTTTAAGAGGCATTAGTGGGTTTACAAGAATGATTTCAGGGGTTATCAAGATAAATTATCGAATGAGGCATGTTTTCTCTAGAATTTAGGAAGTTAACGGGTGAGCTGAACAGTTGTCAAGATATTGACAGCAAAAGACAGGATATATAAAGGTAAACTACTTCGACTGGCTGGGGATTCTTGGGGGTATAGACTGAGAATTAGGGCCAGACTGTTCATGAAAGATGTTAGAAAGCACTTCTATACACAAAGGTAAGAGGTACAATTAGTAAGTTTGCAGATTACACCAAAATTGGAGGTGTAGTGGACAGCGAAGAGGGTTAACTCAGATTACAACAGGATCTGGATCAGATGGGCCAATGGGCTGAGAAGTGGCAGATGGAGTTTAATTCAGATAAATGCGAGGTGCTGCATTTTGGGAAAGCAAATCTTAGCAGGGCTTATACACTTAATGGAAAGGTCCGAGGGAGTTTTGCTGAACAAAGAGACCTTGGAGTGCAGGTTCATAGCTCCTTGAAAGTGGAGTCGCAGGTAGATAGGATAGTGAAGAAGGCGTTTGGTATGCTTTCCTTTATTGGTCAGAGAATTGAGTACAGGAGTTTGGAGGTCATGTTGCGGCTGTACAGGACATTGATTAGGCCACTGTTGGAATATTGTGTGCAATTCTGGTCTCCCTTCTATCGGAAAGATGTTGTGAAACTTGAAAGTGTTCAGAAAAGATTTACAAGGATGTTGCGAGGATTGGAGGATTTGAGCTAGAGGGAGAGGCTGAACAGGCTGGGGCTGTTTTCCCTGGAGCATCGGAGGCTGAGAGGTGACCTTATAGAGGTTTATAAAATTATGAGGGGCGTGGATAGGATAAATAGACAAAGTCTTTTCCCTGGGGTCAGGGAGTCCAGAACTAGAGGGCATAGGTTTAGGGTGAGAAGGGAAAGATATAAAAGAGACCTAAGGGACAACCTTTTCACACAGAGGGTATAGAATGAGCTGCCAGAGGATGTGATGCAACATTTAAAAGGCATTTGGATGGGTATATGAATAGGAAGGGTTTGGAGGGATATGGGCTGGGTGCTGGCAGGTGGGACGAGATTGGGTTGGGATATCTGGTTGGCATGGATGGGTTGGACCGAAGGGTCTGTTTCCATGCTGTACATCTCTATGACTCTAAAGGGTGTTAGACGTTTGGAACTCTCTTCAACAAATGGCAGTGGATGCCAGATTAATGTTGCATCTGGACATGTTTGAGCAAAGGTATTGAGGGATATGGAGGCCAAAGGCAGATACATGGAGTTAGGACACAAATCAACTATGATCTCATTAAATGAGGGAACAGGCTGCAGGGGTGAATGGCCTACTCCTTTTCCTATGACTGCAATATCCAACAGTGTTTGGGTATAGTGTTCTGTCATGAAGAGAGTATCAGAGATCAGTCAGATTTCCTTACTCACCACACGCCTCATTGTTCAGCAGGAAACACAGGGACAGGTAGTTGGGAGTGGTGAGGGTTTATGTCTTTTCTCATTGGTCCAGGTTTTACTGCCTGAGGGCATCACTCCAGCATAGATCAGAGTCTGTACTCCTGACTTGCCTGATGAGATCCCAGTTCCTACCTTTATAGTATTGCTGAACTTGTGCCTGTGAATGTACAAATGAACTTATGTTAATAAAATATACATTGATGAGATGCATTGGAGCCATTCTTATTTTAGACATCCTAACTGCTGAACACTGAGCAAGTTCTGTTTCTATTTTATAGATGCCCAGTTCTAGAATCACAGACAAGCATATCTGAAAATGGAAACTCCACAAGTGCGAATTTTACTGTGAAAGTGTTTTCATTCATTAACCTGCCTTTCGTATACATACACTGCCAGGCTTGGGTCTGCTTGGAAGTTAAAACAGCTTCATGCCAACCGGTAGGTCTAACAGCCAGACTCGAGAACACGGGTGCTAAATATTCTTTGTCATGTAGCTTATTTATATTAATTTTATATCCTGTAAGCCAAGCCTGTGTGAGTAGAATAAAAGCCACAGAGGGAATTCACATGTCCCAAGATCCCCCCTCTTCCAAGTGAGTTCACAATCAGATTGTCTGAAATTGAGATGTGAATCGGAACTTTATAGACTGAGCTCACCTACTCTGAGCTTGCTACAGCATCAATCCCACGTCTACTATTTCTGAGATCACCGATTTGCAATCTAAAAGCTAGAGATTTCTTCCTTTGGTTAAGGCATCAAAAGAAAGTATTTGGAGATTCTGCTGGCTTTCTATCTTTTGAAATCATATCCATGGTGTTAGACTTGGCTCGGTAACACTTCTCTCTCCAAATTGGCATATTTTAGATTCAAGTCCCATTCTGGAAATTTGAGCACCCCAGTGCAGTACCAAGGGAGAACTGCAGTAGCAGATAGGCTGCTATTTGAATGAAGTGTTAAATTGAAGCTCTGTCTGTCATCTCGGTGAGATATGAGTGATCCCAGGTTGCAGGAGACGGAGGAATTTTCCTGTCTTAGGTTCAGGAATACCCTTCAGCCCATCAAGCTGTTCTGCTGTTCAATTCAGTTATGGCTATTTATGGGTGGCACGGTGGTTAGCACAGCGCCAGAGACCCGGGTTCAATTCCCACCTCAGGCGACTGACTGTGTGGAGTTTGCACGTTCTCCCCGTGTCTGCGTGGGTTTCCTCCGGGTGCTCTGGTTTCCTCCCACAGTCCAAAAATGTGCAGGTTAGGTGAATTGGCCACGCTAAGTTGCCCGTAGTGTTAGGTAAGGGGTAAATGTAGGGGTATGGGTGGGTTGCGCTTCGGTGGGGTGGTGTGGACTTGTTGGGCCGAAGGGCCTGTTTCCACACTGTAAGTAACCTAATCTTTCTCAATGCCATTTTCCTGTGCTATTTAAATTTCCCTTGGAAAGGAAACCATTACTAACCCTTAGATAATATCACTAAAGCACTGTCTAGTCAATTATTTCATAACAGCTTGTGGGACATTAGGACCTGAAAATTGGTTGCTATACAATCGTTTTGTTTTATTTGTCCCCCAGACCAAGAGATGCAAGAGCAGAAGTTGGCCATTCAGCCCATTCAGTCTGCTATGCTATTAAATGAGATCCGCAACTCCACATTCCTTCCATTTCCTTACTGATCAAAATTTTGTCTCTCTCATCCTTGAATATACTTAATGGCCCACGCTTATTAGCTCTCTGCGGTAAAGATGCACTATCTTCTGAGAAAAAGAATTCCTCCTCATCTCTGTCTTAAATGGGTGACTGCTTACTCTGAGATTATACCCTCTGGTCTAAAACTTAGGGGTAAAAGCCAGACCACATGGTGCACCAGTGGTTAGCACTGCCACTTCACAGTGCTAGGGACCTGGGTTCAATCCCTGCCTCAGGCAACTGTCTGTGTGGAGTTTGCATGTTCTCCCTGTGTCTGTGTGGATTTCCTCTGGTTGCTCTGGTTTCCTCCCATAGTCTAAAAATGGGCAGATTATGTGGATCGGCCATGCTAAATTACCTATGGTGTCCAGGGATGTGTGGGTTAGCCATGGGAAATACTGGAGAGGAGTCTGGGTGGGATGCTCTTCAGTGTGAACTTGGGCTGAATGGCCTGCTTCTACACTGTAGGGATTCTATGATTCCAATAAACCTCTCCACATTGATCCTGTCATGTTCATTGAGAATCAAATTTCAATAAAGTTTCCTTTCAATTTTCTAAACTCCAACGCATATATGCCCAACCTATTTAATCTCTCTTCAAGAAAAGTCCGTCCATTTTGGGATTTACAAGATGAGTCAGACCTGAATGTGTCACTCACCAGTTTTACTGGATTATTCTGCGGTTAGACGAATGTAGGATAACCAAAGTGTATCAATGCGGCGAGGGAGTGGGAAGCTGACTTGTTTGCTTTAGGTATTAGTTTAACTTCATCTCCCTGAGAGTGCACAAAATCTTCTTGAATGACTAATGGGTCACAGTGATGCAAATTGTGGTGAATTGACGACTTTCCCTGATACTGAGGAGCATGGTGGCACAATGAGTGAGCACAGACATGCCCAACATGTGCCCAGCATGAATGTGGTCTGCCAAGGCTGTGAAGCCTTGTCCAAGAGACACAGACCAACGGGCACAGAAGTGGGTTTGAAAATTACTGTCAAACTGATTGACAAATCACAGGGTCTTTGTCCCCGCACTTGCCACTGATTGGCTCATCCAGCGACTACAAGAGAGAAACAGCTTGTTCTTGGGCAAGCAGCAAAAAACAAGAAAGTGAGAGGCTTTTATATAGTTTCCGCAGTGCCAATTCTCTCTCCGCCTGTGGTAATACTCCTGACTGAACAGTTCATAGTCTTCTGAGGAGTGAAAGATGGCAGTGAAAGGGGACCATTTGAGGGAATGGTGGTAGGAGCAGTGAGCAGGTGTCTGGTCACTCGGGCAAGCGAGTGTGACGTAGAGTAAAAGCACATCACAAAGTCCATTGTGAAAATCTTCAAGCATTCCTTGGCCATGGCAGGGTAGGTGAGTGCAAGAGCCTTTGAGCGTGAAAGGATGAATGAGCCAGAAAGAGAGTGGGCGTGAGAAAGAGAGAGGGAGAGAGAGACAGAGAGAATAAGTGTGCGAGAGAGAGAGAGCAAGAGAGAATGTGTGACATAGTGAGAAAGAGAGAATGAGAATGCAAGAGAGAATGAAAGCGTGTGATGGGTGAGGATGGGATTGCGTGAGGGAGGATGAGATTGCGCGAGAGACAGAATGACAGTGTGAAAGAGAGGGAATGCAAGGGAGAGATTTTGACAATGCAGGAAAGGGAGAATGAGACTGTGAGAGGGAATGACACCATGAGAGAATGGGTACAAATGAGCATACATGAGAGGGAGAGAAAAGGAGAAGGAGTGCGTGCTGGGGATGGAGGGATTAGAAATGTTTGAGAGAGTAAAATTAAGGATAGGCGGAAGGGGTTGGACAGTGAATTTGTGTGCGTATGGAGGGGATTAGACCGAGAGTGTAAGCGTGAGTGGGAGATAGAGAAGTGTACATCTGAGATGGAGAATATACTGAACCCTGTCGTTTGAGACCCATTCTCCCTTCCTCCTTACACTGACCCCTAAGTGGAAATATAATTGAAATGTGTCCCACTCACTGATATAAAATGGCTGTACAACCCTGGATTAGCACATAGCTTTTAAAAGTTTGTTGCAGAAAGAGCAATGTCATTGTAGTTCAGTGCAGCCCACAGCACAATTGACCTTACTATGACATGGATGTGTCTAGATATTGAGATGAATGCGTGGGTTGGGTGTTAGTGCTGAAGTTTGGAACAGGTTGCACTGCGTGTCAAACAGGATCAAACTGCAAAATAAATTGTGATCAACATGTGCATACTTGACCTGGCAGATGGTGCTGGATCTAAATGCCTGGAGCGAATTTATTTGTTATACTAATATATTTTATAACACATTCTAAATAAACAAGTTTGAAATTCAGAAACAAAAGCAGAAATTGCTGGAAAAGCTCAGCAAGTCTGGCAGCATCCGTGGAGAGAAATCAATGTTAATGTTTCAGAACTGTTCTGAGGAAGGGTCATTCAAGCTGAAACATTAACTCTGATTACTCTTCACAGACACTGCTAGGTTGCTGAGCTTTTCCAGCTATTTCTGTTTTTGCATTGGTTTACAGCCTGCGCAATTCTTTTGGTTTTTATTAAGTTTGAAATTCAGCTCTACTTGTTGCTTTACGTTATTTTGAAATGGTGGCACGAGGTATCGTCACATTGACATTTGTTGGCACTGCCACATTGCTGTTTCAAAATTAACACTCAGAGCTCACAGCTCAACAGCAGACACAATCCTCTCATTTATGGCTGTATTATGACTGAAATAGGCACAAGACACTGCTCCTTTGTCCCACTACTCAGTGGGTTGCAACATAAACCAGTGGTATGTTCTCAAGTTCTGATATGCTTTCTCCATGTTGGATCCAGAATTAAAGGATCCATCAACTTTAATATTCACAGAATTATTGACTTTTTATAAAACAAGATATTTTCAATGAAGATGCAGAATTAGCTAATACATGGAATTGCTAACATGGAAACGTTGCTTACCCATCTATTAATCCAAAATATACACAGATACATTTCAGATAAGGGAGAAATAGGTTTCTCTCCACAGTGGTTCATTTAAAGAAAGGGAAAACATGCTTTGGCCAATAGTGGCTATTTTTGAGAGCAAAAAGGTTACAGTATGGAATGCTCTGAATTCGATTAATCTGGTGTGTGGCCAAATCAGTAAATACACACAGTTGTACCTTAGTGACACAGCTTACTCAGGTAAATAATGTTTAGAAGTCTGTTTTCAGACATCCTGATCTCACAGTAAAATTCTTTCGAAAGTAGGAGACATGAGCTAAGCAACTTATTCCATAGCAGGCTTTCCTCCACTGAAAAGTACAAGCACAAATTCTGAGCTGACAAACTCCATACAAAATGAACATCCACAAAACGTTGTCATAAAACAGCTCGCCATTTTCCCGTAAGTGATTTCAAGCAGCTAAGACCAGCAATTTGTCTGGAATCAGGTGGCTTCCAAGAAATAAAAGTTCCATCATCTTTTCGCTGATCTTACAAAAAACAATCTTGGCATCATCGCAAGCCTTCAACTTCAAGTCCACAAATAATATTGAAAACGATGAATCTTCGTAACAGTGGCAATAAGAGATGTGCCGCACATAGCACTGACCATTACCCTCCAGTCTATCGATCATGTTAGTAGTAATTGACTGTCAAGACACTGTGGGTATTGAGGCACCTGTTATTTCTTCTTTCCCTGAGAACATGCACAATTTCATCATTGTGCAAATCTTTCAAGAATAGTAGTAGGATAAAGCAAGGTTGTACCCTGGTTTCAACTCTCCTTGGCATGTCCTCACTATGCTGCTATTGTATGGCTTTGAGAGCCTAAATGCGTTTATTTATTTGCATAAAAGACCAGATAACAAGCTGTTCAACTTGACAAGATAGTGTGCTGAGATCAAAGTATGAAACACCGTGGTCTGTGAGTTGATGTTTGATGATGTTGTTGTGTTGGAATCCTGTAGCTCACATCAGCCTCGAGAGCAGTTCACCTATTCCTGCAAGGAGTTGGACTGATTACCAGAGCTAAATAAATAAAACTTATGGGCCATGGTGTACAGGTACAATCTTCCATCAACATTGATGACCTTACCCGAAAGGTGGTTGTCAGTTCCACGTGCAATTATGATCAACAATTACTGATAAGCTGGTCTAGTCAGCACCACGGTTACCAAGACTGCAGCTGCCATCTCAAAGCTGAGAGGCTGAGTGATGTTTTTTGTTTATTCATTTGGAAAGTGGGCATCGCCGACTGGACCAACATTTATTGCCCTCAGAAAATGTTGGCGAGCTGCCTTCTTGAACAGCTGCTGCTCATGTTCTGTAGGTAGACCCACAATGCCCAGAGGGAAGGAATTTCAGGATTTTGACCCAGTGACACTGAAGGAATAGCAACATATTTCTAAGTCAGGAAGGTGAGTGGCTTGAAGAGGAACCTGAAGATGGTGGTGGTCCCATGTATCTGCTGCCTTTAGCCTTCGAGGTGGAAGTGGCGTAGGTTTGGAAGGTGCTGTCTAAGGATCTTTAGTGAATTTCTGCAGTGCGTCTTGTAGATAGAACACACTGCTGCTACTGAGCATTGGTGGTGGAGGGAATGGGTGCTGGTGGATGTGGTGCCAATCAAGTGGGCTGCTTTGCCCTGGATGATGTCAAGCTTTTTGAGTGTTGTTGGAGCTGCACTTATTCAGAGATGTCCTGGTGCTGAGATATCTGACCTCCAATACCTTCGGCCTTCTTTCTATGAGCCAGGTATGACTCCAACTAGCGCAGAGTTTGCCCCTGCTGCTCATTGATTCCTGTTTGGCTAGGGCTCCTTGATGCCACACTCAGTCGAATGCAGGCTTTATGTTAAGGGCTGTCACCCTCAGCTCACCTCTGGAAATCAGCTCTTTTGTCCATGTTTGAGCCAAGGCTGTAATGAGGTCAGGAGCTGATTGGCACTGTTGGAACCCCAACTGGGCGTCACTGAGCAGATTATTGCAGAGCAGGCGCTGCTTGATAGCACTGTTAATGACACCTTCCATCACTTTCCTGATGATCGAGAGTAGGCAGATGGCACTGAAATTGGCCAGGTTGGATTTGTCCTGCTTTTTGAGATCTTTCAGAAGGAGACTGCATCCATTTCAGGCTATTCTCTCACGCAACCCTCTGCAAAGAGACAAGATCTGCCCTCTCGATATCAACAAGGAAGTCCTCACTGAAATTTGCTACGTGTTTCTGATTGAAGATTGAATTCCCTCTGACTGTGAAGGTGACCAAGGCCATGATCATTCGTGTGTTGGGGTCGTTCTGTACCTCCTGAAGCATGGCCACCAATTCAGCATGGAGACCTGCACTATTCTGAGTTGTGATACTCAGAGTCAGAACCAGTTGTATGGTAACTTCCAGCAGCTGGAATGCACCTTCCCTTTCAGAGGTGTGGGCTCGGTCTGTGTAGTTCAGGCTAGTTAGCAGTTTGAACGCTTTCTGTAATTTTGCCCGCTCTGCTGAGCTTTGGCAACACCCAACAATGCAGTTGGCACTTATTATATATCAATAGCAGCATAAAGCCACCATCTTCTTCAGAAACAACATGTGTGAAGTAGCATCATGCTGCAATATAGCTTTTGTTTTTAGAGGCAGTTGAACTTTACTACTACAGATTATAAATTGTACATACAATGCTGAGGAGAAACAGAAATTGCTTTGTTGCCATGTTTGCGATGAAAAGGACAATTTTGAGTGAACAACAGAGAAATAAAAAGTGCTTTATCTTTCCTTTACCCTTTACATCTCTCCGTTCCGTCTCTGGGGGCACTTAGAGCGGAGAATTTGTCTACAAAATTAACAGGGAATTTAATGACACTCACTGCTGATGATATGTAATTGGCCAGTGCCTTAACGGGAGGTGATGATCTAGTTATGTTATTGTTTCCTTATTAATCCAAAGACCCAGGAACTGTTCTGGTGACCCAGGCTTAACACCTGTCATAGCTGATGGTGAAATTTGAATTCAATAAAACAAAAATCTGCCATTAAGTCTAATGATGGACATAAAACCATTGCCAATTGCCAGGAAATGCCATCTGGTTTACTAATGTCCTTGAATAAAGGAAACCGCATCCTTACCTGGCTAACATGTGACTCCAGACTGCACCAATGTGGTTGACTCTTAACTGCCCTCTGTTCAATGAGCGATAAATACTGGCCTAACCAGCGATGCTCACCTCCTGTGAATGAAAGCAAAAACCTCACAATGAGACCAAGATACCCATTTTAGAATATCATTTCGAGACTCCGGTGGACTGGGGTGTACAAAATCATACAACACTAGGTTATAGTCCAACAGGTTTATTTGAAGCACTAGCTTTTGGAGCACTGCTCTTTCATCAAGTGATTGTGGAGTATAAGATTGTAAGGCCCAGAATTTATAGCAAAAGTTTGCAGTTTGATGTAACTGAAATTATGTGTTGAAAAAGACCTGGATTGTTTGTTAAGTCTTTCATCTTTTTAGAATGACCAGGTTGGTTTCAATTCTTCCAGATGTGAATCAAAAAATTTTTTTTAAGAGTTACATTCTCAAGTGAACTTTAACAATTGGTGTCATGTCGGCCCAGATAAGGTATTGAAGGTGTTAGCTCGCTGTGTGAGGCTGTGTGTGCCACAATGGTCAGACTGATTCTAATCTAAAAAACAGATTTACAGAATAGTACATGGATTCATGCAGTTTTTGAGCAAAGTAAAATGTAATTCTGCAAATGTAAATTCATCCCACAAACTTATATGTGTATGTGTGCATGTGGGTGTGTGTGTGTGGGGGGGGGGTGGTGGGGGAGATGGTTACTTTGCTCAAAAACTGCATTAATCCATGTAAGATTTCGCAAATGCATTTTTTTGATTAGAATCAGTCTGACCATTGTGGCACAGACAGCCTCACAGGGAGCTGATGCGTTCAATACGTTATCTGGGCCGACATGACACGAATTGTTAAAGTTCACTTGAGAATGTAACTTTTAAAAAAAGCTTTGCGATTTACATATGGAAGAACTGAAACCACCATGGTCATTCTAAAAGATGAAAGCCTTAACAACCAATCCAGGTCTTTTTCAATACATAATTTCAGTCACATCACACTTTTGCTATAAATTCTGAGTCTTACAATCTTATTCTCCACAATCACCTGATGAAGGAGCAGTGCTCGAAAGCTAGTGCTTCCAGATAAACCTGTTGGACTATAACCTGGTGTTGTGTGATTTTTAACATTTTAGGACATATATATATTCATAAGTACATGTGCACCAAATACCATTCATCCATCACACTATCATCACTCACCTACCCTAGCTACTGTTGTGACATTTCTTTGATTTTAAAAAATTCTCAATATTGTTTTTACACACCTCCCTGGCCTCCCACCTTCATATCTCCTCCAACCCTTGGATTCTGACATCATGTCAGACCCTGACTTCCATCTGCTCGCACTGCCTTTTGTCACCTCGGCCTGGATTCTATCTTTTCTACCCCCTAGACCTCTATAGCCGTTTCATCTCTCTCTCTCCCCCTGTGGAACACACCTCCAAACCTGAAATGAAAACAAAGGATGCCTGAAATGCCTAGCAGGTCAGGCTGTATCAGTGGAACAAAATTAATGTTTCAAGTCAACAAGCTTTCATCAATTTAACCTTTCGAGGAAGCTTTCAATCAAAATATGTAATATCCTCCTATATGGCATTGAGTCAAATACAACTTGAAAACACTCCTGTAAAGTGCTTGGGAAGTTTTATCTAATAGTGTGACATAAATGTGGTTTGTTGCATAATTCCCACTGAAACCTGCCCTATGTCTGAAAAGAACAGCTGCGCAGCGATTTAATTCTGCAACCAACAATGCTGAATGATCCTATTAAAACATCTTTTGCTACATTTCACCTCTGAAATTTGTGAACATGAAGTGGTTTGGGAAAGTGAGTATTATTGCCGCTGCCTGGAGAATGATTCAGATTATTCCATATCTTTCTTAAACAGTCATGCAGTGGCTCACGTCCAGTTGAAAGTGCGGAAATTGTTGCTAAAAGAACAGTATCACTTGGACCTCTATATCGCAAGAATAACAATGGTGAGTAAGGTTTGAACTTTCTTCTGGGTGTGGTGCTACACTGCCCTAAAAAAATATTTCATCCAAAAGCAACATGTATTGAGTGGAGAATGACAAATGTGTGGAAGCTGGAGGTCGGATTGTAGCAGCTTGTACAGGTTATTATGTCTCAACAGGAACAAAATTACATTGATATATGGAAGATGAGAATCTTGTTTATCAAGGAACAATGTACCTTAGTAAATTGCTAATATTTCCACCCAAGCCTTCTCTTTGTCATTATCCTTAACACGGTGAATGATTAAATTTACCATTGCAGGGTATTCCTGCAGTTTTACAGTTTGCAGATGAACCAGGTTTCTTTGAAATTCTGACACTGGCTGCTTGTACTCGTGTCACACTTCACTTAAGTTTCATTCTGCAAATGTGAGCACACACACACACACACACTCTTTTCCACAGAGAATCCTTAATTTGTTATGGTTCCAGATGGGATATCCTAAAATACTCCAAAAGCAAAGATACCAAAAACAATTTAACAGCCCAAGTGCAGCCATGACTAAAGGAGGTAATGCTCATACTCTAGAGTCTTTCACAATCTCTTATTTCTTTGATGCATAGCAACACATCAGTCAGGCAAAACACAGGCTCATTCCTGCTTCCATAGCTATATTTGCCCAGAGCAGGTCATTAACCTGTTACTTGAGGTGGTAGCTTGAGGGAGGGATTGGTGACAAGGGTCTCTTGTTCTTACTGTCTGTCATCAACATGTCAGAAAGACTTACAGGTAGACATTTAATGTCATGTTTAAACACACCTTCCTTGGCCTGGAGTGAGATTCAAGCTAGAGCCTCTGGCTGTGAGACAGGGGAGGCATTGGCTTTGTAGCCATTGGATCGGTATTGTCTTGGCACCTGGGTTTGACTCCTGTCATGGCAGATGATGGAATTTGTATTTAATAAAAATCTGGGATTAAATAGCTAATGCCGTCTTTTGATTTAAAATCCATTCTGCTTCGCTAATGCCCTTCAAAGAAGAGAAACTGCTGGCCTACACATAACTCCAGAGTCACAATAATGTAGTTGACTCTTAACCGGCCTACTAAGTCACTTATCATGGAATCCCTACAATGCAGAAAAAGGTCATTCGGCCCAATTCTGCACCAACTATCTGCAGAGCATCCCACTTAGACCTAGACCCTATCCCTCACTCCTGATGAAGGGCTTATGCCCGAAACATCGACTCTCCTGCTCCTCAGATGCTTCCTGACCTGCTGTGCTTTTCCAGCACCACACCTTTTGAGCCCTATCCCTGTAAACTCACATTTACCATGGCCAATCCTCCTAACCTGCACATCTTTGGACTGTGGGTGGAAACCGTAGCACCTGGAGGAAAGTCAAGCAGACACGAGGAGAATGTGCAAACTTCACTTCAATAGTCAGTCACCCAAGACTGGAATTGAACCCAGGTTCCTTTGGCCGTGAGGCAGCAGTGTTAACCACTGAGCCACCATGTTGTCGCAACAGATAAAAAGATTCAAAAAATCAGATCACCTGTAGAGTCAGGAGGTGAGTTACTCACTGCAGAATTCCAGCTGCTTTTTGTAGCCACAGTATTAATATGGCTGATCCAGTTCAACTTCTGGTCAATGCTAACTCCTCACGATGTTGATCGTGGGCATTAAATGATAACAGTTCCACATATTATCAAGCATTGATATCAAGATTCTCACTTGTTGTGTATGGTCATTATGTATTGATTTAGTGACATAAATGTTACGAAATTTGGAAATATATCTTCTGTTCGTTAATAAATTTGGAACAAAAGTGAGCTTCAGTAATGTGAATTATGAATCTATGACAATTCTGTAAAAATCCATCTGATACATGAATATATAAAGGACAAAATGTACCAACATTACCTGGTCTGGTACATGTGACTCCAGATCCCCAGCAAAGCAGATGGTTTAATCTAAAATAATTTTTAAAACCTGCTAAGTGGTCAATTGACACCATGATATGTAGTAGTCTGTTGTGAAGAAGAGATCAGGAATTTGAAGACGGTAATGGACAGGTTGGTGCAAATCTGGGAGAGGGAGTATAATGTGGGAAAATATAAAGCATTTCAATTTAATAGAAAGAATAAAGAGGTAGAGTATTATTTAAATGGAGAATGACTGCAGAACTTGAAGGTGCCAAGTGATTGAGGTGTAGAAGTGCATGAGTCTCTAAAACTTTTCTGCAGGTACAGCACTTAATGAAGAAGGCTCATATGATAATATAGGCGAAAATGAGGATTGCAGATGCTGGAGATTAGAGTCAAGATTAGAGTGATACTGGAAAAGCACAGCAGTTCAGGCAGCATCTGAGGAGCAGGAGAATCGACTTTTCGGGCAGGAGCCATTCCTGATGAAGTAGGAGACAATGTTTTAAAATTTGGAGAGGGACGGGTGGAGTCGTCTTTTGTGGATAGAGGAGAGGAGAAGGGTTTTCCCTCAGAAGATTATGCGACTTTGGAAAACCCTGTGTCAGAAGGAAGTGGAGGCAGGGACCTTGGATATCTTTTGGAAAGAGGTGGATGCATTCTTATTAGGCAGGGAATGAAGGCTTATCGGGAGGATATGGGAAAGTGGAATTTGAAACGCAAACAGATCGGACATCATTGAATGTTGGTGTAGGCTTGAGAAATGCTTTACCTTTGTTACTATTTGATATCTTACCTCTTAGCTCGGAATCCTTGTACAGTAACCCCCATCCTCTTAAATGACAGCTTTGTGGCAGTAACTTCATCACAGAGCTGAAGAGGGTTAAGTAAGTAACTTACCTTCACCTTCTCAAAGGCAAGATGGTTTTGAACATAAATCCCATAATGAATTGTATCTCTTCTATAACACCCAGATTTCATGGGTGAACAGAATTTTCTGTTATAAATGGGTGTGTTGACTTTGAAGTCATTTTCAAATACTTCTAGACAATCTTATCAGTGATTTCCATCACATTCATCATTTACATTTAGGCACAGTACAACCTGATGTGTAAAGACCTGATCAGAATGTTGTAACTCACCTTCTGAATCAGATGTTCACAAAAAAACGAATCCAGGGAGTAGTTAACAGAACTGTAACTTGCCATAAGGTATTTCACAATGTGTCTTTATCTCACAGTTAAGATACCATCAGCATCTTTCCTTGCCCTTTCTTTGGATAATCTAGATCTCTTTCTTATCGGCATGATTTGAACAATTAGTCCGGACACTGAGAATATCCTGTACCTTGTTGCAAAACTTTTTAGAAACTTTTATATGCAGTTGGGGCGGCAATTTAACATCTCACCTGCAGAAATGCAGCAGCCCCTCAGGTACTGTGCTGTCACTGTCAATTTAAGTGTGCAGTCACCTAACGAGCCAATTCGAAAGCACAGTGGTGATACAAGTTGCCCTCCAGCTAAAACGAAAATGCTTTCATCTGTCTCAGAGAAACATACAATTAGAAGATAAGGATATATTTTCTGCAGCATCCTCAATCTTCAGAGCAACAGAACAGCACAGCACAGGAACAGGCCTTTCAGCCCATCACGTCCATGCTGAAATGTTGTCCCTTCACCTCCCTCTCTCCTTCAAGGTCATTATTTAGATCCATCTCTTTGTCAACCTCTTTGATAGCTCTCAAAGTTTCTCCTTTCTCTTGGTGTTCTTGATCCTATCTTAAGTAAACCAATGAACGCAGATTAACCAAATTGACGCAAGTGGCAGCTCTTTAAAGGGAAGGTTCCTACTTATACAACCAAAGAAACCCATAAAACAAACTAATCCAAACTAAGCCAAAGTAGCCCCTTCCAGGAGCACATGAATCAGAACAGAATGCCCAATGGCACTTCCTAATTCCATATACTTTTTATAAAATGGTGGTGAATAGATTGTTGTTAAGCAGGGAAATTAAAGATTGTTTGTCTTACAGGAGGATGTGGAATTCACAGAACTATTACAGTGCAGGAGGCCATTTGGTCCATTGTGCTTGTGCCAGTGCTATTATAAGACCATTAGACGTGGGAGCAGAAATTAAATCATTCAGCCCATCGAATCTGCTCCATCATTCAATCATGGCTGATAAGTTTCTCAACTCCATTCTCCCGCTTTCTTCCTGTAATCCTTGATCCTCTTGATACTCAAGAGCCTATCTATCTCAGTCTTAAATATACTCAATGAACTGGCCTCCACAGCCTTCTGTGGCAATAAATTCCATAGATTCACCACTCTGACTGAAGAAGTTTCTCCTTATCTCCATTGTGAAAGGTCTTCCCTTTACTCGAAGGCTGTGCCCTCGGGTCCGAGTATCTCCTACCAATGGAAACATCTGCCCAACATCCACTCTGTCCAGGCCATTCAGTATTCAGTATTTCAATTAGATCCCACCTCATTCTTCTAAACTACATCAAGTATAGATCCAGAGTCCTCAAATGTCCCCCATGTGTTAAGCTTTTCATTCCTGGGACCATTCACATGAACCTCTTTTTTAGATTAGATTGCTTACAGTGTGGAAACAAGCCTTTCGGCCCAAAAAGTCCACACTGACCCTTCAAAGAGGAACCTACCAAAGAGGAACCCACCCAGACCCATTCCCCTCCATTTACCCCTTCACCTAACACTACAGGCAATTTAGCGTGGCCAATTCACCTAACCTGCACATCTTTGCACTGTGGGAGGAAACCAGAGCACCTGGAGGAAACCCACACAGATACGGGGAGAATGTGCAAACTCCATACAGACAGTTGCCTGAGGTAGGAATTGAACCCTGGTCTCTGGTGCTGTGAGGCAGCAGTGTTAGTCAATATGCCACTGTGCCGCCCCACGCTGAACACTCTGCAGGGCTAGTACATCCTTCCTGAGATTTGGGGCCCAAAACTGAGCACAATACTCCAAATGTGGTCTGACCAGAGTCTTATGGAGCCTCAGAAGTACATGCCTACTTTTATATTCAAGTCCTCTCAAAATAAATGCCATCATTGCATTTGTCATTTACATTTATGTGGTCTGCCTCTATTATCTAGCCCAATTTCCAATCAATTTGAGAAAAAATCAGGTCAGACCTGATTTTATTGAATGGAGGAGCAGAACTGAGGGACAGAATGGTCTATTTCTGTTCCTGTTTTCCATTTTCATATAAACAGAAATGTGATTTAGTGAGGGCATAATGTGTTTCACCCCTATGATGACTATTAGCCACATGAGTCCTGTGGCCCCTTTCCAGATAGTTAGTTACAATGACTGTCTCCACAGGCTACCACCTGGACCTATTAATGGCCACATTGGTCAGGCCCAGGAGCAGACCTACAATGACCTCCATCTTGCCTGCCCTTTTTGCACTGACAGCCTAAAAATCAGATACATGGAATCATTGTTTAACCAGACTATTATAAAGAGAACTGAACTGAAGCCCTGTCAAACCAAAGGAACACCTTTAAAGAAGTACTGGAACAAAAATCAGTGAAACATGTCACAGGAAACACATCAATTTCATTATGTGGGGTGATGACGCACCTCAGATCCTTCAGTGTCTACCAATTGTAAATGTCAAGGCTGAAGGGTGACCTTACAGAAGTTTATAAAATCATGAGGGGCATGGATAGGGTAAATAGCCAGGGTGCTTTTCCCAGGGTAGAAGAGGCCAAAATTAGAGGCAACAGGTTTAAGGTGAGAGAGGAAAGATATACAAAGGACCTCAATTGCAATGTTTTCACGCAGACCGTGGTGCGTGTACAGAATGAGCTACCAGAGGGAGTGGTGGAGGCTGGTACAGTTACAACATTTAAAAGGCATCTGGATGGGTTCATGAATAGGAAGCATTTAGAGAGATATGGGCTAAATGCTGGCAAATGGGACTAGATTAATTTAGGATATCTGGTTGGCATGGACGAGTTGGACCAAAGGGTATTTTTCTGTGCTGGACATCTCTATAACTCTATGTCCTGATATATACTGGGGACACCATGTGCCCAACCCACAGATGCCAAGGTTAGACACAGAAGAGAAGAAAGCAGGTAGGTATTATAGACCTCTCTATGGCTCACTGCTGAACTTAAAAATGACTACCTTGGCCGGATGCAGGAGTGGATGTGTGAGGAAATGCTCCAATTACCTGCTCTGTCCTCATCTGGTGCTCTAGGAGTTTTAGCTTCTCTTTAATTTCATCAACTGAATCAAACTACACAACATAATTTGGTGATATCTGTCAAAGAAGCACTACAGTGAAAGAAAATCTGGAAAAGTAACTCACAAATTTCAATTGAAACTTAGCTTTGGGGGATGATGATAGATCTCAGCCCTGAGATTGCCCATCAGTCATGGCAGACCCCATAGCAGTGGGCACAGCATGCTCCCTCTCCAAGGACACCCAGGAGTGGACGTGACAGTGGTAGAGAGGCAGACAGTTGGGTACAATTGGACCCCTTTGTGTTAACCTTGTCTAGATCCATGACCAGGAGATTGCTGGCTGAATCTCTCATCCCTCTATGTACCAGGTGCCCAAAGATTGGGAGCATGGAGGCTGCAGTTTCTCTTTCTCTTTAAAAAAATAATTTTACATTTAACCACCATCACAAACCACCACCCAATTACTCATTGTAGGTTCTCTTCATACTGTTTATTTCAGATGCACCCATTTGACTAGTTACAAAAGAACAAACTACAAATGCTGCCCACTAATGCAGCAACAATATATATAGAAAAAGGAAGGGTTGTAAAAGTGGCTTAAAAAGGCGTTGCATTCTAGATAATGAACTTTTTAAAAAAATAACTTTTGCCACTGTCATTATTAATCAGTCTGTTCACATGTGGTACGACACTGTCAACACATGGGACTTGAACCCAGGCCTAAGAGGTAGGGACACTACCATTGCACCGAAAGTGCTCTTGAATCTTTATTTATACTGTGTTAAAAATAACGCATTGGCTTAACTAAAATCTAATCAGTGAGTTAATGCAAATTGATAACCTCATTGAAAGACAGTTTCTCTCTATAAGTGCTCTAAGAACTTAAGCAGTGCTCCTTCCCAATGTATCTCAACAATATTATAACCACATCATTAAGAATTTTTTTCTACCTAAAAATGCCACTCATATAGTTAAGTTGCCATCTCAGAATCTTGTGCTTCTGTCTTCTAACAGATGGTGGACCCTTGGTCGTGTTTGATGCAAACGATTCAGCAGTGAAGGCTGTGGTAGCTCTTGGGATCCTCCTTTGCCTGACCCTTGTGATAATATCCGCCATCATAGTGACCATGTACACCAGGTGGGGTCGGACCTTCCTCATCCAGTCCAATGGTCAGAACTACGAGGCATTCGACAACTACTGATGATGCAGACCATCATAACGAGGAGATTACGCTCTCTGTGCTTTGCCGACAGGACTCCAGTGATTGTGTTGTTCATTTACCAGAGCCATAGAAGGAAACCCAAGAGCCTTTTACCATTTATGAAAAGATTTCTGAATAATTTCATCTGCCTCTTTTAATGTGGTTCTGGGGTCACCACTACAACCCTCTGAAATCTCTTCTGGCCTTTTGTACAACTCTGATTTTCCTCAACATATCACTGGGGGGCTTGCATTCAGCTGCCTAGCTCCTAAACTTTCTCATTCTATCCTTAAATCTCTGCACTTCTCTATCTCTGTTTCTCTTTCCTCTTTGAAAACCCTCCTTTTAAAATCTACCTTTTTGTCCAAACTGTCCTACATAGCTCTGTGTCAAATCTTGTTTAATGATGCTCCTGTTAAACACTCGGGATGTTTGCTGCATTAAGCATGTGGTTCTTGATGAATCTATCAGTTAATGGCTCTGATTAGTAAGGTTACAGGCCAAAAGGAATAAATGAACCTATCACTTGAATTCCTGGCCACCTGAATACTCCCAAGTGACAATATAGCGAATGAATTGAATGTGGAATTGAAACAAAGCATATTTGCACAGTTTGCAGAAATCCCACTAATTGTAAAAAGCTAAGGCTCCAGCACTGATTATTGCGACACCTCTCCAGTCATAGCCCGTCAACTTCAAAATGCCCATCTATTCTTTATCGTTGCTCTTTGTCTGTTGACCAATCCTCTATCTATCTTCATATGCATTGCTCCTGACATTGTAAGCTCCTGTATATTATCACCCATTCCTGATGAAGAGCTTATGTTCAAAATATGGGCTCTCCTGCTAGATAATAAGAACTCTCCCTAGATATGAAGAACTTGTGTTCTCACTCACTTAATCCCAGACCGATCTTGAAGTCACAGATAATTTAGTTGCACTGTCAATTAAGTCAAAATACCAATCAAATGACAGTTCAAATTGTGAGAGGCAGTGAGAAGGCGTGAGAATGACTATTGGTATTTACTCTATGTGTTTCACTTTTATCATACATGGATTTTGGACACTCCCACTCCAACCTCAAATGCATGCTTCTTTTATCTGAGTCATTCCAGTTTGATTACCCTCTGGATAGGTTGAATACATCACATGAACACAGAAACCCACTCAGCCCCTCAAGCCTATTCCATCTTAAAAATTCCTGGGACTGGACTCAACTTTCCTACCAGCTCCCTTGATTTCTTGGCAGACTGAAAATCTGTCCATCGCAGCCTGAAGAAGATTTAAGGATGGAACATCCAGAAACATGTAGGGTAGAGAATTCCAAAGATACACAATGCTTTCAAAAAGAAATTTCTCCTGATCATAATCCTAAACAATTAACTATTTATCCTGAGACAATTCCCCATGTTCTAGATTTCCTAGGCAGGAGGATACAACCTCTCAGTGTTTACCTCTCAGCCTCTTCAGAATTTCAGAAAGATCACCTCTCACTTTACTAAACTCCAGAGAATATAAGCCCAATTAACTCAGTCTCTAGTCACAGATCAACTCCCTCATCCCCAACACTTAGCCAGTGAACCTCTACTGTTCCACTTTCTATGTAAGTATATCATTCTTTAAATAAAGAGACCAAAATTGCCACAGTATTCCAGATGTAGTTTCACCATGACCTGTAGAGCTGTAGAAGTCTTAGAGTCATAGAAAAGCACCGAAGAAAAGGCCTCATTCTTCCTTATTCTTGCACTCTAATTCTCTTCCCATAAAGGCCAACGGGCCATTTGGAATCTGAATTATTTGCTGTATTTGCATGCTAACTTCTCCTACTGCACCCAAGTTCCTCTGGATGGTAAGATTTCCAAATTTCACACCTTTTAGAGAAATCCTGTTTTTCTACTTTGACTATCAAAGTGAATAACCTCACACTTCTCCACAATGGTCTCTACCTGCCACCTTGTTGCTTACTGACTTGTCTGGTTTGATACTGTTTCAGCCTCTACCTGTCACCTTCAAAACTTGAATTTGTCCCCAGCATTGAATCATTGGCAAATGAAGGCACTCTCTTTGTCCTCTCCTGAGCCACTAACATCGATTGTAAATAGCTAAGGCTCCAGCACCGGTCATTGCGGCGCCTGTCAACTTCAAAATACACATCTATTCTTTATCTTTGCTCTTTGGTTGTTGGCCAATCCTCTATCCATCGTCACATACATTGCTCCTGACATTGTAAGCTCCTGTATATTATCACCCATTCCTGATGAAGAGCTTATGCTTGAAATGTTGAGTCCTGCTGCTCAGATACTGCCTGACCGGCTGTGCTTTTCCAGCACTACACTTTTTGACTCTGTATATTAATGTTGTGTGTGATACCTTATGGAATGTTTTCTAGATTTACTACACCTACTGGTACCCTTTATTTACCCTGTCAGTTACATCCTAAAAGAAGTCTAATAAACTAATGAAACATGATTTCATTTTTGTAAAACCATGTTGACTTTGTCTCATTGTATTTTAGTATTTAATGATACTTTCACCTGGGTGCACATGTGAGGAATGGGTGGGGTATTTTGACAGTAAAATGCCCAAGGTGGACATCCATTGCTTTCCTGCCTGCCTGACCTGGCTGAAATTGGCACCAATTGAGACCCCTTGAGCAACCAATTACAGGCAGACCTGGCCTCAGTTTGAAGGCTGGCGTAGGGGCTCAGATGTGTTCTTCTGGCACAGTGGTAGTGTCCCTACCTTTGAGCCAAGAGGCCCAGGTTCAGGTATCACCTGCTCCAGAGGTATGTGATGACATCTCAAAGCAGCTTGATCAGACATTATCTCGGTTTCAGGGAGTCAGGGCTCTTGTGATGCAGTGATAACATCATTACCTATGAGCCGGGAGGCCCAGATTCAAATCCCATGTACTCCAGAGGTGTGTTATAACAGGTAGAACTTGACTTGTTTGGCTAGATTGGTTAGTAAAATATCTAGGAGTTAAGGGCATGAAGGAAGGTCAACACACTGCCTTGCTGGGGCCTAAGAAGAGAAGGGGCAAGAAGTGCTTTCTCAACAAACCTTTTCTCCTCATCAAATGTCCTTCTCAATGTTTGTTCTCTACAGATCCTCCCTGCCTGTTCCTCTTCACCCCCCACTGCCAACTCCCAGCCCTCCCTGAACTCTCTAGCAAAATTCTCCCTCCCTGTCCCCTCAGCTTCAGGACTCTCCCCCCCTCCCCACCATGACACCCTATCACTCCACGCTTAGAATCTGTGTTACTCTCAGAGGTTTGCAGTTCCAGTTCTGGCCACTGGCATTGCTGAGATGACAGAGCTGCTGGTCAGTCCGAGGTGGGCCTTGTATCCGAGTGAGAGACAGAAGCCTGGTTCTGGCTAGTTATCACTGCCTTGCGTGGAACTGCTGTAAGTGGGAGGTACGGGTTGCTGTCACCTCTTCAAGTACTGGGCCAGGAAACTCCTCCAGCTGCACCGGACTCAGTGCTGTTAGAAGTGCATTGTTAAGAACCCCTCAATATTAATTAGGACCAGTGTATCCACTCTCTCTCACAGTTACCATTTTCACAGAGTCATAAGTCATGTAGCACGGAAACAGATCACCAGGGTGCTGGCTGCCAATTCCTGTGGATTTTCCAGATTTTAATCCCTTACGTTTCCCTATTTCTTTCCCACTGCTAATATTAGTTACCTTTTATTCTCCACTCTTAGCATCTCCTTGGTTACCCTCTAATCCTGTATATAATTTGTTTACTTTGAAGACAGTCAGTTCACTTCTCTCTGGCATTTCCTGATGACCCAGAGTTATCTGGTAAAAGTCAGATAAAAACTGAGGGATCTATTTTCTTTGGAGCTGTTCCAAGATGCTTTTTTTTCCCAGAAGTGATCCAATTTCAAATCCTTAAAATGCTTTTTCTTCTGCTCTAATGTCACAGAGTCATAGAGTCATAAAGTCATAGAGTCATACAGTATGGAAACAGACCCTTCGGTCCAACCCGTCCATGCCGACCAGATATCCCAATCCAATCTAGTCCCACCTGCTAGCACCTGGCCCATATCCTTCCAAACTCTTCCTATTCATATACCCATCCAAATGCCTCTTAAATGTTGCAATTGTACCAGCCTCCACCACATCCTCTGGCAGCTCATTTCATACATGTACCACCCTCTGGTACAAACACTTTTCTTTCCCAGCTGGGATCTACAGAGCTTTGGAACTACATGAGGGGGCAATCTCAGGGATCTTCAATGCTATCAGATATCTGTCAGAAGTGTCAGTGACACAGTAAAGCATGGTTTTGAGAATGTTTTATTCTATGTCCGCTCTATGCGCATTGACTTCCTAGTGTGCTATTTTCTGTGTCCGTGTGCGAATAAAACTATTTTCTGCCTATGAAAGTACTGTGTTCTTTGGGTAAATAGTACCATCTTTCAAAGGTGGGATCAAAGGTTCTTTCAGAAATGTGTTTACAATCTGGAAGGGTTCTCCATGGCTGAGTGAATATTGACCAGATTCCTTGGGAGGGTGACCAACATTTGAAAGGGATCTCCAGAAGTGCTTTTCTGTTATTGGAACGTATGCGTCACTGGCAAGTTAAGTCATCATTGCTCAATGGTAAAGTTCTCAAAATCCACAAGTTTATGTTCATCCTCTGGGAACCAATAGAAGTTTTGAATTGAGTTTGTTGCAGTAAAAGTGACTGTGATAACTATCACTGATTGGGTTTGCCAATGCCTTTGACAGAAAGAAGTCCTTTATCCTTGCCCAGTCTGGCTTACTTGTTACTCCAGAGACACAACAATGTGGCTGACTCCTAACCTATGTTTTAACCATTCTTTTATCCCCCACTGTGCAGACCTCCAAAGTCCATGTATTGCAGCTGCTTCTACATACAGAAGTGAATGAATCAACATGTTTAGATTAGATTTCTTACAGTATGGAAACAGGCCCTTCAGCTCCACAAGTCCACACCAACCTCTGAAGAGTAACCCACTAGACCCATTCCCTACCCTATATTTACCCCAGACTAATGCGACTGACACTATGGGCAATTTAACATGGCCAATTCACCTGGCCTGCCTATCTTTGCATTGTGGGAGGAAACCATAGCACCCAGGGGAAACTCACGCTGACACAGGAAGAAAGTGCAAACTCCACACAGACAGTCGCCCAAGGCAGGAATCGAACCAGGTTCCTGGTGCTGTGAGGCAGCAATGCTAACCACTGATCCATCATGCCAGCAGTTCTGCAGCTTAGAGGGACCGTTACTCTTAACTGCCCTCTAAAATGACTGAGCAAGTCACTCAGTTCAATAGGATGTATGTTTAACAGCGACACCCAATTCTGATTCAATCATTTTTAAAAATCTCTTATGGACAGGGAAGAGATGATGGATTGGATTCTCATTTTCCCACCTCACGACTAACCAGAGACAGCTCAGTTTAAACACAAAATGATTTAACTATCTTGAGTTCCTTCCTTGAGACCAGACAAAAGACAAGTTTTCTCCGAAGTTGAAAAAAAGACAGTTTATTTTGCAAGGTTTGAATATATTTGCAACGACACCCATTTAGGCATGTGTACAAAATATAAATATGGTTGCACTGGAGCATCGGGTGAAGAGTGAAAATAAAGATGAAGAATCATTGGACTCAAAATTTTAATTCTGCTTTCTTCCCACAGATGCTGCCAAGCCTGATGAGTTTCACCAGCAATTTCTGTTTTTGTTTCAGGTCTCCAGCATCCACAATTCTTTGGTTTATCCTTCCTTAATGGCTTGGGTCTATTTTTTTCCAAGTCTCTTTATCTGCCAAACTTAGATCATTTTCAAAATGTGTGTTAATCACATCCCATGTTAAGTCAGGCAGCCCAAATGTGCACACAAATGGGCTCTGACAGTTTGAACATTGGCATACAATATTGTGTGAATACCATCTATTTGCATGTTCTTATAATATAATGGCTTTCTTCTCACACTCTTTCAGTGGAATTCCATTTTGCAGCCAAGAGCTCAGGGAGCTCATTGTGAACTAGCTTCTACAGTTACGAAGAAAATGCCACAGGAAATATTTGTTGCCTTTTTGTGCCTTCTCAATAATACTTCTTAAAGGTCATTTCTATAATATTGTCCTGCCCAGATCAGCAAGTGAACTCCCAGCCTTGTGTATTGTGCATTCTTGTATATTGGTAGAAACTCCCAACCCCATTATACCAGAAAGCTCAGTGCACTTTCTCCAGCTTGTTGAAAAAAAAGATTGGTCTATTTTTCATAAATCAATGAGTACAACTGTATGGATGTGAATGCATTGTCCTTCAGAATCATAGAATCCCTCCAGAGCAGAAAGAGGCCATTTAGCCCATTGAGTCCACACTGTCCCTCTGAAAATAAACCCACCCAGACCCAAACCCCTATCCTGTCCCCATAACCCTACATTTCCCATGGCTAATCCACCTAGCCTACACAATCCTGGACACAATGGGCAATTTCCCATGGCCAATCCACTGAACTTGCATATCTTTGGAGTGTGGGAGGAAACTGGATCACCTGGAGGAAACCCACACAGGCACAGGGAATATGTGCAAATTCCCCACAGACAGTCGCCTGAGGGTGGGCTTGAAACTGAGTACCTGGAGCTGTGAGGCAGCAGTGCTAACCACGAAGGCACCATGGGGAATGTGGTGCTCTTGAACCTCAGCAGGTGATGTGTGGTGTAGGTAAACCCATAGTGTTATGAAGGAGGATGTTCGAGGTTTTTGAGACAGTGATAACAAAGGACTACCAATCTAATGAGTCTGTATAATAAGTGAGTTTGGAGGGGATCCTGCATGCCTCCATGTTCCCACATGCCTGTTGCTCATGTAAGTCTACATTCTGGATGTTGGGGATTGGTGGATATTGTCAGAGCAGCTTTGGTGAGTTACTGCGGTGCATCTTATCTATGGTACATACTGCTGCCCCTGTGAATTAATGGTGGAGGGTGCGGTTGTTTGTGGTAGAGGGTAGGGTGCCAATCAAGGGATTGCTTGGTCATGAATGGTCTCAAGTTTTCTGAGTATTGTTGAAGCTGCACCCATCCACTCAATTGGAGAGTATTCCACCACCCTCCTGATTATGCTTTCTACGTGGTAGACAATCTTTAAGGAGCCTTGAGGTGAGCTATCTATCACAGAATTTAAAGTCTCAGATCTGCTCTTGTAGCCACAGTATTTATAGAGCTGAGTGGTTCAGTTTGTATTCGCTATTAAACCCCAGGATATTGACAATGGAAGATTCAGGGATGTTAATGCCATTGAATGACAAAGGGATTCTTTCTTGTTGGAGATGTTAGTTGTTTGACACTTGTGTAGTGCAAGACCTACTTGGCACTGATCAGCTCAGGCCTGGATGCTGTCCAGGTCTCGCTCCATGTGGGCACAGCCTGAGGAACAGTAAATGATGTCGAATACACTACAATTACTTAGAACAACCCCACTTCTGACCATCCTACCTTATTGAAGGAAAGTTATTGATGAAACAGCCAAAAATGGATGAGCTGGGACACTACCCTAAGAAACTCCTATGGTGATGTTCTGGGAATGAGATGATTGGGACGGCACGGTGGCTCAGTGGTTAGTGTTGTTGCCTCACAGCGCTAGGGTCCCAGTTTGGATTCCAGCCTTGGGTGACTGTCTGTGTGGCATCTCCACATTCTCCCCGTGTCTGAAGGGAATTTTCTCTGAGTGTACGGGTTTCCTCCCACAGTCTACAAATGCACAGGTAAGGTAAATTAGCTGCGTTAAATTGCTCATAATGTTTAGGTATGAGCAGGCTAGGTGGGTTAGCCATGGGAAAAGGCAGAGTTACAGGGATAGGATAGAGGGTGTGAGCCAGGGAGGGATGGTCTTCGTAGAGTTGGTGTGGACTGGATGGGCTGAATGGCCTGCTTTCACACTGTAGAGATTAAATAGAGAAAGTTCTGTAGGGTAGTCTTCAAAAATCACCCCAGTGTCTTCCTTTGTGGTTGGTTTGACTCCAGCCATTGGAGACTTGTCTCCTTGATTCCCAGAGGGGTTTTTTGGGGGATCCTTGCATGGGCGCATGTCAATATTTGCTGGAAGCATTTGTGACTGCATCCCATTCAGGAAAAACTTGGAAGTAAGAAATATAATGCTGCTATAATGTAATGAAACATCATAGCTAATTACATCCAACTGTTTCCCAGACCAGGTATAATGATGTTTGAGTGAAAGATATTGAAGATACTGTGGAGAATTTTCCTGTTCATCCCGTACAGTCAGATCTTCTATAACGCGATGGTTGCGTTCTTCTGCAACCCCGGCATTATGGAAAAATCACACTTTTGAAACGGCGCTTAAAGTGTTGGTGATATACAGTAATCATGTTACGGCCAACACACATTTTAAAAGTTCATGCTTTAGGAACAGTGGCCCCGATTCACCAATTGCATTACAGCGAATTTGTGTTTGACAAAACACGCTTTATAACAAATAGACCTGTAGTACTCTCACGTTGCTCACTGAGAGTGCAGCTGGTACTAAACAAAAAAAAACCAGAAGAACTGCAGATACTGGAAATAAGAAACAAAAACAAGAAGGAAAACTTCTGGAAAAGCTTAGCAGGTCTGGAAACATTTGTGGAGAGAAAACAGAGTTAACATTTCGGGTCCAGTGACCCCTCACCTCAACTGATGGTAGCTCGGAAAAGGTTGGTATTTATACCGATGGGGGAGGGGAGTAGGTGGAGATAGAACCAAAAGAGAGAGACAAACAGTTGGACAGACAAAAGAGTGGGTTAAGGTCAGCCTGGGAGAATGAATGGCTGCCAATGGGGACCTTTAGTAGCTGACAATCATATCGTGTAATAGCAACCTGTGTGATAACAAGGTCTGGTGTGTGGGCACTGGGCTAAGGGCATGGGTTCAAACCCTAAAATTGTTAAACTTAATGTTGAGTTCAGAAGGCTGTTGCACTTCAAAATGGAAAATGAGATGCTGTTCTTCCAGCTTGCACTGAGCTTCTCTGGAACTCTGCAGCAAGCCCGAGACAGAGATGTTGGCTGAGAACAGGATGATGCGTTGAAGTGGCAGGCGACGGGAAGCTCAGGGTCTTTGTAGCAGACTGAACATAGGTGTTCTATAAAATGATCACCCAGTCTGTGGTTTGTTTGTCTGCCTAATTGTTCTTCTCTCCCTTGGACCTCTATCTCCACCTATCACCTGTTCTTCACCACCCCCCTCCCCCCCACACATTCTTCTGCAGAAATATCAACCTTTTCCAATCTATCATCAGTTCTGAAGAAAGATGACTGGACCCAAAATGTTAACTCTAATTTCTATCTACAGATCCTTCCAGACCTGTTGTATTTTTCCAATAGTTTATGTTTTGTTTAATTTTAGCATCTGACTGAAAGCCTGCAGCTTTGATGTACTCCTTCAGCACTCCACTATCTTAGTTTCAAGTCTTAGTCTTATACTAGATCAGGTGCTCAGGTTTCTGGGGTAGGAACTGAATCTACAGACACTCTGCTCACCCTTGGGGAGAGGGTACTGCTTGGAAATTGGAATGGGGGTGGTGATCAGCATTTGGAACGAGCAAAGAAAGCTCTAGTCAGTCACCAGTTGTAAGGTGAAAGAATGGAGGCCTTGCTTTGTGTGATAATGGGGAATCTGGAGACTGCTGTTTGGAGTCACGAGAGCTTTGCCAATGAGGGATCCAGGGGTTAACACTTCTTCTTCTTTGGTCCATAAGGAATGCTGAAAGAGCTTGTTATCTAAGGGAGCTGTATGCTTCCCTTTTGCTGTCATTCTCAGACTTATTAACTGCATTGCTAATTGTTCAAAAGTGTGGCACTAGAAAAGCACTGGAGATCAGGCAGCATCTGAGGTTCAGGAGTGTCGACGTTTTAGGAATAAGCCCTTCATCATGAAGTCCTGATATCTGAAACGTCGACTCACTTGCTCGGATGCTGCCTGACCTGCTGTGCTTTTCCAGCGCCACACTTCTTAATTCTGATCTCCAGCATCTGCAGTCCTCAATCTCTCCTTGATAATCATTCAGCCTACCTGTAGTGAGGTACTCGGACATCCCAATATTTGCTGTAGCAGCATAAGTGCAGTGTCTCAGTAACTGGGTGCAAGGATTTCACTATTTAACCTCAGTCTGAACCCCTCCCATTCATTCTGAGGTGGTGTTGAAGTTTTGTAGTATGACTATAGCTTTTAACATTTTAAAAATGCGCAGCAAAAATTTCATTTCTAGTTGTTGCTCTAGTTATTGCACATTTAGTTTCCCTCATTTTCCATACTTTCGAATATGCGGCTAAATTTAGGAGAAGAAATTGCTTTAACAATAGCCACCTGAATCACCACTCCTTTTTCCTCTAGGCGTGGTAGCACTTGTATAGTACAATTGTGAAACCAATGCATGTGCGCATAAGGAGATAATCACTGCAGTGTTACGGTTGTGTAGCAACAGTGTTTCAAAGTAGACAGGCCAGAAGTTGTGATACTGTGGTTTGTTAGCTGACATTCAGTGATAGCATTCTTTCCTCCCTGTCAAACTACAGGATCGCCTCCAGACACTCCAGCCCATGATCCAGGTTGATGTCTTAGTGAAGTGATGAGGACTTCCTACTCAATCTTTGGTATTACCTTCCAGATGTAAAGCATACCACCAAACAATCCCCTCCCCTTCCAGTGGGGTCCAGTGACATTGTTTGAAGGAGAGCAATGTTACACCCAAATTAATAGTTATCCCCTGGTCAGTTTATTAGCATTTGATAACATTTTGACTATGACTCAAAGTCAATACAAACTTGTTAAAGTGGCAATCATGTTTGACTAGCTTGAACAAGTTTGTAATGGAAGTGATGAGTGAGTAGATGATAAGGCATTTGATAAAACATCACATAATAGATTTGTGAACAAAATTGAAGTAGGACAGCACAGTGGCTATAAGGCGTCATGGTGGCTCAGTGGTTAGCACTGCTGCCTCACTGCATCAGGGACCCGGGTTCAATCTCATCCTCGGGCGACTGTCTGTGTGGAGTTTGCACATTGTCTGCGTGGGTGTGCTCCGGTTTCGTCCCACAATCACAAAGATGTGTATGTTGCCTGAATTGGCCATGCCAGAGTGTTCAGGGATGTGTAGGTTAGGTGCATTAGTCAGGGGTAATTGTAGTGTAACAGGATAAGGTAATGAATCTAGGTGTGCTACTCTCGGAGGGTCGGTGTGGAATTGTTGGGTCAAATGGCCTTTTTCCATACTGTAGGGATTCTGTGAAATCTATGGGATTAAATGAGTAGAGACCACAGTTCGGAAAGTGTTCAGCAATGACCACCTCTCTTTAATATACAACAGCATAATCAAAACATACTGTTAGCATCTTGGGGTTACCCTTGACTGCAATTTTATGGACTAACCATATAAATACTGCAACTACAGGGTAACATCAATGGTTTAATATTCTGTATTGAGAAGTTTGTCAAAGTCATGGTGACAGAAGCCTCAGCAAGCCGAGCGGGTATAATCTGTGTTTGAATGGCCACTCCAGCTGCCAGGAAATAGGGCTGTTTCTGCTTGAGCTTCAGTGGAAGCTTAGCTTTAGGTCATCAGGCGTTTTCATGGAATGGGACAGCACTTCCACATTGGAAACAAAACCTTTGATAGTGAATGCATTTTATTTTGGTGGGCCTAGAAGTAAATGCATTTTTTGATCACCTTTCCTATTGAAGAGTACTTGTGTAAGATATTCTCTTTCCTTTGTGCTGAACCCTGTAATTCTTGGTTCTTCACTTCTTCTTGTGTGGGATGGACCTGTTGCTGGATTTGTTGTCCATTCTCAATGACCCCTGAGCTGATTGGTTCCCTAGGCCAATGCAGAGAGCAGATAAATTTCAAGCATATCGATGTGCATCTGAAGTCACATATAGGCCAGACGAGATAGGAATAGCAGGTTTCCTTCTCCTAACAGACTCAGGTTACTCATGTCCAAGGTGCCAAGTTGTACAGATGCCATTCCCTAACTATTCTCAAAACCATATTCAGTGCCAACATCTGAACTGGTTGCTAGGGTTGTGAGATTGAATGGCAATTCTTCATCAGTTGATTTATTGTTGTCAAATATACTGAGATACAGTGAAAAGTGTTGTTTTCGGTGGTCTACAGGCAGATCGTACCATACAGAGTGCATCAGGTAGCAGAACAAAGTGCAGAATACAGTGTTACAGTCTCAGTGAAGGTGCAGAGAGAGACATCAACATTAAGGTTTGAGAGGTCCGTCTAGAAGTCTGATAAAAGCAGGGAAGAAGCTGTTCCCGGATCTCTTCATATGTGTGTTCAAACCTCTATATCTTCTGCTCGACAGAGGAGGGTGGAAGACAGTATAACCAGGGTGGGAGGGGTCTTTGATTGTGTTGGTTGCTTTCCTGAGGCAGTGGCAAGTGTAAATAGAGTCAATGGATGGAAGGTTGGTTTGTGTGATGCACTGGGCTGTGTTCACGTCTCTCTGCAGTTCCTTGTGGTCTTAGGAAGAGCAGTTGCCAAACCATGCAGTGATGCCTCCAGATCTGCAACCCTTCTCCTCTCCACTCCTCCATGAAGTGAAACATCCAAAAATATTAAAGTCCCTGCTCTTTCATGTTATGCCATTATTCAGTGTTGCTCTTTCCCACAGATAAAAAAAACTGGAGAAACTCAGCAGTCTGGAATCATTATTGGAGAGAGAAACAGAGTCAATGTTTTGAGTCCAATATAAATTTTCTTTGAAGAGGTGTCATATTGGAAACAAAGCATTAACTCTTTTTCTCTCTCCAAAGATGCTGTCAGATCTGATGGGTTTCTCCAGCAGTTTCTGTTTTTCTTCGTCAGATCTCCAGATCCACAGTATTTTACTGTTTCTATTCCTGCTGTTAATCTCTTCTGCAATCAATAGCCACACCAATTGCAGTTAGGAAGTACTTTCCCGTTAGGAGATGCAGTTGGTTTTAAGAGGTGTTTATCCTTCATGATACCACTTACACAGGCATGGACCAATTGAACTGAGCAGTCAGCACTTGCACTAATTGCTACAATCATTTACTGTAGCAGTCAGAATTAATGTGAATAACGATCTATGGCAACTATTATTTTAGACGTAATCAACTTTGCTAGCTCCCCCACCCTCACTTCTCCCACAACCTTAAAACAATTTAAGGATAACTGGCAGAGAATTTCATCAGGACATCTAAAGAGGATTTTATGTGGCATTTTCTTCCAAGTTGCTGAAATTGACATAACTCCCATGAAGTTCAAGATCCTTCTGACTTAATACTGTAGTTTGGGAAGCAATTCTGAGATTACCAATATTGACTGTTAAAAATTGCAGGTCATTGAAGGATGAAGCCACCTCAAAGCAGGGTCTTGCAAAAATATCAGTCTAAGGATGAGGAATTGATACTGCTAAGTTACATTATTGCTCCCAAAGTGGCCTCAATTGAGATCAAACTTCAGGTAAATGGTCAACCCCTAGATGTGGAGGTAGACACAAGTACCGCTGCATCTATTGCTGGGGAAAAAAAACTTGATGATAATCAAAGGAGCATCTTGCCTTTGAGCATGTGAGACACCAAGGCTAGATTGGCCACCTACACTGGGGATCCCTTACCTAGTATTGAGATCAGTATAGCCCCAGTCACAAATGGTCAACTGACAGTCCGACTCCCCTTACTGGTGGCAAAAGGGCCAGGTCCCAAACTTTTGGGAAGGGATTGACTACAGAAAATCCGCCTGGATTGGCAACACACCTTTAAGATGAGTACTGGAGGTCTATAGAAATCATTGGGAAGTTTCCCAAAGTGCTCCAAGAGGGCTTCAGGAAGATAGAACATGTCAGTGCCAAGATCTATGTTGAGTCAGAACCACAACCTAAACATCTCAAGGTGTAGCTGGTCCCCTGTGCTCTATGTGCCAAAGTAGAGGCCAAATTGAAATGTGGTATTGGGTTGTAAGTTTGCTCGCTGAACTGAAAGGTTTATTTTCAGATGTTTCGTCACCACGCTAGGTAACATTGTCAGTGAGCATCGGGTGAAGTGTTGGTGTTCTGTCCCGTTTGCTATTTATGTGTCTTGGTTTGTTAAGATGGGTGATATCATTACCTGTTCTTTTTCTCAGAGGATGGTAAATGGAGTCCAAATGGATGTATTTATTGATGGAGTTCTGGTTTAAATGGCAGGCCTCTAGGAATTCCCGTGTGTGACTCTGTTTAGCCTGTCCCAGGACGGATATGTTGTTCCAGTCAAAGTGGTGTCCTTCTTCATCTATACGTAAGGATACTAGTGATGGTGGGTCATGTCTTTTGGTGGCTAGTTGGGGTTCGTGTATCCTGGTGGCAAGTTTTCTGCCTGCCTACCTGATGTAGTGCTTGTTACAGTGCTTGCGTGGTAATTTGTAAATGACATTCATTTTGCTGTTTGTTTGTAAATGGTCTTTTAGGTTCATCAGCAGCTGTTTAAGTATATTGGTAGATTTGTGGGCTACCATGATGCCAAAGGGAGTAGGGGGGTGCACTTGCTAGGGAAAAAAGTCTTGTTGATACTCCAATGAGGCACCTTGCCTTTGAGACTGTGAAACACCAAAGATGAAGAAGGACACCACTTTGACTGGGACAACACATCCATCCGAGGACAGGCTAAACAGACACATACACGGGAATTCCGAGAGGCCTGTCATTCAAACCAGAACTCCATCTTGGAAAGCACCAGGAATGGAATTGTGGGGAAAACAACATAAGAGGCCCCATCATCACGGGTAACCCTTGGGCTCGGGGTGAGGGAGGAATGTGATAACCCCTAAAACAACCAAGGTGAATCCCCAATTAATCTCCTCATGGAGCTTGTTGAGTCTGAGTTCCCTTGGTAAGAGGCAATGGTCTGCCTACCTGGAACTCATCACCTGAGCCCTTCATAAAGCAGACTCAGGGATGGTTCTGCAACTGTCTGTCCAGGGCTGTGACTAGCCTACATACGCCATGAGTCAGGCTGTATTTTTCTGTTCAACAATAAACAAGGTTTCCTGAGTTATTACAGGTTGGAATGAAACACAATTAAGACCAATTTCAGGAGCAGGTTAAAAGTAAGCCTGAAAGTTATTAGATCCGATATGGGTCAGTACTTGTCACTACATGTCCCATTTCCCTTTCATAATTCCCTGAGGACTGACCACTTCAGTAGGCAGCCAGCAAGGCAGACATCCTGATGTTGGTTTTCCAACTGCCTTTCTAGGTGCAACAGATGTTAAGAATTCACTCAGGTAATATTACTGAGGTCTGAGTGCCAATCCTGGATATGGTCTCTGCATGTTCCCAATTTCAATCTCTGGCTGAAAAGAATTCGCATCCTATGAGGTCATATTTTCTCCGTTTAATTCCTAAACCTTTAAACCCCACAAAACTAACACAGTGAAGAGAAAACTGATCTTGACATATTTGTCAAAAGCCACACGCCCAATTTGCAAACAGGTAGAGTGGAATTTAGTTTTCATTTTTCTCTCCTAAAAGGTCTTCCTTTCATCACATGGTTGCCTCTGATAGAATGCAAAATGTCAAATATAGAGGTGATTAAGTCAACACATCATTGTTGAGTGAGAATCTGAAGCAACAATCTTGATTTTCCTTTCTAATGAGTAATCAGAGCGTTTCTTAAACAACGAAAGAAATACACAGAACAATATGTGTGGGCAGGCAGAAAAATCAACAAAAGAAGGGAAAGGAACGTTTTCATTTTATTTTGTTTGGTCATGGGATGCACGTGTTGCAGGCTGTGTCTATGCAGTTGAGAAATACTGGTTTTCGTCACTATCAGGATGCTGTTAACAAGCCAAAAGGATGCCCTGACCAACATACAAATGACCAAGATGCTAAATGAATTTTACTATCAGTATGATGTCAAGTATGTAGGCAATATGTTCCAAAGACTGATGGTTTGAATCAAACAGCATATCCTTTTGGCTGCTCGCTACTGGCAAGACACTTCAGCTGACGAAAGAGCAGTACTCCAAAAGCTTGTGATTTTTAAATAAATCAACAAACACATCGAGTTAGACCCCATCTACCACCCCCTGAGAAAATGAACAGGAAGTGACTTCACCACAGGAAATAACATCACCACAGGAAATGACATCACCAACCCAAAGAAACCCAAACATATAAATGGAAAGCAGGAATTTTCAGCATTGCTTCGCATGAGGTCCACTGAAGATGTTACCTAGTAAGGTAACAAAACGTCTGGAAATGAACCTTTCAGCTCAGCGAGCAAACCCACATCCAAAACCTCAACCTGAGCTACAAATCTTCTCAAAATTCTTGGACTATAACCTGGTGTCATATCACTTCTGACTATCTACCCCAGTCCAACACCAGTACCTCCACATCGTGGCAAGATAATGACCATATACCCAACAAACTCACAATATTAAATATGATTCAGCAATTGGACAATATTTCTTGGATAATCCAAAGCGTGTGAAAATTTCTACTGATCACTAGTTTAGGGTTGTCAGTAGGGCTTGTAATGTCCCATACTTGCATATATTGGAAACTAAAATTTTAACACAAGAGCTGAGAGGAAGATCAATCAGAAAGCAGAGAAATTATGACAGGGAACAAAGAAATGGCAGAAGAATTGAACTCCTTACTCTGGTTCTGTCTTCACAAAAACTGTCACAAGTAATTTCACAGAAATGTCAGGGAACTGAGGGTCTAGAGTGAGGGTGGATTTGAAATAAATCAGTATTATTGATAAAATGGTGCCTGGGAAATTAATGGTGTTAAAGGCTAACAAATCAACAGGACTTGATAATCTACAACTCATATTACTAAAGGAAGTGACACTGGAAACATTGGATGCATTGATGGTCATCTTCCAAAACTCTATGAGCTCTGGAGCAGTTCCTAGAGATTGGAGGATGGCAAATGTAACCCCACTATTTTAAAAGGGAGGGAGGGAGAAACAGAGAATTATAGTTAGCCCAACACTAGTTGTGGGGAAAGTGTTAGAGTCTATTATAAAAGGCTTTAACAAGATTGGACAGAACCAGCTTGGATTTATGAAAGACAAATCATACTTAACAAATCCAGTGAAATTTTTTTGAGGATGTAATTGATAGAATAGGCAAGGATGTGGTGCATTTGAATTGTCAGAAGGCTTTTGATAAGTTTGCTCATAAGAGGTTAGTGGGGAAATTTAAAGGACATGGCATATAGGGTAACATATTGCCACAGCTTGAGAATTGTTTAACAGACAGGAAACAGAATGGGAAGAAATGGGTCTGACACACAGTGTGGAGTGGGGTACTGAAGTTGAAGTTTGCACATTCTCCCTGCGTTTGCATGGGTTTCCCCTCTGGGTGCTCTGGTTTCCTCCCACAGTCCAAAGATGTGCAGGTTAGGTGGATTGGCCATGCTAATTTGCCCATAGTGTGTGGGATATGCAGGTTAGGTGTGTCAGCCATGGGTAATGCAGGGTCACAGGGATAAGGCAGTGGGCGGGATACTCTTTGGGGGATAGGTGTGGACTTGATCGGTCAAATGGCCTGCTTCTACACTGAAGGAATGTTATGAATCTATGAAAGGTTCAACCCCATTCACTTGCTTTCTCCCATAACCTTTGATCCAGGAGTGATACCTAGCCTTCTGACAAATGATTTGTGATTATCTTCCAAACATTCCAGTTTAAACAAGTAAGCCTAAGACATAGAACCAGAGGTAATCTGTTTAGACCGTCGGGTCTGTTCTATGATTCAATGAGATTAAGACTGAACTGGTAATCCTCAACTCCACTTTTCAGCATTTTTCCATAATACTGTCCCAGCCACAAATATACTTAATGAGCCAGACTCTACAGCCCTCTGCAGTAAAGAATTTCACTGATTCATTAGCCTCGGAGAGACAAAATTCCTCCTTAGCTCTGCATTAAATGTGCAACCCTTTATTCTGAGATCTCTGGTCCCTCTGGCATTGGACTCTGCCACAATTTCCATACATGTACCACCCTCTGCGTGAAAAAGTTGCCCTTTAGGTCTCTTTTAAATCTTTCCTCTCTCACTCTAAACCTATGCCCAGAACTAGTGGGCATAGGCTTAGGGTGAGCGAGGAAAAATTTAAAAGAGACCTAAAGGGCAACTTTTTCACGCTGAGGGTGGTACGTTTATGGAAAGTGCTGCCAGATGAAGTGGTGGAGGCTGGTACAACTGCAACATTTAAAAGATTTACAAGGATGTTGCTGGGTTGGGGGCTTGAGCTATGGGGAGATGCTGAATCAACTGGGGTTATTTTCCCTAAAGTGTTTGAGGCTGAGGGATGATCTTACAAAGGTTTATGAAATCATGGGGGGCCTGGATTAAGGTAAATAGACAAGGTATTTTCCCCACAGTAGGAGAGTCCAAACCTAGAGGGCATAAGTTTGACATGAGAGGGGAAAGATTTAAAAGGGACCTAAGGGGCAACGTTTTCATGCAGATGGTGATGTATGTATGGAATGAGTTGCCAGAGGAAGGAGTGGAGGCAGGTACAATTACAACATTTTAAAGGCATTTGCATGGGTATATGAATGGAAAGTGTGGACCAAGTGCTGGCAAATTAATTTAGGATATCTAGTCAACATGGACGAGTTGGACCAAACGGATTGTTTCCGTGCTGTACATTTCTAGGATTCTGTGACTCTTATGACTCAATGCATGCAACAAGAATACAGTTATAATCATGACTCACTTAAATTGACACATAAATTGGATAAACCAACCAAGCAATGGTATTGTGGAAGAGGATTTCCTGGAACGTATACATGAAGATTTTATAGACCAATATATTGAGGAACCAACTAAAGAACAGATTATTCTAGAGTCGATACAATGTAAAGAGAAAGAATTAATTAACAATCCTGTGTGGATTCCTTTGCAGAATGGTGAAAATATAATGATAGAATTGTTCATTAAGATGGAAAGTGATGGTTTGTATCTGAAACTAGGATCCTGAATCTAAATCTAAAGAAAGGCATCTATAAGGGTATGTGGCACAGATTGACAAGGATGGATTGGGAAGCCTTAATAAAGGTGTTGACTGAAGAAAGGCAATAGTTCTTTTTTTTATTAACTAGTGTGGATGCCACTGGCTTGGTCAGCATTTATTGTCTATCCCTATTTGCCCCTTGAGAAAATGGTAGTGAGTTGCCTTCTTGAATTGCTTTAGTGCACACGTAGGTTAATCTCAGGGAGGGAATACCAGGATTTTGACCCAGTGACAATGAAGGAACAACATTATATTTCCAAGTCGGGATGGTAAGTGTCTTGGAGGGGAACTTGCAGGTGGTAGTGTTCCCATGTATCCACTGCCCTGTGTTTCTTGATGGAAGTGGTCATGGCTTTGGAAGGTTCTGTCTGAGGATCTTTGGTGAATTTCTGCAGTGCATCTTGTAGATAGTACACACTGCTGCTACTTAGTGTTCGTGATAGAGGGAGTATTCCATCACACTCCTGATTTGTGCCTTCGAGATAGTGGATAGTCTTAGGGAATCAGGAAGGGAGTTCATGGTAGCATTCTTAGCCTGTGATCCGTTCTTGTAGCCACTGTGTTTATAGGATGAACCTGGTCAATGGTAGCCCTCCAGGATGTTGATTTTAGGGGTTTCAGTGATGATAACACCATTGAATGTCAAGAGGCAATTGTCACTTATTGGAGATGGTCATTGCCTGTTACGAATGTTACTCGCCACTTGTCAACCCAAATCTGGATATTGTCCAGATCTTGATTATTTCAACATGGACTGCTTCAGTATTGAGGAGTTGCGAATGGTGCTGAACATGGTGCAATCATCAGCTTCTATCTCATGATGGCGGGAAGGTCATTGATGGCGCAGCGAAAGATGGCTGGGCCTAGGACACTACCCTGTGGAATGCCTGCAGAAATGTCCTGGAGCCGAGATGACTGACCTCCAATAATCACAGCAATCTTCCTACGTGCTGGGTATGACTCCATCCAATGGAGAGTTTGTCCCTGATATACCCACTGATGTCAGTTCTGCTAGAGCTCATTGAGGCCACATTCGGTCAAATGTGATCTTGATATCAAGGGCTGTCACTCTCAAATCACCTCTGGAATTCAGCTTTTTTAAAGAACATATGCATGAATTACAATAATTATTGATTCCTGTCTGGCGCAAACGTTAAAGGGGAAAGATGGCTCAAATATAGCTTACAAAATAAATTCTGGAGAGTATTAGATCCAAAGTGGAGATGTCAGAAAAGAACAGCAAGCCTGAGCATTCGGAGCATTTTTGAATTCTGCAAAGGTGGACGAAAAGTTTGATGGGGAAAATAGAGTTTGAGCGTAAACAGGAAACATGGAACGAGCTTTGAAATCTTCTATAAATATGTGTAAAGTAAAGGTCAGTAAAGACAAATATAAGTCTTATACAATTAGAAGTTGGGGAAAATATAATTACATCAGAAGGGTGGAGTTGAAATTATGAAACCTAAACACTGGATGTGCTGAATATTTACTTGACATACCTTGTCAGTTGTCTTATTTCCAGAGATGTAAAGTATGCAATTCATTATATCCCCAAAACAAATCAGTATGAAGACAAATAAATAGATCACTAAGATATTTTTCAACATTTTCATGAAGTGTGGAATTGCAGGCAAGAACAACATTTCTTGTGTAACTCCAAATGACTTTGAGAAGGTCATGTTAAGCTGCTATGGCTGGTCTAGTGCACGTCCACTCACAGTGCTCCTGGGAAGTGACTTTGACTCAGTGACACTGAAGGCACAGTGATGCCATTCCAAGGCCTGATGGTGTGAGACTTGGTTGAGAGTTTGCAGATGGCCAAGTGCATCTACTAGCCTTGTCCTTCTGGTGGCAGAGGTCACTGGTTTGAAAAGTGCTGCTGAAGGACCTTTAGTGAGATACTGTTGTGCATCTCATATTGTTATCATTACAGGGAGGAGAAGGTGGTGGATGTGACGTTGATCAAGCAGGTTGCTTGATGTTAAGCTTCTTGAGTGTAATTGGAGCTGCATTCATTCAGGCAATCAAAACTATTGCTGGGCTGTTGTCAGGACCATAGGCTTCATGGTATCCTGCGTCTTTGACTTTTCCTCAATATCACGTGGAGTGAATCAAACTGACTGAAGATTAGTACCTTTGATGCTGGGGACCTCTGGGAGGAGGTTGAGATGGATCGTTCACTCTGGTTGAAGATGTTCTCCAATGCTTCAGCATTCTGCTTTACACTGATGTTTTGACCTTCCCCATCATTGAAGATGGGGATTTGTGGAGTTTTGTCTGCAACTATTTATCACTCAACCTGATAGGAATGCACAGCTTTGGTGTGAGCCATTAATTGCAAGATCATTTAGCTCTGTCAATTGCATTCTGCTTCCAGTGTTTGTAACTTCACCAGGTTGACACCTCAATTTTAGGTATGCTACTCCTGGCATAGCCTCCAGCATTCTTTATTGAACCATGGTTGATCCCTTGGCTTTATGGAGAAGATAATTTAAAAAAGAAATATGTACATAACACTTCAGAGAGACATGTCTCAAGTTTGTGACTTTCCCTCAAAGGTTGCTTCGAAATTGGGCAAATGTCTTGTTAATGATAATATCTCTTGATGCATGAGTTGGCAGGCAGAGGAGATAACAAAGCAAGTTTTCTTGACTTATCATGCGAACGGTATTTCTCCTCTTTTCACAGTGACAATATTGAGTATTAAATTACCATTCTGATGTGTGTACCAGAGAGAGAGAGAGAGACGGTGGTGTACAGGTTATAGCACTGCACTATAGTCCAAGAATCTTAGGCTAATATTCGGGGAATATATATTTGAACTGCACCATGGTTAATGGCCAAGTTTGAATTCAATCATAAAAGAAATCTGTAATTAAAAATCCTTTCAAATGGGTACCATATAACCATTGTCTATTGTTCACTAACGTCCTTTAGCAAAAGAGACCTGCTGGTCTGGACTACATGTGACACCTGATTCACGATAATATGTGGTTGACTCTGGGCAATTAAGGGTGGGCAATAAATACTAGCTTAGTAAGCCACTCCTGCAGCCCATGACTGTATGAAAATATTACAGGGTAAAAACGAGGACTACAGATGCTGGAAACCAGAGTCTAGGTGAGAGTGGTGCTGGCAAAGAACAACAGGTCAGGCAGCATCCAAGGATCAGGAAAATCAATGTTTTGGGCAAAAGCCCTTCATCAGGAATACAGGCAGGGAGCCTGCATGATGGAAAGATAAATGAGAGGGGGGTGGCGGTGGGGAGAAAGTAGCATGAAGTATAATAGGTGAATAGGGGTGGAGATGGAGGAGATAGGTCAGAGAGGAGGGTGGGGGAAGGTAGCAGAGAGTACAATGGGTGAATGGGGGTGGGGATGAAGGTGATAGGTTGGAGAGGAGAGTGGAGCGGATCGGTGGGAAGGGAGATTGGCAGGTAGGACAGGTCATGAGGATGGTGCTGAGCTGGAAGGTTGGAACTGGGGTAAGGTGGGGCGGAGGGAAGGTTGGTGGGAATGAGGAAACTGGTGAAGTCCACATTGATGCCCTGGTATTGAAGTGTTCTGAGGTGGAAGATGAGGCGTTCTTCCTCCAGGCTTCGGGTGGTGAGGGAGCCGTGGTGGAGGAGGCCCAGGACCTGCATGTCCTCGGCAGAGTGGGAGGGGGAGTTGAAATGTTGGGCCTAAGGGTGGTGTGGTTGATTGGTGAGGGTGTCCCGGAGATGTTCCCTAAAGCGTTCTGCAAGGAGGCATCCAGTCACCCCAATGTAGAGGAGTCTGCATCGGGAGCAATGGATACAATAAATGATATTGGTGGATGTGCAGGTAAAACTTTGATAGATGTGGAAGGCTCCTTTGGGGCCTTGGATGGAGGTGAGGGAGGAGGTGTGGGCGCAGGTTTTGCAATTCCTGTGGTGGCAACGGAAGGTGCCAGGATGGGAGGGTGGGTTGTTGGGGGACATGGACTGACCAGGTAGTCACGGAGGGAACGGTCTTTGCAGAAAGCAGAAAGGGATGGGGAGGGAAATATATCCCTGGTGGTGGGGTCCGTTTGGAGGTGGCGGAAATGTTGTCGGATGATTTGGTTTATGCAAAGGTTGGTAGGGTGGAAGGTGAGGACCAGGGGAGTTCTGTCCTTGTTGCGGTTCAAGAGGTGGAGTTTGAGGGCGGAGGTGCGGGATGTGCGAGATGCGTTGGAGGGCATCTTCAACTATGTGAGAAGGGAAATTGCGGTCTTTAAAGAAGGAGGCCATCTGTTGTGTTCTGTGGTGGAACTAGTCCTCCTAGGAGCAGATACGGCGGAGGAATTGGGAATATGGGATGGTATTTTTGCAGGAGGTGGGATGGGAAGAGGTGTAATCCAGGTAGCTGTGGGAGTCGGTGGGTTTGTGAAAAATGTCAGTGTCAAGTCAGTCATCATTAATGGAGATGGAGAGGTCCAGGAAGGGGAGAGAGGTGTCAGAGATGGTCCAGGTGAATTTAAGATCGGGGTGAAATGTGTTGGTGAAGCTGATGAATTGCTCAACCTCCTTGTGGGAGCACGAGGTGGTGCCAATGCAGTCATCAATGTAGCGGAGGAAGAGGTGGGGAGTGGTGCCGGTGTAACTACGGAAGATGGACTGTTCTACATAGCCGACAAAGAGACAGGCATAGCTGGGGCCCATACGGGTGCCCATGGCTACCCCTTTGGTCTGGAGGAAGTGGGAGGATTCGAAGGAGAAATTGTTAAGGATGAGGACCAGTTCAGCCAAACTGAATGAGAGTGTCGGTGGAAGGGTACTGTTGGGATGTTGGGAGAGGAAGAAACAGAGGGCTTGGAAGCCCTGGTCATGGCAGATGGAGGTGTATAGGAACTGGATGCCCATGGTGAAGATGAGGCATTAGGGGCCGGGGAAATGGAAGTTTGGAGGAGGTGGAGGGCGTGAGTGGTGTCTTGAACGTATGTGGGGAGTTCCTGGACTAGGGGGGTTAGGACAGTGTCGAGGTAGATAGAGATGAGTTTGGTGGAGCAGGAGCATGCTGAGACAATGCGTCAGCCAGGATGGTCAGGCTTGTGGATCTTGGGAAAGAGATTGAATGGGGCGGTGCGGGGTTCCTAGACTATGAGGTTGGAAGCTGTGGGTGGGAGATCACCTGAGGTGATGAGGTTCATATTACAGGCCTACACAGGATGTAGGCCATCTCATTTTCCTTCTTGCTCCAGATCAGTTCCAAGGCAATAATGTGGTCACCCAGGACATGTTTCTCTTGGAGAACTTTAAATAGAACATGGGAAATTTGAAAAGTAATTGACAATCACCACATCACGACCTTTTCAAGTTACGTGCATGTTAATTGAGCAGCTAAGGAACAGTATGTACCTGTACTTCATTTTGTTAATTTCTTCACCCATAGCACCTCCGATGCCTTAGGAAATAATACTCTAAATGAGGTTGAACAAGTATTTTTCTTTGTACTTTAAGAATTTATTTATAAAGCTCAACATCCTGAATGCAATATCAACTATTCTTTTAAGCTTTATCTGTTTTGTGCAACCCTACCCCCATGGTTCCTTGCTTCTGTCCCTCATTTAGAACCATGTTCCTCATTTTATATTGCCTTGCTTTGTTCTTCTTCACTCTCCAATGCTCTCTATTAAATTTTGTCTACCATGTGTCTTCCCATCCCTGAAGCTTGCCTGTGATGTCTATCATTATTCTGCTCACAATTCACACTATCTCCAAGCTTTAAGTCGAGCTCAATAACATATGATGGGAAAAACAGACGATCTAATTAAAACTTACAGCATCACTCTCTAATTCTAGTCACTCGGCCAACTTTGTGCCTACACTTCCAATTCCACAACACCATGTTATAGTGGAACAGGTTTAGTTGGAAGCACTAGCTTTCAGAGCACTGCTCCTTCATCAGGTGGTTGTGGAGAATAAGATTTTATGATACAGAATTTATAGTAAATGTTTAGATTAGATTACCCACAGTGTGGAAACAGACCTTCAGCCCAAACCGACCCTCCGAACAGTAACCCACCCTGACTAATGCACCTAACGCTACAGGCAATCTAGTATGGCCAATTCACCTAAACAGCACATCATTGGACTGTGGGAGGAAACCAACTCAGACACAGGGAGAATGTGCAAACTCCACACAGACAATTGCCCAAGGCAGGAATTGAACCCAGGTCCCTGGCGCTGTGAGGCAGCAGTGCTAACCACTGAGCCACCGTGCCACCCTTTTGTTTACAGTGTGATGTAACTGAAACTATATATTGAAAAAGACCTGGATTGTTTGTTAAGTCTCTCAACTTTTAGAATGACCATGTTGGTTTTATGTCTTTCATACGTAAATTGCAAAACTTTTTTTCAAAGTTACATTCCCAAGTGAACTTTAACAATTGGTGTCATGTCAGCCCAGATAATGTATTGAAGGTGTTAGCCCCCTGTGTGGAGCTGTCTGTGCCACAATGGTCAAACTGATTTTAATCTAAGAAAATGATTTCACAAGGTCTTACATGGATTCATGCAGTTTTTGAGCTAGTAAAATGTAATTCTGCAAGTACGAATTCACCCCTCAAACTTACATGTGTATGTGTGCGTGTGTGTGTGTTAGAGAGTGTGAGTGTAAAGGGGTATAAATCTGTGAAAAAGTGTGTGTGGGAGTGCATGTGTGAGCGTCTGAGAGATGGTCTGCGTGAGTGTGTGTGCCTGTAGGAGTGTTTATGTGTGTGTGTGTGTGTGTGTGTGTGTGTGTCCGTCTGTCCGTCTGTCCATCTGTCTGTCGGTGTGAATATATAGAGAAATGGAGTCACCTGCAGTGTGACATGAACCCTCAGACCCGGTTGAGGCCCTCTCTATGGGTACCGAACTTGAGTATCAGCATTTTAGAGTCATAGAGTCATAGAGATGTTCAGCATGGAAACAGACCCTTTGGTCCAACCCGTCTATGCCGACCAGATATCCCAACCCAATCTAATTCCACCTGCCAGCACCCGGCCAATATCCCTCCAAACCCTTCCTGATGGTCTACATCCCAGGGTAAAGAAGGAGGTGGCTCGAGAAATTGTGGATGCGTTGATGATTATTTTCCAGAGTTCGATAGATTCGGGATCAGTTCCTGCAGATTGGAGGGTGGCTAATGTTGTACCATATTTTAAGAAAGGTGGGAGAAAGAAAACAGGAAATTATAGACCAGTTAGTCTGACCTCAGTGGTGGGAAAGATACTGGAGTCTATTATAAAGGATGAAATAACGACACATCTGGATAGTAGTAACAGGATAGGTCAGAGTCAGCATGGATTTATGAAGGGGAAATCATGCTTGACGAATCTTCTGGAATTATTTGAGGATGTAACTCTGAAGATAGATGAGGGAGATCCAGTAGATGTAGTGCACCTGGACTTTCAGAAAGCTTTTGATAAAGTCCCACATAGGAGGTTAGTGAGCAAATTAGGGTGCATGGTACTGGGGGCAAAGTACTAACTTGGACTGAAAGTTGGTTGGCTGATAGGAAACAAAGACTTGTGATAAACGGCTCCATTTTGGAATGGCAGGCAGTGACCAGTGGGGTACCGCAGGGATCAGTGCTGGGACTGCAGCTTTTTACAATATATGTTAATGATATGGAAGATGGTATTAGTAATAACATTAGCAAATTTGCTGATGATACTAAGCTGGGTGGCAAGGTGAAATGTGAGGAGGATGTTTGGAGATTACAGGGTGACCTGGACAGGTTAGGTGCATGGCAGATGCAGTTTAATGTGGATAAATGTATGGTTATCCACTTTGGTGGCAAGAACAGGAAGGCAGATTACGACCTAAATGGAATCAATTTAGGTAAAGGAGCAGTACAAAAAGATCTGGGTGTTCTTGTACACCAGTCAATGAAGGTAAGCATTCAGGTATAGCAGGTAGTGAAGAAGGCTAATAGCATGCTGGCCTTCATAACAAGAGGAATTGAGTATAGAAGCAAAGAGGTTCTTCTGCAGCTGTACAGGGCCCTGGTGAGACCACACCCGTACTGTGTGCAGTTCTGATCTCCAAATTTGAGGAATGACATTCTGGCTATTGAGGGAGTGCAGCGTAGGTTCACGAGGTCAATTCCTGGAATGGCAGGACTACCTTACGCTGAAAGACTGGAGCGACTGGGCTTGTATACCCTTGAGTTTAGAAGACTGAGAGAGGATATAATTGAGACATATAAGATTATTAAAGGATTGGACACTCTGGAGGTAGGAAACATGTTTCTGCTGATGGGTGAGTGCCGAACACAGCTTAAAAATACGGGGTAGACCATTTAGGACAGAGATGAGGAGAAACCTCTTCACCCAGAGAGTGGTGGCTGTGTGGAATGCTCTGCCCCAGAGGGCAATGGAGGCCCAGTCTCTGGATTCATTTAAGAAAGAGTTTGATAGAGCTCTCAAGGATAGTGGAATCAAGGGTTATGGAGATAAGGCAGGAACAGGATACTGATTAAGGATGTTCAGCCATGAGCATATTTAATGGTGGTGCAGGCTCGAAGGGCAGAATGGCCTATTCCTGCACCTATTGTCTATTGTCTATTCATATACCCATCCAAATGCCTCTTAAATGTTGCAATTGTACCAGCCTCCACCACATCCTCTGGCAGCTTGTTCCATACACGTACCAACCTCTGCGTGAAAACGTTGCCCCTTAAATCTCTTTTATATCCTTCCCCTCTCACCCTAAACTTATGCCCTCTAGTTGTGGACACCCCGATCCCAGGGAAAAGACTTTGCCTATTTTTCCTATCCATGCCCCTCATAATTTTGTAAACTTCTACAAGGTCACCCCTCAGCCTCCAACGTTTCAGGGAAAACAGCCCCAGCCTGTTCAGCCTCTCCCTGTAGCTCAAATCCTCCAACCCTGGCAACATCCTTGTAAATCTTTTCTTAACCCTTTCAAGTTTCACAACATCTTTCCGATAGGAAGGAGACCAGAATTGCACGCAGTATTCCAACACTGGCCTAACCAATGTCCTGTACAGCCGCAACATGACCTCCCAACTCCTGTACTCAATACTCTGACCAATAAAGGAAAGCATACCAAATGCCTTCTTCACTATTCAATCTACCTGCAACTCCACTTTCAAAGAGCTATGAATCTGTACTCCAAGGTCTCTTTGTTAAGTCACACTCCCTAGGACCTTACCATTAAGTGTATAAATCCTGCGAAGATTTGCTTTCCCAAAATGCAGCACCTCGCATTTATCTGAATTAAACTCCATCTGCCACTTCTCAGCCCATTGGTCCATCTGGTCAAGATCCTGTTGTAATCTGAGGTAACCCTCTTTGCTGTCCACTACACCCCCAACTTTGGTGTAATTTGCAAACTTACTAACTGTACCTCTTATGCTCGCATCCAAATCATTTATGTAAATGACAAAAAGCAGTGGACCCAGCACCGATCCTTGTGGCACTCCACTGGTCACAGGCCTCCAGTCTGAAAAACAGCCCTCCACCACCACCCTCTGTCTTCTACCTTTGAGCCAGTTCTGTATCCAAATGGCTAGTTCTCCCTGTATTCCATGAGATCTAACCTTGCTAATCAGTCTCCCATGTGGAACCTTGTCGAATGCCTTACTGAAGTCCATTTAGTTCACATCTACTGCTCTGCCCTCATCATTCTTCCTTGTTACTTCTTCAAAAACTCAATCAAGTTTGTGAGACATGATTTCCCACGCACAAAGCCATGTTGACTATCCCGAATCAGTCCTTGACTTTCCAAATACATGTATACCCTGTCCCTCAGGATTCCCTCCAACAACTTGCCAATCACCGAGGTCAGGCTCATTGGTCTACTCTACTAAATGCCATCTTTGCACCCTAACAATCTACAGGCCCAGAAAAAAGCACAGTCTTACTGTTTTATAAACACTGGTCCAGGATAATTAGTACCTATGTTTTAGATTTTTTAAAAAGTTTAATCAAGAGAAGAATTAATAGAACAAATGTAAGAGAACACACACCCTACTCACCATTGTAGATTCATAAACACAAACACATTAAGATTAATGGGACTTAAAAAACACTTAGCTGATCCCCAGGTGTGAACAGTATAAAGGTCTGTTCAAGGTCAGCTGTGAATTTCACTGTTAAAAATCACACAACACCCGGTTATAGTCCATCAGATGTATTTGGAAGCATTACCTTCAGACCGCTGCTTCTTCATTGGATAGTTCCTGATAAAGGAGCAGTGCTCCGATAGCTAGTGCTTCCAAATATATCTGTTGGACTATCACCTGGTGTTGCGTGATTTTTAACTTTGTCCACCCCAGTCCAACACCAGCACCTCCACATTGTGAATTTCACTGTTTATTGTTCCCGTGTTCAAGAGATGCATCTAACTTCACAGTTAGTCAACTGTTCACTAGACTTTTTGTCTGAACTTGCTGGAAACAGCTAGCTTTATCAGTCCTACCTCATTCTTTGTCTTGCTTCTCCCTGCCTTGGCTATTTGATTTGCTGCTTTTCTCAACTGCATCAGCCTCTGCCTGATCTCATTTCTCAGTATCTACCCCCCGCCAACCCCCACCTACCCCCCACTCACTAGTTTAAATCCTCACAAGTAGCTTTAACAAATCTCCCTGTCAGTACATTGGTCCCCTTCCGATTCTGGTGCAACTTGTCCTTCTTAAGAAAATCGTGGCCGTAAGAGCAGCTCCTTTTTTTGAGGTTATTTTCAGTCTGGAGCTGATTTCCTTAATCTCCTGGAGCAGGAGTTGCTGTTTTATAAGCTCTTACTTTGTTATGGAATTTTGAAAAAATAAGTCAAAATGACAGTACCTTCAACCAGGAGAAAAGAGCAGACCGCAAGGGAGGTTGCTTCCGAAATTCTGTGTTTTATGATCCTGCTCCACAACTACCTGATGAAGGAGCAGCACTCTGAAAGCTAGTACTTCTAAATAAACCTGTTGGACTATAACTTGGTGTTGTGTGATTTTTAACGTTGTCCACCCCAGTCCAAAACCAGCATCTCCGCATCATATTTAACTGCATTTACTTCACAGCAAGAGGCCTGACAGGTAAAGAGAATGAACTCAGGGCCTGGTTGAAAACATAGGTCTGGGATATCATAGTGATCACAGAAATGTGGCTCAGGGATGAAAAGAACTGGCAGCTTAATGTTCCAGGGTATAAATGCTACAAGAAAGATAGAAAGAGGGGCAAGAGAGGACGAGAAGTGGCACTTTTGGTTAGGGCTCCTTGTTGAGATATTTGCATCATCAATATTTGCGTCCTGTATAAACAGGACGGGTTGCACCTGAACCAGAAGGGCACCAATATCCTGGGGGGTAGGTTTGCTAGCACTCTTCGGGGGGGTTTAAACTAATTTGGCAGGGGGATGGGATCCGGACTTGTAGTCCAGCAAGTAAGCTAGCTGTGTGTCAGGATGTCCAAGACTGTAGGGAGGCTGTGGAGAAGGTAGCACTGACAGGGACTACTTACGGACACAGAGATGGGCTCAAGTGCGTATACTTCAATGCAAGGAGTATCAGAAATAAGGTGGGTGAACTTAAGGCATGGATCGGTACCTGGGACTACGATGTTGTAGCCATCACGGAAACATGGATAGATGAGGGACAGGAATGGCTGTTGGAGGTTCCTGGTTACAGATGTTTCAGTAAGATTAGGGAGGGTGGTAAAAAAGGAGGGGGGGTGGCATTGCTAATTAGAAATGGTATAACGGCTGCAGAAAGGAAGTTTGAGGGAGATCTGCCTCTGGAGGTAGTATGGGCTGAAGTCAGAAATAGGAAAGGTGCAGTCACCTTGTTGGGTGTTTATTATAGGCCCCCCAATAGCAGCAAAGATGTGGAGAAACAGATTGGGAAACAGATTTTGGAAAGGTGCAGAAGCCACAGGGTCGTAGTCATGGGCGACTTCAACTTCCCAAATATTGATTGGAAGCTCTTTAGATCAAGTAGATTGGATGGGGCGGTGTTTGTGCAGTGTGTCCAGGAAGCTTTTCTAACGCAGTATGTAGATTGTCCAACCAGAGGGGAGGCCATATTGGATTTGGTACTCGGTAACGAACCGGGACAAGTGGTGGGCTTGTTAGTGGGTGAACATTTTGGTGATGGCGACCACAATTCTGTCACTTTCACCTTGGTTATGGAGAGGGATAGGTGCACACAACAAGGAAGTTTTTACAATTGGGGGAAGGGAAATTACGATGCTGTAAGACAGGATTTGAGGAGCATACGTTGGGAGCATAGGCTGTCAGGGAAGGATGTGGTGGAAATGTGGGACTTTTTCAAGGAGCAGATACGACGTGTCCTTGATATGTATGTACCGATCAGGCAGGAAAGAAATGGTCGTGTGAGGGAGCCTTGGTTGACGAGGGAGGTTGAATGTCTAGTAAAGAGGAAGAAGGAGGCTTACATAAGGTTGAGGAAACAAGGTTCAGACAGAGCAGTGGAGGGATACAGGATAGCCAGAAGGGACCTGAAGAAAGGGATTAGGAGAGCTAAGAGAGGGCATGAAAAATCCCTGGCGGATAGGATCAAGGATAACCCCAAGGCATTCTATGCGTATGTGAGAAACCTGAGAATGACGAGAACGAGGGTAGGTCCGATCAAGGACAGTGGTGGGAGACTGTGTATTGAGTCGGAAGAGATAGGAGAGGTCTTGAACAAGTACTTCTCTTCAGTATTTACGAACGAGAGGGACTGTATTGTTGAAGAGGAGAGTGTGAAACGGACTGATAAGCTAGAAGAGATATCTGTTAGGAAGGAAGATGTGTTGGACATTTTGAACAACTTGAGGATAGACAAGTCCCCCGGGCCTGACGGGATATATCCTAGGATTATGTGGGAAGCAAGAGAGGAAATTGCAGTACCGTTGGCAATGATCTTCTCGTCTTCACTGGCAACGGGGGTGGTACCAGGGGACTGGAGAGTAGCGAATGTTGTGCCCCTGTTCAAAAAAGGGAATAGGGATAACCCCGGGAATTACAGGCCAGTTAGTCTTACTTCTGTGGTAGGCAAAGTAATGGAAAGGGTACTGAGGGATAGGATTTACGAGTATCTGGAACGGCACTGCTTGATTAGGGACAGCCAGCACGGATTTGTGAAGGGTAGGTCTTGCCTTACAAGTCTTATTGAATTCTTCGAGGAGGTGACCAAGCATGTGGATGAGGGTAGAGCAGTGGATGTAGTGTACATGGATTTTAGTAAGGCATTTGATAAGGTTCCCCATGGTAGGCTTATGCGGAAAGTCAGGAGGCATGGGATAGAGGGAAATTTGGCCAATTGGATAGAAAACTGGCTAACCGGTCGAAGTCAGAGAGTGGTGGTAGATGGTAAATATTCAGCATGGAGTCCAGTTACAAGTGGAGTTCCGCAGGGATCAGTTCTGGGTCCTCTGCTGTTTGTAATTTTTATTAATGACTTAGATGAGGGAGTCGAAGGGTGGGTCAGTAAATTTGCAGATGATACAAAGATAGGTGGAGTTGTGGACAGTGAGGAGGGCTGTTGTCGGCTGCAGAAGGACTTAGATATGATGCAGAGCTGGGCTGAGGAGTGGCAGATGGAGTTCAACCCTGCCAAGTGTGAAGTTGTCCATTTTGGAAGAACAAATAAGAATGCGGAATACAGGGTTAATGGTAGGGTTCTTGGTCAGGTGGAGGAACAGAGGGATCTTGGGGTCTATGTACATAGATCTTTGAAGGTTGCCACTCAGGTGGATAGAGTTTGTAAGAAGGCCTATGGAGTATTATCGTTCATTAGCAGAGGGATTGAATTCAAGAGTCGTGAGGTGATGTTGCAGCTGTACAGGACTTTGGTTAGGCCACATTTGGAGTACTGTGTGCAGTTCTGGTCGCCTCACTTTAGGAAAGATGTGGAAGCTTTGGAGAGGGTGCAGAGAAGATTTACCAGGATGTTGCCTGGAATGGAGAGTAGGTCATACGAGGATAGGTTGAGAGTTCTCGGCCTTTTCTCGTTGGAACGGCGAAGGATGAGGGGTGACTTGATAGAGGTTTATAAGATGATCAGAGGAATAGATAGAGTAGACAGTCAGAAACTTTTTCCCCGGGTACAACAGAGTGTTACAAGGGGACATAAATTTAAGGTGAAGGGTGGATGGTATAGGGGAGATGTCAGGGGTGGGTTCTTCACCCAGAGAGTGGTGGGGGCATGGAATGCGCTGCCCGTGGGAGTGGTAGAGTCAGATTCATTGGCGACCTTTAAGCGGCATTTGGATAGGTACATGGATGGGTGCTTAATCTAGGATAGAAGTTCGGCACAACATCGTGGGCCGAAGGGCCTGTTCTGTGCTGTATTGTTCTATGTTCTATGTTCTATGTTCTAATAGCCACACAAGATTGACTGGAGGTTGGCTAATGTGGTGCCGTTATTTAATAAGCTGAAAATGTGTTGCTGGAAAAGCGCAGCAGGTACTGATCTCCAGCATCTGCAGTCCTCACTTTTTCCATTATTTAATAAACTTGGCAAAGAAAGGCCAGTCAACTGCAGACTGGTGAACCTTACATTAGTGGTGGGTAAATTTTGGAGGTGATTCTGAGGGACAGGACTTAGAACTATTTGGAAAGGCAAGGATTGATTAGTGTGGGATCCTGTTCAAATAACAACTGAAATTGGTGAGTGGCCAAAATTGTTCTTTATTCAGAAACTTCGTAGTAACACAGATTCAAGGGCAAGGTGGCAATAGAAGCTCAAAGTACAGTTTTTACAAGAGCCCCTTTATACACAGTTCATACTGTTTAGATTAGATTACTTACAGTGTGGAAACAGGCCCTTTGGCCCAACAATTCCACACTGACCCTCTGAAGAGCAACCCACACAGACTCATTCCCCTACATTTACCCCTTCACCTAATACTATGGGCAACTCAGCATGGCCAATTCACTGTGAGAGGAAACCAGAGCATCAAGAGGAAACCCACGGGGAGAATTTGCAAACTCCACACAGATAATTGCCTGAGGCGGGAATTGAACCCGGGTCTCTGGTGCTGTGAGCGCAGCAGTGCTAACCACTGTGCCACTGTGCTACCCACATATATTAAAATTCTATTACTGTAGTGTTATATTTTTTATCTATAATACACAAAGGTTTGAAGGGCTTCTTTCTGGGAGACACTAAAATAGGCAATATTAGGGTCAGTGAGGAAGGTTCTCAGAAATTGCAGCAGGACCTTCAACAGCTGAGGAAATGGGCTGAGAAATGGCAAATGGAGCTTAATATCGATAAGTATAGGGTCTTGCATTTTGAAAAGTCAAATCAAGGTAGGAGTTTCATGTTGAATGGTAGGCCTGAAGGAGTGTAGTGGAACAGACGAGCCTTGGAGTTCAGTCCATGGTTCTCTGAAAGTGGAGTCCCAGGTAGACAGGGCAGTGAAGAAGGCTTTTGGCACACTGGCCTTCATCAGTCAGGGTATTGAGTATAGAAGTTGAGATGTTGTGTTGCAATTATACAGTGCATTGGTGAGGCCGCACTTGGCGTATCGTGTTCAGTTTTGGTCACCTTATTATAAGAAGAATGTTATTAAACTGGAAACAGTGCAGAAGAAATTTACAAGGATATTGCCTGGACTCAACGGTCTGACTTACAGGGAGAGGTTGGACAAGCTAGGACTTTTTCTTTAGAGCGTAGGAGGCTGACAGTGGAATTTGATAGAAGTATATAAGATTATGAGAGGCATGAATAGGGCAAATGCACTGAGTCTTTTTCCCAGGATTGGGAAATCGAGGACTAGAGGGCATCAAGTTTAAGGTTAGAGGGGAAAGAATTAAAAGGGAACCTGAGGGTGGTATGCATGTGGAATGAGCTGCCAGCGGAAGTGGTTGAGGTGAGTACATTAACAACATTTAACAAGAAATTGAGCAAATACATGGATAGGAAAGGATTAGAAGGAGATAGGCCAAGTTAAGGGAAATAGAGTTAGCGTGGATGGACATTTTGGTCAGCATGGACCAGTTTGGGCCAGCCTCCAGGCTGTAGGACTCAATAACTTGATGAGATGGGTTAAAACATGCTAAGTGTTACTTCTGATAGGATGAAGAGTGTCTGTCCAGTCTGCTTTCATAATTAAGAGGTGTTAGTCCTTTTGTGTCTTACGTGGGGAAATGTTAGTAAAAATACTTGGCCTATATGCTCTAAATAAGTTAGAAACAGCACCTGTACTTAATAAAAGAATAAAAGACATTAAACTGATGACCACAGCTGGGTTGTGAGATTTGTTTACTATTGATTGGTGTGAGTTTCATTCATTCATGCTTTGGGGATGCTGGTGTTGGACTGGGATGTACAAAGTTAAAACTCACACAACACCAGGTTGAGATTAGATTACAGTGTGGAAACAGGCCCTACGGCCCAACAAGTCCACACCAACCTGCCAAAGCACAACCCACACCCCTACATTTACCCCTTACCTAACACTACGGGCAATTTAGCATGGCCAATTCACCTGACCTGCACATCTTCGGACTGTGGGAGGAAACCAGAGCACCCAGAGGAAACCCACACAGACACGGGGAGAAAATGCAAACTCCACACAGTCAGTCACCTGAGGTGGGAATTGAACCCGGGTCTCTGGCACTGTGAGGCAGCAGTGCTAACCACTGTGCCGCCCACAGACAAAGGCATTGCTGAGATTTGAACTCAGGATTGCCTATTTACTAGCCAGGCGCTTTAACAAACTAAGCCACAGCACCTAGGTTTAATTGGAAGTACACTAACTTTTGGAGTGCCACTCCTTCATCAGGTGATTGTGGAGGACACAATTCTAAGGCACAGAATTGAAATTATGCATTGAAAAATACCTTGATTGTTTGTTGAGTCTTTCATCTGTTCGAATACCATGATAGTTTCACTTCTTTCATGTGTAAATCACAAAACCTTTTTTTAAAAGTTGCATTCTCAGGTTAGCTGTAACAATGAGTATTAGCTAGACAATATCTTGCAAGGATGCCTGCCTTGAAGAAGTTTTCCTCCTCTCTCTACAAGAATCTCAGGGAGTCCCTCTCCCACTGCAACTCCCAGGTCACTTCCTCTGCTCTGAAGCTCTTCAACCATGTCGTGCCACCCTCTCCTCCTTGACCTATCACCTTCATCTCCTCCCCCACTCACCCATTGTACTCTGTGCTACTCTCTCCCCACCCCCACCCTCCTCTAGCTTATCTCTCCATGCTTCAGGCTCACTGCCTTTATTCCTGATGAAGGGCTTTTGCCCGAAACGTCGATTTCGCTGCTCGTTGGATGCTGCCTGAACTGCTGTGCTCTTCCAGCACCACTAATCCAGTAATATGTTGAAGGTGTTAGCTCTCTGTCTATGCCATGATGTTTAGACTGATTTTAATCTAAAAAGTGAGATAACAGAGTTTTACATGAATTCATGCAGTTTTTACATGAATGCAATTTCACAAGTGTTGTTTTGACAGTTAATTTCTTAATGGGGTAACGGCCCACTTAAAAGCTATTTATCAAGTACATATGAATTGAGGAAATGTTTGGTGTTCTGTAATCTATTCAGGTCCGGGAGTAAGTTGGCAAAGGCTGTTTATTATTATAAGTTTTCATGGAGACTTGATTTGGTTGGTGTTGTTTACAATATTGACACCTATTCAGAGGTAGCTGGGCTTAAACACTGCTCGCAGCAAAGACTGATAAGAATTGAAGTGTGAAAAAGCAGTAATGGTTGAAAGGGTTGTTTTACTTTGGTCTATCTCATGGCAGTAAAATATCCACCAAAGCCACAGTTTTGTAAATGAATGAATGAAACTGTGTTATAGTAAACAATAGGTTAGTAAAGGGTTATGAATGAATGAACGGGAACCCAGTATTAATGAATATTGTGAGCTGGTCAGTGATTTAGTAAAGATAGCCTAAAACACAATATCTCACATAAGGGATAGTCATCATGGCTTTGTGAATGGGAAATCATGTCTCACTAACTTGATTGACATGATGTGGAGGAGTTGGTGTTGGACTGGGGTGGACAAAGTTAAAGATCAAACAACACCAGGTTATAGTCCAACAGGGGAAAGTGAGGACTGCAGATGCTGGATCTCAGAGTTGAGAGTGTAGTGCTGGAAAAGTACAGCAGGTCCAGGGAGCTGGAGAATCGATGTTTTGGGCATAAGATCGTCACCAGGTTTCATCAAACTTCCTGATGAAGGGCTTATGCCTGAAACGTCCATTCTCCTGCTCCTCGGATGCTGCCTGATCTGCTGTGCATTTCCAGCACTACACTCTCGACTCTATAGTCCAACAGGTTTATTTGGAAGCACTAGCTTCCGAAGCACTGCTCCTTCATCAGGTGGCTGTGGAGCATAAGATCAGAAGACACAGAATTTAAAGCATAAGATTACAGTATCATACTGTGACATATTGAACAAACCTGGATTGTTAAGTCTATCTTTTAGAATGGGTTGCAAGTTTCAGTTCATTAATATGTAAATCCCAGAACTTTGTTTAAGTCACCTTCTCGAGATAACAAAGTTTTATAATAAAAAGTGACATCTCAGCTCAGACAATGCATTAAAGGTGTGAGGTCAGAATGTGTCTGTATCCTAATCTTGAGTCAGACTGGTTCTGGAACGTGACAGACACCTGAAGGTATTCAAGATTGCTCTCATAAACACAGGGTACAATGCTCAACTCATCAATCGCCAGTTCTGATGTGCCACAGCAAGAAACTGTAAAGACCTCCTCAGGAGACAGACACGGAGTGCATTTGATAGGGTACTCTTCTTTGTCCAATACTTGCTGGAAATCGAAAAACTACTCCATGTTCTTCACATTATCAATGACTTTGTGAATGGGAAATCATGTCTCACTAACTTGATTGCCATGATGTGGAGGAGTTGGTGTTGGACTGGGGTGGACAAAGTTAAAGATCACACAACACCAGGTTATAGTCCAACAGGGGAAAGCACCTCACCAAGACCTTCCCTATGTCTCCACTTCTCGCCTTCAACAACTACCAAACCTTAAACAGACTATTGTTCGCAGCAAACTGCCCAGCATTCAGGACAACATCGACCAAAACACCATACAACCCTGCCACGGCAACCACTGCAGGATGTGTCAGAGTGTTGACATGGATACCAACTTTACCCGTGGGGACACTACTCACCATGTATGCAGCAGGTACTCATGTGACTCGGTCAACATTGTCTCTGATTAGATTAGATTAGATTTCTTACAGTGTGGAAACAGGCCCTTCAGCCCAATAAGTCCACACTGACCCTCCGAAGAGCAACCCACCCAGACCCATTCCCCTACATTTACCCCTTCACCTAACACTACGGGCAATTTAGCATGGCCAATTCACCTAACCTGCACATCTTTGGACTGTGGGAGGAAACCGGAGCACCTGGAGGAAACCCACGCAGACACGGGGAGAATGTGCAAACTCCACACAGACAGTTGCCCGAGGTGGGAATTGAACCCGGGTCTCTGGCGCTGTGAGGTATAGTGGACAACAAAGAAGGTTAAGGAGTACAATAGGTACTTGTTCAGATGGGAAAATGGGTCGAAGAGTAACACATAGAGATTAATTAAGTTGCTGCATTTTAGTAAAGCAAATCAAGGCAAGTGCTGGAGAGTATTGCCTAACAAAGAAATCTTGAGGTACGGGTTGAAAGTTCCTTGGAGGTGGAGTCCCAGGTAGGCAGAATAGTGAAGAAGGCCTTTGGTACGCTTGCTTTCATTGGTCAGTGCATTGTGTAGAAGTTGGGACGTCATGTTGTGGCTGTACAAGACATTGGTTAGAATACTGTTGGAATACTGTGGTCAATATTTGTCTCCCTGCTGTAAAAAGATGTTGTGAAACTTGAAAGGGTTCAGGAAAGATTTACAAGGTTAATGCCAGATTTCAAAGGGTTCAGCTACAGGGAGAGGCTGAATAGGCTGGTTAGGATATCTGGTCAGCATGGTTGAGTTGGACCGAAGGGTCAGTTTCCGTGCTGCACATTTCTATGACTCTATGATTCCAGGGCTGAAGGATTTAGGCTTAAGGATGAAGTTGAAGACACTCCAGAGATGAGGCGATAGTGACTGCCCTTGACATCAAGGCCACATGTGACTGAGTACAGCATCAGCAAGCTGTAGCAATGGGCATTGAAGGGAATCTTCTGCTGATTGAAGTCATTCCTGGTAAATCTCCTCTGCACCCCCTCCAGTGCTATCACATCCCTCCAATAATGTGGATTCCAGAACTGCATACAATACACTAGGTGCGGCCTAACCAATGTTTTATATTGTTCCGGCATCACCTCACTGCTCTTAAAGTCTATGCCTCAACGAATAAAGGTAAGTATCCCACATACAGTCATATAGACATAAAGGTTGATAACAGTGAATAAGGCCCTTCAGCCCCTCCAGTTTGCACCGATCAAAAACAACAGCCAATTTTAATCCCATTTTCCAGTACCTGGTCCACAGAATTATGCATGTACATCTGAATACTCCTAAAATATTACGAGGATTCTGCCTCTACCATCTTTACAAACAGTGAGTTCCAGATTCCCACCACCTTCCGAGAGAAAACAAAATCCTTACATCCCCTCTAAATCTCTTGGCCCTTACCCCCAGTCATTGATCCCTTCATTAAAGGGAAAAGTTTCCCTTTCCTGTCTCCCCTCTCTATGCCCCTCATAATTTAATACATCTCAGTCATGCTCCCTTTCAATCTCCTCTGCTAAAAGGAAAACAACCCCAGTCTGTCCAATCTCTCTTCATAATTTAAACTCTCTAGGCCAGGCAACATCCTGGTAAATCTCCTCTGCACCCCCTCCAGTGCTATCACATCCCTCCAATAATGTGGATTCCAGAACTGCATACAATACACTAGGTGCGGCCTAACCAATGTTATATACTGTTCCGGCATCACCTCACTGCTCTTAAAGTCTATGCCTCAACGAATAAATGTAAGTATCCCACATGCCTTCTTCCTCACTTTATCCACCTGTCCTGATACATTAACGGACAGGTCAACATGCAGATCAACAGCCCTCTGATCCTCAGTGGTCTCAAGAAACCTACCATCCACCATGTATTCCCTTGCCTGTTTGTGCTGATCAAGTGCATCACCTCTTATTTCTTTGGACTGAATCCCATTTGCCATTAATCAGTCCATCTGACCAGCCAATCAGTATCCTCCTGTAATTAAAGGTTATCCTCCTCACCAGTTTTCATATCATCTGTGAACTTACTGACTAACGCTCCTACATTCAAGTCTAAGTCATTTATATAGACCACAAACAGCACGGGCCCCAATATCAATCCCTGCAGAATACCACTGGACAGAGGCTTGTGGTCACAAAACCCCACTTGCTGATCATATGGCACCATCATTGTTATATCACCTTTTATTATCTCAGCTGAAGTTATTATCGGACAAGTCAGAATGCTATGGTTAATATATTGTTTCTGTTTCATTTTAATAAGGTGATCTTTCACTGAAACATAAAACACAACACTGTAGATTTGGTTTTATCTGTGAAAAGAAATTTATTACACAAAGGCAAAGTAAAATGAACCAAACTATTTCCATTTAAAATAGGTTTAATGTTTAGAACCACATTGTAAAAGATAATCTCATTAATCCCAGCAGCGTCTCTTTGCGGTGCTTACATACCAGTATGAGAATTCCCTTCTCTGTCACACATGGGGTTTGACTTAGTTATGGCTTCAAATTGTGCACTGAGCTGAGATATTATCAGCTTCAAATAGCTCCATCAGGGTTTTTAAGCAGGCACTTTTAGTCTGGAACTTTAAACTCAAATCACTTAGACTGAGGAACTGGTCTCTTGACCTAGTGTGGTGGTCCCTCAGTCCGGTGTGGTGGTCTCTCAACCCGATGTGGTGGTCTCTCAGCCTGGTGTGGCAGTCTCTCGGACTGGTGTGGTGGTTTCTCAGCCCGGTGTGGTGGTCTCTCAGCCCGGTGTGGTGGTCTCTCAGCCCGGTGTGGTGGTCTCTCAGCCTGGTGTGGCAGTCTCTCGGACTGGTGTGGTGGTTTCTCGCCCTGGTATAGTGGTCTCTTGGCCTGGTGCAGGTGGTCTCTCAGCCTGGTGTGGTGGTCTCAAAGTCTGGTGCAGGTGGTCTCTCAGCCCGGTGTGGTGGTCTCTCGGACCAGTGTGGCGTTCCCTCAGTCTGGTGTGGTGGTCTCTTGGTCCCATGCGGTGGTCTCTCGGCCTGGTTGGTGGTCTCTTGGCAGCCAGGTATGGCATTCCCTCAGCCTGGGTGATCTCTTGGCCCAACGTGGTGGTGTCTCGGCCCAGTGTGGCATCCCCTCAGCCTGGTGTAGCAGTCTCTTGGCCTGGTGTGGGTACCTCTTGGCCAGGTGCGGTGGCCCCTCAGCCTGGTGTGGGTGGTCTCTCTGCCCAGTATGGGTGGTCTGTCAGCCTGGTGTGGCATTCTCTCAGCCTGGTATGGCGATCTCTTGGCCCGGTATGGTAGAGTCTCGGCCCGGTGTGGTGGTTTCTCGGTTTAACATGGTGGTCTCTTGACCCGGTGTGGTGGTTTCTCAGTCCGATGTGATGGTCTCTCGGCCCATTGTTTCAGTCTCTCAGCCCAGTGTGGGTGATCTCTCGGCCCGGTGGGGCGTTCTCTCAGCCTGGTCTGGCAGTCTCTTGGCCCGGTGTGGTGGTCCCTCAGCCCGGTGTAGGTGGTCTCTCGGCCCAGTGTGGTGTTCCCTCAGCCTGGTGTAGCAGTTTCTAGGCCTGGTGTGGTTGTCTCTCGGCCCAGTGTGGGTTGTCTTTCGGCCTGTTGTGGTGGTTTCTTGACCAGGTGTGGCAGTCTCACGGCCCAGTGTGGCATTCCCTCAGCCTGGTGTGGCGGTCTCTTGGCCCGGTGTGGTGGTCTCTCGGCCTGGTGTGGTGGTCTCTCGGCCTGGTGTGGGTGGTCTTTCAGCCTGTTGTGGTGGTCTCTTGGTCTGGTGTTTGGTGGTCTCTTGGCCTGGTGTGGCGGTGTCTCAGCCCGAGTATGGCAAACTCTTGGCGTGGCATGGCAGGCTCTCAGTGGAGGGTGATACGCACATGGAACGAGCTGCCAGAGGAAGTGGTTAAAGCAGATACACGAACAACACTTAAAAGGCAATTGGAGAAGAAATGGATCAGAAAGGATTTGAAGGGTATGGGGTTAGCGTGGATGGATATTTTTATCAGCATGGACCAGTTTGGGCTAAAGGCCCTATCTCTGTGCTGTAAGAGTCTATGACTCTATAATTTTTAGACCTTCTAATTAAAGCCTAATAGAATGTACTCTGTGCTTATAAAGCTCTCCCAATGTAAACAAATTCCCATTTGACTCCAAATACTATCTCTCTACCATTTTAAACTCAAATTCCCATAGCTAGAGAAATATTTAGAAGTTAGTCATTAAACCCCTTTATAGATACAGAAAACCCACATGCCATTTGTGCAAAATCCAAAATTCAGAAATCTGGGAAGTCACACTTTTTACATCAGACACTCTATCAAATTCCCTGGGGTTAATATCAACCATAAATTGAACTAGACAAGCCACATAAATACTTTAACGACAAGAGCAGATCGGAGACTAGGCAGCAAAAAATTCCCCTCCTAACCACAAACCATTCTGACTTGGAACTATGTTACCATTCCTTTATTGTTGCTGGATTAAAATTAAAATTAAAATTCTGGAACTCCTTCCCTAATCCCCCCCTGTAGGTGCCCTTACACTTGAAGTACTGCAATGGTTTAAGAATTCCTTAAGGAATCTTACCGCTGCCTTTTAGATTTAGAATTAGAATCCCTACAGTGTGGATACAGGCCCTTCGGCCCAACAAGGCGGAACTGATTACTGTGGACGCTGGAGATCAGAGTTAAGAGTGTGGTGCTGGAAAAGCACAGCAGGTCAGACAGCATCTGAGGAGCAGGAAAATCGATGTTTTGGGCAAAAGCCCTTCATCAGGAATGAACAAGTCCACACCGATCCTCCGAAGAGTAACCCACCCCGACTCCAATATTTACCCCTGACTAATAACCTACACTATGGGCAAACTAGCATGGCCAACTCACCTAACCTGCACATCTTTGGAATGTGGGAGGAAACCCACGCAGACATGGGGAGAATGTGCAAACTCCATACAGACATTTGCCTGAGGCTGGAATCGAATCTGGGTCTCTGGCGCTTTGCTAACCACTGAGCCACCGTACTGCCTAATATCTCCATGGCAGTTAGGGATGGGCAATAAATACTGGCCTAGCTGGCAATACATACATTCTATGAATGAATAGGGAATAAAAAGGACAGCCATTGTTCTCCTTGGAACAAAGAACATTGAGGGAAGTCTGGTAAAAGTGTGTGAGATTAAAACAGGATTGGATAAGGTGGACAAAGAAAACCTGTTTCCATAACCTGATGGTACAAGGTAAAAACAATGACAGTAGATGCTGGAAACCAGATTCTGGATTAAAGTGGTGCTGGAAGAGCACAGCAGTTCAGGCAGCATGCAAGGAGCAGGAAAATCGATGTTTCGGGTAAAAGCCCTTCATCAGGAATACAGACAGTGAGCCTGCAGGGTGGAGAGATAATTGAGAGGAGGATGGGGGTGGGAAGAAAGTAGCATAGAGTACAATAGGTGAGAGGGGTGGGGATGGAGGTGATAGGTCAGGGAGGAGGATGGGGGAAGGTAACAAAGAGTACAATGGGTGGATGGGGGTGGGATGAAGGTGATAGGTCAGAGAGGAGGGTGGAATGGATATGTGGAAAGGAAGGTAGGCAGGTAGGACAAGTCATGGGGATAGGGCTGAGCTGGAAGTTTGGAACTAGGGTAAGGTGGGGGAAGGGGAAATGAGGAAACTGGTGAAGTCCATATTGATGCCCTGGGGTTGAAGTTACTCCATCCTCCTCTCTGAACTATCACCTTCCCCCACCTAATGGTACAAGACAAAGGGATACAGCCGTAAGGTTTTACTGAAGCGATGCAGATAGGATGTACAGAAGAACTTTATTTTATGCAGAAAATGATGATTACATTGAACTTAGAATCATAGAGTTACACTTCATAGAAACAGAAACTTTGTTCCAACTCGTCCATGCTGACCAGATATCCAAAATTAATCTAGTCCCAACTGCCAGTAGTTGGCCCATATCCCTCTAAGCCCTTCCTATTCATACACCCATCCAGGTGCCTTTTTAAATGTTGTAATTGTACCAGCCTCCTCCACTTCCTCTGGCAGCTCATTCCATGCTTGCACCACACTCTGCGTGAAAACATTGTCCCTTAGGTCCCATTTATATAATTCTCCTCACCAGGAACTTGCTTCCCAAGAGAAATAGACTTGCAGGGGTACAGAGTTATAGAAGTGGAATGGAGTTGAATGATTTGCTTGAAGAGAGCCAGTATTGATTTATTGTCCCGAATGCATCTTTCTGTGTCGCCATAACTTTCTGACTCCATGGGGGAGACCGGTCAAGTTTAGACAACTCATGAGTCTCGTTCAGTATACTGCTGGTTCACTTGCTGCTCTGCCTGGCCCTACCTCTTCAGCTTACCTCTGAGTAAGGGAGGCAAAGGTAAATTATTGCCACTGGGAAAAAAATAACAGAATGAATCATCAACAAATAACATACCAAGGACCTGACTTTAGGCACAATCCAATGCCGAGGGGATTCTGAAATTTATATTTGTAAAGGAGTAGAGAAATCATTCAAAAATAGGATTTAGGGAGGGAACTTGAAAGAATAATAAACAATGCCGTGGACTAGTTGGTCCTGTTTCCAAATTACAAATTTTATGCAAATCGAGCTGAATGGAAATAGAACATTTAGACACAGCAGTTTTTGATGCCCTTCATGTAGAAACTCTTTCCAACTTCACAGCAACTGGGGAACAGTGGAAACTGAGCCCTTGAAGGTGGTATTAGGAGAGACAGAACATGAAAGACAAATTGAGAGAAAATGAGGAAATGGCAATGCAAAAGGATTAAGTGCTAATATTTCACTGAACCGGTCCGCACGGCAGAAAGACGCAATATAAAATGAAAATGCTTAGTCATACTTGAATGATGCCAGTCCACCTTTTAATCCCAACTGCGTGCTTCAGGGCAAGATGGTGGTGTGGCTGGATCGGTAATTCAGAAGCCCAAGGTGATCCTCTGGGAAACTTTGATTTAAATCTCACCATGGCGGAATAATATGTGAATGTTAAGCTCGCCTCAGTAATGGTGATCTTCAAAACTATCATCAATTCTTTTTAAAAGCCATCGAGTTACCTGATCATTACCTGGTCTGGCCTACGTGTAACTCCAGATCCACAGCAATGAGGTTGACTCTTAACTACCCTCTGGGCAATTAGGGATGCCCTTGCTTGGGACACCTATATCCCATGAACAAATGAATAAACTTGAACTAGTTGATCCACTTCATTTCGGAAGGCTAGCATAGTGATGCCTCTTTTTATGTTAGTTGTTAATCAAAATTCCCCAGAACCCTTGATTTCCTAACAGCTTACAATTTTGTCTACCTCAGCCTTGAATGTGGGAACAGTGTTACACATCAGCAGAACAGAAGATAGATCTCATTCGAATTTCAGGGAAATCTCGATGACTGAGGATCTCCCTGTCTTCATCCACCATTGCTGCCACTGGCATGACATAGTTATGTTTTACTGGATGATTGTTGAGGACTTGTTTTGGATTGTATTTTGTCTTGTTCTTCCCCGCTGAGCTTAGCCTCATGGGTGATTCTGCCTGAAGTTGTGAACACTTGTTGACATTATTATCAGGATCAGGGGAACACTGATCCTGAACAGGGCCGAAGGGCCTGTACTGTGTTGTAATGTTCTATATTCTATGTTCTACTCAAATATGTCCATGGCAGCAAGGTGACAAGCCTTAGTGACCCAGCCTAAAAAAACCTCAGAATGACAGATTAGAAAGGAACACAGAAAATAGGGACAGGAGTAGGTCATTTGGCTTTTTGAATCTACTCCACCATGTGATGATCTGATTCAACACCTTGTTCCTTTTCCCCCATATCCTTTGATCTCTACAGCTTCAAGTGCTATATCCAACACTAGAAAGGGTAAAATCATGATAGTCTTATTAGATCATGGGGCTGCACTCTCTTGTGTGTGTGTGTGTGTGTGTGTGTGTGTGAGAGAGAGAGAGAGAGAACTGGTGGTAGTTTAACCTGAGGGCACTTAACCCCACTTCAGGTGAGTGGAGAGGTTGAGAAGGAGAACCCTTAAAGCTAATCTCAGCTGATACAGGGATTAAACCCACGCTGTTGGCATCACTCTGCATCACAAACTTGGCCAACTGTGCTAAATTGACCCTGCAGATTGTCACCTTGCTGCTGTGGACATGTTTGAGTGTTCCGTTGATCCTGATAATAATGTTGACAGGTGTTCGTAACTTCAAGCAGGGTCACCCACGATGCTAAGCTCAGCGGGGAAGAACAAGATAAAACACAATCCAAAACAAGTCCTCAACAATCATCCAGCAGAACATGATGATGTCACGCCAGTGGCAGCCATGGTGGATGAAGGTAGGGAGATTCTGTCATCAAGATTTCCCTGCCATTTGAACTGGATCTACCTTCTCCTGATGTGCAACACCATTCCCACATTAAACCATGTCCCACACAAGGAGACTGCCTGGAGGAATTCAACCCCCTCCCTGCACACACACAACACAAGCCACGCGGTCATCGGTGAGTGGGGATGGAGTCCGGATTGAGAGATCCAGAAGACCTCATCTTCACATGTCCAGTGGGCAGTGAAGTTTAGATATAGATTTAGATTTAGATTACTTACAGTGTGGAAACAGGCCCTTTGGCCCAACAAGTCCACACCGACCATCCAAACAGCAACCCACCCAGACCCATTCCCCTATATTTACCCCTTCACCTAACACTACAATTCACCTGACCTGCACATTTTTGGACTGTGGGAGGAAACTGGAGCACCCTGAGGAAACCCATGCAGACAATGTGCAAACTCCACAGACAGTTGCCTGAGGCGGGAATTGAACCCAGGTCTCTGGCGCTGTGAGGCAGCAGTGCTAACCACTGTGCCACCGTGCCGCCCACAAGTTCAATCACTTCGCTCTTGGACTAGGAAGAGGAGAGCATTTCAGCAGCTTTCTTCATGACTGAGCCGTCCCCTTCAACATCCACTTTGCTCACTCTGAATGGGGAAGGGGCTAGGGAATGAACCCTAAGGGTAATCTGTCCCATCACCAGGCTGGCTGGAAAACAGCATCCAGGGTTCTCATTGCCCTGCTGTCTGAAAACCAAAGTCAGACTCAATCTCAGAACCTGGAATGTACAAACCCTCGTGAATAATGAGCAAAACAATTCTCCAGGACAAACAGCTGCCCTCGCTCTTTGTGAATTCAGGCACTTCAACATCAATATCAACATCCTGCAGGAAACCGGAAGAGTGGACCAAGGGTGGTTAAAGGATGGAGGTGGTTGTTACACCTTCTTCTCAAGAGGAAAGCCCAAGAATCAGTCTAAGGTGCATTGAATAGGATTCACTTTCGAAAACAAATCCTTGAACCATCTCTCAGAGCTCCCTGTTGGCATCCACAACCGCCTCATGACCTTCTACCTACAAATTGCTACAAACCATCAGGTGACAGTCATGAGTGCCTTTGGCTCCAACCCTTGATGCCACAGATTAGTCTGAAGGTGGCTTCTACTCCACCCTGGACACCATTCTCAGTAACTTCCCGAAAATAGATAAAATTCTCCTCCTTAGAGAGTTCACTGGCAGAGTTAGAAAGAGAGCTAGGAACTGCATCAGCAATGGGATTCTCCTGCTCACCACCACATCTGGTCATCACTGTTCCACAAGAAGGTGATGTCTTGGAGGTATCCATGGTCAAAACATTGGCACACGGTTGACTATGTCATTGTTCAATCCCCAGGGCAAAAGGCTGTCCTCTTAAACAAAGCAATAACTAACACAGGCCACCAGCTCATCTGCTCCTCAATGTCCATCAAATGTCATCAGAAGCAGCTGAAGATGAAGAAATGGTCCAGAATAAAGCTCAACACTGAGTGGCTTTAAGAGCCAAGCACACCAGCAAACTTCCAGCGGACCCTTTTGTCCAACTTGTCCATGCTGACCAGATACCCTAAACTAATCTAATGCCATTTGCCAGCACTTGGTCCACATCCGTCTAAACCCTTCCTATTCATATACCCATCCAGATGCCTTTTAAATGTTGTATTTGTACCAGCCTCCACCACTTCCACTGGCAGCTCAATTTGTATATGCACCACCCTCTGTGTGAAAACGTTGCCCCTTAGGTCCTCTTTATATCTTTCCCCTCTCACCCTAAACCATACCCTCCAGTTCTGGACTCCCCCACCCCTCTGAAAAGACCTTGTCAATTTACCCTATCCAAGCCCCTCATGATTTTATAAGGTCTAAGGTCTTCTATTAGATCACCCCTCGGCATGTGAATTTTATAGCAAGAAAATAATAAAATACAATGAAAACCTTTCATTTGTCACTATTTGTCACGGTGCCATTTTCAATAATTTAAGAATAAGGGAAAGTAAGTAAGATATAGTTTAAAGAGAGTCCATCAGTCCTGAGTCAGCTCATCACCATCAACGTTGCCTGCATTGCCATCCCTCCATTTCACTGCCATCCACACCTGACCCGAGTAACATCGCAGTCGCCAATCCTCAGGCACCATCTGTGATGTTCGGCTGATACTCCTCTGCCACCGCCTCATCATGGCCGCATGCGCTAGACCAACCAGCATCAGAGTTATGCCTCTTGCCACACAGCCCACCTCATTAACATTACCGTGGTGCCCTACAGCCACCACTTTGCTGCCACCACCACTAGACCTGACCAACAACCAGATCACCGATCCTCAGGCACCATCTCTTCACTGCTAGGTCTACTTTGCCGAAGTCACTGCTGCCGATTTCAGATCCAATGATAGTTCTGGAAAGGTAAGTAGGATTTGGATGAGAATATTGGAGGCATAGTCAGTACGTTTGCGGATGATACCAAATTTGATGGCATAGAGGACAGAGGTTTTCTAAGAGTACAACAGGATCTTGTTCAACTGGGCCAGTTGATCAAGCAATAGCAGATGAAGTTTAATTTAGATAAATGGGATGTGTTGCATTTTGGTAAGACAAACCGGGACAGGACTTACACATTTAATGGTTCTGCCCTGGGGAGAATTGTTGAATAGAGAGACCTAGGGGTGGAGGTACATAGTTCCTTGAAAGTGGTGTCACAGGTAGACGGAGTGCTGAAGAAAGCACACTTGCCTTCAAAACATTGAACACATGATTTGGGATGTGATGTTACAGCTATACAAGACATTGAAAAGGCCACATTTGGTCTACATTCTGTATACAAGCTGGTCACTCTTCTGTAGGAAAGATGTTATTAAACTGGAAAGGGTGCAGAAAAGATTTGCGAAGGTGTTATTGAGATTGAAGGGGATGTGCAGGAGGGAGAGACTCGATAGACTGAATTTTATTCCCTGGAGCTTCGGAGGCTGAGGGGTGACCTTATAGAGGTTTATAAAATGATGAAGGACATAGTTAAGGTGATTAGCAAAAGCATTTCTCCCCAGAGTAAGAGAGTCCAAAACTAGAGGGGACAGGTTTAAGGTGAGTGGGGAAAGCTTCAAAAGGCACCGGGGAGGGGGGCAACATTATTACAAAGAGTATGTTGCATTATGGAACAAGCTGTCAGAGGAAGTGGCAGAAGTGAGAGAAGCATGCTCTGAAGATGTGTCATATTGGACTCAGAATCGTAGAATCCCTACAGTGTGGAAACAGGCCATTCGGTCCAACAAGTCCACACCAATCCTCCGAATAGTATCCCACACAGACCCATTCTCCTACATTTTCCCTTACTGATGCACCTAACCTATACATCCCTGAACACTATAGGCAATTTGGCCAATTCACCTAACCTGTACATCTTTGGATTGTGTGAGGAGACCTACGCAGATACAAGGAGCATGTACAAACTCTACACCGACAGTCATCCGAGGCTGGAATTGAACTTGGGTCCCTGGCACTGTGAAGCAACATGCCACCCTTGTAAGACCTTGCCACCCAGAATGCAATTCTGTTTCTCTCACCACAGATGCTCTCAGACCTGCTGTGTTTCTTCAGCATGTTCTGTTTCAATTTAAGTGCATCATTCATCAGTTTTACTGAATTTTTGTTCTCTGGGTTGATGGAATTTAACTACAATAAACTAACAAACTTTGAAGCGAAATCTAGACTCGTAATGGTGACCATGAAACTGTCATTGATTGTCATGACGACTCGCTTCATTCACTAACGTCATTTAGGGAAGAAAGTCTTGATGCCCTTTTTTTGGCCTGGTCTTAATGTGAATTCAGACCCACAGCAATATGGTTGATTCTTAACTGGCCTCTGGAGTGATCGAGCAAGCCACTCATTTGTGTGACACTTCTCCAGAAAATTTGAATAGATTATTCACGAAGATAGCTCACCCCCAACTGAAAGAGCAACCTTGCAATTCCAGGATCATGGTCTAAAGTTGGTTTGTGGAGGGTGGGAGCATGGAATGAGGGAATGAGGGATGTGGAATGTTTGGTGATGTTTCTCAAGGTGGAAATCACGGGGTGGAGAATGGACACAGTTTTCCCATGTCCAGCTATGGCCCTTTTCGCTCTAGGACCTAATTCAGGTGGAGGTGAGGGGAGCAAGCAGCAGGATTTGGGTGCGTCACCATTCCATCCCAATTAAGTACTTCCTGCAACCCCAAGTTCAACATCCTTAATCTTCGACTGAACCTCTTTCAGAGATCCCAATACAGTGCATTTGCGATCCAGTAAAAATATTCCTTGATGCTTTTAAACCTCATTGATAAGGCTGAAGGTGGGCTCATCACACAAAATCTATATTTTCAAGAAACGTTTTGTCCATTCCTGGCATGCCTGATTTTAAACACCTGAAACCTGGAAATAACTTTGCTCAGTTAAGATTCCAGCCCACAATTAAATCTGAAGCAATGCCTTAATGAGAGTTCTGATGACAGTTCAGCTACTTCACACAATGCAAGGAACAGGTTTTACATCTTAATTATAAGCACCTCCTTGTAAACAGACAGACACAGGGAGCAAACACCCAAAAGCAGTATCTAAAGACTACTTAAAGAGGACCAATGCACTGAATGTTCAGTTAATGAGGAGGTTGCAGTGCTGACACTGCCTCTGCCTCAATATGGGGCCGTGGATAGATCCCAGGTTCACCTTAGTAGCGACACTTTTATGTAAGTTTGTTGATATCAATTTTACTTTGAAAAGATTACATTTTAATTAGATTAAAAGTATATTAACTCTGAATGCTCTTTTCTTAGTACATTGTGAGTAAGATTGTTATCACATTGGAAGATGTATACCTGATTCAGCTTGCATTCTTAATGGCTTGTGTTTTTGGATTAACTTCAGGAAAGTAATTTCAATTGTTTGGTGATGTATTGGCTGAACAAAGTATTAGTGTCGAATATTTTCTAGGTGAATGGCAAATTCTGTTTTGATTATTTTTCCTTTAGCTGTCCAATGATTGTTAATGACTTCGTTAACAATGGTGCATGCAACTTTATCAATACTTAGAATCAGTCAGATAGCACAGAACTTTATCCTTTGTGTGAAAGTTAACAGAGTGGCACTGGGTTACAGAGGAGGACAAACCAGTCCAACTAAAAAAAATGTACTGTTCACAGGTGCCATCACCTTCCTGAGAGCATCTTGAAACATTTTACAAGCTATTATAATGACACTATTATTACTGAAATGTCAACCTTGCCTCGGCTTTGAAGTTTTGCAATGGGATCAAATTCCATTGTCACATAGGAAGCGTTTTCAAGAAGTTAGATGCAGTTCATATAGCTAAAGGGATCAAAGTTTATGGGGAGAAAGCAGGACAGGACACTGAGTTGGATGATCAGCTATGATCATACTGAGTGGCAGACTAGGCTCAAGGGGATAACTGGCCGGCTCCTGCTTCTATTTTCTATGTTTCTAAGATGGGTGAGCTTTTTTCAGATTCTTGATCTGTCCCATACTAACCTCCTTTTGTCTCATGTCCCCGTCGATCCCATTTTTAAAATTAATATTTGGTTTAGAATCAATTTATAGAAAAGAACTCCAAACTTCACCAAACTTTAAGTGTAGAAGTTTCTCCTAACAACCTGTGAGAAATCTGTCTCCACATTTCAGACTACCCTCTAGTCCTAGACCGATCTGCCAGCAGAAATAGCTTCTCTCAATCTATTTTGTCTGTTGCCCTTAATAAAATACAAACTTTGATCACTTTATCCTTTAACCAGTAAATTCCATGCCGTACATTCCTACTCTTCTCATATTTTACCCCTTTGGAGTGCAGTTATCATCCTGTAAAATATGTTGTAATTCCTTCGATGTCAGGACTTTCTAAGTTATAACATTCAGAGCTGCTTAAAGTACCCCAGGTATAGTCTATCAACAGCTTTGTATTGCTGAGAAGACCTCTTCTCCAATGCATCCAATTCCTATAGATATATAGGCTAGCATTCCATTAGCATTTTTGAATTTACCTGTTCATGACATTTTAATGGTCTATGTAACTGGAAACTCAAGACTTTTTGAACTTCCACTGCTAGATTTCACCATGAAGAAAGTACCATGTTCTGACGCTTAAGTCAATTTGGATGGCCTCACCTACACTAAAACCCATTTGCTATGGCTTTGTTCATTCAGTTAACGCATAATAATTTCTTTGTCATTTTATGTATCCAATTCAAACACAATTGTGCCATTGTCAAGCATGAATACATGACTTTTCATGCCATTATCTGAGACATTGATGAGTGTAGTAAATATTTGAACTACCAACGTCGAGAATCTTTTTGGGGACAATATAAGGTAAATTCTTAGTTGATATTTATTGATTTTGTTATTAGGAGGTGCACATGAGAATTGAAAGATAGAGCTTAATAAATATGCAGGTGCTGTTCACTGCTTGACCTCATGTGATTGGATAAATTGGTTACACCGATGCTATTGTAATTGAACACTTATGTATAGAACAAAGCAGCATCCATATGCTACTCGATTAGAACCTCCCTCTAAATTGCATTTCCTACGGCTTGACTTCCAGTTAAAAAGATTGTAAATGTTTCTAGAAAATGAATAGCTTACAGATAGTATTACAATTATGGGAGTTGGGGACCAGAGACTTGTTCTTTGAGGATATTCTGTGCCATACATAAACTCAAATGGGGTTACATTCATTTATCGCTATCAGAGGTATTGACTGTTAAATAGCATGTATAACGTTTTTTTATTTTCTAATCACATGAAAGACATCTTGATGTTAACATTTGTGATTGTGCGAACCTGAAATTTTTGAAAAAGCAAAACATGATTTCCAAAAAAGATTAATGTTTCAGATTACATAGAACATAGAACAGTACAGCACTGAACAGGCCCTTCAGCCCACGATGTTGTGCCGACCACTGATCTTTATGCACCTTCAGATTTCTGTGACCATATGTATGTCAAGGAGTCTCATAAATGTCCCCAATGACCCTGCCTCCACAACTGCTGCTGGCAACCCATTCCATGCTCTCACAACTCTCTGTGTAAAGAATCCACCTCTGACATCCCCTCTATACTTTCCTCCAACCAGCTTAAAACTATGACCCCTCGTGTTAGTCATTTCTGCCCTGGGAAATAGTCTCTGGATATCGACTCTATCTATGCCTCTCATTATCTTGTATACCTCAATAGGTCCCCTCTTCTCCTCCTTTTCTCCAATGAAAAAAGTCTGAGCTCAGTCAACCTCTCCTTATAAGATAAGCCCTCCAGTCCAGGCAGCATCCTGGTAAACCTCCTCTGAACCCGCTCCAAAGCATCCACATCTTTCCTATAATAGGGCGACCAGAACTGGACGCAGTATTCCAAGTGCGGTCTAACCAAAGTTTTATAGAGCTGCAACAAGATCTCACAACTCTTAAACTCAATACCCCTGTTAATGAAAGCCAAAACACCATATGTTTTCTTAACAACCCTGTCCACTTGGCTGGCCATTTTAAGGGATCTATGTACCTGCACACCAAGATCCCTCTGTTCCTCCACACTACCAAGAATCCTATCCTTAATCCTGTACTCAGCTTTCAAATTCGACCTTCCAAAATGCACCACCTCACATTTATCCAGGTTGAACTCCATCTGCCATCTCTCAGCCCAGCTCTGCATCCTGTCAATGTCCTGCTGCAGCCTACAACAGCCCTCTATACTGTCAATGACACCTCCAACCTTTGTGTCATCTGCAAACTTGCTGACCCATGCTTCAATCCCCTCATCCAAGTCATTAATAAAAATTACAAACAATAGAGGCCCAAGGACAGAGCCCTGTGGAACACCACTCACCACAGACTTCCAGGCAAAATATTTTCCTTCTTCTACCACTTGCTGTCTTCTGTTGGCCAGCCAATTCTGTATCCAGACAGTTATGTTCCCCTGAATCCCATTCCTCCTGACCTTCTGAATGAGCCTACCATGGGGAACCTTATCAAATGCCTTGCTAAAGTCCACATACACCACATCCACAGCTCGACCCTCATCAACTTTTCTAGTCACATCCTCAAAGAACTCGATAAGGTTTGTGAGGCATGACCTGCCCCTCACAAAGCAGTGTTAACTGCATTTAATCAAGCCATGCTCTTCCAGATGGTCATAAATCCTATCCCTCAGAATCCTTTCTAACATCTTGCAGACGACAGACGTGAAACTTACTGGTCTGTAATTGCCGGGGATTTCCCTATTTCCTTTCTTGAAGAGAGGAATTACATTTGCCTCTCTCCAGTCCTCCAGACTCCAGTGGAGAGCGAGGATGAAAAGACCTTTGCAAGTGGTGAAGCAATTGCATTTCTCGTTTCCCAAAGCAGCCGAGGACAAATCTGGTCCGGGCCCGGCGACTTGTCAATCTTAATGTTTGACAAAACTTTCAGCACATCAGCTCTCTCTATCTCTATCCATTTCAGCATGCACACCTGCTCTTCAAAGGTTTTATTCACTACAAAGTTCATTTCTTTCGTAAAGACAGAAGAAAAAACTCATTTAGGGCTTCCCCTACCTCCTCAGACTCCACACACAAATTCCCTATGCTATCCCTGATTGGCCCTACTCTTTCTTGGACCATTCTCTTATTCCTCACATAAGTGTAAAATGCCTTTGTGTTCTCCCTAATCCGTTCTGCCAAGCCTTTCTCGTGCCCCCTCCTGGCTCTCCTCAGACCATTTTTAAGCTCTTTCCTTGCCTGCCTGTAATCCTCTGGAAGGTAAAAACAATGACTGCAGATGCTGAAAATCAAATACTGGATTAGTGGTGCTGGAAGAGCACAGCAGTTCAGGCAGCATCCAGCGAGCAGCGAAATCAACGTTTCGGGCAAAAGCCCTTCATCAGGAAACTGGAAGGGCTTTTGCCCGAAACGTTGATTTCGCTGCTCGCTGGATGCTGCCTGAACTGCTGTGCTCTTCCAGCACCACTAATCCAGTATGTAATCCTCTGGAGCTGAGCTTGACCCTAGCTTCCTCCACCTTATGTAAGCTACCTTTTTCCTTTTGACGAGAAGCTCCACCGCTCTCGTCATCCAAGGTTCCTTTCTCTTACCCCTTCTTGCCTGTCTCAGAGGGACATATTTATTCATCACTTGCAACAACTGTTCCTTAAACAGTCTCCACATGTCTATAGTGCCTTTACCATGGAACAATTGCTCCCAGTCCATGCTTCCTAACTCATGTCTAATCACATCATAGTTTCCTCTTCCCCAATTAAATATCCTCCCATTTTGCCTAATCCTCTCCTTCTCCATAGCTATGTAGAATGTGAGGCATTTGTGGTCACTATCACCAAAATGCTCTCCCACCACAAGATCTGATACCTGCCCCGGCTCGTTTCCGAGCACCAAGTCTAGAATGGCCTCTCCCCTCGTCGGCCTATCAATGTACTGAGTTAGGAAACCCTCCTGAACACACCTTACAAAAACAGCTCCATTCAAATCTTCTGCTCGAAGGAGGTTCCAATCATTATTGGGAAAGTTAAAGTCACCCATTACAACGACCTTACTATGTCTACACTTTTCCAAAATCTGCCGACCTATGCTTTCTTCCATCTCCCTGCTGCTATTGGGGGGCCTGTAGTAATCCCCTAACGAGGTGACTGCTCCCTTGCTATTCCTAATTTCCACCCATACTGACTCGGTAGGCAGATCTTCCTCAACAATGGAAGCTTCTGTAGCTGTGAAACCCTCTCTGATTAGTAGTGCTACACCCCCTCCTCTTTTTCCCCCCTCCCTATTCTTTTTAAATGCTCTAAACCCTGGAACATCCAGCAACCATTCCTGCCCCTGAGAAACCCATGTCTCTGTTATGGCTACAACATCATAGCACCAGGTATTGATCCATGCTCTAAGTTCGTCACTTTTATTCCTGATACTCCTTGCGTTAAAGCAAACACACTTTAACTGATACCTTGGTTCCTTGCCAGGAAAATCCTTCCCACCAGCTGGTCTACCTCTTGCTATTGCCTCATCTGCATCAACTCTCACCTCCGATTTACAGCTCAGGTTCCCACCCCCCTGCCATACTAGTTTAAACCCTCTTGAACTACTCGAGCAAACCTTCCACCAAGGACATTGGTCCCCTTCCAGTTCAGATGCAACCCGTCCTTCTTGTACAGGTCCTACCTTCCCCAGAAGGCATCCCAATTATCTACATATCTGAAGCCCTCTCTCCTACACCAGCTGCGCAGCCACATATTAAGATGTGCCCTCTCCCTGTTCCTTGCCTCGCTATCTCGTGGCACCGGTAGTAAACTAAAGAACACTACTCTGTTTGTCCTGCTTTGCAGCTTCCATCCTAACTCCCTGAAATCACTTTTTATATCCTTGATCCTTTTTCCTGGCTGTATCATTGGTGCCAAAATGTAACAAGATTTCTGGCTGTTTGCCCTCCCCTTTTAGAACCTTATACACCCGATCGGAGACGTCCCGGACCCTGGCACCAGGGAGGCAACATAACTTCCAGGAATCCCGATCCTGACCACAAAATCTCCTGTCGATTCCCCTAACTATCGAGTCCCCTACCACAAGTACTTTTCTATCCTGCCCCCTTCCCTTCTTTGCCACAGTGTCAGGCTCAGTGCCAGAGAAATGACTGCGATGGCTTTCCTCTGGTAGGTCATCCCCTCCAGCAGTATCCAAAATGATATACTTATTGCTGAGGGGGATGTCCACAGGGGATCTCTGCACTGTCTGACTGTCCCCTTTCCTCCCTCTAACTGTAACCCATTTATCCTTATCCTGATCCTGAGCCTTAGGAGTGACCAACTCCCGGTAACTCCTCTCAATTACCCCCTCAGCCTCCCGAATGATCCGTAGTTCATCCAGCTCCAGCTCCAATTCCCTAACACGGTTTTCAAGAGCTGGAGTTGGGTGCACTTCCCACAGACGTAGCCAGCAGAGACGTGTGCCATGTCTCCCACCTGTCACATTCTGCAGGAGGAGCAAGCAACTGCCCTAGCATCTATACCCGACTTATCTGAACACCCACTCAGTACTAAAGTAGAAAGCTTAGTTCAAGTTGCTATAAAAATTAATAACAAACTTATATCCAATAGTGGAGAAAGTGAGGGATGCAGATGCTGGAGATCAGAGCTGAAAATGTATTGCTGGAAAAGCGCAGCAGGTCAGGCAGCATCCAAGGAACAGGAGAATCAACGTTTCGGGCATAAGCCCTTCTTCAGGAATAAGGAAAGTGTGTCCAGCAGGCTAAGATAAAAGGTAGGGAGGAGGGACTTGGGGGAGGGGCGTTGGAAATGCGATAGGTGGAAGGAGGTCAGATTTCTCCAGTTTCCTTATTTCCCCTCCCCCCACCTTGCTGATATATATAGTCACTGCTTTCCTTCCCGGCTGCCCCTCTGGTCCTCGTCACTTCCCCCGCTGCTCCCACTCCTTCTGTGAAAGGGAAAACACCGCTTTAAAAGTAATTTTTAAAAAACTGCCATACCTTAGCCAGTCAGATTACGACAGTCAGATTTTAAGTTATAGCCCAAAAGTGGCTTAAGTCAAGTAGCTTGACAAAGCTCAGTGAGAAATCCTGGTAAATAGATGAGAAGATTAGAATGGATTTTGTTGAGTGTCGATGTGGATAGTAATGACAGCAGGATAGTGTGTTCTATGGCTCATGTGAGCATAACGTCAACAAGTAGAAAGGTGAAAGGATTGAAGTCCATGAGGTGGACAAGACTGAGGCCAGGAGTAGGGCATTCACACCTTGAGCTTGCTCAACTACTAAATTAGACCATGGCCAATCTGTCCATCAACTTCATTTACCCTTCCATATCAGGTCAGCTCTCATATCTTTGAAATCCTTAACCCACAAAAAGGGTCAAGCTTAATCTTGAACGCTCAGATTTTCTTGCATCCGTACCCTGTTGAGGTAGGGCAAAAATTGACTTGCTTTATTATTGTCACATGTACCTGGGTACAGTGAAAAGTTTTGTTTTGCAAGTAGTACCGGTAGATCATCCTATATATAAAATGCATTAAGGTGGAACAGAGCAAGGAATACCATGTTACAGCTACAGAGAAGATGCACAAAGAGTAAGATCACCATGAAATTTGAAATTAGAGAGGTACATTCAGACGTCTAATAACAGCAGGGAAGAAGCTGTTCTCAAATCTGTTGGTATGTGTGTCGAAGCTTTTGCATCGTCTGCTGACTGGAGAGGTTAGAATCATTGAAATCATCATTAAGATTCTAGATTACCCTATCCTTTGTGTGAAAAAGCATTTCCTGATTTTATTCCTAAATTGTTTAAGTCTAATTTTATGCCTCTTTCCCCTACATTCTTGTTTCTCAAATAAGATAAATATTTTATTGGTACTGACATTTTAAAATTGTTTTAACGTATTAAGTAGCCCAACTGGATCATTGTTTAATCGTTGACACTCGGGGAATACAATCAAGTTTGACAGAGCATGCTATGATACAGCTTTGGCTCGCTTGATTTTTAACTGGAGGGAGTTAAAACTCAGCTGAGGAGAAGGCAGTGGAGATGATGTGTGTAACAGGGATGGCAGAGGAAGGAGGTAACATGTGGAAAGCATGTGAAAAGCATCAGGCATCATCTCTGAATGACCATTGACAAACGGCAGTACAGTTTGTGAATAGGAGGGGTTGGAAATGCTGCTGGTCCTAGGGATTATCAGGTTATAGAGGATATAGACAAAATCCCAAGAAGAGTGGTATTGAAGTGGTATTGGGGCAGCGCAGTGGCTCAGTGGTCAGCACTGCTGCTTAAATCACCATGGACCCGGGTTCGATTTCATCCTCGGGCAACTGTGTGGAGTTTGCACATTCTCCCTGTATCTGCGTAGGTTTCCACCTGGTGCTCTGGTTTCCTCCCACAATCCAAAGATGTGCAGGTCAGGTGAATTGGCCATGCTAAATTGCCCATAGTGTTAGGTGCATCAGTTAGGGGTAAATATAGGGTAGGTGAATGGGTCTGTGTGGGTTATTCTTCAGAGGGTCGGTGTGGACTCGTTGGGCCAAATGGCCCGTTTCCATACTGTAGGGAACCTAATCTAAGTTTGCTGATGATAAAATTAGAGGGCACTGAAAGGAATTTCAGGATATTATAAATAAAAGCTAGGACTTGGGAATATATAGGACTTTCATGATGTTAAAGCACTTTATTAGCAGTTATTTTGTAATGTAGGCATCATTGTGATATATGAAACACAACAATAACTTTGAGTGCTACAAAATCTGATGAGCAGCAGTTTAACAATGGCCAATGATTGTTTTTACTGATAAACATCACAAATCTCTTAGCATTGCGTTTAAGGCAGAACTTTCTCAGGCAAAGGGCAATAGTCGTGTACATTGTCACATCCAGACGAGGAGCGATGATTCTTTTAAACCCCACTCAACCAGTTGCAATGAATATTATTATTTTATCTTTTAGTGCACACCTATCAGAGGTCAAACAAAACATAGTTAACTCAATCAAATCTCCAAGGTTTTCTTGAGAAGAGTAAGAAGAACTTTATTACCTCCTACCCTGAAAAAGATATTCAAAATGTGACAGACATGTACACAGACACAAGGGTAATAAGCTTAAAAAGAAGTGGGGAGAATGAGAATGTTTATACAGATAGGAAGGTAAAGGTCATTGAAGTTTAAAGTTTTTAGATCTCTTGAGTTTTGATCGTGAAATGGAGTCCCGGCCATTTAGTCGTTTTCTTGTTTCCTCAGAAATGATAAATTTTGCAGATAACTTTGATTTCCCAGGCAGTAGCAATTTTTTTTTCAAATTGCTTTTTCACCAGTGCTGAGAGAGGGAGGGAGGAGAAGACATTTTCATAATCTTGCTGTTGCCAGTGCATATTGTTTTCTCTCAACTTTGTTCCTTAAAGGTCACTGTTGAGATATGGTTCTTTTATGGATTCTGGTGTCTGCATCATCACTTCATTCCAAGCTGGTTGGTTATAGGCAATCTTTCACCACTTGATATGTGAATTTATTGTACAAGTGTGAATAAACCAAAAGATGTGAATTTTGCAACATCTCATTGACTTTCAATACCTCCTGATTAAAATGATAATTCCAATTTGTTTGCTTTGATGTGGCAAACGTGGGTTGTCCAGGCTTGTCAGGTAATCATTAAAGCAATTGTAGATCAGTAGTGGACTATTTAGAACTATTGTTTATCCATTTAAGAGTCAGGTTGATAAAAGTTGAGTAATACTGCCGTTTCACTACAATTGAAGCAATGTGAACATGATGTTAAATTCCACCAAGGTCAAGATCCTGATATCATTGCATCCTATTCCGGGTTTCACCCTCTGCTGCTGGTGGCCTCATTTCTCATGGAAATCGAAGTTGGATAGTTTAAAAAGGCATTGAAGATCATCTCGATCTCTGGCTTCTAATGTTCTGTTTCTCCACCTATCAGCTGCCTCACCCTGTTCCTATTCTTAACCATGGTGTTGGAGAAGTGAATGTAGCTCAGCCTTGCCGCTCTGCTGAGGGTTATAAGTAAAAACAAGATCGTCACTGACAGTAGTAGCTGGGTAAAGTGCAAAACAGTGACGAGCCTTTCGAGAGGTTGGTAACATTGATCAGATGGGTCAATGGGCTGAGATGGGGCAATGGAATTTGATTCAGATGAATGTGAAGTGCTGCATTTTGGTAACGCAAACCAGGGCAGGACTTACACAGTAAATGCTAGGGCTTGGGGGAGAGTTGCTGAACAAGGAGACGTTGGGGTGTAAGTGCATAGTTCCTTGAAAGTGGAGTCGCAGGTGGACAGGATAGTGAAGAAGCCATTTGGCATGCTTGCCTTCATTGGTCAGAACATTGAGTAAAAGAGTTGAGCCATCATGTTGTGGCTGCACAGGTCATTGATAAGGCCACTTTTGGAAAACTGCATTCAATTCTGGTCTCCTTGCTATAGAAAAGATGTTGTTAAACTTGAAAGAGTTCAGAAAAGATTTACAAGGATGTTGTCAGGGTTGGAGGGTTTGAGCTATAGGGAGAGGTTGAATAGGCTGGGGCTGTTTTCCCTGGAGCATCAGAGGCTGAGCGGTGACCTTCTCAAGGTTTATAAAATCATGAGGGGCATGGAAAGGGTCAGTTTCCCAGGATAAGGGAATCCAAAACTAGATAGCATATATTTGAGGCGAGAAGGGAAAGATTTAAAAGGGACTTGAGGTCAACTTTTTCACGCAGAGGGTAGTGCATGTATGGAATGAGCAGCCAGAGGAAGTGGTGGAAGTGGGTACAACGACAACATTTAAAAGACATCTGGATGGGTACATGAATAGGAAGGATATAGAGGGATATGGGCCAAATGCTGGTAAATGGACTATGTCAGTTTAGGATATCTGGTTGGTGCAGAGAAGTTGGATTGTAGGGTCTGTTTCTGTGCTGTATAACATGATGGCTCTATGACTGCAGAGCAGTGATAACATTCACTGAGTAACGCCTCTCACCGGGCAGTGGATGACGCTGCCCACACAGTTCATCTGTTTCACTGAAGTAACCCTACCCACTGTACACAGCCGTTGTGATCCTCATGATCCATCTCACCCTGATTTTACACTTTTCCACCCTCTTACATCAGGCAGAAGATACAAAAGTTTGAAAATACATACCAACAGATTCAAGAACAGCTTCTTTGCTGCTGTCACCATACTTATGAATGAACCTCTCATATATTAGAGTTTATCTTTTCTGCACCTTCTCTGCAGCTGTAACACTATATTCTTGGTGTATGTGACAATAATAAATCAAATTTATTAGATTGTCCAACCAGAGGGGAGGCCATATTGGATTTGGTACTCGGTAACGAACCGGGACAAGTGGTGGGCTTGTTAGTGGGTGAACATTTTGGTGATGGCGACCACAATTCTGTGACTTTCACCTTGGTTATGGAGAGAGATAGGTGCGCACAACAAGGAAGTTTTTACAATTGGGGGAAGGGAAATTACGATGCTGTAAGACAGGATTTGAGGAGCATACGTTGGGAGCATAGGCTGTCAGGGAAGGATGTGGTGGAAATGTGGGACTTTTTCAAGGAGCAGATACGACGTGTCCTTGATATGTATGTACCGATCAGGCAGGAAAGAAATGGTCGTGTGAGGGAGCCTTGGTTGACGAGGGAGGTTGAATGTCTAGTAAAGAGGAAGAAGGAGGCTTACATAAGGTTGAGGAAACAAGGTTCAGACAGAGCATTGGAGGGATACAGGATAGCCAGAAGGGACCTGAAGAAAGGGATTAGGAGAGCTAAGAGAGGGCATGAAAAATCCCTGGCGGATAGGATCAAGGATAACCCCAAGGCATTCTATGCGTATGTGAGAAACCTGAGAATGACGAGAACGAGGGTAAGTCCGATCAAGGACAGTGGTGGGAGACTGTGTATTGAGTCGGAAGAGATAGGAGAGGTCTTGAACAAGTACTTCTCTTCAGTATTTACGAACGAGAGGGACCGTATTGTTGAAGAGGAGAGTGTGAAACGGACTGATAAGCTAGAAGAGATACCTGTTAGGAAGGAAGATGTGTTGGACATTTTGAACAACTTGAGGATAGACAAGTCCGCCGGGCCTGACGGGATATATCCTAGGATTATGTGGGAAGCAAGAGAGGAAATTGCAGTACCGTTGGCAATGATCTTCTCGTCTTCACTGGCAACTAGGGTGGTACCAAGGGACTGGAGAGTAGCGAATGTTGTGCCCCTGTTCAAAAAAGGGAATAGGGATAACCCCGGGAATTACAGGCCAGTTAGTCTTACTTCTGTGGTCGGCAAAGTAATGGAAAGGGTACTGAGGGATAGGATTTACGGGTATCTGGAAAGACACTGCTTGATTAGGGACAGCCAGCACGGATTTGTGAAGGTTAGGTCTTGCCTTACAAGTCTTATTGAATTCTTCGAGGAGGTGACCAAGCATGTGGATGAGGGTAGAGCAGTGGATGTAGTGTACATGGATTTTAGTAAGGCATTTGATAAGGTTCCCCATGGTAGGCTTATGCGGAAAGTCAGGAGGCATGGGATAGAGGGAAATTTGGCCAATTGGATAGAAAACTGGCTAACCGGTCGAAGTCAGAGAGTGGTGGTAGATGGTAAATATTCAGCCTGGAGCCCAGTTACAAGTGGAGTTCCGCAGGGATCAGTTCTGGGTCCTCTACTGTTTGTAATTTTTATTAATGACTTAGATGAGGGAGTCGAAGGGTGGGTCAGTAAATTTGCAGATGATACAAAGATAGGTGGAGTTGTGGACAGTGAGGAGGGCTGTTGTCGGCTGCAGAGGGACTTAGATATGATGCAGAGCTGGGCTGAGGAGTGGCAGATGGAGTTCAACCCTGCCAAGTGTGAGGTTGTCCATTTTGGAAGAACAAATAAGAATGCGGAATACAGGGTTAATGGTAGGGTTCTTGGTCAGGTGGAGGAACAGAGGGATCTTGGGGTCTATGTACATAGATCTTTGAAGGTTGCCACTCAGGTGGATAGAGTTTGTAAGAAGGCCTATGGAGTATTATCGTTCATTAGCAGAGGGATTGAATTCAAGAGTCGTGAGGTGATGTTGCAGCTGTACAGGACTTTGGTTAGGCCACATTTGGAGTACTGTGTGCAGTTCTGGTCGCCTCACTTTAGGAAAGATGTGGAAGCTTTGGAGAGGGTGTAGAGAAGATTTACCAGGATGTTGCCTGGAATGGAGAGTAGGTCGTACGAGGATAGGTTGAGAGTTCTCGGCCTTTTCTCGTTGGAACGGCGAAGGATGAGGGGTGACTTGATAGAGGTTTATAAGATGATCAGAGGAATAGATAGAGTAGACAGTCAGAAACTTTTTCCCCGGGTACAACAGAGTGTTACAAGGGGACATAAATTTAAGCTGAAGGGTGGAAGGTATAGGGGAGATGTCAGGGGTGGGTTCTTTACCCAGAGAGTGGTGGGGGCATGGAATGCGCTGCCTGAGAGAGTGGTAGAGTCAGATTCATTGGCGACCTTTAAGCGGCATTTGGATAGGTACATGGATGGGTGCTTAATCTAGGATAGAAGTTCGGCACAACATCGTGGGCCGAAGGGCTTGTTCTGTGCTGTATTGTTCTATGTTCTATGTTCTATGTTCTATAAATCAAATCAAGTCAAGGGTTGGGGAACTAATGACCGAGCTGGGTAATCTGAAACCAAAGGTAAAACTCTCATAGAAATTGCCAGAAAAACTCTGAAAGCCTGGCAGTATCTGTGGAGAGAAAGCAGAGCTAACGTTTCAGGTCCAGTGACCCTTCTTCAGAGAGTTTTTCTGCTGAGTGTTTCTAATTTGCAGCATCCATTGTTCTTTGCTTTTCTTGTTGAAGAATAAAACATTTCTTGATTTGCTTTTTTAAAATTACATTGTTAAGTTACCCTGCAGACCAAATGGGGGTCCACAGTGATCTTCAACCCCACTCCATCTCTGGAAGACATTAGGAAGATCCTGGGATCCCAATCCACCCTCAATTTCTTAATTTCTCTCCACACATATTCCCAAACTGCCATCTGTTCACTATGAGGACAATCTCCCACGTTATCTGCAGTGACACTCCAACTTATAAGCTCCTGACTCAGAGGTGCTAATAACTGAGCCTTGGCTAGCTTGATGACACTGTTGGCGGTTAGAGGTACATTTTGTCTGGTCTTGTTTTTATATGAAGAAAGGTTGAGACAGAGGTGCCAAGTCTGTTCAAAGCCAATAAGGTAAACAACTTGCAAGGACTCTGGGTTTTGTTTAAAGTTGGAACAATAGAAGCAGCCTGAATGGGTGGGGCTTCAAACTCCCAACAGAACCAGGATGTTTAGTTTTTAATCTTCTGCAGTTGCTGGGGATCTTGAAGCTGGATGTGGAAGCTCTTATTCCCCTCTCTGTTACAACTAAAAGCTGGGATTCTCTTCCTGCTGCTAGAATTGCATGTGAGACAATGTATTTTACTGAATTTACCTTTGCCAAGGGTGTGTTAATGGGGTATTACTATATTGGAACAGTTAATTAGCTGTAGGCAACATAGATATTATTTTGTGAAGCATTTCGATAGTTACAGCATACCATGGTGTATGCTGTAATAATATAAATTTTATTTTTGTCTGTATTTTAATTATAGTGTACAAATAAAGTGCGTTTTGTTTCAAGCCTGGTAGTTTGACCAATTGAGTTGCATCTGGAAAACAACACCTTTAAAATAAGAAAACGTTTGGTCTACCTATCTTAATATAGTTTGAAGGGGTATGTGCTGGCCCAGTGAGATAATTAGCTGATAATGCATGCAGTGGAATTAAAAATATTGGAAAAAAGAACAGTGGAGGGGTTGGGGGTGGGGGGGTGTGTGGGGGAGGGAGGGAGGGTGGGGCGGATTCTGTGCAAAAATTCTTTGACTGAATGCAGTAACAGAGCCCTGAATAGTGAAGGCAAGCTGTTTAATAATGCTGAGAGAGCAGGTGGAAGAAACATTTAAAAGGACATAGACTCAGAAGAATGGTATGCTGTTGAATTTTTACAGGGCTAAATATAGTTAGAATATTGCAAAGAATAGAGGTTGTTTTTGACAGAATTGTAGAAAGTTAAGTGAGCGCGCTGGGGGTGATCTAATGTAAACTTGCAAAATTCAGAAATATTTTAATTAAGTGGAAAACAAAAGGTGAGATTATTGCCCTTAAGGTGCAATTGATGTGACTATTAGATTATGTGATTCAGAGTTTAGAAGAGTTGATCTTGTTCGCACCTTTAAAATTCTAAGAGAGTTTGACACAATAGATGCTGCAAAGCTGCAATCCTGAACATGGAATCATTGTCTCAGCATAAAGGGTTACTTCACTTGCGACTGAGATGAGGAGAAATTTCTTCATTCAAAGGATTGCGAACATTTGGAATTCCATCATCTCCCAAACCGTACACAACCTTATCACCTCAGGGGAACTCCCACCCAACCTCATTGTTTGGGTACCCTGTACCATTCCGTTCAACCTCCTACCTAAGATTCACAAGCCTGACTGCCCAGGCCGACCCATCGTCTTGGCCTGCTCCTGCCTCACCGAACTCATCTCCACATGCCTTGATGCTGTCCTATCCTCCCTGGTCCAGGAACTCCTCACATATGTTCGGGACAACAACCACGCCCTCTATCTCCTCCAAGACTTTTGTTTTCCTGGCCCCCAATGCCTCACCTTTACCATGGACATCCAGTTTCTATACACATCTATCCACTATGATGAAGGCCTCCAAGCCCTCCATTTCTTCCTACCCAACATCCCCAACAGTACCCTTCCACTGACACTCATTCATTTGGCTGAACTGGTCCTCACCCTCAATAATTTCTCTTTTGAATTCTCCCACTTCATCCAAACCAAAGGGGTAGCCATGGGCATCCGCATAGACCCAAGCTATGTCTGCCTCTTTGTCGGCTATGTGGAACAGTCCATCTGCGTAGTTACACTGGCCCCATTCCTCTGCTACATCAATCACTGTATTGACGTCACCTCATGCTCCCACGAGGAGGTTGGACAGTTCATCAAGTTCGCCAACACATTCCATCCCGACCTTAAGTTCACCTGGACCCTCCCTCCCCTTCTTGGACCTCTCCATCTCCATCAACAGTGACCCGCTCAACACCGACATCTTCTAAAACCCACCAACTCCTACAGCTACCTGGACTACACCTCCTCCCACCCTGTTCTCTGTAAAAACTATCCCTTATTCCCAATTCCTCCACCTCTGCCGCAGGTCCTCCCAGGATGACCGGTTCCTCCACAGAACACACCAGGTGGCCTCCATCTTCAAAGACCTCAATTTCCCCTCCCACACGGTTGATGATGCCCTCCAGTGCATCTCATCCACTTCACACACCTCTGCCCGCGAACCTCAGCCCTCCAACCGAAACAAGGACAGAACTGCTCGGTCCTCACCTTCCACCCCACCAACCTCCATATACATCGCATCATCCTCCACCATTTCTGCCACCTACAAAATGGATCCCACCACCAGAGATATATTTTCTTCCCCTCCCCTATCCATTTTCCATAAAGACCATTCTCTCCACTACTCTCTTGTCAGGTCCACGCTCCCCACCTTCCCACCCTCCCCTCCCCTGCCACTGAAGGAATTGCAAAACCTGTGCCCACACCTCCCCCCTCACCTCTGTCCAAGGCCCCAAAGGAGCCTTTAGCATCTATCAGAGTTTTACCTGCACTTCCATAAATGTCATTTACTGTATCTGTTGTTCCCAATGCTGTCTCCTCTACATCGGGGAGACAGGACATCTACTCACAGAACACTTCAGAGAACATCCCTGGGCCACCCGCACCAACCAATCACATCGCCCCGTGGCTGAACACTTCAACTCCCCCTCCCATGCAGGTCCTGGGCCACCTCCATCGCTACACCCTCACCACCAGATGCTTGGAGGAAGAATGCCTCATTTTCTGCCTTGGGATCCTTCAACCACATGGGATTAATGTAGATTCTCTAGTTTCCTCATTTCCCTTCCCCCTACCTTATCCTAGCTCCAACCCTCCAACATGGCATCATCCTCATGACCTGTCCTACCTGTTCCACCTTCCTTCTCACCTATCCGCTTCACACTCCTCTCCGACCTATCAGCGTCACCCCCTCCTCCACCTACCTATCACGCTCTCAGCTACCTTGCCCCCAGCCTCACCCCCTCTCATTTATCTCTCCACCCCCTTGGTTTACAGCCTCATTCCTAATGAAGGGCTTCGTCTGAAATGTTGATTCTCCTGCTCCTCGGACACTGCCTGACCAGCTGTGCTTTTCCAGCACTACACTCTCAACATTTGGAATTCCCTACCCTGTAGAGAGCTGTAGATGCTCAGACATTGAGTTATTTAATTTGGAGATTGATGGATATTTGTACTTTTTCCTCTAGTTCTATATCCAAAGGCATGCCACTTGACCTCAGAAACAAAAACATATGTTGCAGGAAGAAGTTCCAAGCAAGGGACACTGGGTCTGAAATGTTAACTCTGATTTCTCTCCACAGATGCTGCCAGACTTGTTGGGTTTTTCCAGCAATTTCTGTTTTTTTTCTGATTCCCATCATCTGCAGTTCTTTATTTTTCTATTTGATCTCAGCCATGGGTATTGCCAGAGGGAAGAACATAAGAACGTAAGGAATAGGAGCAGGAGTCAGCCATCTGGCCCTGTTGAGTCTGCTCTGCCATTCAATAAGATCACGGCTGATCTTTTTGCAGGACTCAGCTCCACCTACCCGCCTGCCCACCATAACCCTTAATTCCCTTACTTTTCAAAAATCTATCTATTTTGTCTTAAAAAAACATTCAATGTGGTAGCCTTAACTGTTTCACTGGGCAGAGAATTCCTCAAATTCACAACCCTTTGGGTGAGACGTTCCTCTTCAACTCCGTCTGAAAGCTACTCCCACGCATTTTCCCCTAGTTCTCAACTGTACCATTAAAGATCGGAGACGGTTACAGAGAGTGGTGAACTTGACCCGGGCAATCATAATGGCCAACCTCCCATCCATAGAATCCATCTACCAGCCCCGCTGTCAAGGAAAGGCCTCCAGCATTCTCAAAGATCCATCCCACCCTGACAATGTTCTTCTACAACCTCTACCATCAGGGAGAAGGTACAGAAGCCTGAACACATGCACCAGCTGGTTTTGTAACAGTTTCTACCCTACTGCTGTTAGAATACTGAATGGACTCACAAACTCTTAACATTTGCCTGTACCTATGCTTTTGTTATTACCTATTTTTTAACTATCTATGCTACTTAACTCTGTGATTGCCTTGTATTGCTCGCAAGACAAAACTTTTCACTGTGCCTCAGTACATGTGACAATAAATTCAATTCAATTCAACAGTTCTAGTTTAACCTGCCTGCTTCTGCCTTATCTATTCCCTTCATAATTTGACATGTTTACATAAGATTTCCCCTCATTCTTCTAAATTCCAATGAATATAATCCCAGTCTACTCAGTCTCTCCTCATAAGCCAACCCTCTCAACTCTGGAATCAGCCTAGTGCACCTCCTCTGCAGCCCTGCCAGTCCAACCTTTCTCAAGTAAGGAGACCAAAAGTCTCCTGGTGTGGCCTCACTAACACCATATACAGATGCAGCATAACCTCCCTATTTTTAAACTCCATCCCTCTCACAATGAAGGATAATATTCATTTGCCTTCTTAATTACCTGCTGCACCTGCAAACCACTTTTTGTGATTCTTACAAAGGACACCCAGGTCCCTCTGCACAGCAGCATGCTGCAATTTTTTATCATTTAAATAATAGTCCAGTTTGTTGTTATTCCTACAAAAATGGATGACCTCACATTTACCAATTTTGTACTCCAACTGCCAGACCCTTGCCCACTCACCTAAACTATCTATATCCCTCTGCAGTCTTTCAGTGTCCTCTGTACACTTTGCTCGACCACTCATCTTAGTGCCATCTACGATGCTGCACTACACTTGGTCCCCAACGTTAAATCATCTGTATCAGGTGTAAACAATTTAAAGGTTTCAAATACTCCATTAGAATGGGAATCCAAGTCCACACTGTTGGCATCAGTCAGAACTTCACTGGCCGTCCTATCAACATGCCCACTATCTTTATCCAAGTTTCTGCTTGCATGCATAAAGTCATAGGGTCATAGAATCATTGAGATGTAAAGCACTGAAACAGACCCTTCAGTACAACCCATTCAGTCCAACTCTGGCCGACCAGATATCCTAAATTAATCTAGTCCCATTTTCCCATATCCCTCTAAACTCTTCCTATTCATATACCCATCCAGATGCCTTTTAAATATTGGAATTGTACCAGCCTTCACCACTTCATCCAGCAGTTCATTCCATACAAGCACCACCCTCTGCGTGAAAATGTTTCCCCATAGATCCCTTTTATACCTTTCCCCTCTCAACTAAACCTATGCCTTCTAGGTCAGAACTCCCCCACCCCAGGGAAAACACCTTGCTAATTCACCTATCTATGCCCCTCATGAGTTTATAAATCTCTAGATGGTCACCCTTCAGCCTCCATCACTTCAGGGAAAACACCCCCAGCCTTTTGCTGTTGTAGTCTGGAGCTGAAATCAGTGATGGCAGTGTTCCAACTTTCATAGTTGCTCGGATACCATGGGAATCAATGGGGATTGAGGAATTATGGAAAGGTGAAGTAGCTATACTGAGTCAGCCATGATCCTATTGACTGGCAGAGTGGGTATCAACAATGGAATGGCTGACTTCAGCATCCATTCAAACTCATACAATCCCTGCAGTATGGAAGCAGGCCATTTGGCCTACCCAGTCTACACCGACCTTCCAAGTGGCATCTCACTCAGACCCACCCTATCCCTGTAACCCGTTGGTAACTCACTTAGCCTGCACTTTCCTGGATTGTGGGATGAAAACCATACAGACACAGGGAGAATGTACAAACTCCACACAGACAATCGCCCAAGCATGGAATCGAACCTGGGTCCCTGGTGCTGTGAGGCAGCATTGAGCCACCATGCTATACAATGCTGTTAAGACATTTCCATCTTTCCTGGTGCAATGCCTGAAATTGTTTTGACAAACCTCAAAACATTTATCAGGTACTCAATAGATACAATGGATTCGATGTACAATATATTTTTATTTTATATTAAGAGCATTTCAGAACTCGAACAGTTAAGAGGGTGTTATTCAAATAAGAAGTAATTTTGGAAAAGCTATACTGAAAAAGGGTTATTTGAATTAATATGATTCATTGCAGCCAGTGTACAACGTCCTTTTGTGTCACAAACTTTGTGCCTGCTTGTATAACTGTATAAACATACAATAGGGTGTATCTCACAGCATCAGTTCAATTTCCCTGTCTGACTGGAGTTTGCAGATTGTCCCTATATCTGCTTGGGCTCTGTCTCAACCTTGCTACTCACTCTGAACTCCCACCCACTGTCAGGCTAACCTGACTAAAACCCGAATACTTCTGATGTTGAGAGGGAGACCAACAAAAGAAAAATGGGATCTCATTAAAAAAAAACCGCTCAGGCTAGATAGATTATTCCAGCCTTCTCATTCATTGCACACTCATAAAGATATGAGCCCAAACTTGTTTTGTCAGTCTGCTGTAGCTGGTATGACGCTGGTGCCTCTGAGTCAGAAGGGTTTCTTTCTAAAACCTGCTCCAGAAGTTAAACAGTACAAAGAATGTCCACTAGGTGACTCCAATTCAATGCAGAACCTCGACTAAATGTCAGATTTCAAATTCTGTCTGCTCCAGAACTGTGTTATGATATGTCTGAACAGGATCTTCAGTTTGCCATTCTGTTCTTCTTTCTTGCAGAATACTGCACCCTGTTTCTGAAGTATATTAGTTACAACAGAGCCATTTCTAAGGATTTTCTTTTCAATGTTTCATTCATGTTTCCAAAATAAAAGGTATTGCCCTGGACATTTTCCCCTCCCCCTTTCTGTCTTCTGAAGCTGTGCTAGCTTGGTCCATTCACAGTCACCTGTAATATGCTCTCTTCCTAATGGCACTTTTGCAAGCAAGCCCAGGAGATAAAGCATCTTTCCTTTTACCTTTTCCCCCCTCATCACCTAAGGCCTCAAACAGTCTTTTCAAGTCAAGCAACCATTTACTTGGCTTGTACACCTTTTCATTAGGTTTACCGCAAACGGTGCTAATGGTGTAGTTCCCTTAGACAGAGGATACAAGATACATTCTGGGTGACAGCTTAGTGGAAGACAACCATTTGGTCTGCAAGCTTCCAGTTGTGTGTCATTTTAATTTCTCACATTTCTCTCACACTGACCTTTCTGTCCTTGATCTTCCATGGATTCTAATAAAGCTTCAAGAACAAGAACAATCTATTGATTGTGTTCAAATAAGGACCAGACCAGACATCCTTCAAATGTAGCAAGGGGACAGCCTAGACCCTCACTCTTATCTTATTTAAAGGCAACAGTAAAGTGCAGTGTCCTAGATATAATTCGATTGATTATTCTACTCGGCTTTAAGCAAAACGTAAAGCTTTATCTCTATTGGAAAGCTTAACAGAATAACAGATTATTTAACTACTAAACAACAACGGTTTTAATATATAAACACACCCTTTTGCAAAGGCAAATTCAGTAAAATAGCTCGTCTCACATGCGATATTTCTCCAGTCCAGGAGGAAAGAACAGCAAGATAAAATTCTGGTAGACAGAGGGGTATAGCAGCTTTCACAACCAATTTCAAAACCCAACAAACTACGGACAGCTAAATAAAGCCCTGGTCTGTGGGAATCTGACACCACCCATTCAGGCTGCTTCTATTGTTCTAAATTTTAAAAAAAACCAAGGCCCCACAAGCTGTTAGCTTTATTGGCTTGCAAGAGGCAACTTTTCACCTATGGTCCAAAGCCTGTGTTCAGAAAAAAAATCACGACAAAATACATCGCTTAATGCCATAATATTGTCACAACATTTAGATTAGATTAGATTCCCTACAGTGTGGAAACAGGCTCTTCGGCCCAACAAGTCCACACCGACACTCCGAAGAGTAACCCACCCAGACCCATTCCTCACCTAACACTATGGGCAACTTAGCATGGCCAATTCACCTAACCTGCGCATCTTTGGACAGTGGGAGGAAACCGGAGCAGCCGGAGGAAACCCACGCTGACACGGGGAGAACGTGCAAACTCCACACAGACAGTTGTCTGAGGTGGGAATTGAACCCAGGTCTCTGGCGCTGTGAGGCAGCAGTGCTAACCACTGTGCCACCGTGCCACCCATAAATATGTTTTAGCCTTTTGCATAAATAGCGAGTTCAATAATTTCATTCATAATCTCTGCTCCTATTTTGATTCATGTCTTTTGCTGGTTTAATGATTTTCCCTCATTCATTTATTTCCATTGCTTTCCGATAGAAGCTATTCACGATCCTGCCACTGTAATTCTTCAAGACACATCTTCTTACCCCAATACCAATTCCTATTGGCCATGCATTATTTGCCATTTGATCACTCTTGGGCTACATCCTATCACAGATTTTCTCTTTGTGTCCTTTATTACACCCACTGCCCCTTCATACTTGCTCAAAGTTAAAAATCACATAACACCAGGTGAAAATCCAACAGGTTTATTTGGAAGCACTGGCTTTCGGATCGCTGCTTCTATGTAACACTAGCTACCTGATGAAGGAACAGCGCTCCAAAACCTGTACTTCCAACTAAACCTGGTGGACTGTAACCAGGTTGGACAACCAGGTGTTGTGTAATTTTTAACTTTGTCCACGCCAATCCAACACCAGCACCTCCACATCACACTTGCTCAAGACCTTTTATATTTGTAACTTCTCCCAGTTCTGAAGAAAGGTCTGCTCTAAAACATGTGACACCATAGAGGTGGAGAGTTTGGAGGTGGTAAGGGAAACTCCATGAGGAAGGGAGCTGGTTAACTTCACCCCATCACCTCCACTGGAATTAATTTCTGGACACAACGGTACTTGATGAACCTTTCTATCGTCAGTGCACACATTTGAGTGGCCAATTAGTGACCATTAAGGACCTTGCTCTGTCCCTTATGGCATTAACCCAGCTGTAATTGGGCAATTGTCATCCAGTGTGTGCCAAACAGGTTTTACCTGTGTGGATTGGCATATCTTGGTAGTGATGAGTTGGTAGGAATGGTAAGATGGGACTAGAGTCAAATGGGAGAAATGGAATTGATAGCTAATGAGGTGAGCTTGCTAAGTCATGGTGTAAAATGACATTCAGTCTGAAAGAGACAAACACTCCAAACAACTGAACACCACTCGCTCTTTGCCAAACAAAGTCGAGAGTGTGGTGCTGGAAAAGCATAGCAGGTCAGCATCCAAGGCGCCGAAACATTGATCCTCCTGCTCCTTGGATGCTGCCTGACCACACTTTCGATTCTGATCTCCAGCATCTGCAGTTCTCACTTTCTCCTTTGGCAAACAAAGGCAAGATTCCGATAAAGTCAATGCCTTGGCAACCAAAATTGATCTTCGTGATTTGATCAATCTGACTAAAATATTGTCAATTGTCAGTTCTTACAGAAAGTCAACAGCAGAGATGTCACAGATGCTGACTGACTAGCCGTATAAATCTCCCATTGTGTCTTTTTATAATGTCTTGGAGTGCAGGTTCATAACTACTTGAAAGTGGAGTCACAGATAGATAGGAAACTGAAGAAGGTGATTGGTATTCTTTCCTTTATTGGTCAGAGCATTGAGTAAAGGGGTTGGGAGGTCATGTTGCAGCTGTTGAGGGTGTTGGTTAGATGACTTTTGGAACATTGTGTGCAATTCTCATCTCCCTTCTATCAGAAGGATCTTGTGAAACATGAAAGGGCTCAGAAAAGATTTATAAAGATGTTGCCAGCATTGGAGGAAAAGGCTGAATAGGCTGGAGTTGTTTTCCCTCGAGTGTTGGAGGCTGAAGGGTGACCCTATACAGATTTATAAAATCACGAGGGTAAATAGATAAGGTCTTTTCCCTGGGGTGGGGATTCTAGAATTAGAGGGCGTAAGGTAAGAGAGGAAAAATATTAAAGAGACCTATGGGGCAACTTTTTCATGCAGAGGGTGGTGCATGTATGGAATGAGCTGCCAAAGAAAGTGGTGGAAGCTGGTACAATTGCGACATTTGGAAGGCATTTGGATGGGGACATGAATAGGAAGGGTTTGGAGGGATATGGGCCAAGTGCTGGCAAATGGGACTAGATTAACTTAGGATATTTGGTCAGCATGAACTAGTTGAGCTGAAGGTTCTGTTTCCGTGCTGTACAGATCAATGACAAATGTAATTGTGTTTTTTCAATTCCAGTGTTTCCTGCTGCAAGTTCACAATCAAGCACAACAGTAACAGGTAAAGAAACCCCTTTCAAATAAAATTTCAATATCTAATCTGACTGCTGATGGAGTTCAATATAAACAATTGCGAGATTATTGATTTTGTACTGAAAAAGGATGGATAACGGTACTTTGTAGGTGGTATGAAGTTAAATAGAATGGATCTTTAATGACATGCAAATGTACAGTACATAATCAAGAAAGCTAATAGAATGCTGACTTTTATATCTAGAGTACTAGAGTACAAGGATACAGAAATGATGCTGCAGTTGTACAAAACCCTGGTTAGATCCTATTTGGAGTACTGTGAGCAGATCTGGGCCCCACACTTTAGGAAGGATCTATTGGCCTTTAAGGGAATACAGTATAAGTTGACAAGAATGATATCTGGACTTCAGGGGTTAAGTTCTGAGGAGAAATTATACAAATTAGGCCTGTTTTCTCTAGAAAGTAAAAGGTTAAGTGGTGATCCAACCAATGTCTTTCAGGTATTAAGAGGAAAAGACAGGGCATGGAAACTATTTCTATTGTTTGGGGAATTCTAGAATTAGGGGCAGAGGATGAGATTTAGGGCCAGATCATTCACAAGAGATATTAGGAAGCATTAGGAAGCAAAGGGTGGTTGATATTTGGAACTTTGCCCCACAAATGGCAATAGATGCTAGATCAATGGTTAATTTTAAATCTGAGATAAATTTTTGTTACGCAATGGAATTAAGGGATATGGGCCAAATGAGTTAGAAGTTAGGCAATGGATCAGCTATGATCCCATTGAATAGCAAAACAGGCTCGAAGGACTGAATGGCCTACTCCTGTTCCTTTATCCCTATCACATAGTGATAGTGGTTGTTAAGTTAATGTAAGTTTCACTGATGACTCGTTGACTAAATCATTATTGAGATGGAGAGCCTCAGCTGTGCTGAATAGCCAGTCTGAATCCTGAGTGCTGTGCTCGGGTTGTGAAATAGTTTACTTTGGAAGAGCCATTAAAAAGGCAACTTCACCATGTGGATTTGGGCAGAGAAGAGCTTGAAGGGTTATGACGTGTGGTCAAGGAATAAACTTAGACAACATTATGTTCTTGGTGCAAACGTGGGAACATAACTCCTCCCATTTCCTCTGGGACATCAATTCCATAAAAGCATGATCAATAGGACCAGGCATAGGTCATTCAAACCTTTGAATCTGCTCTATCATTCAGGATATTTTCCTGCCTTTCCCCTGTAAGGCTTGACTCCCTAGAGAGAGGACCAAGGTGTCATGGTGGGAACAGTCCATGCAGAATACTGACAGTGGAGGGAGGAGAAGGTGTGTTAGGTGACAACTCCTCCATCGAGCTGAACACTTCCTCACTCCCTCATGGCATCTTCTCATGCAATTGTAGAAGGTGTAACACTTGCCTATTCATGTCCTCATGATCAGAAGCTCCAGATACACTTTCCAGGTAAAACAGCATTGTATTTGCAATTCTTTCAATGTAGACTCTTGCATTCACTGCTCACTATGTGATGTCTGTTACATTGGCGAGATCAAACAGGGACTGGGTGACTGCTTTGTGGAACACCTTCACTCTGTCCAGAGGCATGACCCTGACCTCCCAGTTACTTACCCTTTCAATAACCCACTTTTTGTTCTCATTCTGTCCTGGACCTGCTGCAATGTTCCGAGAAAGCGCAACACGAGCTCAAGGAACAAGATCCCAGTTTCTGCTGGTGGACTCAATGATCTTGAGGTGTCAGTTCTGAACTCAATAACTTCAGAAATTGACCACCTTATTTTTGCCCTCCATTTATCTTGCATATCCTTCCCTCCATCACTCACAGCTGTGTCGTGCTTACTTCCCACTTAGTAGCTTGGACTCATTCTATCCCCTTCACACCTCAATGTATACGCTTTTTAGTCTCTTCTTTCTCCTTCTCCACTACTAACAACCCCTTTTACTTTGGGCCTCTACACTCTTTGCCTCTGTCAAAAGTAGAAAAATGCCTCCCAATTTTCCAACACATTTCAGTTCTTGAAGAAGAATCACATCAGCCTTGAAATATTAACTGTTCATCTCTTCACAGATGCTGCCAAAGTGGGTTTCTCAGGTTCCAAACTGAAATATCGATTCTCCTTCTCTTCTGACACTGCTCCATCTGCTGCGCTTCTTCCTAACGTATTTTCTGACTGTGCTTGTGTTCAGTTCTGATGGGGAGGTGCTGGTGTTGGACTGGGGTGGACAAAGTCAGAAGTCATACGACACCAGGTTATGGTCCAACAGGTTGCTTTGAAATAACAAGCTTTTAGAGCGTGGCTCCTTGGTCAGGTAATGTCAGGTGAAGTTCACCTGAAGGGGCAGTACTCTGAAAGCTTGTGATTTCAAATAAAACTGTTGGACTATAACTTGGTGTTGTGTGACTTCTGACTCAACTCTGAAGAGAGATATGTCTTCCTGTCTCACATGGTTGGGGAGAATTCAAACAGGCACCTCACCAAGACAGGCCGATGTATTGTACGCCTGTATTGTACAAGCTGGATTACTAGATTGTCTGCAATTGATTGTGACCAGGGCGGTGGAGTAGGAAAACTAGATGCATGTGCAATCATAGAGTCACATGGCATGGAAACAGACCTTTCACCCCCACACGTCCATGCTGACCAGGTTTCCAAAACTGAGCTAGTCCCATTTACCTACATTTGGTCCATATCCCTCTAAACCACTCTTATCTATGTACCTGTCCAAATTTCTTTTAAATGTTATCATTGTGTTCTTCATTTGGCAATTTGTTCCATTTATGAACAACCCTGCGTGCGATTGTACACAAAAAAGATTCTTCAAACAGTTCGCTTCTTTCGTTGTCTGTTCGCAGAATAGTCACAAAATTCATTGCTCTTCCAATGAGAAGTAATTTCATTTGGCTCTCTGTCAAACATTACAACGTGAAGTGTCATACTAGACTACGGCCCTAGTGCAGAAAGTGGGAAGAGTGTAGGTAGAGTGCACTACTGGCAGTACAGGCCCGATGGGCCGAAGAGCCTCTTCTGTACTGTACAATTGTGTGATTCTATACTGCTAGCCCTCTCAGGTAGGCACACTCACTTTGAGAAACAGAGGACTGCAAATGCTGGCGATCAGAGTCAAAAGGTTTGGTGCTGGAAAAACAAAGCAGGCCAGGTTGCATCCGAGGAGCAGGAGAATCGACATTTCGAGCATAAGCCCTTCATCAGGAATGTTTGGGGGGGGGGGGGATGGGCCAAGGGGGCTGAGAGATAAATAGGAGGGGTGGGGCTAGGGGGAAGGTAGCTGGGAATGCAATCGTTAGTTGAAGGTGGGAGTGATGATGATAAGTTGGAGGGGATGGTGGAGCAGATGGGTGGCAAGATAGATAGACAGGAGGGAAGTCCAAGAATGCGGTGCCAAGTTGAAATTTGGATTTGGGATGAGGTGCGGGGAAGGGAAATGAGGAAACTTGTGCAATCAACATTGGTGCCTTGTGGTTGGAGGATCCCAAGGTGAAAGATGATGCATTCTTCCTCCAGGCATTGGGTGGCTAGAATCCGGTGATGGAGGAGGCCCAGGACTTGCATGTCCTTGGCGGAGTGGGAGGGGGAGTTGAAGTGTTCGGTCACAGGGCGGTGGGGTTGTTTAGTGCGTGTGTCCAAAAGGTGTTCTCTGAAATGTTCCCCAAGTTGGCGGTTGTGTCCCCAATGTGGATACCACATCAAGAGCAATGGACACAATGGATGAGGAGTTTGAACGTGCAGGAAAGTCCAAAGTGAAAATATGAAGCTACTTTGGGTTAAGCTGAATCAGGAAAACAGAAGATTATGATATGTATTTTTGACTCCACAACAGGTTCCGAAACAACAACACCAAATAGCACTGAGGAAACATTATCGTCAATGAATAAATCAGAGTCCACAATGCTAACTATGACACCAGAAACGTGGGGCACAACTACCACAACAGAAATTACAACACTGAACATGACACCAGAAACATCAACAGCAACTAATATATCAGAAACTACATCAGAGGCACCAACAATGGAAACATCAACACAATCTACCACACCACAAACAACATCACCAACTACCACACCAGAAACAACACAATCTACCACACCAGAAACAACAACACAATTTAATACACCAGAAACCACTTCACAAACTACCACACCAGAAACGACAGCACAAACTACCACACCAGGCACAACAACACAATCTACCACTCCAGAAACTACAACACAATCGACCACCCCAGGCACAACATCAAAAACTACCACACCAGAAACTAAAACACAATCTACAACACCAGAAACTACAACACAAACTACCACACCAGAAACAACATCACAAACTACCACACCAGAAACAACAACACAAACTACCACACCCGAAACAGCAACACAATCTACCACACCAGAAAATACAACACAGTCTACCACACCAGAAACAACTTCACAAACTACCACACCAGAAACTACAACACAATCTACCACACCAGGCACAACATCACAAACTACCAGACCAGAAACTACAACACAATCTACCACACCAGGTACAACATCACAAACTACCACACCAGAAACAACAACACAAACTACCACACCAAAAACAACAACACAATCTACCACACCAGAAACTACAACACAGTCTACCACAACAGAAACAACAACACAATCTACCACACCAGAAACTGCAACACAAACTACCACACAAGGCACAACTTCACAAACTACCACACAAGAAACAACGTCACAATCTACCACACCAGAAACTACAACACAAACTACCACACCAGAAACAACAACACAATCTACCATACCAGAAACTACAACACAGTCTACCACACCAGGCACAACATCACAAACTACCACACCAGAAACAACATCACAAACTACCACACCTGAAACAACAACACAATCTAACACACCAGAAACTACAACACAATCTACCACACCAGAAACTACAACACAGTCTACCACACCCGAAACAACAACACAATCTACCACACCAGAAACTACAACACAAACTACCACACCAGAAACTACAACACAAACTACCACACCTGAAACAACAACACAAACTACCACACCAGAAACGAAAACACAAACTACCACACCTGAAACAACAACACAATCTACCACACCAGAAACTACAACACAGTCTACCACATCCGAAACAACAACACAATCTACCACACCAGAAACTACAACACAAACTGCCACACCAGAAACTACAACACAATCTACCACACCAGAAACTACAACACACTCTACCACACCAGGAACAACATCACAAACTACCACACCAGGCACAACATCACAAACTACCACGCCAGAAACAACATCACAAACTACCACACCAGGCACAACAACACAAACTACCACACCAGAAACTACAACACAAATTAATACACCAGAAACCACTTCACAAACTACCACACCAGAAACGACAGCACAAACTACCACACCAGGCACAACAACACAATCTACCACACCAGAAACTACAACACAATCTACCACCCCAGGCACAACATCAAAAACTACCACACCAGAAACTACAACACAATCGACAACACCAGAAACTACAACACAATCTACCAGACCAGAAACTACAACACAAACTACCACACTAGGCTCAACATCACAAACTACCACACTAGAAACTACAACACAAACTACCACACCAGGCACAACATCACTAACTACCACACCGGAAACAACATCACAATCTACCACGCCAGAAACAACATCACAAACTACTACACCAGAAACAACATCACAATCTACCACAGCAGAAACCATTTTACAATCTACCACTCCAGAAACTACAACACAAACTACCACACCAGAAATAACAAAACAAACTACCACACCAGAAACTACAACACAATCTACCACACCAGGCACATCACAAACTACCACACAAGAAACAACATCACAAACTACCACACCAGAAACTACAACACAATCTACCACACCAGAAACAACTTCACAATCTACCATGCCAGAAACTACAACACAAACTACCACACCAGAAACAACACAAACTACCTCTCCAGAAACTACAACACAAACTACCACACCAGAAACAACAGCTCAATCTACCACACCAGGTACAACATCACAAACTACCACACCAGAAACTACAACACAATCTACCACACCAGGAACAACAACACAATCTACCACACCAGAAACTACAACACAAACTACCACACCAGAAACAACAGCTCAATCTACCACACCAGGTACAACATCACAAACTACCACACCAGAAACTACAACACAAACTACCACACCAGGAACAACAACACAATCTACCACACCAGAAACTACAACACAGTCTACCACACCAGGCACAACATCACAAACTACCACACCAGAAACAACATCACAAACTACCACACCAGGCACAACAACACAAACTACCACACCAGAAACTACAACACAAACTACCACACCAGGCACAACTTCACAAACTACCACACAAGAAACAACATCACAATCTACCACACCAGAAACTACAACACAAACTACCACACCAGGAACAACAACACAATCTACCACACCAGAAACTACAACACAGTCTACCACACCAGGCACAACATCAAAATTTACCACACCAGAAACTACAACACAAACTACCACACCTGAAACAACAACACAAACTACCACACCCGAAACAACAACACAATCTACCACACCAGAAACTAGAACACAGTCTACCACACCAGAAACTACAACACAGTCTACCACACCCGAAACAACAACACAATCTACCACACCAGAAACTACAACACAAACTACCACACCAGAAACTACAACACAAACTACCACACCTGAAACAACAACACAAACTACCACATCAGAAACGAAAACAGAAACTACCACACCTGAAACAACAACACAATCTACCACACCAGAAACTACAACACAGTCTACCACATCCGAAACAACAACACAATCTACCACACCAGAAACTACAACACAAACTACCACACCAGAAACTACAACACAATCTACCACACCAGAAACTACAACACAGTCTACCACACCAGGCACAACATCACAAACTACCACACCAGAAACAACATCACAAACTACCACACCAGGCACAACAACACAAACTACCACACCAGAAACTACAACACAAACAACCACACCCAAAACAACAACACAATCTACCACAACAGAAACAACAACACAATCGACCACACCAGAAACAACAACACAATCTACCACACCAGAAATTACAACACAGTCTACCACACCAGAAACAACAACACAAACTACCACACCAGAAACTACAACACAGTCTACCACACCAGGCACAACATCACAAACTACCACACCAGAAATAACATCACAAACTACCACACCAGGCACAACAACACAAACTACCACACCAGAAACTACAACACAAATTAATACACCAGAAACCACTTCACAAACTACCACACCAGAAACGACAGCACAAACTACCACACCAGGCACAACAACACAATCTACCGCACCAGAAACTACAACACAATCTACCACCCCAGGCACAACATCAAAAACTACCACACCAGAAACTACAACACAATCGACAACACCAGATACTACAACACAATCTACCAGACCAGAAACTACAACACAAACTACCACACTAGGCTCAACATCACAAACTACCACACTAGAAACTACAACACAAACTACCACACCAGGCACAACATCACTAACTACCACACCGGAAACAACATCACAATCTACCACGCCAGAAACAACATCACAAACTACTACACCAGAAACAACATCACAATCTACCACAGCAGAAACCATTTTACAATCTACCACTCCAGAAACTACAACACAAACTACCACACCAGAAATAACAACACAAACTACCACACCAGAAACTACAACACAATCTACCACACCAGGCACATCACAATCTACCACACAAGAAACAACATCACAAACTACCACACCAGAAACTACAACACAATCTACCACACCAGAAACAACTTCACAATCTACCATGCCAGAAACTACAACACAAACTACCACACCAGAAACAACACAAACTACCTCTCCAGAAACTACAACACAAACTACCACACCAGAAACAACAGCTCAATCTACCACACCAGGTACAACATCACAAACTACCACGCCAGAAACTACAAAACAATCTACCACACCAGGAACAACAACACAATCTACCACACCAGAAACTACAACACAAACTACCACACCAGAAACAACAGCTCAATCTACCACACCAGGTACAACATCACAAACTACCACACTAGAAACTACAACACAAACTACCACACCAGGAACAACAACACAATCTACCACACCAGAAACTATAACACAGTCTACCACACCAGGCACAACATCACAAACTACCACACCAGAAACAACATCACAAACTACCACACCAGGCACAACAACACAAACTACCACACCAGAAACTACAACACAAACTACCACACCAGGCACAACTTCACAAACTACCACACAAGAAACAACATCACAATCTACCACACCAGAAACTACAACACAGTCTACCACACCAGGCACAACATCACAAACTACCACACCAGAAACAACATCACAAACTACCACACCAGGCACAACAACACAAACTACCACACCAGAAACTAGAACACAAACTACCACACCTGAAACAACAACACAAACTACCACACCCGAAACAACAACACAATCTACCACACCAGAAACTACAACACAAACTACCACACCAGGAACAACAACACAATCTACCACACCAGAAACTACAACACAGTCTACCACACCAGGCACAACATCACAAACTACCACACCAGAAACAACATCACAACCTACCACACCAGGCACAACAACACAAACTACCACGCCAGAAACTACAACACAAACTACCACACCAGAAAAGACAACACAATCTACCACAACAGAAACTACAACACAATCAACCACCCCAGGCACAACATCAAAAACTACCACACCAGAAACTACAACACAATCGACAACACCAGAAACTACAACACAATCTACCAGACCAGAAACTACAACACAAACTACCACACCAGGCACAACTTCACAAACTACCACACAAGAAACAACAACACAAACGACCACACCAGAAAAAACAACACAATCTACCACAACAGAAACTACAACACAATCAACCACCCCAGGCACAACATCAAAAACTACCACACCAGAAACTACAACACAATTGACAACACCAGAAACTACAACACAATCTACCAGACCAGAAACTACAACACAATCTACCACACCAGAAACTACAACACAGTCTACCACACCAGAAACATCTTCACAAACTACCACACCAGAACCTACAACACAATCTACCACACCAGGCACAACATCACAAACTACCAGACCAGAAACTACAACACAATCTACCACACCAGGTACAACATCACAAACTACCACACCAGAAACAACAACACAAACTACCACACCAAAAACAACAACACAATCTACCACACCAGAAACTACAACACAGTCTACCACAACAGAAACAACAACACAATCTACCACACCAGAAACTGCAACACAAACTACCACACAAGGCACAACTTCACAAACTACCACACAAGAAACAACGTCACAATCTACCACACCAGAAACTACAACACAAACTACCACTCCAGAAACAACAACACAATCTACCACACCTGAAACAACAACACAATCTACCACACCAGAAACTACAACACAATCTACCACACCAGAAACTACAACACAGTCTACCACACCCGAAACAACAACACAATCTACCACACCAGAAACTACAACACAAACTACCACACCAGAAACTACAACACAAACTACCACACCTGAAACAACAACACAAACTACCACACCAGAAACGAAAACACAAACTACCACACCTGAAACAACAACAAAATCTACCACACCAGAAACTACAACACAATCTACCACACCAGAAACTACAACACAGTCTACCACATCCGAAACAACAACACAATCTACAACACCAGAAACTACAACACAAACTACCACACCAGAAACTACAACACAATCTACCACACCAGAAACTACAACACAGTCTACCACACCAGGCACAACATCACAAACTACCACACCAGAAACAACATCACAAACTACCACACCAGGCACAACAACACAAACTACCACACCAGAAACTACAACACAAACAACCACACCCAAAACAACAACACAATCTACCACACCAGAAACAACAACACAATCTACCACACCAGAAACAACAACACAATCTACCACACCAGAAATTACAACACAGTCTACCACACCAGAAACAACAACACAAACTACCACACCAGAAACTACAACACAGTCTACCACACCAGGCACAACATCACAAACTACCACACCAGAAACAACATCACAAACTACCACACCAGGCACAACAACACAAACTACCACACCAGAAACTACAACACAAATTAATACACCAGAAACCACTTCACAAACTACCACACCAGAAACGACAGCACAAACTACCACACCAGGCACAACAACACAATCTACCGCACCAGAAACTACAACACAATCTACCACCCCAGGCACAACATCAAAAACTACCACACCAGAAACTACAACACAATCGACAACACCAGAAACTACAACACAATCTACCAGACCAGAAACTACAACACAAACTACCACACTAGGCTTAGCATCACAAACTACCACACTAGAAACTACAACACAATCTACCACACCAGGCACAACATCACTAACTATCACACCGGAAACAACATCACAATCTACCACGCCAGAAACAACATCACAAACTACTACACCAGAAACAACATCACAATCTACCACAGCAGAAACCATTTTACAATCTACCACTCCAGAAACTACAACACATACTACCACACCAGAAATAACAACACAAACTACCACACCAGAAACTACAACACAATCTACCACACCAGGCACATCACAAACTACCACACAAGAAACAACATCACAAACTACCACACCAGAAACTACAACACAATCTATCACACCAGAAACAACTTCACAATCTACCATGCCAGAAACTACAACACAAACTACCACACCAGAAACAACACAAACTACCTCTCCAGAAACTACAACACAAACTACCACACCAGAAACAACAGCTCAATCTACCACACCAGGTACAACATCACAAACTACCACACCAGAAACTACAACACAATCTACCACACCAGAAACTACAACACAAACTACCACACCAGGCACAACATCACAAACTACCACACCAGAAACAACATCACAAACTACCACACCAGGCACAACAACACAAACTACCACACCAGAAACTACAACACAAACTACCACACCAGGCACAACTTCACAAACTACCACACAAGAAACAACATCACAATCTACCACACCAGAAACTACAACACAAACTACCACACCAGGAACAACAACACAATCTACCACACCAGGCACAACTTCACAAACTACCACACAAGAAACAACATCACAAACTACCACACCAGAAACAACAACACAATCTACCACAACAGAAACTACTACACAATCTACCACACCAGAAACTACAACACAATCTACCACACCAGAAGCTACAAGACAAGCGACCACACCAGTAACAACAACACAATCTACCACACCAGGCACAACATCACAAACTACCACACCCGAAACTACAACACGATCTACCACACCAGGCTCAACCTCACAAACTACCACACCAGAAACTACAACACAAACTACCACACCAGGCACAACATCACAAACTACCACACCAGAAACAACATCACAATCTACCACACCAGAAACGAATTCACAATCTACCACTCCAGAAACTACAACACAAACTACCACACCAGAAATAACAACACAAACTACCACACCAGAAACAACAACACAAACTACCACACCAGGCACATCACAAACTACCACACAAGAAACAACATCACAAACTACCACACCAGAAACTACAACACAATCTACCACACCAGAAACAACTTCACAATCTACCACACCAGAAACTACAACACAATCTACCACACCAGAAACAACTTCACAATCTACCATGCCAGAAACTACAACAAAAACTACCACACCAGAAACAACACAAACTACCTCTCCAGAAACTACAACACAAACTACCACACCAGAAACAACAGCTCAATCTACCACACCAGGTACAACATCACAAACTACCACACTAGAAACTACAACACAATCTACCACACCAGGCACAACATCACAAACTACCACACCAGAAACTACAACACAATCTACCACACCAGGCAAAACATCACAAACCACCACACAAGGCTCAACATCACAAACTACCACACTAGAAACTACAACACAAACTACCACACCAGGCACAACATCACTAACTAACACACCAGAAACTACAACACAAACTACCACACCAGGCACAACATCACAAACTACCACACCGGAAACAACATCACAATCTACCACACCAGAAATTACTTCACAATCTACCACGCCAGAAACAACATCACAAACTACTACACCAGAAACTACAACACAATCTACCACACCAGAAACCACTTCACAATCTACCACACCAGAAACAACATCACAAACTACTACACCAGAAACAACATCACAATCTACCACAGCAGAAACCATTTTACAATCTACCACTCCAGAAACTACAACACAAACTACCACACCAGAAATAACAACACAAACTACCACACCAGAAACTACAACACAATCTACCATGCCAGAAACTACAACACAAACTACCACACCAGAAACTACAACACAATCTACCACACCAGAAACAACTTCACAATCTACCATGCCAGAAACTACAACACAAACTACCACACCAGAAACTACAACACAGTCTACCACACCAGGCACAACATCACAAACTACCACACCAGAAACAACATCACAAACTACCACACCAGGCACAACAACACAAACTACCACACAAGAAACAACATCACAAACTACCACACCAGAAACTACAACACAAACTACCACACCAGGAACAACAACACAATCTACCACACCAGAAACTACAACACAGTCTACCACACCAGGCACAACATCACAAACTACCACACCAGAAACAACATCACAAACTACCACACCAGGCACAACAACACAAACTACCACACCAGAAACTACAACACAAACTACCACACCTGAAACAACAACACAAACTACCACACCCGAAACAACAACACAATCTACCACACCAGAAACTACAACACAAACTACCACACCAGGAACAACAACACAATCTACCACACCAGAAACTACAACACAGTCTACCACACCAGGCACAACATCACAAACTACCACACCAGAAACAACATCACAAACTACCACACCAGGCACAACAACACAAACTACCACACCAGAAACTACAACACAAACTACCACACCAGGCACAACTTCACAAACTACCACACAAGAAACAACATCACAATCTACCACACAAGAAACCACTTCACAAACTACAACACCAGGAACAACAACACAATCTACCACACCAGAAACTACAACACAGTCTACCACACCAGGCACAACATCACAAACTACCACACCAGAAACAACATCACAAACTACCACACCAGGCACAACAACACAAACTACCACACCAGAAACTACAACACAAACTACCACACCTGAAACAACAACACAAACTACCACACCAGAAACTACAACACAGTCTACCACACCAGGCACAACATCACAAACTACCACACCAGAAACAACATCACAAACTACCACACCAGGCACAACAACACAAACTACCACACCAGAAACTACAACACAAACTACCACACCTGAAACAACAACACAAACTACCACACCCGAAACAACAACACAATCTACCACACCAGAAACTACAACACAAACTACCACACCAGGAACAACAACACAATCTACCACACCAGAAACTACAACACAGTCTACCACACCAGGCACAACATCACAAACTACCACACCAGAAACAACATCACAAACTACCACACCAGGCACAACAACACAAACTACCACACCAGAAACTACAACACAAACTACCACACCAGGCACAACTTCACAAACTACCACACAAGAAACAACATCACAATCTACCACACAAGAAACCACTTCACAAACTACAACACCAGGAACAACAACACAATCTACCACACCAGAAACTACAACACAGTCTACCACACCAGGCACAACATCACAAACTACCACACCAGAAACAACATCACAAACTACCACACCAGGCACAACAACACAAACTACCACACCAGAAACTACAACACAAACTACCACACCTGAAACAACAACACAAACTACCACACCAGAAACTACAACACAGTCTACCACACCAGGCACAACATCACAAACTACCACACCAGAAACAACATCACAAACTACCACACCAGGCACAACAACACAAACTACCACACCAGAAACTACAACACAAACTACCACACCTGAAACAACAACACAAACTACCACACCCGAAACAACAACACAATCTACCACACCAGAAACTACAACACAAACTACCACACCAGGAACAACAACACAATCTACCACACCAGAAACTACAACACAGTCTACCACACCAGGCACAACATCACAAACTACCACACCAGAAACAACATCACAAACTACCACACCAGGCACAACAACACAAACTACCACACCAGAAACTACAACACAAACTACCACACCAGGCACAACTTCACAAACTACCACACAAGAAACAACATCACAATCTACCACACAAGAAACCACTTCACAAACTACAACACCAGGAACAACAACACAATCTACCACACCAGAAACTACAACACAGTCTACCACACCAGGCACAACATCACAAACTACCACACCAGAAACAACATCACAAACTACCACACCAGGCACAACAACACAAACTACCACACCAGAAACTACAACACAAACTACCACACCTGAAACAACAACACAAACTACCACACCAGAAACTACAACACAAACTACCACACCAGAAACTACAACACAATCTACCACACCAGAAACAACTTCACAATCTACCACACCAGAAACTACAACACAATCTACCACACCAGAAACAACTTCACAATCTACCATGCCAGAAACTACAACAAAAACTACCACACCAGAAACAACACAAACTACCTCTCCAGAAACTACAACACAAACTATCACACCAGAAACAACAGCTCAATCTACCACACCAGGTACAACATCACAAACTACCACACTAGAAACTACAACACAATCTACCACACCAGGCACAACATCACAAACTACCACACCAGAAACTACAACACAATCTACCACACCAGGCAAAACATCACAAACCACCACACAAGGCTCAACATCACAAACTACCACACTAGAAACTACAACACAAACTACCACACCAGGCACAACATCACTAACTACCACACCAGAAACTACAACACAAACTACCACACCAGGCACAACATCACAAACTACCACACCGGAAACAACATCACAATCTACCACACCAGAAATTACAACACAATCTACCACACCAGAAACTAAAACACAATCTACCACACCAGAAACCACTTCACAATCTACCACGCCAGAAACAACATCACAAACTACTACACCAGAAACTACAACACAATCTACCACACCAGAAACCACTTCACAATCTACCACACCAGAAACAACATCACAAACTACTACACCAGAAACAACATCACAATCTACCACAGCAGAAACCATTTTACAATCTACCACTCCAGAAACTACAACACAAACTACCACACCAGAAATAACAACACAAACTACCACACCAGAAACTACAACACAATCTACCATGCCAGAAACTACAACACAAACTACCACACCAGAAACTACAACACAATCTACCACACCAGAAACAACTTCACAATCTACCATGCCAGAAACTACAACACAAACTACCACACCAGAAACTACAACACAGTCTACCACACCAGGCACAACATCACAAACTACCACACCAGAAACAACATCACAAACTACCACACCAGGCACAACAACACAAACTACCACACAAGAAACAACATCACAAACTACCACACCAGAAACTACAACACAAACTACCACACCAGGAACAACAACACAATCTACCACACCAGAAACTACAACACAGTCTACCACACCAGGCACAACATCACAAACTACCACACCAGAAACAACATCACAAACTACCACACCAGGCACAACAACACAAACTACCACACCAGAAACTACAACACAAACTACCACACCTGAAACAACAACACAAACTACCACACCCGAAACAACAACACAATCTACCACACCAGAAACTACAACACAAACTACCACACCAGGAACAACAACACAATCTACCACACCAGAAACTACAACACAGTCTACCACACCAGGCACAACATCACAAACTACCACACCAGAAACAACATCACAAACTACCACACCAGGCACAACAACACAAACTACCACACCAGAAACTACAACACAAACTACCACACCAGGCACAACTTCACAAACTACCACACAAGAAACAACATCACAATCTACCACACAAGAAACCACTTCACAAACTACCACACCAGGAACAACAACACAATCTACCACACCAGAAACTACAACACAGTCTACCACACCAGGCACAACATCACAAACTACCACACCAGAAACAACATCACAAACTACCACACCAGGCACAACAACACAAACTACCACACCAGAAACTACAACACAAACTACCACACCTGAAACAACAACACAAACTACCACACCAGAAACTACAACACAAACTACCACACCAGAAACTACAACACAAACTACCACACCCGAAACAACAACACAATCTACCACACCAGAAACAACAACACAATCTACCACACCAGAAACAACAACACAATCTACCACACCAGAAATTACAACACAGTCTACCACACCAGAAACAACAACACAAACTACCACACCAGAAACAACATCACAACCTACCACACCAGGCACAACAACACAAACTACCACTCCAGAAACTACAACACAAACTACCACACCAGAAACTACAACACAAACTACCACACCAGAAACAAAAACACAATCTACCACCCCAGAAACAACAACACAGTCGACCACACCAGAAACAACAACACAAACTACCACACCAGAAACAACAACACAAACTACCACACCAGAAACAAAAACACAATCTACCACCCCAGAAACAACAACACAGTCGACCACACCAGAAACTACAACACAAACTACCACACCTGAAACAACAACACAATCTATCACACCCGAAACAACAACACAATCTACCACACCAGAAACTACAACACAAACTACCACACCAGAATCTACAACACAATCTACCACACCCGAAATAACAACACAATCTACCACACCAGAAACAACAACACAATCTACCACACCAGAAATTACAACACTGTCTACCACACCAGAAACAACAACACAAACTACCACACCAGAAACAACATCACAAATTACCACAACAGGCACAACAACACAAACTACCACACCAGAAACTACAACACAAACTACCACACCAGAAACTACAACACAGTCTACCACACCAGGCACAACATCACAAACTACCACACCAGAAACAACATCACAAATTACCACAACAGGCACAACAACACAAACTACCACACCAGAAACTACAACACAAACTACCACACCCGAAACAACAACACAATCTACCACACCAGAAACAACAACGCAATCTACCACACCAGAAATTACAACACAGTCTACCACACCAGAAACAACATCACAAATTACCACAACAGGCACAACAACACAAACTACCACACCAGAAACTACAACACAAACTACCACACCCGAAACAACAACACAATCTACCACACCAGAAACAACAACGCAATCTACCACACCAGAAATTACAACACAGTCTACCACACCAGAAGCAACAACACAAACTACCACTCCAGAAACAACAACACAAACTACCACACCAGAAATTACAACACAGTCTACCACACCAGGCACAACATCACAAACTACCACACCAGAAACAACATCACAAACTACCACACCAGGCATAACAACAACACAAACTACCATACCAGAAACTACAACACAAACTACCACACCCGAAACAACAACACAATCTACCACACCAGAAACAACAACACAATCTACCACACCAGAAACAACAACACAATCTACCACACCAGAAACAACAACACAATCTACCACACCAGAAATTACAACACAGTCTACCACACCAGAAACAACAACACAAACTACCACACCAGAAACAACAACACAATCTACCACACCAAGCACAACATCACAATCTACCAAACCAGGCACAACATCACAAACTTCCACACCAGAAACAACAGCACAATCTACCACACCAGAAACTACAACACAAACTACCACACCAGAAACTACAACACAGTCTACCACACCAGAAACAACAACACAATCGACCACACAAGAAACTACAACCCAAACTACCACATCAAGCACAACTTCACAAACTACCACACCAGAAACAACATCACGATCTACCACACAAGAAACTACAACACAAACTACAACACCAGAAACAACATCACAATCTACCACACCAGAAACTACAACACAATCTACCACACCAGAAACTACAACACAATCTACCACACCAGAAACTACAACACAATCTACCACACAAGAAACTACAACCCAAACTACCACATCAAGCACAACTTCACAAACTACCACACCAGAAACAACATCACAATCTACCACAACAGAAACAACAACACAACCTACCACACCAGAAACTACAACACAGTCTACCACACCAGAAACAACATCACAATCTACCACACCAGAAACTACAACACAATCTACCACACCAGAAACTACAACACAATCTACCACACAAGAAACTACAACCGAAACTACCGCATCAAGCACAACTTCACAAACTACCACACCAGAAACTACAACACAAACTACCACACCAGAAACTACAACACAGTCTACCACACCAGAAACAACAACACAATCGACCACACAAGAAACTACAGCCCAAACTACCACATCAAGCACAACTTCACAAACTACCACACCAGAAACAACATCACGATCTACCACACAAGAAACTACAACACAAACTACAACACCAGAAACAACATCACAATCTACCACACCAGAAACTACAACACAATCTACCACACCAGAAACTACAACACAATCTACCACACCAGAAACTACAACACAATCTACCACACAAGAAACTACAACCCAAACTACCACATCAAGCACAACTTCACAAACTACCACACCAGAAACAACATCACAATCTACCACAACAGAAACAACAACACAACCTACCACACCAGAAACTACAACACAGTCTACCACACCAGAAACAACATCACAATCTACCACACCAGAAACTACAACACAATCTACCACACAAGAAACTACAACCGAAACTACCACATCAAGCACAACTTCACAAACTACCACACCAGAAACTACAACACAGTCTACCACACCAGAAACAACAACACAACCTACCACACCAGAAACTACAACACAGTCTACCACACCAGAAACAACATCACAATCTACCACACAAGAAACTACAACCGAAACTACCACACCAGAAACAACAACACAAACTACCACACCAGAAATTATAACACAGTCTACCACACCAGAAACAACATCACAAACTACCAGACCAGAAACTACAACACAATCTACCACACCAGGTACAACATTACAAAGTACCACACCAGAAACAACAACACAAACTACCACACCAGAAACAACAACACAAACTACCACACCAGAAATTATAACACAGTCTACCACACCAGAAACAACATCACAAACTACCAGACCAGAAACTACAACACAATCTACCACACCAGGTACAACATTACAAACTACCACACCAGAAACAACAACACAAACTACCACACCAAAAACTACAACACAATCTACCACACCAGAAACTACAACACAGTCTACCACACCAGGCACAACATCACAAACTACCACACCAGAAACTACAACACAATCTACCACACCAGAAACTACAACACAATCTACCACACAAGAAACTACAACCGAAACTACCACATCAAGCACAACTTCACAAACTACCACACCAGAAACTACAACACAGTCTACCACACCAGAAACAACAACACAAACTACCACACCAGAAATTATAACACAGTCTACCACACCAGAAACAACATCACAAACTACCAGACCAGAAACTACAACACAATCTACCACACCAGGTACAACATTACAAACTACCACACCAGAAACAACAACACAAACTACCACACCAAAAACTACAACACAATCTACCACACCAGAAACTACAACACAATCTACCAGACCAGAAACAACAACACAATCTATCACATCAGACACTACAACACAATCTACCACAACAGAAACCATAACAAAAACTACCACACCAGAAACAACAACACAATCTACCACACCAGAAACTACAACACAAACTACCACATCAGAAACCAGAACACAATCAACCCCGCCAGAAAAAACAACACAATCTACCACACCAGAAACGACAACAGAAACTACTACACCAGAAACAACAACGCAATCTACCACACCAGAAACCACTTCACAATCTACCACATCAGAAACTTCAACACAATCTACTACACCAGAAACCACTTCACAATCTACCACACCAGAAACTTCTACACAAACTACTACACCAGGAATAACAACCCCATCTACCACACCAGAAACTACAACACAAACTACCACACCAGGCACAACAACTCAATCAGCCACACCAGAAACAACATCACAAACTACCTCCCCAGAAACTACAGCACAATCTACCACACCAGGCTCAACCTCACAAACTACCACACCAGAAACTACAACACAATCTACCACACCAGGCACAACATCACAAACTACCACACCCGAACCTACAACACGATCTACCACACCAGGCTCAACCTCACAAACTACCACACCAGAAACTACAACACAGTCTACCACACCAGGCACAACATCACAAACTAACACACCCGAAACTACAATACGCTCTACCACACCAGGCTCAACCTCACAAACTAGCACACCACAAACTACAACACAAACTACCACACCAGGCACAACAACTCAATCAACCACACCAGAAACAACATCACAAACTACCTCCCCAGAAACTACAGTACAATCTACCACACCAGGCTCAACCTCACAAACTACCACACCAGAAACTACAACACAATCTACCACACCAGGCACATCACAAACTACCACACAAGAAACAACATCACAAACTACCACACCAGAAACTACAACACAATCTACCACACCAGAAACAACTTCACAATCTACCATGCCAGAAACTACAACACAAACTACCACACCAGAAACAACACAAACTACCTCTCCAGAAACTACAACACAAACTACCACACCAGAAACAACAGCTCAATCTACCACACCAGGTACAACATCACAAACTACCACACTAGAAACTACAACACAATCTACCACACCAGGCACAACATCACAAACTACCACACCAGAAACTGCAACACAAACTACCACACCAGGCAAAACATCACAAACCACCACACTAGGCTCAACATCACAAACTACCACACTAGAAACTACAACACAAACTACCACACCAGGCACAACATCACTAACTACCACACCAGAAACTACAACACAAACTACCACACCAGGCACAACATCACAAACTACCACACCGGAAACAACATCACAATCTACCACACCAGAAACTACAACACAATCTACCACACCAGAAACCACTTCACAATCTACCACGCCAGAAACAACATCACAAACTACTACACCAGAAACAACATCACAATCTACCACAGCAGAAACCATTTTACAATCTACCACTCCAGAAACTACAACACAAACTACCACACCAGAAATAACAACACAAACTACCACACCAGAAACTACAACACAATCTACCACACCAGGCACATCACAAACTACCACACAAGAAACAACATCACAAACTACCACACCAGAAACTACAACACAAACTACCACACCAGAAATAACAACACAAACTACCACACCAGAAACTACAACACAATCTACCACACCAGGCACATCACAAACTACCACACAAGAAACAACATCACAAACTACCACACCAGAAACTACAACACAAACTACCACACCAGAAACTACAACACAATCTACCACACCAGAAACCACTTCACAATCTACCACACCAGAAACTACAACACAATCTACCACACCAGAAACAACTTCACAATCTACCACACCGGAAACAACATCACAATCTACCACACCAGAAACTACAACACAATCTACCACACCAGGCACATCACAAACTACCACACCAGAAACAACTTCACAATCTACCATGCCAGAAACTACAACACAAACTACCACACCAGAAATTACAACACAATCTACCAGACCAGAAACAACAACACAATCTATCACATCAGACACTACAACACAATCTACCACAACAGAAACCATAACAAAAACTACCACACCAGAAACAACAACACAATCTACCACACCAGAAACTACAACACAAACTACCACATCAGAAACCAGAACACAATCAACCCCGCCAGAAAAAACAACACAATCTACCACACCAGAAACGACAACAGAAACTACTACACCAGAAACAACAACGCAATCTACCACACCAGAAACCACTTCACAATCTACCACATCAGAAACTTCAACACAATCTACTACACCAGAAACCACTTCACAATCTACCACACCAGAAACTTCTACACAAACTACTACACCAGGAATAACAACCCCATCTACCACACCAGAAACTACAACACAAACTACCACACCAGGCACAACAACTCAATCAGCCACACCAGAAACAACATCACAAACTACCTCCCCAGAAACTACAGCACAATCTACCACACCAGGCTCAACCTCACAAACTACCACACCAGAAACTACAACACAATCTACCACACCAGGCACAACATCACAAACTACCACACCCGAACCTACAACACGATCTACCACACCAGGCTCAACCTCACAAACTACCACACCAGAAACTACAACACAGTCTACCACACCAGGCACAACATCACAAACTAACACACCCGAAACTACAATACGCTCTACCACACCAGGCTCAACCTCACAAACTAGCACACCACAAACTACAACACAAACTACCACACCAGGCACAACAACTCAATCAACCACACCAGAAACAACATCACAAACTACCTCCCCAGAAACTACAGTACAATCTACCACACCAGGCTCAACCTCACAAACTACCACACCAGAAACTACAACACAATCTACCACACCAGGCACATCACAAACTACCACACAAGAAACAACATCACAAACTACCACACCAGAAACTACAACACAATCTACCACACCAGAAACAACTTCACAATCTACCATGCCAGAAACTACAACACAAACTACCACACCAGAAACAACACAAACTACCTCTCCAGAAACTACAACACAAACTACCACACCAGAAACAACAGCTCAATCTACCACACCAGGTACAACATCACAAACTACCACACTAGAAACTACAACACAATCTACCACACCAGGCACAACATCACAAACTACCACACCAGAAACTGCAACACAAACTACCACACCAGGCAAAACATCACAAACCACCACACTAGGCTCAACATCACAAACTACCACACTAGAAACTACAACACAAACTACCACACCAGGCACAACATCACTAACTACCACACCAGAAACTACAACACAAACTACCACACCAGGCACAACATCACAAACTACCACACCGGAAACAACATCACAATCTACCACACCAGAAACTACAACACAATCTACCACACCAGAAACCACTTCACAATCTACCACGCCAGAAACAACATCACAAACTACTACACCAGAAACAACATCACAATCTACCACAGCAGAAACCATTTTACAATCTACCACTCCAGAAACTACAACACAAACTACCACACCAGAAATAACAACACAAACTACCACACCAGAAACTACAACACAATCTACCACACCAGGCACATCACAAACTACCACACAAGAAACAACATCACAAACTACCACACCAGAAACTACAACACAAACTACCACACCAGAAATAACAACACAAACTACCACACCAGAAACTACAACACAATCTACCACACCAGGCACATCACAAACTACCACACAAGAAACAACATCACAAACTACCACACCAGAAACTACAACACAAACTACCACACCAGAAACTACAACACAATCTACCACACCAGAAACCACTTCACAATCTACCACACCAGAAACTACAACACAATCTACCACACCAGAAACAACTTCACAATCTACCACACCGGAAACAACATCACAATCTACCACACCAGAAACTACAACACAATCTACCACACCAGGCACATCACAAACTACCACACCAGAAACAACTTCACAATCTACCATGCCAGAAACTACAACACAAACTACCACACCAGAAATTACAACACAATCTACCACACCAGAAACTACAACACAATCTACCACACCAGAAACCACTTCACAATCTACCACGCCAGAAACAACATCACAATCTACTACACCAGAAACAACATCACAATCTACCACAGCAGAAACCATTTTACAATCTACCACACCAGAAACTACAACAGAAACCTCCACACCAGAAATAACAACGCAGTCTACCACACCAGAAACAACATCACAAACTACCACACCTGAAACAACAACACAACCTACCATACGAGGAACAACAACACAATCTTCCACACCAGAAACAACAACACAATCTACCACACCAGGCACAACATCACAAACTGCCACACCGGAAACAACAACACAATCTACTGCGCCAGGCACAACATCACAAACTACCACACCAGAATCAACAACACAATCTACCACACCAGAAACAACATCACAAACTACCACACCAGAAAGAACAACTCAATCTACCACACCAGAAACAACAACACAATCTACGACACCAGAAACAACAACACAATCTACCACACCAGAAGCAACATCACAAACTATCACACCAGAATCTAAAGCACAATCTACAACACCAGAAGCCACATCACAATCTACCACACCAGAAACAACATCACAAACTACTACACCAGAAACAACATCACAATCTACCACAGCAGAAACCATTTTACAATCTACCACACCAGAAACTACAACAGAAACCTCCACACCAGAAATAAAAACGCAGTCTACCACACCAGAAACAACATCACAAACTACCACACCTGAAACAACATCACAAACTACCACACCCGAAACAACATCACAATCTACCACAACAGAAACCACTTCAAAACCTTCTAAACTAGAAACTGCAACACAAACTACCACACCAGAAATAACAACACAATCTACCACTCCAGAAACAACTTCACAATCTACCACACCAGAAACTACAACAGAAACTAACAAACCAGGCACGTCCACACAATTTACCACACCAGAAACAACTTCTCAATTTACCACACTCGGCACAACATCACAAACAACAACACCAGAAACAACAACACAAACTGCCCCACCAGAAACTACATCACAAACTACCACTCAAGAAACAATAACACAATCAACCACACCAAAAACAACTTCACAATCTACCACACCAGAAACTACAACACAGACTACCACACCAGAAAAAACTTTACAATCTTCCACACCAGAAACTACATCACAAACTACCACACCAGAAACAACATCACAATCTATCACACCAGAATCAACATCACAATCTACCACACCAGAATCCACTTCACAATCTATCACACCAGAAACTACAACACAAACTACCACACCAGGCACATCACAAACTATCACACAAGAAACAACAACACAAACTACCACACCAGAAACTACAAAAAAATCTACCACACCAGAAACAACATCACAAACTACCACACCTGAAACAACAACACAAATTAACACACCAGAAACAACATCACAATCTACCACACCAGAAACTACAACACAATCTACCACACCAAAAACAACATCACAAACTACCACTCCAGAAACTACAACACAGTCTACCACACCAAAAACAACATCACAATCTACCACTCCAGAAACTACAACACAGTCTACCACACCAAAAACAACATCACAATCTACCACTCCAGAAACTACAACACAGACTAACACACCAGAAACAACAACACAATCTACCACCCCAGGCACAACATCACAATCTACCACACCAGAAACTACAACACAATCTACCACACCAAAAACAACATCACAATCTACCACTCCAGAAACTACAACACAGTCTACCACACCAAAAACAACATCACAATCTACCACTCCAGAAACTACAACACAGACTAACACACCAGAAACAACAACACAATCTACCACCCCAGGCACAACATCACAATCTACCACACCAGAAACTACAACACAAGCTACCACATCAGAAATAACAACACAAACTAACACACCAGAAACTACAACACAATCTACCACACCAGAAACTACTACACAATCTACCACACCAGGCACAACATCACAAACTACCACACCAGAATCTACATCACAATCTACCACACCAGAAACAACATCACAAACTACCACACCAGCAACTACAATACAATCTACCACACCAGGCACAACATCACAAACTGCCACACCAGAAACAATATCACATTCTAACACACCAGAAACTACAACACAATCTACCACACCAGAAACAACAACACAGTCTACAACACCAGAAACAACAACACAATCTACCACTCCAGAAACAACAACACAATCTACCACATCAGAAACTACAACACAAACTACCACACCAGGCACAACAACACAATCTACCACACCAGAAACAACATCACAAACTACCACACCAGCAACTACAATACAATCTACCACACCAGAAACAATATCACAATCTACCACACCAGAAACAACAACACAATCTAACACACCAGAAACAACAACACAAACTACCACACCAGAAACAACAACACAATCTACCACACCAGAAACAACAACACAAACTACCACACCAGAAATAACAACACAATCTACCACACCAGAAACAACTTCACAAACTACCACACCGGAAACAACGACACGATCTACCACACCAGAAACTACAACACAAACTAACGCAGCAGAAACAACAAAACAATCTACCACACCAGAAACTACAACACAATCTCCCACACCAGAAACATCAACACCATCTACCACACAAGAAACGAACACAGAATCTACCACACCAGAAACAACAACACAATCTACCACACCAGAAACAACAACACAATCTACCACACAGGGCACAACATCGCATACTACCACACCAGAATCTACATTACAAACTACCACACCAGGCACAACACAAACTACGACAACAGAAACTACATCACTAACTACCACACCAGGCACAACAACACAATCTACCACACCAGAAACTACATCACAAACTACCACACCAGGCACAACAACACAAACTACCACAACAGATACTACATCACTAACTATCACACCAGGCACAACAACACAATCTACCACACCAGAGACTACATCACAAACTACCACACCAGGCACAACAACACAAACTACCACAACAGAAACTACATCACAAACTACCACACCAGGCACAACAACACAATCTACCACACCAGAAACTACATCACAATCTACCACACCAGAAACTACATCACAAACTACCACACCAGGCACAACAACACAAACTACCGCAACAGAAACTACATCACAAACTACCACACCAGGCACAACAACACAAACTACCACAACAGAAACTACATCACAAACTACCACACCAGGCACAACAACACAAACTACCACAACAGAAACTACATCACTAACTACCACACCAGAAACAACAACACAATCTACCACACCAGAAACTACAACACAAACTACCACACCAGGCACAACAACACAAACTACCACAACAGAAACTACATCACAAACTACCACACCAGGCACAACAACACAAACTACCACAACAGAAACTACATCACTAACTACCACACCAGGCACAACAACACAAACTACCACAACAGAAACTACATCAAAATCTACCACACCAGGCACAACAACACAATCTACCACACCAGAAACTACAACACAAACTACCACACCAGGCACAACAACACAATCTACCACACCAGAAACTACATCACAAACTACCACACCAGGCACAACAACACAAACTACCACAACAGAAACTACATCACAAACTACCACACCAGGCACAACAACACAAACTACCACAACAGAAACTACATCACTAACTACCACACCAGGCACAACAACACAATCTACCACACCAGAAACTACATCACAATCTACCACACCAGAAACTACATCACAAACTACCACACCAGGCACAACAACACAAACTACCACAACAGAAACTACATCACTAACTACCACACCAGGCACAACAACACAATCTACCACACCAGAAACTACATCACAAACTACCACACCAAAAACAACAACAGAATCTATCACACCAGAAACAACAACACGATCTACCACACCAGAAACAACAACACAATCTAAAACACCAGAAACAACAACAGAATCTACCACACCCGGCACAACAACACAACCTACCACAACAGAAACTACAACACAATCTTTCACACCAGGCTCAACAACGCAATCTACAACACCAGAAACAACAACACAAACTACCACACCAGAAACATCAACACAATCTACCACACCAGAAACTACCACAGAAACCACCACACCAGGAACAACAACACAATCTACAACACCAGAAACAACAACACAAACTACCACACCAGAAACATCAACACAGTCTACCACACCAGAAACTACCACAGAAACCACCACACCAGAAGCAACGACACAATCTACCACACCAGAAACTACAACACAAACTACCACACCAGAAACTACGACACAGACTACCACGCCAGGCACAACATCACAAACTACCGCACCAGAAACAACAACACAATCTACCACACCAGAAACATCAACACAATCTACCACACCAGAAAAAACAACTCAAACTACCACAATAGAAACAACATCACAATTTTCCACACCAGAAACAACTTCACAATCTACCACACCAGAAACTAAATCACAAACTCCCACACCAGGCACAACAACACAATCGACCACACCAGAAACTACAATACAAACCACCACAATAGAAACTACATCACAATCTACCACACCAGAAACTACATCACAAGCTACCACACCAGGCACAACAACACAACCTACCACACCAGAAACAACAACACAATCTACCACAACAGAAACAACAACACAATCTACCACACCAGAAACAACACAATCCACCACACCAGAAACACCAACACAATCTGCCACACCAGAAACAACACAATCTACCACACCACAATTAACAACCCAATCCACCACACCAGAAACAACAACACAAACTACCACACCAGAAACACCAACACAATCTACCACACCAGAAACAACAACACAATCTACCACACCAGAAACAACAACACAATCTACCACACCACAAATAACAACCCAATCCAGCACACCAGAAACTACATCACAAACTACCACACCAGGCGTAACACCACGATCTACCACACCAGAAACAACAACACAATCTACTACATCAGAAACTACAACACAAACTACCACACCAGAAACCACTTCACAATCTAGCACACCAGAAACAACAACAGAATCTACCACACCAGAAACATCAACACAATCTACCAACCCAGAAAAAACAACACAAACTACCACACCAGAAACAACTTCACAATCTACCACACCAGAAACTACAACACAAACTACCACAATAGAAACAACATCACAATCTTCCAAACCAGAAACAACTTCACAATCTACCACACCAGAAACTACATCACAATCTACCACACCAGAAACTACATCACAAGCTACCACACCAGGCACAACAACACAATCTACCACACCAGAAATTACAACACAATCTACCACACCAGAAACATTAACACAATCTACCAACCGACAAAAAACAACACAAACTACCACACCAGAATCTACAACACAATCCACCACACCAGAAACTACAACACAAACTACCACAATAGAAACTACATCACAAACTACCACACCAGGCACAACAACACAATCTTCCACACCAGAAACAACAACACAATCTACCACACCAGAAATAACAACACAATCTACCAAACCAGGCACATCATCACACACTAACACTCCAGAAACTACAATACAAACTACCACATCAGGCGTAACACCACAATCTACCACACCAGAAACAACAACACAATCTACTACATCAGAAACTACAACACAAACTACCACACCAGAAACAACAACAGAATCTACCACACCAGAACCTACAACACAATCTACTATACCAGGCTCAACAACAGAATCTACCACACCAGAAACTACAACACAATCTACCACACCAGGCTCAACAATACAATCTACCACACCAGAAACAATATCACAAACTACCACACCAGGGACAACAACACAAATTACCAAAACAGAAACAACATCACAATCTACCACACCTGAAAGAACAACCCAATCCACCACACCAGAAACTACAACACAAACTACCACACCAGAAACTACAACACAAACTAGCACAATAGAAACAACAACACAATCTACCACACCAGAAACATCAACACAATCTACCAACTCAGAAAAAACAACACAAACTACCACACCAGAAACAACTTCACAATCTACCACACCAGAAACTACAACACAAACTACCACACCAGAAACTACAACACAAACTAGCACAATAGAAACAACAACACAATCTACCACACCAGAAACATCAACACAATCTACCAACTCAGAAAAAACATCACAATCTTCCAAACCAGAAACAGCTTCACAATTTACCACACCAGAAACTACATCACAATCTACCACACCAGAAACTACATCACAAGCTACCACACCAGGCACAACAACACAAACTACCACAACAGAAACAACAACACAATCTACCACACCAGAAATTACAACACAATCTACCACACCAGAAACATTAACACAATCTACCAACCGACAAAAAACAACACAATCTACCACACCAGAAATTACAACTCAAACTACCACAATAGAAACAACATCACAATCTTCCACACCAGAAACAACTTCACAATCTACCACACCAGAAACTACAAGACAAACTACCACAATAGTAACTACATCACAAACTACCACACCAGGCACAACAACACAATCTTCCACACCAGAAACAACAACACAATCTACCAAACCAGGCACAACATCACAAACTAACACTCCAGAAACTACAATACAAACTACCACATCAGGCGTAACACCACAATCTACCACCCCAGAAACAACAACACAATCTACCACACCAGAAACTACAACACAAACTACCACAATAGAAACAACATCACAATCTTCCACACCAGAAACAACTTCACAATCTACCACACCAGAAACTACAAGACAAACTACCACAATAGTAACTACATCACAAACTACCACACCAGGCACAACAACACAATCTTCCACACCAGAAACAACAACACAATCTACCAAACCAGGCACAACATCACAAACTAACACTCCAGAAACTACAATACAAACTACCACATCAGGCGTAACACCACAATCTACCACCCCAGAAACAACAACACAATCTACTACATCAGAAACTACAACACAAACTACCACACCAGAAACAACAACAGAATCTACCACACCAGGCACATCACAAACTACCACACAAGAAACAACATCACAAACTACCACACCAGAAACTACAACACAATCTACCACACCAGAAACATCAACACAATCTACCAACTCAGAAAAAACATCACAATCTTCCAAACCAGAAACAACTTCACAATTTACCACACCAGAAACTACATCACAATCTACCACACCAGAAACTACATCACAAGCTACCACACCAGGCACAACAACACAAACTACCACAACAGAAACAACAACACAATCTACCACACCAGAAATTACAACACAATCTACCACACCAGAAACATTAACACAATCTACCAACCGACAAAAAACAACACAAACTACCACACCAGCATCTACAACACAATCTACCACACCAGAAACTACAACACAAACTACCACAATAGAAACAACATCACAATCTTCCACACCAGAAACAACTTCACAATCTACCACACCAGAAACTACAAGACAAACTACCACAATAGTAACTACATCACAAACTACCACACCAGGCACAACAACACAATCTTCCACACCAGAAACAACAACACAATCTACCACACCAGAAATAACAACACAATCTACCAAACCAGGCACAACATCACAAACTAACACTCCAGAAACTACAATACAAACTACCACATCAGGCGTAACACCACAATCTACCACCCCAGAAACAACAACACAATCTACTACATCAGAAACTACAACACAAACTACCACACCAGAAACAACAACAGAATCTACCACACCAGAAACTACAACACAATCTACCACATCAGGCACAACATCACAATCTACCACACCAGGCTCAATAACACAAACTACCACACCAGGAACTACAACACAAACTACCACACCAGGCTCAACAATACAATCTACCACACCAGAAACAATATCACAAACTACCACCCCAGGGACAACAACACAAATTACCAAAACAGAAACAACATCACAATCTACCACACCTGAAAGAACAACACAAACTACCACACCAGAAACTACAACACAATCTACCATACCAGGCACAACATCACAAACTAACATACCAGAAACTACGACACAATCTACAACACCAGAATCTAGAACACAATCTACCACACCCGTGGCCATATCACAAACTACCATACCAAGCACAACAACACAATCTACCACACCTGAAACTATAACACAATCTACCACACCAGACACAACAACACAATCTACCACACCAGAAGCAACAACACAATCTGCCACACCAGGCACAACAACACAATCTACCATACCAGAAATAACAACACAATCTACCACACCAGAAACAACATCACAATCTACCACACGAGAAATAACATCACAATCTACCACACCAGAAACAACAACACAATCTACCACACCAGAAACAACATCACAAACAATCATACTAGAAACAACATCACACACTACCACACCCAAAGTAATATCACAATCATCCTCACCAGAAACATTATCACCAACTACTACACCAGAAACAAGAACACAATCTATCGCACCAGTAATTACGTCAGAAATTACCACACCATTAACTCCAACACAAAGTAACCCTGCAGTAACATCGACTGTAGCTACCACATCGTCACTACCTATCACATCAGAAACAACATCACAACTTACCACACCAGAAACAGCATCACTATCTACCATACCAGAAACAACATCACTAACTATCAGTCCAGAAACATCAACTGTAACTACCACAGCAGAAACATCAGCTGTAACTAGTTCACCACAAATTACATCAGAATCTATGTCAATAGAAACGTCATCACTGACTACAACACCAAAAACTAGCACACAACAATCATCAACACTAACTATCACACCTGTAACATTAACTTTGTCTACTACTGTGCCAACTTCCATACTGGAAACAACTTCAGAAACGACCTCAACAGAAACATCAGCACTAACTACCACAACAGAATTATCGACTGCATCCACCACAGAAACATCGACACCAACTATAACAGCAGGAACATCGACTGTATCCACCACAGAAACATCGACACCAACTATAACAACAGGAACATCGACTGTATCCACCACAGAAACATCGACACCAACTATAACAACAGGAACATCGACTGTATCCACCACAGAAACATCGACACCAACTATAACAACAGGAACATCAGTGCTAACTACCACACCAGAAACATCGACACCAACTATAACAACAGGAACATTGATTGTATCCACCACAGAAACATTGACACCAACTATAACAACAAGAACATCGACTGTATCCACCACAGAAACATCGACACCAACTATAACAACAGGAACATCGGTGCTAACTACCACACCAGAAACATCGACACCAACTATAACAACAGGAACATCGACTGTATCCACCATAGAAACATCGACACCAACTATAACAACAGAAACATCGATTGTATCCACCACAGAAACATCGACACCAACTATAACAGCAGGAACATCGACTGTATCCACCACAGAAACATCGACACCAACTATAACAACAGGAACATCGACTGTATCCACCACAGAAACATCGACACCAACTATAACAGCAGGAACATTGACTGTATCCACCACAGAAACATCGACACCAACTATAACAACAGAATTATCGACTGTATCCACCACAGAAACATCGACACCAACTATAACAACAGGAACATCGGTGCTAACTACCACACCAGAAACATCGACACCAACTATAACAACAGGAACATCGACTGTATCCACCATAGAAACATCGACACCAACTATAACAGCAGGAACATCAACAGTAATGACCACAGTAAACACAACTATCCCAACTTTCTTACCAACCTCAACATCAACCCTGCCCACCACAACCCCAACTACTGCACCGACCACTAGAATCATCACAGCAGCTGCTACTTCCCCACCTGTCTGCAGTAAGTAACCTAAATATTGTTTTTGGTAGCCCACTGATTGTAGAATTACTGTTGTATCACCATTATAGGAATAATTGTCAATGACAACAGTCATTTCATTTAGATCTTGTGCTATCTGTAACTTAGTCAGTGGTTAGTACTCTAAGACTGAGCTTTGGAAGAATTCGTAAAAGTAAAGGTTGATTTCTTTCACGTCTGAATCCCAAACTGATACCTTTAATTTACTCTCAAATAAAAAAATTTGAACTTATAAGGAACGCCAAATGGCTCAAAGCTCTTTACAGCCGGCTAAATGCTTCTGTTTGAAAAATCACTATCCTGATGCAATAAATATGAGAACTCATCTGGATTTGACAACATCTGTAGAGACAGCAATGTCATATGACCAGATGCCTTTTTTTTTGTGATATTGATTTAGGTACAAATATCAGCCAAGATACTGGGTGTAAATGCCATGCTCTTTATTATTGGGATGATGCCCATGGATCACTTACTACCACCCGAGCTGATATTTTATCCAAAATGATGACACCTCCCAACAGTATAGTGTACAGAAACTCCAGTGCAGAGTTTTCAAACTCCGAGAATAGGACTTCAACCTGGAACTCTGTGATTCAGAAAAGGTGGCACTGCCAATAGAGCCAGCCACTACCTTATAAAATGGCACAGAATAAACACCTTTCCACTTAATGCACAGCCTCTGGCCATTAAGATGTTGATATTGAGAAGAAGTCCTATATGACTGTCCTTTACCCTAACGTACCTGTGTGAACCTGCTTTGGAGTAGATGTTATTTGAGAAGGGGCGCCACTGGCAATACCAGCATTCGCTGCCCAACCCTAAATCTTGAACTGAGTGACTTCCTAGGCTATTTGAGAGGGCAGTTAAGAGTTAACCTCATTGCTGTGGGTCTGGAGTCACATGTAGGCCAGACCAGGTAAGGATGTGAGATTTTCTTCCCTAAAAGCAACATCAGTTCTTTTAACAATTGATTGAATCTTTCATGGTCCCCATTATCGAGACTGGATTCAATTGCTTAGATTTATGTTTTACCAGTTACCTTGATGAAATTTGAGCCCACATTTCCAGTTTGTTAGCCTTGGCCTTCAGATTGTGGGCGGCATGGTGGCACAGTGGTTAGCACTGCTGCCTCATAGCACCAGAGACCTGGGCTCAATTCCCACCTTAGGCGACTGACTGTGTGGGGTTTGCACTTTCTCCCTGTGTCTGCGTGGGTTTCCTTCGGGTGCTCTGGTTTCCTCCCACAGTCCAAAAATGTGCAGGTTAGGTGAATTGGCCACACTAAATTGCCCGTAGTGTTAGGTGCAGGGGTGAATGGGTGTGGGTGGGGGCGGGTCGGTGTGGGCTGAAGGGCCTGTTTCCACAGTGTAAGTAATCTAATCTAATCTAATTAGTAGACCAGTGAAATTATCTCTACCTCAATTTTTCAGCCATTTTGTCTTGCCCAAAATCAACAGGTTAACATGTATAATTATATACCAAGTGCCAGCACTCACATCTGCCCAAATGGCCTGACATCTCAAGGCTTCCTTCCTCCAGTCCTGTCCATCAGTGCCCTCCTTGTGATTGCTCCCACAGGGTTGTAGATTGATGCCTCACATCTCTGGTATTCTGTCCTGTATGTCTATCAGTCTGCCCGTTTGTAGTTGTGGGGCAGTAAAATATTAATAAGGTCTTATCAGTGCGATCTTCCTGGGTTGGTGAGGTTTTGGACAGAAATTGCCAAACTGGAGAGAACCTTTATCAGGAGCTAGGCAAGTGAATGGAGAGGGGTTAGGAAACACTTCTTTATACTGGGTACAGTGTGAATATGAAACTTTCTGTCAAAGTAAGCAATAGGTGCTAACTGTTGGTAAGATGGTGGCATAGTGTAATGTCACTGGATTAGTTATCCATAGGCTTAATGCTGGGATCTGGCTGGATTTAAAATTCAGTTAACAAAAGTTGGAATTGGAAGCCTGGTGAACATGCAGGTTCATCAATTGCTGTACAAACCTGATTCTGGTTCACTCACGTTCTCTCAGAAGGAAATCTGCCATCCTTACCCAGTCTGGCCCATATGGGACTCCAGACCCACTGCAATATGGTTGACTCTGACCTGCCCTCTGAAATGGTCCTTGCAAAGTGCTCAGGTCAAACACAATTAGGGATGGATATTATCAAATAGCAACCATTATCAAAAAGCATACATTTTAAAAATCAAACAGTAATTTTAAGTTCAAATGATTAGATTTGTGCCATCCAAGTGTATGAAGGGATGTGGATTTTAGATAGTTGGGTTATGTTGAGGTAGGCGTAGCTATGATCTCATTCAATAGAGATACAGGCAAATGGGACAAATGGCCTCTTCCTGTTTCTGTGATCTGGTTTATGTCAGCTGAATGGAGGCCTCTGATCATAAATTTTCAGCCAGAATGTCACCTGTTCCTGAGAAAGATATCATAGGCTGTTTGGTCTCCGAATAATCAAAGTGAATACAATCATGAGTTTATATCCTCAATCCAGATTAATCCTTTCACTGTCACTCTGTACTGTACCAGGGGAGTTCTGGAATCTTGCAACTCAGAGGCAATGGTGCTGACAACTAAGCCATGGTGTTATAATATTCCAAATAGGAGCAACTTCCTATTTAATGCATAGTCTATTGTCATTAAGATGCTGCAATCAGTTTAGAGTCTCAGCTCTCCATTCTTTTAGAATAATGCAGATAGAGGCCATTTTGCCCATCAAGTCTACACTGATCCTCCGAGGAGAAAGTGAGGACTGCAGATGCTGGAGATCAGAGCTGAAAAATGTGTTGCTGGAAAAGCGCTTTTCCAGCACCACACTCTCGACTCAGATCTCCAGCATCTGCAGTCCTCACTTTCTCCTAGTTGATTTTAACCTGCTGCTAAACTGATCCTCCCACCCAGTCCCACTCCATCCTCATAATTTCACATTTACTCATGGCTAATCTACGTAACTTGAACATCCCTGGACACTACATGATAATTTAGAATGGCTAATCTGCCTAACTTGCACATCTTTGGACTGTGTGATGAAACTAAAGCACCCAGGGGGATTTCTCACAGACACGGGGAGAACTGCACACTCCACAGTTGCCCAAGGGAGGAATCAAACCCAGATCCCTGGCATTGGGAGGCAGCAGTGCTAACCACTGAGCCACAATGCCATCCCTTTGTAGGGGTGTGCCTGTTTTGGTTTGTGAGTTTATATCCTTACTCCAGGACTAAAGCTTAATCGAAAGTAATCTCTTGACCATTACTCCACACCGTGCTGGGGGGGATTTCTACATTGTCACATGGTGCTGTCCCCCAAGTGAGATGTTAAAGTGAGTGTTCCTCTAATTGATTGTGTCTACAATAATCAAGATGAGGAGGTGCTGGTGTTGGACTGGAGTGGACAAAGTTAAAAATCACCCAACTAGATACCTGACAAAGGAGCAGCGCTCTGAAAGCTAGTACTTCCAAATAAACCTGTTGGACTATAACCTGGTGTTGGGTGATTTTTAACTTTGTACAATAAACAAGCCAAACAGAAAGGTTTGTTGTCTCCCTGTGCCCTGGCCAATATTTCACCTTAAATTAACACCACTGAGAAAACGATCTATTGTTAATCCTGTACATAGAATCACAGAACTGTTACAGCATAGTGTAAGGAGGCCATTTGGCTCATTTTGTTGCACCAGTTCTGTGCTGTACACAAAACAGCTTCCATATTAAACCTGAATAGCTGATGTCACCAAGCAACCTGATTGTTTCCTCGGAGTGTGGTGAGGTGTTAAAGAATTGGAAGTCTTTCTTTTCAAGTTAGAAATTAATGAATGCTCATTGTTAAACGTTCATAATGCATTTCTCTTTCAGTTCCAATCCAGTTTGTGCGTATAAATCTAATTCGTGTGACAAGTCATGAAATTTCCATTTCCTGGAACACCAAGAATGTATTCACCCTGACTGTATATGAGGTCATTTTAACCAGTACAACCAGCGAAGAATTGAAATTTGCGACGAACAAAAAAAAAGCAGTATTCAGGGATCTGCTTCCTGATGTTAACTATAACGTTTTGGTCTTGGTAAACTCTTGCAGCCAACAACAGTCAATACAAAGAAGAATCCGGACACGTAAGTCTTCAATGTTAAGGCTTAAGTAACAATGTACTGTACGATTCCATTCCCTGGACTATTGCTGAATTATCCCTGCCAAACCTCAGGGACTGCGTAAAGGGTCAGACTTGGCTCACACAGATTACGTCAGCCTTTCATGGTGTTTTTCTGCTTTACTAATGCCAGAGTAACCTGGGCTTCTCTGAGCTTTCCTCCTTTTCAGTCTGTGAGGCTCCAAATAAAGATTCTAGATGTACTTACATAGAAATTAGGAACAGGAATAGGCCATCTGATAATATCATTGCAGATCTGGTGATGGCCGTAAATCCACATTCTTGCCTATTCCCTATACCATTCACTCCCTTCTCAGTCAAGAACCTTTCTATTATTTTTCCTTAAAAATATTTAATGTCCCTGTCTCCACTGGTCTCTGGGGAAGAGAATATCGGAAACTCTCAGCAATCTGAGAGAAAAGACCCTTTGCATAAGGGCATAATAAATAGGGGCATGGGAAGGTCATTCAGGCCCTTGAGCCTGTCCTGCCATTCAATTGGATTGTGACTGATTTGACACTCTGAATGGCCATTCTCTTGATCTTTCCCCATAGTCCTTGACTCCAGTGAGCAGTGTCCTAATCTGTTTAATCTTTATTGTTAGACAGTCCCTCCAGACCAGGAATCATCCCAGTGATCAACTGAACTGCATTCAATGAAATGATATCATTCTTTAAATGAGGGGACCAAAACTGCACACAGTACTTCAGATGTGATCTCCCCCCCGGCACCTTGCACAGTTGCATTAAGGCTTCCCTACTCTTACATCCCAACTTCCTTGACATAAGGCTCAACATTTCATTAGCCTTCCTGATTACCTGCTATACCTGGGTGCTAGCGTTCTGTGTTTCATGGACAAATCTCTCCAAATCCCTTTGTGGGTACAGTTTTCTCTATTTAAATAATATCCTGTTCTTTTGTTCGTCCTTCCAAATGAACAACTTCGCATTTTCCCACATTATACTCTACTAGCTTTTCACCCATTTACTTAACCTGTCAACATCTCTCTGTAAACTGTTTGTATCTCTGTCACAACACATCTTTCTACCTATTTTTCTGACTTTCTGCAAATTTAGTGACAGTACATTCACCTCCTTCCTCCAAGTTATTAATAAACATTGTAAATAGTTGTGGTCCCAGCAGTGATTCCTGTGGAACCCCAGTGGTCACAATTTGCCAATCTGTAAAAGAGACCATTATTGCCACTCACTCTTTTCAGCCCATGAGCTAATTCTCTTACAGCCTTGATCTACTGTTACCAGCTTTGGAAGATTTGAGCTATGGAGAGATGCTGCATTGACTGGGGCTATTTTCCCTGGCGCATCACAGGCTGATGGGATGTCCTTGTAGAGGTTTATAAAATCATGAGGGACATGGATAGGGTAAATGGACAAGATCTTTTCCCTGAGCTGGGGAAGTCTAGAACTAGAGGGCATACTTTTAAGGTGAGAGGAGAAAGATTTAAAAGGGACCTGAGGGGCAACTTTTTCACACAGAGGATGTGTGGCGGAGGCTGGTACAATAACAGTATTTAAAAGGCATATGAATTGGAAGGGTTTAAAGGGATATGGGCCAAATGTTGGAAAATGGGACTAGATTAATTGAGGATACCTGGTCAACATGGATGAGTTGTGTCTGTTTCCATGTTATACAACTCTAGGACTCAATGACTCTTCTGGAAATTAGTCTTCATGGCACTATTTCTTAATCTGACATTCCTGCATAGGTTTTCAAGGCTGAGGTAGTTCTGCATAAAACTCAAAACTCTCTTCCATATACAGTTTTCAAATTGCCGGATGTCATGTTTCGTGGTCTCCAACCTCTTAAAGTCCCTCTTCCCGGCTTCTCTGTTTTTCAAAATTGCTGATAATCTGTACCAGGAAGCTCGATCCTTCTTCATCTGTCACTTCTAAAAAGAACCTGTCACTTTCATTCAGACTTTGTATGCGTGCATGTCTCCAGAATGGTTCAGGCCATTTGCTGTCTGTTGGGACGATGTGACATCCTGTCATCTTTGATAAACAAATGACATTGAGTTTTCCATTGTTAACACGGTGGCACAGTGGTTAGCACTGCTGTCTCACAGCGCCAGAGACCTGGGTTTAATTCCTGCCTCGGGCAACTGTCTGTGTGGAGTTTGCACATTCTCCCTGTGTCTGCGTGGGTTTCCTCCGGGTGTCCCGGTTTCCTCCCACAGTCCAAAGATGTGCAGGTTAGGTGAATTGACCATGCTAAATTGCCCATAGTATTAGGTGAAGGGGTAAATGTAGGGGAATGGGTCAGGGTGGGTTGCTCTTTGGAGGGTCAGTGTGGACTTGTTGGGCCAAAGGGCCTGTTTCCACACTAAGTAATCTAATCTAAAAAAAAATGAGAGTAGGCCATTCTGCCTCTTGAGCCATTCAACAGAACTCTGGCTGATTTAACATTCTTCACGTCCACTTTCCTGCATTTTCCCCAATACCCACAATTCCCCTGCTGATCAAGAATCTATCTATCTCAGTCTTGAATATATACAAGGACTCTGCCCCCACAGCTCTCTGTGGCAAAGAGTTGCCAGAGTATCACAATCCTCTGAAAGAAGAAATTCCTCCTCATCTTAGATTTAAATTTAAAAAGCATAGAACACCAGATTATAGTCCAACAGGTTTATTTGGAAGCACTAGCTTTAGGAGGCTGCTCCTTCAGCAGGTAGCTAGTGGGGCTGGATCATAGGACACAGAATTTATAGTGAAAGGTCAATGTGTCATACAATTGATGCGATATATTAAACATCAATACGTTGCATCAGTTGTACGATACTTCCAAATAAACCTGTTGGACTATAACCTGGTGTCGTGTGATTTTTAACTTTGTCCACCTCAGTCCAATGCTGGCACCTTCACATCATTGTTTTAAAAATTGGCACCCTTTTTTCTGAGACTATATCCTCTGGTCCTAGACTTTCCCATAAAGGGAAACATCTTCTCAGCAGTTACCCTGTCAAGCTCCTTGATAACACCACATGTCTCAGTGAGATCACCTCCCATTCTTCTCAGTTCCAACGAGTTGCAACCTGTTTATCTTATGCTTGTAAGACAATCCCTCCATGTCATTGATCATTCTAGTGAACTTTCTCTGAACTGCTTCCAATGAAATGATATATTTCCTTAAATAAAGGGACAAAAACTGCTGATAGTTCTCCAGATTTAGCCTCATCAGCACCTTGTACAACTGTAATAAGCCTTCACCACATCTGAGATAAAACAATGTACAGCATTTGCACTGGACAATGATTTCCATTTCCCTGTTGTTCAACAGAAAGGCAGAATGAACTTAGCAATCAGATCAAGATTAATGACCCATCTTGAATTCTAGCCCTTACCTGACCTGAATGTGAATTCTATCACGGAGAAGATGGATGGATTTTCCTTCCAACCTCCCACCCAGCCACAATGCATTCTGGAAGTATGACTGCAAGTGGAGACATCAGCCTTCCATTCCCAGCGGTAACAATGGTGGGCAGGTCTATATCTATATCAGCTGCCCTGGGCTAGGATCCCGACTCTGTGAAAGTGGCAGGTCACCATCTTAGCAGCCAGAGGCTGCCTTCTGACTCAATGGCACCTCCCACTGTTGGAAAATAATATGTGGTAGCTGGTCTCTTTACCAATCATCACAAAGACGGAATACACAATCTCCTCAGCAAAACAGTCATAGAGTCATAGAGATGTACAGCATGGAAACAGACCCTTTGGTCCAACTCTTCCATGCCGACCAGATATCCCAACCTAATTTAGTGCCACTTGCCAGCATCTGGCCCATATCCTTCCAAACCCTTTCTATTCATATACCCATCCAAATGCCTTTTAAATGTTGCAATTGTACCAATCTCCATCACTTCCTCTGGCAGCTCATTTTATATACGTATCACTCTCTGCATGAAAAAAATGCCCCTTAGGTCCCTTTTATATCTTTCCCCTCTCACCCTAAACCTATGCCCTCTAGTTCTGGACTCCCCCACCCCAGGGAAAAGACTGTCTATTTATCCTATCCATGCCCCTCATGACTTCTTCGCAACACACATAGCGTAGCATGTCTGTTCTTAAATGTGAAAGTCTTAAGTACTCAGAGAAAGCACAAAAGCAGAAATGGCTGGAAAAGCTCAGCAGGTCTGGCAGCGTCTGTGGAGAGAAATCAGGGGTAGTATTTCGAGTCCGGTGACACTTCTTGAGGAGTTCTGAGATCTGAAGCATTAACTCTGATTTCTCTCCACAGATGCTGCCAGACCTGCTGAGCTTTTCCAGCAATGTCTATTCTTGTTTTTGTTTCTGATTTCCAGCATCTGCAGCTCTTTCGGTTTTTGTCTCAGACAAGGTAAACTTTTTCCTCATGTCTTGGGTGCTTCTCTAAAAAATGAGGGAAATCCTGATCTGACAAGGCTTCAGGAGAGCTTACGACATTTCAAGGTTACAAAAACTGGTCTATAACGGAGTTTCCATTGAAAGAGCTATACTTACTGAATAAAACCCCAAAGCCTTGCACCCATACACTCCATTCATCATTTCATAGTTCTTGTACTCGGAGGCAATTATCTTGATCTAGTTGTCCGCACCACTGTTTGCTCATAAGGTCAATAGGAATATTGTTTGATATATACACTTCGGATCAGATTAGATTCCCAACAGTGTGGAAACAGGCCCTTCAGCCCAACAAGTCCAAACGGACCTGCCGAAGAGCAACCCATCCCCCTACATTTACCTCTGACTAATGCACCTAACACTACGGGCAATTGAGCATGGCCAAATCCCCTAACCCGCACAGTTTTGGTTTGCGGGAGGAAACCCACACAGACAGTTGCCCGAGGTGGGAATTGAACCTGGGTCCCTAGCACTGTGAGGCAGCAGTGCTAACCACTGAGCCACTGTGCCGCCCAAAACTTTGGGTTTTGTGAACTTTTAATACTGTCTTTTTTGCTATCCGAAGGTGCTAAAGTGCTGCAAGCAAGGACAAGAATTAGAAACAGGACTTTTGTACCACAACTTCGAGACAGAACAAGTCAGATATACAAGGAATTTGTAAAGAATTTCATTCAAGATGTAAGTTTTTTTTCTTGTTAGCTCTTTTATGTTGAAATAATGATTAATTAACAAAAAAATGATATATAGTATGCATTTGATTTTGTGGAAGTGACAGATTGGACAGTATAGTGGCTCAGTGGTTAGCACTGCTGCTGCTCCACAGTGCCAGAGACCAGAGTTGATTGCAGCCTCAAGCAAGTGTCTGTGTGGAGTTTGCGCATTCTTCCTGTGACTGCATGGATTTCATCTGGGTGCTCTAGTTTCCTCCCACAGTGCAAAGGCGTGCAGATTCAGGGGATTGACCATGCTCAATAGTCCATAGTGTCCAAAGATATGCAGGCTTGGTGGATTAACCATGAGAAATGCAGGGTAATAGGGATGAGGTAGAGGGTAGGTCTAGGTGGGATGTCTTTTGGAAGGTTGGTGGTTACTTTATGGGTTGAATAGTCTGCTTCCACACTGTAGGGATTCAATGATTGACAATTGTTCTTTCTTATTATGGAAACTGAGGACTGAGGCCAAATATCGCATATATGACGAAGGTGGGTCAAGCGGCAGTTTCTTCGAAAGCAATGGAAGGACAATTAATGGTGTAATAGCAGAATAAAGTCTAAATGCAGATTTTAATCATGGACTATGTTTCATTTGCTTCAGTTGCTTCGCAGAGTAACCCAGAGATTCTTATCCTTGTACAATCGCAATCTCCTGAGAATTGTCATACTTCGTCTTACACCAGGGAGTGTGGATGTGAACTTTGATATTGTACTGTCATTAGATGAAAATGTTACTTTGAATGAAACCAGAGAAGAATTTGCTAATTCCTTAAACAGGAGTACAGAGTTTGACATAGATATTGCAAACACTAATATAGCAGGTAAGATATTTGACAATAAATCTTGCTAATATGTCAATTATAGTAAAGTTTTTACCAGATGATATAACATAACATACCCTCCATTTCTTACCCTTTTTTCCACCCATTTTTCTGATAACCGCATTATTAGCTTCTTTGACACCATTTATTAATGCCTTGCATTCTGGAGTTTTCCCTCAAATTCTCCCAGCTCACCCCATCTGCCTTGTTTAAACATTTTAACCTCATTAATAAAACCCAATTCTGGTGATTGTCTTTCTTAACATCTGGCACTTTGGCTCTGTATCTATTTTATTTGATAACTTCTCTGTGAAGATCTCTCAGGATGGATGGAGAGCGAAAGGCTCTGTGTCTTAATGCACGTCACACTAGACATTAAACAAATGGACTCTGAGTGCAAATAGAAATGAGTAAGTATAGGACTGCAGCTATTACACGGGTAGGGCTCCAGGATGATATGGATTAGTACATGATTACTGAAGAGTACAAAACATTTAGGAATGGCAAGAAGCTAAGAAAAGGTGGAAGATTGGCTCTCTTCATTAGGTGTGTGTGGTATTAAGACAATAAAGAGGGATGGTCAAAGTTCAGGAAAGCAGGATACTCACCATATTGGCTAAAGGTGTTGCAAATGCTTCAGCCCTGTTTTTTGCACTGTCCTTCTGGTCTTCCCGAATATTGAAGAAGGGACTGTTTCCTCTAACTCATTGTTTAATTGGTCAATCACCATTCATGATTCGATGAGACCAGACTGCATGAGCTAGACAGAGTAACCTACTCTTGTCATTGTATCATCAGGAAACTATCAACAGCAGGGGAGAGAGAGAGAGAGAGAGAGAGAGAGAGCGGTGGGCAGAATGTCAAGTGCTGGATTAGTGGTGCTGGAAGAGCACAGCAGTTCAGGCAGCATCCAACGAGCAGCGAAATCAACGTTTCGGGCAAAAGCCCTTCATCAGGTTCAGCACCACTAATCCAGTATTTGGTTTTCAGCATCTGCAGTCATTGTTTTTACCTAGAATGTCAAGTGCACCAAAGTGAACAATCAGCATAACATGCTTGCTCTTGCATCATGGTTATGGAAAAAAAACAGTGTTACCAGAAATGGTCTTTATTTAATTGTATTAAGTCTTTTAAATTATCTTTATTGATTGTCTAACATGTATTTTCCCGTTTCATTGTAGAGAGGGACAGCTGCCAACCTGAGATCAATGATTGTTCTGGTAATGGGACTTGTATAAGACAGAACTCAACTTACACTTGTCAGTGCAATGCTGGATTCAATGATACAAGCCCCGATACACCAGGAAGGATCTGTGAAGGTAAGATATTGCCTGAATTTGACATGACTTGAAACCATTGGATTAAAGTAAATTTTGCTATTGGTGATTGTTTTGATCAATTTTTATTTGTCCCGTTGTCCTTATGAGGGTGTTTGTGATCTCCACAAAAGAAAAACTTATGACAGTGGAAGAAGAAGGCCAGTCTCCCATCACCAAGTCACCCTTTATTTACATGTGCACTGTACATAGGGCTGTGACCAGCCAGCTTAGAGCCAGTCCCTAGAATGAGAACACTTTCTGAATCTCCTGTTTACATCTGTCAGCCAGGGCTCCCTGACTGACCAAGGTTAACAACCCCAGACAAGGATTTCATAATCAATGAGAACCACTTGGTTATGGTTCCAATCACTACACAGCGGGTGCCTAAAATAAAAACAGAAAGTCCTGGAAATCCTCTGCTGGTCAGGCAGCATCAGTGAAGGCAGAGACTGAATTAACATTTTGAAGTAAATTAAATTAAATTAACAACTTGAATATGATTGTTATCCACAACATGACTTGAAATTATTTGCATTAAAGTAATTTTTGCTCCTATTAATGGTTTTGGTCTGTTTCTCGTTTCAGACATTGACGAGTGTCAGACGGGGAACAACACATGCTCTGCATTAGCCACCTGTACAAACACTCCAGGGAATTTCACGTGCAGCTGTTTAGCGGGAACGACGGACACCAATCCGGCAAATCCAGGAACACAGTGTGCAGGTACAGTTTTAACCAGGAGTGGTGAGATAGGAAAGAACATGAAAATGAAGCAGAATGAGTCATTGTGACATAAATATGCAAGTCCTAAACATTTTTAACATTGCAATCATCCTGATTGTTACTTTAAAACTCCTTTACCCATTTAAAATTAATTACTTGGTTAAATTCTTAGAGGAACATTTTGAGGAATTTTGTAAATTCATGAAATTTTCCAGGGTTTGTAAGAGGCAAATCAGCCTACAATTATGCTGCTGATTATTTGAAAGCTTTCTATGTTTAGTCCCATTGGATTGCCCTTTCCCCAGACCTAGATTCTTCTTAAAAATTATATACCCTGTATGTGTTTTCCATTTGAGAAAAGGAAACAGCGGGTTGTGATTGTCCCTGGTGAGGCCAGCATTTATTGCTTCTTCTAAGGGACGGCTGGAAAATTGGAAGCCTTCAGAAAAGAGATAATGAGAATCCAGAGAAAGTATATTCCTGTTCGGGTGAAAGGAAAGGCTGGTAGGTAAAGGGAATGCTGGATGACTAAAGAAATTGAGAGTTTGGTTAAGAAAAAGAAGGCAGTATATGTCAGGTATAGACAAGATACATCAAATGAATTCTTAGAAGAGTATAAAGGCAGTAGGAGTATACTTCAGAGGGAAATCAGGAGGGCAAAAAGAGGACATGAGATAGCTTTGGCAAATAGAACTAAGGAGAATCCAAAGGTTTTTACAAATACATTAAGGACAAAAGGGTAACTAGGGACAGAATAGGGCCCCTCAAAGATCAGCAAGGTGGCCTTGCTCAATACTCTAAGAGCCGTCTCTTAGAAGGTAGTACACAGAGAGGGGGGGAGAGAGAGAGAGACAAACAGTGAGACGGACAGACAGGCTGCTGCCCTCCAGGGCTGAGTGACCAAAATAAAATAAACGATCATGAACACAGAAATTGTTGGAAATACTCATCAGGTCAAGCAGTATTGTGGAGGTGATGGCTTAGAGGTATTATCACTGGAGCAATAACGTGGGAAACTCAGCTAATGTTCTGGGGACCTGGGTTTAAATCCCACCCAGGACAGATGGAAGAATTTGAATTCAATTTAAAAAAATCTAATGATGACCATAAAACCAGTGTTGATTATCAGGAAAAACCCATCTGGTTCACTAATGTCCTTCAGGGAAGGAAATCTACCACCTGCTCTGTCCAATATGTGACTCCAGGCCCACAACAACATGGCTACTTCTTCACAGCCCTCTGGGCAATTAAGGATTGGCAGGAAATACTGGCCTAGCCAGCGACACCCTCGTCCCATGAGTGAATAAAAAAAAACCTGCATATCTGATAAACAGGAAAACAGAGCTTGCTGGAGAAGCTGAGAAACTCGGGCAGCATCTGCAGAGAAAGGAAAGAGGTTGCATTTCAAATCTAGTGACCTTCTGTTGACAGGTGAATGACTGTTCAGGTCATTCAGTATTGGAACTTGTCTCAGACAAAGTGCAACTTGCACTTGTCAGTGCAATGCTGAGTTCTGAATAACAAAACCCAAAATATAAGGCAGGGTCTACAAAGATATGATATAAAAACCATTCTGGTTAAAGTTACTTTTGCCCAGCTGAATGTTTTGATGTGTTTCTTGTTTCAGATATTGATGAGTGTCAGACTGGAAACAACACATGCTCTGATTTAGCTGTCTGCAGGAACACTCCAGGGAATTTCACTTGTAGCTGCTTCCAGGGAATTATCGATAGCAATCCAGCAAACCCAGGAACACAGTGCAGAGGTAACGATCAGAACGACCTGAACCAGAATGGTGGGACAGCAGAAAGAGTTAAAATGGACAGAATTTCTGACGGCATCATGATAGAATGGGTGGGTAAATGTTTAGATTCCCGATTGAGGCCAATTCTACACTTGAGGCGTTTTGACTCCATTTTGGACGTTCAGGAAATTGCAGCAGCTTTGGCCAGTCTCAGTTGTGTGGAACCTGCAGTGCAGGTGGTAGAAGTGAGTGATGGTGATCTTTGGAGTATAGGGGGAGTACCTTGTTTAAATTAGGAGGACTCTAAAAGTGTGCTGGTTCAGCCCAATCCCATCTGTAGCCACAGTTTGAGATGTGGGCTGTGTGGAAGTCCTGACTGTGTGGAAGTCCTGACTGTGTGGAAGTCCTGACTGTGTGGAAGTCCTGAAATAGAAAATGCCAATTGACTGCAGGTGACTTCATTTTAATACCTCCACCGCATCTCCTCCACTTCCTGCTCCTCCGCCCTTGAGCCCCACCCCTCCAATTGCCACCAGGACAGAACCCCACTGGTCCTCACCTACCACCCCAACAACCTCCAGGTACATCGTATCATCCTTCGTCATTTCCGCCACCTCCAAACAGACCTCACCACCAGGGATATATTTCCCACTCCTCCCCTATCAGCATTCCGGAAAGACCACTCCCTCCGTGACTCCCTCGTCAGGTCCACACCCACCACCAACCCAACCTCCACTCCCGGCACCTTCCCCTGCAACCGCAAGAAATGCAAAACTTGCACCCACACCTCCCCCCTCACTTCCCTCCAAGGCCCCAAGGGATCCTTCCATATCCATCACAAATTCACCTGCACCTCCACACACATCATTTACTACATCCGCTGCACCCAATGTGGCCTCCTCTACATTGGGGAGACAGGCCGCCTATTTGCGGAACGTTTCAGAGAACACCTCTGGGACACTTGCACCAACCAACCCAACTGCCCTGTGGCTGAACAGTTTAACTCCCCCTCCCACTCTGCCAAGGACATGCAGGTCCTTGGCCTCCTCCATCACCAGACCATGGCAACAAGACACCTGGAGGAAGAGCGCCTTATCTTCCGCCTAAGAACCCTACAACCACACGGGATGAATGCAGATTTCTCCAGCTTCCTCATTTCCCCTCCCCCCCACCTTATATCAGTCCCAACCCTCGGACTCAACACCACCTTCTTGACCTGCAATCTTCTTCCCGACCTCTCCGCCCCCACCCCCTCTCCGGTCTATCACCTGCACCTTAACCTCCTTCCACCTGTTGCATTCCCAATGCCCCTCCCCCAAGTCCCTCCTCCCTACCTTTTATCTTAGCCTGCTTGGCACACCTTCCTCATTCCTGAAGAAGGACTTATGTCTGAAACGTCGATTCTCCTGTTCCTTGGATGCTACCTGACCTGCTGTGCTTTTCCAGCAACAAATCTTTCAGCTCTGATCTCCAGCATCTGCAGTCCTCACTTTCTCCTAGTTCATTTTAATGCTTGCCCAGTGTGTCACAGGAAAGCTCTTTAAAGTATTTCAGCTTTCCTCCTTAATTTTCTTTCCCCTCTCAGGAGTTGGCCATGTCCTGCACTCTCTGAGCTTGAGACATAATTATGTCTGATGACTGCCATCCTTATCATTGAACTGTTAACCTAGAGACCCAGGAAATGTTCTGGTACCCGGGTTCGAATCCTGCGTCGGCAGATGGTGGAATTTGAATTCAATAAAAATCTAAATTAAGAGTCTAATGATGACCATCAATTCATTATTGTTTTTGTCAGAAAGAAAACTCATCTCGTTCACTAATGTCCTTTAGTTACTGAAACAGATGTTCTTACCTAGTTTGGCCTACATGTGACACCTGACACACAGCAACGTGATTGCCTCTTAACTGACCTCTGGGCAATTAAGGATGAGCAATAAATGCTCAGTGATCTCCCAATCCTGTGAGTGAGTAAAGCAAAGTCACTGGAGGGTTACAGTGCCAAGTGGAAGATACATCCATCAGCAGTTTACAAGTGTAGAGTGTCCAGGCTTGTATTGTTGAAGTTATAGCAGAGAGACTCCCTTAAAAGATTTGTCCTATTTAGTCCACTGAAGTTAGCTAATAGTTCCTCTTTTGTTGTTTAGTTTGGACATCAAAGAAGTGCACTTTATAATACACTAAGATGAGATACTGCTGTACCTGGCAATCCATGATAAAAATTGCAATCAAAACAGGAAGTGGTAGAGAAGATCTGCCTATCTGAGCCTTTGATATTTCCAGACCTGCTGAGTTTCTCCAACGTTATCAGTTTTATCTGCAAATCTCCAAGTTCCATCTTAAGAATGATGTGAACTCACTAGAGGGAGTGCTGAAAAACGTTATGAGGATGATTCCATTGTGAAGATAGATTGGAGACAGTGGGACTGTTTTTTGTTTGGGGAGAAGATAGCTAAATTTGACTGAAGTTTTTAGGAGAGACCTGGGCAGAGTATACAGTGAAAAATCATTCTTTGTCACAAAAAAAGATCAAAAATGAGAGAGCAGAGACATAAAATAAGTTCCAAAAGTAGCAAACGTGATGTGAGAAGAAATGGTTTCACTAAAGTATTGTCAAGGTAGGTTCAATCAAGGCATCCGAAAGGTTATGAGATGATTTTTCATTTAGAAATAATCTGCGAGGTTATGTGGAAAGAGTGGGAGAAATGCACTAATGCTGGTGCTTACTTGGAGGGCTAGTATAGATGTAATGGGCTTAATAGCCTCTTTCAGTATCATTACAGTTCTGTGACTCTGGAATAATGAATCACTGTCACAGGAGAAAGAACATCTCATTTAGAAGTGTTTATCTTCCAATGATGCCTGACTATTGAAGGAAATACTTTGTTTAAATCGGCTAAAACATTATTTCTATCTCCATACAGATCCCAATATCTGTTTCCTCAACAGTGGAGATATTTGTACTTTGTCAGACTGCATGGTGTCTAAAGTCAGCAATTGCAATAGTAAGTGGGTTTTATTTTCTCTGGCCTTTCATGATGATGCCATTCAGATGTTTTCTTAATCACATTTTAATTGTCTCTACAAATGTTTTCTTTTCTTTAAGTGGTTTACTTAGAATATTGCACAACCACTTCAGTGACAATATAAAACATTGGGAATATAACTCACCAACTGCCACACATTTACAGTACCATTACAGACTAGTTGTTTTATATGTTTCTAATCAATCTTTTCAGTGATGCTATTGCACACTGCTGGAGCAGGCAGGACTGGAACTTGGCTCTCTCTGTCTAGTGGTAGGAACACTACCACCGAGCCACATGAGTGCTGGCTGGCGGTTAGCATGGATTACCATTAATGAGTACTCTGAAACATGACTCTGGTGATTTGACTTCTTCAAAGGTTTCCAATTTAGCAATTTAGTTCACATTGCCAATACACCATCATTACCTCTTCATCTCTAAAGCATTTCACTGTGGCATGGTGGCTCAATGGTTAGGGCTGCTGCTTCACAGCACCAGGGTCTCAGGTTCGATTCTAGCCTTGGGTGACTGTCTGTGTGGAGTTTTCCACATTGTGTCTGTGGGGGTTTCCTCCCACAGATGGGCAGGCTAGGTGAATTGGCCATGATTAATTGCCCACAGTGTTAGGTACATTAGTCAGAGGGAAATGGGTCTGGGTGGGTTGCTCTTCGGTGGGTCAGTGTGGACTTGTTTGTCCGAAGGGCCTGTTTCCACACTATAGGTAATCTAATCTTTAAAAAAAATAACTTATCAGTTGTAGAACCCCAGAAAGTAACCCAAGTAAACATGGCAACTGGCACATACTGGTCTGACTCAGTGAGAAGTCCTCAAAATGAAGGTCCAGTACATTAATATCATGTTTGACTGCTTTTTCCCTCTGGAATAAATATTCCCCAGTCTGTATCGATTAGCCCTTTCTTCCACTGAAATTTAAGCAAAGAGATGATAAGACACGCTTTAAATGAAGACCTGGCATGATTTTATGGCAGTGTTATCCCCTTGTGTACTGGAATTTTTTTTCTAGAATGGGAAGAAGTTATTCGTACACAGAGTTACTCATATTTTGTGAATCTGGAGGGACATGTTCTGGTGTTTGAATGCAGTTCAATGTACTTTTCAGCAAAACAGCTAATGGGTTTGCTCTGTTTGTTCAGACAAAATTGCGTTCAGAATGCAGGTGATATTGCGATCGAGAGTATTCTCCAATGACCTGAAAAATCCTGCGAGTGAAGCCTACAGGAACCTATCTGACAGTTTTATAAACACAGTGAGTTCAATTATTCTTGTGCTTGCTTTATCTCTCTTTTGTAAAATGTGATCTCCACTGTTAGGGTCAGTGAGTCTGCTTTCTCAGTTTTAAACATGCACTGGCATTCCGTGTGGATTGCATTTACTCTGACTGGTAGGATTTGGTTGGAAAAATAGATGGATGGACAGATAGAAGAATGGGGCTCTGGATGGATGAATTGGTGGACATGGGTGTGACTGGATAAATGGGGGAAATGGTAGCTAAATGGATAAGAAGGTGGGTGAGTAATGGCATGAATGGAAGGTTCTAGTGTGCCTTAATCATAAATAAATAACATTTGTACTTTGTTTTTAGGTTGTGCCAAGAACTCAGACCAATCTCGATGATCGTAGTTTTAACATCTTCATCGTTGGCTTCCAAAGTGGAAGTGTAGTGGTAAATTTCCTGGCTGTGTTGAATGACACCTCAACGGTTAACAGAAGCAGCTTGCTCACTGCTGTTGGTGCTGCAGTTAAAGCACTGGATAGTAATAGTTCAGTCACCATAACGGGTAAGTATTGTGCAGAATATTCTTCAAATATCTATCTGTCTATCTTGACTTCACTTTGAAGCTGATGAGCCTTGACTTGCACGTGACTTAATCCCAGGGACACACAGCCAGCTCTTCCATCTGGACAGGATCGAGCTCATGGCTCTTAACTTCTCAGTGGTAACTCACTTTGTGCATTCCTGGAGACTGCCAGCCTCAGTGGATGGCGCCCAGCTTTGGTCAGAGGCCATGAAGGGTTAGCAATTGTGGAGGATGAGTTAAGTGAAGGCTGTTGAGTGGAGATGCTGCTTGCAATGGTGAGGTTAGTAGCCCATGAGTGTTGGCGAGGTTTGTGTAAAGTAGCAGGGCTCTAGTGAGTGTGAGGTCGCAGAAAGAAGATGTGCTGCTGACCCTTATGAATGCAGAAGGACATTGCTAATAAAACTAATAGAATGTTGCTATTTACTGTGAGAGGAATTGAAAGGAGGGGCATGCTTCAATTATGCAAAGCACTGGTAAGGCCATAACTGGATACCTTGCACAGATTGACTTTCACTGTCTAAAGAAGGATGTAAATGTAATGGAAGCAGTTCTCAGAAGGTTTACTGGACTAATAGCTGGAAGGGAGGTGGTTTCTGATGAATGTTGGACTGTCTAGGCTCGTATCTACTACAGTTTAGAAAGTAAGAAGTGCCTTAATTGAAACATTGAAGATTGTGAAGTGGGCTGAAAGGGTAGGTGTAGAGAGAATATTTTCTGTTATGAGAAAAATCTTGAATTAAGGGCCAATACTTAAAAATAAGGAGTCACCCATTTAATACCGAGATACAGCAAAATTTCTTCTCACAAAATGTCATGAGTCTGTGTACCTCTCTTCCTGAAAAGGCGATGGAAGCAGAATTCTCGAATGTTTTTAAGGCAACGAAAGATAAGCTCTTGTTAAGCATGAGGGTGAAAGGTTGTCAGTGTTAGACAGGAATGTGGATTTGAGATTACAATCAGACTAGCTGTGATCTTATCAAGTGGCAGTGCAGACTCAATAGCTGACACCTGCTCCTGGATCATATGTGTGTATGTAGACAGCATCTTCCAATCCCACAACCACTTCTATCTGGAAGAACAGGAGCAACACGTACATAGGAACACCATCACCCCGAAGTTCCCCTCCAAGCTAATCATCATCTCTACTGGAAATATGTTGTTGGTTTTTTTTCACCTTTGTTGGGTTAGAATTTTGGAAGTCCCTTCCTACGGTATTGTGGATCTACCTATACACATGGAGTGAAGCAGTTTAAGAAAGCAGCTCACCACCACCTTCTTGAGGGCAACTAGGAATGTGCAATAAATACTGGCCCAGTTAGCAACACCCACATTCCATGACTGAATTGGCATCAAAACAGCTCAGCGCCAAAGTAATGAGCGCCAAAACAGTTTAGACCCAAAATGGCGGGCCCAAATGATCAGTGCCAAAAGGGTAGTGCCAAAACGTACCCGACCCCTAGATGACACCATTCAACATACCTTCCATCACTTTGCCAATGATGAAGAGTAGACAGATGGAGCAGTAATTAGCTGGATTGGACTTTTCCTTTTCGTTGACTGAATATACCTGAGCAATTTTTCACATGATTGGATACATGTCAGTAGGGTAGCTGTTTTGGAATAGGTTGGTCAGGGGTACTGCTAATCCTGGAGCTTCAGCAGTGCTGGCAGGATATAGCCTTTGAAACATCCAGAGTTTTAAGTCATTTCTTACTATCAGATTGAGTGAACTGCATGGAATGAAGCTTGCCATCTATATTATAGGGAGCTCATGAGGCCAAAATGGACCATCTGATCATATCTAGCTAAAGATGATTGCAAATGCTTCAGCTCGGACTTTTGCACTGTCCTGCTGGTCTTCCCTACTATTGAAGAAGGGACTATTTCCTCTAACTCGTTGTTTAATTGCTCAATCACTATTCATGATTCAAATTGGACAGATTGCCATGATTCTGGATTAGTGGTGCTGGAAGAACACAGCAGTTCAGGCAGAGATTGCCATGAGCTGGACTGAGGAACCTACTCTTGTATCATCAGGAAACTTTCAACAGTGAAGTAAAGAGATACAGGCAGAATGTAAAGTGCAGGAAGTCCAAAAGTCACATAACCATAATGCTCGCGAAAATATGTTATGCAAAAACAGTGTTCTCAGACATGGTCTTTATTTAATTGTACTAACTCACCTAAATCATTTTATTTGATTTTCTAACATGGATCTTCCCCCTCCAATGCAGAGAGGGACAGATGCCAGTCAGGGCTGAACGACTGTTCAGGTAATGGAACTTGTATACAACAGAACGCAACTTTCACTTGTCAGTGCAATGTTGGGTTCAATGACACAAGACCGAATACACCAGGAAGGATCTGTGAAGGTAGGACATTGCCTGACTTTAACATGATTTGAAACCAATGGATTAAAGTAAATTTTGCTCTTGCTGATTGTTTTGATTTTTTTTGTTTCAGACATTGATGAGTGTCAGACGGGGAGCAACAAATGCTCTGCATTAGCCACCTGCACAAACACTCCAGGGAGTTTCATGTGTAACTGTTTAACGGGAACAATGGATACCAATCCAGCAAACCCAGGAACACAGTGCACAGGTAAAGATCTGAATGGTTTAAACAAGCAGTGGTGAGATAGTTATGAAATGAAATTAATTTCTAAATGAGCCTCGGTAACATTAATATATGAATCTTTGGTATGTTTATCTGATATTAAAATAAAAATGGTCGATGTAATAATCAGGGGGAGGTACTAATGGAGTCATATCTATATCTTTCTTTATTCACTCACGGAATGTGGGCATTGCTGGCTGGGCCAGCATTAACTGGCTGGCCCTGGTTCTCCATGTGAAGGTGGTAAAGAAATAGAAAATACTGCAGACAGAGACTGCCTGAAATAAACTCAGAAATTGGTGGAAATACTGTGCAGGTCAGACAGCATCAGTGGAGACAGAGACTAAATTAACATTTTGAAATTGAGCATGATTGTTATCCAGAACATGACTTGAAACCATTTGCATTAAAGTAATTTTTGCTCCGATTGATAGCTTTGATCTGTTTCTTGTTTCAGACATTGACGAGTGTCAGACGGGGAACAACACATGCTCTGCATTAGCCACCTGTACGAACACTTTTCGAAATTTCACGTGTAGCTGTTTAGTGGGAACGACGGATAACAACCCGGCAAATCCAGGAACACAGTGTACAGGTACAGTTTTAACCAGGAGTGGTGAGATAGGAAAGAATATGAAAATTATACAGAATGAGTCATTGTGATATAAATATGCAAATCCTTAACATTTTTAACATTGCAATCATCCTGATTTATTATTTTAAATCACCTTTACCCATTTAAAATAAATTGATTAATGCTTGTTTAAATTCTAAGAGGAATGTTCTGAGCATGTTGTAAAATCATGAAGGGTGAGCAACAGGTCATTCAGGCTATAATACTGCTGCTGAATCTTTGATTCGTCCCATTGAGTCATGTTTTAAACATTTCTGTGTTTCCCATTTTAAAAAAAGCCTATAAGATGTGAATGTCTCTGGTGAGGCCAGCATACATTGTCCTTCGCTAATTGTCTCTTCAAAGGTTGTAGAGAGAGAGAGTGCTGCCTTCTAGAGGCAAAAATAAAAATAAACCATCATGAACACTGAAATTGTTGGAAATACTCATCAGGTATCAGGGAGTTGATGACCTAGTGGTATTGTCACTATTAAATAATGCATGAATCTCTATTGTGTTCTGGGGACCTGGTTTTAAATCCCACCCATTACAGATGGAAGAATTTGAATTCAATTTTTAAAAAATTAAGAGCCTAATGATGACCAAGAAACTATTGTTGAATATCAGGAAAAACCCATCTGGTTCACTAATGTCCCTCAGGGAAGGAAATCTACCACCTGCTCTGTCCAATATGTGACTCTAGACCCACAACAACATGGCTACCTCTTCACAGCCCTCTGGGCAATTAAGGATTGGCAGGAAATACTGGCCTAGCCAGCGACACCCTCGTCCCATGAGTGAATAAAAAAAAACTGCATATCTGATAAACAGTAAAACAGAGATTGCTGGAGAAGCTCAACAGCTCAGACAGCATCTGCAGAGAAAGGAAAGAGTTTACATTTCAAATCTAGTGACCTTCTGTTGACAAGTGGATGTTATGCTTGTCAGTGCAATGCTGAGTTCTGAGGTAACAAAACCCAAAATATAAGGCAGGGTCTACAAAGATATGATATAAAAACCATTCTGGTTAAAGTTACTTTTGCCCAGCTGAATGTTTTGATGTGTTTCTTGTTTCAGATATTGATGAGTGTCAGACTGGAAACAACACATGCGCTGATTTAGCTGTCTGCAGGAACACTCCAGGGAATTTCACTTGTAGCTGCTTCCAGGGAATTATCGATAGCAATCCAGCAAACCCAGGAACACAGTGCAGAGGTAACGATCAGAACGACCTGAACCAGAATGGTGGGACAGCAGAAAGAGTTAAAATGGACAGAATTTCTAACAGCATCATGATAGAATGGGTGGGTAAATGTTTAGATTCCCTATTGAGGCCAATTCTACACTTGAGAAGTTTTGACTCCATTTTGGACGTTCAGGAAATTGCAGCAGCTTTGGCCAGTCTCAGTTGTGTGGAACCTGCAGTGCAGGTGGTAGAAGTGAGTGATGGTGATCTTTGGAGTATAGGGGGAGTACCTTGTTTAAATTAGGAGGACTCTAAAAGTGTGCTGGTTCAGCCCAATCCCATCTGTAGCCACAGCTTGAGATGTGGGCTGTGTGGAAGTCCTGACTGGTGAAATAGTAAATGCCATTTGACTGCAGGTGACTTCATTTTAATACCTGCCCAGTGTTACACAGGAAAGCTCTTTCAAGTATTTTAGCTTTCCTCCTCAATCTTCTTTCCCCTATCAGGAAGTCTCGGCCATGTCCTGCATTGCCTGCCCTCTGAGTTTGAGACGTCACGTTGTCTTATGATTGCCACCCTACATATTCCAATTGGACAAATCCCCTCGGCTTGTTCTGGGCAGGCAATGGCTTAGTGGTATTATCATTGAACTGTTAACCCAGAGACCCAGGTAATGTGCTGGGTACCCAAGTTTGAATTAAGAGAGTCTAATGATGACCATCAATCCACTACTTGGTTTTGGAAAAACCCATTTGGGTTTGTTAATGTCCTTTAGGTAAAGAAGCTGCAGTCTTTACCTGGTCTAGCCTATCTCTGATGCCAGACCCACAGCAATGTGATTACCTCTTAACAGCCCTCTGGGCAATTAAGGACGGACCAAAAATGCTGGCCTAGCCAGTGATGCCTTTATCCCATGAATGATTAAAGAAAAGATGATCATTCTTAGAGTGCCAAGTGGATGTTATGTCTGTCAGCAGTTCATGAGTGTAGAGTGGTCAAGCAAATATTATTGAAATTATATTCAAGGAACTCACTCTGTAGTCCTACATAGGACTATGTTATTCGATGTAGTCCACTGAGGTTAGCTAATAGCTTTTTAGATTAGATTACTTACAGTGTGGAAACAGGCCTTTCAGCCCAACAAGTCCACACCGACCTGCCAAAGCGCGCCAACCCATACCCATTCCCTACCTTTACCCTTGCATCTAACACTATGGGCAATTTACCATGGCCAATTCACCTAACCTGCACATTTTTGGACTGTGGGAGGAAACCCACGCAGACAATGTGTAAACTCCACACAGTCGCCTGAGGCGGGAATTGAACCCGGGTCTCTGGCGCTGTGAGGCAGCAGTGCTAACCACTGTGCCACCATACCGCCCAGAAGTTCCTCTTCTGTTGTTTAGTTTGAATGTCAAAAAGTGCACTTTATAACACACTCAGACTAGATACTGCTGTACATGGTAATCCATGATAAAAACTGCAATAAAAGCAGGCAGTGGTAGAGAGACTCCGCAGATCTAAGTTCTGATGCCTCCAGACTTGCTGAGGTTCTCTAACATTATCTGTTTTTCTTTAAATCTCCAAGTTCCATCTAGGAAGGATGTGAGCACAGTAGTGATGTGAGTGCTAAAGAACGTTATGAGGATGATTCCAGGAATGAGAAATGTCCATTGTGAAGATAGATTGGAGACATTGGAACTGTTCTGTTTGGGGAGAAGATGGCGAAGAGGAAATTTGACTGGAGTTTTCAAAGTCAGGAGAGATCTGGGCAGAGTATGCAGTGAGAAATTGCTCTTTCTCACAAAAAGATCACAAATGAGAGAGCAAAGTTAGAAAGTAATTTACAAAAATAGCAAATGTGGTGTGGGAAGAAATGGTTTCGTACAAGTATATTCAAGCTAGGTTCAATCAAAGAATCCAAGAGGGTACAAGATGATGATTTATTTAGAAATAACATGCAGGGTTATGTGGAAAGGGTGGGAGAATTTCAGAGTCCTGATGCTCATTTGGAATGGAAAAGGATAGACCAGATCTAAAAGTTAAAGTCTGAAATTGGAGGAAGGTTAATTTTGATGGTATTAGGCAAGAACTTTCAAAAGCTGACCGGTGGCAGGTGTTCGCAGGTAAGGGGATGGCTGGAAAATGGGAAGCCTTCAGGAGCGAGATAGCGAGAGTCCAGAGACAGTATATTCCTGTTAGGGTGAAAGGAAAAGTATAGGGAATGCTGGATGACGAGAGAAATTGAGGGTTTGGTTAAGAAAAAGAAGGAAGCATATGTCAGGTATAGACAGGATCGATCGAGTGAATCCTTAGAGTGTAAAGGCAGTAGGAGTATACTTAAGAGGGAAATCAGGAGGGCAAAGAGAGGACATGAGATAGCTTTTGCAAATAGGGTTAAGGAGAATCCAAAGGGTTTTTACAAATACATTAAGGACAAAAGGGTAACCAAGGAATGAATAGGGCAAGCCAACCTTTGTGTGGAGCTGTAGGAAATGGGGGAGATACTAAACAAATATTTTGCATCAGTGTTTACTGTGGAGAAGGACATGAAGGATATAGAATGTGGGGAAACAGATGGTGACATCTTTAAAAATGTCCATATTACAGAGGAGGAAGTGCTGGATGTCTTGAAATGCATAAAGGTAGACAAATCCCCAGGACCTGATCAGGTGTACCCTAGAACTCTATGGGAAGCTAGGGAAGTGATTGCTGGGCCCCTAGCTGAGATATTTATATCATTGATAGTCACAGGTGAGATGCCAGAAGACTGGAGGTTGGCTAACGTGGTACCATTATTTAAGAAAGGTGATAAGGACAAGCCAGGGAACTATAGACCGGTGAGACTGACCTCAATGGTGGGCATATTGTTGGAGGGAATCCAGAGGGACAGGATATACATGTATTTGTAAAATCAAGGACTGATTAGGGATAGCCAACATGGCTTTGTGCGTGGGAAATCATGTTTCATGAACTTTATTGAGTTTTTTGAAAAAAGTAACAAAGGATTGATGAGTACAGAGTGACGGATGTCATCTATAGGTGGATGGAGGTGTGGGTAAAGGTGATAGGTCGGAGAGGAGGATGGAACGGATAGGTGGGAAGGAAGATTGACAGGTGGGACAGGTCCTGAGGATGGTGCTGAGCTGGAAGATTGGAACTGGGGTAAGGGGAAATGAAGAAACTGGTGAAGTCCACATTGATGTCATGGGGTTGAAAGGTCCCGAGGTGGAAGATGAGGTGTTCTTCCTCCAGGTGCCAGGTGGTGAGGGAATGGCAAGGGAGGAGGCTCAGGACCTGCATGTCCTCGGCAGAGTGAGAGGGGGAGTTGAAATGTTTGGCCAAGGGTGTCCTGGAAATGTTCCCTGAATCGCTCTGTGAGAAAGCGTCCTGTCTCCCCATTGCAGAGGAGACTGCATCGGGAACAATGGATACAATAGATGACGTGTGGAAGTGCAGGTGAAACTCTGATGAATGTGGAAGGCTCCTTTGGGGCCTTGGATGGAGGTGAGGGGGGAGGTGTGGGTGCAGGTTTTGCCATTCTTGCAGTGGCAGGGGAGGGTGCCAGGAAGGGAGGGTGGGTTGTTGGGGAGCATGAACCTGACCATGTAGTTGTGGAAGGAACAGTCTTTGTGGTAAGTGGATAGGGGTGGGGAGGGAAATATATCCCTGGTGGTGGGGTCTGTTTGTAGGTGGTTGAAATGTCAGCGGATGATGCAATTAGTGCAAAGGTTGGTGGGGTAGAAGGTGAGGACCAGGGGGTTCTGTCCTTGTTGCGGTTGGAGGAGTGGGGTTCAAGGGTGGTGGTAGGGGACATGGATGAGATGCGTTGGCAGGCATTTCCAACCACGAAGGAGGGGAAATTTCAGTCTTTAAAGAAGGAGGCCATCTGGTGTGTTCTGTGGTGGAACTGGTCTTCCTGGGAGCAGATACAGCGGAGGTGGAGGAATTGGGAATATGGGACAGCATTCTTGCAAGAGGTAGGGTGGGAGGAGGTGTAATCTATGTAGCTGTGGGAGTTGGTGGGTTTGTAGAAAATGTTAGCGTTGAGTCGATCATCGTTGATGGAGATGGAGAGGTCCAGGAAGGGGAGGGGGGTGTCAGAGATGTTTCAGGTGAATTTAAGGTCGGGGTGGAATGTGCTGGTGAAGTTGATGAACTGCTCAACCTCCTCATGGGAGCATGAGGTGACATCAATGCGATCATTAATGTAGCAGAGGAAAAGGTGGGAGTGGTGCTGGTGTAACCAGAATATGGACTGTTCTACGTAGCCAATAAAGAGTAAGGCATGACTGGGGCCCATACGTGTGCCCATGGCTACCCATTTCATCTGGAGGACTTGGGAGGATTCAAAGGAGAAATTGTTGAGGGTGAGGACCAGTTCAGCCAAACAAATAAGAGTGTCAGCAAAAGGGTACTGTTGGAGACGACGGGAGAGGAAGAAACAGAGGGCTTGGAGGCCCTGGTTTTGGCGGATGGAAGTGTGGGGGGGGCTGGATATCCATGGTGAAGATGAGGCATTGTGGGTTGGGGAAATGGAAGTCTTGAAGGAGGTGGAGGGCATGAGTGGTGTCCTGAGCATATGCGGAGAGTCCCTGGACCAGGGGGTATAGGACAGTGTTGAGGTAGATGGAGATGAATTCAATAGGGCAGCAGCAGGTTGAGACAATGTTCCCCATGGGAGACTGGTTAGCAAGGTTCGATCTCATGGAATACTGGGAGAACTAGCCATTTGGATACAGAACTGGTTCAAAGGTAGAAGACAGAAGGTGGTTGTGGAGGGTTATTTTTCAGACTGGAGGCCTGTGACCAGTGGTGTGCCACAGGATCAATGCTGGGTCCACTACTTCTCGTCATTTATATAAATGATTTGGATGTGAGCATAAGAGATATTGTTAGTAAATTTGCAGATGAAACCAAAATTGGAGGTGTAGTGGACAGCAAAGAAGGTTACCTTGGATTACAGCAGGATCTTGATCAGATGGGCCAATGGACTAAGGAGTGGCAGATGAGGTTTAATTTAGATAAATGTGAGGTGCTACGTTTTGGGAAAGCAAATCTTAGCAGGACTTAAACACTTAGTGGCCAGGTCCTAGGGAGTGTTGCTGAACAAAGAGATCTTGGAGTGCAGATTCATAGTTCCTTGAAAGTGGAGTTGCAGGAAGATAGGATAGTGAAGAAGGCATTTGGTATGCTTTCAGTTATTGGTCAGAGCATTGAGTATATGAGTTAGGAGGTCATGTTGCGGCTGTACAGGACATTAGTTAGGCCACTTTTGGAATACTGCGTGCAATTCTGATCTCCTTCCTATTGGAAGGATGTTGTGAAATTTGAAATGGTTCAGAAAAGATTTACAAGGATGTTGCTAGGGTTGGAGGATTTGAGGTATAGGGGGAGGTTGAATAGGTTGGGGCTGTTTTCCCTAGAGTGTTGAAGGTTGAGGGGTGACCTCATAGAGGTTTATAAAATTGAGTGGCATGCATAGGGAAAATAGACAAAACCTTTTCCCTGGGGTCGGGGAGTCCAGAATTGGAGGACATAGGTTTAGGGTGAGAGGGAAAAGATATAAAAAGGACCTGAGGGTAGTAAGTGTATGGAATGAGCTGCTAGAGGATGTGGTGGAGGCTGGTACAATTGCAACATTTAGAAGGCATCTGGATGGGCATATGAATTGGAAGGGTTTAGAGGGATATAGGCAAAGTGCTGGCAAATCGGACGAGATTAGGTTAGGATATCTGGTCGGCATGGACTAGTTGGACCGAAGGGTCTGTTTCCGTGCTGTACATCTCAATAACTCTTTGACTCTAGGGAGGGCTAGTATAGGTGTGATGGGCTTAATAGCCTCCTTAAGTACCATTACAATTCTGTGGCTCTGAGACAATAAATGACTGCCACAGGAAAAAGAACATCTCATTTACAAGTGCTAATCTTCCTTTAGCCACTAACTGTTGAAGAAAATTCTATGTCTGTATTGTCTAAAATATTATTTCCATCTGTGTACAGATCCCAATATCTGTTTCCTCAACAGAGGAAGTATTTGTACTTTGTCGGACTGCATGGTGTCTACAGTCAGTAACTGCAATAGTAAGTGGGTTTTATTTTCTCTGGCGTTTCATGGTGATGCCATCCAGATGTGCTCCCGCTCACATTTTAATTGTCTCCACAAATGTTTTTCTTTGTGTTATTTTCTAATTAAACCACTGAAATAATCACTACAGAAACATTATAAAGGCAATGGGAATGTAACTCACTGACTTCTACAAGCTTCCAGTAGCAATACAGGCTGGTTGTTATAGTCTTAATAGATCATGGGGTGGGCTCTCTCACTATAGAGAGACAACTGGAGATTGTACTAGTCCTATCATTTAACCTGGGGGCCACCACACCTCAGGTGAGGAGAGAATCCTTCATGGTAACTGAACTGGTGCAGGAATCAAACTATTTATTTTTCCCTCTGGATCAGAATATTCCTCAGGCTGTATTGATTAGCCCTTTCTTCCACTTAAATATAAGAGACTACAAGATACTTTTTAAATGAAGACCCTGCATGATTTTACTGCAGTGTCAACCCTGTGTGCACTGGAATTGGTTTCTCTTGAATCAGAAGAAGTTATTCATATGAATATCTCTTAAATCTGTAGAGACATGTTCTGGTATTTAATGTACCTTGTGGAAAAACAGCTAATCGATTTGTCACTGTTTGTTCAGACAAAATTGCGTTCAGAATGCAGGTGATATTGCGATCGAGAGCATTCTCCAATGACCTGAAAAATCCTGCGAGTGAAGCCTACAGGAACCTGTCTGACAGTTTTATAAACACAGTGAGTTCAATTATTCTTGTGCTTGCTTTATCTCTCTTTTGTAAAACGTGATCTCCACTGTTAGAGCCAGTGAGTCTGCTTTCTCAGTTTTAAACATGCACTGACGTTCCATATAGATTACCTTTACTCTGGCTCTTAGGATGTAGTTGGAAAAATAGATGGATGGACAGATAGAAGAATGAGGATGACTGTTGAGTTGGTGAATATGAGTGTGACTGGGTAAATGGGGGGAATTAGCTGAATAGATAAGAACATGGGTGAACAATGGCATGAATGGAAGTTTCTAGTGCATTAGTCATAAATAAATCACATTTGTACTTTGTTTTTAGGTTGTGCCAAGAAGTCAGACCAATCTCAATGATCGTAGTTTTAACATCTTCATCGTTGGCTTCCAAAGTGGAAGTGTAGTGGTAAATTTCCTGGCTGTGTTGAATGACACCTCAATGGTTAACAGAAGCAGCTTGCTCACTGCTGTTGGTGCTGCAGTTAAAGCACTGGATAGTAATAGTTCAGTCACCATAACGGGTAAGTATTGTGCAGAATATTCTGCAATGAGTGCGAGTTTTGCCTTTCCTGTCACATGATTGTTTAGGTAGGAGTGATTGATTGGTGAGGAGTGGAAGATACTATGGCTGCAAGCCATAATGCGACACCCGCTATTAAACTCCCTGAAAATAACCCATTGAAGCATAGGGACAGGAGCAGGCTATTCAGCCCCTCGAGCCACTTCTACCATTCAATGCAGTCATGGCTGATCTGCGGCCTAACTCCACACACCTGTTCTTGGTCCATAACCCTTAATACCTTTGCTTAACAAAATATTGCATTTCTCAGATTTAAAATTAACAACTGATTTTGCATCAACTGCAAGTTGTGGAAGAGAGTTCCAAGCCTCTCCCACACTCTTGTGTTTATAAGTAATTCCTAACATCTGTCCTGAACGGTCTGGCCCTAATCCTCAGAATATACCCCCCACTTCTGGAATTAACAGGTTTATCTTCATCTAACCTGCATTTTCCTGTCAATATCGTGAAGACATTGACCAGATCACCTCTTAATTTTCCAAATTCTAGAGAAAATAGGCAAAATTTTGTATAGTCTCTCCTCATAATATAACCACTGAAATCAAGGTATCATTCTTGTAAACCCACAGTAAACACCTTCCAAGACCAATATACCCTTCATGACATGTGGTGCCTGATCTGCTCTGAGTACATCAACTGGGCACTAACCAGGATTTTGTACAATTGCTGTGTAGCTTCTGCATCCTTATACACCTATAGATAGAAAGGCCAGCCATCCATTAAGAAGGGCAGTAAAGACAAGCCAGGGAACTATAGACCGGTGAGCCTGACTTCGGTGATGGGCAAGTTGTTGGAGGCAATCCTGAGGGACAGGATGTACATGTATTTATAGAGTCATAGAGATGTAGAGCATGGAAACAGACCCTTCGGTCCAACCCGTCCTTGCCGACCAGATATCCCAACCCAATCTAGTCCCACCTGCCAGCATCTAGCCCATATCTTTTCAAACCCTTCTTATTCATATATCCATCCAAATGCCTCTTAAATGTTGCAATTGTACCAGCCTCCACCACTTCCTTTGTCAGCTCATTCTACACACGTATCACCCTCTGTGTGAAACATTTGCCCCTTAGGTCGCTTTATAATCTTTCCCCTCTCACCCTAAACCTATGCCCTCTAGTTCTAGACTCACCGACCCAGGGAAAAGACTTTGTCTATTTATCCTATCCATGCCCCTCATAATTTTGTAAACATCTATAAGGTCACCCCTCAGCCTCCGACACTCCAGGGAACACAGCCCCAGCCTGTTCAGCCTCTCCTTGTAGCTCAGCTCCTCCAACCCTGGCAACATCCTTGTAAATCTCTTCTGAACCCTTTCAAGTTTCACAACATCTTTCTGATAGGAAGGAGACCAGAATTGCACGCAATATTCCAACAGTGGCCTAACCAATGTCCTATAAAACCACAACATGACCTCTCAACTCCTGTACTCAATACTCTGACCAATAAAGGAAAGCATACCAAATGCCTTCTTCACTACCCTATCTACCTGTGACTCAACTTTCAAGGATCTATGAACCTGCACTCCATGGTCTTTGTTCTGTCTCCACAGGTGCTGCCAGACTTCCTGAGTTTTTCCAGTTTTGAGTTTCATTGGTCATAGCTTAGAAATGGACTCTGGTATGCTCACACATACATGCTATGCTCTTAATTTATTCTTTGATTAGATTAGTCATTGTATATATTCAAGGTTGAGATAGATTCTTGGCAAGCAGGGGAATTGTGGGTATTGGAGAAAATGCAGGAAAGTGGACGTGAAGAATGTTAAATCAGCCAGAGTTCTGCTGAATGGCTCACTCTCATTTTTTTTTTTAGATTAGATTACTTAGTGTGGAGACAGGCCCTTCGGCCCAACAAGTCTACACCAACTCTCCCAAGAGCAACCCACCCAGACCCATTCCCCTACACCTAACACTATGGGCAATTTAGCATGGCCAATTCACCTGGTCTGCACATCATTAGACTGTGGGAGAAAACCCACACAGACACAGGGAGAATATGCAAACTCCACACAGACAGTCACCCAAGGGTTGTGATTGAACCTGGGACCCTGGTGCTGTGATGCAGCAGTGCTAACCACTGAGCCACCATGCCACCCCTTTGCAATAGCAAGATTTTCTCTGTGCCATAATCAAAAGAATCTTTTGAAAATATCATGACTGCAAGTTGTGTCTTAATAGTTCCACTTTATCTGTTTTAGGTTCAACACAACTTACAACTGAGGCTCCTATCCAGTCACAGACTGTCCCGACCTTGCAATCGAATCCTGGAACTGAAAATCCTGGATGGAGAGTGGCAGTGATTGTTTTGGGATCTGTTCTCGGTGTAGCTCTGCTCACAATACTGGCAGTAGTGCTGGCACTGATGTATGCAAAGAAAAAATCCAGGGGATATAGCATAGAAACATCAGACATTGTACGACAAATCAACTATTCAAATCTATAAATGCATCCATAAACCTTAGTGAAGAAATGTTGGCCAGTTTACTAATTTTTCCAGGATTTGGATGCAGTACATGCAACTTAATTTTATGGAACATTTGAACCTGATGCAGGATAAGTGTTGCAAAAATATGAGCTTGCATTTATATTAATGTTAAAAAAAGAGTATTTAATCGAATCCAATGATTGGTGGCAGAATGCGTTTAACAATATATACATTAATTAATGATTAGCAATACCTCATAGTCCTTAACATGTCTTGTACGATTCTCAGTTCTCAGATTTGTAGATCATTTTTCTCATTGGGATTTCTGATCCTCAAGTGACAGAAACCAATACATTCACATGTCCTCTGCTTGAAGCTGTATCAGACAGGTACATTGTCTGGTTTGGCACTGAACCGCACTATTGTCAGCCAGTTCCCACATTCAGCCTTGGGAGAATCATAGAACTTTATGGCACTTTATGGCCATTCAGCCCATTATGTCTGCACCTGTATGAGGTGAACTTGCTGATCTGATTCAACATGGTGACAGTGGAAGTACAATTATCCCCTGAGCCTTTGGACAGAGAGGATGAGATCAGGATACTGCTTGACTGGCGTTACCAGTAAGTGAAATAGCCTGGAATCTTCACTTAGTTGAGATGTGGAAGGGCTTCTTCATGCTCAGGAGGTAAGTGGAGAAAAATACAAGGAACAGATGATGTAGGAACACTCCTATTGGGAGCACACATAGGCCATTTGGCCCCTCGAGCCTGCTTTGCCTTTCAATGAAAGTGCTGTCGATCTGTTTATATTTTGAATTCCACATTCCTCTACCCTGATACCCCTTGACTGCCTTGCTGTAATAAAAATCTGTCCATATCCACCTGGGGTCACAAACAAAAATTCAAAGGCTCCATCTCTACCTCCCTCTGGGGAAAAGAGTTCCAAAGTCACACAACCCTCTGAGAGAAAAACATAGAAAGAAAACCTGCCAGCAATCACAAATTTATAGTAACAGGGTTGTTTTGGGCAGATTCTTGCTGAATTATTTTGGTGAAGAATTATTCTTTATATGTGGATTAAATCTTCCGATGTTGAAAGAAATTGTTTATTTTCTTTACCCCTGCGAATTTTCTAAATTATTCATTCATATTAAATAAATACATATATTTCTTCTAAACTTTGGAATTTGCCTTTGAGAAATTTTCTTTAAATAGAAAAATCTTTGGAGTGGATTAGCTTTAACCTTCAAGTTTGGGGCTGGGGGAGTGGGATCCTGATTTTTTCGGCCTCTCCTCCAGAATGTTTTATGACTGGGATAAGTCATTCTATGATTAAGATAAAGGTGAGTGGCCAGCCCACCACTTTCGGGCCTATTCCTGGCCTATCCAAAGTGTGGATAAGGTGTCAGGCATATCACATGCCCTTACACTTTATTAATGTTAATCCACAAATGTGTAATGAGTCAACTATGTTGGTAATGATTTAGGAGATTTCATGACAGAGAGAGATTCTGCTGCATAGATTTCACACTGAATCCAAGTGTGCAAATGTCATTCGAGAAATCATCTTAAAAGGACCTTCACCTCTTGCAACCTCTCTTAACTGATGCAGAGGTTGTCAGAATGTCCAAAGTCTATGTCCACCTTCGGTGAAATACGGTCAAAAGTTAATAAAGACCCAGAGACAGAATGGACTCATGTATCAATGAACTGTATCACTTTGTGGTTAGATGAATATGGGACCTTCAAGTATGGACCCAAAGGCCAAAGAATGCTCCTATATCTTATGGTCTTTTGGTGAGAGAAGTCAGCAAACAGTAGTGATTGTGTCTGTGTGACCGACTTGGTGCTGGACCGCTGAGGATGAATGGAATCAAGAAAACCAAATGTTTTGATGGCCCATTAATGTGTTTCAGAGTGGCTGAGGGAGAAAACCTTGTGTGCCTGACCAGTTTTGTGTTCTGCATCCGAATACCAAAGGTGCATGCCCCAGATATGCCAATGTAGAATGAATTTCAGCTGCTGGCAATTCACTTGAACGACCTCCATAATCCTGTTAACTCTGGTGGGTTCAGTGGCCGAGGTTTTGGGCACGTAGACCCAGCAATGTTAAGACCAAAAGAAAGACCACAAGAAATAGAAGGGGAAGTAAGGCCATTCAGCCCATCGAATCCACTCCCCCATTTAATCATGGCCAATGGGCATTTCAACGCCACTTACCCGCACTCTCCCTGTGTCCCTCAATTCCTTGCGAGATTAAGAATTTGTCAATCTCTGTTTTGAAGACATTTAACGTCCCGACTTCCACTGTCCTCTATGGCAATGAATTCCACTGGCCCACCACTCTCTGGCTGAAGAAATGTCTCCTCATTTCTGTTCTAAATTGACCTCCTCTAATTCTAAGGCTGTGCCCACGAGTCCTAGTATTCCCTCCTGATGGAAACAATTTCCCAGTGTCCACCCTTTCTAAATCATGCATTTTCTTATAAGTATCTCTTAGATCTCCCCTCAATATTCTAAACTCTAATGACTACAAGCCCAGAATCCTAAGCTATTCGTCATATGTTAGGCCTACCATTCCAGGGATCATCAGCTTGAATCTCCGCTGGACATGCTCCAGTGCCAGTATGTCCTTCCTGAGGTGTGGTGCCCTAAACTGGACATGGTATTCGAAATGGGGCCTAAACAGACCTTTATAAAGTACTAGTAGCACCTCACAGCTTTTACATTCCAACGGTCTTGAAATAAATGACAACATTACATTTGCTTTCTTAACCACGGACTCAACCTGCACATCAACCTTTAGAGAATCCTGGACTAGCATTCCCAGATCCCTTTGTACTTTGGCTTTATGAATTTTCTCAGTGTTTAGAAAATAGTCCATGCCTATGTTCTTTTTTCTAAAGTGCAAGACCTCGCATTTGCTCACATTGAATTTCATCAGCCATTTCTTGGACCATTCTCTTAAACTGTCTAAATCTTTCTGTCGCCTCCCCAACTCCTTAGTACTACCTGCCTGTCCACCTAACTTTGTATCACTGGCAAATTTCACCAGGATGCCCCAGTCTGTTCATCCAGATTATTTGCAATAGAGTGAACAGCTGCGGCCCCAACACTGAACCCTGTGGGACATCACTTGTCAGTAGCTGCCATTCTGACAAATAACCTTTTATCCCAATTCTCTGCCTTCTGTCAGACAGCCAATCCTCAATCCAAGCCAGTAGCTCACCTTGGACACCATGGGCCCTCACCTTACTCAGCAGCCTCCTGTGAGGCACCTTATCAATGGCCTTTTGGAAGCCTAGGTAGATAACATCCACTGGGTTTCCCTGGTCTAACCTACTTGTTACCTCTTCAAAGAATTCTAACAGGTTTGTCAGGCACGACCTCCCCTTAATAAATCCATGCTGACTTATTCTAATTTGACCCTGCGCTTCAAGAATTTAGAAATCTCATCCTTAACAATAGATTCTGGAATTTTACCTACAACCGAGGTTAGGCTAATTGGCCCATAATTTTTCAACTTTTGTCTTGATTCTTTCTTAAACAAGGAGGTTACAACAGTCATTTTCCAATCATCTAGGACTTTCCCTGACTCCAATACCTCTGCTTTTTTTTCAGTCCCCTCCCTCAGAACTCTAGGATGTAGCCCATCTGGGCCAGGAGATTTATCAATTTTTAGACTTTTTAGCTTTTCAGTACTTTCTCCTTTGTAATGGCCACCATACTCAACTCTGCCCCTTGACTCTCCTTCATTGTAGGAATATCACTCATGCCTTCCACTGTGAAGACTGATGCAAAGTACTTATTAAGTTCTTCAGCTATTTCCTTATCTCCCATCACTAGCCTTCCTGCATCAATTTGGAACTGCCTGATCTCTACTTTTGCCTCTCAATTGTTTCTTATGTATTGAAAGAAACTTTTATTATCATTTCTAATATTACTGGCTAGCTTACTTTCATATTTGATCCTCTCCTTCCTTATTTCTCTCTTTGTTATCTTCTGTTTGTTTTAGTAGTCTTCTGAATTTTCTGATTTCCCACTGCTCTTGGCCACTTTATAGGCTCTCTCTTTTTCTGTGATACATTTCCTGACTTCCTGAGAGACATAGAACATTACAGCACAGTACAGGCCCTTCAACCCTTGATGTTGCACCGCCCTGTCATACATATCTGAAGCCCATCCCACCTACATTATTCCATGTACGTCCATTTGCCTGTCCAATGATGACTTAAATGCACTTAAACTTGGCAAATCTACTACCGATGCAGGCAAAGCATTCCATACCCTTACTAATCTCTGAGTAAAGAAGCTACGTCTGACATCTGTCTTATACCTATCTCCCCTCACTTTAAAGTTGTGTCCCCTTGTGTTTGCCATTCCCATACTTGGAAAAAGGCTCTCCCTGTCCACCCTATCTAACCCTCTGATTATCTTGTATGTCTCTATTAAGTCACCTCTCAACCTTCATCTCTCTAATGAGAACAGCCTCAAGTCCCTCAGCCTTTTCTCGTAAGACATTCCTTCCATACCAGGCAACATCCTAGTAAATCTCCTCTGCACCCTTTCCAAAGCTTCCATATCCTCCTTATAATGCAGTGTCCAGAACTGCACACAATACTCCAAGTGTGGCCGTACCAGAGCTTTGTACAGTTCCAGCATAACCTCCTGGTTCCGGAACTCAATCCCTCTATTAATAAAGGCCAAAACACTGTATGCCTTCTTAACAACCCTGTCAATCTGGGTGGCAACTTTCGTGGTTGTCTAATTCCCTCCCCCCACTACTGACCGACCCCCCTGCTCCAACCCCCCCAAGGTAATCTTTCTTTTCTTGGGGATGAACCTCTGTACTGTGTCCTCAATTACACCCAAAAATTCCTGCCATTGTTGCTGTACTGTCTTCCCCACTAGGCTCTGCTTCCAGTCGATTTTCGTCAGTTCCTCTCTCATGCTCCATAATTGCCTAATTGTAACTGTTAACACCATTACATCCGATTTTGCCTACTCTCTTTCAAACTGCAGACTGAACTCTACCATATTATGATCCCTGCTTCCTAAATGATCCCTTACTTTAAGATCTTTTCTCAAGTCTGGCTCATTACATAGCACTAAGTCCAGAATAGCCTGCTCCCTTGTGGGCTCCATTACAAACTGTTCCAAAATGCCATCCTGTAAGCATTCCATGAATTCCTTTTCTTTGGATCCACTGGCAACATAATTCACCCAGTCCATTTGCATATTGAAGTCCTCCTTGATCACCATGACCTTACCTTTCTGACATGCCCTATCTATTTCCTGGAACATCTTGTACCCCTGGTCCTGACCACTGCTGGGAGGAATGTACATAACTCCCATTATGGTTTTTCTGCCTTTGTGGTTCCTCAATTCCACCCACACAGACTCCACATCATCCGACTTTATGTCATTCAGTGCCACAGATTTAATTTCATTCTTAACTAACAGGGCAACCCCGCCCCCTCAGCCTACCTCCCTGTCTTTTCAATAAGTTGAAAATCCTTGGATGTTTAACTGCCAGTCCTGAACTCCCTGCAACTACATCTCTGCAATGTTTACTGCATCGTAATCATTCACGATGATTTGTGCCATTAGTTCATCTGCTTTGTTATGAATGCATTGAGCATTCAGGTAAAGCACTTTAATGTTAATTTTCTTTTCCTCATGATTTCCATCACCTCCACCTAAATTAGCCTTCCTTTTTCTTCATTCCTAGTCTGCCTTGAACTTAAACCCTGCACACGTGCTAACCTGCTGCTTATCTTTCTACTTGACTCCATACTCCCTGTTGCTTTCCCTTTCCCTTCCCCCCGACTCACAAGTTTAAGTCCTAGTGACCACCCTATTTATCCTTTTCGCCAGAACACTGGATCCAGATCGGTTCAGATGGAGGCCGTCCCATCGGTACAGATCCCTCTGGTTCCAAAACTGATGCCAATGTCCCATGAAATGGAAGCCCTCTTTCCTGCACCAATCTCTTAGCCACATGTTTACTTCCCTAATTTTCTTACCTTTATGCCAATTAGCACGTGGCTCGGGCAGTGATCCAGAGATTATGACCCTTAAGGACCTGTTTTTCAGTTTCCTTCCTAGCCTTGCCTATGTTGTTAGTGCCAACGTGGACCACAACAACTGGATCCTCCCCCTCCTGCTCCAATGTTCATGGACATAGGGCTGGTGTGCTAGCACTGGTGCCTCACAGCAGCGGAGCCCAGGTTTGATTCCAACCTTTGAGTGACTGTCTGTGTGCCGTTTGCACATTCCCCCAGTGTTGGTGTTGGTTTCTGCTGGCTGCTGAGGTTTCTCCCAGAGTCCAAAGATGTGCAGGCTCAATAGATTGGCAATCTACTTCGCCCTGTAATGTCACTGATGTGCCATTGTGAATGATTTTTTTGTGTGGGTTGAATGCTCTTTGGAGGATTGGTTATCAACTCAATGGGCCGAATGTCCTCTTTTGGCACTGTAGGGATTCAATGACTTTTAATCTGACAGCTCTAGTGGAAGAGTTAGCACCAGTAAAGACACAATGGGCTGAACAGCCAACTCTAGTCTTTTAATTCCCACATTCCTTTGGATGCTCTGAGCTGATGAAAGCCACCAGCTAAATGAGGATCATAATCTCTCCACTCTGGAGGCTTCCTGCCTCTATTCCTGATGAAGGGCTTTTGCCCGAAACGTTGATTTTCCTGATTCTCGGATGCTGCCTGACCTGCTGTGCTTTTCCAGTACCACTCTGACCTAAACTCTGGTTTCCAGCATCTGCAGTCCTCACTTTTGCCTAGGTAAATGAGTGAATCAGTCTTTCTCTCTCCTGTTTCCAGTTGTGCAATCAGCCTGAATTATTATCTGATCTGGTTTACTGTCACCACCAGAAACGAACCAAAACAAGCAACAAAACAAAAGGAAAACTATAAATACCAGTATCATGTTACGAAATATGAAATGGCTTTGCCTGTGAAAAGTGTGGTCATGAGAAAAGACCACTCAACAACCACAAACTTCTATACTGGATTAGTGGTGCTGGAAGAGCACAGCAGTTCAGGCAGCATCCAACGAGCAGCGAAATCAACGTTTCGGGCAAAAGCCCTTCATCAGGAATAAAGGCAGTGAGCCTGAAGCATGGAGAGATAAGCTAGAGGAGGGTGGGGGTGGGGAGAGAGTAGCATAGAGTACAATGGGTGAGTGGGGGAGGAGATGAAGGTGATAGGTCAAGGAGGAGAGGGTGGAGTGGATAGGTGGAAAAGAAGATAGGCAGGTCGGACAAGTCAAGGAGGCAGTAACTGAGCTGGAAGTTTGAAACTAGGATGAGGTGGGGGAAGGGGAAATGAGGAAGCTGTTGAAGTCCACATTGATGCCCTGGGGTTGAAGTGTTCCGAGGCGGAAGATGAGGCGTTCTTCCTCCAGGCGTCTGGTGGTGAGGGAGCGGCGGTGAAGGAGGCCCAGGACCTCCATGTCCTCGGCAGAGTGGGAGGGGGAGTTGAAATGTTGCTCGGCAGAGTGGGATGTCTGTGCTGGGAAAGGCTGAATCCTGCTTTGACTTTGAAACTATTCAGTGCTTCAGGCTCTAACACTCAACTCCAAAACAAATTTACTTCCAGGTCAGGGTAGGAACAAAAATAACAATGTTCAGAATTTTTCTCTTTTTCTCTTTTCTCTCAACTATTCTCTTTTCAAGCAGGAGGAAAACAATTCACAGTCAATTGAACAGCCAGTGAGATAGCATTGAATTATAGACCAAGAATGCTGGAGAAACTTAGCAGGTCTGGCAGTAACTATGGAGCGAGAAACAGAGTTAACATTTCAAGAGTATTATGATTCTTGATCTTGGGTTCTGAAGGAGTCATGTTTTCCAACCTAAAGCACGTGACACACTGTGGCATGAGGCAGCATGGTGGCTCAGTGGTTAGCACTGCTGCCTCGCAGCGCCAGGAACCCAGGTTCAATTCCACCCTGGAGTGACTGTTTATGTGGAGTTTGCACATTCTCCCCGTGTCTGCGTCAATTTCTTCCAGATGCTCTGGTTTCCTCCCACAATCCAAAGATGTACAGGTTAGGTGGATTAGGGAAATGTAGGGTTACAGGGATGAGACAGGATGCTGTTCGGGAGGTTGATGTGGACTCGATAGGATGAATGGGTGATTCCACAATGTAGGGATTCTGTGGACTATGGCAGTTCAAAAGGCAACTCACCAATTCCTCTTCAAGGGCATCTAGGGACAGGCATTAAGTGCTGGTGCAACCCGCAACGCCCACATCCCCTGCGTGAATTATAAAATACTTGAAGCATTAACACTCATTTCTCTCTCCACAGGTCCACTGAGTTGTCCAACACTTTCTGCTTCATTTCTGATCTCCAACATATGCTTTGATTTCAGGGAGAAGTTGAAACTAATTTGCTCACTGCATGCTAGGTATTACTGCGGCTAACTGACCATTTATTGGGTGAATTCTAAGACACTCAAAGGGAAAACATGGTTCAAACATCCCAGTAGCAAAGGCCATGGGAAAAACAACCCTAAATTGCTTTGTGGTGTACTTATATGTCGTAGAAAGTACATACATGACCAAATCTAACCCCATCAGTCTACTCCAGATCATTGGATTAGTGGTGCTGGAAGAGCACAGCAGTTCAGGCAGCATCCAAGTAGCTTCGAAATCAATGTTTCAGGCAAAAGCCCTTCATCAGGAATAAAGGCAGTGAGCCTGAAGCGTGGAGAGATTAGCTAGAGGAGGGTGGGGGTGGGGAGAAAGTAGCATAGAGTACAATGGGTGAGTGGGGGAGGGGATGAAGGTGATAGGTCAAGGAGGAGAGGGTGGAGTGGATAGGTGGAAAAGAAGATAGGCAGGTAGGACAAGTCCGGACAAGTCAAGGGGACAGTTACTGAGCTGGAAGTTTAGAACTAGGGTGAGATGGGGGAAGGGGAAATGAGGAAACTGTTGAAGTCCACATTGATGCCCTGGGGTTGAAGTGTTCCGAGGTGGAAGATGAGGCGTTCTTCCTCCAGGCGTCTGGTGGTGAGGGAGCGGCGGTGAAGGAGGCCAGGACCTCCATGTCCTCGGCAGAGTGGGAGGGGGAGTTGAAATGTTGGGCCACGGGGCGGTGTGGTTGATTGATGCGGGTGTCCCGGAGATGTTCCCTAAAGCGCTCTGCTAGGAGGCGCCCAGTCTCCCCAATGTAGAGGAGACCGCATCGGGAGCAACGGATACAATAAATGATATTAGTGGATGTGCAAGTAAAACTTTGATGGATGTGGAAGGCTCCTTTAGGGCCTTGGATAGAGGTGAGGGAGGAGGTGTGGGCGCAGGTTTTACAGTTCCTGCAGTGGCAGAGGAAAGTGCCAGGATGGGAGGGTGGGTTGTTTGGGGGCGTGGACCTGACCTGCGGAGGGAACGGTCTTTGCGGAAGGCGAAAAGGGGTGGGGAGGGAAATATATCCCTGGTAGTGGGGTCTGTTTGGAGGTGGCGGAAATGTCGGCGGATGATTTGGTTTATGCGAAGGTTGGTAGGGTGGAAGGTGAGCACCAGGGGCGTTCTGTCCTTGTTACGGTTGGAGGGGTGGGGTCTGAGGGCGGAGGTGCGGGATGTGGACGAGATGCGTTGGAGGGCATTTTTAACCACGTGGGAAGGGAAATTGCGGTCTCTAAAGAAGGAGGCAGCAACCTGAGAAAGGTGTTGTTGGACACGGCTATCAAACAACATTTATTCATCACCTTTTCATTTACTCTTTCTATCACTTCTACTCAAAGCAAGCATAATACAGCCATCATCCAATTATGGTAAGAAATAGCTGAACCCAAATGGTGAGCTGATACTGACTATTCCTAACATCTAGGGTTGAAAAATGTGGTGTTGGAAAAACACAGCAGGCCAGGCAGCATCCAAGGAGCAGGAGAATCGACGTTTCGGACATAAGCCTATGGCCATACTAGCCTGAAAAGGAAAACGTCTGATCTCGCCTGATCTTGGAAGCTAAGTACTTGGATGGGACACCACCTGGGAATACCAGGTGCAGTAGCCTTTAAGAAGGGCTTATGCCCAAAATGTCGATTCTCCTGCTCCTCGGATGCTGCCTGGCCTGCAGTGTTTGTCCAGCACCAAATTTTTCAACTCTGGTCTCCAGCATTTGCAGTCCTCACTTTCTCCCTGTTCCTAAGATCTAGGCAACCTTTGACCCAGTGTGCATGTAGCTGGACCTGGACAACTTTCAGGCTTGAGGTGTTAAATGACAAGTCACACAAATGCCAGACAATAAACATTTCCAGCAAAAGAAAATCTAACCATCACCCCCTGACATTCAACAGGACTGCCATCACTGAAATCACCCGTCATCAACAACTTGGAGGATATTATTGACCAGAAATGGAACTCAATCTGGCATATGACCATGCAAATTCTGATGCTCCAAGAGTGGGTCAGAAACTGGGAATGCTACAGTGAGCAACTTACCTCCTGTCTTCCCAAAGTCTGTAAACTATCTACAAGACACAAGTCAGGAGTGTGATGGCAGACTTTCTTGGATGAGTGCATTCCAAAGACATACAAGAAGCCAGAAATCAGTGCAGGACTTAGTTTACCAGAAATAGTAAGGTCCTGGGGAGCGCTGTCAAACAAAAGGACCTTGGAGTGCAGGTTTGTGAAGAAGGCTTGCCTTTATTGATCAGTACACTGAGTATAGGAGTTGGGAGGTTATGCTGTGGCTTTAAGGACATTGTTTAGGCCACTTTTGAAGTACTGTGCTCATTTCTGATCTCCCTTCTATCAGAAGAATGTTGTTAAACTTGAAAGAGTTCAGAAAAGATTGACAGATATGTTGCCAGGGTTGGAGGGTTGGAGCAACAGGGAGAAGTTCAATAGGGTGGGGCTATTTTCTCTGGAGTTTCGGAAAATGAAGAGTAACCTTATTAAGGTTTATAAAATCATGAGGGGAATGGATAGGGTAAATATACAAGGTGTTTTCCCTGTAATGGGGGAATCGAAAACTAGAGGGCATAGGTTTAAGGTGAGTGGGGAAAGATTTAAAAGGGACCTAAGGGGCAACTTTTTCACACAGAGGGTGGTACATGTATGGAATGAACTGCCAGCGGAAGTGGTGGAGGCTGGTACAATTGCAATATTTAAAAGGCATCTGGATGGGTAAATAAATAGGAAGGGTTTAGAGAGACAAAGGCATAATACTGTCAAATGGGACAAGATTAATTTAGGATATATGGTTAGCATGGATGAGTTGGACTGTTTTTGTGTTGTATATCTCTCGGATGCTGCCTGAACTGCTGTGCTTTTCCAGCACCATTCTAATCTACCTCTTTGACTAGAACAGCCTAAGACATTATGGCTGACTCGATTAGTATCCTTTCCACCTTCTTATGCATTTACTTTCTTCATCTCCTATGCACAGTGGGAATACACTGTATAATCTACAAGCTCACTGTGGCTACTCACCAAGAGCCCTTTGACAACACTGTGAAAACCTGGCTCCTCTTCTCACTTCAAGGAGCAAGGTCAGCTGACTTATACAAATACCACTAACCTTTTTGAAGTTTCACACAAACTTGACTCTGAAAAAAATATTTTTGCTTCTTCACTGTTGCTGGGTCAAGTATCTGCAACTCCCTCCTTTCCAACTCAACTGGTTTAGCCGCACCACAGTCTTTCAAGAAGGAGACTCAGCATTACTTTCTCAAGGACAATTAGGAATTGACAATAAATGTTGGTTCAATCATTGATATCTGCATTCCATGCAAGGACATAAATAAAAACCTACCATAGTTTCCTTTGGCAGTGTTATGGACAATCTACAACACTTTGCAACAACTGGATTTCCAGCCCAAGGATTTGCTTTGACTTGATTGGAATGTTCTATTTGCCTCCACTTAATGCTACTGACTTCAGAAGTAAATGATTATGTAAAGTGCTCATTATAGAGAGGGACAGGTATTATTCAATAATGAAAATGGGCGACTTCAACTATCCAATTCATTTCAAATGTCGACTGGGATCATGCTAACCATTAAGAGGCAGAAAGGAACATAGATTTCTGAGCAGAAAATCATGTTTAACCATCCTGCCAGCATTCTTTGAAGAGGTTACAGGCAGGGTTGATGAGAGTATTGATGTTGTCGATGTATAGAACATGGGCTAAAGGCAAAATTGGCACAGTCTTCAACCCAGAGCTTTGAAAATTTTCCTTTTATGTAGAAATTGTGTTACTTTCATAGATTTCACTGAGGAAGATACAAGGAATCTTCAAACATTAGAGATACAAGAGAGTAGGCAGATGTGGAAAAATGTGAGGTTACCCACTTTGGTTGGAATAACAGATGCGCATTTCCTGAATGTAAGACTTTGGAAAGTGTAGATTTATAAAAGGACTTCGATGTCTTTGTTTGCAAAGTCACTGAAGGCAAATGTGTAGGTGCAACAAACTGCTCAGAAAGCTAACAGGATATTAGCCTTTATCGTAAGAATATTTGAGTACAGAAGTAGTGAAGTTTTCCTTCAATTAGAAGCTCGGATAGATTGCACTTGGAATACAGTGTGCAGTTTTAGATTCCTTATCTCAGGAAAGACATTATTGCCTAGACAGAATGCAAGAATGTTCACTAAAGACAAAAAACACAGAGATTGCTGGAGAAACTCATCAGGCCTGGCAGCATTGTGGAAAGAAAACACAACTAACTTGTTGTGTTCATTGAGCTATCTTTAGAATAGATAATAAGTAAGAAAAAGTTGTGTATAAGCTGAAGCCAGGGAGTTTGGAGGCTGCCGGGGTGGGAAGGAGTGAATGCACAGGCAAAGATGGAGTCCAGAGACAGACGATGACAATCAGGCAGACAAAAGGATTGATGGTATTTTGCCAGGGAGGAAAAAAAGATAAAAATGGAGAACATAAGGAGGTGAAAATGATTTGGTTGTGCCTGAAAGCACCTCATGTGCTGACACTGCCTGGGGCATGAGGATGAGTAAAGAACATGGAGGTTGCTCAGGTCCAAAAGGTTTTGAACTCAATTTTGAGTCATGAAGGCTGCAGAGTCCTCAAATGGGAAATGAAATATTGTTCCTCCAGCTTGCATTGAGCCTCACTGGAGCACTGAGACAGGGATGGTGGCCATGGCGGTGTTTTGAAGTGGCAGGCAATTGAAAGCTCGGAGTCATTTTTGCAGACAGAACGTGTTTCACAAAGTGGTCGCCAGTCTGTGTTTTGTCTCCCTAATGTAGAGGATACCAGATTGAGTGCAGCAACCAACATGTGATTAGATTAGATTAGCTTAAGTAAAGTACAGGTAAATTGTTGCTGTACCTGGAAGGTTTGTCTGGGACCTTGATAGTGAGGAGGAAGGAAGAAGTAAACAGGCAGGTGTTACATCTTCTGCGGTTGCACGGAAGATGTTGTGGAGCTGTGAGGACACGTTAGGAGTGAAGGAGGAGTGGACTAATGTGTCAAGTAGGGACCAATCCCTGCAGAAGGCTGACAAGGTGGGGAGGGAAATATATATCTGGTGGTGGCATTTCACTGGACATAGTGAAAATGGTGACTCGTGATCCTTTGTATGTGGATGGTGGTAGATGAGGACCAGGGAGACCCTATCGTTGTTGTGGGAGGAAAGAAAAGGGGTGACGACAGAAACTCTGGAAATGGGTTTGGCAAAAATGAGGGCCCCCGTCAAACATAGTGCACACAAGGGTGAACATTTCAGAAACTCCCCTGAAGAAACTGGCCGAGTGGATTGGAGTCTTATACAACTGCAGCATGACCTCAGGACTCCGGAACTCAATTCCTCTACCAATAAAAGCCAGTACGCCATATGCCTTCATCACTGCACTATTTACCTGGGTGGCAACTTTCAGAGATCTGTGTACATGGACACCAAGATCCCTCTGCTCTTCCACACTACCAAGTAGTCTACCATTAGCCCAGTAATCCATCTTTTTATTACTCTTACCAAAGTGAATCACTTCACACTTAGCTACATTGAACTCCATTTGCCACCTTTCTGCCCAGCTCTGCAGCTTCTCTATATCCCGCTGTAACCTGCCATATCCTTCCTCACTGTCTACAACTCCTCCGACTTTCGTATCATCCGCAAACTTGCTCACCCAACCTTCTAACCCTTCCTCCAGGTCATTTATAAAAATGACAAACAGCAATGGTCCCAAAACAGATCCTTGCGGAACACCGCTAGTGACGGCACTCCAAGATGAACCTTTGCCATCAACTACTACCCTCTGTCTTCTTCCAGAGAGCCAATTCCTAATCCAAACCTCCAACTCACCCTCAATGCCATATCTCTGTATTTTCTGCAGTAGCCTACCATGGGGGACCTTATCAAACGCCTTACTAAAATCCATATATACCACATCTACCGCTTTCCCCTCATCTACCTCCTTAGTCACCTTCTCAAAGAATTCAATAAGGTTTGTGAGGCACGACCTGCCCTTCACAAAACCATGCTGACTATCCTTGATCACATCATTCTTATCCAGATGTGCATAAATCCTATCCCTTACAATTCTCTCTAAGACTTTGCCCACAACAGAAGTGAGACTCACTGGCCTATAGTTACTAGGATTATCCCTACTCCCCTTCTTGAACAAGGGAACCACGTTTGCTAGCCTCCAGTCCTCTGGCACTACTCCTGTCGACAAAGAGGACACAAAAATCAAGGCCAATGGCTCTGCAATCTCCTCCCTTGCTTCCCAGAGAATCCTAGGATAAATGCCATCAGGCCCAGGGGACTTATCTATTTTCACCCTTGCCAGAATTTCCAACACCTCTTCTCTACATATCTCAAAGCCATCCATTCTACTTATTCGTGCCTCAGTATTCATATCGACAACAATGTCCTCTTCCTGAGTGAATACTGACGAAAAGTATTCATTCAGCGCCTCCCCAATCTCTTCAGCCTCTACACGCAACTTCCCATTACTATCCTTGATTGGACCTATTCCTTCCCTAGTCATTCTTTTATTCCTAACATACCTATAGAAAGCCTTAGGGTTTTCCCTAATCCTACCCACTAAGGACCTTTCATGTCCCCTCCTTGCTCTTAGCTCTCTCTTCAGGTCCTTCCGGGCTACCTTATAACTCTCAATCGCCCCTATTGAACCTTCACGCCTCATCTTTACAAAGGCCGCCCTCTTCCATTTAACAAGGGATTCCAACTCCTTATTAAACCATGGCTCCCTCACACGACCCTTTCCTCCCTGCCTGATAGGTACGTACTTATCAAGGACACTCAATAGTTGCTCCTTGAACAAGTTCCACATATCAATTACGCTCTTGCCTTGGAATCTACTTTTCCAATCCACACATCCTAAATCATGCCTCAACGCATCATAATTTCCCTGCCCCCAGCTATAACTCTTGCCCTGTAGTACACACTTATCCCTCTCCATCACTAGAGTCTTTCCAGGAAGCAGGATGTGAGGATGTATCATCATGGCAACTGTGAGACTCAGAGAGTAATGGATATTGGTGGCCATTCTAAGCCCAAAAATGTAAACAGAGATGTTGAGGAAGGGAAGGGACAAATCAGAAATGGATCAGTTGAAGGTGAGAATAGAGTGGAAACTGGAAGCGAAATTGATAAACCTTTCCATTCCAAGGCAGAAGAGGGCAGCAGCACCGATGATGTAACCAATGTATCGGAGATAGAGTTGTGGGTAGAGGCTGGAGTTGGACTGGAACAAGGGAAGTTCCACATACCCCACAAAGATAACTTTGGCCCTTCCAGGTATCCGTGGCCACCCCTTTGACTTGATGCAAGAGAGGAGTTAAAGGAGAAGATGTTCGAAGTGAGGACAATCACTGATGGTGGTGGATGGGAAAGGTTCAGGCCTTTTATCCAGGAAAAACTGGAGACCCCTGAGGCCATCCTGATGTGACATTCATGTGTAAAGGGATCGCACGTCCATGGTAAAGAAGAGTGGGCTGGAGTCTGCGAACAGGAAAGTCTGAAACTGATGCAAACCATCAGAAGAATCATAGAGGTAAGTGGTAAGGGACTGGATAAGGCGAGAAAGTATCAAGTCAAGCCAGCAAGCAATACGTTCTGTGGGGCAGGAACAGGCAGAAACAATGAGTCTGCCTGAGCAGTCCTGTTTGCAGATTTTGGGAAGAAAGAAGAAGTGGGTGGTTTGGGCTTTGGAGACTGTGAGCTTGGAGGCTCCTCACCAGAACTGCTTACAAGATGATGTAATTGTCCTCTGGAGAGAGGTTGGGCAAACTGCGTCGGTATTCTCTGACATTTTGAATGAATAGTAATCAATTCGAGAATTACTGCACGGGACAGTCACGGTTGGTTGGAGTGTCCAGAACTAGAGCCATCCTCCCTTATTTCAAAATAAGGGGAATCCCATTTAAGACCACAATGAGGACTTTTATTTTACTCAGAGAGTTGTGAATCTTTGAAATTCTCTACTGCAGAGGACTGTGGAAGCTTAGTTTTTGAATGTATTTAATGTTGAGTTTAATCAATTTTTGAATACCAATGCCGTGAGGGGCATGAGGATTACCTGGATAAAACGACATCAATGATCTCAATCAGCCATGACTGTGTTGAATGGTGGAGCAGCTTTCATGGGCAGAATGGCCTACTCCTGGTCTCACGTTTGATCATAAATCCTTCTCTGGAATTTAGTACCCATCAGGAAAAAGTGAGGACTGCAGATGCTGGAGATCAGAGTCTAGATTAGAGTGGTGTTGGAAAAGCACAGCTGGTCAGGCAGCATCCGAGGAGCAGGAAAATCGACGTTTCGGGCAAAAACCCTTCACCTGGAAGGACTGATGAAGGGCTTTTGCCCGAAACATCGATTTTCCTGCTCCTCGGATGCTGCCTGACCGGCTGTGCTTTTCCAGCACCACTCTAATCTAGACTCATCAGGAAAAGTCTATCGAGTGACATTTGTCTATTAGCTGCCAGCTAAAATATTCATGTGGTTCAATTGGTGATTTTCCCTCCTATTTGACCACGTTAGGGTGTAATCATGCTGTATGCCATTCGCTTATTATAAAACCACATTGGAGTGTTTCATGTGAATAAACATTGATACAGTGATGTGACACAGTCCAGTCTCAACTTTGCCATTGACACAAATTGACATGTGGTTATATATAGCAAGAAAACATCATCTTTCTTCCTCTTGCATATGTTCAAGCTCCAACCTTTAACCCTGTGGTTTAAATGTGAATTGGTATTTGCTTACTCATAATGATGGTGAAGAAACACAAAATATTTCTTAATGACAGGGAAACATTTCCATGTGTAGTTTTCTTGAGTTTGTTATTTATTCTATTGTGGAATTTGCTGAGGATGTAGAAAGTAACAAATGTTCAATTCTTGGCAAGTGAGATTCCAGGTAAAATTCATGGAAATTTAATGAACAGACAAAAGACTTAAAAGGGCTTTACATATCTAAGAATTATTAAACTGTCAATTTTCCCGAACCTAAGATTGGAGTCTATCAGCATTAATGTTTGCCATGAGTCTGTGGCAACAGTGAGTTGTCACAAAAGTGGCTGGAATAAATCAAGGCTGGATAACAACCTTCGAAGGGATTTCAAATTTAGCATTAAAGATAAGAGATGGTACTTCTGCCAATCCATGTTCAAAGGTATCATGCTGACTTCAAGTCTTAAGGGAGGCTGAGAAGTTATTGGTGTGGTCTTCAGCCTAGCAGCTGGAGAAATTTAGTCTAAATTACTAACATTCAGGATGTTCCAGTGTTGATGACAATTCTTGTGTTCCATGGAACACTGGAATACTGCATTCACTGCTCAATAGGCCAATCACCATTTCCAAAGTCTTCTTTTAATAGTGTTTAATTTAGAATTATTTTGGTTAACAGGATAGATTGTGTCCACCCACGTCAATTGATTACAATTGGTCTACTGAGTTATAGAATTATACAGACCCTTCTGTCCAACTCGTCCATGCTGACCAGATATCCTAACCTAACGATGTTGTAGGGATATCTGAGACGTGGCTTCAAGTGGATAGGGCCTGGGAAATGAACATTCAAGGCTATACGTACTATCAAAAAGACAGACTGAGGGCAGAGGGGGTGGGGTGACCCTGTTGGTGAGGAATAATATTCAGTCCCTTGCAAGGGGGACATAGAATCAGGAGATGTCGAGTCAGTATGGATATAGCTGAGAAATTCTAAGTGTACCCTAATGGGAGTTATCTACAGGTCCCCCAAACAGTAGTCTGGATATAGGGTGTAAGTTGAATAAGAAGTTGAAATTGGCCTGTCGCAAAAGTATTAATACAGTTGTTATTTCAACATGCAGGCAGACTGGGAGAATCAGGTTGGTACTGGACCCCAACAAAGGGAGTTTGTGGAGTGCCTCTGAGATGGATTCAGAAAGCCTTTCATAAAGTCCCACAAAAGAGATTAGTGAGCAAAATTAAGGTACTTATTATTGGGGCAAAATACTGACTTGGACTGAAAGTTGGCTGGCTGACAGGAAGCAAAGAGTAGTGATAAACGAGTCCCTTTCGGAATGGCACGTACCACAAGGGTCGGTGCTGGGACTGTAGCTGTTTACAGTATACATCAATGATATAGATGGAGGTATTAAAAGTAATATTAGCAAATTTGCTGATGACACAAAGCTGAGTGAAATGTGAGGACGATGTTATGAGAATTCAGGGTGCCTTGGACAGGCTAGGTGAGTGAACGGATGCATGGCAGATGCAGTTTAATGTGGATAAATGTATGGTTATCCAATTTGGTGGCAAGAACAGGAAGGCAGATTACATCCTAAATGAAGTCAAGTTAGGTAAAGGGGAAGTACAATAAGATCTAGGTGTTTTTGTACATTAGTCAATGAAAACAATCATGCAGGTACAGTAGGCAGCGAAGAAAGCTAATGGCATGCTGGCCTTCATAACAAGAAGAATTGAGTATAGGAGCAAAGAGGTCTTTCTGCAGTTGTATAGGGCACTGGTGACACCACACCTGGAATATTGCGCGCAGTTTTGGTCTCCAAATTTGAGGAAGGACATTCTAACTATTGAGGGAGTACAGCGTAGGTTCACGAGGTCAATTCCCGGAATGGCGGGACTATCATATGTTGAAAGATTGGAGCGACTGGGCTTGTATACACTTGAGTTTAGAAGGATGCGAGGGAATCTGATTGAGATGTATAGGATTATTTGTGGGTGGCACGGTGGCACAGTGGTTAGCACTGCTGCCTCACAGCTCCAGAGACCCGGGTTCAATTCCCGCCTCAGGCGACTCTCTGTGTGGAGTTTGCACATTCTCCCCGTGTCTGCGTGGGTTTCCTCTGGGTGCTCCGGTTTCCTCCCACAGTCCAAAGATGTGCAGGTCAGGTGAATTGGCCATGCTAAATTGCCCGTAGTGTTAGGTAAGGGGTAGATGTAGGGGTATGGGTGGGTTGCGCTTTGGCGGGGCGGTGTGGACTTGTTGGGCCGAAGGGCCTGTTTCCACACTGTAAGTAATCTAATCTAAAGGATTGGACACTCTGGAGGCAGGAAGCATGTTTCCACTGATGGGTGAGTCCAGAACCAGAGGACATAGTTTAAAAATAAGGAGTAGGCCACTTAGAACAGAATTGAGGAGAAATGTCTTCACCCAGAGAGTGGTGGGTTTATGGAATGGCCTGCCCCAGAAGGCAGTGGAGGTCAAGTCTCTGGATACTTTCAAGAAAGGGATGGATAGGGCTCTTAAAGATAGTGGAATCAAGGATTATGGGGATAAGGCAGGAACAGGATACTGATTGTGGATGATCAGCCATGATCATAATGAATGGTGGTGCAGGCTCGAACCTGTACCTATTGTCTAGTGTCTATTGTCTATTGTCTAATCTAGTCCCATTTGAAAGCACTTGACCCATATCCTTCCAATACCTTCCTATTCATGTACCCATCCAGATACCTTTTAAATGTTGTAACTGTATCAGCCTCCACCACTCCCTCTGCAGCTCATTTAAACACATACCACCCTCAGTGTGAAAAGGTTGTTCCTCCAGTCCCTTTAAATCTTTCCCTCTCACCTTAAATATATTCTTCCTAATTTTGGATTCCCCTACCCTGGGAAAAAGACCTTGACTATTCACCGATCCGTGCCCCTCGTGACTTTATTGACTTCTATAAGGTCACCCTTCATTCTCCGACACTCCAGGGAAAATATACCCAGCTTATTCAGCCTGTCCCTATAGTTCAAACCCTCCAACTCTAGCCACATCTTTGTAAATCTTGCATGAACCTTTTCAAGTTTAACAATATCTTTCCTGTAGCAAGGAGACCTGAAATGAGCACAATGTTCCAAAAGCAGCCTAACTGATGTTCTGTACAGCTGTACCATGATGTCCCAACCCCTATACACAGTGCACTGAGCAATAAAGGCAAACAGACCAAATGCCTTCCTCACTAACCTTCTATCTGTGCCGTTAATCAGAGACAAAGTATGTTAAATAGATAGGTTACACTGTGATTATTTATCAGAACTTCCTTTGACAGCAGCACAAACCTTGTAAACTCTGCTGTTGAGAAAGACACACCCCAACTTCAGGGAAAATGATCGAGTCCAAGTCGCTCACCATTTAGTCATTAACATAATTCTCTGGTTGGAGCAGTCTCTCAAAGTGAGAAGGATGTTTGCCTTGGGCGAATGGCGAGAGCTTCCTCATAGAGTCCTTTAACATTATAGCTGTTTTTTGATCTGAGTAGGAAGCTCTCCCACTATTGCTGCCTGAGAGAAATGTATCAGGAGGGTTTTCAGGTTGTCAGTCAGCCTGCTTGGCTGACACAGACAGACAGACACACACACACACACACACACACACACAGACACACACGCACACACAGACACACAGACACACACACACACACACAAAGACACACACAGACACAGACACACACACCCACGCACACACACCCACACCCACACAAACCCCCACGTGCACACACCCACGTGCGCACACATGCACACGTGGAGCTAAACACACTGACACACACAAACACTTACACACAAACTCACTGACACACACAAATACATATGTACACACACCCTTTAGATGGGTAATAAATCTACGTCCAGATCAGAAAACTATGTCTCGATCAAGAGGCTGGACAGCCTACCCCTTTATCATGAAAATACTGACACTGTCCACTTTTCGTCACGCATTTCATTTCATTTCATTTGCATCGGGGAGATGCATCAACCCTAGTCTCAGCCAATCCATCACACTCCTGCCCACCTGCTTCCCACTGTCTCCCATTTTACTGGGGATGACAGAGGTGTCATGTGACCTGCCTATGAGCCTTTTGTGACCCTTAAGTGACCAAGTATTAGCTACTCAATGGCCTCATTCCAACTTTGCTGCCATTTTCCCTGCAGTGTGAAAAACCCACACTAAATGGGTAGCCTGGCAGCTTTAACTACTCAGTTTCATATTGACCAAAGGTGTCGCCTCCTTGTGGGACTCCTCCATGTCCATTAGAGACGTTCCTCCACATGGTCATACATGATGCTTTTCCCCCTATCTCCTCAAACTCAGTCACTCCCATGTTTGGGAGCCGCCATCCAGGTGCCACGAGAATCCTGTAATTTGGGGGGCGGTAACCTATAACCTCAGCCAATTAGATTGGCCATCAGCTTTCTGAGATGGGACCTCCACCGCAGAACTCTCACCCTGAGTTCGTTAACACTGTTCTGAATGTTATCAGGCTGAGGGCAGCCAGTCTTGTTGAGGGTGCATTTCCCATTGACTCTTCAGGTGGCGATCATTGAAAATCCCATCAGATATACTTGCTAACTGAAAAGAAATGGCTGGTGACTTTGTTGACTCATTACCACAGACATTGCACAATGGTGCATACCAATGGTGCATCAACTGCTCACACCCCCAGCACCACTCAGAGATGTGGAAAATAAACTCTATGAATGATCAGTGTCAGTGATATGCAGATTATGAAGTCTAATTATAATGTTCTACTAAGCATTTTAAACATTTAAATCAGGCTTTTCAAACTGAGCACTCAGTTGGAAGAGCCTGTGATTGGAAGTCTTCCTGCTACAATATGGAATTCAATATGGAGCGAGTGGCTTTCTACTTAATTTTAATTTTAGGTGAGTCTACAAATAGAGTTTTGAGTCAGTAACAGTAGTGGCATGGTGGCACAGTGGTTAGCACTGTTACCTCACAGTACCAGAGACCCAGGTTCAATTCCCACCTCAGGTGACTAACTGTGTGAAGTTTGCACTTTCTCCCCATATCTGTGTGTGTTTCCACCGGGTGCTCTGGTTTCCACCCACAGTCCAAAAATGTGTAGGTTAGGTGAATTGGCCATGCTAAATTGCGTGGGGTGTGGGTTTGTTGGGCTGAAGGGCCTGTTTCCACACTGTAAGAAATCTAATGTTGCTAAATCGGCAGAATATTTTCTAAAATGCTTTATAATCATGTACTTTTGTGACTCAACTGGCAATTGGAAGAAGTACTTACTGCTGTTGTGTAAGATTTATATACTGGAAAGCCATCTTGCAAAATTACTTTGAATTAAATGGGTGGCATGGTGGCACAGTGGCACAGTGATTAGCACTGCTGCCTCACAGTGCCAGAGACCTGGGTTCACTTCCCGCCTTAGGCAACTGTCTGTGTGGAGTTTGCACATTCTCCTCGTGTCTGCGTGTGTCTCTGGGTGCTCTGGTTTCTTCCCAAAGTCCAAAAATGTGCAGGTCAGGTGAATTGGCCATGCTAAATTGCCCATAGTGTTAGGTGCAAGGATAAAGTGTAGGGGAATGGCTCTGGGTGGGTAGCTCTTCGGAGGGTCGGCGTGGACTTGTTGGGCTGAAGGGCCTGTTTCCACACTGTAAGTAATCCAGGGGACCTGCCAACACTCTGGGAATAAATCCAACCGAGGAGAAAGTGAGCTTGGCAGGTGCGGGAGATCAGAGTCAAAAAGTGTGGTGCTTGAAAAGCACAGCAGGTCAGGTAGCATCCAAGGAGCAGGAGAATTGATGTTTCAGGCATAGGCCATTCATTCGGCATGATGAAGGGCTTATGCCCGAAACATCGATTTTCCAGCTCCTCAGATGCTGCCTGACCTGCTGTGCTTTTCCAGCACCACACTTTTTGATGTAAATCCAACCAACTCAATTACTAAATCTGGAATTATAAATTAGTTATTAGTGGCTGAGACTGAGGATTATCATCAATTGTTGTATAAACTCATTTGGTTCACAGATGCCCTTTGGCAAGAAGGAAATGTGACCCACTTGTATCTTCAGAAACCCAGTATTATGGTTGAATCTGAAATGGCCCAGTAAGTCACTCAGTTCAAGGGCAATTAAGGGTTGCCAGTGATACCCACATTCTATCAAAGAATGGTTAAATTAAGACTTACACTGCTTATGGGAACTAGGGACTGAGAATCGGGCACATTCCAAACTTGGAAAGAAGTGGAAAATGTAGTGACTGAACGAGGTCAGCCAGATGGACCTCATAGAGTATGAGTTCCCTAGTTGGGGCTGTCAGTCTGGTCCAATGGAGGTCCCCTGGCTGACAGATATGAATGGGAGTGTCAGACATCTGCTCACATTGAGAGTTAGCTCTGAGGCAGCTGGATCAGTGTCAAGGACTTTCCACCTGGAAATAAAGGGTGACTTGGTGATTGGATACCGGCCTCTGTGGAGTCATTTCAGTGGTATTGCGAGAAAAGCATACTCTTGAAACAACTCACTCACAATAGACATCTTTGAATTGTTCTAAGCATTTCTAGCATCATGTTGTTATTTTGGAAACTCGTTCGATCTGGCCATCAAAGACTAGGCCCAGTATTGGAAAGAATGCGCTTTTTTTCCAGGCAAATGACATTGGGGTAAATGAAAAGCAACGAGTAATTCAACTGACAGCTTGTGGACCTGCAGCGTCTTCAGTTATTAGGACCCTAACGTTCCCTGAGGCACCAAATGGTAAAACTTTTCAAGGGTTGATGTATTGAGTTAAGGAATACAATGACCCCAAGCTTCCTCCAATTCTTGGAGGCTGTCCTTTTTACTCAGCAATTCGAGAATCAGGGGAATCCTTATCGGGAGTTTTGATTGGATTAAGATGACTGGCAGAGGCATGTGACTTTGGTTTAAATCTTAATGAGATGCTGAGCAATGATTTGGTATGTGGGATTAATGAGGTATCCATGCAAAAGTGCCTGAAGCTCACCTGAACTCAAGCAGGCACTACAACTGGCTTTCTCGTTGGAAAATGCGGCAAGTGGAGCATATGACTTACAGGGTATTCTGATAGAAGTGGGCACCCTCTGACTGAGCTTGGGGAACATTACCTGAGTGAAGGCAATTGCAAAGCCTCGCTGGGGACAAATGTGGTCATCAGGTGTGAGGCACTATTATACGTGGCACAGGTCTGGCCTATTCCCAGAACTTGTGCCGCTGCAGTCACCTGGGCCATCTTCCAGTTTATATGGAGGTCAAAGATGGACCGGGTCCGAAGGGACTCGCTGTACAAAGATCTGGGCAACGGGGGAAAAAAATACAACCAATGCTACCCTCACCCTGATGGCCACCTTTGTGTGTGGCTGCATCAAGCTGTGCGTGGATCCCCAGTATGCAAACACCAAGTGTCACTACGTACTGAGGTTCTACCTGTCCCCGGTGTTGTGAAGGATAGGCCTGGCCTCGCTGCTGCGGAACGCTCCGAGTAGTTGGATCGTTCCGTGTCACCTGTCCTTTGTGGAGAAGTTTATGAAGAAAAACACCTTTGACCACAAGTCCATCAGGAAGTGGTCAGCACGTAGTGTCCTTGAGACCCTTCGGGAAAAGGAGAGGGCGGATCCTGTTGAGCAGTTCCCTGAGCAGACTGTCAAAGCCATTTGGCAGAATGCCTCATCGCCAGAACTTTCCAACAAGCACCAAGACATGGCTTGGTTGGTGGTGAGAAGGGCTCTGCCGGTGAGATCCTTTATGCATGCCCGGACTCTCCGCCGCACTGCACGCTGCCCTTGAAGCGGCTGTGGGGGGGATGAGACTGTCACACACCTCCTTCTGGAATGTGCCTACGCAGAAGAAGTCTGGAGAGGAATGCAGTGGTGTTTGTCGAGGTTCGTCCCGAGCAGCGCCGTGACGCGGTACTCCGTGCTCTACGGCCTGTTCCCCGGGACGGACACCGAGACGAACCCATCAACTGCGCCTGGAGGATCTCAACTCGGTGAAGGACGCTCTCTGGGCGGTCCGAAACCTGTTGATCTTCCAGCTGAAGGAGTTGACCCCGACTGAGTGTTGCAGGCTGGCACATTCCAAGGTCCAGGACTACGTGTTGAGGGATGCGCTGAAGCTTGGGGCAGCTGCCGCCAAGGCGCGGTGGGGAAAGACCACTGTGTAACGTCTGCCTGCCTAAAGAAGAACAGGGGGCCCGCGCAGTCATTTGGGCTCTGCTGACGCCTCAGCTAAAAATGTAATCGTACAGACCTGTAAATAGGAATGATTACTCTATTTCGGTATGCAAACAAATGGAATGTTTACATATGTATGGCATGTCCAGTTGTATAGATCATCAAAGTATTTTATGAATAAAGTATATTTTTAAAATATAAAAAAAATCCTGAACAGAGGGACTCTAGGTCAACTTTCAGCAAAACCCCAAAACAAAACTGAACCTCGGCCAAATGGTTCAAATTTTCTTCAGGATCCGGGTTGGCATGCCATTGTAGTTATTGTCGATATGAGTCCCACTCAATCTAAAAGGAGTAAGAGAACTCATGGCCTGGTATCCAAGACAGTGCATATCCTTGAAAGTCCATCTAAATCTGGTTTGGAGCAGTTAAATTGTTTAGCAACATCCAAATAAGAACCAGCCAAAATAAGCGTCTGGTTAAATGGTCACCTAGTTCAAATAGACGTTGATACCAGAACAGCCGTTTAATCACAGAATCAGTTTTTAAAAACCCGCTATGGACTCCAACCACCCCCCCCCCCAGGTTTGTGCAAGACCTCAACTAGAGTGAAAAACCATATCAGGGAGCCTTTTCAGATTGAGGGGACAGCTTTGGTTCCAGGCTCTCATGAGAAGCAACTGGTTCAGTTACCACTGATGAAAATGTGTTGCTGGAAAAGCGCAGCAGGTCGGGCAGCATCCAAGGAGCAGGAGAATCGACGTTTCAGGCATAAGCCCTTCTTCAGGAATGAGGAAAGTGTGTCCAGCAGGTTAGGATAAAAGGTAGGGAGGAGGGACTTGGGGGAGGGGCGTTGGAAATGTGATAGGTGGAAGGAGGTCAAGGTGAGGGTGATAGGCCAGAGTGGGGGTGGGGCGGAGAGGTCAGGAAGAAGATTGCAGTTAGGAAGGCGGTGCTGAGTTCGAGAGATTTGACTGAGACAAGGTGGGAGGAGGGGAAATGAGGAAACTGGAGAAATCTGAGTTCATCCCTTGTGGTTGGAGGGTTCCTAAACGGAAGATGAGGCGGTCTTCCTCCAACCGTCGTGTTGCTATGGTCTGTCGATGGAGGAGTCCAAGGACCTGCATGTCCTTGGTGGAGTGGGAGGGGGAGTTGAAGTGTTGAGCCACGGGGTGGTTGGGTTGGTTGGTGCGGGTGTCCCAGAGGTGTTCTCTGAAATGTTCAGCCAGTAGGCGGCCTGTCTCCCCAATATAGAGGAGGCCACATCGGGTGCAGCGGATGCAATAAATGATGAGTGTGGAGATGCAGGTGAATTTGTGGTGGATATGGAAGTATCCCTTGGGGCCTTGGAGGGAAGTAAGGGGGAAGGTGTGGGCGCAAGTTTTGCATTTCTTGTGATTGCAGGGGAAGGTGCCAGGAGTGGAGGTTGGGTTGGTGGGGGGTGTGGACCTGACGAGGGAATCACGAAGGGAGTGGTCTTTTCGGAACGCTGATAGGGAGGGGAGGGAAATATATCCCTGGTGGTGGGGTCTGTTTGGAGGTGGCGGAAATGACGGTGGATGATATGCTGTATATGGAGGTTGGTGGAGTGATAGGTGAGGACCAATGGGGTTCTGTCCTGGTGGCGGTTGGAGGGCGGAGGATCGGGAAGTGGAGGAGATGCGGTGGAGGGCATCGTCTAACACGTCTGGGGGCAAATTGCGGTCTTTGAAGAAGGAGGCCATCTGGGTTGTACGGTAATAATAGACTAGGAACCAAGATTGATGGAGTGAAATTGGTTGAGGAAGATTCACTTTGGTGGGCTCAACATTTTTGATTAGAAAATGGCTGCCCGAGTACAGTCCTAATTAAATACATGAACATTTATCTGTAAGGTCTGGGAGCCAAGGCCACCTTGCATGTTGATCAGGAAGCACTTCTACGATCCTGCAAGGCACACCCGATGCCATTTACCTTATGGGCAAAAGCAGAGACAGAAATCAGAAGGCTGGGAGAGTGAAGGGATCATCAAACTCGTCCAAATTGTGGAATGAGCAGAACCCGTTGTACCGGTTATGAAGACTAGCGTTTGGGCATTTTAAACAAACAGCACACCACTTTTCGCAGCTGGATAAATGCCCTCACATTTATAAAAGAAGCTGGTGGGGGTGGGGCTGTCCTTCACAGAGCTGGACATTAGTCATGTGTACTTCCAATTGCAGTTAGATGAGGATTTCCACAAGTATGCTACAATTAACACCCATGAGAGTTTGTACCGATGTACATAACTGTCATTTGGGATATTGTCAGCCTTTTGTCAGCAATTTTTAATGGACAATGGGGAACATTTTTCAAGGTCTATCCCAGGTAGCTATTTTTTGAGATGACATGCTACTAATAGGGAAGACCAATAAGAAGCACTCAGAGAACCTGGACATGGTCCTTAGACATTTTTCCCTGGCACATTAACACCTTAGAAAGGAAGAATATTTATTTCAGGCATCCCAAGTGACTGACTTTGGCTGCAGAGTTGACAAGGTAGGAAGATAAAGGGAGGATGGTCAAAGGTGCCCGGCTCCCATGTCCATGCCAGAGCTTAGGTCTTTCCTTGAGCTGGTAAATTATTACAGAAAGTTCATACATAACCTGGGCCTCCACCCTGGCACCTTTGCATCAACTCTTAAAAAAGGGTCAGCCTTGGAAATGGTCTCAGTGAAGTGAAGGCACAGCTATCACCCTCTAAGCTTTTGATCCCAAGTGAAATCTGGTATTGATGTGCAATGCCTCCTTTCCTTTTTGGTGGCCTAATGGAGAGGAGCACTCAATAGCGCATGCATCCAGGACTTTGGTTAATGCAGAGCATAAGTATGCCCAGGTAGAGAAGGAAGGTTTGGCGGTCATATTTGGAGTCAGGAAGTTCCACCAATATCTTTAAAAAACATAAATTTGCCTCACAGCGCCAGAGACCCAAGTTTGATTCCAGCCTTGGGTGACAGTTTGCATGGAGTATGCAGATTCTCCCCATGTCTGTGTGGGTTTCCTCCCTCAGTCCAAAGACATTCAGGTTAGGTGAATTAGCCATGCTAAATTGCCCATAATGTTCAGGGATGTGTAGACTAGGTGCATTAGTCAAAGGAAATGTAAAGTAATAGGATAGGGGAATGAGCCTGGGTGTGTTACACTTCAGAAGTTTGTTGTGGACTTGTTAGGCCAAAAGGCCTGTTTCCACACTGTAGGGATTCTATGGTAACAGATCAGTAAGGAACTCATGTGATCAACAGTTCTTATAACAGTTTCTATCATCAGCGGGCAAGCTTTTGCAAATAAATGGGAGTAATGGTAGACAAGTCACTAGGACTGATGGCCTGTATCTAAGTGACTGCAGAGAGAGTGGAGGCATTGATCAAAATGTTACAGAACTCACTGGATTCCCAGAAGCTTCCAGTGGATTAGAATGTTCCATCCCAGTTCAAGAAGGAGGGAGACAAAGCCAGAAAGTATGGTCCACTTAGTCTAAGAAGCTCATCGCAATCAAACAGCATCAACATAGCTTTGTGAATGTGAAATCACATTTAACAAAATTAGTTGAGCTTTTTATCGAATATAATGAGCAGAGTTGATGAAAGGAAATTGGTTGATGTGCATATTTAGAATTCCGGAAGACATTTGATCAGGTGTTACATAAAAGATTATTTATCAAGAAAGGAGCTCAGGATAACATATCGACACAGATTAAGGGTTGAGTCACACACAGAAGACAAAGTTAGGATTTTAGTTCAGGATAGAAAGATGTAATTAATGGAATGACACAAGGATCGGTTCTCGGGCCTCAATTATTTTCTGCTTATATGAATGACTCAAGAGCAGGGACAGGTTGTAATGTAACCAGATTTTCTAATGATATGAAAATAGGGTATATTGTGTTAATGGATCTGCAAGAGGATTTACATTGGTTGCATATATGGTCAAAAACCTGGTAGATAGACTTTAGTGGAGGCAAGTGTTGGGTTATATTTTTTGGTAGGAAGAATGAAAAGACACTCTTTAATTGAGTGGAGGCAAAGCTCCAGATAAAGAGAAACATGAATAATTAGCATGCTTGATGACTGGTATGGAAACAATGGGCTACAGGGCCTTTTTGAGTGCTGTAAAGATTATGACTCTTGGACTCAGTGCAGCAAATAATTAAGAAGACAAATGAAATTGACCTTTTTTGCTGGAGATTGGAGTTTCTAAAAATAGAACTTTTTAGAACTATACAGACCTTTTGTGAGGATGCACCTGGAGTATAGTTCTGGTCCCTGTGTTTTTAAAAAAGAAATACACTGGCACTGGAGGCAGTGCAAACAAAATTCACTAGGCTGATTCCGGGACTGAAGGGTTTGCCTTGTCAAGAACAAAAGAGCAGGTTTATACTTTACTCATTAAAGATCAGGAGAATGAGAGTTAATGTTCTCAAAACATTCAAGATTCTGTGGTATCTTGACATGCTGGATGTTGAGAAGATTGTTCCTTAGATATTTGAAGTATCGGGCAATTGAGAGCTATGAGGAACTGGCACCAACATGGAGTTGAGGCCTGGGTCCATTCGACCACGATCCAACACATATTTGCTATTCTAAGGTATGGTCCCGCCTGGGAGAAACATTTAAGGACTATGTCCAAGTTCTCTAGTGCTACCATTTCGTCTTCCCTCTTATTAGCACATCATCTAGATAAATGACAGCCTGGGATAGACCTTGTAAAATGCTCTCCACTGTCCACTGAAATATTTCACAGGCTGATGATACTCCAAATGGCAATTATGTATATTGGTACAAACCCTTATAAGTGTTAATTGTAGCACACTTCTGAGAATCCTCATCTAATCGCAATTGAAAATATGTCATGCTTATGACAAACTTTGTGAAGGACAGCCCACCCCCTCGCCAGTTTTGCATATAAATCCTCTGTGTGAGGGATTGGATATTTATCCAACTGCGAGCGCAGTTTACTGTTTGTTTAAAATTCCCACAAAGGCGAACCGACCCACCAGACTTCACAATCAGTATGACCAGTGCAGCACTTTCTGCAAACTAGACTGGTTTGATGACTCTTTCCCTTTCCAGCCTCCTGGAATCCAGAGGATTTCTGCCTCTGCTTTTGCCTGTTAAGGTAAATGGCACTGGGCAGGCCTTGCAGAAACGTGGAATTGCTCCCTGGTCAACACGCAAGGTGATCTTTGACTCCTTTACTAGTCCCCAGACCTTCTCTGAAAAGCATCTGGGTATTTAATTTGGACACTCACTCAAGCAGCCATTTTCCAGTTAAAACATGTTCAGCCAATCAAGGTGAATCTTTCTCAACCAATTCTGCCCCATCAAGCTTGGGCCTGAGCCTTTTACTACAATCAGCGGTAACTGAACCAGCTGCTTCTCATAACAAGTTGCACCATTAAGTCTCTGAAGGTTCCCCGATGTAGTTTCTCAGACCAGGCCAAGGTCTCATGCAAACTTAAGGGTTGGATTCCAGAGTGAGTTTTTAAAGAGTGGTTCTGCGATCACTGATACGGCCATGTGGGTATTGACCTCCATTAGAACTAGGTGATCATTTAACCAGATGTTTACTTTGATTGGTTCTGATTTGGATGCTGCTAAGCAACTTAACTGCTCTGAAGCAGATGTAGGTGGACTTTTCAGGGTGTGCTCTTTCTTCTTACTCGATTTAGGTAGAGGGGGACTCATTTACTTTCTTGAGTCCGCATAATGGCAGCAACTGCAATAGCTTACCAGCCCGGATCCTGAAGAAAATTTGAACGGTTTTGCCGAGGCTTGGCTTTGTTTTGGGCTGACCCAAAGTCCCTCTGTTCAGAATATGTCCAGAGTGAAGCTATGCAATTATCTTCACTCGAGTGGTGTTTTCCAAGCTCTGTCAGATGGGAGAGGGTGCCCACTTCAACTGGAATAGGAGAAAGTGAGGACTGCAGATGCTGGAGCTCAGTGTTGAGAGTGTAGTGCTGGAAAAGCACAGCAGGTCAGGCAGCAGAGAGAAGCAGGGGAATTGACGTCTTGGGCAAAAGCTCTTCATCAGGCTTCATTTCTGATGAAGGGCTTATGCCTAAAACGTCGATTCTCCTGCTCCTTGGATGCTGCTTGACCTGCTGCACTTTTCCAGCAACACATTTTCAGCTCTGATCTCCAGCATCTGCTGTCCTCACTTTCTCCTAGAAGATTGCTTGTCACTGGTCACCCTGGTGTTGCCTTTCTTCCAGGTGGTGGAAATTGAATAAAGATTTGTATGCCTTGTGTCTTTCATTGTATCTCACACCTGCAGAAAAATAATCAAAAATCCCAACACAGGTTCCTCTGGTTCTCAAATTGCTGAGTAGAACTAATAATGTCTCAGAATTAGAGATGACTTGGGGTCATAGCATTCCTTAATTAAATCTATCAACTATTGAAAGGTTTTAGTGTCTGGTGCCTCAGGGAAAGTTAGGCTCCTAATAACTGAAAAAGCTGCGGGTCCACAAGCTGTCAGGAGAATTATTCACAAACAAAAACAGAAATTGCTGGAAAAGCTCAGCAGGTGTTGCAGCATCTGTGAAGAGAAATCACAGATAATGTTTTGGATCCTGTGACCTCTCCTCAGAATGAGAATTACTTGTTGCTTTCATTTGCCCCAATGTCATTTGCCCGGAAAAACTATCACATTATTTCCACATACTGGGCCCAGTCCTCAATGGCTGGATCAAATGAGTCAAAGCTTCCAAACTACTGGCATGGTGCTAGAAATGCTATTCCCAACTCATAAATGACTGTTAGGAGCAAAGTTCTTCAGGAGCAGGCTTTACTCTTGTCACCCCACTGAAGCAGTACCACAATGACGAGCATTCGGTCACCAAATCATCATTTATTTATGATATGGAGATGCCGGTGTTGGACTGGGGTGTGCAAAGTTAAAAATCACACAACACCAGGTTATAGTTCAACAGGTTTAATTGGAAGCACTAGCCTTTGGAGCGCTGTTAGTTTCAGCACCCAATAAATTGTCTGGGCTGACACCAATTGTGATTTACATATGAAAGAAGTGAGACTAACATGGTCATTCTAACAGATGAGAGACTTAACAAACAATCAAGGTATTTTTAAATGTATAAATTCAGTTACATCACACTGTAAATGTTTACTATAAATTCAGTGTCTTACAATCTTATACTCCACAACCACCTGACGAAGGAGCAGCACTCTGAAAGTTAGTGCTTCCAATTAAACCTGTTGGATGATAACCTGGTGTTGTGTGATTTTTAAAATCATTTTCTTAAACGTGAAAAGTCTTTGACACTGATCCAGGTAGCTCAGCGCCAGCTCTCGGAGTATACAGGAAATCTGATACTCATGTTTATATCTGTCAGCCAGAACTCCCAGATTGGGGCTGTTAATTTAGCCCAAACAGGGATCTCATATTACTTTAGATACTAAATAGATAGTGACTCGAAAAACAAAAACAGTATTTGACGCTATCGAAAATTTATTTATCCCAGAAAGGTTTTCACAGCTCACTGGTGGGTTCTGAAACTTTAGTATTGTGTGTTCTTCAGTCCAGTGGCTAAGCTAATTAAAATCACTGGAATATCGTTAGCTGTCTGCAAAATAGAATCTGTATACCTTCCCCAATTTGCACCGTATCTGCACACAACGTTGAGTCAATCCTGCTTCTGGAAACCGAACAAAAATTATTGTACAATTTCACTGAGTTGCAATTTAAAATGCACTGCCTTTTATTTTCGTTGCAGGTTCTACCATTTCCTCAGTGAGTCCAACTCCGACTATTTCTACAAGCAGTGAAAAGCTAAGTAAGAGCAGTTCCCCTGGCAGCACCTCACCAATAACACCGAGCTCAACTAGCACCCCAAAAACCACCCTCAAGTTAACCAGTGCCACAACCTCAATCATCGGTCCAACAATAACCTCAACCAGCGCCTCAACAATAACCTCAACCAGCACCTCAACAACAACCTCAACCAGCGCCCCAACAACAACCTCAACCAGCGCCCCAACAACAACCTCAACCATCACTCCAACAACAACCTCAACCATCACCCCAACAACAACCTCAACCAGCGCCCCAACAACGACCTCAACCAGTGCCCCAACAACGACCTCAACCAGTGCCCCAACAACAACCTCAACCAGCGCCCCAACAACAACCTCAACCATCGCCCCAGATGAGAGACTTAACAAACAATCAAGGTATTTTTAAATGTATAAATTCAGTTACATCACACTGTAAATGTTTTCATCTCTCATCTCTCAACCAGTGCCCCAACAACAACCTCAACCATCACTCCAACAACAACCTCAACCAGCACCCCAACAACGACCTCAATCATCACTCCAACAACGACCTCAATCATCACTCCAACAAAAACCTCAACCATCACTCCAACAACAACCTCAACCATTGCCCCGACAACAACCTCAACCATCGCCCCAACAACAACCTCAACCATCACCCTAACAATAACCTCAACCTCAATCAGCACCACAAGCATGACCTCAACAAACACACTAGTCATCAGCAAAACCATCTCCTTAACCTCTGATCCCTCCCCAACCCTAAGTACTACCTTTAGTCCCCCTATCTCTTCATCTGTCAATACATCCAGTGGTAAGTAGAATATTTTAACCTGCAATCAATCTGTGATTTTTCACGCAGGACTTGAATATTGCTGAAAATTTACGTATTTGATTAAGCCGTTTCCTTGTGTCCTGATGAGGTCATTTGGCAAGAATGTAACCTCAGCTGGAAAACCTACATTTCTGTTCCTTGGGTAAACACTGCTGAGTGTTTGGCAAATGGTCTCTGATTGCTCGGGCTGTATGAGGCTAGTTCCTATTAATGCTGCTTGACAGTTATCTGCCAGGCATTGTTTAAATTTTAATTTGAAGCCTGTTGCGTTGACACTTGCAAGGGACCTCCCTGAGAAATTAACCAATGAATGGCTGTCAGCAATTCTGTTGACAAAATAGGAACATTTTAAGTCAATCCGTGAGAGTTAGCTTTGGTGCCTCATTTCACTTCCTGGTTAACTGCTATCAATTGTGTCTTTCACAAAACTGTGAGATACCTTAGTTATAACTTTAAAATATTGACTGCAGACTGATCTGTTATGATGTTTTAAATGGTATTTGTAATTTTCCAATGTCACAAAACTCATCATTAAAGAAGTAAAATTTGTATTCCTTCAGTGCTGTTGCATATCTCAAAAATGATACTTTGCAAGTTTTATTCTGTTCTTCACTAAGTGAGGAATATTTATCAGGTCATCATCATTCTCATCTTGAAATAGTTTCTTGGGATGTACAGCAACCAGTAGAACGTCTGCAGAAGACAGTTATATTTATGTTCTAAAGGACAGTAACGGGGAAGGTCATGATTTTAGAACCCAAAGATTTGTGTCACACTGTTACTGACAACTGGAGTTATGAATTGTGTTGGAATCACTCAAGAGACAGAAATTGGCATGAGTTTGAGTGTCTTGAAACTCATTGACACCATGGGACAATCTAATGCCATTAAATGCCCATTGACCAGAGACAGAGTCACATGTACTGTTGTTGCTCTTAGCCCAGGCTTACCATCGGCATCCAACTTGAAGACAGTGGGACTGCCAAAGCACCAGGCCCAGCACTGAGTTTCAACCAATAATATTCATTCTAACCCCTCGGTGGGTAGCATACAGTTACAAGGACAGTCAGGACAGGCAGTTTGATGAAGGGCTTTTGCCCGAAACGTTGATTTCGCTGCTCGTTGGATGCTGCCTGAACTGCTGTGCTCTTCCAGCACCACTAATCCAGTTTTAATGAACTGTCTTTGCTTCACTTCATATTTCATTGATCTTTAGTCTGACTTGTGATGATGGAGGATTGAAGGCTGTGAGCTTTCAGAACAATCCCCTTGCAGCATTAGGGAATGTCTATGATCTGAGCATTGGCTTTCGTCACTTCAGACTTTTAACAATGAGAAGTGATCACCTGCTTGTCAAATCGTCAGGAGCAAGGTGATTGTAGCCTTGCGATTAATCTGTGGTTACCCTTCTTCAGCTCCGGTAGAGTTGCTGGTTTTTATGATCATCCCTGCTCCATTCCACTGACATTTCTACACTGCCCATTACACTGATAATCTACGCAGCTGGTAATTCAGGGCCAGAATACTTAAAACACAATACTTTACTAAACCGCTCAGAACTTAGATCTTTTCTGGCATTTCAAAAATTAGCCTTCAGATAGATGCTGGTATCCAAAGTTCAAAAATAGAGAAATCATATCTTCCTCATTTCAATCAGTTTTCCACCTAGGTGCCTTCAGGCGTATATTACATTGCTGTGTTTGCCAATTTGGAAAGAGGGTGAAGACAGGGCTGTATAACAGCATTTTCGTTTGCCCCATCAGACAGACATTTCAGAATTCTAGCAGATAGGGACCAGCTGATCCAATTCTGATAGCTCCTCGAATGAACTTTAATTGTATTGCTTTATTCAGGTTATGGTGAGCAACAGCCCATATCATCGAGCCATTGAGAGAGTTGGGACCTTTAAGCAGGGTACGACTTGGAGTTCTTGCTGAACTCACTTCCAACTACACAATGGCTGATGGGCTGGAGTAGGACTTTGATGGCAGGAAGTTACCGTGGAAGACATGGTTCCCTGCAATAAATTAAATGGTCATAGCCAGTGGAGGGAAGGCAAGCTAGAAAAGAGTTAAATCTTAAGTTTCCTTGAGATACCTGACATAACATAATTGCTCCAGGAAACTCAAAGATAACTAAAAGTGTATAAATTGTTGGACCTCTTCATGCCTTGTGGTTCCTCCCCAGTTCGAGGCATAATTCTGAACTTTTGACATAAAACTCTGGCTTTGATGCAATAAAAATACCTGTGACTTACTTCAGTGAGCACTTCTGACATTTCTCAAAATCTAGAAGTTAAAATGTGAGTGAGCAGGAGGCGGGGGCAGATCTGCAGGGGAAACTTTTTGTTGTTTGAATTCCTCATCCATCCTTTTCTCATTAGGTTTGGGAGACTAATGTCTGCTGGAACATAGGAGAAGGTCATTCTGCCATTCAAATGGATCATGACTAGTCATCTACATCTATGCCATTATTCCTCATATCCCACTGACATTAGTATCCAGGAATCTATTGAGTAATGTCTTGACTATGCTTAATGATTGCCCTTTAATGGCCTTTGGAATAGAGAATTCCAAAGATCACCAGCCATCTGAGTGAGGAAATTCCCTGCATGATCATTTTTTGTGACCCATGAACAAGTACATACACATCCCTCTGGATATCAATACTCCCCAAACCTTCTACCATTTGAGAAATAGTTTCCCTTTCTGTTTTGTTTTCTGCCAGAGTGGATATCTTCACAAGTGAAGAACTGTGGAAAAGCCAAAATGAATCTGTCCATGATGCTGAAGTTTAAAAAGAACAGAAACTAAACAAAGCTAAATGAGAAAAATTATTCCAAATCAGTTTTCTAGTGTGTGACAAATTTAAAAGAAGTCTGAAAATTGACAGAAGTTACATAGTTATGTGATTCCTGGCAAAAGATAGCAAAATGTAGTGATGATAATGATGATGTCTGATTCTAACAGTTGACTTGCAAGCAAGATGGAATAGCCTTTTGCCTGACTAACGTGGAGTGGTTTATATTGAGCAGTTACTACAACAACGTTGACATTTCTTTGATATTATTGATAGGGATTCCTGTGGCTCCATTGGAAGCATTTTTACCTGAGTTGCTGATAGTCCAATACTGAGAGGGAGTATTGCACTGTCTCTCATCTTTTAGATGAGATCTCAAAGCAGGGCCGCTGCTACCAGGTCTAGTGAATGTAAAGAATGTAAAATCTTGAAAAGTAGATTTGCCCACCGTGCCCTGGCAATGCTGAGCTCTCAATCAATATCAAAAGGCCAATTGTCTTTGTCATTAAGCCCACTGCTGTTTGGAGAATTTGCTGTATGTGTATTGGACTCTGCACTTCCTACACAACAGTAACTACACTTTATTAGTAGTTTGAGACAACTCGTGGTCAGGAACGATATTTTTTTAACTGAAGCAAAAAGCAAATCAAAACATTTTGACCTCAACATATTGAGACTTGCAGTCATCTAGAATAAACCTTCAGTTGTAGGTTTAGTAAGGGCCTGGAGAAAATCGCCACAAGGTATAAAATCAGAATCTGTAAGAATACTATTGTGTATCAAGGAGGTGATTCATTTGCAAATGTCTATAGATGAGACTTGCAGGAAAGAGATAATTTGATGGAATTTAAGTGATCTTCTAAAGTGAGCAGAGAAGTTTTGTTTTCTTAATGCTATTTTCAAAATGATGTCCAAGAATTGAATTGAATTTATTGTCAGGTGTACCGAGGCACAGTGAAAAGCTTTGTCTTGTGAGCAATACAGACAGATCACAGCGTTAAGTAGCATAGATAAGTAAATAATAGGTAACTAGCGGCAAAAACCAAAACACAGGTACAGGTGCATGCTAAGAGTTTGTGAGTCCATTCAGTATTCTAACAACAGTCGGGTAGAAGCTGTTGCGAAACCAGCTGGTGCGTGTGTTCAAGCTTCTGTACCTTCTCCCCGATGGTAGGGATTGTAGAAAAACAATGCCAGGGTGGGATGGATCTTTGAGAATGCTGGCAGCTTTCCTGGACAATGTGAAGACAGTGAAATTCCATTCCTAATTCCTGGAACTAGAAAATAGTTGTCTGATTAACAAAGCCAATAAGGCATAGCATCTAAAATAATCCTTCCTTCAATCCTCCCTTAAAGGATGATATGAATTTCTCTGCTTTGTATGTCATTCATCTTCATGTCAACTCTCAAGGTATTTCCAAATTTAGTGCCAGTGTGTGTCACATAATGAGCAATTTTATGTGATCTTTATACCTATTGGAAGCTTCCCACTTACTTCATTCAGAAATGCTGCGATGAAAGAGAATGTCGACCTTTGTTCTTCATGACTGGTTCACTGCACTACCTACCTCATGCCACATTTTCCATCTTCTCATGCTGATTAGGCTTTTTTTTTTGCACTAGTTGCTTTATACCATTAGAAGATGATATTTTCATTGCAGTAAAATGAGAAATTAGGAGTCATGTGCAAGTCCATTTCATCAGTTTTCCAAATATGTTAGTGAACTTGAGATTAAATTAACTCTCTAACACAGATCTTCCCTCGTCATTATAGAAACAGACAGCTGCCACCCAGGGCTCAATGACTGTTCAGATAATGGAACTTGTATAAGACAGAACGCAACTTACACCTGCCGGTGCAATGCTGGGTTCAGAGACATGAACCCCAATGTTCCTGGAAGAATATGTGAAGGTAGGACATTGCCTGAATTGCACATAACTTAAACCATTACCTCACAATAGCTTTTGCTTCAACTGATTGTTTTAATCTGTTTCTTATTTCAGATATCAACGAGTGCCAGACTGGGAACAACACATGCTCTGATTTTGCTGTTTGCAGGAACACCCCGGGGAATTTCTCATGTAGTTGCTTCCAGGGAATTACAGATATCAATCTGGCAAACCCAGGCACACAGTGCAGAGGTAATAATCTGAACAGTTTTCACCAGGAGTGATGAGTTTGTCAATAATGTGAAAATGTTTTAAATCAATCTTGGTGAGGTTAACAGGTGAAACACACTTGTCTTACATTTATCTCATTGTAACATTAACATTTCTTTGCACATTTGAAATACCATAAATGGAATAATGATTTGGTTAAACAAATAGCGGAATGTCATAAAGTCATGTAATTTTTCAGGGCTGCGGGAAGCCATTCAGCCCATAGCATCTGTGCTTTTTTTTTCTTGGATTACCTTTTGTTCAAAACAAATTTAAATCATATCATTAATTCCTAATTTCTTCTTAAATATAACTTTGAAGTCGCTTCTATTGCCCCTCCATTCAATGAGGTCTCAACCATAATATCTTGAACTGAAGGTTAGCCTGTGATTGAGAAATGTTTAGACTAACATCTTTGCTTTAGCTTCTTTTTAGAAAGCCAGGAATTTGTTAAGAGTTTTATCTTTTTCAAATGTTTGTGTATGCGAACTCCAAGCTCAATCAGTTCCTGCCCTTCCTCAATCTAAAATTGTACCTTTAATTACTGGCCCCCTCACCAGCAGAAACAAGATGTCATTATTCTGTCTGGTTTTTGAGTAGGAATTCCTGCCATACCTCTTGCGTATAGTGTGCGCTGCTGATTGGGGAAGGGAGTAAATGTTGAAGGTGATGGATGGTGTCAAGTGGATGCTTTGTTCTGGATGGTGTCAAATGTCTTGAATGCTTCAGGAGTTACATTCAGAAAAAAAAAGAGTATTCCATCACACTCCCATCAGCCTCATCTCTGGCCTTCTGCTCATCATGACTTTTTCTTGGTTACTGCTCAACTCCTGATTAACAGTATATTTTCTGAAATAATCCCCATTAAATTCACTACTTTCCTTCTCTCTCTTTTCCTTTTTTTGGACCCTTATCTCTGTTCATTTAAGTAATAGGGGTGCAGGTGCGAGTATATAGTGGACAGTTAGTTATGGATCATCAAAAGTATACATGTGGATGTAGGTTTGCTCGCTGAGCTGGAAGGTTCATTTTCAGACGTTTCGTCACCATGGTGATGAAACATCTGAAAACGAACCTTCCAGCTCAGCATCCAAACCTACATCCAGATCCTCAACCTGAGCTACAAATATTCTCAAAACCCACTAAAGGTATACATGCCCAATATTAACTGAACTGTGCAACTTTTAACTTACAGATCCTAACACATGTTTCATAAATGAGACAGATATCTGCGGATTGTCTAACTGTTTGTCAATAACAGTCAGCAAGTGCAACAGTAAGTATCCTTACCTTCTTTAACTATCTGTTTCTTTAAAAAATTAATTCCTTCTCACGATCTGGTTTTTGGCTGCTCATCTTTGATTACGTTTGAGAAGTTAGCAGGAAGCTGCCATCTTGGAACCACTGCAGTTCAGACATTTTCCTACATTCACTTGAGTTGCTTCTGGAAGGTCACTGCTTTAAATCAATTACTTATATTTATTACTTAAAGAATGGCACCACTGCTGTGATGCTGTGGATGTAAGTTATGTCATCTTCCTTAACCCTAGTGTTTCATAAGCACCAACATGCTAATGACTTGAATACTGCTCACACATCTAGAGACAGTTTTTACATCAACTTCTCAGAGTTCAGGATAAGATTCCAAGCAAAAGCTTGTCACTTGCCAGGCTGACATCCCCTCACCAATAGCCTTTCTTGCTCCTAAACAGTCTTGTTGCTTCACTGTATGTTCCACTGTTGTTTCTCCAAATTTCCATCATACCTCCTCAACAGTTTCCTGGTTTTATCTATCAACTTCAAAAATACCATCGAGATTGACGGCCTGGACAAGCAGTTATTCAACTCCATCTCCTGGGGACTGCAGATGCTGGAAACCAGAGTTTTTGCCTAGAGTTTTCCAGTACCACTCTGATCTAAACTCTGCAGTCCTAGGCAAGACTAATTCCTAGGTCGAAAAGTGTGGTGCTGAAAAAGCACAGTAGGTCAGGCAACATCCTGAAGAATGTCCTGATGAAGGGCTAATGCACAAAATGATGTTTCTCCTGCCCCTCGGATGCTGCCTGACCTGCTGTGCTTTTCCAGCATCACAGTTTTCAACTCTGATCTCCAGCATCTGCAGTCCTTGCTTTCTCCTTAACTATCTCCTGTCCACATTATTCTGGGTTACTGCAGTTCAAGTGCAAATCCAGGTATATCTTAAATGTGAGGGAGATTCTGTCTCCTGTAGGTTTTCAGGCAAAGAGTCCCAAAGCCCACCACCTGTGCCATGTGCAAATTAGCACAGTGTGTATAAAATTAGAGATGAATATGCAGATCACAGACTGTTAAGGGGAAGGTATATTCCACTCTGTGAACTCATGGCACCCTACAGGGGAATTTGGAGACTGTAGCATTGGGATTGGCAACACATGAAACATGCTGGGGCCAGTGATCCTGCAAACTGCATGGCAAGGGAAATGGGGATTATTTGAAACTAAATAGTGGGAATGAGGGATTAAATGGGGAAAGATGTGGTAGGACAAAGCATAGGGACAAATGTAAGAGAGAAAAATAGTCATGCGAGACTGGGTTCATATGATTGTACCATCTTGGGATGTGGGGGAAAAGGGCTGGTAAAGCGGGGAGGTGGGAACAGAATGATGCTCCAGTGAAATATAGGACACCCTCAAGACATACCTAACATCCTTCCTACTTTTTCACCGAATTTGGCATAAATGCAACCTGCTCACTATCTTCTTTATGCCATCCAATGTGTTATGGTGGAGGAGATTGAATTAGGTCCTTATTTTCCTCTCTGTTGGGCGGTTAAGGGCCTCAGCAGGCCTAATGGTGGGCAATCAGGTGATTTAATCACTCAATGCATTTTATGGGGAATGGTTGAGTGTGGACACTATGGCACTGAGCTGTTCAATATTTTAGATGCCAACACCCTACATTCAATTTCAGAATCATACCAGGCATGGGATATGTCAAATCCAACCACTTATCCAGTTAGCCCTGGACTTTGAAGTCAGTTTGACCTCAAGGCTCTGTGCAGTGCCCCCTATGTCTGTCTTGTAAGGGTGATCATGACTTATTGACTCTTGTTTCCATAAAGGCCTAAGAGGATTCAGAATTAAGGCAGCCTTAAGATCCAGACAGTTCAGTGTTGAGCTAAATAACCCTGGCAGCCTGGCCTACAAGAACCTATCAACCGAAATTACAAATACGGTGAGTGGAAAAATAAAAATTCCCCTCCATAGTCAAAATCTTTGAGTCAACTCTGGAAGTGGGAACATCAGTGAAGCATGTCCCACCTCATGCCTATGTGTAGCCGTCACCAGAAAGCTATTCTATTGACCGAATCTTGAACACTTCGGTTAAAGTTTATCCTTCAACTCAAAGGGGAGAATTCTGACATCTGCAGCTAGTATGTTTTGGACAATATCCAATTTGTGCTCCCTTATAGAGTTATATGGATTCATCGTCAACACTAAATTGTTAAAAGATATTTACTAACTCTTGTTGTTACTAGAAGGTTGTTATTCTCTTGACTTGCCCACCATAGGCTGGCACGGTGGCTCACTGATTAGCATTGCCATCTCACAGTGCCAAGAAATCATGTTCAAACCCACCCATGGGCTTCTGTCTGTGTGGTGTTTGCCCATTCTCCCTGTGTCTATATAGATTTCTTCTGGGTGCTGCGATTTCCTAATAATGAGGGACATATATAGCGTTAACGACAGCAAGGGGGATTTCAAGACTAGGGGGCCGCTTTGAGGAGAGAAATTTAAAACAAAACATGAGAGGCTTTTTTTTTACACAGAGGGTGATTTGTATGTAGAATGAAATTATTCAGGAAGTGGTGGATGTGGGTACAATTCCAATGTTTAAAAGATATTTGGATAAGTACATGAATAGAAAAACCGTGGAGGGATATGGGCCAGGAGCAGGCAGGTAGGACTAGTTTAGTTTGGGATTATGTTCAGCATGGGGATGGACTGGTTGGAAATGGTTAATACACCTCAAGAAGGGTTACACTCGAAACGTCAACTTCTACACCTCCTGATTTTGCCAGGCCTGCCACGTTCTTCCAGCCTCCTGCCTACTTTGGATTCCAGCATCTACAGCTATTTTGTCTCTGTAGGCATTGGAGATGCAGGAATAGGGTAGGTCTGCATGGGATGCTCTTTAGAGGGTCAGTGAGGTCTCATTGGGCTGAACGGCTTGCTTCCACACTATCAGGATTCAGTTGTGCTCATTTCCCTCCATTTCCAGATACCATGTTGATATGCTATTCAGATCGATGATCTCAGAAGTAGCTTGTCTCAAATTGTTTATACACCCTCCAAAATACAGCTTTCAAGATTGTAGCTTTTATGAAAGACTTATATAATGACTTTCTAGATCTTAGCATTTTCCAAATTTTGCTGCCAAAATAAAAGCATTAATCCATGGGATGTCAGCATTGCTGGTCAGGCCAGTATTTATTACCCACCTCTACTTGCACTGGGCAAGTTTGTGGTTGTACCTTCTTGAACTGTTGCTGGTGTAAGGACACCCACAGTGCTGTTAGAAAGGGTGTTTCCAGATTTCACTCAGCAGCACTGAAAGAATTGCAATGGCACTGAAGGGTAGTGTGTGCTTTGAAAGGAGAATGCATGTGGTAGGATTGATATAAATCTGCAGGGAGAGGATGTTGTGGCTAAACAACATTATCTTTACAAAGAGTAATCTCATGGATTTAAAAGTTTACGGATGGATTAAGAAAGGAAGGAAATGTTGAAAGATATCAGAATATGAGTGTTGCTAGAAAGACAATTTGTTTAATCAAACAAATGACAGAATTTGCTAAACTCGTCGTGCGTTCTGAAAATTTTAGGCAACGCTGCATTAGAACTGCAGGGAAACATGAATGAACAGTCACCTAGACTCGAAATGTTAGGTTGTTCGCTTTCCACTGATGCTGCCTGATCCATTGTGAACTCCTGCACTTTTGTTTTCAGGAAGTATTAGAATGGTCATTTCTTGATCAGTTTTCACCTTGTGATATGCTCCACAATTCTGCAAAAACCAGAACTTAGAGAATAAATGTTCCATAATTTTAGGTTGTTGTAAGCATTTAGGAATTGTTTTTCACCTTTCTAAATGAACTGTGTAAAGCTTGAAAGCCATTGGAAGTTCCTGGTCAAAGCTTGATGATTCACAGTCTCAGATTCTTGTTAATGCAGAGATGCAAACTTGTTCTGCTGGAGGTTGTGAACGATTTCAGCTCTGAATAATGCTGATGTGACACAAATGGAAAGAGGACCTTTATCTTTTAACTTTATTTCTTTATTCTCGTAATTTATACTGTGAAGAAGTGTAATGTAGAACTATTAGCATTTTTCTTTATTTCTCTATTTTTGTATCTAATCTATTTTAGTACTAAGATTTGTACCAAGGTACTTTGTACCTAAAATGGTGCCATGTGGACATTGTACACATTTCACTGTACTCATGTACGTTAGTACACATGACATTAAAACCTAATCCTAATTCTAATTATATTTAATTTGATTTTTCATCACAAGAAGTTACCACACGATAGCAATCAGATCAAAGCTACGTTAACTAACTAGATGTTGCGGTTAAGACTATTCAGAGATATGGATGTACCCATTCAAGATTAAAAGCTATTCTCCCCATTTTTCATTGTAAGACTTACAGACCAGACCAGAATATATTAAGAAGGTAGCTTAGATCCTACCCTTTTCTTATGTTAAAGGTAAGTGTAAAACATTGCATTGCAGACAAACCACTCAACGTTCAGCAAAACATTCTTTATTTTTATACTACAGTTAAAATACAGACAAAATAAAAGTAAAGGAAAAGAATTGGCTTAACTGTAACTCTACTGAAATGCTCAACAAACTAATATATATATTAATTACTACTAATTAAGTGTTCCAACATAATTACAAACCATAAACACACCCTTGACAAAGCTAAGTTCAATAAAATACATTGTCTCACATGCATTTCTAGCAGCAGGAAGACAACCCAGCTTTTAGCTGTAACAGTAAGAGGAATAAGAGCTTCCACATCCAGCTCCAAGACCCCAGCAACTGCAGAAAGCTAAAACTAAACACCCTGGTTCTGTGGGAGTTTGACTCCACCTATTCGGGCTGCTTCTGTTGTTCCAACTTCAAAACAAAACAAGCATCACAAGCTGTTTACTTTCTTGGCTCGCAGCAGAGTGCTCTATACCTCTTTCTTAACCTTTCTTCACAAAAAAAAGGACAAAATGCATTTCTTAAAGACATAATAACATCACACTTAAGACATGGACACATTGGATGCAGTGTTATGCAGTGCCCAACATTAACCCTTTCCAAGCCATTTTCTTGGATAACAGCAACAGTGATATTGTGTAAGCTGCTTCTTACGTCCACTAAGAAATCCAACCAATTTGACTGGGGTTTATCCAAAAATTGGAATAGCAGGAACATTGCTTCAAACACTCACACTGTTTTGGTGCTAAAATTATTCCACCTCATGGCACCAATGGTATAATATCGCACCTACTCTTCATCAACCACTTGTTACTTTCCAGACATTTTGCTTTGGAATGAATTGAATCACTTTAAACAAGGCTCTCTGTGTTCTAGGAAAGATGCTGTGAAACCTGAAAGGGTTCAGAAAAGATTTACAAGGATGTTGCCAGGGTTGGAGGGTTTGAGCTTTAAGGAAAGGCTGAACAGGCTGGGGCTGTTTTCCCTGCAGCGTTGGAGGCTGAAAGGTGACCTTATAGAGGTTTATAAAATCATGAGGGGCATGGATAGGATGGATAGCCAAGGTCTTTTCCCAGGGTAGGGGAATCAAAAACTAGAGGCAACTTTTTAATGCAGAGGATGGTGTGTGTATGGAATGAGCTGCCAGAGGGAGTGGTGGAGGCTGGTACAATTACAACACTTAAAAGGTATGTGAATAAGAAGGGTTTACAGGGATATGGGCCAAAGTTTGGCAACTGAGACTAGATTAATTTAGGATAGCTGGTCGGCATGAATGAATTGGACTGAAGGGTTTGTTTCCATGCTGTATGTCTCTATGGCTGTACGAATTCAGGTGTTGCTGGTGATGTAAACAACATATAGTTAACTCCGTGTTTCAAACCTTTTCAATCCAGTGCTTACCAAACATTTTTCCAGCATGGTCCTTTTTAATGCCTCAGACTTCGTGTGTCTCAAAGAAATTTGGGGCTTATAAGAGCTGTTGAGAAAAACTAATTTAGATGAGGGGGAAGGCGTAGTGAATACCTCATAACATAATCAAAAGCTTGCTCCTAAAACCATTGCACATTAGTAGGGGGGTAGTTTTTGAGCAGGATGGAGGGGAATATGAACTAAGTGTGGGGAGAGTTGATGTAAAGGCACTATTTCTCCAAAGAAGCTGAACATCCATTTACTCAGATGTTTTAGGATATATGGATCATAAATCTATATCCATCAATCAGGTCTCAAAACTATTCGCATAACCTCATCTGCCCTTGGCATGGTTACTACAGAGTTCTATCAAAGCATATATATTAATGGAAGACATGGTCTCATTGAGATGACAGGAGTGATGCTAGAATTGTAACATGAAGGTGCTCCTAGGTCAATACAATATTCAGGAAATAAGCGAGTGAATGAATTAGTATCAGCAGACATTCTTAATGATACCTTTGTTGATGCTCTAACGTCTTCCTTATTATTGGAATAAAAATAACCTCTGTGTTTATACTTTCCAGGTTGTACAAACTGTACAAAGTCAACTAAATGATGGAAGTTTTAATATCATCATTGTTGGTTTTCAAAATGGCAGTGTGATTGTGAACTTCCTGGCTTTCCTGAGCCTCGACTCAAATGTCACCATTTCCAACCTGCAAAGTGCAATTGGAGCTGCAATCAAATCAGTTGATAACCAAAGCTCTGTCAATGTAACAGGTAGGCATTCTGGCACTTGTGAAAATGAAGAACTTGCATTTGCATAGCAACCTCAGGCAAGGTTGCAAAACCTGGTGATTGACAGCTGATAAAATATGCTGTAGCCTCACCAGTCTGGCTCATACAGAATGAAGCCATTTCTGGATTCAGACTGGATTTTGGACTGAGATTCAAAAGTCTAACCACAACATAGTGAATCAATATGACGCTTTAGCTAAGCCGTAATAATGGTCTTATTTGTCCGAACACTCTATCTTCCAAGTTACTGCTCTCAAAGTACCAGGAAATAAAATGGGAATGTTCAGGAATCCAGAATTGGACGTTGAAGAAACATGTGAAATTCCTGAGGAATGGCTTGAAGGGCTAGGAGAATACGTTCGGATTTAAATTTGCGGCAGAGTGAAGCAATTGGATTTTGTCATTTGAGGCAGGTTGTTGGACTCATCCCAGTGAAAATCAACCAGCGGTGAGAGACTTTCTCACTCAGAGTGTGTGTGGTGGATGCAGATAGGTTTGTGGATAGAGTCAGGCTTACCAACCTCAGGAGCACATTGTAAGTGGGCATGGGCTGAGAATAGGTTTGTTAAACTGGCCAACTCTGTCCCCTGGGATTTTATCCTGGCTGCTTTATAGGTTCTCAAGTCCTCAGCCTTCATGCAAACTCAATGTTAATACAGAGCCTCATACACTCCATACACCTGCTCATGACATCCATCGGGAACAAAATATAAAACCATGCACCTGCGCCCTCCCATATTCTCCATGCCATCTCTGTAGCCACTCACCCACTATTCACCACATACAGACCTCTGAGATCATGTGGAGGTGAAAAATATTAATTCATGAGAACATAAAGAGCTCTCATTCTTATACACCTGGACGTGAAAAGAAAAGTCCTATTCATGAATCCCAGATCAAGGCTTTCAAATCTCAAGTGGTTAATCTCTTCTGAAAATAAGCTTTTATTCAGACCACACATCAAAAACAAGGAATCCTTTAATGGTTCTTGTTAGAGTCAAGGCTGAAAGATTTCACTGTTGCTTCAATCTCAATATCACATAAAATAGCAGCATAAAACAAAAAAAAGTCAAGAGTGTGGTGTTGGAAAACCACGGCTGGTCAGCAGCTGCTGAGGAGCAGGAGAATCAACGTTTCGGGCGTAAGCTCTTCATCAGGAATCAGGGCTTATGCCCAACATTGATTCTCCTGATCCTCGGATCCTGCCTGACCAGCTTTTCCAGTGCCACACTCTTGACTCTGATCCCCAACATCTGCAGTCCTCATTTTCTCCTATTAAATAAAAAGTCTCGTTAGTTACCGAGGTGATCAATTAAATATGTTATTTAAATCAAAGTTTAAACAAAGCAATTTAGAAACCTGGTTTCTACAGACACTTTCTTAACAAAATAAAACTTTTCAATAAAATGCAATAATTGGTTGACACGCGCTCTCAGTAATATTGAGTATCAATGCTTAACTATTTGACCATTCCCAAAAACACACACGCAGAAACACAGATAACCTTCAGGAAAATAGAGAAAAAATATTGACATAATCTGGTTCCCTGTATATAAATAAAATGTCCAAGTGGGTTATTTTTGAAGGTGGAAGGGTAAGCGTTCCAGGATCTAAAACTAGAGTAATTCCTTTAAAGGAGGTCATGTCATTAAAAGTTCATTACTCTAGTTTTTCCACTAAACTTAACATAAATTCTTTTATCCACAATCCTTCAAAACTTATTCCTTTGAGCAATATTAGTTATAAAGTTCTGAGGAAGGGTCACTGGATCCAAAACGTTAACTCTGATTTCTCTTCACAGATGCTGCCAGATTTGCTGAGCTTTTCCAGCAACTTCTGTTTTTGTTTCTGATTTGAGTTTTTATTAAATATGAAGTATCTATTTAACACTTTAAAATGTAAATCAGGCTTTGAACTCAGAAGCCCCACTGAGATAACTGTAGCTTTTGAAACTCAGCCAAGAATTCATAATGGGTACATGCTAGCCTTGTGACAATGTAAACAAAAGGACTAAGGAAACTGCCCATCTACTTCTTTCTACTTTCCCTGACTCAACCTATCAGTTAAAGTAGTCCACCAGAAGTTATCTTTTAAACCTCACTGACAGCTGAAGTCTATTTAAAAGCTTTGAAAGTTAAATTACTTCCGGTTATTTCAGTAATACAGACCTTATTTTCTCCTGGAAAATAAAAAGCCTTGTTAGTTAACAAGGTGACCAAGTAACTATGTTATATATATCAGAGTTTAAACAAAACAATTTAGAAATCATGTTTCTACAGCACTCTCTTAACAAAATAAAAGTTTTCAATAAAATGCAGTAACTGGTTCACACACACTGTCAGTAATATTGAGTTTAAATACTTGCCTATTTGAACGTTCAAGATAAATGGAATCTTTTCCCATCAATTTGTGACTAAACGTTAAGGTCTGAATTACAGCCAAAATATGTGAATAGTGAGTTCAAGTGACCTTGCTGAGTTTATAGGTTTCTGTCCAGTGTGGATTTCTCCCTGTGTCTGTCCTCCTGCCAGCAGAACATTCTCTCAGCGATAGAGGCTTGCACTGTTTATGGGAGGAGAGTAATACTTGGAGAAAGTCAAACTCCAGGCCTCATTTAATATTCCTGCCTTGACTCCTATTTAACCCTTGAGGAAATCACTGGCTGGCTGCTGGCTGGGGGTGAAGGACTGGCAGGAGGCAACTGATATAGAATCATAAAATTTACAGTGCAGAAGGAGGCCCTTTGTACCAGCTCCCGAAAAATCTACCTAGCTAGTCCCATTCTAGAGTTTTATTTTTGTAGAATTCGAACTTCACCACTTTCAAATATATATCCAGCGCTCTTTTGAACCCTCCTCTGGAATCTGCCTCCACCACTCTCCCAGGCAGCACATTCCAAAACCTAACAACTCTCTGAGTAAAGAAGTCTGTCCTCATTTCACTCCTAGCTTGCTTGCTGACAATCTTGAAATTGTGACCACTAGTTATTAACATACCAAATGCTGGAAACAGAATAACCTTCTTTACCCTTATTCATAATTTTGAACACCTCAATAAGGTCATCTCTTAAACTTCTCTGCTCCAAGGAGAATAAGGCCAATCTCTCTAATCTTTCCTTGTGTCTAAGATCCATCATTTCTGGTATCCTTCTAGTAAATCCCCTTTGAATCCTTTCCAGGGCTTTAACAAAGGACAAAGAGCAAAGAAAATTTACAGCCCAGGAACAGGCCCTTCGGCCCTCCAAGCCTGAGCCAATCCAACTGTACTGTCTAAACCTGTTGGTCAATTCCTCAGCATCTGTATCTCTCTGCTCCCCACCTACTCATGCATCTGCCCAGATGCATCTTAAATGAATCTACCGTGCCTGCCTCTACCACCTCTGCTGGCAACGTGTTCCAGATGCCCACCACACTCTGTGAAGTATTTGCCGCGTGTATCCCCCTTAAAATTTCCACCTCTCACCTTGAAAGCGTGACCTCTCATATTGAATCCTTCACCCTGGGAAAAAGCTTATTGCTATCCACCCTGTCTATACCCTTCATGATTTTGTAAACCTCAATCAGGTTCCCCCCCTCAATCTCCTTTTTTCTAATGAAAATAAACCTTACCTACTCAACTTCTCTTCATAGCTAGCACCTTCCATACCAGGCAACATCCTCGTAAACCTTCCCTGCACCGTCTCCAAAGCGTCCACATTCTTCCTTAAATAAGGTATCTAGAACTAACCACAATACTCAGTATGGGGTATGGCCATTTAAAATGCAAAATCACTTCCTTGCTTTTGCATTCTCTGCATCTATTTCTAAACCCACTGGGGACGATTGTTCCTTATTATCAGGGAGTTGGTTTGGCTTGGGTCTATCTTTCATTTCCTGGCCTACAATAATTAACCTTACCTTTGTGGGCCTCTTCCTGTTCCAGAACCAGTTCCTGGTAGGATTGGCTGGGCAGGAAAGCCAAGATGGCTTCCTTGTTCAGGTCTTAGGTTAAAATAAGAGATTAGATGATCTAACTCATTGGAATCTAAGGTGTACATTTAAAGAAAATTCTGCACTTCTGGCATGCGCCATATGCCACTCAACACATATATTCTCACAAGAGGTGCTAAATCATTGCAGGTTTTTAAAATAATTTCTCCTCTTCTCCTGTTCCAGCTACCACACAAGTCTCAACTGTGGCCCCAACCCTGTCACAGACAGTGCAGATCCAGCCAGAAAATCCTGGATTCAGAGTGGCAACCATCATATTGGGAGTCCTTGTAGGATTAGCTCTGCTGATTATTGTTGGAATAATAGTGGCAGTGATCTATGTAAATAAATATTCTGGTACATATTATTTAGGCACGGTGGATACGCCGTATAATTTGCAGCCTCCTGATATATAGTTTGATGTATATTCATCTTATTTGATCAAGGTTTATTCAGTGATTCAAATCCAATTTTAGAAATATGACAAATTCAGTTTAGTAAAATAATACTGTAAAAATATTCAACAAATATTGCATAATATACAGCATAGGAAATAAGAACCAGAGTATGTCACACGATCCAGTCGATAAAACTATCGTTGACCTCTCACTTCAATAGCATCACCACAAGCCAATACTTCAATTTCCAATCTACTAATCTCAGTTGTGAACATATTTAAGGATTGGATATCTCCAGCCCAATAGGCTAATGACTTTTAACGATTTTGAGACTTCTGAGTGAAGTAAATTCTCCTCATCCATGTCCTAAATGGTCAAATATTTCACGTTTTAAGACTGTAGATACCTTATTCTATTTAATTTCAATGAGTTGTCTGTGTGAATGAGATCCTGTTGAGTTAGATTAATGTTACCCGACTAATAAGTAATAAGGCTGTATTTATGAATGTTGGCTCTCCGATCCACTTTGCCCCCGTCCATTTCCTCAGAATCTTTTTGAAATAAATTGATGATGTTCAGAAATGGCGATATATTTATGAATAGAATTGAAGGTTATGAAAAGCATTGCTCAGAGTAACAAGAACCCCTGTGTTTTGATTCATCCATTATGTGTATTTTGAATAATTCTTTGAACTGTTGAAACAAAAATGAAACTTCATGTAAATAAAGGATAAAAGATGAAATATGAGGGTGGCCACATTGATTACTTTGGACCTCTGTTAACTTTAACTTTGAAATGCCAGGTCAGCCATTCCACCTGTGGGAGATTGGACTGTGTGAACTATGCATGAGGATTTGCAACGTTATGTTCTCACACTTGTTATGGACAGTACATTATAAGCTCACTTTTATGATTTCACTGATTTCTTTGTACAGATGCTACCAGACCTGCTGAGTTTTTTCAGCAATTTATGTCTTCATTTACTGCTATGTGTTTGGTCCCTTGTGAGTGAGTCCATACCTACTGTGCACTGTTTAAAAATTATGGGTCACCCTCTAGTGAAAGGGATGAGGAGAACACTTTTCTCTCAGAATTTGGAACTTTCTTCCTTGGTGAATGGTGTGTGTGGTGGCAGTAAGTATTTGTAAGATAGAGTTGATTAAATATTGCACCTAATTCATATCTTTAAATGTCTGTCAAATACATTCTCGACTCTGGATTGTCACAAAGCTGGTTCCTTTTTTCTAAAAGCTGTTCCTTTTCTCAAGGATACTGTGTCCTTCGTGTTTTTCAGAGTGGTCATAAACATCTCCCGGTTCCAATTAGACTGGTTTGGTACCGAGATTAAAGGGTATCGAGAGGCCTTTTGGTTTATATATAAACAGATGAGACTTCAGGCCAAAGTGGTCATGTTATAGAAGTGACCTGTATAATGAAAGGGGAGTGGCCAGCTCTCTAGCTGAGCAGTTCAGTCCCAACTAGTTAGGAGTTCAACAGTGAGCTGGGTGGAAACATACTCTCTCTCCCCTGCTGCCCTTCTAACTTCAACCTGTAAGCATTTGTTCCATTTTTTACTATTTTTTAAGGAGGTTTGCTTATTGGGACTGTTGTGTATTTTCCGAACAACATAATTAAGTCTAGTTTGGATAGACTGACTTCTGTAGGAGTTCTTTATTCTGTTCTTTGTGCTTCATTTGTAATTTTGAGAATAAATTTTTGTCTGTTTTAAAATCTAGTAGTCAACCTAGCTAACGTACTCCGGTTAATTTTCACTGTACACTTCCCGAAACAAATTGCAAAGTTATGGTCTGGGCTGCCTGCCTGAGTGGTCTGGCCTAGTCCACAACAGGATGCTGTGTTACAATGATACTTTCTGTATTTGCCATTCTACTTTAAAATGTTTAAATTTACAGGTAAACTGTATTTATGCACATATGTGGCTATGTCACAACAATTACTTTATGTACATTCTAATGCATGATTCCAGGAAACAGATTTTCAAGTCAGTACTACTAAAAATTGCTTAGCTATCTGCATCAAATGTTCCTACTTCACTGAGCATTAATGCTATACTGTCTGACCTGTGGAAGAAATAAAATGATTTTGCACTGTTTCTGGGGTCAAAGGTATCTCTCAAGCACCAAGAAGGACATGTGCTAAGCTGTAAAAGTGAAGATCTCGCATCCTTCCATCTTTGAAAGCTGATAGACAAACAGCTCCACATCTATTTCAAATCTTTGTTGATAGTTGAGGGGGCCAGACACTGACAGGTAGCTTCTGCCACAAGTGCTGTGTGTGGCATTGTGCTTTTGCTTTTCAACATTGGCATCTGTTGCCAAGCCAATGTAGATACCGGTCATCATGGCAGTGTGAGTTACAAGCATGCAACAGTGAACGAAAGGTGAACCATACATCTAAAACACGCAAATTCCTCCCAGACCTGCTGTAAGAACTCTGAGCCATTGCTTTTACTTTATAGAAATTCAAACAGAACGACTTTGGAAACTAATCCACTGTAATAAATAGCCTCAAATCATTGTAAAAGAGTGTATGTGATGCATCAAATATGTTCCATCTTCAAAAATACTAGCTTGATGTTATCTGCAACGTAGACAAAGAGGCTTCTTGTTCACACCCAAAATATATCTACCTCATGCATCTGGAAATGCCATGATGTGTTTCTAAAGAAAGAGATGTTTAATTCTTCACTATTCTCTCAATACTGTTTGTCCAAATGACTGTCCATAACCCAAATATTTCACCGACTGTATGTGAACATTGAATAACCAAGTGCCTACAGTCATATATGAAGACCAGAGCAGAAAGACAATGAGTAAAAGATGGCCTAACATGAGGGCTTGCACGTGTTTCAAATTTCAAGAAGGTTTCAGCGGGCGGGATGAACAGGCATTTAAACCAAATTGACCAGGTATGTCATTCCCAATACGAGACAGAAAGAAGCACTGGATTCACACCGGCCATACTTGACTTTAAGGTTACCTCCAGTAGGCTAGAGAACCTTACTGACCTCAATTGAACCAAGATAAATATAATGATACAATGATAAATATAATGATACATTTGTACACTGTGGATTACCAACAGCAACTAAACCACAGACCCCAAGAGGCAACTGGTATTGTTTTCTGTACTGAAGGCAGAGGCATTAAAACTTGCACCTGAAACTTGGTGTTAAAAAGGTGCAGCTGAAATTAGAGAACTGTTCGAGGGCCAGATATTGCAAGAAACACTTGTGATTGAATTTTAAATAAAACTTATTCTTTGACTTTGTAATGCGGGGGAATTTGGCAAGGCTTTGATTTTTCTGGTCCCTGCCTCTGTCATGATGAAAAGAGATTTGAAAGTGAATTTCACTTCATTTGGTTTCAATAACAAAATTATGGGATAGCCACAAAGTTAGGCAGAAAACCTGAACAGATAAGAGGAGTAACTCTGTTATCTGTGCTGGGCAAGTATGCTACAAACTGCATTGAACATTATCCCTAGTCAAGGGCAATGTAACAGACTGAAGACATTCTGCAGGACTTGAAGATGGCATTTTGAACTTATTACTATTTATGAACAGTATGTATCTAAAGTAAGCATTCAGGAAGGGATAGAGAATATGGGTATGACTTAATTTCACTGAGGAATTTAGCAGGGAATTTGTCCAGAAGGGGGCTTCATAACTGGGGAGCACATTTTGGGGGGCAGAGGAGAGATATTTTTAAAATATAGCAATGTAACAGAGTGAGGACATTCTGCAGGTCTTGAAGATGCATTTTGAATCCATTACTAATGCAATTTATGCACAATATGTACCTCAACTCAATATTCGGGAAGGGAAGGAGAATATGGGTCATTACTTAATTTCACTGAGGAATTCAGCAGGGAAATATTTTCAGATGGGGATTTCACAACTAGGGGCAATTTCTTTTACACAGCCGGTGGTTTGCATGTGGAATGAATGTCATGAGGAAGTAGTGGATGTGGGTACAATTACAACAGTTTAAAAATATTTGGAAAGTACATGAATAGGAAAGATGTGGAGGGATATGGGCCAAGGGCAGGCAAGTGGGACTAGTTTAGTTTGGGATTATGTTCAGCATGGACTGGTTGGACCCAGGAGTCTGTTTCTGTGTTGGATGACTCTATGCCCATGACTCTGAGGTCTTGTATTATGCGAAGAGACAGGCCAGGCTGTTGGCAGAGGCTGAATCACTTTGCATACAAGTGCTTGTCAGAAGCAAATCAAGCCTACAAATACAGATGGCTGGAGAGATCTCTGCAAATCACTCTCCACCATAGAACAAGTTGACAAGGCTCGGCTTCAAGGTGATGAGTAGTTAGAGGGAGAGCATCAAGTCATGGGGATGATATGGTGGCTCAGAGGTTAGCATTGCTGCCTCACAGCACTAGGGAATAGGGTTCAATTCCAGCCTTGGGTGACTGTGTGGAGTTTGCACTTTCTCCCCGCATCTGCGTGGGTTTTATCTGGGTGCTCTGGTTTCCTCCCACAGTATAAAGATTTGCAGATTTGCTGAACTGGCCATACAAAATTGCCCATAGTGTTCAGGAATGCGTAGGTTAGGTGCATTAGTCAGGGGGAAGTATAGAGTAATGGGGAATGGGTTTAGGTGGGATACTCTTTGGAGGAATGGTGTGGACTTGTTGGGCCGAAGGACCCGTTTCCACATTGTAGGGATTCTATGAACTAGATCTTATCATTCTATGAATGCGAAGAGTTAGATAAACATTGCTGCTTCGTGAAACATCATGAGATTCACAGGCATGTATGAAGCAGCTTAAGATGGTGACCGTAAAATGAAGCTCTTTGAGGTTAATTTGATGCCCTATACACTTACCCAAGAGGGCAGACAAAGCTGAAAGCCCAATACTTCGGGAGGGAAGAAGATTTGCTTTCCCAGATAATAGACATTAAGCAAAACGCATTCCTCTTGGCTGAAACGAGTCTAAAATCTGGATTGGTAATGCGACACATACCTGCAGAGTTTCTCAGGACGCCAAGCTGAACAGATTCTAAAAGATTACAGGGTCATTTTCACAGGTCTTGGTTATTTTCCCAGTGAATATCATCTTGAAGTAGATGGAAGTCTGAGATCGACTTGACATCAGCCAAAGGGGAGTTTCAGCTGCCTCAAGTCCATCCTGAAAGACCAGAGGGAAGAGCTGGAAAAGGATGGAGTCATCAAGAAAGTGATAGCTCCTACAGAATGGATTAACAGCATGAAAACAGTGAAACAGCCTGGAAAACTCAGAGTTTGCATAGATTCAAAGGATCTTGATTAAAATTTGAGGAGATCTCACTGCTCTGTCACAACCATTCAAGAAAATTTACCACAAGTTGCCAAGACTTTACCATCCTCAATGCAAAGCATGATGACTGGCCAGTGAAGTTGGAGGAAAGCAGTTGTTTTCTGACTGTATTCTGGGTGCCACCTGGGAGGTACAAGTAGTCACATATGAAGCTGAACATTTCTACTGGTCCAGAAGAGTATCACTGCAGAAGAAAAGAGATAGTCAATGATCTACCCATCATGGGAGCTATTATATATGACCTGCTAGTTTATGGATGTGGAGATGAGTTAAAAGAAACTATCGCAGATCACAACCAGGATCAAGTGAAACTGCTGAAGGGCTTGTCAGCTGAACCTGAAGCAGAACAAGAAAATGGTGCAATGCAAAATGGCTGAAGTCAAGTATCTATGTCATACACTGAATGTGAAAGGACTTTGTCCTGATCCTGGTAAGGTGAGCACTGCAGCAGAGATACAAGAAGCAACAGTTGTGAAGCTGGTGTGATGATTTATTGGATTTGTGAACTACTGAGCAAACGTTTGCTTAGGTTTGTCATTAGAGTGTCTACTTCTATACAAACTCATTGCAAAGGATTTGCAGCAGAACTGGGGCACAGAATACAAAGTCATATAATATAACTACTGATATGAAGACCTGAGCTGACAGTCTTATCTGACATCCTGCAGTGTGACAGGACATGGAAGAACTCACATCCGTCCAGGACAAACTGTTGCATTTTCATCCCGGGTGATAATGCCAACTGAAACATTTCCCAGAGGAGAAACATCACCCAAGAACGAGCAGACAGGCAACAACAATTTGCATCTGTAAAGGAAGTCCTGAATATGGGCAGCACAGTGGCTCAGTAGTTAGCACTGCTGCCTCACAGCTCCAGGTGCCAAGGTTCAATTCCAGCCTCTGGTGACTGTCTGTGTGAATTTTCCATGTTCTGTGTGCATTTCCTCTAGGTGGTCTGGCCTCCTCCCACAGTCCAAAGGTGTACAGGTTACATGCTTTGGCTATGCTAAATTGTCAGTAGTACCTAGGTGTGTGCAGGCTAGGTGAGTTAGCCATGTTATATGTGGGGTCATGGGGATAGGGGGGATGGGGGTGGGGTCTGGATCTGGGTGGGATGTTCTTCAGAAAGTCAATGCAGACTCGATGGGCAGATTGGCCTCTTTCCACACTGTAGGGATTCTATGAGTACTTCAAAGATTGAAGGTGAAAAGCATATGCATGGACAGCTGACAGTAGGAAAATCTGGAATGAACAAACCATTTTCTTTCCAAGTAATTATACAATTTTATACTGGATAATTAGTTGCTGCAAATGATAGTTAATGCATGATTTTTACATGAGAAATGGAGCGTATAGAGAAATGTGCACTGTGATTTCTATATTCATGGGACTTTTAATGCATTGAGACATGAAAACAGAAACCATTATAGTCAGCACATGGAAGAGTAATGGAATGCCTTGGACAGCAATTTAACTGAAAGCAGTTGCAACAGGTTATGCAAAATATTATTGCTATTATGTCACCCATTAATCAAAATAGTAACAGTCAAGTGATTAAGTAGAGAATGCAAATTGCAAGGACAGTCCTAAAAAAAGCATATAAGTTCAACATAATCTTACCTCAGTCGTTGCAATTTGACATTGTACCAAAGAAACATTGAACATAGTTTAGGAGCCGTTTGTCAGATGAATCAATGTGTTCCTCCTTGTCATTAAGCTTCTGAAAGCAAGATTAGTAAATAATGTACAAAAAAGACTTCCCTAAGGCTAAACAGATCATGTTCTACAGTAAAGGCACCAACAAGATGGTTAAGGATCTGAAAAAGAAAGAAATGCCTGCTTTCAGTCAACAGCAAAGTGGGATTTGGAATGAAAAGGTTTTATTTGGGAAATGTGATAATTGCGGAAAGTGGAACATTTGCAGAGGTTTAAGAATGTTCAGTACATTCTGTTACACATATTTCAGTCAGACCATGCTGAACAAAGGCAATGAGAGTAACAGGACAATTTGACATACTAGTAATTGCAAAGTGAGATACTGAAGTGCAGCAGCTTGAACCTTTGGGTTTCTACCATTAACACTACAACTAAAAAACTTCAAAACAATAAACAGTACACTATACCATCAAAGCCCTGTATCAATTACTTTATCAAGCAATTCATATTAAAACAAACTATTAATGGCAAGAGACTGAAGGTATAAGTATCCAAGTGAATATCCCACTTTGTCCTCCACAACTTTGGTGAAAGCATCATTGACACAGAACGTGACACCGGTGAATTGTCCTTCGGTTCATGTCTAATTTGTTTGAGAAGGGAGGTGTATTATTATAACCTTGCAACCAGAGCCAAGTACGCCAGGAAGTATTCAGACTGTCCTTTTGTGACCCAGGAGTATTTGTACGTTGAACACTTGTACATCGTTCGAAGAACAAATATGTCTTTGAGATTTGAAACGCATGGGTAGAATTTTGTGAGTCTAATCTGTGTGTTTGCAAGCTGGGGGACAGTTTATAAAAGTCCCGAGTGACCCTACTGACCTGAATGCAAATTGACAGGCAGCAGCTGAGACAGAGGGCAGTGGCGGAGACAGAGGGCAGCAGCTGAGACAGAGGGCAGCAGCTGAGACAGAGGGCAGTGGCTGAGATAGAGGGCAGCGGCTGAGACAGAGGGCAGCGGCTGAGACAGAGGGAGCTACTGAGACAGAGGGCAGTGGCTGAGACAGAGGGCAGTGGCTGGGACAGAGGGCAGCAGCTGAGACAGAGGGCAGCGGCTGAGACAGAGGGCAGCGGCTGGGACAGAGGGCAGCAGCTGAGACAGAGGGCAGTGGCTGAGACAGAGGGCAGCGGCTGAGACAGAGGGCAGTGGCTGAGACAGAGGGCAGCGGCTGAGACAGAGGGCAGCAGCTGAGACAGAGGGCAGTGGCTGAGACAGAGGGCAGCAGCTGAGACAGAGGGCAGTGGCTGAGACAGAGGGCAGCAGCTGAGACAGAGGGAGCTACTGAGACAGAGGGCAGTGGCTGAGACAGCGGGCAGTGGCTGAGACAGAGGGCAGCGGCTGAGACAGAGGGCAGCGACTGAGACAGAGGGCAGTGGCTGAGACAGAGGGAGCTACTGAGACAGATGGCAGTGGCTGAGACAGAGGGCAGCAGCTGAGACAGAGGGCAGCAGCTGAGACAGAGGGCAGTGGCTGAGACAGGGCAGCGGCTGAGACAGAGGGCAGTGGCTGAGACAGAGGGAACTACTGAGACAGAGGGCAGTGACTGAGACAGAGGGCAGCAGCTGAGACAGAGGGCAGTGACTGAGACAGAGGGCAGCAGCTGAGACAGAGGGCAGTGGCTGAGACAGAGGGCAGTGGCTGAGACAGAGGGAGCTACTGAGACAGAGGGAGCTACTGAGACAGAGGGCAGCAGCTGAGACAGAGGGCAGTGGCTGAGACAGAGGGCAGCGGCTGAGACAGAGGGAGCTACTGAGACAGAGGGAGCTACTGAGACAGAGGGCAGCAGCTGAGACAGAGGCCAGTGGCTGAGACAGAGGGCAGCGGCTGAGACAGAGAGAGCTACTGAGACAGAGGGCAGCAGCTGAGACAGAGGGCAGTGGCTGAGACAGAGGGCAGTGGCTGAGACAGAGGGCAGCGGCTGAGACAGAGGGAGCTACTGAGACATAGGGCAGCGGCTGAGACAGAGGGCAGCGGCTGAGACAGAGGGCAGTGGCTGAGACAGAGGGAACTACTGAGACAGAGGGCAGTGACTGAGACAGAGGGCAGCAGCTGAGACAGAGGGCAGTGACTGAGACAGAGGGCAGCAGCTGAGACAGAGGGCAGTGGCTGAGACAGAGGGCAGTGGCTGAGACAGAGGGAGCTACTGAGACAGAGGGAGCTACTGAGACAGAGGGCAGCAGCTGAGACAGAGGGCAGTGGCTGAGACAGAGGGCAGCGGCTGAGACAGAGGGAGCTACTGAGACAGAGGGCAGCAGCTGAGACAGAGGCCAGTGGCTGAGACAGAGGGCAGCGGCTGAGACAGAGAGAGCTACTGAGACAGAGGGCAGCAGCTGAGACAGAGGGCAGTGGCTGAGACAGAGGGCAGTGGCTGAGACAGAGGGCAGCGGCTGAGACAGAGGGAGCTACTGAGACATAGGGCAGCGGCTGAGACAGACGGCAGTGGCTGAGACAGAGGGAGTTACTGAGACAGAGGGCAGCGGCTGAGACAGAGGGCAGCAGCTGAGACAGAGGGCAGTGGCTGAGACAGAGGGCAGTGGCTGAGACAGAGGGAGTTACTGAGACAGAGGGCAGCGGCTGAGACAGAGGGCAGTGGCTGAGACTGAGGGCAGCGGCTGAGACAGAGGGAGTTACTGAGACAGAGGGCAGCGGCTGAGACAGAGGGAGTTACTGAGACAGAGGGCAGCTGCTGAGACAGAGGGAGCTACTGAGACAGAGGGCAGTGGCTGAGACAGAGGGCAGTGGCTGAGACTGAGGGCAGCGGCTGATACTGAGGGCAGCGGCTGAGACAGAGGGCAGCAGCTGAGACAAAAGGAGCTACAGAGACAGAGGGCAGCAGCTGAGACAAAAGGAGCTACAGAGACAGGGCAGCAGCTGAGACAGAGGGAGCTACTGAGACAGAGGGAGCTACTGAGACAGTGGGCAGCAGCTGAGACAGAGGGCAGCGGCTGAGACAGAGGGCAGTGGCTGAGTCTGAGGGCAGCGGCTGAGACAGAGGGCAGCTCCTGAGACAGAGGGCAGCGGCTGAGACTGAGGGCAGTGGCTGAGACAGAAGGCAGTGGCTGAGACTGAGGGCAGCGGCTGAGACATAGGGCAGCGGCTGAGACAGCAGGTGGCACTCCTTCTTGACTGAAAGGTCTCCAGCCTGTTAATGTTCCTTGCAGTGTCAACTGGCTACCAGGTTGGCAACATCAGTGGGGATGCGTTCTTTGTCAGCTGCTCCAGTCTCAGGATATGGAGCACCACCCACCACCCAGTAAATTTTGCATGATGCCATGGGGAGCTTTTACACCACAACCTTTTATCCTCACAACGTTGACACCAACACCTTGATATTTTTGGAAAGGATCTTAGTCATGAAGGTCTGAAATGGCTCAGGAGTGAAATAAATGAAACCTCCTAACTCTGTAAGAAATTCCCATTGCATGAAAATGTGTTGTTATAACCTTGCCATCATAATAAAATTAAGAAAAATCACAAATTTTAAATTCCCTTTCATCAGTACCCAAAAGCTGGTAACAACAAGATTTACAATATAAATTAATGATACTGAAATTTGTGGGAAAATATTAATATTCTTCTGCATTAGTTTTATGTCATTCTAGTAGAATAAACAATGTACTATTTTTTCTCAATGTGTTTGATGTAATCTTAATTTTTTATTTTGTAAGTAAAAGCATATTTCTGTAAACTTGTCAGAGATTGTGTTTATTTTCCTTAGAGCAAAGTTTCCTTTATTGGTCAGAGTATTGAGTACAGGAGTTGGGAGGTCATGGTGCGGCTGTAAAGGACATTGGTTAGGCCACCGTTGGAATATTGCGTGCAATTCTGGTCTCCTTCCTATCGGAAAGATGTTGTGAAACTTGAAAGGGTTCCGAAAAGATTTACAAGGATATTGCCAGGGTTGGAGGATTTGTGCTATAGGGAGAGGCTGAACAGGCTGGGGCTGTTTTCCCTGGAACGTCGGAGGCTGAGGGGTGACCTTATAGAGGTTTACAAAATTATGAGGGACAAGGATAGGATGAATAGACAAAGCCTTTTCCCTGGGGGGGTGAGTCCAGAACTAGAGGGTGAGAGGGGAAAGGTATAAAAGAGGGCAACTTTTTCACGCAGAGGGTGGTATGAGTATGGAATGAGCTGCCAGAGGAAGTGGTGGAGGCTGGTACAATTGCAACATTTAAGAGGCATTTGGATGGGTATATGAATAGGAAGGGTTTGGAGGGATATTAGTTGGGTGCTGGCAGGAGGGACTAGATTGGGTTAAGATATCTGGTTCGGCATGGACGGGTTGCACCGAAGGGTCTGTTTCCATGCTGTACATCTCTATGACTCAATGACTATAGACTAAGGTGATGTTTGATCTATGTTGATAAGATTAAGACCGGATTAGACAAGGCGGACAAGGGAAAAAAGGACAGTAATGAACAGAGATTTTCAATTTTGAGCAAAACTTGCAGGGATTTTGAGGAAGAACATTATTTTGCAGTGAATAGTCATTGACTGGGATCTCTGTCCCTTGAGACTGGTGGAAAGGATGTATGATTTTAAAAACGGCTGCATGTGTAATTGAAGCAAGTAAAGCTGCCAGCTATAGGGAAAAGTAGATGAATGGGACTGACTGGATTGCTCCACAGGGAGCTGGCATGGAATCAATGGGCCAAATAGCTTCATTCTGTGCTGTAGATCCCTCTGTAACTGTGTGAGACCTTTGATGTAGGGAGCCATTATGTACACAGAAGGATCTCATAAATGGTCAATCCTGAACAGAAATGTTAAATGCGAGTCAGTGGTAAAATTTCCAACAGGTTCCCTAATTAGCAATATTTAAGAAAACAGGAAAAGAGATAATGCACTGATTTAGGATTAAGGTTTGGTTAAGAAACAAAACCAGAGAGTAGGGATGAATAAATCATTCTCACGTTGGCAGGATGTGACTAGTCAGGATCCTCAGGATCAGTACTAAGCCTCAGCTGTACACAATATCTTTCAATGGTTTGGAAGTAGATGCTAAATATAACGGTTTCAAATTGACAGATGAAACCAAGCTCGGTGAGAGTGTGTGCAGTGAGGAAGATGCAATGTGGCTTCAAGCAGATTTGAACAGTCTTAGTGCATGGAAAAGAACATGGAAGATGGAGTATGTGCAGAAAAATGTGAAGTTATTCACTTTTGCATGGAACATTATAGCGCAGTACAGAACCTTCAGCTTTCGATGTTGTGCCAACCTGTGGAACCAATCTGAAGCCCATCTAACCTACACTATTCCATTATCACCCATATGTTTATCCAATGACCATTTAAATGCCTTTAAAGTTGGCGAGTCTACTACTGTTGCAGGCAGTGCCTTCCAAATCCCTACTACTCTCTGAGTAAAGAAACTACCTCTGACATCTGTCCTACATCTATCATCCCTCAATTTAAAGCTATATCCCCTCTTGCTAGCCATCACCATCCAAGGAAAAAGGCTCTCCCTGTCCACCCTATCTAACCCTCTGATTATCTTATATGTCTCAATTAAGTCACCTCTCAACCTTCTTCTCTCCAACGAAAACAGCCTCAAGTCCTTCAGCCTTTCCTCGTAAGACCTTCCCTCCATACCAGGCAACATCCTAGTAAATCTCCTCTGAGCCCATTCCAAAGCTTCCATATCCTTCCTATAATGCAGTGACCAGAACTGTATGCAAAGCTCCAAATGTGGCTGTGCCAGAGTTTTGTACAGCTGTAGCATGATCTCATGATTCTGAAACCCAATCCCTCTACCAATAAAAGCTAACACACTGTATGCCTTCCTAACAACCCTATCAACCTGGAAGGCAACTTTCTCGTACCTATATACGTGGACACTGCGATCTCTCTGCTCATCTACACTACCAAGAATCTTGCCATTAGCCCAGTACTCTGCATTCCTGTTGCTCCTTCCAAAATGAATCACCCCACACTTTTCCGCATTAAACTCCATTTGCCACCTCTCAGCCCAGCTCTGCAGCTTATCTATGTCTCTCTGTAACCTACAACATCCTTTGTCACTATCCATAACTCTACCGACCTTAGTGTCATCTGCAAATTTACAAACTTATCCTTCTATGCCCTCATTCCCCCCAGGTTATTTATAAAAATGACAAACAACAGTGGACCCAAAACAGATTTTGCCAGAGTGGTGAGGAGAGAAGGTGGAGTAAAGCGAGGGCTGCTGGGAAGGTAAGGGCTTAGTTTATATTTGGGCAGTGGCTAAACCCGAGATACTACACGTGTAGTATCCTCCTCCTGCCCCCCACCTCCCCTAACCGGAAGAAAAAGACTCTGCAAAGTAAGGCTCTTATTTTCTCTTTATCTTTCTTTTTCATATATTTAAGTGCATTGTTTGGTCTTAGTTAGTTCATATAAAGATAAGTTTACAATGGTAGGGGACCTCAGACCCGTGGCATGTGACTCTTGCTTGACGTGGGAGTTTAGGAACGTGTCTGACATTCCTGACTCTTTCACTTGCAGGAAATATTTCCAGCTGCAGCTGTTGTTTGACCGTCTGACAGCTCTGAAGCTGTGGATGGACTCACTGTGGAACATCTGCAATGCTGAGAAGGTCCTGGAGAGCATGGTTAGTGAACTGGTCACACCACATGTTAGAATTGCTGAGGGAAACAGTGACCAAACTACAGAAAAAGAGTAGGAAGGCAGTGCAGGTGTCCCCTGCTGTCATCTCCCTCCAAAACAGGTACACTGTTTTGGATACTGTTGGGGGAGATGGCTCACCAGGGGAGGGCAGCAGTTGCCAGGATCATGGCACCGTGGTGGGCACTGCTGTTCAGAAGGACGGTAAAAAGACTCGGTAGGCCATACTCATAGGGGATATTATTGTGAGGGGAGTAGATAGGCGGTTCTGTGGCCGAAAATGGGACTCCCGGATGGTATGTTGGCTCCCAGGTGCTTTGGTCAGGGATGTCACCAATCGGCTGCAGGCCATTCTAAAAGGGGAGGGTGAACAGCCAGTTGTCTTGGTGCATATAGGCACCAACGATATAAGTAGAAAACGAGATGAGGTCCTGAGAGAAGAATTCAGGGAGCTAGGCGAGGAGATAAAGAGAAGGACCTCAAAGGTAGTGATCTCGAGATTACTACCAGTGCCACATGCTAGCCAGTGTAGAAATGAAAAAAATAGGTAGGACAAACACATGGCTTGAGAGATGGTGTAGGAGGGAGGGGTTCAGATTTGTTGGACATTGGAACTGGTTCTGGGGAAGGTGGGACTATTACAAAATGGAAGGTCTACATCTGAACCAGACCAAAACCAATGTCCTTGCATCTGAACCAGACCAGAACCAATGTCTTTGGGGGAGTTTTTGCTACTACTGTTGGAAGGTTTTAAACCAATGTGGCAGGGGGCTGGGAACCAGAAGAGAAAACAAGTAGGCAGTGAGCTGGAGACTGGAGACTGTAAGAATCATGAAGATAGCATTAATAAAGGGAAGAGTAGGCAGAGAGCAGGTGAATGCAAATAAAACTGGTGGCCTGAAATACATCTACTTTAATGCAAGGAGTATAGTGTGTAAGGCAGATGAACGTAGGGCTTGGATTGGTGCCTGGGAGAATGATGTTATTGCCATCACAGAGACTTGGTTGAAGGAAGGGCATGATGATTGGCAATTAAATGTTCCAGGATATAGATGCTTCAGACAGGACAGGAAGGGAAGTAATAGGGGGATAGTGGAGTTGCATTGCTGGTCAAGGACGATATCATGGCTGTGCTAAAGGAGCATACTATGTAGGTCTTGAGTAGTGAGGCATTATGGATGGAGCTGACAAATAAGAAGGGTGCAGTCACACTGTTGGGGCTGTATTACAGGCCTCCCAACAGTGAGCGTGCGGCAGAAGAACAAATAGGTAAACAGCTTATGGAAAGATGTGGAGGCAATAGAGTTGTGTTGATTGGAGATTTTAATTTTCCCAACATTGACTGGGATATACTTAATGTCAGAGGTCTGGATGGGGTAGAATTTGTAAGAAGCGTCCAGAAGAGTTTTCTCGAGCAGTATGTCAATAGTCCGACAATGGAAGGGGTCATATTGGACCTGGTACTGGGGAAAGAGCCAGGATAGGTGGTAGAAGTTGCGGTGGGGGATTTCTTTGGGAACAGTGACCACAATTCTGTAAGTTTTAGAATTCTCGTAGACAAAGATGAGAGTGGTCCTAAGGGAAGAGTACTGAACTGGGCCAAGGCCAATTATATCAAAATTAGGCAGGAGCTGAGAAATGTGGATTGGACACAGCTATTTGACACGAAGTCCACATTTGAGATGTGGGAGGCTTTCAAAGATAGGTTAAAGATAGTGCAGGATAGGCATGAACTGTTGAAGGCAAAGGATAGGAAAGGCAAGATTCGTGAACCATGGACGATAGGAGAAATTGTGTGACTAGCCAAGAGGAAAAGGGAGGGGTACATAAGGTCTAGGCAGCTAAGAACAGAACGGGCCCTGGAAGAATACCGGAAGAGTAGGACAAGTCTTAAACAAGGAATCAAATGCACTAAAAGGGGTCATAAAATATCTTTAGCAAGCAGAATTGAGGAGACTCCCAAAGCATTTTATCCTTATATAAGAAGCAAGCGGCTTACTAGAGAAAGGATTGGTCCACCATGGGATAAGGAAGGAAGGCTGTGTGTTGAACCTGAGAGAATGGGTTCGATTATCAATGATTACTTTGCATCAGTGTTCACTGAGGAGTGGAACATGATGAATGTCGAGATTAGAGATAGAAGTTTGATTAGTCTGGATCACGTTGACATAAGTACAGAAGATGTGTTCAGTAGGTGAGAAGATATTAAGGTGGACAAATCCCCAGAACCTGATGGAATCTATCCAAGGTTGCTGAGGGAGGCAAGAGAGGAAATAGCTGGGGCCCTGACAGATATCTTTGTGGCATCCTTAAATACAGGTGAGGTGCCGGAGGACTGGAGGCTAGCTTATGTTGTCCCCCTGTACAAGAAGGTTAGTAGGGATATTCGGGTAACTACAGACCAGTGAGCCTGACGTCAGCAGTGGGAAAGTTTCTGGAGAATGTACTGAGGGATAAAATCTATTTATATTTGGAAAAGAATGGCCTATCAGTGATAGGCACATGGTTTTGTGCAGGGGAGATCGTGCCTTACCAACTTAATAGAGTTCTTTCAGGAAGTGACCAAGTTGATAGATGAAGGAAGGGCTGTTGATGTCATATACATGGACTTTAGTAAGGCGTTTGATAAGGTTTCCCAAGGTAGATCAATGGAGAAAGTGAAGTCACATGATGTGCAGGGTGGTCTAGCTGGGTGGATAAAGAAATAGTTGAGCAACAGGAGACAGAGAGTAGTAGTTGAGGGGAGTTTCTCAAAATGGAGAAAGGTGACCAGTGGTGTTCCACAGGGGTCTGTGCTGAGGCCACTGTTGTTTGTGATATACATAAATGATTTGGAAGAGGGCACTGTTGGTATGATTAGCAAGTTTGCAGATGGCACAAAGATCAGTGGAGTAGCCGAAAGCATAAGGGAATGTCAGAGAATACAGGAGGATATAGATAGGCTGGAGATTTAGGCAGAAAAGTGGCAGATGGCTTTCAGTCCAGAAAAAATGTGAGATGATGCATTTAGGCAAGTCTAATTCTGGAGCGAATTATACAATGACTGGAAAAGCCTTGGGAAAAGTTGATGGGCAGGGAGATCTGGGAGTGCAGGTCCATTGTACCCTGAAGGTTGCTGCACAGGTGGATAGAGTGGTCAAGAAGGCATATAGTATGCTTGCCTTCATTGGACAGGGTATTGAGTATAAAAGCTGACAAGTCATGTTAAAATTGTACAAGACATTGGTTTGGCCGCATTTAGAATACTGTGTACAGTTCTGGTCGCCATATTACTAAAAGGATGTGGACACTTTGGAGAGGGTGCAGAGAAGGTTTACGAGGATGTTGCCTGGTACGGAAGGTGCTAGCTATGAAGAAAGGTTGAGTAGGTTAGATTTACTTTCATTAGAAAAAGGAGATTGAGGGGGGACCTGATTGAGGTTTACAGAATCATGAAGGGTATAGACAGGGTGGATAGAGACAAGCTTTTTCCCAGGGTGAAGGATTCAATAACGAGAGGTCATGCTTTCAAGGTGAGAGGTGGAAAGTTTAAAGGGGTTACACGCGGCAAGTACTTCACACAGAGGGTGGTGGGCGTTTGGAACGCATTGCCAGCAGAGGTGGTAGAGGCAGGCACGGTAGATTCATTTAAGATGCATCTGGACAGATGCATGAGTAGGTGGGGAGCAGAGGGATACAGATGCTTAGGAATTGGGCGACAGGTTTAGACAGTACATTTAGATTGGCTCAGGCTTGGAGGGCCGAAGGGCCTCTTCCTGGGCTTTAAACTTTCTTTGTTCTTTGTTCTTAGATCTTTGTTGTACCCCACTAGTAACTGAACTCCAGGATGAATATTTCCCACCAATCACCACCATGTGTCTTCTCTCAGCTAGCCAGTGTCTCAGCCAAACTGCTAAATCACCCTTAATCCCACGCCTCCGTGTTTTGTGCAATAGCCTACAGTGGGGAACCTTATCAAACGACTTCCTGAAAACCACATCAATCACTTTACCCTCATCCACCTGTTTGGTCACCTTCTCAAAGAACTTTTATAGAATGAACCGATAAGTAAAATATTTCTGAAATGGTAAGAGGTCAGAAATTGTAGATGTACAAAGGGACCTGAGTGCCCTTGTTGATAAATGCAACTACATCAGGCAGTATGATGGCTCAGTGGTTGCACTGCTGTCTCACAGCACCAGGGACTTGGGTTTGATTCCAGCCTTGGGTGGCTGTCTGTGTAGAGTTTGCATGCTCTCCCTGTGTCTGTGCGGGTTTGCTCGAACAATCCAAAGATGTGTGGATTGGCCATGGTAAATGTAGGTTCCGAGGGATGAGTGGGATACTCTTCGGAGGATTGGTGCTGACTTGACAGGCCAAATGGCTTCTTTCGAGCTGTAGGAATTCTATTCTACATCTAGAACCAGGAGTACAATTTAAAGATAAGGGGGAAGTCACTGAGGACAGAGATGGGGAGAAATTGTTTTGCTCAGAAAGTAGTGAATTTTCAACTCCAGAGAGCTGTGGAAACTCAGTTTTTGAATATGTTTAGGGTAATGATTGGTAGCTTCTAAATGCCAGTGACCTAAAGGGATATGGAGATAATGTGGGTAATGATAATTAGAGGGATGATCAGCCATGATCGCATTGAGATGTGGAACAGGCTTGATGGGCTGATTGGCCTCCTGCTGTTCCTTTGTTCCCACGACCAGCTAAGCTACAAATTTGCCTGTACATGCACAACAAATTGGAAAAATAGCAAAAATGGACAAGCAGCTTCAGAAGAGCTGATGCAGTTTCCATCAACTTGTTAACTCCCCTTGGTCTTTAATTGGCCTGAAAACTCTTAGTTACAGTCATCAATGTCACAATCTAAAGTAAAAACTTCAAATGCTGGAAAAGCTCAGATGTGGCAATAACTATGGAGAAAGAAACAGAGTTAGGTTCTTTCATTACAATATGACTCCTCTTCAGAATGGAAGAGGGATGCAGAAATTATGTGTTTTGTTCTGAAGGAAAAAAAAGGGAAAAGCACGTAGCATCAAAGGGAAAGTTACAGGTTGAGGGAGATGAGATATTGCAGGTGTCACAGAACAAAAGTCAAAAAGAGTGGTAAAAGTAGTAGAGAAAATAGATAGGTCTAAAGTTTTAAGAAAACTGCTGAGTATTTTCAATGTTTTATGTTTTTATTTCAGCTTTCCATCATTCACAGTACTTTGCTGTTGTTACAACTTGAATTTTGAAGGCAAGAGATTAGTGACACACATAGGAAAGCCTTAGGACATACTCCCTGCATGAAAAAATGAAGGGCTCTAGTTAATTTGAAACTTGAAAATATAACTCTGGCGTGCAGAGCCAGAAATCCTGCTAATTGATACGTGGAACATACTCAGAAGTGGAATGGGATTTGTCTCAGATCAGACTCAATTGCTTTATTGGTAAATGCTGGCGTATTATCAAGATCACAAAACACTGACTGTAATGTGAGATGCCGATGGCTAGTTTATATCTCAGGGCCTTGAATTTCTTGGCATAATAGTGTACGTTGCCTGATTAATGGATCATAATTTAGGATTAGGACTCACGTTATGTAGAATCAGGTGGTATAGGGCAGATGCGAGGAGAGTGGGAAGCTATTTGCAAAATTGGTCTGTATTTGTTCATGGGATGTCTTGGATGTAGTCATTGATCTCATGGTGCCCAAAGCACCACTCTCACGCCCAACCAGCCCCAGGGCTTGATGAAGGATCTCATTGTTAGCTCAGGGGTTGAAACTGGCGACCGTTTAACAGTATGTGGCATATGTAATTGAGTGCACACTGTAATGCATAATCCATATATTTGTGAAAAGATGAGATTCCCTACAGTGTGGAAACATGCCCTTCGGCTCAACAAATTCACACTGACCCTCTGAAGAGTAGCCCACCCAGACCCATTTCCCTCTGAATGATGCACCTAACACTATGAGCAATTTAGCATGGCCAATTCACCTGACTTGAAATGTGTTGCTGGAAAAGCGCAGCAGGTCGGGCAGCATCCAAGGAGCAGGAGAATCGACGTTTCGGGTATCAGCCCTTCTTCAGGAATAAGGAAAGTGTGTTCAGCAAGCTAAGGTAAAAGGTAGGGAGGACGGACTTGGGGGAGAGGCGTTGGGAATGCGATAGGTGGAGGGAGGTCAAGGTGAAGGTGATAGGCTGGAGTGGGGTGGGGCCGGAGAGGTCAGGAAGAAGATTGCAGGTTAGGAAGGCGGTGCTGAGTTCGAGGGATTTGACTGAGACAAGGTGGGGGGAGGGGAAATGACGAAACTGGAGAAATCTGAGTTCATCCCTTGTGGTTAGAGGGTTCCCAGGTGGAAGATGAGGCGCTCTTCCTCCAACCGTCGTGTTGCCATGGTCTGGCGATGGAGGAGTCCAAGGACCTGCATGTCCTTGGTGGAGTGGGAGGGGGAGTTGAAGTGTTGAGCTACGGGGTGGTTGGGTTGGTTGGTCCGGGTGTCCCAGAGGTGTTCTCTGAAACGTTCCGCAAGAAGGCGGCCTGTGTCCCCAATATAGAGGAGGCGACATCGGGTGCAGCGGATGCAATAGATGATGTGTGTGGAGGTGCAGGTGAATTTGTGGCGGATATGGAAGTGTCCCTTGGGGCCTTGAAGGGAGGTAAGGGAGGAGGTGTGGACGCAAGTTTTAGCATTGCTTGCGGTTGCAGGGGAAGGTGCCGGGAGTGGAGGTTGGGTTGGTGGGGGTTGTGGACCTGACGAGGGAGTCACAGAGGGAGTGGTCTTTTCGGAACGCTGATAGGAGAGGGGAGGGAAATATGTCCCTGGTGTGGGGTCCATTTGGAGGTGGCGGAAATGACGGCGGATGATACGTTGGACATGGAGTTTGGTGGGGTGGTAGGTGAGGACCAGTGGCGTTCTGTCCTGGTGGTGGTTGGAGGGGCGGGGCTCAAGTGCGGAGGAGCGGGAAGTGGAAGAGATGCGGTGGAGGGCATTGTCAACTTGCACGTCTTTGAACTGTGGGAGGAATCCAGAGCAAACCCACACAAACACAGGGAGAATGTGCAAACTCCACACAGACAGTCGCCTGAGGCTGGAATCAAACCTGGGATCCTGGTGCTGTGAGGCAGCAGTGCTAACCACTGTACCACTGTGCCACCATGAGGGCATGTTCAATTACCTACGCAAAGGTTCAACTGCTCACTGCTGGTAGCAATGAATTGCTTTGCCCATTTCCAGCAGTTATTTTCCAAGACTTTCCTGAGTAGCCTGTTTCCCAGGTTCAAGTACACCCCAGATGGAAGGTTATTGAGCTGAAACATTGATTCTGTTTCTCTCTCTACAGTTGTTGTCAGCCCTGCTGAGTATTTATTTCTGGCATTTTCTGTTTCTTATAATATAATACATGCTACCTTCCAAAAAGATGAGAAGATTAGCCAACATGTCATGACTGCATCTCAAAACAAAACATTAAAATTAGCTCGAGTGTCATTTTATCTCTGATCATTGATTAGGTTGCAATGATACACAACATTTAGCTTGGAATTTGGTTCTGGCACATAGACTTTTTTTCCAACCTTACAGTAAATGATATAAATGTTGTGTGACCTTGCCATTCTATCAGAATGGCCCCTTATGAAAAACAAAACAAAACTGGTTTTCCCTCAGTTGGTCCAGATATTTCTCGCTCAGCTGTGTTTTGCACTGCACACCATGAGCTGGATTTTATCCTTCTGCCTTCAGGTTGAAAGGTTATTGACTGAGGATGTTGCTTTGAGTAGATATGATGTGGAGAGGACAACAGGATATCTGGGACCATGCTGAATGATGGGACTTGCCATCTTTTAACTACTGAAGAATATATGCACTTGTGGATAAAGAGGACATGAAACCCCTCCACTCCCACAGCAGTTCAAGAAAGTGGGTCACTTTGGCAAAGGCAGTCAGGAATAAGCCATAAATTCTGGTTTTGCCAGCAAAGCTAATATCCCATTATCTTCACATGACCAGTCACCAAAGAAATATTCAATACTGAATGTTCAACTCTTTATTCTTGTGGTTAAAGCTATGGATGGCATTTGGTAACTTACAGCATTGACAAGGAATGATGAAAGGTTACCCAAATACACAACATTCATTTACTTGTATGACCCAGTTTAATTTGTGAATAGTGCATTGCAGAGTTAAATGCCATTCTACCATTCTTTGGACAAGAGAGATTACACAGAGATTTTGTGTAAACTCGCTTGTTCTTTATCAGGAAACAAACTGTTCATTTTGAACTCATCATTTCTAAGTTTGGAAGTTGCAATTTATTAAAACCAGAGTTTGTTCTGATTGGGATGGGTGTTGTTCTTGCCAAGGTGGCAAATTCAATGGGCCAAAGGGCCTCTTCTGTATTGGATGATTTTATCTTTTAAAACTTGAGTGATTTGTGAAGTACCATCCAAATAGTTGAAAGAAGAAAGGCTAATCCTGTAGAATGGGTTGAAGAGACAATTTAGTACTCAGTGTTTAGTATTCAATTAAATGGATAAGTGGCACACTTAAAGTCATAGAGTCATAGATATATACAGCAAAAACACAGACCCTTCAGTCCAACTTGTCCATGCTGCCCAGATATTCTAACCTAATCTAATCCCATTTGCCAGCACCTGTCCCATATCCCTCTCAACCCTTCCTATTCATTTACCCATCCAGATGCCTTTTAAATGCTGTAATTGTATCAGCCTCCACCACTTCCTCTGGCAGCTCTTTCTGTACACGTACCACCCTCTGTGTGAAAATGTTGCCCCTTAGGTCCTTTTATACCTTTCCCCTTTCACCCTGAACCTGAGCCCTCCAGTTCTAGACTCCCCCACACCCAGGGAAAAGACCTTGTCTGTTTATCCAATCCATGGTCCTTATGATTTTATAAACCTCTATAAGGTCACCCCTCAGCCTCCGATGCTCCAGGGAAAACAGCCCCAGCTTACTTAGCCTATCCCTGTAGCTCAAATCCTCCAACCCTGGCAACACCCTTGTCAATCTTTTCTGAACCCTTTCAAGTTTCACAACATCTTTCCGCTAGGAAGGAGACCAGAATTGCATGCAATATTTCAAAAGCTGCCTAACCAATGTCCTGTACAGCTGCAACATGACCTCCCAACTCCTGTACTCAATACTCTGACCAATAAAGGATAACATAACAAATGGCTTCTTCACTATCCTATTTACCTGCGACTCTACTTTCAAGGAACTATGAACTTGCACTCTACGGTCTCTTTGTTCACCAACACTCCCTTGGATCTTACCATTAAGTGTATAAGTCCTTCTCTGATTTGCTTTTCTAAAATGCAGCACCTCACATTTATCTAAATTAAATTCCACCTGCCACTCCTCAGCCTATTGGCCCATCTGATCAAGATCCTGTTGTAAACTGAGGTAACCCTCTTCGCTGTCCACTATACCTCCAATTTTGGTGTCATCTGCAAAGTTACTAACCGTACCTCTTATGCTCATATCCAAATCATTTATAGAAATGACAAAAGGTAGTGGACCCAGCACTGATCCTTGTGGCACTCCACTGGTCACAGGCCTCCAGTCTGAAAAGCAATCCCTCACCACCACTCTCTGTCTTCTACCTTCGAGCCAGTTCTGTATCCAAATGGTGAGTTCTCCTTGTATTCCATGAGATTTAACTTTGTTGACCAATCTCCTATGATGAACCTTGTCAAACGCGTTACTGCAGTCCATATCGATTACAGCTACTGCTCTGTCCTCATCAATCCTCTTTGCTACTTCTTCAAAAAGCTCAATCAAGTTTATGAGACATGACTTCCCACGCACAAAGCCATGTTGACTATCCCTAACCTTGCCTTTCCAAATACTTGCTTGTTTATTCAATAACTGAGCATCCACAGCTCCCTGAAGTACAGAATTCCAAAGGTTCACAAACTTTTGAATAAAAACATTTTTCCTAATCTCAGTATGAGATGACCAATCCCTTTTCTTGAGACTGCATGTTTTTGAATCTACATCCAGAAGAAAACACTTCCCAGCACCTTCTTGGCAATCACACTAAGATTAGATTAGTTTCAATTGGATCACCTTTCATTCTTCTACACTCAAGGGAATATGGTCCACTCAATCTCTCCTGAAGGTTCGATTGTCTTTGGTAATAAGGCTTTGAAATTTGAATGAAGACATTTTCTTTTCCTTCAAAGTTGAAAAAGACTCATGCAGAATTAGTTTGGTGAGGTTCCTGGCACTATTCATTCTCTCTCCACCCTGGAGGCTTCCTGCCTCTATTCCTGATGAAGGGCTTTTGCCCGAAATGTCGATTTTCCTGCTCCTCAGATGCTGCCTGACCTGCTGTGCTTTTCCAGCAACACTCTGATCTAAACCCCACTATTCATTCTCCTGTCAACAGTGTTTTCCCTTTTAGCACAGCAAGCATTGTGTTCCTATGATTTCCAGCCTGTAGTAGCTCTGTGATGAATGTATTTCACCCTAATATTGCTAAATAGCCTTATTAAACATTCATGTTAGTTTTGCAGTTACTACTTTTCCTAAAAATGTCAAAACCCTGCTGATCTTCTTCAACTTTATCCAAGTCCTTTACCAAACGCAGCTAAAGAACAGCTTGTGGGCAGCCTAAGTTTAGGAGCCTTGATGTGGAGGTCCCCGATCCTACTCCACAACTACCTGACCAAAGGAGCGGTGGTCCGAAAGCTAGTGCTTCCAAATAAACCTGTTGGACTATAACCTGGTGTCGTGTGATTTTTAACTAAGTTTAGGAGTTCATTCTGTGTTTGAAATTGATGCCTGAAACTAGTTTGTTTTGAAATTCCAATTCATTTAATTATATAGTACTCCTGAATGATTGACTTTGATTCATCATTCTCGGCAGATCTGTTAAAGCAGAATGAACAACAGAGTTCCTGAGACTTCTGAATGAGCAGAAATAAGGAAAATATACTTTTGACTGACAAGTTTGGCAAATGTGGTCGTTCCCAGGTTTTCCACAGACAAACTGCTCCAGATTAGCTGTCCCGTCTGGGGCAGCTCAGATAAACATACAGTTCCCGTTTTTAAGACAGCTGCAATTACAACAATAATCATCTGCATTTATATAGTGATCTCAAGGTAGAAAAACTTTCCAAAGCACTTCAAATGGTTGTAACCAAGCCATTACAAAGATGTCAGATAGGAGGATCAAATACACAGACTGGAATACTCGCAAAGTAGAGCACGCTTTGAGCGGTTTCCCAACCTTGGTCAGAGTTGGGTTTTAGAGAGGTAACAATGGGGACAAAGGAGATGGTGCCTCTTGACAACATCATCTGGAAACGTAGGGTTAATTTTTACCTGTCCAGACACTTCCTTGTCAAAAAGCATATCATCTGGAATTGCAAGCTAGTGCTGCATCTACTACCTCTTGCTCTTTTCCAAAGTCTTTGGCCACAGAATCCTCAGTTTTCCCACCACTTTCCATGGTTGAATCTCACACTCAGGTTTCCTCACATGTTGCACCACTGAAACAGCCTCAATCACATCCCGACAACATTTTCTGTAGCTAAGATAAAAATGAGAAAGCTAGAATCACTGTGATGGGGTTATATGCTAGACCTCCCATAACCAGTAGGAGGTAGAGGAACAGCCATATGAGCAGATCATGGGGAAAGATGAGAAAACAACAGGATTGTTATAGTGCGTTATTTTAACATCCCTAATATTGACTGGGAATCCCTTAGTGCCAGGGGCTTAGATGGAACAGAATTTGCTTGGTGCATCCGGGAGAGTTTCTTGAAACAAAGTGTAGATAGTCCAACTAGGGAAAGAGGCTTTACTAGACCTTGCAAAAGGAAATGAGCCTGACCAAGTGATCAATGTTTCAGTGGGGGAGGATTTTAGGAACAGTGACAATAAATCAATTTGTTTTAAGGTAGTTATGGATAAGGATAAGACTGGTCCTCAGGTGAAAGTTCTTAATTAGGGGAAGGCTAATCACAAAAATATGCGGCAGGAGCTGGAGGAGGTACATTGGGGGTGTCTGTTTGAGCGTAAATACAAATTTGACACTTGGGATTCTTTTGAAGAACTGTTGATCGGAGTTCAGGACCATCTTGTTCCTAAAAGGATGAAAGATAAGGATGACAAAATTTGGGAACCCTGAATGACAAGTGACATTTATGTAAGAAGCAAAAATGGCTGGAAAATCTCAGCAGGTCTGACAGCATCTGTGGAGAGAAATCAGAGATAATATTTTGGGTCCAGTTAACCCTTCCTCAGAATCCTTAGACCCTTCTTGAATTCTGAAGAGGGATCACTGAGCTTGAAACGTGACCCTGCTTTCTCTCAACAAAGGATGCCAGACCAGCTGAGCTTTTCCAGCAATTTTTGTTTTTGTTTCTGACTTCCAGCATTCAGAGTTCTTTGTTTTTTTTTGTTAAGAGGTTTTGAAAGTTTAGTCATAAAGGAAAAAAAGAAATATGCATAAAGTTTAGGAAACTGAAATCAGTCAAGATCCTTGAGGAATATAAAGGAAGCAGGAAATAACTTAACCAAGGAATTCAGAGGTCAAAAAATGGTCATGGAATGTCCTTGGCAAGGGGGATTAAGGAAAATCCCAAGATATTTTATATTTATAGTAGGAATGAGAAGGTAAACAGGGATAAGCTAGGTCCAATCAAGGACAAAGGAGGGAATTTATGCATGGAACCAGAGGAAGTGGGTTAGGTCTTTAATGAGCATTTCTCATTGGTATTCACCAAGGTGAAGGACATGGATGATAGTTAGATTAGGGAGGAGTACATTGATATTCTGGGGCATGGTGATATTAAGGATGAGGTGTTGGGTGCCTTGAAAAACATTAAAGTAGATAATCTCCAGGGTCAATGGGATCTATTCCAGGATACCAAAGTAGGCAAGGAAAGGAATTGCTAGGGCCTTGATAGAAATGTGTGTACCCTCTTCAGCCATAGGAAAAGTCCCAGAAGACTGGTGAATAACCAATGTTTTAAAGACAACAAGAATAAAGCTGGAGTGTATAGGCCTTAATTCAGTGGTAGGGAAGTTATTGGGGAAGTTTATTAGGAACAGGGTTTACTCACATTTGGAAAAGAGTGGGTTTATTGAGGATAGTCAGCATGGTTTTCTCTCACAAATCTGATTGAGTTATTCGAGGCAGTATCAAAGGTGATTGCTGAGGATACACAGTGGATGTCGTCAACATGGAGATTACTAAACTAATTGACAACGTTCCTTATGGTATGCTGATCTAGAAGATTAAGTCACATGGTTGCATGGTGAGTTGGTAAGTTGGATACAACGTTTGCTTGGTCATAGAAGACAGAGGCCAAAGGACCATAAGATATTAGAGCAGACCATTCGGCACATCGAGTCAGTGCTGCCATTCGATCATTGCTGAAGTAGTTCTCAAGGAGGAGAAAGTGAGGACTACAGATGCTGGAGGTCAGAATCAAGAGTGTGGTGCTGGAAATGCACAGCAGATCAGGCAGCATCCGAGGAGCAGGAGAATCAATGTTTCAGGCAAAAGCCCTTCATCAGGAATGAGGCTTGTGGGTCAGGGCTGGGAGATAAATGGGAGGGGAGTGGGGTTGGAGGAAGGTAACTGAGAAAGTGATAGTTGGATGCAGGTGAGGGAGGAGATGATAGGTCGGAGAAGAGGGTGGAGGGGATAGATGGGAAACGTGATGAATGGGTCCTGAGGGCAGTGCCTAGATAGAGGCTTGGCACTGGGATAAGGTGGGGGGAGGGGAATTGAGGAAACACTTGAAATCCACATTGATCCCGTGTGGTTGCAGGGTCCCAAGGCAGAATATGAGGTGTTCTTCCTCCAGCCTTCGTGTGGTAAGGGTTTGGTGATGAAGGAGGCCCAGGACCTGCATGTCCTTGATGGAGTGGGAGGGGGAGTTGAAGTGTTCAGCAACAGGGCGGTGGGGTTGGTGGGTGTGGGTGTCCCAAAGCTGTTCTCTGAAATGATCCGCAAGAAGGTGTCCCCTCTCCCCGATGTAGAGGGGACCACACTGGTGCAACGGATGCAGTAGATGACATTAGTAGAGGTACAGGTAAATTTCTGTCGGATGTAGAAGGATCCTTTGTGGCCCTGGATGGACATGAGGGGAATGGTGTGGTCGCAGGTTTTGCATTTCCTGCAGTGGCAGGGGAAGGTGCCAGGAGTGGGGTGTGGGCTGGTGGAGGGCATGGACCTAATGAGGGAGTCATGGAGGGGATGGTCTCTCCAGAACACTCTTAGGAGTGGGGAGGGAAATACATCTCTGTTGTTTGTTCGGAGGTGGCGGAAGTGGTGGAGGATGATGTGATGTATGTGGAGGTTGGTGGGGTGGAAGGTGAGGTCCAAGGAGGTTCTGTCTTTGTTGCATTGGTAGGGGTATGCTTCAAGGACAGTGGTGCGGGAAGTGGAGGAGATGTGCTGGAGGGCATCGTCAACCATGTGGGAGGGGAAATTGCGATCTTGGCAGAAGGAGGCCACCTGGGATTTTCTAAGGTGGAATTGGGTCATCCTAGGAACAGATACAGCAGAGGCAGAGGAATTGGGAACAAGGGATGGTGTTTTTACAGGAAGTAGGGTAGGAGGTGTTATAGTCTAGGTTGCTGTGGGATTCTGTGGGTTTGTAGGAGATGTCCATAGTTAGTAGGTTGCCAGAGGTAGAAATGGAGAGGTCCAGGAAGGGGAGGGAGGTGTCTGAGATGATCCAGGTGAATTAGAAGTCAGGGTGAAAGGTGTTGGTGAAGTTGGTGAACTGTTCAACCTCCTCTTGGGAGCATGATGTAACGCCGATACAGTCATCAATGTAGCAGAGGAACTGGTGGAGGGTGGTGCCGGTGTAACTGCGGAAGATGGACTGTTTCACGTACCCGACAAAGAGGCAGGCATAGCTGGGGTCTGTGCGGGTGCCCATGGCTACCCCTTTGGTTTGGAGGGAGGATTGGAAGGAGAAGTTGTTCAGGGTGAGGACCAGTTCGGCCAGGCGGATGACGATGTTGGTGGAAAGGTACTGGTTGATACCGTGTGAGAGGAAGAAACGGAGAGCTTGGAGACCTGCATTTTGGCATGTGGATGTGAACGGGGACTAGATATCCTTGGTGAAGATGAGGCATTGGGGGCCAGGGAAACAAAAGTCTAGGAGGAGTTGAAGGGCAAGGTGGTGTCCTGAATGTAGGTGGGGAGTTCCTGGACGAAGGGGGACAGGATGATGTCAAGGTATGCAGAGATGAGTTCAGTGGGACAGGAGCAGGCTGAGACAATGGGTCAACCGGGGCAGTCAGGTTTGTGAATCTTCAGTAGAAGGTAGAATCAGGAGGTGCAGGATTCACGGACAAGGAGGTTGGATGCTATGGATGGGAGGTCCTCTGAGGCGATGAGGTTGTGGACGGTCTTGGAGATGATGGTTTAGTGATGGGAAGTCAAGGGGGCCATAAGAGGAAATGTCTGCAAGTTGGCACCTGGCTTCAGCGGTGTAGAGGTTGATGTGCCAAATTACCACTGCGCACCACCCCCCCAACTTGTCCGTGGGTTTGATGGTGAGGTTGGGGTTGGAGCAGAGTGAGTGGAGGGCTGCATGTAGTGAGGGTAGGAGGTTGGAGTGGGTGAGGGGGGTGGACAGATTGAGGTGGTTGATGTCCTGGCGGCAGTTGGAAATGAAGAGGTCAAGGGCGGGTAACCGGCCTGCACGGGGTGTGCAGGTGGATGGGGTGTGTTGGAGGTGAGAGAAGGGGTTCTTGGTGGGTGGGCAGGAGTCTTGACTGAAAAAGTGGGCTCGGAGGCGGAGGGGGCGGAAGAAATGTTCAAGGTTGGAACATGTGTCAAACTCATTAATCTGGGAGTGTAGACGCATTAAGGTGAGGCCTTTGCTGAGGACTAAGCATTCATCCTCAGTGAGGTGGAGGTCTGGGGGAAGGTGAACACATCGCAGGGCTGGGAACTGGGATCTGGGTTGGGGCTGAGATAGTGTGGATGTGGGTATCTGGACACCGATCGTGGAGGTGGGTGTCTGGACAGTGATCGTGGAGGTGGGTGTCTGGGCAGTGATCGTGGAGGTGGGTGTCTGGGCAGTGATCGTGGAGGTGGGTGTCTGGACGGTGATCGTGGAAGTGGGTGTCTGGACGGTGATCGTGGAGGTGGGTGTCTGGACGGTGACCGTGGAGGTGGGTATCCGGACAGTGATCGCGGAGGTGGGTGTCTGGACGGTGATCGTGGAGGTGGGTGTCTGGACGGTGATCGTGGAGGTGGGTGTGTGGACGGTGATCGTGGAGATGGGTGTCTGGACAGCGATCGTGGAGGGGGGTGTCTGGATGGTGATCGCGGAGGTGGGTGTCTGGACGGTGATCGTGGAGGTGGGTGTGTGGACGGTGATCGCGGCGGTGGGTGTCTGGATGGCGATCGCGGAGGTGGGTGTCTGGACTGTGATCGCAGAGGTGGGTGTCTGGATGGTGATCGTGGAGGTGGGTGTGTGGACGGTGATCGCGGCGGTGGGTGTCTGGATGGCGATCGCGGAGGTGGGTGTCTGGACGGTGATCGTGGAGGTGGGTGTCTGGACGGTGATCGCGGACGTGGGTGTCTGGACGGTGATCGTGGAGGTGGGTGTCTGGACGGTGATCGTGGAGGTGGGTGTGTGGACGGTGATCGCGGCGGTGGGTGTCTGGATGGCGATCGCGGAGGTGGGTGTCTGGACTGTGATCGCGGAGGTGGGTGTCTGGACGGTGATCGCGGCGGTGGGTGTCTGGATGGCGATCGCGGAGATGGGTGTCTGGACAGCGATCGTGGAGGGGGGTGTCTGAACGGTGATCGTGGAGGTGGGTGTGTGGACGATGATCGTGGAGGTGGGTGTCTGGATGGCGATCGCGGAGGTGGGTGTCTGGACGGTGATCAAGGAGGTGGGTGTGTGGACGGTGATCGCGGAGGTGGGTGTCTGGATGGCGATCGTGGAGGTGGGTGTCTGGACGGTGATCGCGGAGGTGGGTGTCTGGACGGTGATCGTGGAGGTGGGTGTCTGGACGGTGATCGCGGAGGTGGGTGTCTGGACGGTGATCGCGGCGGTGGGTGTCTGGATGGCGATCGCGGAGATGGGTGTCTGGATGGCGATCGCGGAGGTGGGTGTGTGGACGGTGATCGTGGAGGGGGGTGTCTGAACGGTGATCGTGGAGGTGGGTGTCTGGACGGTGATCGCGGAGGTGGGTGTCTGGACGGTGATCGTGGAGGTGGGTGTCTGGATGGTGATCGCGGAGGTGGGTGTCTGGACGGTGATCGTGGAGGTGGGTGTCTGGACGGTGATCGTGGAGGTGGGTGTCTGGACGGTGATCGCGGAGGTGGGTGTGTGGACAGTGATCGCGGAGGTGGGTGTCTGGACGGTGATCGCGGAGGTGGGTGTCTGGACGGTGATCGTGGAGGTGGGTGTGTGGACGGTGATCGCGGAGGTGGGTGTCTGGACGGTGATCGCGGAGGTGGGTGTCTGGACGGTGATCGCGGAGGTGGGTGTGTGGACGGTGATTGTGGAGGTGGGTGTCTGGACGGTGATCGTGGAGGTGGGTGTCTGGACGGCGATCGCGGAGGTGGGTGTCTGGACAGCGATCGTGGAGGTTGGTGTGTGGACGGTGATCGTGGAGGTGGGTGTCTGGACGGCGATCGCGGAGGTGGGTGTCTGGACAGCGATCGTGGAGGTTGGTGTGTGGACGGTGATCGTGGAGGTGGGTGTCTGGACGGTGATCGTGGAGGTGGGTGTCTGGACGGCGATCGCGGAGGTGGGTGTCTGGACAGCGATCGTGGAGGTTGGTGTGTGGACGGTGATCGTGGAGGTGGGTGCCTGGATGGCGATCGCGGAGATGGGTGTCTGGACGGCGATCGTGGAGGGGGGTGTCTGAACGGTGATCGCGGAGGTGGGTGTCTGGACGATGATCGCGGAGGTGGGTGTCTGGATGGCGATCGCGGAGATGGGTGTCTGGACAGCGATCGTGGAGGGGGGTGTCTGGACGGTGATCGTGGAGGTGGGTGTCTGGACGGTGATCGTGGAGGTGGGTGTGTGGACGGTGATCGTGGAGGTGGGTGTGTGGACGGTGATCGCGGAGGTGGGTGTCTGGACGGTGATCGTGGAGGTGGGTGTCTGGACGGTGATCGCGGAGGTGGGTGTCTGAACGGTGATCACGGAGGTGGGGGTCTGGATGGCGATCGCAGAGATGGGTGTCTGGACGGTGATCGTGGAGGTGGGTGTCTGGATGGCGATCGTGGAGGGGGGTGTCTGGACGGTGATCGCGGAGGTGGGTGTCTGGACGGTGATCGCGGAGGTGGGTGTCTGGATGGCGATCGTGGAGGGGGGTGTCTGGATGGCGATCGTGGAGGGGGGTGTCTGGACGGTGATCGCGGAGGTGGGTGTCTGAACGGTGATCACGGAGGTGGGTGTCTGGATGGCGATCGCGGAGATGGGTGTCTGGACGGTGATCGCGGAGGTGTGTGTCTGGACGGTGATCGCGGAGGTGGGTGTCTGGATGGCGATCGTGGAGGGGGGTGTCTGGATGGCGATCGTGGAGGTGGGTGTCTGGACGGTGATCGCCGAGGTGGGTGTGTGGACGGTGATCGCGGAGGTGGGTGTGTGGACGGTGATCGTGGAGGTGGGTGTGTGGACGGTGATCGTGGAGGTGGGTGTCTGGACAGTGATCGCGGAGGTGTTTGTGTGGACGGTGATCGCGGAGGTGGGTGTGTGGACGGTGATCGTGGAGGGGGGTGTCTGGATGGCGATCGCGGAGATGGGTGTCTGGACAGCGATCGTGGAGGGGGGTGTCTGAACGGTGATCATGGAGGTGGGTGTGTGGACGGTGATCGTGGAGGTGGGTGTCTGGACGGTGATCGCGGAGGTGGGTGTCTGGATGGCGATCGCGGAGGTGGGTGTCTGAACGGTGATCGTGGAGGTGGGTGTGTGGACGGTGATCGTGGAGGTGGGTGTCTGGACTCTGATCGCGGAGGTGGGTGTCTGGACGGTGATCACGGAGGTGGGTGTCTGGACGGTGATCGTGGAGGTGGGTGTCTGAACGGTGATCACGGAGGTGGGTGTCTGGATGGCGATCGCGGAGATGGGTGTCTGGACGGTGATCGTGGAGGTGGGTGTCTGGATGGCGATCGTGGAGGGGGGTGTCTGGACGGTGATCGCGGAGGTGGGTGTCTGGACGGTGATCGCGGAGGTGGGTGTCTGGATGGCGATCGTGGAGGGGGGTGTCTGGATGGCGATCGTGGAGGGGGGTGTCTGGACGGTGATCGCGGAGGTGGGTGTGTGGACGGTGATCGCGGAGGTGGGTGTGTGGACGGTGATCGCGGAGGTGGGTGTCTGGACGGTGATCGTGGAGGTGGGTGTGTGGACGGTGATCGCGGAGGTGGGTGTCTGAACGGTGATCACGGAGGTGGGTGTCTGGATGGCGATCGCGGAGATGGGTGTCTGGACGGTGATCGTGGAGGTGGGTGTCTGGATGGCGATCGTGGAGGGGGGTGTCTGGACGGTGATCGCGGAGGTGGGTGTCTGGACGGTGATCGCGGAGGTGGGTGTCTGGATGGCGATCGCGGAGGGGGGTGTCTGGATGGCGATCGTGGAGGGGGGTGTCTGGACGGTGATCGCGGAGGTGGGTGTGTGGACGGTGATCGCGGAGGTGGGTGTGTGGACGGTGATCGCGGAAGTGGGTGTCTGGACGGTGATCATGGAGGTGGGTGTGTGGACGGTGTTCGTGGAGTTGGGTGTGTGGACGGTGATCGTGGAGGTGGGTGTCTGGACAGTGATCGCGGAGGTGGGTGTGTGGACGGTGATCGCGGAGGTGGGTGTGTGGATGGTGATCGTGGAGGGGGGTGTCTGGATGGCGATCGCGGAGATGGGTGTCTGGACGGTGATCATGGAGGTGGGTGTGTGGACGGTGATCGTGGAGTTGGGTGTGTGGACGGTGATCGTGGAGGTGGGTGTCTGGACAGTTATCGCGGAGGTGGGTGTGTGGACGGTGATCGCGGAGGTGGGTGTGTGGATGGTGATCGTGGAGGGGGGTGTCTGGATGGCGATCGCAGAGATGGGTGTCTGGACGGTGATCATGGAGGTGGGTGTGTGGACGGTGATCGTGGAGTTGGGTGTGTGGACGGTGATCGTGGAGGTGGGTGTCTGGACAGTGATCGCGGAGGTGGGTGTCTGGACAGCGATCGTGGAGGGGGGTGTCTGAACGGTGATCATGGAGGTGGGTGTGTGGACGGTGATCGTGGAGGTGGGTGTCTGGACAGCGATCGTGGAGGGGGGTGTCTGAACGGTGATCATGGAGGTGGGTGTGTGGACGGTGATCGTGGAGGTGGGTGTCTGGACGGTGATCGCGGAGGTGGGTGTCTGAACGGTGATCGTGGAGGTGGGTGTGTGGACGATGATCGTGGAGGGGGGTGTCTGAACGGTGATCATGGAGGTGGGTGTGTGGACGGTGATCGTGGAGGTGGGTGTCTGGACGGTGATCGCGGAGGTGGGTGTCTGAACGGTGATCGTGGAGGTGGGTGTGTGGACGATGATCGCGGAGGTGGGTGTCTGGATGGCGATCGCGGAGTTGGGTGTCTGGACGGTGATCGCGGAGGTGGGTGTCTGGACGGTGATTGCAGAGATGAGTGTCAGGACGGTGATCGTGGAGGTGGGTGTGTGGACGGTGATCGTGGAGGTGGGTGTCTGGACAGTGATCGCGGAGGTGGGTGTGTGGACGGTGATCACGGAGGTGGGTGTCTTGGGACAGAATTGACCTCATTGTTCACCCTGGCAATCTTGGAAATTCTCAACTCCATTCTCCTGCCTTCTCTCTTACTAATCAAGAACCTATCTATCTCTATCTTAAATACACTCATTGACTTTAATTAAACATTAGAGTGATCCAAAGGCAATGTATCTGCCCACCCATACCTCCAATTCAATTCTGATCTGCAGTCAGCATCTCTGATTAAAGCTGTCTAATCACAACCTCGACATCCTTTTCGACCGTATGTTGAGAAATGGGCTCCATCACAAATACTCACTATTTTGTCTTCAGATCAAAAGTCAGAAAGCTATGCTCTATCTAAAAGCCCTATATATAGTAATTAGCTGAAGTATTGCTCCTAATTCTGTGCGCTCCACTAAAATGGGTCAAGAGGGGGATCTAAGATGGCGGCGATCTGAGAAGATCACACTGCAGAGCTTCACATCGCAGCAGGAGCAGGTGTCCTTTAACCCATCCAACCCAGGTCATCAGGATTTCTTGGGGCGTTGGAAAGATTGTGGAGCCCCAAGAAACATTTAAAAATTGACTTACCTGTATTTTCAGCTGTCCAGAAATGTCTAAAAAGGGAGGAGGAGCATCCGAGGCCAGGCCTACAGCTCAGCCTGCAGCAGCCTCAGAGCAGATTACTCTCCAGGACCTGGTGACCCGGCTCTCGAAAGCTCGCGAGATGTTGGGGAAACAGATTGAAGAGAAGCTGGCTCCAGTCTCTCTCATGCTGCAGAAGCTGGGAGACCTGGAGAAGAGGACGGATGAGGTGGAGCACAGGGTCACAGTGGTGGAAGCTGATGCCAGTTCATTCAAGGGTGAGATCCAAGCCCTGAAGACGCAGGTTTGTAATTTGCGTGACCAAGTGGATGATCTTGAAAACAGGGGCAGGAGAAAAAACATTCGGATCATTGGTCTGCCTGAGGGTAAGGAAGGTGAGCGGCCTGTGGAATTTGTTGAAGATTGGCTTCCGAAATTCCTTGACTTGGAGACTGGCATGAGAGGATTGAAGATAGAAAGGGCTCACCAGGTCGCAGCGAGGACGTCGGGTCTGGGTCAACACCCTCGTCCTTTCCTGGTGCAGTTCCATCATTACCGGGATAAGGAGAGAGTCATGGAGGCTTCCAGACTCCAGGGGAAGGATCCAAACGCCCTAATTTATGAGGGGTCTAAGATCATGCTTTTTCAGGACTTTTCAGCAGTGGTGATCCAGAAACGAAAATTGGATGATGGTGTCAAGAGAAGATTGAAGGAGCTTGGGATTCAGTACTCCCTGAGATATCCAGCAGTGCTTCGGATCACCTCAGATGGATCCATGCATCTCTTTGACACATCGGAGAAGGCAAGAGACTTTGTGGCTGAAAATGTGTTGCTGGAAAAGCGCAGCAGGTCAGGCAGCATTCAAGGAACAGGAGAATTGACATTTCGGGCATAAGCCCTTCCGCCTAGGAACCCTCCAACCACAAGGGATGAACTCAGATTTCTTCAGTTTCCTCATTTCCCCTCCCCCCACCTTGTCTCAGTCAAATCCCTCGAACTCAGCACTGCCTTCCTAACCTGCAATCTTCTTCCTGACCTCTCCGCCCCCACCCCACTCTGGCCATTCACCCTCACCTTGACCTCCTTCCACCTATCACATTTCCAACGCCCCTCCCCCAAGTCCCTCCTCCCTACCTTTTATCTTAGCCTGCTGGACACACTTTCCTCATTCCTGAAGAAGGGCTGATGCCCGAAACGTCGATTCTCCTGTTCCTTGGATGCTGCCTGACCTGCTGTGCTTTTCCAGCAACACATTTTCAGCTCTGATCTCCAGCATCTGCAGTCCTCACTTTCTCCTCGAAGATTTTAACCTACTGCGAATCCTCTTGCAAGGATGCCTTCCTTGAAGAAGCTCCCTTCCTCCCTCTACAAGGATTTCAGTGAGTCCCTCTCTCACTGCACATCCCAGGTCATCTCCTCTGCACAGAAGCTCTTTAGCCACGTCCTCAAACGGACTCGCTACCACAGCCACATCTCCTTTCTCAGCACCTGCCTACGGAACCAAGATACTCGCCCACCCTCTGACGACCCTTTCTCCCGCCTCCAACGCACCCCATCCACCTGGACACCCCGTGCTGGCCTCTTACCCGCCCTCGATCTCTTCATAGCCAACTGCCGCCGCGACAGGAACCACCTCAACGTCTCCACCCCTCTCACCAACTCCAACCTCTCACCCTCGGAACATGCAGCCCTCCACTCCCTCCGTTCCAACCCCAACCTCACCATCAAACCGGCAGACAAGGGAGGCGCGGTAGTAGTTAGGCGCACCGACCTTTACACCACTGAGGCTAAACGCCAGCTCGCGGACACCTCCTCCTACTGCCCCCTTGACCATGACCCCACCTCCCACCACAAAAGCATCATCTCCCAGACCGTCCATAACCTCATCACCTCAGGGGATCTCCCATCCACCGCCTCCAACCTCATAGTCCCACAACCCCACACCACCCGTTTCTACCTCCTGCCCAAAATCCACAAACCTGACTGCCCCGGCCGACCCATTGTCTCAGCCTGCTCCTGCCCCACTGAACTCATCTCTGCATACCTCAACACGGTCCTGTCCCCCTTAGTCCAAGAACTCCCCACCTACATTCGGGACACCACCCACGCCCTCCACCTCCTCCATGATTTGCGCTTCCCCGGTCCCCAACGCCTTATCTTCACCACGGACATCCAGTCCCTGTACACCTCCATCCCCCATCACGAAGGACTCAAAGCCCTCCGCTTCTTCCTTTCCCGCCGACCCAACCAGTACCCTTCCACTGACACCCTCCTTCGACTGACTGAACTGGTCCTCACCCTGAACAACTTCTCTTTCCAATCCTCCCACTTCCTCCAAACCAAAGGAGTAGCCATGGGCACCCGCATGGACCCCAGCTATGCCTGCCTCTTCGTCGCATATGTGGAACAGTCCATCTTCCGCAGCTACACTGGCACCACCCCCCACCTTTTCCTCCGCTACATCGATGACTGTATCGGCGCTGCCTCGTGCTCCCACGAGGAGGTTGAACAGTTCATTCACTTTACCAACACCTTCCACCCCGACCTCAAATTCACCTGGACCGTCTCAGACTCCTCCCTCCCCTTCCTAGACCTTTCCATTTCTATCTCGGGTGACCGAATCAACACGGACATTTACTATAAACCGACCGACTCCCACAGCTACCTAGACTACACCTCCTCCCACTCTGCCCCCTGTAAAAACGCCATCCCATATTCCCAATTCCTTCGTCTCCGCCGCATCTGCTCCCAGGAGGACCAGTTCCAAAACCTACCACCCAGATGGCCTCCTTCTTCAAAGACCGCAATTTCCCCCCAGACGTGATCGACAATGCCCTCCTCCGCATCTCCTCCACTTCCCGCTCCTCCGCCCTTGAGCCCCGCCCCTCCAACCGCCACCAGGACAGAACCCCACTGGTCCTCACCTACCACCCCACCAAACTCCATATACAGCGTATCATCCGCCATCATTTCCGCCACCTCCAAACGGACCCCACCACCAGGGACATATTTCCCTCCCCTCCCCCATCAGCATTCCGAAAAGACCACTCACTCTGTGACTCCCTCGTCAGGTCCACACCTCCCACCAACCCAACATCCACTCCCGGCACCTTCCCCTACAACCGCAAGAAATGTAAAACTTGTGCCCACACCTCCCCCCTTACTTCCCTCCAAGGCCCCAAGGGATACTTCCATATCCATCACAAATTCACCTGCACCTCCACACACACCATTTATTGCACCCGATGTGGCCTCCTCTATATTGGGGAGACAGGCCGCCTACTTGCGGAACGTTTCAGAGAACACCTCTGGGACACCCGGACCAACCAACCCAACCACCCTGTGGCTCAACACTTCAACCTCCCCTCCCACTCCACCAAGGACATGCAGGTCCTTGGACTCCTCCATCGCCAGACCATAGCAACAGGACGGCTGGAGGAAGAGCACCTCATCTTCCGCCTGGGAACCCTCCAACCACAAGGGATGAACTCAGATTTCTCCAGTTTCCTCATTTCCCCTCCCCCCACCTTGTCTCAGTCGAATCCCTCGAACTTAGCACCGCCTTCCTAACCTGCAATCTTCTTCCTGACCTCTCCGCCCCCACCCCACTCCGGCCTATCACCCTCACCTTGACATCCTTCCACCTTTTGCATTTCCAACACCCCTCCCCCAAGTCCCTCCTCCCTACCTTTTATCTTAGCCTGTTGGACACACTTTCTTCATTCCTGAAGAAAGGCTTATGCCCGAAACGTCGATTCTCCTGCTCCTTGGATGCTGCCTGACCTGCTGCGCTTTTTCCAGCAACACATTTTCAGCTCTGATCTCCAGCATCTGCAGTCCTCACTTTCTCCAAGAGACTTTGTGGACAACCTAACCTAATGTAAACAATTGTAGTATGTATAAATATTGTTGCTTGGGTATGTGTTTATCATTCTGTAAAAGAAATGCAGGAAATCTGGTTGGAGCTTTGTTTTTCCCCTTTTTGTTCCTCTATTGATAATAATTTGGTTCAAACTATGTCTGGCGGTGATTAAGATGTACATTTTAAATTTCTAAATTAGGACATACCAAAGGATGGGTGGGGTATTTATTCCCTTTTTTTTATAAAAGCATGTTTTTTTATTCATATTGATATTCTATGGGGTGTTTATTCTTTTTAGCTTGTGCTTGCGATGCGGCTCTAGCTGAGAGAAGTGAAGGTGGTTGAGATGGTTAGATGCCTATTTATGGGCAGTTCAGAATGGGTAGTTGCCCCCTCCGGGCAGGGGCTAGTTCCCCTACTAAGCCCTTTTGGCGCTTTATATGTTGGTTTGTTTTCTGGTTTTTGTTATTTTTTATTTTTAATAATTTTGTATGTTTGTTTAGTGTAGTGGTTTTAGTTTATGTAGTTTTGATATTTGGTGGACCATGCGACACTAAGGCTCAGCAATTTGTGGTTCGGGTTCCTCCTCTCTGGAATTTAAGTGTAATTGCAGAAGATTATTGCTAATGATTTGATTAAATGGAGAACCTGGAATATCAAGGGAAGTCACTCACCAATTAAGAGGAAGAAGGTACTCTTGAGTCTTAGAAGGGAGAAGGTGGATATTGCTTTGTTACAGGACACACAGTTGGATGACAAGGAGCACCTGAAATTACAGCAGAATGGCTTTGACTGAGTTTATTTATCATCATTTAATACCAGAAGTAGGGGAGTGGCTATATTGGTTAGGAAAAATCTCTCATTTAAATTGTTGGAATGTGTTAACAACACATACGGGAGGTTTGTAATTCTTAAAGCCTTGATAAATGGGGAAGGATATGGCATTTTAAATGTTTATTGTCCCCCAGCTTAAATTCTTAAATTCTTGGTAGACGCTTTTTCTAAACTGATAAATCTCAAGTCTTGGCACATCATTATAGGGGGAGATTTTAACTGCCTCATGGACCCCAAGTAGACAGGTTGCCTAAAGGTCCCTCGATAGCCTTTGCACAAACTAAACAGTTATTGGGTTTGTATGGGGAATTAGGGTTGGTGGACGTCTGGAGGTGTCTCCACCCTACAGGTAGGGATTTCATGTTTTTCTCTAATCCGCATAGATGTCACACGAGGATTGATTTTTTTTCTGACCCCTGTGGTAACCCTGGATCTGGTGGCAGCCTGTACGATTGGTAATGCTGCCATCTCTGATCACGCTCCAGTGTATCTCATGGTTAACATTAAAGATGTCACAGTGGATTCAAGGTACTGGCGAATGGACCCCTTTATTCTCATGGACAGCAAGTTTGTGGAGTATTTCTCTAGGGAATTTCAGGCATTCCTAGACATCAACATAGGCTCGGTTGGTAGCTCATCTGTTCTCTGGGAAACTGCCAAAGCTTATGCCAGAGGGTTAGTTATTTCATATTCCACAAGTAGGAAGCGGCAGAAGGGTGAACAGCAACGTCTCCTTGAAGCACGGTTGAAGGCAGCCGAGAAGGCCTATTTTGACAGACCCTCGTTGGTCATGCTACTGAGGATTACGGTACTGCGGTCTACACTAAATTCCGTGCTCACACAGACGGCAAAGAAGGAGCTGGCTTTTGCAAAGCAAAGGTTATACGAGCATGGTGACAAGCCAGGAAAATACTTAACATACCTTGCCAGAAAGAGAAGTGCCCCACAAACCATTACAGCGATTAGGGAAGGGTCTGGGAACCTAACATGTGATTCTAAAAAGATTAATGTGATGTTCCAGATATTCTACTCTAAGTTATATCAGTCTGAGAATTGTGAGGCGGGGAAGGCCAAAATGGAATCCTTTTTTCGAGATCTGAAGCTCTAGGGTGTGACTCCCGAACAACAGTCCTTTCTCAATGCCCCATTATCAGAGCAAGAAGTGCAGGAAGCTGTGAGGCAGCTTCAGAGTGGAAAGGCGCCCGGTCCTGATGGACTTCCCAGTGAATTCGATAAGGAATTTATAAGTATACTGTCAGGCCCGATGCTGAATATGTTTAATGATTCATACAGTCATGTTTGTCTCCCACCATCTCTGAGAGAGGCCAATATTTCACTTATCCTTAAAAAAGGGAAGGATCCGGAAGACTGTGCTTCATACACGCCCATCTCGCTCTTAAATGTGGACTTGAAGATCCTCTCGAAGGCTCTTGCGTTAAGGCTGGAGACTGTATTACCTCTATTATTAAAGAGGATCAGACGGGCTTCATAAAGGGTCGCAGATCCTCCAATAATGTTAGGAGGCTGCTTAACGTAATTCAAACATGCCAACAGCAGTCACTACAGGGATTGGTGATTTCTTTAGATGCAGAAAAGGCATTTGACCGAGTTGAGTGGCCGTACCTTTTCTATACTCGAGACCGGCTTGGTTTGGGCAAAGTTTACATAAGATGGGTAAAGGTTCCCTACAGTGTACCTCTCACGGCGGTCATTACCAACGGGCCGCGATCAAGCAATTTTAATATTTCTAGGGGCAGCCGGCAGGGCTGTCCCCTTTCACCATTACTTTTGACGTTGGTGATTGAACTGATGGCGGAGGCCATTCGTGGGGATCTCAATATATCAGCTCCAGAAGTGGGGTCAAAATTACATAAGATCTCGCTGTATGCAGACGATGTTCTAATTTTCTTGACAAATCCAGCACTTTCAGTGCCTTGCCTGATACAATGCATTCACGTGTTTGGTGCTTTTTCAGGGTATAAGATTAATTTTGCTAAATCAAAGGCTATGCCTATGGGTGGTCTTACAAAAGAGTTGGCCTTTGAGAGTGACTATAGATTCCCATTTAGGTGGTCACAAGGGGGGTTTTGTGTATTTGGGCACATTCATTACTCCAGTTCTAGATTGGCTGTTCAAAGCCAATTTTACTCAATTATTTGAAAAAATTAAACAAGATCTCCAAGATGCCAGGCACTTCCAGTCTCATGGTTGGGTCGGATAGCACTTATTAAGATGAATATTCTCCCTCGTTTGCTATACCCAATACGGATGCTCCCCCTGATGTTCAATAAACAAACCCTCAGGAGACTGAACAGTTGGTTCAGCTCCTTTATCTGGCACCGTAAATGGCCCCTCATTAAATGAGCCAAACTGCAGTTGCCTCACAGATTGGGGGGAGTAGACCTTCCAGACATTAAAAATTACCAATTAAGCTCGCTTTTGACCTACGTAAGTGATTGGGTTTGTGGGGACCCTCTTTCAATATGACTAGACATCAAAGTCTCCCAGGCAAGGTGCCCCCTTACCAGTTTGCTGTTTTTGGACAAGGTGAGGACAGTTAGGGAATATTGCCATAACCCAATAGTCATCAATACTGTTAAAGCATGGAGGGCAATTCGGCAGAGGGAAAGTAATATTGGCAAAACATCTTTGTTTACACCTTTAGTGGGTATGCCGGGTTTTCAACTGGGTATGATAGATTCAGGATTTAAATGTGGGCAGCTAGGGGTATATCTTGCATGGGTGATTTATTTGAGGGAGATGTAACGATGTCCTTCGATCAGTTAGTACGGAAGTACGAGTTACCTAATAGAGACCTCTTTCGTTTTTTTCAAGTTAGGAATTTTATTCAAAACAAGACCATACTTTTGACTGGTCCCTACAAATCTGACATAGAAAGAGGGGTACTAAGGGCTAAGAGTACACTCTCTGTCAGTACTTTATATCACCAATTGGGGGGTGCCACCTCAGCTGAGTCTGATCCTCTGCAAGATGTGGGAAAGAGAGCTGGGTGTTGAAGTTTCTTCAGAGGCATGGGAGGATATTTGGGAGAATGCAAGGATGATATCAATTTGCAATAGGACCCTTGCTTTACAGTTGAAGATTCTCTGCAGGGTCCACTTAGCCCCAGACCGTTTGTCAAAATTTAAACCAGGGGTATCTTCAGCATGTCCCAAGTGCAAGGTGTGCCCGGGCAGTCTTACCCATTGTCTTTGGTCTTGTGACAGGCTTCAAACATATTGGAGCACTGTGGCGGGTGCAATGGAGAGGATTACGCCTGTAGGATTGGAGAAGGACCCTATTTCACTCCTTTTGGGCCTACCCATTGTATTTCCTGCAGACGTGCATAAGAAAAAACGTTTCAATACTCTTACATTCTGTGCAAGGAAGAATATCTTGTTCGGTTGGATATCCGAAAACCCCTCAGGCCTGTCGGGTTGGCGGAAGATTGTTATGGAGCATATTCCCCTGGATTTTCTCGCAAATATGGTACACCACAAAACTGAGAATTTTTACAAGACATGGCAACCCTTTTTGAAATACCTGGACACAGATTTATCTGCCACACTAACAAGGGCTTTTATATAGCCGTAACGATTGTGTTTCATGAGACCAATATCCAGGGAGGAGGAACTGTGAATGTATGAGTGTTTTGTTTGGCTGGGCTGAGTTATTACTATTTATTGGTTTGTTGTTAGGTATTTATTTAGTTAGTTAAATAGCTAGTTTAGTTTTTTTTAAAAATTTTATACTTCTCTATACATGGTTATATATTGTATAGGAGGCTGGGTTGGGGAATTTTTTTTATTATTTGGGTTTAGTTTTGTACTATTTTTGTACTGTCTTGAATTGCATTGTTTTGTATTTGTTGTAATATTTAAAAATCTATTTTTTTCTTAACAAAAATATATTATACATAAATGGGTGAAGAAGAATGAGGTTTTCTGAAATGTTTGTTGAGGGATGACCTACATGAATAATGCGGAAAAGCTGGGGTTGTTTTCCCTGGACCTTAGAAGACCAACATGGGTTAGATAAGGGCTTTTAAATTCATGAAAGTTTAAGCTATAAAAAGAAAGTGAAGGTGTTTCTAATAGTTAATAGGTTGATAACAGAAATGACAGATTTAAAAAGAAAACAACTAACTTGCAAAAAATAGATGAACAGTTGGGACTTGGCATGATGGTGTCTGATAATGTGTTGGATACAGATTCAACACTAGCATTCAACAGGAAAGGGATTGTTGTATCAAGTAGCATTTCCAAATGGGTTAATGTTGGATACTGCATTACGCAAATCTAATTACTTCATTATGGATTGAATGGGGATAAGGCAGAACATCTCAAAATGTCATGGAGTGCACATGCCTTCTCATAGACACAGTAACCATGCTTATCTGACTCACATAAGTTATTCTTGATTGTCATTATACAATAAATTGCTTCTTGTGGAAAATAAGAACCTCTTCTTGCTAAGACTCATGAGTCATTGTTCCTGCACCACTGTAAAGCAAATAGACCCCTAGATCAGGTCAAGGAATGAGGAATGACAATATCTGATTGACCTCAAATATCACTCGGGTAAATATTTGAAGGTGAGGTAATTGCAGGGACACAGGAAAAGAGTGGTGAATGGAAGAAATTGCATTTTCTTTCAAAGAACCAGCACAGGTTTGATGGGTCAAATGGCCATCTGTGTGCTGTACTATTCTATGATGCTGAAATCAAAGGGTGAATATCAAGTGCAGAATTTTCATCCAAGAATGGGGATGGGAGGATGGGTAAATTCACACTGCCCAGTCATTGTGCTCGTTTGATATTGCCATTTTGATTGGCAGTGATTTTGTTCTGAATTGGGGATGGGGTGGGCTGCAGGGTGGAGGAGTACGTGTAGGGTGGGAGAGTGAATGGCCAGTTATTATATCTAATGGGTTATTTCCAGCTGGTTGAAGATGAGCATGATATCTTTTTGGAGATGCACAACTTATACATGTGGTCAGGAACAGTCCAGGGAGAAGAAAGTAGAAAAACAGCAAGGAGCCACCTACAGTCATAGAGGTGTACAGCATGGAAACAGACCCTTCAGTCCAACCTGTCCATGCTGACCAGATATCCCAACCCAGTCTCGTCCCACCTGCCAGAACCCGGATCATATCCCTCCAATCCCTTCTTAATCATATACCCATTCAAATGCCTTTTAAGTGTTGCAATTGTACCAGCCCCCACCACTTCCTCTGGCAGCTCATTCCACACATGTACCACCCAAAGGAAAATAACTTTGCCTGAATTGAGCTGAAGAATTTTATAATAATAAATCAATCAATCTGAAATAAAATAGCTTTTCTCATCAGTAATCTATCCAAGTGTCGAAAAAACCCATCTGGTTCACTAATGTCCTTCATTGGAGATGCTATCGTTTTCTAGTCTGGCTTACTTATGCCTCCAACTCCACAACAGTGTGGTTGACCTTTAATTGCTATTCTAAGCAGGGTAGCATACCACTTAGTTGTATCAACTTGCCACAGATAAAACTGTCCATGTATCTGTGGATCTCCCTCCAATGCATGGGTAGTATTCAGTTCAAGAAAGCAGTCAGGGACAGTCAATGTCTTACCAGTGATGTAAACATCCCAAGAGTAAACCAAAGATGGTGCAAGAGATTTCCACAATGCAGAAGTCAAGACCACTTGACTGGCCTATAAAAGGGTGCACAGCTGAGAGGAACACCCATTCTTTGGTACTATTGCCAATGGGAGTGCACAGTTAATGGAGCAAGGAGTTGATATGTGCTTGGGCAGTGGGGTCAGCTGGGAGAGAATTGTGAGTGCACCAGGAAATGGGATCCTCGGGTACAAAATTGTGAGCATGGCTTATAGCAATCTGGACATGGGATTAAAGTAATTAAACACGACAAGTTTGGATGAGGATCAACAGATGAAGGGCAAAGGCTAGAGATATGGACAGAGGAGAGGAACAAAAGGCTGGAAGGCAACAAAGATCATAACATTGACATCATGACTTCCTCCATAGAAAAAGACACTTGGACCTGTGAAGGAGTTAGTTCTACAGGAGATGGAGTTTAACTAGGCCGATGGTAAAAGAGATTTGTGCCTACGGTGTCCATGCTGATCTCTTTGTGGTTTATCATGCTTGTCTATAGTTCTTAAAGCCACAATGATCTTGAACTTCTTCACTTTCTCCAAGGTTTTCCAGTGTCTCCACCCTCAATTCTTTAATCACTACCACCCTCACCTCTGTTGACCCCTCTATTGCAGTTAGTATTGAGCTGGGACAGTCCTTGTCCTGTGTCTGCCATTGCCTGGCATGGTGCCACCTCTTCTCCTGTAAGAACGAAAGAGAAAGAAAAAGAGAGATGAGGAAATATTGGTCTCTCTCACCAATGTCAATGAATCATTTTAATAAGAATCTATATGTGATCAGGTTGCTGCGTCCTCAGCAGTGCTGGGTCCCTGCATTTGAAAGCACATCAATAATTAACCACGTATAGAACTCACGGATATTCTCAGGATTACCATGTGCCCTCAGGCTGCTCAGCGGGCGTATCTGCTGGTGGATGTCAATCTGGGCACAACACCGTACTCACCTTGCCGAAGTAAAGGAAGGTCATTCAAGCTTTTTAGCCACTGCACCCTAGTCCTGCGTATGTCACTACAGCTCCTGACTTTATCTCTCACCTCTGACCAAGTCTGTTCAGTTTGGCTGGGTGGAAATTTCCTGCCACATGCTGGGAACAAGACCCCGGTCTCTTGTACAATTGAGGTGAGGTGGTGGTGCAGCGACCATATCACTGGACGAGTCAGTCCTGAAGAAAGGCTCCTGCTTGAAATGTTGACTGTCCTGCTTCTCGGATGCTGCCTGACCTGTTGCGCCTTTTCCAGCTTCAGGCTTTATCAACCCCAGCAATCCAGAAGCCCAGGCTAATGTTTTGCAGGCATAGGGCTGAATGGCACCAAGGCAGATAGTGAATCTTGAATTTAATTAATATTTAGAGTATAAAAAGGCTAGGCTAATGGCAACCACTATTCAATGTTAAAAAGGTACCCATGTTACTCATATACTTTAAGGTGGGAAATCCTTACCTGATTCTGTCTACATGTCACAAACTCACAGAATTATTACGATGCACAAAGCGGCCATTCAGCCCATCATATTTTCACCAGCTCTAGCAGCTTGGGCCAATCTCCTGCCTTTTCCCCATATCCCACAGCATTATTACTATTCAAAAATATCATCAAGGCCTCAATTGAGCTTACCTTCATCACATTTCCACGCAATGCATTCCGTACCCTAACTACTCACTGTGTGAAAATATTTTTTTTCACATCACCCTTGTTATACTTGCACATTGATGACCTCTGAAATAACCCCATAGAAGCCGGTCTCTGCCATGTCACCAAGTCACCTTTTATTTACATGAGGAAAGTCCTTGATTTTGGCACAGCCTTGTCAGAGTCAACACATAGCGTCTCAGAATCAATGACACTCTTCTTTATATCTGTCAGCTAGGTTTCCTTGATTGGACCAGGTTAGCAGCCCCAGTCAGGGAACTCATATTCTATGAGGTACAGCTGGCTGATTTCATTACAATCGTTGTTAGGATTTGGAATGCGTTGCCTGGGAGAGTGGTGGAGGCAGATTTGTGATGATGCTATGGCTTTAAGAGGGGCATTTCGCCCTGGTTTCTTTCATGAAGAAAAGTCAAGTCAGAAGCAACAAGCAGTCTGCTTCAAAGTCAATAAAGTAGGCAGGTTGTGAGGACTTGGTTTTTTTTTGTTCTCAATTCGGAACAATAGAAGCAGTCTGAATGGGTGGGGGTCAAGTTCCACACCGATCCAGTATTTTCTTTCCAGTTTTTGGCTTTTGTAGCAGTTGTTGGGGCATTGAAGCTGGGTTTGGAAGCTGCAGTACACCTCTCCCTGCTACTCCCTCTCTCAAAGTTTTCTCTTGGTGTTTTTCCTCCTGGACTGGAGAATTGTATGCAAGACAATCTACTTTACTGAATTTGCCTTTTTCTGAGGATGTGTTTATGGGATGTTGGAACAGTTACTGTTTAGTAATTTAATAATCTATTATTCTGTTAAGTTTTCCAGTAGAGTTAAGTTATTCCAGTTTATTCTTTCTTTTGGTATATTTTAACTGTAGTGCATGAATAAAGTGTATTTTGCTTCAAGACTGGTATTTTGATCAATTGAATGGCATCTGGAACACAACGCTGAGCATTTGCTTTGTGTGGGTCCAGGCTATCTTTCTAATAGATTTTGAGGGGATTTGGTTTGCCCCATAACAAGTTCGATAGGGAATTCAAAACGAGCTGGATATATATTTGAAAGTGTGGGAAAAAAACTTCTACCCTACCAACTCACAATAGGCCCACAAAAGCAAAATTGGCCAAACTGTACCAAAAACACCCAGAATGCCTCAGCAGGGACCAACTGGGCAGACACGCAAAACTAGACAGCACTCGCAGACAAGGGAATACACTTCAAGCTCCCACTAACGATGACAGAGCATCACAGGTATCCCAAAGCCCCGAGGGCAGTTTCACAACCCAGCAGTGCCAAAGCCACACAAAGAACAGGTCAGACAGAGAGGCACCAGCAAGAGCACTACTCCCAGGACAGGACAATGGAAGCACCTCACCACTTCAGAGGAGACATTAGCACCTCCCTGCAAAGAGGAATGGAAGGTCCGGACCCATCAATATTGTCAGGAGGTTGCTTTGTGTAGAGAATTAGGACATTCCTCCGATAACTGTTTTCCAGTTGGCATCATTGTAACTAGATTACTCCATTTTCAGATACATTCCTGATACATTGTATTTTCCCCATTTCTAATTAGCCTCATTGTACAGGATTATTATAAAAACTGGCTTCTTTCTCAGCCCCAGGAAGAGAAATTCTGATCTACCTGCACAGACTGTCAGTTCTGTGTCAGCCTAGTCAATTTCTCTTCCAGCATATGGCTTGTAATAAACAACACGTCAATTTCACCCGATCTGGTTTGTGTGGTCTCTGCTTCATTGGGCAAATTTCTCTGACAGAAAGTGATGAAGTTAGAGTCTAAGGAGATAGGGCTGAACAATGGGAGTGGCTGGGTAGCTCTTTTGGGAAACGACCCAGACACAATGGCTCAAATGACTTCATTCTGCACTGTAAAGTTCTGTGATTCTATAGTCGTTGCCTCTTGCCACTCCGTCACTACAATTTAGCAGCCAGCCAATGATAGGGTTAATTTGGAGTCAGAGCAGGAGTATTAAAATGAGTCCTGGAGTTCAAATTTCCCCAAGTATTACTTGTCATACCTCCAAATTAGGCCCAGAATTGAAGTGTCTCTGCTACTACCAACAGGCTGCTAAACCCACCTTGAAGCCAGTGGGTAGTGATAAAAGTCACAGACTATGGCTGCAGCACCCCATTCCCTGTCCTTCCCTAGTGTAGAGATGGAACCCACATGCTGCTCCAAGTTTGAAATTCTCTGCTGTTAGAAGTCGCAAAATCTCTGCAAGAAACAAATCTGGGATTTCTTTTCTACTCTTTTATGGAACTTGGGTATGGCTAGCATTTATTGCTTGTCCCTAGTTGCCCCTTAAGAAGGTAGTGGTGAGCTGCCTTCTTGAACTGCAGCAGTCCATGTGCTGTAGGTTAACCCACAATACCCATAGGAAAGCATTCCATGAAAATGACCCAGCAGGAGGTTCTGCAGCATGCATCTTCAATACTATTGCTGGAATGTTGTCAAGGCTCCTAGTCTTTGAAATATCCAGTGCCTCCAAACATTTCTTGGTATCATGTTGAGTGAATCAAATTTACTCTTTCAGCAATGGTCTTGCCTTCACTGTTTAACTATTCCCAGATCATTTCCTGAGATTCTGCTGCATGGGTCTGAGGGACTGACAGGAGGAAGATTGGAGAATGGTTAATGTTCTTCCTTTGTTTAAGAAGGACAACAGAGATAATGCAGGAAATTATAGGCTGGTGAGCCTTCCATTAGTATAAGGGAAATTACTGGAGAAGACTTTTAGGGTCTGGACTTACTTGCATTTGGAAAAGAATGGACTGATTAGAGATAGTCAGCATGGCTTTGTGTGGGGTAATTCCTGTCTCACAAACTTGATTGTTTTTTTGAGGAAGTGACGAAGATGTGTGAAGAGGAAAGGGCAGTGGATATTGTCTACATGGACTTTATTAAAGCATTTGACAAAATTAATCATGGGAGATTGGTCCAGAAGATCAAATCACATGGAATCCATGGTAAGTTGGTAAATTAGATACAAAATTGGCTTGGTCAGAGGATCTTGTGGAGTGGTGCTTTTCTGACTGGGTCAGTGATGGGACCTCTGTCTTTTATAATACTTACAAATGATTTGGATGAAAATGTAGGATGCTTGGTCAGTACGTTTGCAGATGACATGAACATTGGTGGAGTTGTGGACAGTGAGGAACTTTATCAAAGGATGCAGCAGGATATAGATCAGTTGGAACTTTGGGCAGGGAAATAACAAATGGAGTTTAATTCAGAAAAATGTGAGATGCTGCATTTTGGGAATATAAAACATTGAGTATAAATGTTGGCAAGTCATGGGTGCAACTCTATAAAATTTTAGTAGGTCCACATTTGGAGAATTGCATGCAGTTCTTGTCAACACACTCCAGAAAGGATATGGGGGCTTTGGAGAGGGTGCAAAAGGGGTTTACCAGGATGTTTCCTGGATTGGAGTGTGTTAGTAATAAGGAGAGGTTGGACAAACTTGCACTGTTTTCACTAGAACATTGGAAGCTGAGAGGCGACCTGATAGAAGTATACCAAATGATGAAAAGCATGGACAAGGTGGATATTGGAGTCTTTTGCCTTGAGTGGAAATGTTAAATTCTAGGGGACATAAGTTTAAAGTGAGAGGGTAAGTTTAAAACAAAGGAATTTTTTTTCACAGAGGTGTGTGGTGCTTGGAATGTGTTGCCAGAGGAGGTGGTAGAAACAGATTGGCACAGACATGGTGACTTGAAGGGCCTGTCCCTGTGCTGTACTGTTCTATGCTTTCCTTGAAGCATAGGAGGCAGAGGGGGGATCTGAGTGAGGTGTACACAATTTGACAGGTATACACAGAGTAGATTGTGAGAACCTTTTCCCCATCACAGATGTGTCTAAGACAAGAAGGCAAAGGTTTAAGGTAAGGTGACTTAGAGGTCATCTGAGAATGAGCATTTCACTCAGAGGGTGGTAGAAACATGAATGTGTGTCTAAAGATCATACGCTTGCAATATTTAAGAAGCATATGCATGAACACTTAAAATGCCAGCACATAGTTGGCTATGGACCAAGTGCAGGTACATGGGATAAGTGCCATTTGCTGTTTGTTGGTTGACATAGATATTGTAGGCCAAAGGGCCTGTTTCTATGCTGAATAAAAAATTCTATGATTTTGTCAAACACCTTCTGAAAATTCAAATATATTACATCCACTGCATGTCTTTTTCTTTGGTACTGTACAACTATGCTTGGATAATTCCTCAGGATCAATGATGACTTGCTTCCACTCCAGTTCTGGGATAGCTGAAAAGCACAATTGGTGATCTACAGATTACTTCATGTGGGGCAGGTGAAGTTGAAGCGATGTGCCTGCTTATACCTACGATTGGCCTCAACAAGTAGCTGTGAAGATATCCTTGGTCCCTCTATTGGGAAACATCATGGGTGGCTTGACAAAAAATGACCAGGATCCAATCAAGCATAAGCTCAAAGCTTTTTCAGGCTGCAAATTTCACTGTGATCCCTAGTTTGGAAATAAAACCAGTCTGACTCTAGACTGAGATGTCAACAGACTTGAAACAGGGCCTCACCCCTAAAATTCATTGTCTGACTTGAGGAGTCACCTTGCTTGGGGCAGTGACTTGGAAGAAATTCTGGGATTTACATATTAATCAAAAGAAACCTGCACCACCATTCTAACTGATTAAAGACGTAATAACCATCCAGGTTTGTTCAATATATTCGCATAAGTTGTATGACCCTTAGATCTTTTACTTATGAATTCAGTGTCTGATGTATTCTCTCTCACTAGCTGCCTGAGGAAGGAACAAGGCTCTGAAAGCTTGTGGTTTCAAATAAACCTGTTGGACTATAACCTGGTGTTGGTGGTTTTTGACTTTGTATGTCTAAAGGCAGTGGTATAATATAAAACCCTCACCCTGAGGTACAAATATAGGTAGAAAGACCTCAGGAAAACCCTGTGGATTGTGGACATGAACAGAATGCACAATGTCTTCCGTACAGTCAAGACAATCCACAATTGATAACAAAATTGCTGGAAAAACTCAGCAGGTCTGACAGCATCTGTGGAAACAAAGCAGAGTTAATGCTTTGAGTCCAGTGACCCTCTGAAGAACCATTTCGATATAAATTGACTCTTGTCATTTTGAACATCTAAAGATGAGCAGGCAGGGTGTGGGGTTAAGCAAAGTGGAGGTGACAGACAGTGTGTGTGGTTCCTATCCCAGATGGGTTCCTCTTGGCACTGCCTTGTCTTTGAGTGAGGAAGACTGAGGTCAAGGTTCCCACCACCTCTCTGTCATCACGCCTTCAGTCCAAGGACCAGTAGGTGGAGAGGTGGAGTGGAGGTTTGTGCAGATCTCCAGTAGACCCTGTGGATGCTGGGCCTGCCTCTCTATAGCAGCTACCAACCTGTCCATAGAGGCAGCCAGATGGTCGCATGATTTGCTGCACTGTTGCACCTCCTAGGCAGTGAGTGCCATTGCATCTCAGATGCATGTCTCCTGCTCCCTGTTTCTCCCTGTGTTTCTGGATGAAGTCTGTTACTGTTGACACCACAGGGTCCTCTCTTGCCTGGGTCTGAGCAGGTGCCTTGTCTCTAGTAGCTCTCCATGTGCCAGTGACCGTCTTCTTCTGTGGGCCAGTTATGGAGCTGTGGATAAGAGGTGTTCACCAGCTCATGTTCCCTAACCCTCCAACCCAGAGACTCCCACGGATGTGGTCTTGGCACCAGGGCTGGTGGGGGCTGCAGGAGGAAACCTTGCAGGCGCCCTGTCTGAGGCTCAGTCCTCTCATCCTCAGAAGGTGAGGAGGTGGATTCTGGGGCAGCTGAGAGAGAGAGAGAGAGAGTCACCGTGGTCAGAAATGGTGCAAACTGATTGAGAGTGACGGCAGGACTAATGTGAGTGTTGAATGGTACTTACTCATTTGGCTGAAGATGGATGGCTTGATACCCCCACAGGAGCTATCCCAGTCTTCTTCTGTGACAGCCGGGATTCTTCAAAGAATCAGAGATTTATCAAGTCGTAAAGCACAGAAGAGACCATTCAGCCCATCGTATCTGCACTAACCTATCTATACTAGCCCACTTTCTAGCTCTTAGGCCCACAGCCTTGAATGCAATGACATTTCAAGGGCTATTTAAAGATTATGACATTTTCTATCTCCCAGTCAGTGCATTCCAGAAGCCTAACACCCTCTGGGTAGAAAAGCTATTCTTCATTAGCACCCAACCCCCTGCCTTCAACCTCCTGCCTTTCACCCTTAAAATTATGCTTTCTTGTTATTTACCCTTCAACCAAGTGGAGTAGCTACTTTCTCTCCATTCTGTCTATGCCCTTTGGATCTTATGCACAGGTTCCCCCCTCAGCTTTCCCTGGTGTAAAGGAAACAAGTTGAGCCTCTCTTCCTAACGAAAATATACCATCCCAGGAAACATCCAGGTGAATGTCCTCTACACGCTCCCCAGTAAATCACATCCTCCCATACTCAATTGCTTCAATAGTGTCAGAGCTTGGTTTGGTCTCTTTATCAAGGAAAGATATTGGTATAGATGGATAGACAGAGTTCAACAAAGTTTCACCAGCCTTGTTCCCAATAAAGCCAGGTTGCATAATGTAGAGAGATCAGGCAAAATGCGCCATTTTCTCCACAAGAAATGAAAGGTAATCTCATTGAAACTTACAAAATACTTAAACAGATAGAAGGTGTAGATTCAGGGAAGATGTTTCACCTACTGGGGGAGTGTAGAAACGGGCTTGCAATTAAAAATAAAGGCAATGTCATTTAGGACTGAGAAAAGGGGATTTTTTTTTCCCCACCCGAAGGCTGTGGAAGCTCAGTCTTTAAGTACGTTTAATGCAAAAGTAGATCAATTTTTGATGATTAATAGCACAAAGGGTTATGGATATAGTGTAGGTAAAGTGCATTGAAGTGTTCAATTAACCATAATGGTTTTAAATGGTGTAGCAGACTCAACAGGGTGAAGGGCCTATTCCTGTTCTTCGGCAGAGATTTTCCTGCACATCCAAACACCTCATCTACTGTCTCTGGATTACTGGTGCTGGAAGATCGCAGCATCCATGCTGCCTGAACTGCTGTGCTCTTCCAGCACCAGTAATCCAGAATCTGGTTTCCAACATCTGCAGTCATTGTTTTTACCTCATCCACTGTGTCCGTTGCTCTTGATGTGGTCTCTTCTGCATTAGGGAGACAGGATGCCAACTCACGGAATGTTTTAGGGATCATCTCTGGGACGCATGGACCAAACAACCCCATCGCCCTGTGGCTGACCACTTCAACTCCTCCTCCTACTCCACCAAGGACATGCAAATCCTGGGTTTCCTACACCACCAAAACCAAACCACCCGAAGCCTGGAGGAAGAATGCCTCATCCTCCGCATTAGGATCATTCAACCACCGAGCATCAACATTGACTTCACTAGTTTTCTAATCGATCCTGCCCCCACCTCATCCCAGGTCCAATCCTCCAACTCGGCAATGCCCTCTTGACCTATCCTATCTGTCCATCTTCCTTCCCAGCTATCCACTCCGCCCTCCCCTCCAATTGATCACTATCACTCCCCCACCTGCATCTACCTATTGCTTTCCCAGCTACCTTCACCACCAGCCCCACCCTCGTATTTATCTCTCAGCCTCCTTTTGACCACCGCCCCCACCCCATCCCTGATGAAGGGCTTATGCCCAAAACATCGACTCTCCTGTTCCTCGGATGCTGCCTGACCGACTATGCTTTTCCAGTTCCACATGTTTTGACTCTGAATCTCCAGCATCTGCCGTCCTCACTTTCTCCTGTTCTCCATGTCTAAAGACATTGTAAGTCGACCCCCAGCACATGAACTGCAGAGGTTCAACAAGGCAACTCCCCACTACTTTCTCAAGGGCACCTAGACATGAGCAGTTACTGCTAGCCCAGCTAGTGACGCCCAGGTACCACAAGAGAATGTAACAAAAAGTTCTAGGTGGTAGATGTTCTGGGTTTGGAAGGTGCTGTCAGAGGAGGCTTGGTGAGTTACTGCAATATATCTTTCAGCTGGTACACATTGCTGCTGCTGTGCATCGATGGTGAAGTTACACGCAGTCCAGCAACTTCAGAGCAAGAACAGGAATCCGGTTAAAGGTGTGTGTCCAAAAGTTACCCCTGATTGCACAATTGAGTTTTCAAAAACTCCTGATTGCCTAAAAGGAAGTCAGTTTTTACAGTCAAATTGTCTGTTTTCATCTCTGCCTCTGTGTATACCTGGAAACGAAATAGAGTTTTGTTAAATCTTCACTGCATAGTTGAAATCTAGGAAATCAAGTCACCATGTGAAATAACAACAGAAACCACTAGAGGAACTCAGCAGGGCTGGCAGAATCTGTAGAGAGAGAAACAAAGTTAGCGTGTCAAATCCAAAATGACTTTCTTGATGTGGTGTGAAGGCTGATACAGAATTTATGATAGTGGAGAAAATGCAGAGTCAATACCTTGGCTATGGGAAAATGAAACTGGTTTGTCTTCTTGTCAATATGATTAGCACATGCAGGATGTGAAGCCTCATCATCATTGATCAAAGTATTTATCTCATCATGCATTAAATAATTTCAGTAAAACATCGCTGGAAGAGATAAGATTTTTCACATGAAACACTGACTGAATTGTGAGAAGTCAGTGAATGGGACGGTTTCATGATGGAGACAAGAGGGAATTTCTACTTTCTTTTAATAACAGCCATTTTCAGTAAGTCTGCAAATAGATGTTTAAGTTCATCATTATGTACTAAATTTCTAACTGATGTTAAAACCTTTCTGGTTTAATTGTCTGTGAACAGGATTTTAAAAAGATCATAAAGTTATGAAAAATAGTTTTGGAAAATATCCAAATATTGATACAAAGTGAAAAGAAGGTATTCAAAATCATGAGGGGATATGTACAGAATATTTTGGGAGACACTGTTCCCACTTATTAAAATAATTGAGAACAGGATGGCACAGATTTAAAGCAATAATAAAAGTGATATGGGAAAATGAAACTTTTCCGCATAGTGACTTGTCAGAGTCTGGAGTGTGCTGGCTGTGAGTGTGGTTGAAGCAGGTTTAATTGAAGCATTCTGAAAGAAATTAGATTGTTACCTGAACAGGAAGAAAGTTAGGGCTAAAGGCAGGAGAATAGCATTTGGAGAATAGCAATTGTTCGCTCAGAGAGCTGTGACAGACAGAATGGGCTGAATGGCCTCCTGCTGCACTGTGTGATTTTATGCAGAGATGAGATCGGTTGAGATGGAGCTAGTGAAACAGCACCAGAAAACTTGGTGTCACTAAAGGCAATATTATTGATAAGAAGGTGGTCTTATGCACAACTTCAAGTAGTTGAAGAACTCCCAGAGTGAGTGGAAAACAAGTTAAAAAATTATACTCGGTGCTGGCTTTCATGTTTTTCTGGCTACGTTTCAATTTTGTCAAGTTTCATAGAAGGGTTCTCCCAACAGGCCCAGTGAGGTTTCTTGTTATTTCATCCCAAACTCAGCTTGTTACCCATCCAATGGTGATGCTCTTGTCCAATGTTAGCCCGATTCTACCCCTCATCATACCTGAAAAAGACTCACAACTCTATGACTCTATGTGCAGGTTAGGTGAATTGGCCATACTAAATTGCCCATGGTTCAGGGATGTGTAGGTTATATGCAAACGTCAAGGATAAATGTAGAGTAATAGGGTAGGGAAATGGGTTCAGGTGAATTACTCTTTGGACAGTTGGGCCAAATGGCCTGTTTCTACACTGTAAGGATTCGATGATTCTACCAGGTTATCCAACAAAGGACTGGCACCCTTGGCACTGGTACCATCTTTAAAATTTCATTATGCATCCAGAGAAGCACAGCTAATCTGGAGCAGCCCTGGATGGTTCCTGACATTTTCCTTGGATATGGCAGACAGGGGGTATTGGCAACTCGCTTTGTGGGAAAGGACCTGGACGTCCTGGTGGTCACGTTGGCGCAGAAGACAGACATTCACTTCTCCCAGATTGGACAGATGCTGGACCTTGCCAGTCTTCTCGAAGGTTGCCAACTGGGTCAATGTAGTCTCGATGATTTGGAGGATTGTCCAGCAATGACCTTCTCCACTCTGCCTGGGTAGATGCTGCCATCTTCTCTTTGTTACCTCAGAAGTTCTCTATCTCTGCCATTGCACTTACCTTCCACCAACACCCATGCTCACATTATTACTCACAACATCTGCCCTCAACTTGAACCCTTTCAAGTTTAACAATATCTTTCCTGTAGCAGGGAGACCAGAATAGAATGCAGTATTCCAAGTATTGCATCACCAATGTTCTGTAAGTTGCAATATGACCTCGTAATTCCGATGCACTGGCCAATATTGGTCACTTAGGGGAACTTATCATTTTCCCCCATTTGCACTATTGCTACCATCCGTGTAATTTGTACCTCTCTTCATACATAACCTTCTTTATTCCAGGGAAAACGGCTCCCAATAGAGTAGGAAGAGTGATGGGCTGTCTAACATTTGGCTTTTCACCTCTTTTGAGGAGTCTGACCCTGACTATTGCAAGTGGCTGACTGACTGCGTTCCAAGCCCTCACTCATATTGGAGACTGCCCTTGACTTACTTACCGGCACTCCCTGACTTGCTGACATGCACGACCCATCTTCTGGCTTTGTAAATGAAGAAATAGAATGAGTCTGGCATCTCTGGCTGAGGGGTTAAAGGGCTCAAAGGCAAGAAAAGGCAAGGCAGAATGTTGTGAGTATCCACGTAGCCTCCGAATGAGTGAGATCTCAGACAGCAAGCAAACAGATCGGTATAATCCAGCTGGGAGTTGCTGGTACAGCTTTAAAGGGCATAATCCTACAGTAAGTAGGTCGAAGATGGGCCATGATGTTATAGAAAAGCTGGCAAGTGTCATACCAAGGTCTGTGGATGTGAGGTTCCCAGGAATCATGGGATATAGGAGGTCATTCAGCCCGTTGTGCCTTATTTTAAATTCATTTACATGCCACGTCTGCACTTATTGCCCCTGTCTAATTGCTCAGAGGCCCATTGAGAGTGAATCTGCGACCCCATTGCTGTGGGTCTGGAGTCAAACGCTGGCCAGACTCTGGAAGGATGGCAACTTCCTTCCCTAAAGGATAAGAGTGTAATAGATGGATTTGTCTTGACAAATCACAATGGTTTCTTGGTCATCATTAGCCTCTTAATTCCAGATTTTCATTGAATTCTAGTTTCACCATCTGACATGGTGGGATTTAATCCCAGATCACCAGAACATCTCCTGGCTGTCTGGGTAAGGATCCAGTGATCATTTTAGTGATACCAAGGTCAGCGCTTTCCCAGCTACCTATCTAGGGCTAATCTACTGCCTTTTCCCCAACTCCATGAACACAATTTCTATCTAAATAACCAGCCAATACCCTTCTGAAGCTTCAATTGAACTGTCTCCACCACATTTCCAGGAAGCGTATTCTAAGCTCGAACTACTCACTGGGTGGTAAAGATTTTTCTTACATCACTTTTGCTTCATTTGCACATCACTTTATATTGATGCCTTCGTGTTCTTTTTCTCTTTTACCAGTGAGAACAGCTTCCCCCTATTTATTCCACACAACCTGCTCGTGATTTTGAAAACCCCACCAAGTCTCCACTCAATCTTCCTCTCTTTAATGAGAACAGTCTCAACTTCTTCAATCTATCCTCATATCTAAAGTTTCTCATTGCTGGAACCATTCTTGCAAATTCTCATTAATGGAGCCTTTCTGTAAATACTGGCATGAATAATAAATGCTGAGATGCTGGCACCGGGTGTCACAGATGGAGGGCTGGAGGAGGAAGTGTTGAGCTAGAATCATCAGGTTCCTGCTCTGACATTCTTCTTGCGAATTCTGGGTGTTGAGTTTCCCTGCGGTGGGTAATCGGGAGCTATATAATACTGAGGCGAGATGTGCAGTTAATGATCTGGCAACTAACAATGCTCCCTGTCGATAGACATCCAGCCACTACCCTGCAATAGCCTTGTCTTGACACCTGGAACTAAACTGGAAAATGCTCTCAAAGTCAGGAAAACTTTCACTGGACATCTCGCTTAGCCCTTCCAGATTTCTCACTTTTGCCCATATCATTCAGGCTCCACAAGATTCCTCCTTTGGAAAGGAACATCTGGGTCATACAAGACAATTCGGACTAATATGTCACCTTTGTCAGATTTAATTTTTTTTAATCCACAAAAGCAATTTTACCATGCAGGAATAATGTTCCTATCTTCCGAATGGGCGCTGGACATTAAATTAAACATGATTGCATTTGTTTCAATGCTACTAAAGAAAGGGTATGATAGCTCAGTTGGTTGCACATCTGATTTGCAATATACTGTGACACCAGCAATGTAAAATCCTGCTCTTGGCTGAGGTTACCATGAATCTCCCGCCATTTTTACTTCAGCCATTACCTGAGGTATGGTATCCTCTAAAAAAAGAGTGGGACTGGGCTGACTTTACTCCTATAATGAAAGACATTTGCCGTACAGAGTCATAGAGCCATAGAGATGTAAAGCACAGAAACAGACCCTTCAGTCCAATTCATCCATGCTGACCAGATAACCCAATCCAATCTAGTCCCACCTGCCAGCACCTAGCCCATATCCCTCCAAACCCTTCCTATTCATATACCGATCCAAATGCCTTTTAAATGTTGCAGTTGCACCAGCCTCCACCACTTCCTCTGGCAGTTCATTCGATACATGTACCACCTTCTGAGTGAAAAAGTTGCCCCTTAGGTCTCTTTTATATCTTTCCCCTCTCACCATAAACCTATGCCCTCTAGTTCTGGACTCCCCCAACCCAGGGAAAAGGCTTTGTCTATTTACCCTTTCCATGCCCCTCATGATTTCATAAACCTCTATAAGGATGAGAACATATGATGTATTGTTAGTAAGTTTGCAGGTGACAGCAAAATTGCGGGTGCAGTGGACAGTAATGAAGGTTATCTCAGAGTATAGCAAGATCTTGATCAGATGGGCCATTGGGCTGAGGCGTGGCAGCTGGAGTTTAATTTAGGTAAATGTTAAGGCGCTACATTTACTGATGCTTCCAACCATGTTGAGACCTCAATAGCTTCTGCTCCAACTGAAAAACCTAACCCCAGATACATAGGAAACTCGATTATCTGAATGAGATGGGCGGGCACTATTTCATTCGGATAATTGATTATTTGGTTAATTGATTTCCTCTGGGGCTCAGAGTTTTCTGTGAAGCCTGCTCCCCGTTCAGGAGATGAGGCAGCAGTTGCTGTCCCCTGCCTGCCACAAAATCCCCCGCACCCCAAACCCCACACATCCCCAACCCTGTCGAACCCCGTCTACCCACAACCCTGCCCTCCTGTCCACCCCCAACCACCATCCAACCCCGTCCGCTCCCACCCCACCCCCCTAACCCCATCGAACCCTGTCTGCCCCCAACTCTGCCCCCCTGTCCATCCCCAACCACCATCCAACCCCGGTACGTGCCCCCACCCCCCGGACAACAGGACTGTACACCAACAGTAAGACTGCTCCTGCCTTTGTGGGATAAGTCTCCAAATAGCACATGTACACACACACACACACACACACACACCATTTTGACAAGTTCCACCAGTGTCCTATACAGGACAATGTTGGAGAGATTTTCTGGGAAGGGGTTTCAGGGTACAACCCTGTGCAGAACTCCAGGGAATGTGTGGAGACAGAGAGAGAGGTCGGGAAGTCAGTCATTTGGAGACGGTGCCTGTATTGTCCAAGACTATTCTCAGCAGCATTTCAGTGAGCCGAGTTCATGTTTAATCATTGTACCTGTAAACAAAAGATGCAAACAGGGTTGAAACAGCTCTTTGTCGTAATGTTTCTATCGGGACCTCGAGATCCCCTTCGGATAATCCAATATTCGGATAATTGATATTCGGATAATCAAGGTTCCTCTATATTTTGATCTGTGAGAGCTGGCCACACCCATTCAGATTGTTAAACAAAAAAAAACCCTGCTACCTCCAGAGAATTGAGATGGAGGGTTAAACAATGAATAGAAAGATAAGGCTCACAATATGTTCGTCTTAAGTTATAGGATGGATGGAGATGGACAGCATACCAGAGCAAGTGACCAGGCTGAAGTGTTTGCATTCATTTTCAACCAGAAGTATTGAGTGGATGATTTATCTCAGTCTCATGTTAAAGTATACTGCATCTCAGATGCCTGTCTTTTCCCTCTCACCATAAACCTATGCCCTCTAGTTCTGGACTCCCCCATCCCAGGGAAAAGTCCTTGTCAATTTATCCTATCCATGCCCCTCATGATTTTATAAACCTCAATGAGGTCACCCCTCAGCCTGACACTCCAGGGAAAACAGCCCCAGCCTGTTCAGCCTCTCCCTATAGCTCAAATCCTCCAACCCTAGCAACATCCTGGTAAATCTTTTCGGAACCCTTTCAAGTTTCACAACATCTTTCCGATAGGAAGGAGACCAGAATTGCAAGCAATATTCCAACAGTGGCCTAACCAATGTCCTGTACAGCCGCAACATGACCTCCCAACTCCTGTACTCAATACTCTGACCGATAAAGGAAAGCATACCAAACACCTTCTTCACCATGATAAGTAAATGAGAATATCATGCCTGAAACATTTATTAGAATTCTTTGAGGACTTAACAAGAAGGCAGCAACTGCGGTTGTGACCCCCAGCTGTTCCAAAGATCTGCACATACCAGTCAGCGTGCCGACCCTGAATTAATGCATTCATTTCTGGTTTCTCCAGCTGCTGCCACACATGGACTTTGGAAGTTCATACAACAGCTGGAGAAGTTAGATGGAACATAGCATGCAGAATAGAGCATGACAACCAGTAGATGTAATATACTAAGATTTCCAAAAGGCTTTGAATAAGTTAACACAAATAGGGCTACTTTAAAAAATTAGAGTCCATGATATTGGGCACAGTACAGTAGAGAAATTAGAGAATTGGCTAGTGAACATAGACACAGCGTTGGAATAAGAGATGCACTTTTAGGATGGAAACATGTAACTAACGGAGTACCTCAGGGATCAGTTTTGAACTCTACTATTTACAACATTAATCAATGACTTGGATGGTGAAAGTGAATGTATTACTGTCAAATTTGCAGATGATACAAAAATAAGTGGGAAAGCAAGTGGAAAATGAAAGCACTCTACAGAGGGACATGGTTAATTCAGTGGGCAAAAACATAGCAGAGGGAATATAATATGGGAAAATGTCAGATTATGCACTTTGGCAGGAAGAATAGAAGAGCTGAATATTATTTAAATGTGGAAAGGCTGCAGACAGCTGCAGCACAATGAGAGTTGGGTCCTGGTACAAACATCACATCCTAGAATTGATGTTCAGCAGGTAATAGGTAAGATATTTGGAACTTTGAAAGGAATGTCTTATGAAAACTGTACATGTTACTAGTCAGACCGTACCTAGAGTACTGTGAACTGTTTTGGTTCCCTTATGTCAGGAGCGAAAGTCTGTCATTGGAGGCAGTCTTGAGAATGTTCATTCATATAGAATAGTTTCTTAGGAGGAGTGTTGAGTTAGTTAGACCTAGAATTTAAAAGACTAAAAGGTGAACTTACTGAAACATATGAGATTCTTAGAGGGCCTGATAGGATAGAGAAGGAGAGGATGTTTCCCCGGTGGGACAGTCTCGAACCAGAGAGCATTATGTCAGATAAGACTCACTTAAGGCAGAGTTAAGGAGGAATTTCTTTTCTTGGAAGATGACTAAGCTGTGGAATAATTTACCATAGAGAACTGTAGAGGCTGGCTAATTATGTAAAGGCAAAATAGACAGATTTTTATGGAGAACAGGCTGAAAGTTGGAGTTTATAATTATCAGATTGGCCATGATCTAATTGTATAATGGAGCAGATTTAATGAGATAATGGCCTATATTCTTCTTCTACCTCTTATGGTCTTTTGGTCTAAGTAGCAAGTAACATTCAGACTAGCCAATAACCATCTTCAACAAGCAAGAATCTAAACAGTTGGCTTGACATTCAATGCCACAATCATTGCTGTTTGACATTCAAAACTAAGCTGGACTAGCCATATCAATACGATTGCTGCAAGCACAAGTCAGAGCTTGGGATTCTGCAGCAAACAACTCACATACTATTCACCTAATGTTTGTCCCCTAGCTACAGGACACAAGTCAGTGTGATGGAATACTTACCATGTGCTTGGCTGGGTCTCCAAGAACTTTACAGGAGCTCAACACCTCGACTTGATATATATTCTATCCATTAACTTTATCATTCACTCCTTTCATTACTAATGAACAATGGAGGGTAGTACGATAGTAATTTCCATTAATGTAGTACATAAGCTCCTCTAACAGCTTCCAAACATATGGTCTAAGCTACTCTCAAAGGTCAAGGACCAGGAATGTTTTGGAATATGATCATGGCTAAGTTTACTTCCAAACAACATGTTGGTCTGACATGGAAGAATAATGTAATTCTTTCACTGTCTCTGGGTCAAAATCCTGGAACCAAAACGCCAGAGACTGCTAGAGTTAAAGAAGGTATTTCACCATCACCTTCTCAAGGGCAATTAGGGGTGTGAAATAAATGGTAACCTAACCACAATGCCCATGTCTCATGAATGAATTAAAAAATAAGACAAATCTGGCATTTCTAATATTCTGGTGCATCACCAAAAGACAAATTACTCTTGAAATAGCAATAAAAACATATTACAATCATTAGTTGCATTTGTGAAGTTTCTAAAGTGTATTTCAGGTATGTAAGTGTTGTAATAATCAATTGGTACTTCTTAACATGTTTGTGGCGGAACTTTGATTTACCAATGAGTAATTCTTTCGAGACTACCATTTTGAAGGACTGGGGGCAGTTACCTTTGGCCATTTCTTTCACTTGCTTCATTTCATTAATTAGTCTCCAACCGGTCTGCAAGTATTTACCCTATTTGATCTGTCTTTTCCTTTCAGTTGGATACAGAGTATCAAGTATGGCAAATTCTTCATCAACTGCACAAGCACCTTCTGCATCAAATGGAACAAATGCTACAAGATCTGCAACAACAATACGATCAACAACGACATCACTTCCCGCTACATCATACGCATCAAATATGCTAAAAGGTGTGAGAGTTCAATGCTCCTTTTCAATGACCCGGGCAGACATTACACCTTCAGTGTATCAACTCTGTCAAACTCAATGACATCTGTACCTTTACCTAATGCATCAACTCAGTCAAACTCATTAACATCAGTATCTCCATGTGGTGTATCAACTCTGTCAAGCTCAACAACTTCTGTACCTACAACTAGTCCATCAACTGTAATGAGCTCAACAACGTCTGTGTCTACATCTAGTGTATTATCAAGCCTGCCAAACTCAACCACATTTGAACCTACATCTAATGGAACAACTGTGACAATCTCAACAACACATATACCTATGTCGAATGCATCAACTCTGTCAAACTCAACAACATCTGAACCTACATATAATGCACCATCTGTGACACATGCAATAGCAGCTCTAGCAATATCCAGTGCATCAACTGTGATGAACTCAGAAATATCTGAATCTACATTTAATGCAACAATAGTAACAAACTCAATAAAATCTCAAACTACATCAACTCTGTTAAATACAATAACATCTATACCTCAATCTAGAGCATCAAGTGAGACAAGCAGAACAACATCTGGAACTAAGTCTATTGCATCAACTCTCAAACTCAACAACATCACATCCTCCATCTAGCGCATCAACTCTGTCAAATGCTATCACTTCCATGCATACATCCAATGGATCAACTGTAACAAACTTAACATTATCTCTACCTACATCTGTTTCATCATCTCTGTCAAACTCAGCAACATCTGTACCTATATCTAGTGCATCAACTCTGTCAAACTCAACAACATTTGTATCTACACTCAATATCTGAACCTGTATCTAATGCATCAACTTTGTCAAACTCAAAGCTACCCATACTTTCATCTAGTGCATCAACTGTGTCAAACATTATAACATCTGTTGATAGAACCAGGGCTGAGATTTTCATGAAATATCCTATTTTATGCCCTTCACTAATGTGGCAGCTTTCTGCAGGCTACAGCTGTTGCCACTAGCTATTCTGAGTAGAAATCTCCCTCTCCAGTTGTGGACCCTCTGCTATGATCAGAATTTATTTGCCTGAAAGCACCCAAGTGTTTTTGGAGGTTGTCTGCACCCTGCCATGACAGTACATCGATCTGATGGCATGGCTGCCATCCTTCTGGGATCTGAGTTCCTCTGATTTGAGTCTTATTGGCTGACTTAATGTCCTTAACCTGTATAATGTTCCCTAAAACTTGTTTTGTTGCCATCTTTTCTTTGCTTTAACGGTACAGAAACAGACCATTTGTCCCGAATATTCCCCAACCCACACTTCCCACGGTTTTAGCTCTTTCGGCAAAGGCCTGTAAATTGGTTTCAGTCAAACACCTATCTAAATCTCTTGTCAATTTTACTATTCAGTTTGCTGCTCCACATATTGAGGAAGAGATGGTACTAGATATGCTGGTTGTGTTTAACCAGATGCAGATGGCATTCATCTCATGTTGCTGCGTAAAACTTACTGAGTTAAAAATCATTATTTTCCAAAATTCTTTCTTCCAAGGTTGTGGGGATTGGTTTTATGTTTGCAGTTGGGAGTGTGCTGCCACTTGAAGAGAATGGTCAGGTGATCGGAAGACAGGGGCTAGGGGAGGCGGCCTGAATCCAACTGTGGAGCTGAAAGGACCCACAATAAAGTCTCCTCATGTTTTATTCATAGCTCGGATGAACCATGAACACAATTGTTGTGGGAAGAATGGTGGAGAATGGGGTTGGATGCGGTGTTAGTGCAAGAGGAGTGGAGGATTGGGGAACTTTCATTTCCGTGGATTAAATTTAGGCTGAGAGACAAGGAACAGAGAGTCATGATGAATGACTGTTCATCAGACTGAAAGTTGGTTTGCAATGAAGTTAGAACATAGAACATAGAACATAGAACAATACAGCACAGAACAGGCCCTTCGGCCCACGATGTTGTGCCGAACTTCTAACCTAGATTAAGCACCCATCCATGTACCTATCCAAATGCCGCTTAAAGGTCGCCAATGATTCTGACAAAGTTCCCTCCGAAGATCTTGGGTTTCTCTTAATCTGTATGAAAGATCGAAACTTGAGTGTGCAAGACACAATTTCAAAATTTCCAAATGTCACAAATACTGGGAATTAAGTGGACAGTGAAGTGAGTAGTTAATAATACGAAGAGGATACGGACAAGTTGGTGAGATGAGTGAACATGTGAGGGATAATATTTAATGCGGAGAAATGCAAGATGATTCTTTTCTTTATTTATTCAGCTTTGTGGGATGTGGGCATTGTGGTTGGGCCAGCATTTATTGCCCCTCCCAAGTTGCACTTGAAAGGTCGTGATGAGTTGCCTTCTTGAACTGCTGCAGTCCACCTGCTGTGGGTTGACCCACAATGTCTTTAGGCAGGAAATTCCACCATTTTGACCCAGAGACAGTGAAGGAGTGATGATATATTTTCAAGTCAGGATGGTTCGTGGCTTGGAGGGAAACTTGAAGCTGGTGATATTTCCAGATACCTGCTGCCCTTATTCTTCCAGATGGAAGTAATTGCAGGTTTGGAAGGTGCTGTCTGAGGATCTTTGGTGAATTTCTGCAGTGCATCTTGTGGATAACACACACCGCTACTACTGAGCATCAGTGGTGGAGGGGGTGGATGCTTGTGGATGCAGTGCCAATCAAGGGGGCTGCCTTGTACTGGATGATGTCAAGTTTCTAGAATGTTGTTGGAACTGCACCCATCCACGAAAGTGGGGAATATTCCATCACACTCCTGACTTGTGCCTTGTAGATGGTGAACATCCACTCCCTCCCCAGCCAATGCTCAATAGCAGCAGTGTGTACCACCTACAGAATGCACTGCAGAAATTCAGCAAGAGTCTTGGGACAGCATCTTCCAAACCCATGACCATAACCATCTAGAAGGAGAAGAGAAACAGATGCCTGGGAATACCACTCCCTGTAAGTTCCCCTCCAAGCTACTCACCATCTGACTTGAAAATGTATCGCTGTTCCTTCAGTGTTGTTGAGTCAAGATGGTAGAACTCTTCCATAAAGGTGCTGTGATTCTACCTAAACCAAGTGGATGACAGTGGTTTGAGAATGCAGTTCACCACCACCTTCTCAAGGCATTTTGCTGTGAGGTGATGGCTAAATGGTATCTATGTTAGCTGTTATTTCAGGTATTGTTTTTGGGACCTGAATTGACTCCCATAACAAACATTGGAATTTGAATTCAATAACAATCTACAACTAGAGTTTAATGGTGTCCAGCAGCTGCAGTCCTCACTTTTGTCTATCATGAAACCATTGTCAGGAAAACTGATCTGCCTCACTCACGTCCTTTAACGAAGGAAATCTTTTGTCCTTTGTGTGACTCCAGACCCGCAACAATGTTTTAAGCCCTATATTGGATGGAAAAACATTGCCTTGAATTGATGGGGCAGCAGGCTCTCTAATCTACTCGTTGTGGATTGAAGCCTTAAACAATCCCATTGAACCCCAGACTCCTTCTATTAAGCTGATGGGCTTTAGGCACATTGGAAAAATTGTGGGAAAGGGGCAAGCTGTTCTGGCATTGGCAGAACACCAACGAGTTTGGAAAAAAAATCCTTATTCAAGCCTAATTATTCAGTTGGCTGCTCTCTCATTTGAACAAACAGCTAGTCCACTTACTAACCTGAATATGTTGCCGGAAAAGCACAGCAGGTCAGGCAGCATCCGAAGACCAGGAAAATCGATGTTTTCAACCGGAGCCCGTCATGATTCCTGATGAAAAGCTCTGGCCCGAAACGCTGATTTTCCTGCCCCTCGGACTCTGCCTAACCTGCTGTGCTTTTCCAGCAACACACCCTCAACTCTGATCTCCAGCATTTGCAGACCTTGCTGTCTCCCACTTACTAACCTGGCCTTTGGAAACCTGCCTTCAGGGAATATTTCAGAGAGACATTCTGGTGTGGCATTTGCTTTGTTTGTGGCTTGCCCTCCCACTCCCAGATAATTAAACCTTCTGCTTCTTTTTATAAACTCAAGATTCTGAAATTCTTTTGAAATAACTTTTGTAACTTGTTCCACCAACTTTGAAATGCTTGCCCACAATGTCCTTAGGTATTGCACTTCCTTTACACCATTTTTATTGCGTTAGCTCTCTTTATTTTTCCTATCAAAATCTCTGTATTAAATTTCATCCACTAGGTAACTGTTCATTTTACCAATTTGATATGGTTTTCCTGAGGTCTTTTGCATTTTTGCATTTTTCCATTCCTTTTTTGGGTTTTGTACCAACTAGAAGCTTTGAGCTGCTTTGCTGTATCATAAAGTCAATGTTATTAACATATTTCAAAAGAGCAGTCGGCCCTAATGCCAAATCCTTGAGGAACATCGCTCCATATGTTCTTCCTGTTAATAAACCACTGACTTATGTGATACAAATCCTCGAGAGGCCAAAATGAACACAGAGCCCTTAGTGTATGAGGATTATAATGAGGAATCAGGAAATGGCAGATGAGTTGGACGAACACTTTGCATCAGTATTCCAAAAATACTAAATAATCAGGGGCTAAAGGGTTGAGGGGGTCAGGGTGGATGGGAGCAACATAAACACAATAGCTATCACTAGAGAAAAAGTACTGAGGAAACTAAAGGGGTTAAAGGCCAATTGGTCCTCAGGACCTGAAGGGTTGCATCCTAGGACTTTACACGACATAACTACAGAGATGGTGGATCCACCAGTCATGAACCTCAAAGAATCCTTAGATTCAGGAAAAGCCATTGAGGATTAGAAAGCTGCCAATGTAACAACCTTATTTTAAAAAGGAGGGAGACAAACAATAGGCCAGTGAGAGTAACATCCATCATGAGAAAGATGTGAAACAAATAATGCAACAGCAGAAGATTTATAATGAATAATATGATCAAGCAGAGTCAGCGTGGCTTCCTGAAGACTAAATCATGCTCAATCAATTTAGTACAGTTCTTTGACAAGATGACAAGCAGGATGGATGGATGGCAACAAGTGGATGTAATATATTTCAGTTTCAAAAGGGTGTTCAATAAGGTGGCACACACTTTACAAGAGAACAAGGTGTTGGGAGGTGAGCCACAGGATTCAGTGCTGGGGTCCGTACTACTCACAATAAATGTTGAGTTGGATGATGGAAGTGAATGCGCTCTTGGCAGGTTATTGTGGATGGCACAAAAACAAGTGGGAATTGCCAATAGTGAAGCTGACACAATGAGGAATATAAATATGATTAATGAGTGGGCAAAAATTATGGAGGTGGAATGTGATGTGGGGAAATGTGAGATTATCCACTTTGGCAGGAAAATAGAAGAGCAGAGTGTTGTTTAAACCAAGAAAGCCTGCAGACAGCTGTGGCATGGTCAGACTGTGGAGTCCTCACCCATAACCATGAAAAGACAGGCAAGGCAAATGGAAGGTTGGACTTCATTTTATAGGAAATGAGATATAAAAGTAGTGGCCTGTTGCTAAAAATTGGGGTGGCACGCTGGCTCAGTGGTTAGCACTGCTGCCTCACAGCACTAGGGTCCCAGGTTCAATCCCAGACTTGGGTGACTGTGTGGAGTTTGCACATTCTCCCTGTGTCTGCGTGGGCTTCCTCCTGGTGCTCCAGTTTCCTCCCACAGTCCAAAGGTGTGCAGGTCAGGTGAATTGGCCATGCTAAATTGCCCATAGTGTTACGTGCAATGGTCAAAGGGAAATGGGTGTGGGTGGGTTACTCTTTGGAGGGTTGGTGTGGACTTGTTGGGCCGAAGGGCCTGTTTCCACACTGTAGGGAATCTAATCTAAAAAATGTACAAAGTGTTAGTCTGATCACATCCAGTATACTGCAAGCAGTTTTGGTCTCTTTATCTTGGAAAGTCCTCAAAAATATCACTTTCACAGAAACTAGAAATTTTAGGCATGGTTTAATGGAAGTGTTCGTGCTTCTGTATTAGCAACTCACACAACCATACCAAAACATAACCAGAAGATCTAAGCTGTCACTTCAGTACAGTAGTGACTGTGTTCTATGTGATTGAAGGCCAAAGGATCTATGGTTACTGCAATCTACATGCACCTCTTCAATTCAAACAAATGCTACTTAGTATTCCTGGTTCATTAAGAAAAAGCTGATGTTCCTCCCTGAATTATTTCCAATTCCTAATCAGCCCCATGTGGAAGAAATTATAACATTCAATTATGAAGCATTGTACAGTAAAATTACTCATATCAGCATTTTAGGTTTTATTGTTACATCAGAGTGTTTCATCTAGGAACTACTGGGTTACTAATGATTGGTTAATTATTGTTTATACAGATGATTTAAGGATATTTAACGTGGTCATAACATTGAAATCCAGAATCAGTAATGAGCTTAGAAACCCTGCAAGTGAAGCCTGGAGCAATTTGTCGGTTGAAATTAAAAATGCAGTAAGTGAAAAATCTTCTTTATTCTTTCAAAGAAAAAAATGTCATAATTGGGAGACTAGAATGGAAGTTTTACACCAAATACTCAGCCTGGCTATTCTCTTCATCCCCACCTCAATCCCCCAGGACACTGGATTAACGCTGTGTTGGGAAGGGTGATGGTTGAATGGCATTATTACTGGACTGTTAATCCAGGGACTCAGGTAATGTTCTGGGACCTGGATTCAAATCTCACCATGGCAAATGGTGGAATTTGAATTCAATACAAACATTAAATTTGAAATTAAAGTCTAATGATGGCCATGTTTCCATTGTTGATTGTTGAAAAGACCCATCTGGTTCACCAGTGCCCTTCCCTGATCTGGCCTACATGTGACTCCACACCCACAGCAATGTGATGACTCTACCTGCCTTCTAGGCAATAAATGCTGCTCTAACCAGTGACGTCCACATCCCATGAATTAATTTTAAAAAAGCTATTCCACTAGGAATAGTCCAGTTCAACTGGAAATTCTGATCAATTTATCAACTATGTAGTTTTCCAGGAAGGCAGGGGGTCAGGAATATATTAGCATTGATAGCAGATTGGTTAATTAACAGAAAACAAAGAAAGAGGATAAATGGTTGTTTTTCTGGTTGGTGATCAGTGGCTAGTGGTGTACCTCAGGAATCAGTGTTGGGTCCACCATTATTTACAATTTACATGGACGATTTGGAGTTGGAGACCAAGTGAACAATGTCAAAGTTTGCAGATGACTCTAAGATGAGTGGCAGAGTAAAGTGTGCAGAGGACTGTGAAAGCCTACAGAGGGATTTAGATATTTTAAGTGAGTGGACAAGGGGGGTCTGGCAGACGGAGTACAATGTTGGTAAATGTGAGGTCATTGATTTTGGTAGGAACAACACAAAAAGGACCATTATTTAAATGGTGAAAAATTGCAGCATGCTGCTGTGCAGAGGGACCTGGGTGTCCTTGCGCATGAGTCACAAAAAGTTGGTTTGCATGTGCAGCAGGTAATTAAGAAGACAACTGGAATATTGTCTTGCATTGCTAGGGGGTAGAGTTTAAAATCAGGGAGGTTATGTGCTGGTAAAGGGTGCTGGTGAGGTCACACCTAGAGTACTGTGCACACTTTTGGTCTCCTTGCTTGAGAAAGAATGTACTGGCACCAGAGGGGGTGCAGAGAAATTTAAGGTTGTTTCCAGAGTTGAGAGGGTTGGTTTTTAAGGAGAGACTGAGTAGATTTGCATTATACTCATTGGAATCTATAAGAATGTGGGGTATCTGATAGAAACATAGAAAATTATGAAGGGAGTATATAAGCTAGAAGCAGGGAGGGTGTTTCCACTGGTGAGGGGAATTAGAACTAGAGGACATGGCCTCAAAATGGAGGGGAGCATATTTAGGAAGAGTTGAGGAGAAATGTCTTCACTTAATCTGTGGAATTCCCTGCCCAGTGAAGCAGATGAGGCTACCTCGTTGAATGTTTTTAAGGCAAAGATTTTTGAACAGTAAGGGAATTAAGGGCTACGGTGAGTGGGCAGGTGAGTGGAGCTGAGTCCATGAAAAGATCAGCCATGATCTTATTGAATGGCAGAGCAAACTCAATGGGACAAATGGCCTACTCCTGGTCCTATTTCTTTTGTTCTTACGTAGGAAAAGTGGATGTTCTTTCTCTGGTCTCCACAAGCTGACTGGTCATCATCTGCCACTGCATTAATACTCCAACCCCTGTTTGTGAGACAATGTTGTCTTTCCCACAATACAATGGATCTTGTGAACTGCTGCTGGAATCCCAGCTATAATCTCTTCCCACCACCACTCCTCACCCTCGCCCCCATCTCTCCCTCACCTGTTCTAGGATCTGAAGCTACATCATTCTAAGGCAAGGTTCCAACCTGATAGCCAGTCCACTTTTTCTTTCTGGCCAGTGGCTGTGTGGGAAACAGAGAAAGGAAAAGTTCACAAGTGATTGCACTGTTACATTTGTCCCTTATATTGCATTTCCTGGCATCACATCTGCTAAAAATAGGTCCTGCTCTCTCTCCGTGCTGCCATGTCAGTCGATGCTGGTCATGATGGTGGGGAGAGACTGCGAAATTGCATTTGATACAGAGGCAGAAGGTCAGTTAGTTCAGTTAGGTGGCCAGCCGGTGAGTGATGTCAATAATGCAGTTTCAAATACCATACCAGTTGAATGTCCCATCTTCTGATCCTCCACGTGAGGCATGGTGAGCCTCTGGTAAGATTCACGACCAGTCGTCTCTCTCCCTAATGAGACAGCAGCCTTATGGTCCAGTAGGCCAATGGCAACTTTTCTTTTATAGGAGAATCAAGGTTATAAGGAAGTGGAAGAAAAGTGGATGTGAGGAATGTTGGATCAGCAATGACCTTATTAAGGACAGTGCAGCCTTGAGGGACTAATTGGCCTACTCCTGTTACTATAGATGGAAAATATTGGAGAGAGAGGTCAAAGAGGAGTCTAGAGTCTTGAGTCCTGTGTTCAGTAACACCAATTGATTTTTATTTGGAGCTCCTTCTCATGGAGTGCAAGAGAGGTCAGAGACCACTCTGAATCTGGCTTTCACATGAGGCCTAGTTGCCCTCTTAATTACAGCTCAGATTAGAGGAAAGGTTGATCAGAAATTGTACGTTTCCCAATAACATACAGAATATTAATGCATTCCATATTACATTGATTACATACAACATTGACATCAGTCTTTGCCACATCTTCTTTGCCACATCCAATCCTGTGACTACAGGATCAATGATGAACACCCCTATGGACAGTCCTAGTTTCTCCATGACCTCATGATGTTTACCAGACATCTTTATAATTTTCCTTGGGATCTTGCAAGGCATCTCATTAATTTATATTTCAACATAAATGGTTAGACTCTTTCTTAGACATTTGCCAGGCTTACATATCTCTAAGAACTATTAGAATTCTGTTATTCATTGTATTTGTTGATGTCCCTATCAAATTCTGTTAAGCTTCTTATATTTCCTACTATCTTAATCACAACAGATACAAAAAGATGCTAATTCCTATAAAATTCATAATGCCAGTTTAGATTAGATTACTTACAGTGTGGAAACAGGCCCTTCGTCCCAAGTCCATACCAACCTGCCGAAGCGCAACTCCCCCAGACCCATTCCTCTACATTTACTCTTCACCTATCACTATGGGCAATTTAGCATGGCCAATTCACCTGACCTGCACATTTTTGGACTGTGGGAGGAAACGGGAGCACTCGGAGGAAACCCACTCAGACACGGGGAGAACGTGCAAACTCCACATAGACAGTCGCCTGAGGCTGGAACCGAACCTGGGTCTCTGGCGCTGTGAGGCAGCAGTGCTAACCACTGTGCCACCGTGCCACCCATTCTAATATAAGATTAGTTATATCTAAAGTTATATGGTCATACTGAATGTTAGAATTATTTTAGTCAAAGGGTTGTGAGCAGCTTCAGTCCCACCCGACCTTGGAAGGTCAGGCAAAAAATGACGTCGAACCCCCCACCCCACAGCCCCCCAACCCTCCCCCCCCATCTTGTAGCTGCAATTATAATTCTTTCTGTTCACAAGCTGTGTGTACGTGTGTTTTAACAGGAGATTGCTCCGAAGATTAAATTGACTGTCCCTACTCTAAATATTTCTACATCATTTTACCAAATAAAACAACATCGATTCTAATTCCATTAATAAAATGGAAACTCAATCACTTTCCCAGCTCAAGAATTTGGTCTGAGTTCTTAAAGTTTTACATACATCTCTCCCCCAACTTGATCCATAGATATAAGAATTAATTTGAGCTGTCTCCATCGTTATCTAGGTTTGCTTATTTAAAGTTGAGAAACTGCCATTGTTTATTTTCTTGAATTCAAGCTGGTGCCCTTTAGAGGTCATCTGCTTACCATTCTTCCTTATTCATCTATGGCATGTGGGTGTCACTGGCTGGCCAGCATTTATTGTCCGTCCCTAGCTGTCCTTGAGAAAGTGGTTGTGAAGCTGCCTTCTTGACCCACAAAGCTGTTAGGGAGGGAATTCCAGGATTTTGATCCAGTCACAGTGAGGGAATGACAATATATATTGCCAAGTCAGGATGAGTGAGTGTCTTGGAGGGGAACGTGCAGATTGTGGTGTTCCCATATATCTGCTGCCCTTGTCTCCTTTTAATTTGTCATTCAGTCCTCCTTGCCAACAGGATGGAAACTCCTCTCCACGATACAGCCCCTTTTTAAAAATAAATTCAACCAAATCTCTTAATGTTAGATGCAGATTGCATTTCTTAATTTCTCATTAATTACCTAAAGAGTCTCCGTTATTGTGGGATCATACTTCTAATTCTTGCTTAACTATAACCTTCAGGTTGTCTGTGTCCAAACATCTCTTATCAGACTGCCTCTTACATATATCTGTTGCTGTGAGGTTGTACAGAGCTTGCTGTATTTTAATTTGTCAGATTCTTTCTTCTATCTGTTACGTTGGGTTTATCTTAGTTTCAAAGCTACCATTGTTCTAACTTATGATTTCCCTCTAATGCTGAACTAAAGTTATGTTTGTTACTGCAACTAAAATCTTCTCTGCCATTTTGATGGCAACTAAAAATCCCCAGTCAGCCACTTTGCACCACTTCTGGCCATGGGCTTCCCCAACAGACCACCTTGGAGTTATTGTGAAATACCAATCCATTTTAATGGTTTGACTCTCATTGCATATAGTTGCCAAGTCGTCCTCTTGAAATAAGCAGGATATTGTGAAATTTGAAAGGGTCCAGAAAAGATTTACACTGATGTTGCCAGGGTTGGAGGGTTTGAGCTTCAAGGAGAGGCTGAATTGGCTGGAGCTGCTTTCCCTGGAGTGTCAGAGGCTGAGGGGTGACCTTACAGAGGTTTATAAAATCATGAGGGGCATGGATAGGGTAAATAAACAAGGTCTTTTCCCCTGCAATGATGAAGTCCCCTGCAATGATGTCCAATGATGAACTAGAGGACATAGTTTAGGTTGAGAGAGAAAGGATTTAAAAGGGACCTAAGGGGCAACTTTTTCACGCAGAGGGTGGTGCGTGCATGAAATGAGTTGCCAGAAGAAGTGGTGGAGGCTGGTACAATTACAGCATTTAAAAGGTATCTGGATGGGTATATGAATTGGAAAGGTTGAGAGGGATATGGGCCAGCTGCTGGCAAATGGGACTAGATTAGGTTAGGGTAGCTGGTCGGCATGGACGAGTTGGACCGAAGGGCCTTTTTCCATGCTGTACATCTCCATAACTCTATGACTCTATGTAGCAGAAGTGTATCTCAGAGTTTGCTACAGCAGGTGAAGTCACCATATTCCCAAATGGCTGATCTCTAATTAAAGAGAGATGATTGGTGGTGAGTTTAACCTGAGAATTACCATGCCTCAGGTGAGGAATGATGTTTAGAAGGTGAGACCTTCAAGGTGACCTCAGCCAGTGGAGAAATTGAGCCCATGCTGTTGGTGACCATCACCAGCTATCCAGCCAACTGAGCTCACCGACCCCCTTTAATAGTCCAATGAAGTTAATGTTGTGAGAGTAGTTTTATTCAAAGGAGAGCAGTAAACAGGATTAGACCTTTTGGAATTTATCTTTCAGGTTCTCCAATTCATGTCGGAAGCTCTGTGTGAATGGTGCAGAGAAATAAAATGTATGTTTCCTCTACACAGATTGTGCCAACTGTACAGAAGTTATTGGATGGCAATGATTTAGTTATCACCATCACTGGATTTCAAAATGGTAACATTGTGGTAAACCTGTTGGCTTCCATGAGCAAACACTTTACTGTTTCCACAGCTTCTCTGCAAAATGTGATTGCAAATGTAATCAAAATAATTGAACAATTCTCGCTCCACATATCAGGTAGGTCTCATGATCATCATCATCAATACTTTCATCATTTTTGTTCAACACTGGTGCTGTTTCATTGCATTGATTTGCAGATTTTAGTACTGTGCTATGACCAGGTGAGGTGACAGTGATAGGATTTATGTTCTTTGCAGTACATTGTTGCACCTCTCTCTAATTAAAATGCAGTTAAGTAATTTCTCCTGTGACAGTATAAGCCAACGTTCTTCTGAGTGGAAGAAAGAGTAATTTTATTATCAGCTGAGAAAAAAATCAAGCCTAGACATAGCTACAAAGTTAAGAAAGTGCTCTGTTAAGAAAAGGAAGATAAAAGGAACATCCAGTGTAAAGTCCTTTGAATGTCCTTGAGACATAAGTTTTTAACCTGAGACTACAGTCATTTACTTGTTACCTTGCATCATCAGCAGGAGTGAATATCACAATTATCTTTTGAGTTCTCAGTATTCTGATATTATTTTTGTAATCCATATTGTCAGCAAGTGCACCTCCTTCTTGACAGGGAGGGAACTATTTCTAGCTGGGCCAGCTCTGTCATCAAAAATCCAGCTTTTCTCTTCTGCTGGGGCAGCAGTTTGAAATTTAAGGCCATTTGTGCATCTGACGTTGTCTTCAAATTTGACTATTGCAGGTTGGGTTTTTCTCTCCAACATGTGAACATTCTCATATGGGTGTGAAAATAAAACAGATGGGGCATTTTCGTATCTATGCAGTATTGGCAAAGTACTTGCTAACTATTTTCAATGGCTTTGGATAAAGTGTGAATTTCAGCTGTTTGTCTGTGGCCTAACCTATGTTGAAATTTGACCACTCTAAGTGCATCTTTCTGGTTCCTTTCTAAAAATAATTTCAGTCAGTGAATATCACAGTTATCACAAACATTCAAAATATCAGTCGATATAAATACAAAAATAAATTGTCCATGTTCGGTATCAACATGGCAGTGGGTTCTCCAATCTTTCAATCAGATTCGCGGCCGACTTCCAAGTTTCTTTAAAATAATGTTGGTTGACAGTAAATACCTATTTGTATGGCTACAGAGCAGTGTATTTGTGGTACAATTTGCAACCATCTAATGTCTCCAAGCTCGGAGACCTGAATTCAATCTCATCTGCTCCAGAGGTATGTAAGCTGTGCAGCTTTTGGAACAAACCTTTTGTCATACGAACTTCAACATTTGGAGCCTCCAAAATGCTTAAAAACTCAGATGCCTGTTTGTATAGTTTGCCAAACACTTCATACATTTCTCAATGATTAGTGTCAGAAGGCATTTCTGCAAGCGAGGAGGTATCTACAGTTTAGTTTAATTCTGGGCCCAAGTATTTTTGGGTACCTCAGAGCAGGAGTTGACCACAAATTTTACTTTGGGTGATTTTTCAGCTTGGTTACTGCACTATTAATCATAAAATTTTTTTAAAAATCGCAGAAGTTTGAAAAATTCCTCTTGCATGTGCATTAACAATGTCATGATTATAGCTGCTAATAAAGTCAATTCATACTATTAACCTGCTTTACTGTTGTGGATGTGCTGAAAATATTGAAATTGTATGTGTCAGCGGTAGACTTTAATATTCTCAATCAGAGTGGTGCTGGAAAAGCACAGCAGGTCAGGCAGCAGCCGAGGAGCAGGAAAATCAACGTTTCGGGCAAAAGCCCTTCATCAGCAATGGAGGCAGGGAGTCTGCAGAGTGGAGAGATAAATGGGGGGGGGGTTTGGGGCTGGGGAGAAGGTTGCAAAGAGTACAATAGGTGAATGGGGGTGGAGATGGAGGTGATAGGTCAGAGGGGAGGGTGGAGCAGATAGGTGGGAAGGGAGATTTTGGCAGGTAGGTCAGGTCCCATTCTCGACCTGCCAAGTGTTGGTGATAATAAATCAGCTAGTGGGAATAAAGTCCATTAGAGTATAAAATGGGTGATTCATCCAAGATTGCCAGATTTTTGTTGGACTTTATAATGATCTCCAGGTCCTTTTCTCACGATTAAGCTCAGCTAACATGTAGCTAACAGAACTACACTGAGAAACATCCTCGACATGGAAAAGTCTTTGCAAATGTTTATTTGTAACTAGATTAGCAGATAGATCATGATATTGCACTTCCAGTGTCGAATGTCTTTCCACAGTTACATCTTGAGCAGTGGAAAGGTTCTGGATAAGAGTTAAGAACCAAAAGAAGTATGGCTGTGTAAATCAGAGACAAAGCAGAAATTGCTGGGAAAGCTCAGCAGATCTGGCAGCTTTTGTGGAGAGATATCAGAGTTAATTTTTCAGGTCCTGTGATCCTTCCTCAGAGAAGGCAGGAGAGAAGGGGAAGCGGAAGGGAAAAGAGCCGCCGACCAATGACTTGGTGACCTGTCGTTCGGGGAAGTTGCACAACTTGATGCTGACCAAGAGGCTGTGGAGAGGAGCAAACAGCTGCAGGCAGGCACTGGGAGGTGAAAGCACCTCATAGCATCACCTGCGTGGGACAGCACTGCCAGCTATGCATCACTGCATCATTCTGTGTTTCAATGTGCCCTTTTAGCAAGGCAAACATCAGGTAGACAGAAAGACCCTGAGCCTTTTAGTGGATTAGCCACATGTCCAAAAGTCAAAGATGTAGAAGATTGTGCAGAGGTGGGGTGAATAAGGCAAAGAGTGCATGGTGCACTTCTATCGGTCTTTCTGATGTTCTGGTTTTCTCTTTATTTATCCTTCGTGGCAACAGTGGCCTAACCAATGTCCTGTACAGCCGCAATATGACCTCCCAACTCCTGAACTCAAAACTCTGAACAATAAAGGATTGCAAACCAAATACCTTCTTCACTATCCTATCTACTTGCGACTCTATTTTCAGTGAGCTATGAACCTGGTCTCTTTGCTCAACACCAGTCTCTAGAACCTTATCATTAAGTGTATAAGTCCTACTAAGATTTGCTTTCCCAAAATGCAGCACCTCGCATTTATCTAAATTAAACTCCATCTGCCACTCCTCAGCCCACTGGTCCATCTGATCAAGATCCCATTGTAATCTGAGGTAAACTTCTTTGCTGTCCACTATATCTTCAATTTTGGCGTGATCTGCAGACTTACTAACTGTACCTCTTATGCTCACATCCAAATCATTTGTATAAATGACGAACAGTAGTAGACCCAGCACCAATTCTTGTGGCATTCCACTGGTCACAGACCCCCAGTATAAAAATCAAACTTCCATCACCACCTTCTGTCTTCAACTTTTGAGCAAGTTTCGTATCCAAATGGTTAGTTCTCCCTGTATTCCATGAGATCTAACCTTGCTACTCAGGCTCCCATGGGGAACCTTGTCGAATGCCTTACTGAAGTCCATATAGATCACGTCTACCACTCTGCCCTCATCAATCCTCTTTGTTACTTCTTCAAAAATCTCAATAACGTTTGTGAGTCATGATTTCCCATGCACAAAGCCATATTGACTATCCTTAATCAGCCCTTGCCTTCCCAAATACATGTACATCCTGTCCCTCAGGATTCCTTCCAACAACTTGCCCACCACCAATGTCAGGCTCACCGGTCTATAGTTCCCTGGCTTGTCTTTACCGCCCTTCTTAAACAGTGGCACCATGTTTGCCAATCTCCAGTCTTCCGGCACCTCACCTGTGACTATTGATGATACAAATATCTCAGCAAGTGGCCCAGCAATCACTTCTCTAGCTTCCCACAGAGTTCTAGAGTACACCTGACCAGGTCCTGGGGATTTATCCACCTCTATGTGTTTCAAGACATGCAGCACTTATTCCTCTGTAATATGGACATTTTGCAAGATGTCAGCATCTATTTCCCTATATTCTATATCTTCCATTTCCTTTTTCACAGTAAATACTGATGCAAAATACTCATTTAATATCTCTCCCATCTCCTGCAGCTCCACACAAAGGCCGCCTTGCTGATCTTTGAGGGGCCCGATTCTCTCCCTAGTTATTCTTTTGTCCTTAATATATTTGTAAAAACACTTTGGATTCTCCTTAATTCTATTTGCCAAAGCTATCTCATATCCCTTTTTGCCCTCCTGATTTCCCTCTTAAGTACACTCCTACTTCCTTTATACTCTTCTAAGGATTCACTTGATCTGTCCTGTCTATACCTGACGTACGCTTCCTTGTTTTTCTTAACCAAACCCTCAATTTCTTTAATTATCCAGCATTCCCTATACCTACCAGCCTTTTCTTTCACCCTAACAGGAATATACTTTCTCTGGATTCTCATTATCTCATTTCTGAAGGCTTCTCATTTTCCAGCCGTCCTTTTACCTGTGAATATCTGCCTCCAATCACCTTTTGAAAGCTCTTGCCTGATACTGTCAAAATTAGCCTTCCTCCAATTTAGAACTTCAACTTTTAGATCCGGTTTATCCTTTTCCATCACTATTTTAAAACTAATAGAATTATAGTCACTGGCCCCAAAGTGCTCCCCCACTGACATCTCAGTCACCTGCCCTGCTTTATTTCCCAAGAGTAAGTCAAGTTTTACACCTTCTCTAGTAGGTACATCCATATACTCAATCAGAAAGTTTTCTTGTACACATTTAACAAATTCCTCTCCATCTAAACCCTTAACACTCTGGCAGTCCCAGTCTATGTTTGGAAAGTTAAAATCCCCTATCAAAACCACCCTATTATTCTTACAGATAACTGAGATCTTCTTCCAGATTTGTTTCTCAATATCTCGCTGACTATTAGGGGGTCTATAATAGAAATGTTGTCGAGATGCCAGTGTTGGATCGGGGTGGGCAAAGTCAGAAGTCACATGACACCAGGTTATAGTCAAACAGGTTTATTTGAAATCACAAGCTTACAGACCACTGTTCCTTCATTGGGTGAAGTGCTTTTTTTCCAAATAGCTGGAATAACATGCCGGATTTCAGAGTCGTATGTAGAGGGTGTAATCAAAGTAACAAGAAATCCAAAATTGCACAAACTAATTAAGGTAGAAAGATCATAACAAGTTATCAATGTGGTGGTATCCAAACAAAACAGTGAAGAAGATTTCACAAGCACAGAAATGTACAGTGACATTACATGTAGTGCGACATGTAGCAGGGCGGCACAGTGGCTCAGTGGTTAGCACTGCTGCCTCACAGCACCAGTGTCCCAGGTTCAATTCCAGCCACGGGCGACTGTTTGTGTGGAGTTAGCACATTCTCCCCATGTCTGCGTGGGTTTCCTCCGGGTGCTCTGCTTTCCTCCCACAGTCCAAAGATGTGCTGGTTAGGTGAATTGGCCATGCTAAATTGCCCATTGTGCTAGGTGCATTAGTCAGAGGGAAATGGGTCTGGGTGGGTTACTCTTTGGAGGATCGGTGTGGACTGGTTGGGCTGAAAGGCCTGTTTCTACACTGTAGGGAATCTAAGAACCCAAAATCACGGTTGAGGCCATCTTCATGGGTATGGAACTTGGCTATCAGTTTCTGTTCAGTGATTCTGTGTTGTTGTGTATCTTGAAGGCCGCCTTGGAGGATAGTTAACCAAAGGTCAGACACTGAATGTCCCTGACTGGGAGGGAACATTCCTGTCTGGGGATTGTTATGTGGTGTCCATTCATCTATTGCTGTCGAGTCTGCATGGTTTCACCAATATACCATGCATTGGGGCATCCTTGCCTGCAGTGTATGAGATAGACAACGTTGGCCAAGTCACATGAGTATCTGCCATTTACATGGTGGGTTCCCATGTGTGATGGTAATATCCATGTCAATGATCTGACATGTGTTGCTGTAGCAGTGTTGTAGACGATGTTGTCCTGAAGGTTGGGCAGTTTGCTGTAAACGATGGTCTGTTTAAGGTTTGGCAGTTGTTTGAAGGTGAGAAGTGGAAAACCTAAAGGTGCTGATAGACTATCTGAAAGCAGATAACAGAAGTTTGTGTAAATATAAAAAACGAAGAAGAGTGGCTAAAGTAGATATTTGTCCTTGAGAGAATGAAATGGGGCAAATAGTTATGGGAAATGATGAAATGGCTGAGGCATAGAACAGGTACTTTGTATCGGTCTTCACAATGGAGGATACTAATAAGATTAGATTACTTTACAGTGTGGAAACAGGCCCTTCGGCCCAACAAGTCCACACCGACCCGCCGAAGCGTAACCCACCCATACCCCTATATTTACCCCTTACCTAACACTACGGGCAATTTAGCCTGGCCAATTCACCTAACCTGCACATCTTTGGACTGTGGGAGGAAACCGGAGCACCCAGGGAGGAAACCCACGCAGACATGGGGAGAATGTGCAAACTCCACACAGTTAGTCATCTGAGGCAGGAATTGAACCCGGGTCGCTGGTGCTGTGAGGCAGCAGTGCCAACCACTGTGCCACAGTGCTGCCCACAAAGATGCCAGTAAGTGACAAAGAGATGAAGGTAGGTGAGGACCTGAAAACAACCATTATTGTGGAAGAGCCAGTGTTGGGTGAGCTAATGGAGCTATGGATAGATAAGTCTCCTGGCCCTGATGGAATGCATCCCAGGGTCCTAAAAGTGATGGAGGGAGAAATAGCAGGTGGACTGGCAGTAATTTTCCAACAATCGTTGGACTCTGGGGCAGTCCCAGCAGATTGGCAAATAGCAAATGTGATGCCACTGTTTAAAAAGGGAAGTGGCAAAAGATGGAGAATTATAGACCAGTGAGCTAAACCTCTGTAGTAGGGAAGATGCTTGAATCTATTATCAAGGAAGAAATAGCAGGGGATCTCGAAAGAAATTGTCCCATTTTACAGACGCAACATGGGTTCGTGAAGGGGAGGTCATGCTTCACAAATCTTTCGGAATTCTATGAAGGTATTTCAAGCAAGATGGATAACGGGGACTCAGTGGATGTGGTGTACCTAGATCTCCAAAAGGCCTTTGACAAGGTGCTACACATAAGGCTGCCACGTAAGACAACGTGTTAGGGGTAGAGTGGATAGAGGACTGGTTGACTGATAGGGAGCAAAGAGTGGGGATGAATGAGTACTACTCTGGCTGGCAATCAGTGACTATGGTGTGTCTCAGGGATCGATGTTGGGACCACAATTTATATCGATGATTTGGAGTTGGGGACCATGTGCTGGTGTCAAAATTTGCAGATGACACGAAGGTGAGTGGCAGACCAAAGTGTGCAGAGGACTGTGAAACTTTGCAGAGGAACATAGATACATTGAGTGAGTGGGCAAAGGTCTGGCAGATGGAATACAATGTTAGTAAATGTGAAGTCATACATTTTGGTAGGAGTAACAGTAAAAAAGATTATTACTTGAATGATAAAAAGTTGCAGCATGCTGCTGTGTAGAGGGACCTGGGTGTCCTTGTACATGAATTACTGAAGGTTGGTTTGCAGGTACAACAAGTAATTAGAAAGACAAATAGAATTTTGTCCTTCATTGCTAAAGGGTTTGAGTTTAAAGGCATAGGGCTAATGTTACAGAGTGTACAGGGTGCTGGTGAGGCCACACCTGGAGTACTGTGTGCAGTTTTGGTTTCCTTACTTGAGAAAGGATGTACTGGCACTGGAGGGGGTGCAGAGAAGGTGCACGAGGTTCATTCTGGAGTTGACAGGGTTGACTTATGAGGAGAGGCTGAGTAGATTGGGATTATATGCATTGGCATTCAGAAGAATGAGGGGAGATCTTATAGAAACATAAAATTATGAAGGAAATCGATAAAATAGAAATAGGATGTTACCGCTGACAGGTGAAGCAGGAAGCAGTCTTAGAACTGAACTGAGGAGAAATGTCTTCACCCAGAGGGTGGTTAATCTATGGAATTCCATACCCAGTGAAGTAGTTGACGTGACTTCAGTAATCGCGTTTAAAGCTAAGAAATATATTTTTTTGAAAAATAAAGGAATTATGGGATATGGTGCTAATGTGGGTAAATGGAGCTGAGTTCATGAAAAGATCAGCCATGATCTTATTGAATGGCAGAACAGGCTCGAAGGGCCAAATGGCCTTCTCCTGCTCCTAGTTCTTAAGTTCTTATTCCTCCTCATTTGAACAGATCCTGTGTAAGCCCAGGGCTTGTCCCTAGGGGGTGCCTTCTTTCGCATGTTTGGGGTGGAAGCTAGAGAAGTGCAGCATTCTCAAGTTTTCTGTGGGCTTGCAGTAGAGTGAGGTACTAAGGTGTCCATCCTTAATGGAGGTGCATGTGTCCAAGAAGGAGACTGATCCGAAAGAGTAGCCCTTGGTGAGTCTGATGGTGGGATAAAACTTGTTGCTATCGTCATGTAGTATTTTCAGTGATTCCTCGCCATGAGTCCAAAGGAAGAAAATGTCATCGATGTACCAGGTGTATAGCTTTGGTTGAAGGTCCTCTGCAGCAAAAAGTCTTGCTTGAACTTGTACCTGAAAATGTTGGTGTATTAGGATGCAGATTTGGTTCTGATGGCTGTTTTGTGTGGCTGGATGAAGAGCTGGTTGTTGAAGATGAAAACGTTGCGATCGAGGATAAAGCGGATGAATTGTAGGACAGTGCTCAGAGATTGGTACTCGGAGATTGGTGTTGAGTACTGAGGCTGTTGCTGTGATGCCGTCATTATGGGGGATGTTGGTGTAGAGTGCTGAAACATCCATTGTGACGAGGAATGTTCCTGGTTCGACTGGTCCGTGGGTGCTGAGTTTCTGTAAGAAATCTGTAATGTTGTAACAAAAACTTGGGGTTCCTTACACAATAGATTTCAATATGCCCTCGACATAGACAAAGAGTCATAGGGTCATATAGTCATAGAGATGTATAACACAGAATCAGGCCCTTTAGTCCAACTCATCCATGCAGACCAGAATATCCTCACCTAATCTAGTCTCACTTGCCAGCACTTTCTTTCACATAAAGGGTGGTGCACATATGGAATGAGCTGCCAGAGGATGTGGTGGAGGCTGGTGAACTTACAACATTTAAAAGGCAGCTGGATGGGTATATGAATAGGAAGAAGATAGAGGGATATGGGGTTCTCACACAGGGTTCCGTTGCCTGATATGATGGGATGTCCAGAGTGCTGGCTTTATGAATCTTCTGAAGGCAGTCGAAGTCTCCTGTGCAAGAGGTACAAGAGATGCGAGTGCATAAGATACTCTGAAGGTCCGAATCAAAAGTCTTGATCAGGCTGGTGAGTTGATGGATGTGTTCTTTGGTTGGATCGGTAGCTGTCTGTCTGTAGTGTTCCTAGTGGTTCAGTTGTTGGTATGTTTCTTTGCAGTAGTCCGTTCTATTTGTATGATGATGGCTCCTCCTGTGTCTGTTGGCTTGATGGCGATGCTGCGATTGACCTTGAGAGCCTGGATGGCGTGGCGTTGTGCCTGGGTGACATTCTGTGCTACCTTGTGAGTGCGGCTGATGAATCTGGCGTTAATGCATCTCCTGACGTCTTGAGCACACATGTTGAGCCTAGGGCAGCGGTCTTCTGGAGGGATCCAATTCAACTCTTTCTTCTTTGGTTGCTGCACCATGGATCCCTCTGTCAACTGTTCTGGTTCATTGGTTGTCTCATTGGGCTTGCTACTGACATCTTGGGGTTTGTGGAAGAAATCCTGGAAATTCATTTGCCTGTTGAATTTCTCTGTGTTTGCAGTGAGACCAATGGGGTCCATTTTGAAGGTGGGGCAGAAATTGAGTCCTCAGCTGAGAACTTTGATTTTGTCTGGATGGAGGGTGTGGTCAGACAAGTTGACAATAGGTTTCCCTGTGGTGGTATCAGTTTCAACCATGGTACCAGGGGTGGCTTGGTTACTGCTGGTGGTGATGCCAAGTTTCTCCAGTTTCCTGTTCTTGGCATGCATGTAGGTGGTGTAGTTCAGTTGCCTCATTTGGCTTGGGAGTGTCTCATAGTTGGTCTGCTGTATCCCGAGAATACAGACTCTTTCTCAATTTCAAGGTTGTGGCGTCTGCCGTAGAGTTGGTGTATGAGATGATTGAGGAGTTTGCGAGCACAGTCTCTCAGCATTGTCTGGGTTTAGGTCGACTTGAGTGGGTTCGTGATCTGTATCCCTTTCGGGATCTTCTCTGCTTTCTTGCATCTCTACAGAAACCTGATGTCAGTATCGATATGCACGATCTTCTTGGAGATCCTCTCCACTTTGAGCCAACAGTTTGCAGTGTCGATGATAACCAGGATGTGGAGATGCCGGTGTTGGACTGGGTTGGACAAAGTCAGATTTCACACGACACCAGATTATAGTTCAGCCTGTTAGAATATAAAATAGTGTCATGTAACATTTGACTTAGCCATAGAGACAACATGGAAACAGACCCATCAGTCCAACTCATCCATGCTGACTAGATATTCCACACCGATGTAGTCCTATTTGCCAGCATTTGGCCTCGACTGATCAGATATGATCATGTTGAATGGTAGAGCATGTTTGAAGGGCCGATTGGCCTACTTCCACTCCTATTTCTATGTTTCTGTGAGTCTGATATGACTTTGCTTCAGAACGTTCTTACAGCATTTTGCGTGTTTGTTTTAATTCTCCCCAAACATTCTCTGCTTGAATTAGAACAATCACAACTTCTCTGTACCCTGGACCAAGGTGAAGCTGAGGGATTGTGGAGGACACTTTCCAAAGAATTGCCTGCGGTAGAAGCGGTGACCCTCGTGGAAATTACAGAAAGTTTACAATACTGAAGAAGGCCATTCAGCCCACTACATACATGATACCCGAAGCCCTGGCTGGTTCCATGATAGATGATGCTCTAGATGATGGGGAATAAGGGTGAAGCGAGGTAAGGTATAAAGGAGGCTCTGCTAGCCCCTTTTTTCCTTGTAGAGGTTACCTCCAGGAATCTGTTGGGATTTGCCTGCAGTGCAGAGCCCGTCCACTGTGGGCAAGATCACCCTCAATGTGACCCAAGTGGCTTGTAAGTCGTCTGCTTCCATTTCTTGCCAGCCTCTTTGGGCAAATATTGGCTGTCGCTGGGAACATGTCAGGGTGACTGATCCAAAGCGCGATGCGCCCCAACAGCCTTGCCTGTAACAGGAAACGCCTCAGTGGAGCTGTTCATTGATTGCTGCAGAGGCTATGTCAACACTGAAACACTAGAGGGCAGACAGAACCATATTTTAACAGGGTACAAGAAATTCCACACCTGAAACAGTACAGCATTCTTTCAGTATCATACTGACATGTGACGTGAGATTGTGCTCCAGTTCCTGGAGTGGAATTTCAATAAATAACTTCTTAACCTCCAGGTAATTTTACCATTACGTTCTCACCTGCGTACCGTGGATCTCATTGATGTGAGCCCTTGTTTCCTCCTTCCTATTTTTCTATCTTTCATTTCCATCTACATTCCATGTACCCTTCTCTGTCTGCTCATGCACCATTCCCCAGCCCCCACCAACCCCCAGACAACCCCCTCTCCCACCCCTAGTGTCCCACTCTAGTCACCAACCACACCCTCACCATCCAACCACCAATGTCCCACTCCAGGCTCACCAACCACCCCCTCACCACCCAACCACCAATGTCCCATTCCAGTAACCAACCACCCCCTCACCATCCAACCACCAATGTCCCACTCCAGGCTCACCAACCATCCCTTCATCACCACCCACCAATGTCCCACTCCAGGCTCACCAACCATCCCTTCATCACCACCCACCAATGTCCCACTCCAGGCTCACCAACCACCCTTTCATCACCCAACAACCAATGTCCCACTCCAGGCTCACCAACCACCCCCTCACCACCACCCAACCACCAATGTCCCACTCCAGGCTCACCAACCACCCCCTCACCACCACCCAACCACCAATGTCCTACTCCAGGCTCACCAACAGCCCCCTCACCACCCACCCACCAATGTCCCACTCCAGTCACCAACCACCCCTTCACCACCCAAGCACCAATGTCCCACTCCAGGCTCACCAACCACCCCTTCACCACCCAACCACCAATGTCCCACTCCAGTCACCAACCACCCCCTCACCACCCAACCACCAATGTCCTACTCCAGGCTCACCAACCACCCCCCTCACCACCCAACCACCAGTGTCCCACTCCAAGCTCCACTCCCAGCTCACCCTAACTCCAACCCTAACAAGCCAGTGTCATGCTCCAGACCCTAATAAAGTTGCTTTCCTACCACCTTCTGCCAGGAAAAAATGAGTAAAGAAAAGGACAAAAAAGAAAAGAATGGAAAAAGAAAGCTGACCGAGTGGACAAGCCTTGGGCATGGAAGCCCACTCGCTGCCTACTCAGCGGCCGCCATCGTGCTACTTCTGCTTCAGCTCATTAGCTGTCATACAGGCTCTCCGGGTATTTTTTATTATCGCTGTAATGGGAAGCGGGCATCAGTGGCTGACCCAGAATTTATTGTCCATCCCTAATGCAATGATGCGGCACATTGATGTTGATGGCAGATACTAATTCTCCAATTGGAACCTAACTCTGAAATTTTCTGACATGTAATAATGAATAATAGTAATTACTAAAACATTAGCTAGATATTGAATTATATTCTCTATGTCAGCGCTACAATAAAGGAGAAAGAAGCTGCAATTGTGTCAGTATTGGTGGGACTGAGGGGCCATTCTCAACTGGTGTTGAGCAGAAACCAAGGGCTTCTCCATAGGAAGGTGGGTTACAATGGCTGAGGCAGTTACCCTGATCCTTATCGTGAAAGCTATTTAAGACAAGCATTGCTAGGGCCAAAAAGGCACTAAGTGGCTACATTAACAGTTTCCATTAATGACCGTCTTCCAAACACTGACAATGTACAGGATTTTAAAACATCCTGATAACTAAAGAATTGTCCCAGTTTTATTGTGACACTGCCTGTTACTGTTCAACTGGTTATATTTTGTCCATAACTTATGTGCAGTTCTGGGCACCTTATTTACGGACAGTTGTTAAAGCCCTGGAGAGTGCAAAGGAAGTTAATGAGAATGATATCAGGAATGAGGGCTTTTAGATACAAGGCAAGATGAGAGAGATAGGCTTATTCTCTGGGGGCAGAGCAGATTAAGAGGGGACTTTATTAAGGTGCTCAAAATTAACAACAATTTTGGCAGAGTAAAGAAGGACATTCCATTTCCGCTAGTTGGTATGTCAGTAACTAGGGGTCACAATTTCAAGATTGTCAGCAAGAGAGCTAGGAGTGAGATGAGGAGGAGCTTACTGAAAAAGTTGCTAGGGTTTGGAATGTGCTGTCTGGGAGAGTGGAGGAGATTAATTCCTTAGGAGGTTTCAAAGGACAGCTCCTATGAAATTAATTGTCTAGTGGACAGTTAAGAGTCAACCATATTGCTGTGGGCCTGGAGTCGCGTGTAGGCCAGACCAGATAAGAATGGCAGTTTCCATCCCTGAAGTACATTAGTGAACCAACTGGGATTTTCTGACTATCAGTAATGGTTTAATGGGATCCTTTTTCCAGATTTTTACTGAATTCAAATTCCACCATGACCCGTCATGGGATTCAAATCCAGGTCTTCAGAACAGTATCTGGGTCTCTGTATCTCAGCTTCTCAGAGCATTACCTTGTCTTCCTTGCCCAATCACAATATGACTACACCATTGCCTCCCTTGCATATAAAATTTATATTTCAGAAAACAGCCATTTAACACAAATCCACACGCAATCCTCCTCCCAGCACACACTTAATGCTGTCAATATAATCTAATTTCTCCCATGTAAGTCGCCTCAACTACTGTTACTGGAAGTAGGTTCCATATTCTATGTACTCTTAATTATCTGTTACATTTATTAGCAACTTACTTATATTTATGGCCCTTATTTCTGTCACCCTTAAGTAGAAACATCTTTTTTACATCATCCCTGATCAAATTCTTTCACAAGGAGCCTTCTATTTTCTAGAGAAAATAAACTTTATATTGTCCAATCTTTGTTGATAGAAAAATCATTTCAGTTTTAATATCATCCGTGTAAGTCTTCTTTGTATCTTCAGTTCTAGTACTTTACATAAAATGGAGACCAGACTACACGGCATCCTGAGAAGGTTGAGCCAAGGTTCTATGTAACTTCAGTGAAATTTTGCCTTTTCACTTCTATGGTAATTTTTCCTGATTGGATAACTGAGAATTCTATCTCCAGTGTGGATCACATTTTCCTTATGCATCACAAAGGTAAATGTGAGCATTGGAAGAAGCCATAGAGTCCAGCCTATTTCACGATTCAGTGAGATAATTGCAGAAATAAACCTCAAATCCAATCCATGAATAAGATACTGAGTTCTTATCCCTCAGTAACTTGTTCATCACCATGGGCGGCATGGGGGCTTAGTGGTTAGCACTGCTGCTCCACAGCACCAGCGTCCCAGGTTGGATTCCAGCCTCGGGTGACTCTCTGTGTAGAGGTTGCACATTCTCCTCATGCCTGCGTGGGTTTGCTCCGGTTTCCTCCCACAGTCCAAAGATGTGCAGGTCAGGTGAATTGGCCGTGCTAAATTGCCCGTAGTGTTAAGTGCATTAGTCAGAGGGAAATGGGACTGTGTGGGTTACTCTTCAGAGGGTCGTTGTGGACTTGTTTGGCTGAAAGGCCTGTTTCCGCACAGTAGGGAATCTAAAACCTCTGTTGATTTCAGTCTTTTATGTTTCAATTGAGCCAGCATCCATGATTATTTGGACAGATTTATATGACCCTTTGTGTGAATCTGTGCCACCTGTAAAAGAGCTAACCAGTCCTCTGCATTTCCTTCAGAACACTTCACATTATCCCATTCCCTTTTAAAAATGATTATTTAATTTGTCTTCACTTATTTTATTCACTCACGTGATATAGGTGTCACTGACTGGGTCAGTGTTTATCACCCATTCCTAGCTGCCTTTGAGAAAATGAGGGTGAGTTGCCTTTAAAGCAAAGGGGCTAAGAGCAGGAGGACATAAGTCAGCCCCTCAAACCTGCTCCAACATTTGATACGATTATTGTTGATCTAATCTCTGCCTCAGTTCCACTTTCCTATCTGTTATCCATAATCCTTCAAGTAATTTAAAATCAGCCTAGCTTCACCTTAAATTTATTCAAATACCCCAGCATCTACCACACTCTGGGGTAGTGAATTCCACAGATGCTTTGTGAGAAGTAATTTCTCTGTATCTCTGTTTTAACTCCACTACTCCCTAATCCCCTATCCTAAACCTGTGACCTCTCATTCTAGATTGACCCATCTGAGGAAACATCCTTTCTACAAATACTTTGTCAAATCTCTTTGGCATCTTTCAATTAGATCTCCCATTCTTCTAAACTCCAGAGACGATAGGCCTGAGCTGTACAATCCCTCTACATGAAACAACCCCTCATCTCTGGAATCAATGCAATGAATTTCCTCTGAACTGCCTCCAGTGCAACCACTTGTATGGGGACTAAAATTATGTGCAGTACTTCAGATGCAGACTCACTAATGCCTTGTACAGTTGCAACAACACCTCTGTATGCTATTTATTTAGCAGTAAATTTAGGGTGTAGGTTTGCTCGCTGAGCTGTAGGTTTGATATCCAGACGTTTCATTACCTGGCTAGGTAACATCATCAGTGGTGACCTCCAAGTGAAGTTAGCAGTAAATGTCAAATTTCCATTTGCCTTCTTTATTCTGCTTCATAGTTCCTTGAAAGTGGATAAGTAGATAGGATAGTGAAGAAGGTGTTTGGTATGCTTTCCTTTATTCATCAGAGTATTGAGTACAGGAGTTGGGAGGTCATGCTGCGGCTATACAGGACATTGGAATATTGCGTGCAATTCTGGTCTCCTTCTTATCGGATGGATTTTGTGAAACTTGAAAGCGTTCAGAAAAGTTTTACAAGGATGTTGCCAGGGTTGGAGGATTTGAGCTATAGGGAGAAGTTGGATGTGCTGAGGCTATTTTCCCTGGAGCGTCGGAGGCTGAGGGGTGAGCTCATTGAGGTTTATAAAATCATGAGGGGCATGGATAGGATAAATAGACAAGGACTTTTTCCTGGGATGGGGAGGCCAGAACTAGAGGGCATAGGTTTAGGGTGAGAGGGGAAAGACATAAAAGAGACCTAAGGGGCAACCTTTTCACACAGAGGATGGTGCATGTATGGAATGACCTTCCAGAGGAAGTGATGGAGGTTGGTACAATTGCAACATTTAAAAGGCATCTGGATGGGTATATGAAGTGGAAGAATTTGGAGGGATATGAGACAGGTGCTGCAGGTGGGACGAGATTGGGTTGGGATATCTGGTCAGCATGGACGGGTTGGACTGAAGGGTCTATTTCAGTGCTGTACTTCTCTGTGAGTCTATCACGCTAAGTAGTGAATTTAGATGGCTATGGAGATAGGGCTAGAGAATGGGACAAGCTGGATCGCACTTTCTGGAGCTTGTAAAGACACAATCGGTCAAATATACTGTGATGTAAAATTCTGTGATTCTAAATGAGATAAAAGTTTGCAAAATGAGAGCTGCAGATCTCAAAGCTGGAAAACACAGGGTTCAAATGGGTAGTTAAATTAATCCAGTGTCATATGCTTCCTACGTGTTAACCACTCCCTTTACCTTTCCTGATAACAATGAAACAGGTTCTGTTTCTTGCATCACCATGGATCATCGCAATTCTTTGCCCTTTTGCGTAGAAATGAATATCTATAGAACATCTCTGAAAGAATTAAAAAGGGATTTGTGGCTGAAGCAGTCACTTTGTGTGTGAAGTCAGTGGTTAGAGGTTAGAGATTAGATTTCACCATCAATATGGAGCCAGAGAAAATATTCTGCATAATTTTACTCGCTGCAAATTTAGGTAAGTCTGTCAAAAAATAATTCATTTTGTCATCTTATACTGAGCTTTAAATTGCTATTATATCCACTTTAAGATAAGATGTCAGCTCGTAAAGTGAAAAGTAGATCATAAATGAATCACTTTTTAAAAATGAATAAAATAAGTGGAGAGGGAGTTGTCAGCAATTATGGGAAACCTTTCCTGAGTTTCAACAGGTTTTTTGAAAACAAAACTGTTAGAACACTAGGAAGTGCTAGAAAATCTCTAACCATTAAAATGTAAAGAATGGTTGTGAGGGCAAAGGAAAATTCCAGAATTAAGAAAGAAATAAAATGTTGGGATGATGGAGAAAATCAAATGAGTGCTTAAAGACGTGATGATTTTTTTTCACAAGAAATGAATAGATTCAGCTACAACCTGAAACATTTACAAAGTTAAGGGGATTCTGAGGAGAAAGTGAGGACTGTAGGTGCTGGAGATCAGAGATCAGCTCCTTTGATGTTGCCTGACTTGCTGCACTTTTCCAGCAACACATTTTTAAGTGAAGAGGATTCTGATCAAATGGGTAATGGTTCTGGAGCAAGGATGTAGGAGCCAGGGGATGGTGAGGTAGAAGAAGGCAATTGAAACATAAATTTAAGATACTCAGTGAAAGGTTATAGGCAAGGGTAGAAAAGAATTCTTAGTCAAATGTTTATTTTTTGCAACAGGTTCTAGTGGAAGCTGAGTCCACTAATTCTTTTGGAAAAATATTCATTGAACGTAGTATTTGTAAACAGAAGTAGTGAACAGTAGGCAACCACAGGATATAATTTGATAGAAGGTTCAAGAGGAGAAATTCACCAGCACGAGTTGAGGGGCTTGCTATAGCACAACATTTTAATATTCTGTTTGTCAACAACGAAAAGGATTTCAAACAAAAACAGCCCAAGAGGAGAATGGAGTAAACTGGAAGTTGAAAAAGTGGAACAGGCAGGTAAACAGGCAAGATAATAAATAAATGCAAAAAAAAGAAGTATAATTTTTAGAAATGTGGTACATTTATAAGACAATTTTAATATAAACTTTGAAAAATGTAAACTTTGATATATAATTTATCCTTGGCTAGATGGTTCTACTGGTTTTAGTGGTTTTTGGCTGTCAAGGAACTTCACTACAATAAACAAAATTAGATACGTAGAAAAATACAGTGCAATACAGGCCCTTTGGCCCTCGATGTTGCGCCGATCCAAGCCCACCTAACCTACACTAGCCCTACATTTGCATATAGGTTACATTATAAAACAGTTTCACACTTTGCACTGGTTTGACATTTTCTTTTCTTCACAAGTTTTCAGAATTTCTCTGTTGCTGAGAAGAAACAACTCCGATATCGCGAGGTCAGCTGTTAGTGACATGTGTGTCTAGCAATGATACACTGGAAGAATAATTGAGAAATCATATGGAAGAAATCGATTTATGATATGAACTTATATAAATACAAATGCATTGCATTTATAGCACATTATTAATCAGCATGATATTATTATTATTATTAATAACTTGAATTTGTTTTAACTTTTATTAGTTGACAGTTTTTTAAATTTCTAATGCATCTGACATTTCCTGTTTGTAGTGACTTTTCCTAAAGCCACTAAAGCAATTAGAAAATAGAAAAAATGGCACAGAACAGGCCCTTTGGCCCATGATATTGTGCTGAGATTTAATCCTAACGTGAAATATAGTAACTTAACCTACGCACCCCTCAACTCACTGCTATCCATGTGCATGTCCAGCAGTCGCTTAAATGTCCCCAGTGACTCTGTTTCCACCACCACATCTGGCAATTTTGATCTGGTCAAGACTGTATCCCAGCTCCTCTAAGTTTTCACTTACAACAAGCTCCCTTTCCTTGGTGAAAACCGAAGCAAAAAACTCATTAGGGCTTCCCCTATCTGCTCAGACTCCACACACAAGTTCCCACCACTGTCCCTGAGCGTCTCTACCTTCTCCCTGATCATTCTCTTTAGCTGGCAATAAAAAGGAAATAGTGTTTATTTTTGAGTAGTAGAAAATGACGAAAGGGAAATTCTATTTATTAACTTGCTATGTTTCTTCCTTTTTATCTCTCCCTCACTTGCTGTGTCTCTCTCAGTCTGAGTAGTCTGTTGGTTCATTCCCCAGAGTCTCAAAAACTGAAAGGTGATTGCATAAAAAAAAAAAGAAAAACGTCTTGAGGAATTTGACTTTTGTGACTGGCGAATCTCAACTAGGGGAGCAACAGCTGCAGAACACAGGGATAGGATTGCGGTGAAGAGGAATTTCTTCACCCAAACAGTTGTTAACCTTTGGAATTGTTTATCGCTGACTGTTGTGGATGCACATGTCTAAGTTTATCCAATTTAGAAAATGACAGGGCTTTGGTTAAGAAAGGGATATAGATATACAGGATTAGTGTAGGAAGCTGCAACTGAGGTAATTGATCTTATTGAACTGTGGAATAGTCCTGAGGGAGTTTAATAACTTGTACTTGCTCATATTTCTTCTGTTCCTACATTTTCTGTTAAGTTTGCTAATCTGCATTCTTTGATGACTGAATCTTCCATCATTGGAAACAGCATCACATTATCAAACTATTCCTGACTTATTAAGTGGGTTGCATTGTCCTGGATGATGTCAAGTTTCTTGAGAATTGTTGGTGGTGCACCCATTTAGACAAGTGGAGAGTATACCATCACATTGACATAGAGTCATAGAGACGTACAACACAGAAACAGACCCTTCAGTCCAACTTGTACATGCTGACCAGATATCCTAAACTAATCTAGTCCCATTTGCCAGCACTTGGCCCATATCCCTCTAAGCCCTTCCTATTCATGTATTCATCCAGATACCTCTTAAATGTTGTATTTGTACCAGCTTCCACCACTTCCTCTGGCAGCTCATTTCATACAAACACCATACTCTGCATGGTAAAGTTGCCCCTCAGGTCCCTTTAAATCTTTCCCCTCTCACCCTAAACCTATGCCCTCTAATTCTGGACTCCCCCACCCCAGAGAAAAGACCTTGTCTATTTGCACTAGCCATGCCCTTCATGGTTTGAAAGACCTCTGTAAGGTCACCCCTCAGCCTCTGCCTTGTAGATGGTGGACAGGTTTTGAGAAACTGGAACTGAGTTATTCGCCAAATAATTCCAAACAGTCTGACATGGACTTGTAGCCGGAGTGATTATACAGCTGATCCAGATATGTTTCTGGTCAATGGTAAACCCAGGATGTAGACGATTGGCGATTCAGTAATGGTAAAGGTTGAACATGAAGGGAAAGTAATTAGATTTTCTCTCATTGCAAATGATCCTTGTCTTGGCACTTATGTGGAGCAATGTTGCTGCTACATATCAGCCCAAGAATGAATATCGTCCAAGGTCTTGCTGCATAGGGAAATGGGCAGTTTCAATATCTGGCAAGTTGCAAAAGGTGCTGAAATGTTTTGTGATCTTGAGCAAACATGTCCACCTCTGAGCTTATAATGGAAGGAAGATCATTGATGAGCTAGCTGAAGATGATTTAGGTTGAGGACATTTCTCTGAGGAATTCCTGCAGAGATGTCTGGAGCCTCCAAAACACAGCCTTTGTGCAAAGTTTGACTCCAACCAGTGGAGACCTTTTCCCCTCACTCCTAGGACCTTCAGTTTCGCTAGGGATCTTTGACCCCACAGTCAAATGCAACCTTGCTGGCAAGGATTGGCACAGTTACCGTCATCTCCATTTTTGTTCATGTCTTAACCAAAATTGTAATGACATCAGAAGATGAGTGGGCCCAGCAGAACACAAAATATGTATCAATAATCAGGTTCTAGCTGTGTTAGTGCCTCTTACAAGCACTGTCAGTGACATCTTCCATCATTTTGTTGCTCAAGGGCAGTCTGATGAACTGGGTAATCGATGGGGTTGGATTTGTCCTGTTTGTTTTATGTACAGGCCATACTTGAGCAATTTTCCACATTTTCATGTAGATGTCAGGGTCACGGAACAGTTTGATTATGTTGTCATTGGTCTGTAGCAATAGTCAGGGACTCCCTCCCCTCCAACTTATCACTATTACCTTGTACCTGCATCCATCTATCACCTTCCCAGCTACCTTACCCCAGCACCACCCCCACCTCTCCTATTTATTTCCCAGCCCCCTTCCCCCTCCACATTCCTGAAGAAGGGCTTATGCCCAAAACGTCGATTCTCCTGCTCCTTGGATGCTGCCTGACCTGCCGTGCTTTTCCAGCACCACACTTTTTGACTATAGCTTTTGCAGTCCAATGTCTTTAATTGTGACTTGATATCACAGGCTGCGAATTGAATTGGCTGAAGGCCGGCAGTTATGATGCTGCAAATCTCAGGAGCAGGTGAGGCGAATCATCCACTTGGGACTTCTGGCTGAAGGTGTTTGCCAAAGCTTCAGTCTTGTTTTTTTGCACCAAAGTGCCCAGTTCCTCACTCCCATCATTAAAGACGCAGCTGTTTGTGGAGCCCCCTCTTTAGTCATTGATTGTCCAGTATGATTCACAACTATCTAGGATAACATTGCAGAGCTTTGATCCAGTTTATTGGCTTTGAGGTTATTCAGCCCTGTCTAGCTCATGCTGCTTCCAGTGATCAGCATGTTCTAGTCCTCTAGTGTAGCTTTCCCAGATTGGGATCTTAATTTTAGGTATGCCTGGTGCTGCTCCTGGCATGCCCTACTGTCCCCTTTATTGAACCAGTATTGATCTTCTGGCTTGACAGTAATGGTAAAGTGAAGATTATGCTGGACCATGAAGTTGTTCTTGCTGATAACCCAAGTTGCCTCATCGACCCTCAGTTTTGAGCTACTAAATCTCTTCTGAGTATATCCTGTTTATCACAATGGTAGCACCACAAATACTGTACAGTTGTCATTCTTGCCAATGTACGGACAGATGCAAGCATGACAGGTATTTTCCTGAAGAAAGTGAGGTGAAGTAAATCTTAACCTCTAGTTGGTTCTCTCTTTGTAGAGTAACCCTGCATTTGTCCTCCAGTTCTTGTGAATCTTCGTCAGTCCAGCTGCTACTGAGCCACTCTGGGCTTTGCAGACCCCTATCCAGTGTACATTCTCACCCTTTGCTGTCCTCTGTGGTTTTTCCAAGTGATGGTCAACCTGAAGGAGTGCTGCTTTCTCAGCAGAGGGTGGGGGCTGGTGGTGTACATACATGCCCGTGTTTGACATGATGCTATGAGGCTTCCTGGGGCCCAGTGTCAATATTCAGGACCCTCTGGGCCAGTCAATATATACCTTTGGACAAAACAAATGAAATAATTGTGAACGCTGGAAATTGGAAACAGTTGGACATTTTGTCCTGCTGGTGCAAAAGCCAATATGTGGGGATTACTGGGGGTAACCAGAATATCAGCTGTAATGTACAATTCCCTGAGTATGACAATGTCAGGCTGTTGCTTAACTAGTCCTTGAGTCAGCTCTCCCAATTTTGGCACAGTTCCCAGATGTTAGCAAGGAGGAAAATAAAAGGTTGATGGGGCAGTATCTTATACTTAGAAACATTCTGGCAATCACTTTGATATCACTATTTAAGCCCTTGATTTCCCGAGCTTCCATATCTTTCTCCACAGTAAATACTGGAGAGAAATATTTGTTTAGTATCTCTCCCATCTCCTGTGCTTCCACACATAGACAGCCCGTGATCTCTAAGGGGCCTTATTCTCTTATTGTTATTCTTTTGCTCTTAATATATGTGCAAAATCTCTTTGGATTCTCCTTAACCCTATCTGCCAAAGCTCATGTACCTTTTCTGCCCTCCTGATTTCTTTCTTAAGTGTAGTCCACACCCCCTACATTCCTCAAGGAAGTTACTTGACTCAGCTGTCTATACCTGACATATGCTCCTTTTTCTTACCCAGAGCCCCAATATAGAACATAGAAAAGTACAGCACAGAACAGGCCCTTTGGCCCACAGTGCTGTGCCTAGGATTAATCCTAATGTAAAATAAAATAACTTAACCTACGCACTCTCAACTCACTGTTCTCCATGTGCATGTCCAGCAGTCGCTTAAATGTACCTAATTACTCTGCTTCCACCACCACTGCAGACAATGCATTCCATGCATTCACAACTCTCTGCGTAAAAAACCTTCCTCTGACACCCCTTCTATGCCTTTCTCCTAATATCTTCAAACTATGACCCCTCATACCAGTCAATCTGCCCTGGGGAAAAGTCTCTGGCTATTGACTCTATTCCTCTCATTATCTTGTATACCTCGATCAGGTCTCCTCTTTTCCTCCTTCTCTCCAGAGAGAAAAGTCCGAGCTTATTCAACCACTCTTCATAAAGCAAGCCCTCCAGTCCAGGCAGCATCCTGGTAAACCTTCTTTGCACCCTCTCCAAAGCTTCTGTATCTTTCCTATAGTGGGGCAACCAGAACTCGACACAATATTCCAAGTGTGGTCTCACCAGGGACTTGTGGAGCTGTAGCAAAACCTCATGGTTCTTAAACTTGATCCCCCTGTTAATGAAAGCCAAAACATTATATGCTTTCTTAACAACTCTATCCACTTGGGTGGCAACTTTGTGGGATTTATGTACTTGCACATCCAGATCCCTCTGTTCCTCCACACTGCCAAGAATCCAGTCTTTAATTCTATATTCAGCATTCCAGTTTGACCTTCCAAAATGCATCACTTCGCATTTATCCAGGTTGAACTCCATCTGCCATTTCTCAGCCCAGCTCTGCATCCTGTCTATGTCATGCTGCAGCCTGCAATAGCCCTCAATAGTGTCAACGGCACTTCCAAACTTTGTGTCATCTATAAATTTACTAACCCACCCCTCAACCTCTTCATCCAAGTCATTTATAAAAATTACAAAGAGCAGTGGCCCAAGAACAGAGCCCTGCGGGACCCCACTCATCACTAACCTCCAGGCAGAATACTTTCCATCTACAACCACTCTCTACTTTCTGTCAGCCAACCAATTCTGAATCCAGATAGCCAAATCTCCCTGTATCCCATAATTCCTGACTTTATGAATGAGCCTACCATGGGGAACCTTATCAAATGCCTTGCTGAAGTCCATATGCACCACATCCACTGCTCGACATTCGTCGACCTGTCTTGTCACCTCCTCAAAGAACTCAATAAGATTTGTGGGGCATGACCACCCCTTCTCAAAGCCATGCTGACTGCCTTTAATCACGGTATGCTTTTCCAAATAGTCATAAAAATATCACACAACACCAGTCATATTTCCAGCCATCCAGAACTCCCTACTCCTGCCAGCCTTGCCCTTCACACAAATGGGAACATGCTTGTCCTTTTGAAAGCCTCCCACTTGCTGGATGTTCCTTTACCTGAAGACAGCCTCTCCGAAACAACTTTTGAAAGTTTTTGTCTAATACCATCAAAATTAGCCTTGCCCCAATTTGGAACTTTAACATGTTGATGAGACCTTTTTTTTCCATTATTATTTTAAAACTGACTTGGAGGAGCCAGTATTAGACTGGGGTGGACAAAGTTAAAAACCACACAACAGCAGGTTATAGTCCAAGGTTTATTTGGAAGCACTAGCTTTCAGAGCACTGCTCCTTCATTAGGTGGAGGTTAAGATCATGCTCACAGAATTTATCACCAGAGGAGTCCAGTGTCATGGAGATATGATACAGTAAACAATTTTAGATTAGATTCCCTACAGTGTGGAAACAGGCCCTTCGGCCCAACCAGTCCGCACCAACTCTCCAAAGAGTAACCCACCCAGAGCCATTTCCCTCTGACTAATGCACCTAACACTATGGGTAATTTAGCATGGTCAATTCACCCTAACCTGCACATCTTTGGATTGTGGGAGGAAAGCGGAGCACCCAGAGGAAACCCACACAGACGCAGGGAGAATGTGCAAACTCCACAGAGACAGTCACCCAAGGCTGGAATCGAACCTGGAATCCTGGTGCTGTAAGGCTGTCGTGCTTACCACTGAGCCACTGTGCTGCCCTAGACCAATCAACCCTTAGTCTTGTTCATGTTGCAAGATTTTTATCGGATTTAAATTTGTCCATTCCCAACAGTGGGATTGATTCTGACTCTTTCGAACTACTTGATGTTGCTGGCTGTTTCAATTAAACAATCTTAGATTAAAACTTTTATCTTTCCTAATGGGATATGCTGGTTTCTGTTCTTTGATATGTTCTCTTATTTTGAAACATTGAACTATCAGTCCTGTTCCCCCACCCCTCAGCCATGTTTCTGTAATAGCTAAGATATTCCAGTCCCATGTTCCCATGCATGCCCTAACTTCATCTGCCTTACCTGTCAGGCCTCTTGCACTGAAATAAATTCAGCAGCCTTCCCTCTTTTCCTGCTGTGCTCATATCTTCTTTGTCCATTTAACTTGCTTTCTTTAACTTCTGTACCAACCTCAACCTTTACTTTTGTCTCAACACTGTTTATGCTCCTACCACACTGCTAGATTAGTTTAAACCCTCCCGAGTAGCTCTAGCAAATTTCTCCGCCAGGATATTGTCCTCTGTCCAGTTCAGGTACAACTTATCCCTCTTGTTCAGGTCACTGCAAGAGATCCCAATGATGCAAGAATCTGAATCACTGCCCCCTGCACCAGCTCCCTCACCCACATTCATCTGCCCTATCCTCCAATTTGTACTTGCTCTAACATGTGGTACTAGGAGTGATCCTGAGATTACTATCCTTGAGGTCCTGCTTTTTAATCTTCTGCCTCATTTCCTGTATTCACTCTACAGGACCGCATCCCTTTTTCTCCCTGTGCTGTTGGTAACAATGTGTATGATGACCTTCGGCTGCTCATGCTCCACTTTGAGAATTCACCACATATACTCTGAACCATCCCTGACCCTGACACCAGGGAGGCAACACACCGTCCTGGAGTATTGTCCATGGCAGCAGAAACATGTATCTGTGCCCCCTGACCAGAAAGTCCTCGAACACAATTGCTCGCTTGAACTTTGTCATATCTTGCTTTACAGCAGAACCAGTCATCATGCCAAAGACCTGGCTGCTGCTGCTCTTTTCCCTCTGAGAGGTTATTGCCCACCCCACTACCCTCCCTAACAGTATACAAAATGGTGTACTAATTTGAGAGGGGTTTAGCTGCAGGAGACCCCTGCACTACCTGCCTGCCTCTCCTGGTGGTCACCCATCTCCCTGCCTGAAGCTGGGGTGTGACCATCTCCCTGAAGCTGCTACCTATCACACTCTCTGCTCCTCCATGTTCTTCAGTGCTTCCAGTTGCTGCTCCAGCTGATCTGTGCAGTCTGTGCAGCCAGACACACTTCCTGCAGGCATAGTCACTAAGGCTAGTCAATTGATCTCTCATCTCCTATATCTGACAGGTGGAGCACACCATGCTACTGACTGCCATGTCTGCCCCTTTAACAAGGAGCAGATTCCAGGAAAGAAAAGGTCTTACCTTACCCTTTACCTTGTCGTTGCTCGCCATCCTCAACAAAGCCCAGTATTCACTGAGGCCTGCTGTTAAATCTACCAGCAGCACTTCGATCACAAAGCAATCCCTCTCAAAATGGCCGCTCCAAAAATGGCTGCTCAGCTAGAGCCTGACTCCTTTTTATTCACTACCTGGGCCATCACTGGTGAAGCTAACAATTGCTGACCTCCAATGGACCTTTTTAAGGCTTTTCAAATCCTCTTTCATTCCTGGGCAGCCACTGGTGAAATGTCTTTTTTGAATTGTGACATCTGATCTATTCCTGCGCCCCACTGGACCTGGGGAAGCAGGAAGGGAAATAAGACACAGCAATACCTTCCTTTCCCATTTCCCTACACTCCCACATTTACCTCAACTCCCAACGTACTATTCTCTGCAGCTCACACTCCATCATTATCCGCATCTCCTCATTCTTTACACCCAAACAAATCACTTCATGTTTTGCTGTGCTAAATTTCATCTTTTGTGTCTTTGTCCACTTCATCAGGCTGTATCCTCCTGAAATTTGTTACTGTCCTTGTCGTGGGCTCAGTTGGCTGGATGGCTGGGTCGTGCTGCAGAGTGATGCCAATAATGTGGGTTCAATTTCTGCACTGGCTGAGGTTACCAACAAGACCCCACCTTCTCAGCTTCAACTGAGGCATGGTGACTCTTTGGATAAACTCGCCATCAGTCTCTCTCTAAGAAGAAAGCAGCCCCATGGCCATAGAAATGTATAGAGAAGGCCCTTCAGCCCATCAGGTCTGTTCTGCCAACCATTAATCTTCCCTTATCACACGAGGCCCATAACCTTGAATGTTGTGAGACTTCATGTGCTCATCCATGTACTTGTTAAAGGTAGCAAGGTGTTTCTTTCCCTCTCATCCCTCCCAGGCAGTGCACCCCTCTTGGTAGAAATGCTTTTCCTCAATTCAGCTCCAAACTGCTTGCCTTTACTTTAAAATTACGCCTCCTTGTTATTGATCCTTTGACTGGAGAGAACAGCTGCTTTCTATCTACCCTGCTAATGCCTCTTATAGCATTACTCCTTGGTCAGGTCCCCTCTCAATTTTATTTAACCACAAAAGAAAACAACCTGAACTAATCCAGCCTCCCTTCACAGCTGAAATGTTTCAATACAGGCAACATCCTGGTATATCTCCTCTGCACCCGCTGCCAGAACTCACATGGGACTCCAGCTACAATCTAATCATACTTTAGTTCAGCTCCAACATAATCTTCCTGCTCTTATAATCCGTGCTACATCTGATAAAGGCAGATGGCCTGTGAGACTTCATAACTACCTTACTACCCTACTGAGTGGACTCACAAACTCTTGACATTCGCCTGTACCTGTGTTTTTGCTTTTGCTGCTATTTACCTATTATTTGTTATCTATGCTACTTAACTCCGTGATCTGCCTGTATTGCTCACAAGACAAAGCTTTTCACTGTGCCTCGGTACAGTTGACAATAAATTCAATTCAATTCAACCTGTCCTGTCACTTTCAAGGATCTGTGCACAAGCACTCCAAGATACCACTGTTCCTCTCAGCTTCCCCAGTGTCCTGCCATTCATTGAGTAGTCCTGTGGTATTATGACAAATTTACCTTTACCTGACCTTATCATAGAATCAAGATTAGAGTGGTGCAGGAAAAGCACAGACGAGCAGGAAAATCGATGAAGGGCTTTTGCCTGAAACGTTGGTTTTCCTGCTCCTCGGATGCTGCCTGACCTGCTGTGCTTTTCCAGCACCACTCTAATCTTGACTCTAATATCCAGCATCTGCAGTCCTCAGTTTCGCCTTATTATAGAATCTCTACAGTTTGGAAAAAATTTATTTTGGCCCAACACATCCACACCAACCCTTTGAAGAGTATCCCACCCAGACCCATCCCCTTACCCAATCACTGTACATTTCCACTGACTAATGCACCTAATCTACACATCCCTGAACACTATGAGCAATCCACACCTCTTTGGACTGTGGGAGGAAGCCAGACCACCTGGCGGAAACCCACACAGGCACAGGGAGGATATCAAACTCCTCACAGGCAATCATCCAAGTTTGGAATCGAACCCAGGTCCCTGGTGCTGTGAGGCAGCAGTGCTAACCACTGAGCCAATGTGCCACCCACTCTATTGACTACATGTTCATCTTCAAACTTTGACATTGTGCCCTGTCTAGCCAAGGTCAGATTACATGTACAAAGTTAAAAATCACATGACACCAGTTTGTAGTCCAACAGGTTTATTTGAAATCACAAGCTTTCGCAGGGGATTTCAAATGAACCTGTGCAACTGTAACCTGGTGTCGTGTGACTTCCACGAGAAAGTGAGGACTGCAGATGCTGGAGATCAGAGCTGAAAATGTGTTGCTGGAAAAGCGCAGCAGGTCAGGCAGCATCTAAGGAACAGGAGAATCGACGTTTCGGACATGAGCCCATTCCTGAAGAAGGGCTTATGCCTGAAACGTCGATTCTCCTGCTCCTTGGATGCTGCCTGACCTACTGCGCTTTTCCAGCAACACATTTTCAGTCGTGTGACTTCTGACTTTGTCCACCCCAGCCCAAAGCCAGTACCTCCATGTATGGATATATGAGCACTGGTCATCTGTTAATCCTTAGGTGACACAGCCCTCCACTTCTATGCAGTCTGAAAAATAGCCATTTTTGCTCGAGGATTCCTGACCCCCAACAAATACTGTAAGCACAAAGCTGCTGACACTTGGATTCAACAGGCTTCTTTTTTTCAATCTAAAGGATGTTTTGCTTATTTATTGCCAACGATTCGTAGATTTCAATGAATAGTGATCACAAAATACATATCATTTCAAGTTGGGAGGAACCCTATAATTATCATGCATCATGTAATATTTCTGTTGCTACTGAAACATTTTATTGAAACCTGAGCTGGATTCTGTAATACCGAGCAATTTAGATAGCTTACAGTGTGGAAACAGGCCCTTCGGCCCAACAAGTCCACACCAACCCGCCGAAGAGTAACCCATCCAGACCCATTCCCCTACAGTTACCCCTTCGCCTAACACTACAGGCAACTTAGTATTGCCAGTTCACCTAACCTGCACATTTTTGGACTGTGGGAGGAAACCAGAGCACCCAGAGGAAACCCACACAGATACAAGAAGAATGTGCAAACTCCACACAGACAGTTGCCTGAGACGGGAAGTGAACCTGGGTCCCTGGCGCTCTGAGGCAGCAGTACTAGCCACTGTGCCACCACACCATCCATTTCACTATTCATGTTCATTTTGCATTACTTGAAGAGCAATTCTAGAAATGCAAACTGCTAATCATTTACAGCACAAAAAGACTCAATCACTTTATTCTCCATATTGTTACTATAAATAGCAGTGATTATCATCTGTCCACAATGTATTTCATAAACAAAATTGAAATGAGATTTTAAGCTAAAGCTCTGCTTGGTTTGAAAGGAGGTAGCCATGATGTGGAGGTGCCAGTGTTGGACTGGGGTGGACAAAGTTAAAAATCACACAGCCCTCAGTTATAGTCCAATAGGTATATTTGAAAATACAAGCTTTTGGAGCGCTGCTCCTTCATCAGGTAACTGCTTCCAAATAAACCAATTGCACTATGACCTGGCGTTGTGCAATTCTTAACTTTAAGTTGAATGAGACAACTTTAAGAGGGTTTTTAAGACCATAACAAACTTCTCTTCATTCAATAACATGCAAGAGCTTGTGCAATTCAAGGTTATGCATTCTGGTTTCAGGTTTCACAAATCAGTCATCAACAAATATGACAACGACAGCAATACAAAATGTCACTGAAACAACAACTCAATTATCAACATTCAACGCGTCAACAGAGTCTGCAGGTACGACAGCAGTTCTCTCATCATCCACACATGGAGAAAGCAGTCCTTCAGCAAGTTGGTCCACAACGGTATCCAGCACAACATCGGTTACAACAACACACAGTGCATCAAGTGTGTCAGCTACAACATCAGCAGCACGAACATCCAGTGCATCCAGTGAGTCCGCTACAACATCAGAAATACCAACAGCCAGTGCATCCAGTGAGTCTACTGCAACATCAGCAGCACCAACACCCAGTGCATCCAGTGAGTCTGCTACAACATTAGAAGCACCGACATCCAGTGCATTCAGTGAGTCTACTGCAACATCAGAAGCACCAACACCCAGTGTATCCAGTGAGTCTGCCACAACATCAGAAGCACAAACACCCAGTGCATCGAGTGAGTCTTCCACAACATCAGAAGCACCAACACCCAGTGCATCGAGTGAATCTGCGAACATATCAGAAGTACTAACACCCAGTGCATCGAGTGAGTCTGCTACATCAGACGCACCAACACCCAGTGCATCGAGTGAGTCTGCTGCAACATCAGAAGCACTGACACCCAGTGCATCCAGTGAGTCTACTGCAACATCAGAAGCACAAACACCCAGTGCATCCAGTGACTCTGCTACAACATCAGAAGCACCAACACCCAGTGCATCCAATGAGTCTGCTACAACATCAGAAGTACTGACACCCAGTGTGTCCAGTGTGTCGACCGCAACATCAGAAGCACCAATACCCAGTGCATCCAGTGAGTCTGATACAACATCAGAAGCATCAATACCCAGTGCATCTGATGAGTCTGCTACAACATCAGACGCACCAACACCCAGTGCATCCAGTGCGTCTACTGCAATATCAGAAGCATCAACACCCAGTGCATCTAGTGAGTCTGCTACAACATCAAAAGCACCAATTCCCAGTGCATCCAGTGAGTCTGCTACAACATCAGCAGCACAGACACCCAGTGTATCCAGTGTGTCTGTGACAATATCAGAAGCACCAACACCCAGTGCATCTAGTGAGTCTGCTACATCAGAAGCACCGACATCCAGTGCATCCAGTGAGTCTACTGCAACATCAGAAGCACCAACACCCAGTGAATCCAGTGAGTCTGCTACATCAGAAGCACCAACACCCAGTGCATCCAGTGAGTCTGTTACATCAGAAGCACCAACATCCAGTGCATCCAGTGAGTCTGCTACAACATCAGAAGCACTGACACCCAGTGTATCCAATGAATCTACTGCAACATCAGAAACACTAACACCCAGTTCATCTAGTGAGACTGCTACAACATCAGAAGCACCAATACCGACTGCATCCAGTGGGTCTGCTACACAATCAGAAGCACCAACATCCAGTGCATCGAGTGAGTCTACAGCAATATCAGAAGCACCATCACCCAGTGTATCCAGTGAGTCTACAGCAACATCAGAAGCACCAACACCCAGTGTATCCAGTGGGTCTACAGCACCATCAGAAGCACCAACACCCACTGTATCCAGTGTGTCTACAGCAACATCAGAAGCACCAACACCCAGTGCATCGAGTGTGCCAAGTACATCAGCTGCACCAATTCTCAGTGCATCCACGGAGTCTGCTACAACATCAGAAGCACAAACACTCAGTGCATCCAGTGAGTCTGCTACAACATCAGAAGCACCAACACCCAGTGCATCCAGTGAGTCTGCTACAGTATCAGAAGCACAAACACTCAGTGCATCCAGTGAGTCTGCTACAACATCAGAAGCACCAACACCCAGTGCATCCAGTGAGTCTACTGCAACATCTGAAGCACCAACACCCACTGCATCCAGTGGGTCTGCGACACAATCAGAAGCACCAACATCAAGTGCATCAAGTGAGTCTACTGCAACATCAGAAGCACCAACACCCAATGCATCCAGTGAGTCTGCTACAACATCAGAAGCACTGACACCCAGTGTATCCAATGAGTCTACTGCAACATCAGAAACACTAACACCCAGTTTATCAAGTGAGACTGCTACAACATCAGAAGCACCAACACCCAGTGCATCGAGTGGGTCTGCCACAACATCAGAAGCACCAACACCCAGTGCATCCAGTGAGTCTGCAACAACATCAGAAGCACAAACACCCAGTGCATTCAGTGAATCTGCCATAACATCAGAAGCACCAACACCTAGTGCATCGAGTGAGTCTGCCACAACATCAGAATCACCAACACCCAGTGCATCCAGTGAGCCTGGCACAACATCGGAAGCACCAACACCCAGTGCATCCAGTGAGTCTGCTAAAACATCAGAAATACCAACACCTAGTGCATCGAGTGAGTCTGCTACAACATCAGAAGCACAAACACCCAGTGCATCCAGTGAGTCTGCCACAACATCAGAAGCACCAACAACCAGTCCGTCGAGTGAGCCTGTGACAACATCAGAAGCAACAACACCCAGCGCATCCAGTGAGTCTGGTACAGCATCAGAAGCACCAACATCCAGTGCATCCAGTGAGTCTGCTACAACATCAGAAGCAGCAACACCCAGTGCATCGAGTGAGTCTGCTACAACATCAGAAGCACAAACACCCAGTGCATCGAGTGAGTCTGGTACAGCATCAGAAGCACCAACACCCAGTGCATCTAGTGAATCTGCTACAACATCAGAAATACCAACACCCAGTGCATCGAGTGAGTCTGGTACAGCATCAGAAGCACCAACATCCAGTGCATCCAGTGAGTCTGCTACAACATCAGAAGCACCAACACCCAGTGCATCCAGTGAGTCTGCTACAACATCAGAAGCACCAACACCCAGTGCATCGAGTGGGTCTGGTACAGCATCAGAAGCACCAACATCCAGTGCATCCAGTGAGTCTGCTACAACATCAGAAGCACCAACACCCAGTGCATCGAGTGAGTCTGCTACAACATCAGAAGCACCAACACCCAGTGCATCGACTGAGTCTGGTACATCATCAGAAGCACCAACACCCAGTGCATCGAGTGAATCTGCTACAACATCAGAAGCAGCAACACCTAGTGCATCGAGTGAGTCTGCTAAAACATCAGAAGCTTCTACACCCAGTGCATCGAGTCAATCTGGTACCACATCAGAAGCACCAACACCCAATGCATCCAGTGAGTCTGCCACAACATCAGAAGCACCAACAGCCAGTGCATTGAGTGAATCTGCGACCATATCAGAAGTACCAACACCCAGCGCATCGAGTGAGTCTGCTACAACATCAGAAGCACCAACACACAGTGCGTCCAGTGAGTCTGCCACAACATCAGAAGCACCAACACCCAGTGCATCGAGTGAGTCTGGTACAGCATCAGAAGCACCGACACCCAGTGCATCGAGTGAATCTGCTACAACATCAGAAGCACCAACACCCAGTGCATCAAGTGAGTCTGCCACAACATCAGAAGCACCAACACCCAGTGCATCCAGTGAGTCTGCTACAACATCAGAAGCACCAACACCCAGTGCATCGAGTGGGTCTGCCACAACATCAGAAGAACCAACACCCAGTGCATCCAGTGAGTCTGCTACAACATCAGAAGCACCAACACCCAGTTCATCCAGTGAGTCTGCCACAACATCAGAAGCACCAACACCGAGTGCATCGAGTGAATCTGCGACCATATCAGAAGTACCAACACCCAGTGCATCGAGTGAGTCTGCTACAGCATCAGAAGCACCAACACCCAGTGCATCGAGTGAATCTGCTACAACATCAGAAGCACCAACACCCAGTGCATCGAGTGAGTCTGGTACAGCATCAGAAACGCCAACACCCAGTGCATCGAGTGAGTCTGCTACAGCATCAGAAGCACCAACACCCAGTGCATCGGGTGAGTCTGCTACAACATCAGAAGCAGCAACACCCAGTGCATCCAGTGAGTCTGCTACAACATCAGAAGCAGCAACACCCAGTGCATCGAGTGAGTCTGCTACAGCATCAGAAGCACCAACACCCAGTGCATCGGGTGAGTCTGCTACAACATCAGAAGCACCAACACCCAGTGCATCGAGTGAGTCTGGTACAGCATCAGAAGCACCAACACCCAGTGCATCGGGTGAATCTGCTACAACATCTGAAGCAGCAACACCTAGTGCATCGAGTGAGTCTGCTACAACATCAGAAGCATCAACTCCCAGTGCATCGAGTGAATCTGGTACCACATCAGAAGCACCAACAGCCAGTGCATTGAGTGAATCTGCGACCATATCAGAAGTACCAACACCCAGTGCATCGAGTGAGTCTGCTACAACATCAGAAGCACCAACACACAGTGCATCCAGTGAGTCTGCCACAACATCAGAAGCATCAACACCCAGTGCATCCAGTGAATCTGGTACCACATCAGAAGCACCAACACCCAATGAGTCGAGTGAGTCTGCCACAACATCAGAAGCACCAACACCCAGTGCATCCAGTGAGTCTGCTACAACATCAGAAGCACCAACACCCAGTGCATCGAGTGGGTCTGCTACAACATCAGAAGCACAAACACTCAGTGCATCGAGTGAATCTGCCACCATATCAGAAGTACCAACACCCAGTGCATCGAGTGAGTCTGCTACAGCATCAGAAGCACCAACACCCAGTGCATCGAGTGAATCTGCCACAACATCAGAAGCACCAACACCCAGTGCATCGAGTGAGTCTGGTACAGCATCAGAAGCACCAACACCCAGTGCATCGAGTGAGTCTGCTACAGCATCAGAAGCACCAACACCCAGTGCATCGAGTGAGTCTGCCACAACATCAGAAGCACCAACACCTAGTGCATCGAGTGAGTCTGGTACAGCATCAGAAGCAGCAACACTCAGTGCATCGAGTGAGTCTGCTACAGCATCAGAAGCAGCAACACCCAGTGCATCCAGTGAGTCTGCTACAACATCAGAAGCAGCAACACCCAGTGCATCGGGTGAGTCTGCTACAACATCAGAAGCACCAACACCCAGTGCATCGAGTGAGTCTGGTACAGCATCAGAAGCACCAACACCCAGTGCATCGGGTGAATCTGCTACAACATCAGAAGCAGCAACACCTAGTGCATCGAGTGAGTCTGCCACAACATCAGAAGCACCAACACCCAGTGCATCCAGTGAGTCTGCTACAACATCAGAAGCAGCAACACCCAGTGCATCGAGTGAGTCTGCTACAGCATCAGAAGCACCAACACCCAGTGCATCGGGTGAGTCTGCTACAACATCAGAAGCACCAACACCCAGTGCATCGAGTGAGTCTGGTACAGCATCAGAAGCACCAACACCCAGTGCATCGGGTGAATCTGCTACAACATCTGAAGCAGCAACACCTAGTGCATCGAGTGAGTCTGCTACAACATCAGAAGCATCAACTCCCAGTGCATCGAGTGAATCTGGTACCACATCAGAAGCACCAACAGCCAGTGCATTTAGTGAATCTGCAACCATATCAGAAGTACCAACACCCAGTGCATCGAGTGAGTCTGGTACAGCATCAGAAGCACCAACACCCAATGAATCGAGTGAGTCTGCCACAACATCAGAAGTACCAACACCCAGTGCATCGAGTGAGTCTGGTACAGCATCAGAAACACCAACACCCAGTGCATCGAGTGAGTCTGCTACAACATCAGAAGCACCAACACCCAGTGCATCGAGTGAGTCTGCCACAACATCAGAAGCACCAACACCTAGTGCATCGAGTGAGTCTGGTACAGCATCAGAAGCAGCAACACCCAGTGCATCGGGTGAGTCTGCTACAGCATCAGAAGCACCAACACCCAGTGCATCCAGTGAGTCTGCTACAACATCAGAAGCAGCAACACCCAGTGCATCGAGTGAGTCTGGTACAGCATCAGAAGCACCAACACCCAGTGCATCCAGTGAGTCTCCCACAACATCAGAAGCACCAACACCCAGTGCATCGAGTGAATCTGCCACCATATCAGAAGTACCAACACCCAGTGCATCGATTGAGTCTGGTACAGCATCAGAAGCACCAACACCCAGTGCATCGAGTGAATCTGCCACAACATCAGAAGCACCAACACCCAGTGCATCCAGTGAGTCTGCAATAACATCAGAAGCACCAACACCCAGTGCATCGAGTAAGTCTGCTACAACATCAGAAGCAGTAACACCCAGTGCATCGAGTGAGTCTACCACAACATCAGAAGCAGCAACACCCAGTGCATCGGGTGAGTCTGCTACAACATCAGAAGCAGTAACACCCAGTGCATCGAGTGAGTCTGCCATAACATCAGAAGCAGCAACACCCAGTGCATCAAGTGAGTCTGCTAAAACATCAGAAGCACCAACACCCAGTGCATCCAGTGAGTCTGGTACAGCATCAGAAGCACCAACACCCAGTGCATCGAGTGAGTCTTCCCCAACATCAGAAGCACCAACAGCCAGTGCATCGAGTGAGTCTATCACAACATCAGAAGCACCAACACCCAGTGCATCGAGTGAATCTGCTACAACATCAGAAGTAGCAACACCCAATGCATCGAGTGAATCTGCTACAACATCAGAAGCACCAACAGCCAGTGCATCGAGTGAGTCTATCACAACATCAGAAGCATCAACACCTAGTGCATCGAGTGAGTCTGCTACAACATCAGAAGCACAAACACCCAGTGCATCGAGTGAGTCTATCACAACATCAGAAGCATCAACACCCAGTGCATCGAGTGAATCTAGTACCACATCAGAAGCACCAACACCCAATGCCTCCAGTGAGTCTGCCACAACATCAGAAGCACCAACACCCATTGCATCGAGTGAGTCTGCCACAACATCTGAAGCACCAACACCCAGTTCATCCAATGAGTCTGGTACAGCATCAGAAGCACCAACACCTAGTACATCGAGTGAATCTGCTACCACATCGGAAGCACCAACACCCAGTGCATCCAGTGAGTCTGCCACAACATCAGAAGCACCAACACCCAGTGCATCCACTGAGTCTGCCTCAACTTCAGAAGCACCAACACCCAGTGCATCGAGTGAATCTGCTACCACATCAGAAGCACCAACACCCAGTGCATCGAGTGAGTCTGGTACAGCATCAGAAACACCAACACCCAGTGCATCGAGTGAATCTGCTACAACATCAGAAGCAGCAACACCCAGTGTATCGAGTGAGTCTGCTACAACATCAGAAGCATCAATACCCAGTGCATCGAATGGGTCTGCCACAACATCTGAAGCACCAACACCCAGTGCATCGAGTGAGTCTGCCACAACATCAGAAGTACCAACGCCCAGTGCATCAAGTGAGTCTGCCACAACATCAGAAGCACCAACACCCAGTGCATCGAATGAGTCTGCCACAACATCAGAAGTACCAACGCCCAGTGCATCGAATGGGACTGCCACAACATCAGAAGTACCAACACCCAGTGCATCCAGTGAGTCTGCTACAACATCAGAAGCACAAACACCCACTGCATCCAGTGAGTCTGGTACAACGTCAGAAGTATCAACACCCAGTGCATCCAGTGAGTCTGCTACAACATCAGACGCACCAACAACCAGTGCATTGAGTAAGTCTGCTACAACATCAGAAGCTCCAACACACAGTGCATCCAGTGAATCTGCTACCACATCTGAAGGACCAACACCCAGTGCATCCAGTGAATCTGCCACAACATCAGAAGCACCAACACCCAGTGCATCGAATGAGTCTTCCACAACATCAGAAGTACCAATACCCAGTGCATCCAGTGAGTCTGCTACAACATCAGAAGCAGCAACACCCAGTGCATCCAGTGAGTCTGGTACAGCATCAGAAGCAGCAACACCCAATGCATCGAGTGAATCTGCCACATCAGAAGCACCAGCACCCAGTACATCCAGTGAGTCTGCCACAACATCAGAAGTACCAACACCCAGTGCATCGAGTAAGTCTGCCACAACATCAGAAGCACCAACACCCAGTGCATCGAGGGAATCTGCCACAACATCAGAAGCACCAACACCCAGTGCATCCAGTGAGTCTGCTACCACATCAGCAGCACCAACACCCAGTGCATCCAGTGAGTCTGCTACAACATCAGCAGCACAGGCACCCAGTGTATCCAGTGTGTCTGTGACAATATCAGAAGCACAAACACCCAGTGTATCCAGTGTGTCTTCTACAATATCAGAAGCACCAACACCCAGTGCATCGAGGGAATCTGCCACAACATCAGAAGCACCAACACTCAATGCATCCAGTGAGTCTGATACATCAGAAGCACCAACGCCTAATGCATCCAGTGAGTCTGCTACAACATCAGAACCACTAACACCCAGTGCATCCAGTGCATCTCATACATCAGAAGCATCAACATTCAGTGCATCCAGTGAGTCTGCATCAACATCCAAAGCACCGACACCCAGTGCATCGAGTGAGTCTGTGACATCAGCAGAACCAACACCCAGTGCATCCAGTGTATCCAGTACATCAGCTGCACCAACACCCAGTGCATCCAGTGTATCCAGTACATCAGCTGCACCAACACCCAGTGCATCCAGTGTATCCAGTACATCAGCTGCACCAACACCCAGTGCATCCAGTGTATCCAGTACATCAGCTGCACCAACACCCAGTGCATCCAGTGTATCCAGTACATCAGCTGCACCAACACCCAATGCATCGAGTGTATCTGCTCCTTCTTCAGCTGTTGGAATTCATACGTCAAACGTGACCAGTACTATATCTGCTACACCACCAATCAGTACGTCAAGTGTGTCCCGTTCTCCATTACCTACCTTTGCTACATCAACTGTGTCAAAAGCTGTATCATCCACATCTTCATCTGGAACTTCAGACCAGTCAACCACCGATTTCCAGGTGTCCACCTCTAACCCATCGAGTTTTTCAGGTTCATTGTCTTCATCTGCAACTTCATCGACTCTTATTAATCCATCGTCCACTGAATCACCAACTACTTCCTCTGGTATCTCAAATCTGTCGATGTCTACATCGGTTGGAGCCATTTCTAAAACACCACATGCAACAATTTCTACTCCAGCTGCAGTTACATCTGGTGTATCAGGTATGGAGATAACATTGTCAGATACACTTGTATAATGTAAGACAAGCAGATCAGTTTTAATATTTCCAGAGCCAACAGATGTATTTTCCTTTATGTTTCTTCTGCTTTGCTGCCACATCTGATTATTTGGTTTATCATGTTCAAACTGGGCTGTGGGTAGACAATAAACATAATATTAAATTATTTTATAAATGATTAATAATTTTGTTTTTTGACATTGTCATAGATTCCACTGTATCCACTGACAGTGCCTCAGGAGGAGTCATATTCAGCACCACTTCCTCATCAACTAACATCGTTTCAACAATTACTTCTCAAGCATCTGGCAGTACCACCATCTCTTTCAATCCAACCAGCAGCGTTGGTGCAACATCAAACCCAGCCAGCAGTGACAGGTCTACCAGCATTGCTCCCTCCACCACGACCCTCCCAACTACCAGCACTTTACCGGCTATCATTAGTTCTGATGGCACAACAATAACCTCCAATTCCAGCACCATCAGTCTGATTGCTACCACCACCACAGCCAGCTCTGTTATCACAGCTCCAACAACCTCGACTACTGTTACCACCACAACACCCACCACTCCCACGACAGCAGCAACCACCACCAGTACCATCACAACTATCAGTGCTGTCAGCAGCTCTCCCACCACGTCTCCAACAACCTCGACTACTGTTACCACCACAGACCCCACAACAACAACTGCTACCAGTACCAAGGTGACCACTGGGCTCTGTGGTAAGTTGCTTGCTAATATCTAATATCTGGTGGCTCCCCCTAATTATAGGGCAAATGATTAAGCATTGAACAAAAGGTATTTACGTTATGATATTTTGTAGATTACTGCAACTAAATCACAGAAATAAAGCATTTCCTGGCTAATTCTCTGAGCTGGTTTACCAGGTAATGAGTAGAATATGCCCAGACATATCTGTGATTGGTGGGGCAGATGTTCTTAATACTGAAGGCCTTTTGATATCCATCAGTTCAAACTCTTCGAAAAAGCCAACTGACTACAAGATTGAGATCAAAGGATAAGAAATGCAACTTTATTGTTTCACCAGCTGAACTCTTTAGAATTGTTTGGAAAGAAAAATGATCGATAGTCAATTCTTAAAGGCAGCAGGATTAGATGCTACTCTGGGATTTTAGTTGAAACACTTTCCTTTTGCAGTTAAGTAGGATTGTATGGAGTCTATCATAATGCAGAGTGAACATGTTGGGTTGAACAGTTTGGGATGATGACATCATAACAGCAGAAGTAGGCCAGTCAGCCCAGTGAGCCTGTTCTTCCTTTCAATGAGATAATGGCTGATCTGATAATCCACAACTCCACTTTCCTGCCATTTCCAATAAGCCTTGATTCCCTTTGAGATTAAAAATAGGTCTATCTCAACCTTGAATATACTTAATAACCTGGCCTCAACAGATTCAGGAACCTCTGGGAGAAGAATTTCCTCCTTATCTCTGTCTTCAATGTTGGATCATATCTTCCTGTGTTTGTGTTTTTAACCCAAATGGTAAGAACATTGATTGCAGTCTACACATTGAATCATTGAATTCAACCCATTTATTGAAGAAGATAACATTTGAAGTTGATCACAGAATGATAGTGGTGCAGAAGGTGGCTGGAACTAGAAGCAATTGGAATCAAGGGGCAAAATCATCACTGGTTGGACCTATACCTGACACATTGAAAGCTGGCCATTCTTGTTATTGATCAGCCAATCTCAGCTTCAGAATACTTCTGCAGGAGTCCCTTAGGGTAGTGTCCTAGGCACCACCATCTTCAGGTGTTTCAGCATAGACCTTCCCTCCATTATAAGGTCAAAAGTGGGGATGTTCATTGATGATTAAACACTGTGCAGCACCATTCACAACTCATCGGATACTGAAGCAGTCCATGTCCAAAAGTGGACAATATCCAGGCTTGGGCTGTCAAATTGCAAGAAACAATTGCACCCAAAAAATGCCAGGCAATAAACATTTACAATAAGAGACAACTGGCTGTTGTCATTCAATAGTTTTACATTATTGAATTCCCCATTATTAATATCCTGGAATTATCACTGACCAGAAACTCAACTGGACTCACCATATAAGCACAAAGGCCACAAGAACAGGTCTGATGCTGGGGATACTGTGGCAAATAATTCATTGCCTGACTCCTTGAAGCCTGCCAACCATCTACAGAACACAAGTCAGGAGGGTGATGGAAAGTTTCCCATTTACCTAGATGGATGTAGCTCCAATGACACTAAGCTTGACACCATCCAGAACAAAGCAGCCCACTTGATTGGCACCACACCCACAAGTATCCACTCCTTCTACTGCCAGTGCTCAGTAACAGTAGTGTGTATTATCTTCAAGATGCTCTGTGGAAAATCACCAAAGATCCTTAAACAGCACCTTCCAAACTCAGGGCCACTTCCATCCAGAAGGACAAGGGCAGCAGAAACATGGGAACAGCAGCACCTTCAAGTTCCCTTCCAAGCCATTCATCATCTTGACTTCCCCATTCCTTCAGTGTCACTGGGTCAAAATCCAGGAATTCCCGCCCTAAGGGTATTGTAGGTCTATCTACAGCACATGGCCTGCAGCTGTTCCAGCGGGTAGCTTACCACCACCTTCTCAAGGGCAACTAGGGACAGGCAATAAATGCTGGTCCAATTTTTAAAAACTGGCCTGTGGCTCTATTGTCTAATACAAATCTCCTGCCCTTTTCCAATATCTGTGCCAATTATTTCCATCCAAATAACCCTCTTGAGTGTTTCAGTTGAACTTGCATTCATCACATTGAATGGAGTGGATTCTCAGCCCGAATTACTGAACCAACTACAGACTGTGTGGAATGTGTTTTGTCACATCACCCTGCCTTTGTTTAGCCATGCTGTGGAAGTGCTAATGTTGGACTGGGTTGGGCAAGATCAGAAGTCACGCAACACCAGGTTATAGTCCAACAGGTTTATTTGAAATCACAAGCTTTCAGAATGCTGTTCTCTTGTCACTTTGGCTGATGAAAGGGCAATGCTCAGAAAGCTTATGCTTTCAAATAAACCTAGTTAAAAATCACACAACACCAGGTTATAGTCCAACAGGTTTAATTGGAAGCACTAGCTTTCGGAGTGACACTCCTTCATCAGGTGATCACCTGATGAAGGAGCGTCGCTCCGAAAGCTAGTGTGCTTCCAATTAAGCCTGTCGGACTATAACCTGGTGTTGTGTGATTTTTAACTTTGTACACCCCAGTCCAACACCAGCATCTCCAAATCAAATAAACCTGTTGGACTATAACCTGGTATAGGGTGACTTTTGATCTTGCTTTGTTTACACATTGCTTTAAAGCTATGCCTGATAAGGCATCAATGAACTTTCAAAAAATTGACTGTTTTGCCTGACAATGATTAATTGCTGATGTTTCATTACAGATAATCTTGTGGTTTTGTTTTGCAGAGCCACTGAACTTCATTCGTATTAATTTGATATCCGTTCAAAGTGAAGCAATTTCCATTACCTGGGACACAAACAATGTCATGAAGCAGCTGACATTTTCTGTCACAATTACTGCAGTACAGTTAAATACTGATGGGAAGAGGAAGGAAACTGAGGAAAAATCAGCCGAATTCAATGACCTCAAGCCTGACATTGAATATCACATCACAATCGAAACAACAACGTGTGGTCAGCTGCAGTCTATCACACGCAGAGTCAGGACAAGTAGGTTTCTCAATGCTCAATGTTGCAATTGCTTATTCTGCATCTTGATTAGCCTTTATAATGGGTTCTGGAAGCTGCTTACTGAGGCCTAGCTCTGGGTTTCATTGTTTTAAATCAGGATTAACATTGCTGACAACTAGACGAACAACTCAACATGCAATTCTATTGCAGACTGAGTGTGCTTGAAGCAGAGCAAAGGAAGTTTTGATGTTTACATTTTATTCTCCTCAGTATTGTTACGTGTGAGAATGTTGTAAATTAGACTGAAATGTGAGATGGGTGGAAGTCCACATAAAAACAATGATGCTTGGGTTCTGGATGATCAACTTTCCTTGTTTAAAGTTTTTCTTAAAAGTCCTTTAACTGTAGTTAAATCATGAATATGGAACATTCACGCATCATTAAGTTAGCTTCAGTTGCTTGTTGCTAAGACCAAGTCGAGGGATCTTGATATGGGTTAAAGCTATTGGTTTTACTTAATTGCAGGACCCAGTCAACGCTAACCCTGGTGCTGTTGCAGGGTGGATGTCTGGAGGGGTGGTAGTTAAGTTGGGGGTGGTGTGGGGATCGGAATGTTGGTATTCTGTGTAACTTTCTCTCGTCCTGTAGCATCGGGCAGCTTGTGATGCCAGATTGCATTCCCTTAAGAAGCCAGCACCCTCATCAACTTCCAAAATGTAAAATGGGCTGGTGAAGTGGAACTGTTACACTGCTGACCTGGTCCTCCTTAGACTGTTGCTGGTCACCCATTCCTTTCGGAGGGGCAGCTGTACAGTGGTTGGAGTAGGGACCAGTAGCCTCTTGGCAAGCCTGAGCTTGGAAAGACAGAAGAGCGGCCCAGCACCGGAAGAAAATACTGAAAAAATTACCCTTCAGCTTTGTCTAGGTCTCCTCCGTGAGTTAGCTGCTTGCACTGATCTGCCAGGGCAAAGCCCTTCAAAGGATTAGCAGCTGCTGTCACAGTAGGCAAAACATAGAACAGTGCAGCACAACCACAGGCCCTTCAGCCCACCATGTCTATGCCAGCCATGATGCTATTCTAAACTAAGGTAAAAACAATGACTGCAGATGCTGGAAACCAGATTCTGGATTAGTGGTGCTGGAAGAGCACAGCAGTTCAGGCAGCATCCAAGGAGCTTCGAAATCGACGTTTCGGGCAAAAGCCCTTCATCAGGAATAAAGACAGTGAGCCTGAAGCATGGAGAGATAAGCTAGAGGAGGGTGGGGGTGGGGAGAGAGTAGCATAGAGTACAATGGGTGAGTGGGGGAGGGGATGAAGGTGATAGGTCAGGGAGGAGAGGGTGGAGTGGATAGGTGGAAAAGGAGATAGGCAGGTAGGGCAAGTCCGGACAAGTCATGGAGACAGTTACTGAGCTGGAAGTTTAGAACTAGGGTGAGGTGGGGGAAGGGGAAATGAGGAAACTGTTGAAGTCCACATTGATGCCTTGGCATGCTACTTTCTTCCCACCCCCACCCTCCTCTAGCTTATCTCTCCACGCTTCAGGCTCACTGCCTTTATTCCTGATGAAGGGCTTTTGCCCAAAACGTCGATTTCGAAGCTCCTTGGATGCTGCCTGAACTGCTGTGCTCTTCCAGCACCACTAATCCAGCTATTCTAAGTTAATCCAACTCCCTACACAAGGTCATATCCCTTTATTGTCTATCTAAATGTCTTCCAGACATTAGGAGAGGCGATGGCCTAATGGTATTATCACTGGACTGTTAATTTAAAGACCCAAGTTGCCCATGGCTAATAGTGTAATGTGAACTCAGTAGAATATGGAAGTAAGAATCTAGTGATAACCGCGAATCCATCGCCAATTGTTGAAAAAACCCATCTAATTCACCAATGTCCTTCAGGGGAGGAAACTGCCATCCTAACTTGGTCTGGCCTACACGTGACTCCAGACCCATAGAAATGTGGTTGACTGTCATCTGGGCAATTAGGGGCAGGCAATAAATGCTGGCTTGGCTAGTGACGTCCTTAACCCAAGTACGAATTTTAAAAACCTACCATCTTCTGATTAAAAATCTTGCCTCACACATCTCCTTCCAATGTTCCCCCTCTCACCTTGAGCCAATGGCCCCTAGTACATGACATTTCCACGCTAGGAAATAAGACTCCAACTCTCCACCCTATCCATGCCTCACATCATTTTATGTACTTTTATCAGGTCAACCCCAGCCTCTGACGCTTTAGTGAAAACAATCCAAGTTTGATCAATGTTCCTTGTAGATTGAGTCTATATATGTGAACTTAAGGCGTGGATCGGTTCCTGGGACTACGATGTTGTGGTCATCATGGAAACGTGGATAGAAGAGGGACAGGAATGGTTGTTGGAGGTTCCTGGTTACAGATGTTTCAGTAAGATTAGGGAGGGTGGTAAAAAAGGAGGGGGGGGGGGGTGACCTTGCTAATTAGAATTGGCATAACGGCTGCAGAAAGGCAGTTCGAGGGGGATCTGCCTTTGGAGGTAGTATGGGCTGAAGTCAGAAATAGGAAAGGAGCAGTCACCTTGTTGGGTGTTTACTATCGGCCCCCCAATAGCAGCAGAGATGTGGAGAAACAGATTGGGAAACAGATTTTGGAAAGGTGCAGAAGCCACAGGGTCGTAGTCATGGGCAATTTCAATTTCCCAAATTTTGATTGGGAGCTCTTTAGATCAAGTAGATTGGATGGAGCGGTGTTTGTGCAGTGTGTCCAGGAAGCTTTTCTAACTCAGTTTGTAGATTGTCCGACCAGAGGGGAGGCCATATTGGATTTGGTACTTGGTAACGAACCGGGACAAGTGATGGGCTTGTTAGTGGGTGAACATTTTGGTGATGGTGACCACAATTCTGTGACTTTCACCTTGGTTATGGAGAGAGATAGGTGCGTGCAACAGGGTAGGTTTTACAACTGGGGGAAGGGTAAATACGATGCTGTAAGACAGGATCTGAGGAGCATAAATTGGGAGCATAGGCTGTCAGGGAAGGATGTCGTGGAAATGTGGAACTTTTTCAAGGAACAGATACGATGTGTCCTTGATATGTATGTGCAGGCAGGAAAGAGATGGTCGTGTGAGGGAACCTTGGTTGACGAGGGAGGTTGAATGTCTTGTAAAGAGGAAGAAGGAGGCTTACATAAGGTTGAGGAAACAAGGTTCAGACAGAGCTTTGGAGGGATACAGGCTGGCCAGAAGGGAGCTGAAGAAAGGGATTAGGAGAGCAAAGAGAGGGCATGAAAAATCTTTGGCGGAAAGGATCAAGGATAACCCCAAGACATTTTATGCGTATGTGAGAAACATGAGAATGACGAGAACGAGTATAGGTCTGATCAAGGACAGTAGTGGGAGACTGTGTATTGAGTTGGAAGAGATAGGAGAGGTCTTGAATGAGTACTTTTCTTCAGTATTTACAAACCAGAGCGACCGTATTGTTGAAGAGGAGAGTGTGAAATGGACTGGTAAGCTAGAAGAGATACTTATTAGGAAGGAAGATGTGTTGGGCATTTTGAACAACTTGAGGATAGACAAGTCCCCCGGGCCTGACGGGATATATCCTAGGATTATGTGGGAAGCAAGAGAAGAAATTGCAGAGCCGTTGGCAATGATCTTTTCGTCTTCACTGTCAACGGGGGTGGTACCAGGGGACTGGAGAGTGGCGAATGTTGTGCCCCTGTTCAAAAAAGGAAATAGAGATAACACCGGGAATTACAGGCCAGTTAGTCTTACTTTGGTGGTCAGCAAAGTAATGGAAAGGGTACTGAGGGATAGGATTTATGAGTATCTGGAAAGACACTGCTTGAGTAGGGACAGCCAGCATGGATTTGTGAAGGGTAGGTCTTGCCTTACAAGTCTTATTGAATTCTTTGAGGAGGTAACCAAGCATGTGGATGAGGGTAGAGCAGTGGATGTAGTGTACGTGGATTTTAGTAAGGCATTTGATAAGATTCCCCATGATAGGCTTATGCGGAAAGTCAGGAGGCATGGGATAGAGGGAAATTTGGCCAGTTGGATAGAAAACTGGCTAACCGGTCGAAGTCAGAGAGTGGTGGTAGATGGTAAATATTCAGCATGGAGCCCAGTTACAAGTGGAGCTCCGCAGGGACCAGTTCTGGGTCCTCTGCTGTTTCTAATTTTTATTAATGACTTGGAAGAGGGAGTCGAAGGGTGGGTCAGTAAATTTGCAGATGATACGAAGATTGGTGGAGTTGTGGATAGTGAGGAGGGCTGTTGTCGGCTGCAAAGGGACTTAGATATGATGCAGAGCTGGGCTGAGGAGTGGCAGATGGAGTTCAACCCTGTCAAGTGTGAGGTTGTCCATTTTGGAAGGACAAATAAGAATGCGGAATACAGGGTTAACGGTAGGGTTCTTGGTAAGGTGGAGGAGCAGAGGGATCTTGGGGTTTATGTTCATAGATCTTTGAAAGTTGCCACTCAGGTGGATAGAGCTTGTAAGAAGGCCTATGGTGTATTAGCATTCATTAGCAGAGGGATTGAATTCAAGAGTCGTGAAGTGATGTTGCAGCTGTATAGGACCTTGGTTAGGCCACATTTGGAGTACTGTGTGCAGTTCTGGTCACCTCACTTTAGGAAAGATGTGGAAGCTTTGGAGAGGGTGCAGAGAAGATTTACCAGGATGTTGCCTGGAATGGAGAATAGGTCGTACGAGGATAGGTTGAGAGTGCTAGGCCTTTGTTCATTGGATCGGCGAAGGATGAGGGGTGACTTGATAGAGGTTTATAAGATGATCAGAGGAATAGACAGAGTAGACAGTCAGAAACTTTTTCCCCGGGTACAACAGTATGTTACAAGGGGACATAAATTTAAGGTGAAGGGTGGTAGGTATGGGGGGATGTCAGGGGTGGGTTCTTTACCCAGAGAGTGGTGGGGGCATGGAATACGCTGCCTGTGGGAGTGGCAGAGTCAGAATCATTGGCGATCTTTAAGCGGCAATTGGATAGGTACATGAATGGGTGCTTAAGCTAGGACAAATGTTCGGCACAACATCATGGGCCGAAGGGCCTGTTCTGTGCTGTATTGTTCTATGTTCTATGTTCTACGTTCTATGTAGGACAAGTAGGTTAGATTCCAACCATCTCAGTTGGCTGGATGGCTGGCTTGTGATGCAAAGTGATGTCAATGTGTGGGTTCAACTCTTGCAATAGCTGAGATTATAATTAAGGACTCTCTTCTCAGTCTCTCCGCTTGACTGAGATGTGACCTTCAGGTTAAACCACTACCAGTCATCTGTCTCTGTTGACAGAAAGAGACTGACCCTATGGTCTGTAGGACTGTAGCACCTTTACTTTATAAGGATGCTGTCGAAACTGGCTGAGAGATTGGACATTCTAACACAGAGGGTACGTTCTTTTTGTGAACTTTATGACGCAGGGGATCTGGTAGGTGAGTGAATTCACTTTGCCTCTGAGATCAGCATGGCACAAATTTTGATCTTGTAATGAACGGGCTCAATTTTCTCTCCATTGAAATGGCTTTCAGATGGCAGTCGTTTCATGTATTATGGAGAAATTCCCAGTATGCTTGGAAAGATTGATGTGCTCAATATTTCATCCTCACTAATACTCAATACTGGAGCCTCCCAGGGGTGTGTACTCAGCTCCCTACTGTACTCACTGTATACCCATGACTGCGTCGCCAAATACCAGGCTAATGCCATTTACAAGTTCGCTAATGACACCACTATAGTCATGGTCGAACCTCAGAAGGTGGAAGATCTGGAAAAATGGTGCACTGAGAACAACCTAGCTCTCAATGCCCCCGGCAAAACCAAGGAAGTCATTATTGACTTTCATCAGGATGTTACTCATACCCCCCATACACATTAACAGCACAGAGATGGAATAATTGGAGAGTGTCAAGCTCCTGGGAGTGGTCATCCACAACAAACTTTCTTGGACTCTTCATGTGGATGCACTGGTTACAAAGGCTCAACAACGTCTCTTCTTCCTCAGGCAGCTGAAGAAGTTTGGCATGACGGTGAATACCTTTGCCAACTTTTATAGGTGTGCCATTGAGAGCATTCTGTCTGGATGTATCACTGCCTGGTATGGCAACTGTACCATTCAAGATCGGAGAGGGTTATAGAGAGTGGTGAACTCGGCCTGGACAATCACAAAGGCCAACCTCCCATCTCTAGAATCCATCTACCAGGCCCACTGTCAAGGAAAGGCCGCCAGCATTCTCAAAGATCCATCCCACCCTGGAAATGTTTTTCTACAACCTCTACCATCAGGGAGAAGGTACAGAAGCCTGAACACACGCACCAGCTGGTTTTGAAACAGTTTCTACCCAACTGTTGTTAGAACACTGAATGGACTCACAAACTCTTAACATTAGAGAGAATTGTAAGGGATAGGATTTATGAACATCTGGATTGGAATAATGTGGTCAAGGGTAGTCAGCATGGTTTTTTGAAGGGCAGCTCGTGCCTCACAAACTTTATTGAATTCTTTGAGAAGGTGACTAAGGAGGTGGATGAGGATAAAGCGGTAGATGTGGTGTATATGGATTTTAGCAAGGCGTTTGATAAGGTTCCCCATGGTAGGCTACTGCAAAAAATATGGAGGTATGACATTGAGGGTGAGTTGGAGGTTTGGATTAGGAATTGGCTGGCTGGAAGAAGACAGAGGGTAGTAGTTGATGGTAAAGGTTCATTTTGGAGTGCAGTTACTAGTGGTGTTCCGCAAGGATCTGTTTTGGGACCATTGCTGTTTGTCATTTTTATAAATGACCTGGAGGAGGGGCTAGAAGGTTGGGTGAGCAGGTTTGCGGATGATACGAAAGTCGGTGGAGTTATTGACAGTGAGGAAGGATGTGGCAGGTTACAGCAGGATATAGATAAACTGCAAAGCTGGGCAGAAAGGTGGCAAATGAAGTTCAATGTAGGTAAGTGTGAGGTGATTCACTTTGGTAAGAGTAACAAGAAGGTGGGGCACTGGGCTAATGGTCGGATACTTGGTAGTGTGGATGACCAGAGGGATCTTGGTGTCCATGTACACAGATCTCTGAAAGTTGCCACCCAGGTAAATAGTGCAGTGAAGAAGGTATATGGCGTACTGGCTTTTATTGGTAGAGGAATTGAGTTCCGGAGTCCTGAGGTCATGTTGCAGTTGTATAAGACTCTGGTGCGGCCGTATCTGGAGTATTGTGTGCAGTTTTGGTCGCCATAGTATAGGAAGGATGTGGAGGCACTGGAACGAGTGCAGAGGAGGTTTACCAGGATGTTGCCTGGTATGGTAGGAAGATTGTATGAGGAAAGGCTGAGGCACTTGGGGCTGTTTTCATTGGAGGAAAGAAGGTTTAGGGGTGACTTGATAGAGGTGTACAAGATGATTAGGGGTTTAGACAGGGTTGACCATGAGAACCTTTTTCCACGTATGGAGTCAGCTATTACGAGGGGGCATAGCTTTAAATTAAGGGGTGGTAGGTATAGGACAGATGTTAGGGGTAGATTCTTTACTCAGCGAGTCGTGAGTTCATGGAATGCTCTGCCAGTAGCAGTGGTGGACTCTCCCTCTTTATGGGCATTTAAACAGGCATTGGATAGACATATGGAGAATAGTGGGCTAGTGTAGGTTAGGTGGGCTTGGATCGACGCAACATCGAGGGCCAAAGGGCCTGTACTGCGCTGTATTTTTCTATGTTCTATGTTCTATGTTCTATTCACCTGTACCTGTGTTTTTGTCTTTACTGCTCTTTACCTATTATTTACTTATCGATGCTACTTAACTCCATGATCTGCCTGTATTGCTCACAAGACAAAGCTTTTTTTTACATGAAAGTGTTTTTTTTTAATTTTTGGTCATGAAATCATTTCTACCCCATGATATGGCAGATCAAACAAAAAGACAGCCCAAGCTAACAGACCATCAGCTGCTGCCTCTGTCTACAATGCCAGTTTTAAGACAAAGCTTTTCACTGTGCCTCAGTATCCGTGACAATAAATTCAATTCAATTCAATTCAATTCAATTCAATTCATGCCTGTGGTCTAACAGTCTAGAATCCTGGATTAGTGGTGCTGGAAGAGCACAGCAGTTCAGGCAGCATCCAAGGAGCTTCGAAGCTACTTGGATGCTGCCTGAACTGCTGTGCTCTTCCAGCACCACTAATCCAGAATCTGGTTTCCAGCATCTGCAGTCATTGTTTTTACCTCAGTCTAGAATCCTGGACTAACCATCCTCAAAAACAGGAAAGCTCAGCAGGTCTGGCAGCATGTGTAGAGAGAGATCAGAGTTAAAGTTTTGTGTTGAGTGACCTTTCCTCAAAACTCTAAGATTTTCTAGTCTATGATCCAAACAAATTTGTGTGCCCCTGTGCGTGAATCGCCAAAGTTTAATATAAAAATAAATATAACAAATAATTAGGAATACAAATACAACACAGATGCTACCAGACTTACTGAGCTTCTCCAGCAATTTCTGTGTTTGTTTCTGACTCCCATGTACCTTCTGGAATGAAGTTTTAATAAGTGTCACAATATCATGTGCATATTGTGAGGGCAATTGAGTACCATAGTAGTGATTCAAATAAAAACAAACCTCTGTTTTTTTTCCCTGAAGACTAAATGTGGAGAGGTTGGTTCCTCTTGCAGAAGAATCTAGGACTAGTGTTATGGTTTAAAATTCACTAGCTGGCCATTTGAAATTGAGATAGGGTCTTTTTTTCACAGAGATTCATGAGGCAATGAACAAAACATTTTTAAGGGAGAAGTGGGTAGATTCTTGATAATCAAGGGGGTGGAAGGCTATCAGTGGGAGGCAAAAAAGTGTAGTTAGCTGATCTTCGATGAAGTTATTAAATGATAGAGCAGAGCTGAGAGGTAGAGTGGTCATCTCCAACTCCTACATCTTAAGTTTGTATGTTCATACGAATCAAATTCATAATTATGCAAATTGCTCATTTTTCTTTTCAAAGTTGCCGTTGTGCTGAAAGTATCAACGAGAATTACAAATGTGCAATTTGAACAAGATCTTGAAGATAAACAAAGCAAGAAGTTCAAAGACTTTGAAAGGAATTTCACTGCTGATGTAAGTTATTCCCTCGCTTCGGAGGAATACTCACTTTGGGCCCCCTTTTAGTTCTGTTAAGTCGACAGCCCGTGATCCCGTGATCCCATGAACTCTCTCCTTGAAACAGTGTTTGAGGAAGTTGTTGATAGATTTTTGCCAGTAAGGATGTACTAAGTCATCAAGATAGGCAGGAATGTGGATTTGTGATTGCAATCATATCAGCTTTTATCTTAGAAATGTTACAGCAGACCTGAGGGTTCAAATGGCCTTACCCTGCTCCTTAATGTCATGTTGTACCCTTGTATGATTTTAATGTTTCTTGTGTAACATTTAGTCACATTGTAATTAACAGCCTGTCTACTGACACGCCTTGTTCTCTGTTTCACAATGTTTTCAGAGTCTCCCCTTGAAAGCCTTGAGGGAAACCTTCATTTGGGAAACATCTTCAGATATTTACCATTTTCAATCCTCTCTCAACTCCCTGATATATAGGGGATATTGTTACCAACAGCCCCAATCTGCTTTGCAACCAAGACAGAGCACCTTCAATAATATGGAATTCCCATAACACTGCACCAAAAGATCTACCTGGATCTCTCAGTGGGACTTTTGTTTTTCCTTTAATCATTGACAGGATGAATATGTTGCTGGCTGGGCCAGCATTCATTGCCCATGCCTAATTGCCCAAAGATCAGTTAAGTGTCAACTCTATTGCTGTGGGTCTGGAGTCATATGCAGGCCAGACCAGGTAAGGACAGCAGTTTCCTTCCCTAAAGGGCATTCGTGAACCAGATGGGTTTTTTTCATTACAATTGACAATGGATTCATGGTCATCATTAGACTCTTAATTCCAGACTTTTGAGAAAAAAAATTCAAATCCCAGTATCAGCCATGGCAGGCTTCAAACCCAAGGCCTCAGCACATTATCTAGGCCTCCAATTAACAGCCCAGTGATAGTACCGCTAAGCCATTGCCTCTTCACTTGAATGCCTAATCCCCTGACTAGGATGCAAGAATGTTTCCCATTTGGCCACCACCAACTTGATTAGTGTCTGTGGCAAGAACAGATAAATTAGCATTTTAGTTTTCTTCTTATGTTAAAAAAATTTAGAACAAAAGAAAAAAGATCCTGTGCAAATTCCACAACAGGTGAGATGTCTGCTATACCCCATTGATGCTTCTATATCCCCAATTATCTCCAAACTGGTAAGGGTGTCAAAATAACCTCACAACTCAGTTATCCTGAAAAGTATTTTTCCCATAAGATAAAGTGCTTGTAAGCAAACTGAGGTCCAGCACAAAACACCATTCATATAATCATTTACAGACAGGCAAAAATGACAATTCCTTGCTTGGAATCAGACAGTGTAATGATGTTTTTTAGTTTCTTTTCATTCATGGGATGTGAGCATTGTTGGCTGGATGAGCATTTAAAGCCTGAACCTAGTTACTTCAGAAGATGTTACCGTCTTGAACCGTTGCAGTTGGTTTGGTATAGGCCACATCCACAATGACTTTAGGGAGTGCATTCCAGGATTTTGACCCAGCAACAGTAAAGGAATGACTAACTAGCAGTCTCAGAGTATACTGGAAAATTGAAAATATGTAATGTTTGGCTGTGAAATAGATACCTGAGTTGGTTGCAGTTTTGACAAGAATTCGAATTTAACCAATAAGTTTAAACCAAGTCAAGATCATGAATGGCTCCAAAGAAAAATTGCAGGTCGTGTTCCCCTGTTGCCCTTGCCCTTCCAAAAAATAAATGGTGCGTGTTTGGAAGGTGCTGTCAAAGGAATCTTGGTGAAGGTCTGCATTGCATTCATTGCATTTAAATCATTGGCATCCACGCAGACAACGATAATCTGCAACTAGCTCTGTATCAAAACTTCCTGCCATTTCACATCCTGTTATTACTGTGCTGAAGTTTGGCATCAGATATATGTCCACAATTGGCTTTGCTTTTGAACCAGTAATTTTGCAATTCTCAGACAAACAAGTTGAAACACAGTTGAGAAGCCCTCCAATTTCATTCATTAGAATCAAGCTGATAGGGAGAAGTCTTGTCTGTGGATCTTCCAATATTTAAAGGCTTTTTGTGATGCTCATATACTATGGGGAAACGAAAGAGACAAATGTTGGAAACGGATATTTGCTTTCTCTTTCAGCTGGTGCGTGGATTCAATGAAAATTTCAAGGAATTATACGAAAGAGGAAGCCTTAGAATTAAAATTAATTCCATTAGGAATGGGAGTGTACTTGTGGATTTTGAAGTTGCAGTGTCAACAAATGTGACTGCCCCTATAGCTACAGTTACAGATGTGCTCACTAAATCTTTAAATACCAGCGAAATGTTCAACGTGGATCTTCAAAACACAAGCATCGTAGGTAAGGAATATAAATGTAAGCCTTTCCACCAATGACTTGATAAAACTTAACAAAATATCAAGCATGATGTACTTTTTAAGTTGCAAAAGCCACGTGAGAGTGTTATGAATTTGAAGGTGTGTGCTGTACCTTTAAGAGAGAGTGAAAGCTGTTTTGCACTGAGACCTTACAAGCACCTGTGATATGACTCACCAGCAGTCTCAGAGTATACTGAAAAGTTGAAAATACGTAAGTTTGGCTGTGAAATAGATACCTGAGTTGGTTGCAGTTTTGACAACAATTCGAATTTAACCAAAAAGTTTAAATTATGACCCAGGATGGTGTTGGGGATGTAAAAAAAGGAGGCATTTTGAATGTCAGATAGAGTAATTGCCATCGACAGACTAACTGCCATCAAGAGAGAGCGAGAGAGAGAGGGGGGAGAAAGAGAGAGAGAGAGACAGAGAGAGACAGAGACAGAGAGACACCCAAATGATTGAAACACTCTCTTTCAAAGATATCTTTTTCATATGAAACATCTGCACAGTAAAAAGCAAAGATGACAACCCAGGGAGATGCTGGGAATAGTTAGAAAAATATTCTAAATACAGGAAAAGGTATGGTTCAGAAGGAGGTCACTCTTTCCATCAAATCTGCATTGGTCTGACACCCTAATCCCATTGTCCAGCACTTGATTCATGTCCCAGGACATGCAGGGCATTCACATGCATATTACGACACTTTTCACGAGGTGAAAGTTTCCATTTTTGTTTACCTTTTAGACAATGAGTTATAGACCCACAGCCCTCTGGGAGAGAACATTCTTCCTGTTTTGACCCATTTCCTAATCATAGCTCTATCTAGATCAGCAATGAAGAAATTCAACAACCAATGCTTTCTGGGGAAGAGAATTCCACTGCATAGCATATAGCGCACAGTTAATTGCCCATAAATCTGACTTATTTTCTTATCTCGTTTGATTGCATTCCCACTGAAGACGCTCTGTCTACCATGGATTTTATGTCAGGACCCTGATAGATTTTCTATTTATTTCAAGACTGCTTTCGCTTCCCAACAATTGCTATTTGTCCAGGTAGCCAACAATATTATCACTTCCCCTACTCTGGTTGAAGTTGCCAATGAGCACTTTGAATGCTCAAATCTTTGGTGAATGTTAGCCACCAAAAACCTAATTGAGTTGTGGGGAAGAGTTCTCATCCCTGACCTTCTGTGTCTGTAGCTTCTGTGTCTCTGTATCTTCCTCTGTGATCACACCATTTCTTGAATTCTGAACACCAGCACATCTCCAATTTTAATTGCTCCCTCATTGGCTGATATGACTTACTTGCCTGGTTCTTATACACAGGCAATCCTTCTCAGACCTTTTTTGTCTCTTTACCTCTAGCTCTTTCTTTAAAATGCTCCTTCAAAGCTACCTATTGACCTAACGCAGATCGCTTGGCATGGTATTCCTTTATGTGGCTCAGTATCAAATTTTGTTTGATAATGCACATATAAATTAACTTGTCCTTTTCCAATGTACAAAGTTGCAGTGTTGTACATCTGAGTGAAATTTCCAATTTAATGACGCTTCATTTGAACTTACAGAGATATTAAACTGAAACTACCCAGTCTCATCTTCTCGTGAATTATGCAGTCTCAAGTGAGTCCAAGGAAACCATCAAAGTTGGATGAAAAGCCAAGGCTGAAATTTATCAATAATGTGGAGGAGATGATGTTGGACGTGGGTGGACAAAGTTAAAAATCACATTATATTGTGTTCTGTCCTGTTTGCCTCATTATAGGAAGGATATGGAAGCTTTAGAGAGAGAGTGCAGAGGAGATTTACCAGGATGTTGCCTGGATTAGAGGGCATGTCTTCTGAAGAAAGGTTGAGGGAGCTGGGGCTTTTGTCATTGAAGCGAAGAAGGATGAGAGGTGACTTGATAGAGGTGTGCAGGATGAACAGGCACAGGTAGAGTGGATAGGCAGAGACTGCATCCCAAGGCAGAAATATCTATCACATGGGGGGCATGATTTTAAGGTGATTGGAGAAGGTTTAGAGAAGATATCAGAGGCAGGGTCTTTACATAGAGATTGGTGGGTGGATGGAATACACTGCCATCAGTGGTAGTAGAGTCAGATACATTAGGGACATTTAAGCCACTCTTGGATGGACACATGGATGATAGTAAATTGAGGGGTGTGTAGGTTTGTTTGACCTTAGAGTAGGATAAAAGGTCGGCACAACAGCGAGGGCCAAAGATACTGTACTGTGCTGTACTATTCGATGTTCTATATTCTATGCTATAGTCCATCAGGTTCATTTGGAAGCTTGTACTTGGTTTTATGAAAAAGTTATCAAGTAATAGTCTGGTAATTCAGCATTTCGAATATTTCAATTAATTTACTCTGTGTATATCTTGTTGCAGAGAGGGACAGCTGCCAGCCAGGGTTGAATGACTGTTCAGCTAATGGAACATGTATTAGACTGAACGCAACTTATACTTGTCAGTGCAATGCTGGATTCAGTGACACAAGCCCCAATACACCAGGAAGGATCTGTGAAGGTAGGACATTGCCTGACTTTAACACGACTTGAAACCATCGATTTGAAGTAAATCATTGCTCTTACTGATAGTTTTTATCTGTTTCTTATTTCTGACATTGATGAGTGTCAGACGGGGAGAAATACATGCCTTAGGCACCTGCATAAACACACCAGGGAATTCCACGTGTAGCTGTTGAGTGGGAATGACAGATGCCAATCCGGCAAACCCAGGAACTCAGTGTACAGGTACAGATCTGAATAGTTTAAGCTATGATTGGTAAGATTGTAAGGAATGTGAAAATGTTTCTAAATTAATCCCTGTGATATTAAATTTTATCTTATAACCACTTCACTGCTATTTTATAACTCCTGTACACATTTAAAATAAGTGGGAGAATGACTTCTTAAACTAATGGTGTAATGTCAGGAAGAATGTCATAAAGTAATAAGGTGGATTCTTCCAGGAGCCTGAACTAGCATATTGGGCTATGGTGAGGTTTGTGGCTAAATCATGTGTGAATTCCAGTGAGGTCCATTTCAGTGTCAGAAACAACTCGGTGCATCTTTTATGCATTTGCCAAGTTTCTCACGAGGCAGCAGTCAGTTGCCAATTGATTGGAATTATTGCTTGGCAATTGCTTTCTTAGAGCACACTTTGCCTCATTAATACTTAGCTTTCTGGTAATTTGGGGATAGAGTCAACCAAGAGGTTCATCATAGGAATGGTGTAGGTAGTGATTAAGGCAAGTTTGTTAAAAAGCTGCAAGGAAGTTTTCTCATCTTCGTGTCAAAAAAAACCCTCCAAATAACTTGATGCAATAGACACTTAGTCAAGAAAGTATAACATTCAATCCTCTGTTATGAATGGAATGTATGTGCTTTACAACGGTTGGAACTAGGATGTTTTGTGTGTGTGTGAAAGGGACGTGGATTTTCTTTCGATTTTAGGAGCATATATTTAAATTTAATGTATTAACAACAAGCTTTTGTGAGTTTAAAATAGCAAAGGTTATTCATTCTTACACACGACTTTAGAAATGTCATATTTAACCTCACACACCACACACAAACAAAGCTTGGTCACAAATAATGTTAATGCACCTCCGATCACCTGTGTGACAGTCTGCTGGCTCCTAATTTGATGATTTAAAATTGAAGTGAGGATCGTGTAAAGTGAGGGAATCACAGCAGCTTCTGTGCTATGACACTCCTTCAGTCTTTTGCAAAAGCACCGAAAGTTCATCATCTGACATGCCTGTACTGGAACTGCCAATAGAATCTAGTCATGGAGCTTGCACAAGACGGAATGCAGCTTGCACTAGAGTGTGCATAGCTAAATTCATGGACAGAAGACTCTTGGAGACATGCATCAGGTTGGAAGACCACCTGAGTTGAATCTCACCCCAAATCATCAGTTTAAAGTAACATTTACTCCTATTGATAATATTGATCTGTTTCTTGTTTCATACAGTGACGAGTGTCAGACGGGGAACAACACATGTTCTGGATTAGTGGTGCTGGAAGAGCACAGCAGTTCAGGCAGCATCTTGGATGCTGCCTGAACTGCTGTGCTCTTCCAGCACCACTAATCCAGAATCTGGTTTCCAGCATCTGCAGTCATTGTTTTTACCTCGGGGAACAACACATGCTTTGCATTAGCTAGCTGCACAAACACTCCAGGGAATTACACGTAAAGCTGTTTAGAGAGAATGACAGATACCAATCCGGCAAATCCAGGAACACAATGCAAATGTAAAGACCTGAACTGTTTAAACCAATAACGTTGAGAAAGTAAGGAATGTGAAATGTTTCCAATTTAGTCTTGGTGATATTAAGATGTGAGTGAATTCTCTTGTGTTTATCTTATGGTCATTTCATTGCAACCTTGGATGGTAAGACTGTTAGACATAGGAGTGTAAGTAGGACATGAGCCCATCAAGTCTGCTGTGCCATTCAACAAGATCATGGCTGATCTCCTAACCCTCAATACCTCTTTTCTGCCTTATCCTCAAAACGCTCAAGTCCCTTACTAATTTAAAATCTGTCTCTCTCATTCTTGACTCTGTTCAATGATCCAGCCTCAACAGTCCTCCACGGATACTCTGCCCTTTGAGAAGAAAACTCCCTTAATATTTTAAAGTAAGTGGATAAATAACTTGGTTGGTCTTATACAGGAATGTCAAGAAGAGTGTCATGGTGTCACAGAACAGAGAACACAGAAAAATACACCACAGAACAGGTCCTTCAGCCCTCAATGTTGAGCCGACCTGTGAACTAGTCTAAGCTCATCCCCCTACGCTATCCCATGAAGTAACTTTTGCTCGAACTGATTGATGTGATCTGTTTCTTGTTTCAGACATTGACGAGTGTCAGACTGGGAATCATACATGCTCTGATTTAGCGGTCTGCACAAACACCCCAGGAAATTTCACGTGTGGCTGTTTCCAGGGCATTTTAGATTCCAAACCATCAAACCCGGGCACACAGTGCAAAGGTAAATACTGGAACTGCTTAAAGCAGGATTGATGAGAGTGAGTGTGTAATCTGGGGAGATGCTGGGGTAGTTGTCTTATAGTTCAATGTAGAGTGCGTGAGGTATTACAGAATCAGCACCTGATGTAACTAAAATTATGTTACGTTGTGAAGGTGCCAGTGTTGGGCTGGGGTGAACAAAGATAAAAATCATACAAACATCTGGTTACAGTCTAACAGGTTTATTTGGAAGTATTAGCTTTCAGAGCGCTGCTCTTCTGAATATGTTGTCAACGTGATGCATAACAAATAGTATATGCATCAAATGATTGCAGGTCTCAGCAATTCCTCAGCCAACAGATCCAATCTAAGGCCTGAGGTCCATTCACATCCAGATGTGGATTAAATAACTCACCTGAGGAGGATGATGCTTCATGATTATCCCCATCTTGAGATCCTGGTGTGTGAGTGAAAGGAAAAGGTTAAAGCATTCACAGCAATTTTCAGCCAGAAGATCGGAATTGACAATCCATCCCAGTCTCCTTCCCAGGATCACAGATGGCAGCACCTATTCAATTTGACTCACTCCACATGATATCATGTAAATGTTCTGAGTGCTGACAATATTCTGGTCAGATTAATAGCACTGATACTTTTTCTCCAAAACTAGTCCCCAGCCCAGATGTTCTAGTATAATTACAATGCTGGCATCTTTCTGACAATGTGAAAAATTGCTCAGGTATGTCCTGTCCCTAAAAAGCAGGACCAATCTAACCCAGTCAATTACTGCTGCATCAGTCTAATCACAATCATCAGCAAAATGATGGAAAGGATCATTGATTACTGCTATCAAATAGCACTTACTTGACAATAATCTGGCCACTGATGCTCACTTTGGATTTTGCCAGGCCCACGTTATTCCTGACTACATTAAAGCTTTGATCCAACCAAACACTGATATTGGCAAACGTCCATTTCATGTGATGTCACTTTGGTTACTAATGATGCCAAAATAGTTTTAACATGAGAATGTCTCACAAATTTTAAGTGTTGCTCTATTCAAGTCCAAAAACATGCTGCAGAGGGTCACACATGCAGAAATTTTACTTGATAGTCAACGAAGATAATAGGTTGACCTCACGACTATAATGTTACCTTGTTAATGTGAATATCAAAAAGGAAATTAGCCATGTAACTTCTGTTGTCCAGCATTGAGACATTCTGGATTCTCAGTCAGACACAGGTTACAGCATGGATCTGTGGGAGAGGTTACTTCAGGGTTCTCATTCATCTCAAAGTACTGATAATCCTCTTTGAACATGAACAGTTGTAAACTGGAGCGAGTGACCATATTGCTAATTCTATTTGAACAAATAACCTTGCAGGAAACATTTGGCCTTAGCACAAAGTAAATGATAGATAATGGGAGAGCACTGAGTGAGACCGTTTGGCCCTCTCTGATTGTATTGGGTCCCCCCTGCTCTTTCAAACTTGCCCTGAATTTTTCTTCGAATTTTCAGATTGGATTTCCTATCCCCTTACAGACAATGCTTTCCAGATTTTAGGCACTCACTGTATAACTAAATCCGATTTTGCCCCTTTCATTTTCCTTCTGTTTTGACTCCACCTGGTTTTCTTTAGGATTGACTTGCCACCAGTCAAGACTAACATGTACCGAAATAGAAACTGCAACTGTACCTTGTCAATGCAGAGGTGTTGGGATTGCATATAAGGAACTTATATTGATTATTGACTGACCTGTCTTTTTTTTTTGTCAATGCAGATCCGAATAACTGCTTCACCAATGAAGATCCCTGTGCTGTGTTTCAATGTTTGACAAATAATAGCTGTCCCTGTAAGTAACTTCACCCTCCCTACTCTTGCAGTAGAAATGCTTTCTTACTTTGGAATTTGCATCCTATCATTTGTCCTGATAAAGGCCAGATAGAAAGCTTCAACAGCACATTTCTTTTGGCAGCATTGCGAATATAAATTGCTGTTGTACTTTTTAAATTGTAGTGCCAGGAGTCACTTTGTCAAGTCCCGTTACAGATCACCCTTTTGCTTGATCGTTCCAATACCTGCGACAACAGTACCCTCAATATCGGGTCAACATTTAGCTTTGAAAACTTCTTTTGTGCTTATAACCATTTTGCGTACAAATTTTGAAACATTTTAAAACGTGGAGATGCTTGTTTGAAAGAGTTACTTTCTTTGTTCATTACAAATACTGGCACTGTAGCCTGGCCAATGCTTATAAATTAGATTTTGCATTCAGGATTTTTTTTAACATATCAATCTGTTTGTGTATGCTGTGAAGCACATTTTATATCCAAAGGTGGAACCCGAATCTGGCCTTTCTGCCCCATAGGTAGGGATACTATCATAGCACCACAAGACCCCATTAGGTTTTCACCTTTGCCCTCTAGCCTGCTGTTCCTGTAATTGTAAATGCCTGTGCTGTAGACCCCTCAAATCCACACCATGGTTGACTTCTGTATTTTCCCTGCTAAGGCCCTGCCTCTGGATTTCCCTCACTGAGACCTTACCTCCCCCCACATTCCTCTCCCACTTTTAAACTCTCCACTAAGAATAAACTTCTGATTATCCTGTTTATTTGCCTGCCTTTCCCAATGGCTGTCAATTCTTTAGAATTGTTAAGCACTTGGAATTTGTTCTTCAAAAAACACTCTACAAATGCAAATTGTGGAGCTAACTGTAGTTAAAAAAAAGTCCAAGACACCATAATGTTTTAAAAAAAACTGCAGATGCTGGAGGTCTGAATTGAAAACAGAAAGTACTGGGGAAACTCAACAGATCTAACAGCATCTGCAAAGACAGAACCAGAGTTATCAGTCCAATATTTTGACACTTGTTCAGAACTGTTATTAATCCAGTTAATTCTCATAATCTGCAGGAATAATCTGAAAGAATAAAACGTAGTCGGTCAAAATGCCATTTCTTCTGAATTAACAGTTCACAGAATCAAATCCCATTCCAGGAGTTAGAATCAGACAAAATGGAAACAGAGGCAGAAGTGGGTACTGCAGATGCTGGAAATCAGAGTCTAGACTAGAGTGGTGCTGGAAAAGCACAGCAGGTTAGGCAGCATCCGAGGAGCAGGAAAATAGATGTTTTGGGCAAAAGCCCTTCATCAAGGCTTCCTGCTCCTCAAGTGCTGCCTGACCTGCTATGCTTTTCCAGCACCACTCTAATCTAGACCTCAACAGCCTTCAGTCCAATCAGTCCATGTCAACTGTACAGTCCATGTCCCAAACCAAACTCATCCCACCTGCCTGCACTTGGCCCACATCCCTCTCAACATTTCTTATTCATGTACTTATCTAAATGTCTAAACTGCATCCATCACTTCTTCTAGAAGTTCACTCCAAACACAAACCACTCTCTCTATATATAAAAAAGCCCCTCATATCTTTTTAAAAATCTTTCTCCTCTCCCCTTAAAAATATTTCCCTTCATCTTCAAATCTCCTAGCCTAGGGAAAAGACAACTGCCATTCACCCAAGCTCTGCTCCTTATTATTTTTTAAACCTCTACAAGGTCATCTCTCAATCTCCTACATTGCAGAGAAAGAAGTCCCAGCCTATCCAGCCTCTCCTTATAACTCAAACCATCCAATCCCAGCAACATTTGGTAAATCTCTTCTGCATCTTAATAATACCCTTCCTATAACAGAGAGACTAGAACTGGAGAAAGTACTCTAGAAGAGGTCTCTTAATCCAGTTGTGAGAAGAGGTTCCACGTGTTAATGCAATATGCTCGATTATATGACATTTCTCTTGCATATTCATTAGTGCCTGTTCAGTTTAAACAATTGACATTACACATAAAACAATATAATTTAATGACAGCCTCATTTGCAATGACGAAACATAAACTTTGCCGACAATAAAAGCAATAGCAAGTGGAAGCAGATCAAGCTGACATTATGGACAGAATTTAGATTAGGGTGGTGCTGGAAAAGCACAGCAGGTCAGGCAGCATCCGAGGAACAGGAACTGAGTTTATGTTTCAGGTCACGATGATCAGCTTTTGTGAAAAGTCACTGAATCCGAAACATTCACTCGGTTTCTCTCTCCACAGTTGCCACTGGGCCTGTAGAGTATTTCCAGCAGTTCTTGTTTTTGTCTGATATTTCTAGCAGTATTTTTGTTTTGTAACAGGACAATAGGGTGGGGCAATTTTAAAACAAAATTTCTTATTTCAACCTCTGATCAATTTGTTCCCTTACAAATTGAGTAATAGCTGGGTGATGAATGATCAGTTGATTATTGTTTTTCTAGCCAGGAGAATGCTCAAGACAATCATTACATTAAAGTCCAAGACATTCACCAATGACCTAAGAAATCCAGGAAGTGAAGCCTACAGTAGTTTATCATCAGAAATTAGAAATGCAGTAAGTGAAACAACTTCTTGCTTTGTTTTCCTGTTAATAAATCTGTTTCACTGCTCAGATGATGGAATTATTCAGATAGGATTTAGCCAGCAGAGATCGGCTGGGATGGGGAAAGTTGGAAACAGGTTGTGGAGGAAAGGAGGAAGAAGGAATGTAATAAATTTGTGATTTCATACAAGATGTTGGCGAGGCCACATTTGGAGTACTGCTTGCAGTTCTGGTCACCCTATTATAGAAAGGAGATTATTAAACTAGAAAGAGTGCAGTTAAGATTTATTAGGATGCTCCCGGGACTGGAAGGTTTGGGTTATAAAGAGAGGTTGGACAGACTGGGACTGTTTTTCCTGGAGCGTCGGATACTGAGGAGTGACCTTACAAGAGGTATATAAATCTTGAGAGGCGTAGATACAGTCAATATTGAACAGCTTTTCCTCATGGTGGAGAGTCTAAAACTAGAGGGCATAGGTTAAAGGTAAGAGGGGAGAGATACAAAAGGGACAAGTTTTCCACCCAGAGTGGGGTGACTGTCTAGAATGGACTGCCAGAGGTAATGGTGGAAGCGAGTACAATTTCATCATTAAAGAAACATTTAGACAGGTATATGGATGGGATAGGTATGGAGGAATAGGGACCAAACGCAGGCAAATGGGGCTAGTATAAATAGTGAAAACTGGGTGGCATGGGGAAGTTGGGCTGAAGGGCCTGGTTTTCATGCTGTATCCCTCTATGACTCAATACAAATGGCTTTTATTCGATATGAATGTTGCATATGTGTACTCTTGGATGTCCTAACGCTTGTATTCATTTAGATGTGTTTAATCATCTGAAGGGCATCACTGATCAGCTTATTAACTAGGGAGGAAAGGTGGTTAATGGAGTAAAGGGGTAATGTAAATCAATCAGTGATAGAGAGAAGAGTCTCTGAGGTAGAAACTGAGAAAGGAGCAACACTATGATAATGGATACGATAATGGGCGAATAAAGAGCTGGAATTACTTACTTAATTATGTCTCCATCCAGACAAGCATTACCAACTGAATCAACACTAAGGAGACTGAGACAAACCAAAGCTAAGATAAAAGGCAGTTTGGATCATGGTGCAGTAATTTCTTCCATGGCCAATGCATTCCAAGCCCATTAATGCCAGCAATACTTGCCCAGTAAGCAAAGAGAACTGGAACTTTTATTATGTCATCAGAATCAATAGGTGAGGGAATTCCTTTTGGATTGCTAGCACAAGGAGGGAGTGGAGGATCAGAGTTTGAGCTTACATGTCACATATGCTGATTTCTTTTAACAATTAACTTCTAAAAGCCATAAAATGTGAAGCAATCCAACAGCTGAAACTCAATTTGTTGTCACTGTATTATTTACACTGTAATAAACATAATGGGGATAAAACTGGGATGGTCAGTTAGATAGATTAATTCATTCTCAATATATTGTTCAAGCCATATAAAATTGAACTTGCCGGATAAGTAACTGCATCTAGTAGCTTTTTTTATTCACATAAATTCATTCAACAATGTTCTAGGATCAGAACATGGCTAGCACGGTATGGTTAGAAGTGGTGCCTCACAGCCCCAGAGATCTTGGTACGATTCCAGACTCGGATGACTGTGTAGAGTTTGCACATTCTCCCCGTGTCTGCGTGAGTTTCCTCCAGGTGCTTCAGTTTCCTCGCACAATCCAAGGAAGGTTGGGTAAATTGACCATGCTAAATTGCCCGCTGTGTTCAGGGATGCGCAGGTTAGGGGCATTCATCAGGGGTAAATGTAAAGTAATTGAGGAATGGGTCTGGGTGCGATAGTCTTCCGAGGGCCCGTGTGGACTTGTTGGGCCGAAGGGCCTGTTTCCACGTTGTAGGGATTCTATGATTCAGAAGCAAATCCTTGTCAAATTTCTGGTGGTCTCCAAGCATAGGTTCTACCTAATGATCCCCAAACCAGCTGAAGCTGGGAATGTGTTCACGATCAGGGAGAGCAGAGAAAGCTTTTTATCTCAGATATTGTTTGTGCAAAGTCATCCCAATCTTTATTTTGTGTCATTTGAAAACCAGCCTGTTCTTGAAAATCATGGATGCTGCCCTGCTCTCAGTAAGAGGCCTGGAGAATGTGAATTGTTTTTAAAATTGTTTAGAATAAAGAGGCTTTCTTCAAGGCAGCCTCTGAAAATAGGCCCTTTGAACAGATTAAAGAAAGGGTGACCATCTACTGAATGATCCTTTCCCAACACCTGGGCCACCCTAAGTTGAGCAGGCCTCAGACATCTAAAAGGATGGGCATAGTCTACTTTAGGTGTGGAGACTGGATAAGTAGGAATGGTCCTCCTATCTGTGCCATATCCCTGATGTGCACTCCCTGCGTCAGTGTAGTCTCCCTTGCAGCTCCCCACCCTTCAATCCCCAGCTCTTCCCCCCACCGCTTGGTATTTACTTGAGGATAGCCACTGATGAAATGAACAGCTTCTTAAAGTACTTGAGTTGGGATAGCTGCCTAGGGCTTCTCTCTTCACACAGAGGACAGGAGCAGTTTAAATTCTTCCCTGGAAACTTTTCAAAGTGGAGATCACTGAGTGCTATGTTTTGTCATATCAAGTGCCATAATATCACCCATAGAGAAACCTTCGCTCATCAAAGTCATTAAACATTATGTCTTCTTCTGAATAATTGTCTTCATCTGAAAGTGTTGAAGAAACCCAACAGGTCTGGCAGCATCTCTGGGGAGAAAAACAGACTTAATATCTGTTTTAGCAATTAAACGTAATTGCATTAATAATGAAGTCTGGCCAATGAAATAGCAGGGAACAAACTCATGGGATTCTATTGTGTTCTGTATTGTTTGCAGAAATGGTATTTGGGTTTGAACGTAGAAAAGCTGTTGGAAATAATCTGGAATCGTAACGTGAGCTCAAGGTCATGTAACTATTCCAAAATATTCTGCAGTGTCAGTGAAGGCTTTAGATGGGTAGAATTATACATGTATGGAATGAGTTGCCAGAGGAAGTGGTGGAGGCTGGAATACTTACAACATTTAAAAGGCATCTGGATGGGTATATGAATAGGAAGAGTTCAGAGGGATATGAGTTAAATTCTGGCCATTGGGACTAAGTTACTTTGGAATATCTGGTCAACATGGACGAGTTGGATGGAAAGGCCTGTTTCCATGCTGTATAGCTCTATAGCTGTATGACTCTAATTAGATGATATCTGTTCTTATAACTACTTTAGTTGATGCCTGCTTACACAGGGTAAGTAATACTTGATTTTCTTCTTTCTAGGTTGTATCACCTGTACGAACTACATTGCAGGATAACACATTTAATATCACCATCTTTGGTTTTCAAAATGGCAGCGTGGTGGCGAATATCTTGTCTTCCTTAAATAATACTTCAATCACAGCTGCTACCCTGCAAATGGCCATTGCGAGTGCAGTCCGAACAATTGATCCCCAAGCGTCTGTCAATGTCACAGGTAGGATAATGATCATCATGTGGGCCATTATAAGACCATAAGACCATAAGACATAGGAGTGAAAGTAAGGCCATTCGGCCCATCGAGTCTACTCCGCCATTCAGTCATGACTGATGGGCATTTCAACTCCACTTACCCGCATTCTCCCCGTAGCCTTTAATTCCTCAAGACAACAAGAATCTATCAATCTCTGCCTTGAAGACATTTAGCATCCCAGCCTCCACTGCACTCTGCGGCAATGAATTCTACAGGCCCACCACTCTCTGGCTGAAGAAATGTCTCTGCATTTCTGTTCTGAATTGACCCCCTCTAATTCTAAGGCTGTGTCCACAGGTCCTAGTCTCCTCACCTAACGGAAACAATTTCCTAGCGTCCACCATTTCCAAGCCATGTATTATCTTGTATGTCTCTATTAAGTCTCCCCTTAATCTTCTAAACTCCAATGAATACAATCCCAGGATCCTCAGCCGTTCCTCATATGTTAGACCAACCATTCCAGGGATCATCCGTGTGAATCTCCGCTGGACACATTCCAGTGCCAGTGTATTTTTAACATTGTGCTGTTTAATTGCTCACCTAAACCACGGTCGTGGAATGCTGTTCAACTGTTAAGTGGTAGAGGAAATGTTGGCATCTCAGAGATCCTTTGAACTCCTTAGGGACCATCTGGACCAGTTTCAAAGCTGACATTTAAAATGGGCATGGAACCACTCACCATTATAAAAGCTCCTGGGCTGGACTTAATCCAGTCCATTCCTGCAGGAAGGATGGTAGCCAGGCATGTGTAACAAGGGAGAGGCTGTGCATTAGTTTCCTGTTGATGCAAACCCTCCTGAAGTTCAGTTGGAGGTGGGAAGAGGTGGATATGACAAACCATCCTGCTTGTGATGGGATGTCTGACAGGCCCATTAGTGAATCGATTATCCCCGATCTCATGGGACAAGATGTAGGCTCAGGGAGTCTCCAATGGCTTCCCGGTCAGGTTTGCCTACTGGGGTCTCCCGCATCATCAGGGCCTGCTACCTCATTCAGGGCTCTGGCATTGGGAAGGGGATAGGGAGGACTGCTGATGTCCACAACTCTCCCTTCCCCTCTAATCCAGCCTGTGCACCCTTGTATCAGCATGCCTTGAAAGGTCCACAGTGGTTACACGTGGAGGTTTTTGTCTAATCAAACCATTAGATTTGGTTTGGATGGACTGCAGCATTTCGGCTAGCGTTACACATCAGAGGGATGCAGTATGATAAAATGTGATCCCTTTATCAGAAAAATGATGCTTTGTTCTCATGATACACAGTGGAAAGCTGAGGTTTTGGCCAAATGGGAATCAATGAGGCGCATCCTCTGCTCGTTCTCATATCAAACTAAATATGGTCAACAAAGTCTTGAAGCAAAATGCCAATTTTCTCTGCAAGGTTCTATGAGGGATCATGAATGGGGTGATATGCCACATGTTACTGCATAGTTTTCTGTTTTCACCATTTATAGGTAGTTCTGTATTTACGATTTCCACAATATGTTGCTGATATTTTGCACATTGTGCTGTCTCTTTTGCTTTACAATGAATTCCTCACAGTCTAATTAGAGTAGGTTACAGAAGACATTGCCCAGATGGATTGGCTGTGGCTTTGTTGACTGGGAAATGCTATGCCCAGTCAGTAAGCAACTCTTAAATAGCTGCTGTTCTCCATAAGAAGAGAAGAGTATGCTACGACAGTGACAATATAGTGAATGTATTGCTAGTAACACACTGCAGGCACCTGTTAGCCCAATAGATGTAGGAGTAGGAGTAGGTCATTCAGCTAATTGAACTCACTTTGCGATTCAATGAGATCCTGGCTAATCTGATAATCCTCAACTCCACTTTCTCCTTTACTCGCTTAACCCTCGATTCCTGATTAAAAAGCTGTCCAACCCAGGCTTGACAGTGGTAAAACAAAATCATTAGCCTCTGAGAAAATAAGTTCCACCTTATCTTTGTCATTGCAAATCGTGCTTTGGTGTTGGTTCTCTATGGTATTACAGCCTTATAATGTGCTTCTCTGCAATGCACCGCTCCCCATGTACTACCTAATAAGTAGAAACATTTGACACTCCATTAGTCTTTTGCTATACAATAATTATCTCTCATGCTATTGTCTATTAGCCTGTAGGGAACATATCCTGATTGTATGCTGTCTTGTTTTGATACAATATGATCCCCTGTGGTTGTTACATCTTGTTGTTTTGATTTGCCTTTATCACATTGTCAGCCCAGTTGAACTGCTACAGGCCTTATCCTTAATGTGTCAACATATCCAATTTCAGGAACTCTGCAAGTAACGACTCTGGCTCCCACTATGTCTCAGACTGTGTCCACTTTGCAGACTCCAGCAGATAACTCTGGATTCAAAGTGGCTGTGATAGTGTTGGGAGTCATCCTCGGTGTGGCTCTGCTGCTAATCGTGGCAATAACGCTGGCAATGGTTTGCATGAAGAGAAAATCTGGACAGTACCTCATAAGTAGTTCAGATATGCTCCAGAGGTTCAACTATACAAACATGTAATGCATCACCTCAAACCCCCAGTGGACAAATCATTTTCTTAGAGGTTATACAGTTTTGGGAACAAATCTTCTGCAATATCAAAAATGCAGGGAATAGAAACATTATTGGCAAGAAATGTAGTATAATCATTAATGGAGAATAATGATAGGTTCTTGTCTCTCATTCATTTTGATATATTTATTTCTAAACAGATTGGGAGACTGTATCAGATTTTATTCATGTTATTATTTAATGGAAATAGGGGAGTGGGTGGAATCCCAACTGACTTCACAGATTAGGAAATTAGACACCCACAAGCTGTAATGCTCTATCCATTAAAATTTGTAATGGACAGGAGCTCTGTGCAACCTTTGAAAGAATTATATTGTACTATTTAGTTCCTCTTTGCACACTAGACAGGCAAGTGCACATGACAAAGTTTCACAATTACAAAGCTTACTGTTGACGGTAACTGCAGATATCTGAAAGTCATAAGAAAGATTTTAGTACTTGACTCATAATATATCCTTGTATTATATTTCCAACTGTTTCAAAATATTTGAAGGGAGATTTTAAACCTGATGTGACCAAAGGAACAGGTTATGGAAATTGTGCTGGGAGGGTGTTCTCTTGCATTAGGCTTGTCATCTGTCATTCTTTTACTGGTGGAGCACTGATAGTTTTCCAGAATTTTCTAACTCTGAGATAATGTGTGGTGCAGAAGGGGTAAATGGGGTGGTAACTGTGCTAATTCCAGCAGGTGTGCCCGATTTACATAGCTGTGTGTGCCATTGTACCTCATGCAGTGCTCAAAGTTAGCATTGCGCCAAGGTTGCAGGGTGAGGTACATAAAATGGACTGAAGCATCTTGAGTCTACAAAATGCTTAAATTCTCAGGTGTAGTCAAGGTTTGCCAAATGTTTTGTAATGTTATGATTTTTGATGATTATGCCAGAAGCAATTCTTGCAAGGAGAATGATCAACTTCAAGATTTGTCTACTTCTATGTGCCGGTTGAATACAAAGGTCACATTGGATGCTTTGGCCTGTGAATCTTGCACTGTTTCTAAAAAGAAAATCCTGTGTATTTTTAAAATAAAAGATTGTGAAAATATACTGCACTTTAAAACATTTTGGAGACAATGTTTCCTCAGGCAGAAGTGTAACTGGCAAGGTTGTGGAGAATTAAAATTGACAGGTTGGGAAGACTTTAAGAATATGAGCCCACCGAGCTGCTTCCCTCCCCACGTGAAAGGCTTGTGTTCTTCAACTTAATTGCCGGAGTCTGCCCTCACTAGTTTCCAGGTCTTTGGAAATTATCTCACTGACCTTGGACTTTACTCATCTTCAGCTGCACTTGCCTGCTGACAGGCTCCACAGCAGCACGGGAGCAACTTCTGTAAATTGAGCTTGAATCTCTGATGAGCAATAGGAGAAGCACCAGCAGCAAAGTAGTCAAAGTCCCTTTAAATAGAAATCCTTTTGTTTCAGGGCTGTGTGTGCCCTCATCATGCCTGTGTGTTGCGAGTGTTCCACAAAGTGGGGATACTCATGTGCAGCTCATTGCGATGTTAGGTCAGCTCATCAGTAGGCTCCAGACCACTCACAACCTCCCCCTACTGTCAAGTAAAAGCAGCATTGTGAACTTCAAATTGGCATCATGTTGAATCACAGTGTCGAGCAATAACCTAATTACAGTGAGTGAACATAGGGAATCTCAAATATTTTCATCTATCGCACACTTCAGAAAATGATGCTTAAATTTGGGGAAATAAGCTACACCCAGATTGCCTTTAAATAAAATGCCTTGCAATCATCTTTCTGCAATATTTAAATGATAATGGATTATGATCAACATTACATGATCTAATAGATTAGGTTACAATAAATCATGAGTTAAAAACAACTTTGTCAGTATCCACAAGCAGCAATATACATAAACTAATGGAGGAGAATGAAGCCATGCTCTTTATTAATATTCTATGCACTGTAATTATTTATTCAAATGTTGAAATAAACTGAATATGTATAACTTTTCCATGTCTTTGAAATTATTACCATATCCTCTTCTATAAATAAAAGTATATTACTTATCAAACATTATGGAGTTTCTACGTATGATTCCATTCAAATGCATTATTCTAACAAAATTATTTTTCTATTCACCCATGAGATGACAGCATTGCTGGTTAGGCCAACATTATTGCCCACCCCGAGAGTAGTCACCCCTGAATCACCCAGAGAGTAGTCAAGAGTCAACCACATTGCAGTGAGTCTGGATGTCCACGTCGGCCAAGCCACATAAGGGATACAGATTTCCTTCCCTAAAGAACATCGGTGAACCAGATGGGTTTTGCTGATAATTGACAATGGTTTCATCATTATCATTAGATGCAGATTGCAGATTCTTTGTTGAATTAAAGTCCCAGCAACTGCCATGGCAGGATTTGAACTCGGATTCCCAGCACATCAACTAAGTTTCTGGACTAATAGTTTAGTGACAATTCCACTAGCTTGTTCAAACACGTGGAAATGGTGAAGCCACTTTACCCATGAGATCTGGTTTATTCAGCCTTGAGAGTGTGGTGCTGGAAAAGCAAATCTGTTCAGGCAGCATCCGAGGAGCAGGAGAATCGATGTTTCGGGCATAAGCCTTTCATCTGGAATGAGGCTTCTGGGTCGGTGGGGGGTGGGGGTGGGGGGTTCCAGAGAGATAAATGGGAGGGGGGTGGGGCTGGGGGCAAGGTAGCTGAGAACGTGATAGGTAGATACAGGTGAGGGAGAAGGTGATAGGTCAGGGGTTTGGAGCGGATAGATGGGAAAGGTGATGGACAGGTCAGGAGGGTGGTGTCGAGTTGGAGGTTTGGGACAAGGATAATCTGGGGGGAGGGGAAATGGTTGCTGGGTCCCACGGCGGAACATGAGGTGTTCCTCCTCCAGGTGTCAGGTGACAACAGTTTGGTGGTAGAGGAGGCCCAGGACCTGCATGTCCTTGACAGAGTGGAAGGGGGAGTTGAAGTGTTCAGCCACGGGGCGGTGGGGTTGGTTGGTGTGGCTGTGTCAGAGATGTTCTCTGAAATGATCTGCAAGAAGGCATCCTGTCTCTCCGATGTAGAGGGGACCACACTGGGTGCAATGGATGCAGTAGAGCTACAGGTAAATTTGTGTTGGATGTAGAAGGATCCTTTGCGGCCTTGGATGGACATGAGGGGAGTGGTGTGGGCGCAGGTTTTGCATTTCCTGCAATGACAGGGGAAAGGTGCCAGGAGTGGGGTGTGGGCTGGTGGGACCTAATGTGGGAGTCGCGGAGGGAATGCTCACTCCAGAACACTAATAAGGGTGGGGAGGGAAATATATCTCTGGTGGTGAGGTCCATTTGGAGGTGGCGGAAGTGGCAGAGGATGATGCGATGTATGCAGAGGTTGGGGTGGAAGGTGAGGACCAAGGAGGTTTGGTCCTTGTTGCATTGGGAAGGGTGGGGTTCAAGCGCGGTGGTGCAGGAAGTGGAGGAGATGCGCTGGAGGGCCATGTGGGAGGAAAATTGAGATCTTGGAAGAAGGAGGCCATCTGGGATTTTCTAAGGTGGAATTGGTCATCCTGGGAACAGATGAGGCGGAGGCAGAGGAATTGGGAATAAGGAATAGCATTTTTTACAGGAGGTAGGGTGGGAGGAGGTGTACTCTAGTTAGTGTGGGAGTCGGTGGGCTTCTGGTAGTTATCTGTGGTTAGTCAGTTACAGGAAACAGTGCCATTCAGCGTTGTTGCAATTAAGGAGGATAGATCTTCGTGCTGGAGGTAGATGCATTCCAGATTACCAGTGGGATGCAAGATAATCGGGAGCATGCAGGAATGTAGAGTGGAGGTTAAAATCAGATCAGCCATAATCTTACTGAATGGGACAGATTATGCTTGAAAGATCACTCTTGTTCCATGTTTGTAGTCGATCCATCCGCTGTAAGTATTTCCTGGAACAGACAACCAAATATGGATCTTAAAACTGGAATTATATCTACGTGTTCTCAAGCAGAAGGATACAGAAGTCCAGTGAAAGGTTTGCAATGTCACCATTCCCATTACCACCCGAGATGTAAAATTACCTAGGTACAACATTTTAGTACAAAGAGAAAAATAAGGATATAAAGTTAAAAGTTCAATATTGCAATTCTTTTTTAAGTGCTTAGCCATGCTGGGCTCGCATTCTATGTGTCCTCAGTGCTGGTCTCAATCTCCTCCGTGTTGTGGTCAATGTGCTTACATCAACACAGGAGCTGGGAGACCTCAGGCTGCCGGCTCTCGCCACCGCAGATACTGGGGGACCTGTATCATTGCTGCACTGAGCTTAATCTCCCCTGCATTGGGCTAGCCCTCCTCCACTTTGGGCTTGCTCTTTCCCCACACTTTCTCACTGTCTCCCGCACTGGCTCAATCTCTCCACAGAAGATAAGTAGATTAAAGTTAAAAAAAAAGTTGTGAAGAAGGAAAAAGGGTAAAATTGGACGGAGCAGATCCACGTAGCACTGCTACTCCTCCGCCATCTTGGATATTTATGAACTAACCAATTCAATTCTGAGAAAATTTCCCTCTGAGCTGACATCCCACTAAATGATCAAAGAGAGGATCCAAGAGAAAATAGGAGATACATCATCCAACATCACCAATCTTTTGTACGCTGTAATATCAACCTCTTCCAGAGATTGGCTTAACTTCCTTGTGTCAGTCTAGGAGCAGTCTGGTGGCCTCATACCTTTGAGGTCAGGAGGGTTCTTCAAAGTAGGTTAAATTCAGTTGAAAACCGGAACTTATTGATCAAGGCTCTCAGTGCAGTGCAGTACTGAAAGAGTGCTGTACTGTCTTTCAAGTAGGACATTAAACTGAGGCTCCCATTGTTCTATTCCACTATTGCACTATTCCAAAGAGCAGCGAGAAGGGGACATGAAAAGTCCTTAGGATTAGGGAAAACCCAAAGGCTTTCTATAGGTATGTCAAGAAGAAAAGGATGACTAGGGTAGGTATCGGTCTAGTGAAGGATAATAGTGGGAAGTTGTGTGTGGAGGCAGAGGAGATCGGTGAGACACTAAATCAATACTTTTCGTCAGTATTCACTCAGGAACAGGACATTGTTGCCGATGTGAATACTGAGTCACAATTAATTAGAATGGACGGCTTTGAGGTATGTAGGGAAGAGGTGTTGGAAATTCTGGAAAGGATGAAAATAGATAAGGCCCCTGGGCCTAATGGCATTTATCCTAGGATCCTCTGGGAAGCTAGGGAGGAGATAGCGGAGCCATTGGCCTTGATTTTTATGTCGTCGTTGTTTACGGGAATAGTGCCAGAAGACTGGAGGATAGCGAATGTGGTCCCCTTGTTCAAGAAGGGGAGCAGGGATAGCCCGAGTAACTATAGGCCAGTGAGTCTCACTTCTGTTGTGGGCAAAGTCTTAGAGAGAATTGTAAGGGGTAGGATTTATGAACATCTGGAGAGGAATAATGTGATCAAGGATAGTCAGCATGGTTTTGTGAAGGGCAGGTCGTGCCTCACAAACCTTATTGAATTCTTTGAGAAGGTGACCAAGGAAGTGGACAAGGGTAAAGCAGTAGATGTGGTGTATATGGATTTTAGCAAGGCGTTCGATAAGGTACCCCATGGCAGGCTAATGCAAAAACTACGGAGGTATGGCATTGAGGGTGCATTAGAGATTTGGATTAGGAATTGGCTGGCTGGAAGGAGACAGAGGGTAGTAGTTGATGGTATAGGTTCATCTTGGAGCGCAGTTACTAGCGGTGTTCCACAAGGATCTGTTTTGGGACCATTGTTGTTTGTCATTTTTATAAATGACCTGGAGGAGGGGCTTGAAGGCTGGGTGAGCAAGTTTGTGGATGACACGAAAGTCGGTGGAGTTGTGGACAGCGAAGAAGGATGTGGCAGCTTACAGCGGGATATAGATAAGTTGCAGAGCTGGGCAGTAAGGTGGCAAATGGAATTCAATATAGCTAAGTGTGAAGTCATTCACTTTGGTAGGAGTAACAAGAAGATGGATTACTGGGCTAATGGTAGACTACTTGGTAGTGTGGATGAGCAGAGGGATCTTGGTGTCCATGTACACAGATCTCTGAAAGTTGCCACCCAGGTAAATAGTGCTGTGAAGAAGGCATATGGTGTACTGGGCTTTATTGGTAGAGGAATTGAGTTCCGGAGTCCTGAGGTCATGCTGCAGTTGTATAAGACTCTGGTGCGGCCTCATCTGGAGTATTGTGTGCAGTTTTGGTCGCCATATTATAGGAAGGATGTGGAGGCATTGGAACGAGTGCAGAGGAGGTTTACCAGGATGTTGCCTGGCATGGTAGGAAGATTGTATGAGGAAAGGCTGAGGCACTTGGGGCTGTTTTCATTGGAGAAAAGAAGGTTTAGGGGAGATTTGATAGATGTGTACAAGATGATTAGGGGTTTAGATAGGGTTGACAATGAGAACCTTTTTCCGCTAATGAAGTCAGCTGTTACCAGGGGACACAGCTTTAAATTAAGGGGTGGTAGGTATAGGACAGATATTAGGGGTAGATTTTTTACTCAGCGGGTTGTGAGTTCATGGAATGCCCTGCCAATAGCAATGGTGGACTCTCCCTGTTTATGGTCATTTAAGCGGGCATTGGACAAGCATATGGAGGTTATTGGGCTAGTGTAGGTTAGGTAGGCTTCGGTCAGCGCAACATCGAGGGCCGAAGGGCCTGTACTGCGCTGTATTTTTCTATGTTCTATGTTCTATGTTCTAAAGGAAAACAAATAATAAAGTTCCATAGTCCTGACCAATGCTAATTCCTCAAACACCAACAAAAAAACTCATTGCTATAACTTTGCTATTTGGAAGAGCTTAGCGCAGATTAGCTTCCATGTTTCCTACTTTGCAACAATAACCACATTTCAAAAATGTTTAATCAGCTGCATAATTCTTTGGGCAGTCTTGCACTGACCTGACAGAAGTTGATAAGATTGTGTATGGCATGGATGGAGTGGAAGGTTTGAGGGTTTTTCCCAGAGTGGAAGGGTCAATTACTAGGGGATACAGGTTCAGGGTGTGGGGGGAGGGATCTAGTTTAAAAGTTTCACACAAAGGGTGGCAAGTGCTTGGAATTCACTGCCAGAGGAGGTGGTGGAAGCAGACACAATAGCAGCGTTCAAGAAACACCTGGACAAATACATGAATCAGCAGGAACAGAGGGATATGGATCCTGTAAGTGAAGACAGTTTGAGTATGGAAGGGCAAAATGTATTAGGACAGGCTTAGAGGGCCGAAGGGCCTGTTCCTGTGCTGCATTGTTCTTTGAAAAGCAATATAAAAATTGATGTCTTTATGTTCCTTTTTTTAAACGTTTGGAGTGAATTGGCCCATATTGCATGAACTGCAACTTATCCTCAACATATTTGGAGTTCTATAATGAGGTGTGTTATGGACAGACCAGACCCCCTCAATGTATTTTAAGAAGGTAGCCCAGACTCTAACATTTTCTTATTGTTAAAGACAAAGGTGAAGTGCCTGTTCCCGATGCAATACAACTAGTCAAACTACTCAACGTTAAACAAAACACAATGTATTTAAACACTGTAGTTAAAATACAACCAAAGAGTAATTTAGAATAAATTAACTCTATTGGAAAACTTTATTGAATAATCAATGCAGTAACTAATTAACTATTCCAATATAGTAACATCCCATAAACAAATCCTGAAGCAAAAAGGGAAATTCAGACACAGATTCTCACATGCAGTTCTCCAAACTAAGAGGAAAAACCATGAAGACAAAATTAAGAGAGAGTAACAGCCAGGAGGCTGTTAGGATCACTGAAGCTTCCAAGTCTGTTGAGACCCCAATAACTTCTGCTTTAAGCTGAACCTAAAAACCCAGAAATCCTGATCTGTGAGACTGGTTACACCCATTCAGGATCTTGAAAAAAAAAACACGGCCTCCCAAGCTGCTTACTCCAGAGGTTCTGGTAAACTACTCAGTGTCTCTGCCTTAGATCTCTCTTCAAAACAAAAACCAGGACAAGATGACTTCTTAATGTCATAGCATCGTCACAAGTGAAACTACCCTCGTTCTCTACAGTTCATCTTATTCAAATAACCCAGTTACGCAGAAACAGTTCATCAATCATCCTGAAGTCTCCTCTGAGAGTTAAAAACTAGATACAGTGAAAGTCTTCCTGCAGAGGTAGGTGATCTCATGCAAGCACAACAAAAACGGAAGAGGAGAGAGTCAAGAAAATTCAGAGCCCAGGCGTTGTGAGGGTTGGGGAGTGGCAAGTCAGGGATGATTGGGGTAGGGGGCTTTGGGGCATACAGAGGCTGAAGGAAAATTAAAACAGGCTGCTTGGGTTGGCGTTAGACATGAATTGAAATACAAATTTGCGACAAGTTAACTTGTTTTATGTCCTAGATTTCCAACCCTTTATTATAACATTATTATTTTGAACCCATTTTTACTTTTCCCCTGTTATCATAGAACATAGAACATAGAAAAGTACAGCACAGAGCAGACCCGTTGGCCCAAGATGCTGTGCCGAGGATTATTCCTAATCTAAAATGAAAGAATCTAACCTACGCACCCCTCAATTTACTACCGTCCATGTGCATGTCCAGCAATTGCTTAAATGTCCCTAATAACTCTGCTTCCACCATCACCATGAGCAATGCATTCCATGCATTTCCAACTCTCTGAGTGAAGAACCCACCTCTGACATCTCCTTTATACATTTTTCCTAATGTCTTCAAACTATGACCCCTCATGCCAGTCAATCCTGCCCTGGGGAAAAGTCTCTGGCTATTTATTTTATCCATTCCACTCATTACCTTGCATACCTCAATCAGGTCACCTCTCTTCCTCCTTCTCTCCAGAGAGAAAAGTCCAAGCTTAGTCAACCTCTCTATGTTAGACAAGCCCTCCAGTCCAGGCAGCACCCTGTAAAACCTTCTTTACATCCTCTCCAAAGCCTCCATATTTTCCTATAATACGACGACCAGAACTGGACACAATGTTCCAAGTGTGGTCGCACCAGGAACTTGTAGAGCTGTAGCAAAACCTTGCGGCTCCTAAACTCGATCCCCATGTTAATGAAAGCTAAAACACCATTTGCTTTCTTAACAATCCTTAACGATTTGAGTGGCAACTTTGAGGGACCTATGCACTTGAACACCAAGATCTCGCTGTTCCTCCACACTGCCAAGAATCCTGTCTTTAATCCTATATTCAGCATTTAAGTTCGACCTTCCAAAATGCATCACTTCACATTTATCCAGGTTGAACTCCATCTGCCATTTCTCAGCCCAGCTCTGCATCCTGTCTATGGTGCGCTGCAGCCTACAATAGTCCTCGATACCATCAACAGCACCTCCAACCTTTGTGTCAATGGCAAATTTACTAACATACCCCTCAACCTTCTCATCCAAGTCATTTATAAAAACTACAAACAGCAGAGGCCCAAGGACAGAGCCCTGTGGGACACCACTGACTTCCAGGCAGAATATTTTCCATCTATAACCACTCTCTGCCTTCTATCAGCCAAGCAATTCTGAATCCAGAGAGCCCTGTATCCCATACCTCCTGACTTTATGAATGAGCCTACCATGGGGAACGTTATCAAATGCCTTGCTGAAATCCATATACACCACATCCACTGCTCAACCTTCGTCGATCTGTCTCGTCACCTCCTCAAAGAACTTACTCAAATAATTCCTCAAAGAATTTGTGAAGCATGACCTGCCCTTCACAAAGCCGTGCTGACTGCCTTTAATCATTCTATGTTTTTCCAAATAGTCATAAATCCTATCCCTCAGAATTCTTTCCAAAACCTTGCTGACAACATACGTAAGACTGACTGGTCTGTAATTGCCAGGGATTTTCCAGTGGAACTAAACAGACTAGGAGAAGTTTTAGCTCGCAAGCAAAGGCAGATTTGTAGGTTCAAACACTGCGGGAGTTGAGGATCTTACAGACCCCACCGATTGCACACCAATCCCTTCCCCCTCCATTCCAATGGAAGACTGTAAAACCAGCTCCAATAATGTAAAACCTGCAACGCAGGAAGTGTAACTTAGCTGCAACATGCTTTTCGACTCTGTGCTAAATCAAACAAAGAAACAGCTACAGTGAAAAGGAAAGAAAGATTAGATTGGGAAATAGAAATGGGACAGAAAGAGGAAACAAGAAGTTTTAAATTTTCCAGCAGTTTGAATCCGAAACAAAGAGACTCCATACTTCAGAGAATCACAGGGTTGTTATGGTGCAGAAAGAGACTATTCAGTCCATTATTGCCAGCTCCTGCCTTTTTCCCGTATCCCTGCACACCATTTCTATCCAAATTACCAGTTCATGCCCTCTTGCGTGTCTCAATTGAACTTGCCTCCACCACATTTCCAGGAAGTGCATTCTGTTATAATTACAAGCAGTTCCCGGGGTTGCAAACAAGTTCCATTCTTGAACGGATTGCATGTCGATATGCATGCAAATTGGCTCACAATGCACAGCGGTATAAAGTAGATGTTCATAAGTACAGGGAATGTTGGTACATCCCCTGTGAGAAATACAAACTACATCCCTGTGAGAAAGCTGGTAGCCTTACACATCTGCTACAGGATATGCAGGAAATGCAGACCACGGAGTGGAGGGCCCATTTGTTCAGAGGAATTACAGACATCTGTTCTTAGTGTCAATTAATCGGTGTAAATAAGGTGATAACATTTGTTCACTTGTTCACCGAGGGCTGGAAGTTGTGCATCTTTCACAGTATGATGTTGGATAACTGAATTTCTGGTTGATATTGAAGACTCTTAACAAAACTCATACTCAATAGGAAAATAACGTGTTATTTAATACGTGTTCTGTAAATTACATTCACTGACCGATAGGGTTCAAGGGACACTGAGAGACAGAGAAAGAGAGAGAGAGAGAGAGACAGACAGACAGGCAGAGAGAGAGAGAGAGTGAAAGAGTGAGAGACAGGATGGAAGCTAGTGAAAAGGTTAATTTTTCTGGTCTGATTTGAGTGTACACTTACTTGTCATGGATTGAACGTTTGTGTAATGTTCCCTGGAGCTCGAGATCTGGGAATGTTATGAATTTAATGTGCATTTTCGGAATCTAAGATGATTTTTAAAAAGTCATTTAGTAGGACAATGATGTTGGGCATGTTAGCTGAGCGAGGTTACCTCATGACCTTTTCCACATAGTCTCTCATTATGATGTACTATTAAAAGGGAAGCTTATCTAGCTAAAGGCATTTGGCCATTCGGCCTGGCTTGATCCGGGTTTCCCACTTTGACATGCATGTCACTTAATCAGTCGAGCGTACTCACACCTGTTTCTCTTCCTCTGCGAGCTTTTTTCCATTTTATTGTTGCTCATCTGATTAAGGACATGTGGTGTGTTTGTAATTTTAGTACCAAATTCTGTATGAAGACAGCTTGGTTTGCAGCAATAAGGGGAGTAGCCTGAGAGAGCTCTTAGGACTAAGTGCTGGCACCACTACTCTGCTAATAGTTTTAAAACCTTCGCTCAAGCCTGGCTTGTAGGTATCTGTGTTAGAGTGTAACATTGATGCCATTAGTAAATAAAGGTAATAATTTAAACTAAACTGCCTGTAAGAGTTTTATATTCCAGGCCACCACAGAGTATGATCTCTGGGATGAACCAAGGGACGCTTACAGGTTGAATCCATCAGGGATTTCCCAAGCCATCTCGAATAGATAGTTTAACACCTAAATTGAGAACCGCCTCTATGAAAACACAGTTCATTTGCATTGCTACACTTACAGGAAATAACTCAGCACATGAAGTACTTTGGCATAAAATTATTTAATTTTCTATAAAGCAGTTTTACTTCAACTGTAATAAAGGAACTTCACGCAGTTCAATGGATTTAAATGCAGAACCAGTCAATGAGAAGTTGTTTGCCTGTAGCTAATGGGGTTCCTCCATGTCTCCAGAAATAATGTTTTGTTTCTTTTGTATTTAATCACACATCTACCTTCATCAGAATGAACGTGGACACACTGACATTTGGCATCAATTAGAGTGTAGCATCAAGTGTATAGCATGGAAACAGACCCTTTGATCCAACTCATTCACGCCGACCAGATATCCTCAATTAATCTAGTCCCATTTGTCAGCATTTAGCTCATATCCCTCTAAATCCTTCCTATTCAGATACTCACTTAGATGGCTTCTAAATGCTGTAGTTGTACCAGCCTTCACTACTTCCTCTGGCAGCTCATTCTCTTTGTGCACCACCCTCTTTGTGAAAAGATTGGCCCTTAGGTCCCATTTAAATTTGTCTCCCCGCCACCTTAAACCTACACCTTCTAGTTTTGGAAACCCTTACCCCAGGGTAAAGACCTTGACTGTTCACCCGATCCACACCCCTCATGATGTTATAAACCTCTATTACCAGGAAGTGGAGGTGCCGGTGTTGGACTGGGGTGGACAAAGTTAAAAATCACACAACACCAGGTTATAGTCCAACAGGTTTAATTGGAAATACTAGCTTCCAGAGCACTGCTCCTTCGTCAGGTAGCTAGTGCTACCAGGAAGACAGTTAACAGGCAACAGCATTGTGGTGGGGCTGGTGTTACATGTGGGTTTAGAGCAGGTAAGGACAGCAGATTTATTTCCCAAGAGGTGTTGCAACCAGAGCTTGGGTGAGCTATTCCGTTCATTACCATTCTCCAAACTGTTAAGCTCCTGTATGAGGAGGATGAACTGTCACCTTTTCTGTATCCTCTCTATCCTCTCAGCTATTTGCCACAAAGTTAATTTGAAAAAGATAATTTCTTCTCACAAACTCAGGCAGATGCACACAAGGTTGTTCAGTCCCACTAGTGGGCTCCAGTAGATTTGAAACTGGCATATTAAACCCTCCAGCTTCTAAAGTCAAAAACGCAAAGTTTGGGACAAAATCCTCAGGGGGCTGGCTTACTGTTGAGGAGGGAGTCATCAGTTATCTTTGTCGTCGCAAGAGATGACAGCCCATTCTGTTTGAAGTTTCCTTGACACTATAAACACTGCATTCCATTGATCCTTCTCTTCATCCTCCCACTTAATTTAAATTTACAACCATTTTTGTCTGTAAAAAGCCCTCTTTCAAAAAGCCCTCTTTTAAAATCACAAACTTTGGAATTACAAGTTAAAAATATCCACAGTACTTAAGGATTTGAATCCATGGTCATGGTAAAGGAGATTAGTGAACCAGATGGGATTTTACAACAATTGACAGACACTACACAGTCATAGAACTTAGAAAAGTACAGCACAGAACAGGCCATTCGGCCCACGATGTTGTGCCAAGGATTATTCTGAATCTAAAATAAAATAACCTAACCTACGCACCCCTCAATTCACTGCTGTTCATGTGCATGTCCAGCAGTTGCTTAAATCACCCTAATAACTCTGCTTCCACCACCACCATTGGCAACGCATTCCATGCATTCACAACTCTCTGTATAAAGAACCTACCTCTGATATCTCCTCTATACCTTCCTCCTAATATCTTCAAACTATGTTCCCTCAGTCAATCCTGCCCTGGGGAAAAGTCTCTGGCTATTGACTCTATCCATGCCTCTCATTACCTTGTACACCTCGATCATGTCATCTCTCTTCCTCGTTCTCTCCAGAGAGAAAAGTCTGAGCTTATTCAATCTCTCTTCGTAAGACAAGCCCTCCAGTCCAGGCAGCATCCTGATAAACCTTCTTCACACTCAATCTAAAGCTTTCATATCTTTCCTACAGTAGGGCGACCAGAACTGGACACAATATTCCAAGTGTGGCTTCACTTGTAGAGCTGTAGCAAAACCTCACGGCTCTTAAACTCGATCCCCCTGTTAATGAAAGCCAGAACACCATATTCTTTCTTAACAACCCTTAACAGCTTGGATGGCAACTTTGAGTGATCTATGCACTTGAACACCAAGATCCCTCTGGTTCCTCCACACTGCCAAGAATCCAGTCTTTAATCCTATATTCAGCATTCAAGGTCAACCATCCAAAGTGCCTTGCTGAAGTCCATATACACCGCATCCACTGCTTGACCTTCATCGATCTGTCTTGTCACCTCCTCAAAGAATTCAATAGGATTTGTGAGGCACGTCACAAAGCCATGCTGACTGCCTTTAATCCCACTATGCGTTTCCAAATAGTCACATATCCTATCCCTCAGAATTCTTTCCAAAACCTTGCTGACCACGGAGGTAAGACTGACTGGTCTGTAATTGCCAGGGATTTCCCTATTCGCCTTCTTGAAAAGAGTAACAACATTCACCTCCCTCCATTCCTCCGGTGTGACTCCCCTGGAGAATGAGGAAGCAAAGATCTTTGCCAACAGCTTAGCAACCTCCTTTCTCACTTCCCGGAGCAGCCTAAGATAAATCTGGTCTGGCTCTGGGGACGTATCAATCTTAATGGCTGCCAGAATTTCCAACACATCAACTTCATCAACCTTGTTCTGTTCATGACTGTATCCCAGCTCCTCAAAGTTCTCATTCACAACAAGGTCTCTTTCCTTATTGAAAACAGAAGCAAAAAACTCATTTAGGTCTTCCCCTATCTGCTCAGACTCCGCGCACAAGTTCCCTCCACTATCCCTGATCAACCCTACCTTCTCCCTGATCATTCTCTTATTCCTCACGTATGAGTAAAATGCCTTTTGGGTTCTCCCTAATCCTTTTTGCCAAGCCTTTTTCGTGCCCCCTCCTGGCTCTCCTCAGTCCATTTCTGAGCTCCTTTCCAGCAAGCCTGTAATCCTCTAAAGCTGTGCTGGATCCTTGCTTCCTCCACCTTACGTAAGCTGCCTTCTTCTTTTTGACAAGAAGCTCCTCTGTTTTCGTCATCCAAGGTTCCTTAATCTTACCCCTTCTTACCTGTCTCAGAGGAAAAATTTGCGCATCACTCTCAACAACTGCTCCTTAAGCAGTCTCCACATATCTGCTTTGCCCTTTCTGTGGAACAATTGCTCCCAGTCTGTACTTCCTAACTCCTGCCCGATAGCTTCATAATTTCCTTTTTCCCCAATTAAATATCCTCCCTTAGTAATTGCTCCTTTCCCTCTCCAAGGCTATGGTCAACGTGAGGCAGTTATTGTCACTGTCGCCAAAGTGTTCTCCCACAGCGAGATCTGACACCTGTCCTGGCTCGTTGCCGAGCACCAAATCCAAAATGGCCTCTCCCCTCATCGGCCTGTCTACATACTGAGTAATGCTCAGTCCTGCTCTTCAGCTTCCAACCTAGCTCCCTGTAGTCACTTTTCAGGTCTTCAATCCCTTTCCTGACTATATCATTGGTGTCAATATGTACCATGATTTCTGACTGCTCACCCTCTCCCTTCAGAATCATGTAAACCCAATCGGCGACATCCTGGCACCAGGAAGGCAATATAACTCTTAGGAGTCCCATAGAGTCACTATTAGGCCAAAGTTTATTTCAGATTGGACTCAAATTTTACCATGTATAATGGTGGGATCTAAGCCCATGTCCTGAGAACATTAACTTGTGTGATTAGTCTCAGTGACAATACCATAATACCATCATCTCCTTAGCCCACACCCTTTCACGAACAAAATTCTGTCTGCTTTTCCTTGCACTGAATCTACATTTTAATTCTCTTGTTTTCATCTAAACTTGTATTCAAGTGAATTCTTCTCATTTTTATTCTTGAAAACATCAGTTCAGTTTCTTTTCCAAACTTCTCCAAAGGGATGTTTAAAGGGATGATATTTAATTCCACATCTTGATAAATGCAATAGTGTAAGTCTCTGGTTAAATTATTCCTCATCCCTGAGAGCCTTCTGGTATGTATTTTCAAAGGTTTAACATAATCACGGGTTGTAATTATCTGGTGAGACGTCAAACATTTTACTTAGGCAGGGTTGTACAGATCTAATGAAAAGGAGGAACAGAGTATTCTGCTTTTAATTTAGAGAAGGGCAATGATGATAAGAGATAATAAGGATTAAGCAGACAATAATGCATGTAAACATATCGCATGCAGATCAAATACCCATGGCTGGTGTTAATAAACCGATATGAAATGTTTTCATTCTCAGTTACAAAGGCACGTAAATATGTTGAACTCATTTAAAAACAACACACAACTAACTTGCAAAATATAGTTTGACAAAATATTGCAAATAATGATGTAATTGTAAACTTAATCCCACTTTGCATTAGCTAATGGCAACTGGCTGGAATTATTTGGTTGGATTGCCAAAGTAATGGTAAAGTCATCATAGATCGATCAGACCATAGTATTGTTCACTTGTTAGAGAGAGAGAGACATGACTGGTGGTGGCTTAACCTGAGGGTTACCATGCCTCAGGTGATGGGAGAGGTTGAGACGGAGAATCCTTGAGGGTAACCTCAGCTGGCAATGAGAGTTGAACCCACACTGTTCATGCATTGGTACCCAAAGAAATCACTGGAACAGCCAGCTCCAAGTTCATCTCTTACATACTCCTGCCAAATTATATTTTAAATCCTTTGCTAGATTAAACCTCGAACTCTGATCCAAAGAGCTCTGGGCAATGTTGTGGAGGATTTTTTTCAGTTTATGAATGTTACATTTTATACCAGAGAAATGGACACCAAAATTTGCATGAACAGAGCTTGGCTCAACAACAGTGAGCTCATGCCAACCAGATGGTGCACTTGGACCTTCTGACTTACAGGAAAGTATGATGATGAATGAGCTGAGTTTACATTCCTACAAATATTTTCAGTTACAATTCATACACATTTTGGTATGATCTGCTTGAAAAATTCTTCAGTATTATTATTACATTGCTGATTGCTTCTTGCTAGAGAGAGAGAAAACGTCAGAGCTCAAAACACAGGAAATGGATACGTCATCCTGTATTCAAATCAAAGGTCATCATTTCAAAATCTTTCTGAATGTAAGACTAAGGTATTCAAGGCTTGTGCAGATCAACTGAATAGTGTAACAAGAAAGCTGTCACAGAAAGTTGGCTTTCTTCCAGTTATCGTTAAATATAAATTTAGATGAAAACAAGAGTTAACATGCAGATTCAGTGTATGGAAAATCAGGTAAAGTTTTATTTGTGAACGGGAAATATACTGAGAGCTAAGATAAAAGAGAGAGATAATGGTCAGAGAGTCAAAGAGTCATAGAGATGTACAACACGGAAACAGACCCTTCGGTCCAACTGGTCCATACTGACCAGATATCCCAACCCAATCTAGTCCCACCTGCCAGCACCCTGCCCATATCCCTCCAAACCCTTCCTATTCATATACCCATCCAGATGCCTTTTAAATGTTGCAATTGTACCAGCCTCTGATGGTGTCATGACATTGTCACTTGGACTTGGAACAGAAGTTAACGTTCTAACTTGCATCAATGAAACCTTGTGCCATTAGAAGCCACGCTGAAGACGAAACCGTTTCTGTAGGTAGAAAAGATAGTTTTGAACATTTGTTCTTAATCGGAACTTTGTTCTTCTCAGACACTTTTCAAGGATCATGAATCTATCTGTTAATGACCCCTCTCTATAAGTGCATTCTCTGACCATTTACTCCATCTTTATTTAGTTATCCATGGATATTCTAGCATCACTCTTCTGTAAGAAGTTAAAAAAATAAGAAATAGTAGCAGGTAAAGGCAGTATGTCACCTTGACACTGCTCCACTATTCAGTTGAGATATGGTTGACCTGATCTTAACCACAATTCCAATTTGTGCTTGTTCCTCTAATCCACAGTTTTCTAGTTAAAAACAAATGCCAGTATCAGTTGTGGACATGATGAATGACTCAGCCTCCACAGAGGGTTCAGAAGAGATTTACCAGGATGTTGCCAGGTATGAAAGATTTATGTTATAAAGAAAGGCGGGGATATTTTTCACTGGAGCATAGAAGGTTGAGAGATGACCTACTCGATGTTTATAAAATCATGAAGGGTATATTGAGGGTTAATGGTAGGTGTCTTTTCTCTAGGATGGGGAATATCTAGACTGGGGGCATATTTTCAAGGTGAAAAGAGAGATTTTAGAAAGACATGAGGGGCAAATATTTTACACAGAGAGCAGATCACGTGTGGAGTGAATCCCTGAAGAAGTGGTGGACACGGGCACAGTCACAATGTTAAAAAGACACTTAAATAAAGACATGAATAGGAAAAGTTTGGAAGGATGTGGGCCAGGGGCAGGCAGGTGGGACTAGTTCAGCTTGACATTACGTTCAGCATGGACTGGTTGGACTGAAGGGTCTGTTTGTGTGCAGTGTGGCTCTTTGGCTATGACTATAAGAAGCTCCTTCATATGAAATGGATGACCCCTTATTTTTAAATAATGCCCCTAGTACGAGATTCCTAGTTCTTGAGATGAAGCATTCAGCAGTTATCTGTCAAATCCCTCACTCCTACATGTTTCAATAAGATCACATCCAATGTTATAGCAGTCAATTGTTTTTTTGAAAAATCTTGAATGGTTTTATCTCTGATGCTCTATTTGGAAGTTAATTTCATTCAGCTGTGTAAAAAGGGCTCCCTTAAAAAAAACCCTTAACCAGTTTGAACAAGAAAGATTACCAGAAATAAGGAGTTATACTGTATCTACCATGGAAAATTGGACAAAGAGTTTATTTCTTCAAAAAAGATATTAGAATGAGGTGTAGCTCGTTAGACCGCACTTGGAATATTGCATCCAGTTCTGGTTGCCCTATTATAGGAAAGATGTGGATGCTTTGGAGAGGGTTCAGAGGAGGTTTACCAGGATGCTGCCTGGACTGGAGGGCTTATCTTATGAAGCGAGGTGGACTGAGCTCGGACTTTCTTCATTGGAGAAAAGGAGGAGGAGAGGGGACCTAACTGAGGTATACAAGATAATGAGAGGCATAGATAGAGTCAATAGCCAGAGACTATTTCCCAGGGCAGAAATAGCTAACACGAGGGGTCATAGTTTTAAGCTGGTTGGAGGAAAGTATAGAGGGGATGTCAGAGGCGGGTTCTTTACACAGAGAGTTGTGAGAGCATGGAATGCGTTGCCAGCAGCAGTTGTGGAAGCAAGGTCATTGGGGACATTTAAGAGACTGCTGGACATGCATATGGTCACAGAAATTTGAGGGTTCATACATGAGGATCAATGGTCGGCACAACATCATAGGCTGAAGGGCCTGTTCTATGTTGTATTGCTCTATGTTCTAAGTCTTGAAGGTTATCAAAGGATTTAAATGTTCAGATGCAGAGAAGTTGTTTCCATTGGCAGGCCAGAATAGAAATGTCCAAAGTGAGGACGGCAGATGCTGGAGATCGGAGTCTAGATCAGAGTGGTGCTGGAAAAGCACAGCAGGTCAGTCAGCATCCAAAGAGCAGGAAAATCAACGTTTTGGGCAAAAGCCCTTCCTGATGAAGGGCTTTTCCAGCACCACTCTAATCCAGAAAAGAACTAGTGCTTACAAATAAAAGCTGGGCAATGGGAAATGTAACATCAATTGTTTTATTCACTTGTGCATGCATGGGGAAGCTAGATAAATACAACAGCAGTCAAGTTATTATCTTTATTATGACAGAACTTTTTTTAAATGCAGGATTTTGAATCATTCTTTCACCAAAATCTTTGACAGCAGAAAAGCTTCTCACTCTGGAGAAAAGCTACAGAAAATGACAATGGATAAGCACCATAAAATCAATTACAAATAAATAAACATAATCACAGAATCCCTACACTGCAGAAAGAGGACATTTGGCCCATCAAGTCTGCACTTAACCATTGAAGGGCTTCCAGCCCAGACCCAGAACCCCACATTTACCATGGCTAACCCACCTCGTCCACATGTCCCTGGACACTATAGGGCAATTTAGCATGGTCAATCCACCTAACATGCATATGTTTGGACTGTGGGAGGAAACCCACACAGACACAGGTAGAAGATGCTAACGCCTCAAGGTTGCCCAAGACTGGAATTAAACCTGGATCGTTGGTGCTATGAGGCAGCAGTGCTAAGCACTGTGCTACCACACCTCCCAAATGCATGTACATAAACACAAATATTTTTAGGAGTGCGGCCTTATGCCTTGTTTATAGTTGCAGAATCTGAAAATCTAACTGAGAACTGTTTTCTTGTGAGTTGGAAAAGCAAGCTTACATCTCATGGGGGCTGAATGTTGTTCAGGAATGAGCAGTCCATTTCGCCAAAATCTGCCTGCTATAATTTTAGCATTGATCTTCAAAGAATACAGCTGCCTAATTAATTAATCTTGTTCCGTGGCAAACATCTTGTAAAGGATTCAGGTTTCATAGCCAACATTGTGCTTAATTTTGTTGCAATGCCACAGGTCCAGCCTGTGCCACCAGGCAAGAATGCCATTCCCACTCAGGTATCCAGCAGCCAGTGGGATCTGATCATAGGGACAGGATGTACATGTATTTGGAAAGGCAAGGACTGATTAGGGGTAGTCAACACGGCTTTGTGCATGGGAAATCATGTCTCATAAATTGGATTGAGTTTTTTGAAGAAGTAACAGAGAGGATTGATGAGGGCAAAGCGGTAGATGTGATCTATATGGACTTCAGTAAGGCATTCGACAAGGTTCCTCATGGGAGACTGATTAGCAAGGTTAGATCTCATAGAATACAGGGGGAGCTAGCCATTTGGATACAGAACTCGCTCAAAGGTGCTGGAAGGCTGCTTCTCAGACTGAAGGCCTGCGACCAGTGGAGTGACACAAGGATCGATGCTGGGTCCACTACTTTTCGTCATTTACATAAGTGATTTGGATGTGAGCATAAGAGGTATAAGTTAGTAAGTTTGCAGATTATACCAAAATTGGAGGTGTAGTGGACAGCGAAGAAAGTTACCTCAGATTACAATGGGTTCTTGATCAGATGGGCCAATGGGCTGAGAAGTGGCAGATGGAGTTGCAATTTAGATAAATGTGAGGTGCTGTATTTTGGGAAAGCAAATCTTAGCAGGACTTATATACTTAATGGTAAGGTCCGAGGGAGTGATGCTGAACAAAGAGACTTTGGAGTGCAGATTCATAGCTCCTTGAAAGTGGAGTCGCAGGTAGATAGGATAGTGAAGAAGGAGCTTGGTATGCTTTCAGTTTTTGGTCAGAGTATTGAGTACAGGAGTTGAGAGGTCATGTTTTGGCTGTACAGGACATTGGTTAGGCCACTTTTGAAATATTCCGTGCAATTTTGGTTTCCTTCCTATCGGAAGGATGTTGTGAAACTTGAAAAGGTTCAGAAAAGATTAACAAGGATGTTGCCAGGGTTGGAGGATTTGAGCTATAGGGAGAGGCTGAACAGGCTTGGGCTGTTTTCCCTGGAGCATCGGAGGCTGAGGGGTGACCTTATAGAGATTTATAAAATCATGAGGGGCGTGGATAGGATAAATAGACAAAGTCTTTTTCCTGGGATCGGGGATTCCAGAACTCGAGGGCATAGGTTTAGGGTGAGAGGGGAAAGATATAAAAGAGACCTAAGGGGCAACTTTTTCACGCAGAGGGTGGTGCTTGTATTGAATGGGCTACCAGAGAAAGTGGTGGAGGCTGGTACAATTACAGCATTTAAAAGGCATCTGGACGGATATATGAATAGGAAGGGTTTGGAGGGATATGGGGCGGGTTTTGGCAGGTGGGACTAGATTTGGTTGGGATATCTGGTTGGCGTGGACAGGTTAGACTGAAGGGTTTGTTTCAGTACTGTACATCTCCAAGACTCAATAACTCTATGACTAGATTCCAGTCCTCTCCAGTTCTCTGACTAGATTCCAGGACCCTCCAGTTCCCTGACTAGACTCCAGTCCCCTCCAGTTGCCTGACTAGATACCTGACCCCTCCAGTTCCCTGACTAGATTCTCAGTCACTCCAGATCCCTGACTACTCTCCAGTTCCCTGACTAGACTCCAGTCCCTTCCAGTTCCCTTACCAGACTCCAGTCCCCTCCAGTTCCCTTACCAGACTCCAGTCCCCTCCAGTTCCCTTACTAGACTCCATGCCCCTCCAGTTCCCTGACTAGATTCCAGTCCCCTTCAGTTCCCTGACTAGACTCCAGTCCCCTCCAGTTGCCTGACTAGATACCTGGCCCCTCCAGTTCCCTGACTAGATTCTCAGCCCCTCCAGATCCCTTACTAGACTCCAGTCCCCTCCAGTCCCCTTACTAGACTCCAGTCCCCTCCAGCTCCCTCACTAGACTCCAATCCCTCCAGTTCCCTGACTAGATTCCAGTCCCCTCCAGTTCCCTGACTAGATTCCAGTCCCCTCCAGTTCCCTGACTAGACTCCAGTTCCGTCCAGTTGCCTGACTAGATACCTGGCCCCTCCAGTTCCCTGACTAGATTCTCAGTCCCTCCAGATCCCTTACTAGACTCCAGTCCCCTCCAGTTCCCTGACTAGACTCCAGTCCCCTCCAGTTCCCTGACTAGACTCCAGTCCCTCCAGTTCCCTGACTAGACTCCAGTTCTGTCCAGTTCCCTGACTAGATTCGAGTCCTCTCCAGTTCCCTTACTAGACTCCAGTCCCCTCCAGTTCCTTGACTCTATTCCAGTCCCCTCCAGTTCCCTGACTAGACTCCCGGCTCCTCCAGTCCCCTTACTAGACTCCAGTCCCCTCCAGTTCCCTCACTAGACTCTCGGACCCTCCAGTTCCCTGACTAGATTCCCAGCTCCTCCAGTTCCCTCACTAGATTCCCGCCCCCTCTAGTTCCCTGACTAGACTCCAGGCCCCTGCAGTTCCCTGACTCGATTCCTGGCCCTTCCAGTTCCCTGACTCGATTCCTGCTCCCACCAGCTCCCTGACTACCCTCCCAGCCCTTCAGCTGCTTGGTTCACCTCAAGCAGGAGGTAACTCCACTCTGACAGCTGGTGAGAATAGGGAGCTTGCATTTTGCGGGTGGTGGCCAATCAGGGCTTTATCTCTGTCGCTAGTGGTGGCTCGTGCTGAGACTGCAGCTTCAGGAAGATGCCAGCTCAGTGGGCAAACACGTTGAAAGGTGGGCAGCAGGAGTTGAGAGATGCCATCAGTAGTGTGGCATTTTGGTGAGGGAATGTTTGCTGCTGCTAGATTTTCTTAAAAGAGTCATCGACTCTGTGTGTTCAAGACACAATGTTCCCACATTCTCCACCTGCAATAAACTTTGATGCCCTTGCTTCATCAGGATCTATCTTTCTTGTCTTTAAATAGTCAGTGATCCCACATGTACCACCTTTACACACAGAGAGAATTCTAAGACAAACTCCTAAAACCCCAATGTTCCCATGCAACTTGTCCTTCTAAATGGAAATGGTCATGGGTTTGGGAAGTTGCTGTCTAAGGACCTTTGGTGAATTTTTGCAGTGCATCTTGTAGGCAGTACACAATGCTGCACATTTTAGAGGTGCACCCATCCAGACAAGTGGGGAGTATTCCATCACACTCCTGACTTGTGCCTTTCAGATGAAGGACAGTCATTGGGGAGTTAGGAGGTGAGTTACTCACCACAATATTCCTAGCTTCCGACCTGCTCTTGTAGTGGTTGTGTTTATGGCATGAGTCCAAATGGCAACCAAATGGCATGATTAATGGTAACCCCCAGGATGTTGATACTGGGGGATTCAGAGATGCTAACAACATTGAGTTTCAAGAGAGTCTGGTTAGATTGTCCCTTATTGGAGGGGGTCATTGCCTGGAATTTGTGTGATGCGAATGTTACTCAATAGCCTTTGAAGTGATTATCGACAGCTTAGATGATCAATGGTTAATGAAGAAAAGCAAGGGCAGTTTTACAATAGGAAAAAGTTCGGGCAATGTACCAAAATTTTTGACAAAGACAATTGAGTATTTTCCCATGGGTGGAAACAATCCTTCCAAATGGCATGTATAAAGCTTTGTAGATTTGTAGCTCAGAGATTTGAGGAACACTGAGACCAGGTGGTGAGAGTAGATTCTCAAACAACTGGAGTAGAGAGTTTGAGAGTTCTCCTCACAGTTTTAGAGATTGGGTCATAATTTCACAAGGCCGTCAGTTGCAAAGAAAAGCATTTTTCAGGCCTCCAAATAAACTGGAGAACTAAAAAGGAAATTACTGAGCTTAAACGAACGTGTCTAAATGTTAAGTAATGCATTTCAGTCAGGCAGTTTTGTCCTAAAAATAATTGGTTTATATCTAGCCAAGAGCAAAAAGAGCAATGATTTATTGAAACTATGTGGAAAAGCTAGAAGGTGTTTCAGTTAATTATGGAGATGGTTCTCTGTGGGAAGGATCTGAAGCAATTGCGAAATTAATGATGGATAAAATTTTAAAGAAATTTGAGTTTGGAAATCAGTCTTTGGGAGCTATTGAATATTGGACTGGAAATAACTCAAAGTTAACAATCTGATCAAAAGAATATTAATAATTTCCTGATAAATCACACAAGATCAACATAAGAGGAAGATTTTATTTATTTTTTTTTCTTTTTCTTCCTTCTTTTTTTTCTCTTAACCCACACACTACCGCCTAACTGCGGTAGTGCTTATTTTTTTTCCCCAAGAGGAAGATTTTACAATGAGCAGATCATTTGAGAAATTTAATTGACTAATTAAACAGATTCTGTAGAGAAACTAGACGAGATGCGTGCTAGGATGAATTAGAATTAAACACAGTGTTGCAGCTGCTAGGAGAAATTCTGAAGGTGAATAAGACATTGAAGTGGAAGTTCTAAAGGAGATTCATTGGACTTGAGCAGTTAACTCCATCTCTCTCCTCACAGATGCTGCCAGACCTGTTGTGTTTCTTCAGCACTTTCTGTGTTGCTTAAGGATCTTCAGTGTTGCAGAAATTAAGTTTAGAGCAGAAGATTTCCAGCACTGGGTAACACAGAAGGTAGAAATGTATCGTTTTTAGTGACACCTTACACACTAATCTTCCTAATACCTGTTTAAAGTATGTAGGATCCATTACAATGTTAGGGGGATGAAACGACAAATGGCGTCTGTAAGAATGAAAAGAGTAGTTAAAAGTACCTTAGCTGCAGAGACACTTGTACTGGGCGAAACAATAGATTTGGGCATGCATTTATTAAGCTTTGAAAATACCTCCTTTGTGGAATACTATACTGATAACCATTTGCTCTGGTATGATGTCCACTTGAAAATGAGTGTTGCCAAAAAGACATGGAGAATAGATAGCATGAGTATAAGAGAAACATTGGGAAAAAGGAATTTTCGAAATAAAATAGGTCAAAACAGGAGTCATCAGCTATTAGCTTTACAAAATGAAGTTCATGTATGAAAAAAGTTTCTTGGACATTCTCCAAGTGGGACACCTTGTGTCCGAATGAATTATGAGAGCAAAGAAACATACATGACGTAATCTTATTGTTTTTTAAAATGTTGTTTGTTAAAGATTATATGAATAATAATGCATCGTACCATGGAGAGGTGAGGTAGTGATGATTCCAGTGTTTCCTTGCTAGACAGCTAATCCAAAGACCTAAGAAACATATAGTGACCCAGATTCGAATCCCACTATGGCAGATAGTTAAATTTGAATTTGCATTTAATAAAGAAAATCGAGAAAGTCTAATGATGACTGTGAAACCTTTGTCAATGCTTGGAAAAAAAATCCTCTGGTTTACTAATGTCCATTAGGGTTGGAAATAGCCGTCCTCACCTACTCTGGCCTACATGTAACACCAGGTCCAGAATAACGTGGTTGATTCTTAACTGCGCTCTGGGCAATTAGGGATAAGCAATAAATGCTGCCTAGCCAGAGATATGCACATCCTGTGAATGAATGAAAGAAAGTTGTATCTTCTCTTATGAATAGATTTTGTTCTTTTTCATTGGAAAATGAAAAGAGAGGAATTTGTTAGTATCTAATTCTGATAATAGGATATGAAATAACTAAGAGCTAGGGATAACATAGCAAAGAAATGCTGGGAATTAATTAGGCAATTGTTTTAAACTGTACAAACAGTTCTCCTATAACACGCGTTTCTTAAACGCGATTTGGTTGTAACGCGATTTGTGAATTGCGGACTGGTTTTTTCATAAAACAAACGCCTGTTCACTGTTGTGTGATTCCCATCCCGGCACTAGGTGTCGTGCTGCACGGAGGTCTGGACTCCGTGTTGGCATCACTTGGTCAGTCAGGTCACGCACTTTCTGGTGAAGAGCTTCGTGAAAGATGCAGTGCTGTCGTTAGTGATTTTAAAGAGTTACATTTACTGCATTATTTGATTAAAATATATGATTTTTTTAAAAATTACTTAGACTGTTTGTGTTAATCTAACAACTATTTTTGTTTTGAGTATTACTGATATTTTTAGTGATTCACCCCTACCCTGCTTTTTCCCCTGGGCTCCATTAGTTCTATTGTACAATTTTCTATAACATGGCGTCACACAGGAATGCAACTACCGTGTTTTAGGAGAACTACCTGTATGTAGAGAAGAGCCAGCCAAAAGGAAGAAGGAATGTGCTTGGTGAGGAAAGCCATGTGCATGAATAAAGAAAGACCTTCAAAGTATTTTGATCTCTGTGTGTGCGTCACAAATAGGCACAACAATTCTTTCACATGAATTCAGTTTAAAATCAACTGCAACATTCCAGCTGTGCAAAGAATCTTGGCACTTTGCCATTATTAGGCGAATAATTGATGAGCTACTCTCTGGGTGGAGAACCTGATGTATATTTAAAAAAACCTTCACAGCTGAGGACAAGCTATCAAGGTTGAAAAAGCAGAGAGAAGCAAGGGACTGAGATTAGAAGGAAGTCAGCAGAAACTCAAATCACTGAGATAAAGTCAATGAAGTAAAGGTCTCTAAAGGGACAAATCTGCTTGGGCTAAATACCCACTCCAGAGGCCTTTTTAGAGAATATGAAGAACCAAAATGGCACCAAACTGCATTTTCTTCAGTTGCAACGTAAAATTACCCGTAATAATGTCCTGTCCTTTACACAAATTGTTTATCACGAAACATGAAGAGGTTACACCCTAGAATGCAGCTTTTCTACAATACCTGCCTCATACTCACTCAGGTTATAAAAGATCAAGTAGCTCACATTCTGAGCTGTTTATTGGAGATTGTACAACATTTCATTCTGACAGCTGTCACCAACAGAACAAGCAATTGGTTGGTAATGACACAGAGTGATTTCCAATTGTCCTGACTTCCTTATCTCTGAAAGTCTTCACTCAAGTTAATGCCTATAAGACAACCTGCCTCTTCACTAATACACCTATGAGGGTTCTCCATGCTCTGAAGAAGGGCCGCTGGCGCTGAAGTGTTAACTCTGATTTCTCTCCACTGATGCTGCCAGACTTGCTGAGTTTCTCCAGCAATTTCTGTTTTTGTTTCTGATTTCCAGCATCTGCAGCTCTTCTGGTTTTATTTTTGTTTAGGGTTGTCCATAGGCCTGTGTTGCCTTTTTGCAAACAGCTCTAGTGAGCTACTTACATGTCTGAGAACAGAAGTTAGTACATTCAAATTGTCCTGAATGTTCTGCAGAGTTAGCTTGAGTGTACCATTGCAGCTCAGTTATGCTTGCAGCCTGACTGTGTGCTATCATCTATTTTGGCAGGAAAAATAATTTTTAAAAGCATACTATTTAAATGGTGAGTGATTGCAGAGCTCTGAGGTAGAGTAGGATCTCCATGTCCCAGTGCACAAATCATAAAAGGTTAGTACAAAAGGTGTAGTAAGTAATTTGGAAAACTAATCAAATGTTAATATTTATCACAAGGCAAACTAAATCCAAAAATAGGAAGGTTATACTTTCGTAAATCAGGGGACTGATAAGGTTAACAGCAGCCCCCACGTGAAACTACTAAATTGGGGGATGGCTAACCATGAGAGAATTAGGCAGGAACTGGAGAATGGGGATTGGAGTGGCTATTGAGGATAGATCCACATACGGCATGTGTGAACCTTGAGGTAAAGGTTAGTATTTAGAGTTCAAGACCAGCATTTTCTTGTAAAAAAAGGATGGAAAAATTTGGGATCCTTGGCTGACAAGAGAAATTGAGAGGTTAGTCAAAAAAATAATGAGGCGTATGTAAGGTATCAGAAACCAAAGCCAGACGGGTGCCTTGAAGTATACAAGATAGCAGGAAATAACTCAAACAAGGAATTAACAGGGCTAAGAGGGGGCATGAAATGTCTTTGGCAGACAGGATTAAGGAAAATCCCATATTGTTTTCTACGTAAATAAGAAGCAAGAGAGGGCCTAGAGAAAGGGTGGGTGCACTCAAGGACAAGGCAGGGAATTTTTGCATGGAGCCTGAGGAAGTGGGTGAAGTCCTTAATAAATATTTGGGATCAGTATTCACAGAGGAGAAGGGCACAGTGGATGGTGAGTCTCGGGAGGGGTATATTGATATTCTAGGGCATGTCAATATCAAAAAGAAGGTGTTTGGTATTTTGAAAAGCCTTAAGATAGGCATGTCCCAGGGAATTGTTGGGATCTATCCCAGAATTCAGAGGGAGGCGGGTTAGGAAATTGCTTGGTCCTTTTGTGAAGTCTTTGTAGCCTCCTTAGTCACAGGAGAGATCCCAGAAAACAAAGAACAGTCAACATTCTTCCTTTGTTTAAGAAGGGCAACAGAGATAATATGGGAACTTACAGGCCAGGGAGCCTTAAATCCGTGGTAGGGAAATTATTGGAAAAGATTCTTGAAAAAACTGGACTTACTAGCAACAGGTGACAATGCTTTGTGCGGGGAAGGTCATGTCTCACAAACTTATGTGAGGTTTTCAAGGAAATGACAATGGTGATTGATGGGGGCAGGGCAGTAGATGTTGTCCACATGAACTTAGCAAGGCCTTTAACAAGATGTCCTCATGGCAGGCTGTTGCAAAAGTTAAAGTCACATGGGATCGGCGGTGAACTTATAAGATGGCTACAGAACTGGCTTCGTCATAGATGACAGAGAGTCGTGGTGGAAGGATATTCTTCTGACTGGAGATCTGTGATTGGTGGTGTTCCACAGGGATCAGTGCCGGGACACTTACAGTTTGTAATAAATGATTCGGAAGAGAATGTAGGTGCTCTGACGAGTAAGTTTGTGAAGGACACAAAGACTGGGGGAGCTGCAGATAGTGAGAATTGCCGGAGGATATCACAGGATTTGGATTGGCTGGAGACTTGAGTGGAGAAATGGCAGATGGAAATTAATCCAGACAAACGTGAGGTGATTCACTTTGGAAGCTCTAATGCAGGAGGGGCATGTACAGTAAATGCAGAACCATTAGAAACCTCAACATACAGAGGGATCTATGCATAACGGTGTACATTTCTCTGAAAGTGGCAACACAAGTGATCAAGAAGGCATATATATGTTTGTCTTCATCAGCTAGGGCATAGAATATAAAATTGGCAAGTTAGGTTGCAGTCACATAGAACTTTAGTTAGGCCGCATTTTGAATATTTTGTATATCTCTGGTTGCCACACTACCAGAAGGATGTGAAGGCTTTGGGGAGGGTACAGAAAACATTTACTAAGATGTTGCCAGGTTTGGAGGGTATTAACTATGAGGGGAAATTGAACAAACTTGGTTTGTTAAACAGCGAAGCATGAGAGTTGGCCTGATAGAGGTTCACAAAAGTGTGAGAGGCAGGAATAGAATGGATTGTCAGATAGAAATGTCAATTACCAGGGTAGATAGGTTTAAGGTAAAAGTGAGTGAGTTTAAAGGAGATGTGAGAGGCAAATTTGTATACAGGGAATGGTAAGGGCGTGGAGTTCACTGCCAGAGGACATTGTGGAAGCAGATACAATAGCATAGTTTAAGAGACAGCTTGACAGTAATATGAATAGTCAAGGAATAGAGGGATACAGATTGCATAGAAGCAAAGGTTTGCAGTCGAAAAGTCACCATCTGCTCGCACAGTCTTGGTGGGCCAAAGGCCACTCCCTGTACTGTCCTGTTCTCTATACTCTTTGTAGGTCTGGCAGCCTCTTTAGAAGAGTGACTGGCATTTACTCTGTTTTCTCTCCATAGATACTGTCAGCTCTGCTGAGTTTCTCTAATAATTTCTGTTTTTCTTTAATTTTCACAGTTTGGGTCCATAGAAAATCATTGATTTCCCCCATAACTGCAAACTACATGTAAATATACCTTACTTTTCCTCCTCTCCAATCCAAGGAATATACTGCATTGTCTAATATTCTGCTAGGTAAACCCCTCCCTACCTACTCCTAGTTTCCCAATACTTTTACTCAATCTTCATTGACTTCTTCTCCCTTAATCAGTTACATACTGTTACAAATCAGCCTTTCACGATGCTACTTTTCCATTCAATTCAAGCCCTTAGCTGACACCTCCTATTCTTCACAGAACTGTTATAATGCAGGAAGAGGTCATTTGGCCCAATGAAGAGCACCAGCTCTCGCTACAAACATTATTACCTCGTGCCACTCTCTTGCCTTTTCCTCATGCCATTGCACATTCTTTCTATCCATATAATCAAAGTAAAGGTATCATTCCACACTCTCATTAGAGTGATGAGAGGTGGAGGTTAAACCTGAAGGTCACCCCGCCTCAAGTGAAGGAAGTGTTTGGGAGTCCTGCATGGTAACATCAACCAAGGTAGGAATTGAACCCACACCATGCATAACAAAACCAGCTGTCCACCCAACTGAGCTAACTGACCCCCAATGCACAATCAGTGCCTCAGTTTAATCTGCCTCCATGACATTTGCAGGCAATGCATCCACACCCTAACTATTTGCCATTTTTCTCTCTTATCACAACACCAGGAGTGGCTTCAGTCTCTGTAATTCCGTCACTTAACTTATCAGCAGGGACACATCTGACTTGAATCAATTGTTCCTGTCTTATGATTTATGAGATTCTATTTCTGTAGTAGGAAAAATGCACAGACTCTGAACAGCAAGTGCACACCTGAGTAAGAGAACTATTGAACTCAGTTGTGATGCTCCCTTGGTAATACCATGAATCACTGTCAAAGATTACACAAATATATCGAACATGTGCACTCTCAGTGAAAGAGCAATTGTTCACCAGCTCTTCTCTCAAGGGACATAACATTAGTGCAGAAGTTAAATAGAGAAACATTACAACCACACCTATTTGTGTTGAGGAATAGCATGCCTAAAAATAGGAACCAAATCCATTCTAATCTATCTTGGTTATATGACGTGAAAACATTTATCTTTCAATGTATTCCCAGCCATTCTATATTTAGATTTAAGTTTTAGGTTGACTTTATGATGTATCAAACCCTCAGCTATATTTTCTTCCTTTCTTTGTCCTCAATGAGCCTTTTTAATAACCTTCCTAACAGGTGCAAAGAATTTGAAGGTTCTACTGAAGGATTTTGAACAGTTAGAACTTAACTAAAAAAACCAGAACATCCAAGGTAATCGTTTCAGGATCACTAGCAAATTGGCATTGGGTAAATGAAGTCACAATGTTAAATGCATGGCTTAGAGATCAGTATGGGAGGAATAGGTTTCATTTCATGGGGCATTGGCACTAGTACTAGGCTAGAAAGGAACTGTTCTGATCTGATGGGCTTCACTTGAACCATACTGGTACCGGTGTCCTGATGAATCGAATAACTATGGGGGTAGAGAGAGCTTTAAAATAATCTGAGGGGTTGGGCGGAGAGATGATGGTTCAGGAGGGGAGACACATAGGCTTACAAAGTAAGTGGATTTGGCAGCATTACAGGCAGCTATTTTGATCATGCTAACCTGTGTGGTACAGGGAAGGATGGAGTGTCGTTACATAAAATAGCTTTAAAAATGGTCAAAAGGAGAAGAAATGGTATAAAATCAAAATGAATGTCTCTTTACTTAAGTGCATGTAATAGTCAGAAAAAAGGACAAATTAATTAATGGCCCAAATAGAGCTTAATGTGTATGATAACTATTACAGAGACATGATTACATTAGATTGAAACTTGGAGCTGAATATTGTGGGGTAGATGACTTTTTGAAAGGTCAGGTAAGGAAGGATAGTGGGATAGCTTTGTTAATGCGGGTTGGGATCAGAACAATAGAAAGGAATGATCTTGGATTGCAAGATGTAGTATCCACTTGTGTGGAGGTAAGAGATAACAAAAGACAAAGACACTGGTAGGAATAGACTATAGGCCTTTATCTGTGGGACAGAGAATGAATCAAGAGATAATGAGGTCATGTCATACAGTCATAGAGATGTAATACAGGAAACAGACCCATCAGTCCAACCTCCATACTGACCAAATATCCCAATCTAGTCCCCTTTGCCAACACCTGTCCCACATCCCTCCAAACCCTTCTTATTCCTATACCCATCCAGATGCCTTTTAAATGCTGTCATTGTACCAGCTGCACCACTTCCTGGCAGCTCATTCCATAGTCGTACCACCCTCTGCCTGAAAAAGTTGCCCCTTAGGTCCCTTTTATATCTTTCCCCTCTCACCCTAAACCTATGCCCTCTAGTTCTGGACTCCCCCACCCCAGGGAAAAGACCTTCTCTGTTTATTCTATCTATACCCCTCATGATTTTATAAACCTCTATAAGGTCACCCCTCAGCCTCCGATGCTCCAGGGAAAACAGCCCCAGCTTATTTGGCCTCTCTCTATAGCTCCAACCCTGACAACATCCTTCCAATAGGAAGGAGACCAGAATTGCATTCAATATTGCAAAAGTGGCCTAACGAATGTCCTGTACAGCTGAAACATGACCTCCCAACTCCTATACTCAATACACTGACCAATAAAAGGAAGCATACCAAATGCCTTCTTCACTACATTCATCATGAGTGACTTCAATCTTATGTGAATTGCAAAAGTTAAAATGGGAAGGAGAGGCATGAAGAAACACTCGTAAACTGTTCAGAACATTTTCCTGGAGTAATATGTTGTGGATTCATTGAAACATAGAAAGTGGGAGCAGGAGATTTTTTTTTATTTGTTCATGGATAAGGTCATCATAGGCTAGGCCAGCATTTATTGCCCAGATGGCAATTAAAAGTCACCATATTGATGTGTGTCCAGAGTCACATGTACACCAGTTTCCTTCCCTGAAGGATATCAGTGAATCGGATGTTTTTTTTTCCAACAATTGACAATGGATTCATGGTCATCATTAGACTCCCTTAATTCTAGAGTTTTGTGCCATGGTGGGATTTGAACCCAGATCCCCAGCAGGTTACCTGGCTCTCTGGATTAACAGTCCAGCCAAAGTACCACTCAGCCATCACCTTTTGCCCATTTGACTGTTTCTGCCTGCTCTGCCATTCATTATGTTCATGGATGAGCATCTGACTCAGTACCCTGTTCCCATTTTCTCTCCATACCATTGGATGCCTTTAACCCTAAGAACTATATCTAAATCCTTCTTGAAAACTTAACAACACTTTGGCCTCAACTGCTTGCTGTGGCAGGGAATTCCACAGACTTACCACAATCGGCAGGAAGGAATTTCTCCTCATCTCAGTCCTAAATGGCCAACCTTGTATCCCAGGCAATGGTTCCAGTCATTGGGAACAACTTCCCTGTGTTAACTCTGTCTACTCCATTAGAATTTTATATCCCTTCTCTTCTATTAATCTCCAGTGAATATAGTCCTAACTTCGTCTCTCTCCGTACATCAACAAACACGGTTACAAGCTGGTATCTGGCTATTTTGGATCTTAAAATGTGTAAATTAGGTTGAATTAATAAAAAGTCTCAGAGTGAAAGATTCCCTGAGGAAGAATAGAATAGAAATTTACTTTTACATGAAAAATACAGAGAAATGTTTTATCAGCTTGAATCACTGACAAAATCACATGTACATATATATATATGTATATAAAAATAAATTAAGACAAAGTTCATCGCAGTTCAGTCAACAGCTCGTGGGCTCAGGGAAATCTGACTGAGGAAAGATAGAATATCCTGAAGATGCAGCCAGGATGAGACCGTCATTCTGGGATGAGACCGTCATTCCGGGATGAGACCGTTATTCTGGGATGAGACCGTCATTCCGGGATGAGACCGTCAATCTGGGATGAGACCATCATTCTGGGATGAGAGCGTCATTCTGGGATGAGAGCGTCATTCTGGAATGAGAGCGTTATTCTGGGATGAGACTGTCATTGTGAGACAACACTGGAACATGCTGGGTCACTGGAATGTCTCTGCTGAAGAAGACCACTGCGCTGGACTGAAACTGCCACTCCTGGAGGAGACCCCTGATGAGCCGTTGGAAGCTGAAGATGAAGAAGACCTCCATGTAGGGAGGAGAATTCCATGCTGGGACAATACTGCCACGCTGAGCTGAGACCGCCGAGACCTGGGCCGAGCCTGATCCTTGGCTTACCTGTGGGTTCGGGCTGAGGGAATTGGCCTGGGACCTGCTCCTTGCTTGCCGGGAGACCCTGGGCTGGGGTGGAGCTGTCCCGGTGTTCCAGCCTCCTCCCTCATCCGCGGCTCTCCTGACCCAGAAGGAAAGGGAAAGATAAAAAGAGAAAGAGCTTAGGAGAAAATAAGAAGAAAAGAGAAAGAAATCTGTTGGAAATGGACAAGCCCTGAGCTTAGACCACCTACACCACGGCTATCCTGTAAAAGTGACCCGAGCAAAGGTTAAACAGAGATTAATCAATTTCTAGTTACCAATGACACTGGGAGATATGGGGGGGGAGGGCAGGATAATGGATTGAAGCAAATAAGCAGCCATGATTTGGAATGGTGGAACAGTCTTGGAGGCCGAATGGCCTGCTCCTTTTCATATGTTCCAATGATAAGCTGACTTTACAACACCCGGAGTATTTCAACCCCACCTTCTTTTCCACATCTGAGAAAGCACGATTGCTTCATCTGTGAACCAATCCCCTTACCCTGCTGCCTGTTCTCAGGATGGTCTAATTTTGCAAGTTGTTAAATGACGGAGAACGTATAAATGGCTTTATTCTGAAGGAATTCACAATGTACTAGACATTACTGCATGTTCTTCTCATAGTCACTCAATGACACAGTCAAAGTAAAACACTCCCTTGGTATTACACAACTTTACCAATAAAGTACTTTCAGTAAAAGTAACAAATCACTTAAACCATTTCACACACAAAATGTTTTATAGGAATGTTTTCAAGGATGGAGCAAATGGATGAATGATTTATTGTTACTTGCATTTTACAATGAATAAATTAGTGCAATAGAGTCCATATTCCCATTAATTTGTGTGAATGGCCATTTCGAAAAGCCACTGGATTTTGGCATTTTGTTTTAAGGTTTATTCATAAATGAGTTAACAGCACTAAAAACAATTATTTCCAACTGCAGAAAGAAAGGTGAACCAAATAAACTGGCAAATAGGAAATCTGCCGAAATGTTAAAGGAGTTGCTGAAGGTGTCGGGGGTTGAGTTAACACTGCGTGATGAGTTAACTTCCACCCTAGTGCCACATGTTCGATTTAAGATATGAAACCTGCATCTCTTAGTCTTTGAAAGGAAGATCTGGAGAGCGGTACAATGTTTTTTTTTGTGCTGAGGTTCCTCCATCAGCACCTTTCAGCCAGCAACATCTACAAAGACAGAGGGAAAAGCCACCACTTGCATTGCCTCCAATCTACCCACCAGCCTGATTTGGAATGTATCTCAGTCTTTCATTGTCACTCAGAATTTGGAAGCCCTCTTCCTAATTATGCAACACGGTCTGTAGTGATACAACAAGGCAGCTCACCACCACCTTCTCAATGGTTGTCTTCCCAGTGACCTTAACATCCAACAACATTTAAGAATAAATGTGGGCGAAGAACAGATCGGAAGGAACTGAATAACAGAATGGAGGTTGTTTTGAGTATTTCAACATCATCTTGTTTTCATTGAAGTCATCAGCAAAGCAGCCTTTGCTCTGAGAAGCAAAACTAAATGTCATTATATTTGTATCATGGCAAAAATGCAGTTTTTCTGCATTTTGCAATGCCTTATCTGGCTTTCTGGTTTGGAAGGATATTGACCCTGTAGCAGTGAAGGGATAGTGATGTAGCTGGAAGCACAGAATTGCAAGTGCTATGGCACAAAAAGAGTCTATTCTACGTATCGCGCGTGCACCAGCTCTCTAACTAAGCATCAAGACATTGTGCCACGCTCCTATCTTTTTCCCATTACTCCTGTACCTTGTTTCTATTTAAGTAATCGTCCAATGCCCTTTCAAATTGAACTTGCCTCCACCATATCTCCAGGCAATGTATTCCAGACCCGATCCACTTGTGTGAAAAAAAATGTTTTCTCATCTCAAACAATGAAGACTAGTATAGCACCTGAACAGGCCCTTGGCACATGACAACTTTATAAACTAAACGTCTTTTGCCTTGATTCCCTCTACTCCCTGTCTATCCGTGTATCTGTCAAGATACCTCTGAAACATTGCTATTGCATCTCATCTGGAAGCACATTCCAGGTCCTTACCACTCTCTGTGTAAAACATTTGCCCCTCACATCTCTTTTAAGCTTCCCCACTTTTTACCTTCAACGTACGTTGCCTAGTAATTGTCGTTGTTACCTTGAGAAAAAGACTTAGACCATCCATTCTGTCCACGCTTTCGAAAGCCCCTTTCTGGTCACCTCCCTACCTTCAAAATTCAAGTCAAAACAAATCTAATTTGTCCAAACTCCCCTCATGATATTTAAAACTTTTAAATTATCTCCTGTTATCCGTCTACTCTCCAAGAAGAATAGACCTAACCTCTCTAATCTATCCTCATAACTGGAACCATTCCTGTAAATGGGCTTCTGCGCTCCCTCCAATGTGTTCAAATCCTTCCTACAATGAAGCATCCAAACAGCACAAAATACTCCACCTGATCAGGCCCTGGGGATTTATCTACCTTTATGTGTTTTAAGACACTTAGCACCTTCTCCTCTGTGATCTGGACACTTTTCAAGATATCACTCTTTATTTCAACTTCTCTGGCTTCCATATCCTTCCTCATAGTAAATGCTGACACAAACTACTCATTTAATATATCATCTATCTCCTGTGGTTCTATTCAGAGAAAGCCATTTGATCTTTAAGTTACTCTTTTGCCCTTAATGTATTTGTAGAATCTCTCTGAATTCCCCTGAACCCTACTTCCCAAGTCCTCTTTTTGCCCTCCTCATTTCCTTCTTGAAATACTCCTACTGCCCTTATACTTTTGAAAGTTCTTGTATAATACTGTCAAAATTGGCCTTACTCCATGTACCACAGTTTTGTCCATTCACCCGGTCAATCAATATAACAGTTTATCAGTATAGTTAAATGCCATTTTATGTCATATACATTGGATCTAACATTGTGTCATCAACAAATTTGGATATATCACTTTCTATGGCATTATCCAAGTCATGAATAAATGATGCTAATAATTAAGGGCCTAACACAGATCCATGTGGGACACTACTTATCGCATCCTGCCAACCAGGGCACTGCCACTCCCTCACCACCCAATGCCTGGAGGAAGAGCATCCCATCTTCCACCTCGGAACACTTCAACCCCAGGGCATCAATGTGAACTTCACCAGTTTCCTCATTTCCCCTCCTCCCACCTTACCCCAGTTCCAACCTTCCATGTCAGCACCATCCCCTTGACCTGTCCTACCTGCCAATCTTCTTCCCACTTATCCACGCCACCCTCTTCTCCGACCTATCACCTTCACCCCCACCTCCTTAGCTACCTTCTCCCCAGTTCCACCACCTCCACCCCACCCCCATTTATCTTTCCACCCTGGAGGCTGCCTGCTTCATTCCTGATGAAGGGCTTTTGCCCAAAACGTTGATTTTCCTGCTCCTCGGATGCTGCCTGACTTGCTGTGCTTTTTCAGCACCAGTCTAATCTAGACACTGACCCATTATCCCCAATTCCTGACACCTGCCACTCAGTCAATTCTCAGCCATGTCAGTAATGTGTCCTCAATCCCATGGATCAAATGATATAGGGGAAAGAACGTTTTCTTTTGTTCATGGGATGTGGGTGTTCCTGGCTAGGCCAACATTTATTCCCAATGCCCAATTACCCAGAGGGCAGTTGAGAGTCAATTACATCGCCATGGGTCACAAACCACATGTAGGCCAGACCAGCTAAGGATGATAGCTTTATTCTATGAAGGACTTTAGTGAACTAGAACTGATTTATCCTGACAATCAGCAACAGTTTTACTGGCATTGTTAGACTCTTAATTCCAGTTTTTGATTGAATTCAAGCTTCCACCTCTGCCATGGTGGGATTTGAACCTGGTACTAGGATTAATAGTCCAGCAACAATACCACTTCGCCAACACCTCTTTGCAGTGAAAGCATGGTGATAAGTTGGGTGATTAACCGTGACCACATTGAATAGCTCAAAGATCTGAATGACTTGCTCCTGCTCCTATTTCTATGTTCCATTCATACACAAGTTGACTGTGAGCCTAATTTATCTCATTTTCTAGTTTAGTATTACCTCTCAAAAGAGAAGGTGAATGTATGTCTATATCTGTTTCTCTGCGTGTTTGTCTGTGAGAGAGCCACGGAGGTGTGTCAATGACGGGTTTCAGGTTGTTCTAACAACGTATTTTTAGCCCTGTCCAACAAGTTTCTTCTGTAACATTGTTGCTATAGTGAGAAAAACCGTGTATTTGCATAACTTTGTGGAGTTATATAGCACTGATTTTTTTCTGCCTAGGGCTTTAAATGTTTAACACCGTAATTGAAATCTTCAACATCGATCAATGATGCATGAAACTCTTCTCACCATCTCCCAGATGTTGGCTCAGTTTCAGACTCAGAACGCAGACTCTGAGATAGGGACACAGCCACTGTGCCACAAAAGCCCGCAAGAGGCAATTACACACTCTAACTGGATTGAGGAAACTGTGAGGTAAATGCAAATGAGTTTTATTTCCACAAAGCAAACAATCTGCCAGTGATTTGAGGGTAACTGGTATTTTAGCATGTTCACCGAGCTGAGGAATTCCAAAGGTAATCTCAGTTCACCAAGACTTCCCTGCCAGTTTTATGGAACTTTATCTTGAACTTGATCTGAGAAGCTGAGTGGATTCCAGCCCAAACTGTGACGTTGAGCCAGTTCTTGCTCACAATATTTTGAAGAGGAATTTCTGAAGTTGTCAGGCAACGAGCTAGTCATCTGCTGAGCCCCACAGATTTACACTGGGAGAGAGCAAAATCATTTCCAATCCTTTCCCATAGGTGGTTTTACCTTTGAAACAGTGTACCTACACAAATATAGAAGCAAATTTTGGCATGCAGGGAGATGTCGTAAACACCAATGCCTTTCCAAATTAATGTGGAGGTGCCAGTGTTGGACTGGGTTGGACCAAGTCAGAAGAAACACGACAGCAGGTTTTGGTCCAACAGGATTATTTGAAATCGCAAGTTTTCAGAGCGCTACTCCTTTGCTTGGATCAACAGGAGGAAGATTTAGCATGTGTTAGGGTATTGTGAACTCCAGTCACAGACAGTGTAGATTCTGCCATTCTGTACATTGTTTCCCCTGAGTAGAACAAAGTTGAAATGCCTTCAGTGTCTGGAGGTTGACCAGCAAAATGAATATTAATTGCGCACTTTAAAAATCATTGTTTGCACACAAACATTTTCACAGATTTAATTTCAGATTTCTATGTTTATTTCTTTCTAGAGGTCAGCCAGTGACATTTGGAAATGTTACAAATGAGGTTTTAACATCTCGTCTGAGAAAAAAAAAGGGTACAACTAATAATGCAGCACTGCAGCACTCCAACTATACTCTACTGAAGCACAATGCAACTTCAATCTCATCTCCCCAAAAAGGACGTTATTGAGCTCACAAATAATATGGAGCCCTTATGTAGATTAAATCTAAATACTTGTAAATATTGATTAATGTAACCTTGAAAGCAAACTGAGAATGATATTGTTATTTTTAATTCTATGCAAATTGTTGTGGCAGTTGTCTCCTAACTATGCAGTGAAGTGTGATAGTTACAAAAAACAACCAATGCATGTCTGGAGTTCACCCTTCCAACCAGCTTTGTGTTGCCTGTCACTTGGAGATATTACATTTAATTCCCTTATCTAAGTATCAATTATGCATAGCTTGGATCAAAGCACTGGTCCCTGCAGCACCCTGCAAATCTCTACAGATACAATAGCAACATTTAAGATGCATTTAGACAATGCATAAACAGGCAGGGAATAGTGGGATAAGACCATATGCAGACAGATGTGAGTAGTTTGGAATGGTATCATGATCAGCACGGACATGATGGATTGAAGAGTTCTTCTTGCGCTGTACTATTTTATGTCCAAGTTCTATGTTCTACATAACCACCGAGTCAATGCCTGCCGCCGTGTCAGTACACGATCCCAATTTCAGGTGTTTTAATTTTACACACTAATGTCATCACTGGAGTTTAGAAGAATGAGAGGAGACCTCATTGAAAGATATAAGATTCTTAAAGGGGCTTGCCAGAATGTTTCTCCTCCTGGGGGAGTCTAGGACCAGAAGGCACAGTCTGGTCGGAGTAATTCGATGCATCTTTGATGCATTTTGTCAAGTTTCTCATGAGGCTTCAGGGAGTTGCCAATTGATGGGAATAATTGCTTGGCAATTGTTTTCTTATAGCACAACCTTGCATCATTAATATTTAGCTTCCTGGTGAGATCAGGATAGTCTGAAATGAGTGGAATATCAGATGAATAAGGCAGGTTGTGAGTAAAGCAATGTTATTGAGAAGCAGGAAGAAAATCTGCTCAGCCTCATGTCAAAAAACCCCTGCAAATAACAATGCAATGGACACTTAGCCAAGAAAGTATAACATTCAACCCTCTGTCATGGATGGAGTGTATGTGCTTCATAGGTGGTTGGAACAGATTGCTTTGTATGGAAGGAGACTCAGTTTTCTTTCTATTCTAGAGGTATATATTCAAATTAAATAAGTTAGCAGCAAGCTTTTATGAGTTTCAAATAGCGAAGCTTATTTATTTTCACACACACTTATGTAGAAAGTGTGGAGACCAAGTCTTTGAGTGTCTTTAACACAGATAGATAGGTTTTTGATTCATAAGGGGAGAAGGCAGGAGAATGAGGTTGAGGAACATATCAGCCATGAACAAATGGTGGAGCAGACTTAATGGGCTGAATGGTCTAATTCTGCTCTGCTATCTTATGGTCTTACAGTTTTTATATCAGCAGGGAATTTTGATGTTGAGGCAATAGCCTTTTCCTATCCCAAGCAATAATTTGTCATTCCTTCTACGAGTTCAGTTCATTCATTGTTATGCCCAACACAACTGCTGCATTTACATAACAGTGGTTCCAATCGCTGAACTTTAGTGAAGTACAAAGCTCATTTGTTCTGATGATGAAACATTCAATTTACTTGTGACACAGGTCAAGATTCACTGGTTAATGTAGCTGATGAGCTCTGTAGGAGATAGAAACATGAACTTCTTTTCTTGCCCTGTCTCTGTGCTAACTCCACTACCAATAGTGACAAGACTCCAAAGGTACTTACAAAGGTAAGTGTTTATTTGGTTCATGTTGAAGACATGAAGGCTGCTATAGAAACATACACTATCATTGTCCTTCCCGACAGCTTTCTATCTCCAAGATGATGATTTGAACATGGTTGTCAAGTCTATTAAGCAGTAGCTATTGGCCTCAGCAGCCTCATTCTGCCATAGCAGCCTCTGTTGGTGCAGAGGAAGACAGTGAGATCGGAAGGTGCATGAGCCACATGCTTCTGCACTGTATGGGCTATGCCAGCTGAGCTTTCCCTTTCTGCTTGAATCTTCTAACATCCTTCCATCAGTCAGCCTCCAAAGGTTATGGATGACAGCGGCTTTCTCCCCCTTATCAGTGTTGACATCTGCAATCTTTATATCTCCTTTGCAAGTGTCCTTGTCGTGAAGGTGTTGACCCAGTGTCATGACCCAGTGGCCAGTTCACTGAAGGTCTTTGTGGATATGACCTTCAACCATCCAATGAAAGTGAGCTAATAACTTTGCTAAACTTCCCCATTGTGGGTTCAATATCTAACGCTGTCATAATACATAGGCCTTTTACAGTGGTTAGAGCACCCTCAGTCACAGTGTTTCTTTGCATTCATTTACAGAAATTGTGCATCACTGACAAGATTTGTATTTGCTGCCCATCTCTAACTGATTTTGGGAAGGCAGTGGTGAGTCATTCTCTGAAACTGTGGAAATCCATGAATGTTGAGAACATTTCCACTGCTGTTGTGAAGGAATTCCAGGAGGTTGACTCAGTCACATTAAAGGAACTGCATTATGTTACCAAGTCAGGATGTTATATGGCTTGGAGGGAAACATACAGGTAGTGGTGCCCTCATGCATATTCTGCCCTTATCCTTCCAGAGGGTAAAGATTGTGAATTTGGATATTGCTTGATGAATTGTTGCGGTGTGTTTTGTAGATGGTACTATACTGCTGCCATTGTGTGTTGGTAGCAAAGAGGTGCTTGAGGTGATAGATGGAGTGCCAATTAAGCAGGCTGCTTTATCCTGGATGGTATTGCGTTTTTGGAGTTTTGTTGAAGCTGCAATCACCCACGCAGGCGGATAGCGTTCTATCACATTCCTGACTTGTGCCTTGTAAATGGTGGAAAGGATATTGCTGCGAGCCACAGGATCCCAAGCCTTCATCATGTTGATGGTAATCCAAACAATTACTGCTATACTCTTCATGGCACTACTGTCACTAAATGTCTTGCAACCAACATTCTGGAGGTTACCATTGACCCAAAACTGAATTGGATAAGCCATATAATTACTGTGGCCAAAAGAGCAGGTGAAGGCATGGAATTCTGTGGGATGGTAACCAATCTCCTCATTTCCTAGCACTTATGGGCAAATGCACCTTGCTACTTACCAACCCAAACCTGAAGGTTAACGAGGTCTTGTTGTATTTGTACATAATTTGTTTAGTATCTCAGGAGTCATAAATAATGTTAAACATTATGCAATCATCAGAAAAGATCCTCATTTCTGATCTTGTGATGGAGGAAGGTCATTGATAAAGCAATTGAAGATAGCTGGACCCAGACACTACCTTAAGGAACTTCTGCAGTGATATCTGCAGCTGCGAGAATTGACATCCCCCTCCAAAACCATCCACCTTTTCTCCAGACTTGACTTCAACCAGTGAGAGTTTTCCTCTTCATTTCCATTGACTTCAAATTTGTTTGGCCAAATATTGTCTTGACTCTATGATTGGACCAAGGTAATAATGGGGTTAGGAGATATGTGGAACTTGCAGAGCATGTGGGTGGCATGGTGACTCAGTGGTTAGCATTGCTGTCTCACAGCACCAGTGACCTGGGTTCAATTCCTGCTTTGGATGATTGTCTGTGTGGACTTTGAATGTTCTTCCTGTGTCTGCGTGGACTTCCTCCGAGTACTCTGGTTTCCTCCCACAGATTAGGTGAATTGGCCAAGCTAAATTGCTCATTGTGTTCAGGGATGTGTAGGTTAGGTGCATTAGTCAGGGGAAATGGGTCTGTGAGGGTTTCTCTTTGGAGGGTCAGGGTGGATTGTTGGGCCAAATGGCTTGTTTCTACACTGTAGGGATTCTAAACAAAAAGTGAGCACATTATTATGGATGAAATAGCACTGTTGATAGCACCATCCATCACTTTGTTGATGATTGAGAGTAGACTGATGGGATGGGAATTGGTCTGAAACCAAAAGAGAAAATGCTGGAAAATCTCAGCAGGTCTGGCAGCATCTGTAAGGAGAAAAAAGAGCTGATGTTTCAAGTCTAACTCAAAACATCAGCTCTTTTCTCTCCTTACAGATGCTGCCAGACCTGCTGAGATTTTCCAGCATTTTCTCTTTTGGTTTCAGATTCCAGCATCTGCAGTAATTTGCTTTTATCTATTTTAATGGGAATTGCTCTGGTTGGATTTGTCTTGCTTTTTTTTGTAGAATTACTGTAAAAGAAAATGAGGTTTGTCCTGAAATATGAAGTCCCTTGCTAAGGTAGATGATACAGCATTGTATAGGTTTCTGCATTCAATGTCCAACTAATACATGATTTGGAGATGCCGGTGTTGGACTGGGGTGTACAAAGTTAAAAATCACACAACACCAGGTTATAGTCCAACAGGTTTAATTGGAAGCACACTAGCTTTCGGAGCGACGCTCCTTCATCAGGTGGTTGTGGAGTATACAATTGTAAGTCATAGAATTTATAGCAAAGGTTTACAGTGTGATGTAACTGAAATTAGACATTGAAAAATACCTTGATTGTTTGTTAAGTCTCTCATCTGTTGGAATGACCATGTTAGTTTCACTTCTTTCACGTGTAAATCATAAAACTTTTCTTAAAAGTTACATTCTCAGGTGAACTTTAACAATTAGTGTCAGCCCAGATAATGTATGTTGTTTTTACCTCATTGATTTTAACCCAACTGCGAATCCTCTTGCAAGGATGCCTGCCTTGAAGAAGTTTTCCTCCTCTCTCTACAAGACTCTATGCTACTCTCTCCCCACCCCCACCCTCCTCTAGCTTATCTCTCCATGCTTCAGGCTCACTGCCTTTATTCCTGATGAAGGGCTTTTGCTCGAAACGTCGATTTCGCTGCTCGTTGGATGCTGCCTGAACTGCTGTGCTCGTCCAGCACCACTAATCCAGTATTTGCTTTCCAGCATCTGCAGTCATTGTTTTTACCACCTTAATGTATTGAAGGTGTTAGCCCCCTGTGTGCTGCTGTCTGTGCCATAATATTTAGACTGATTCTAATCTAAAAAATGAATTAACAGAGTCTTACATGGATTCATACAGTTTTTGAGCAAAGTACAATGTAACTCTGTAAGTACAAATTCACCCCACAAATGTATATGTGTGTGCATGTATGTGTGTGTGTGTGTGTATATGGGTGTGTGCGTGAGGAGGGGGGGGTCGGCGTTGTGAGTGTCTGTGAGAGAGAGTGTATATGTGTGTGCATGAGTGTAAAGGGGTCTAAGTCTGTGAGAGGGTACATGTGTAAGTGTGTCAGTAGGAGTGTGTGTGAGTGTCTGTGTGTGTATAAGAGTGTGTGTGTGTACGAGTGTGTATAGAAGTGCGTATGTGTGTGTAGGACTGCGTATGTGTGTAGGAGAGTTGTGTGTGTGTGTGGGAGTGTGTATGTGTGTAAGAGAGTGTGTGTGTGTAGGAATGCCTGTAGGGATGGGACTGCCTATGTGTGTAGGAGAGTGTGTATGTGTGCATGGATATGTGTGTAGGAGTGTGTATGTGTGTAGGAGAGTGTGTGTGTGTGTGTGTGTGTAGAAGTGCATATGTGTGTCGGAAAGTGTGTGTGTGTAGGAGTGTGTATATGTGTAGGAGAGTATGTGTGTAGGAGAGTGTGTGTGTGTGTGTGTGTGTGTGTGTGTGTGTGTAGGATTGCCTGTGTGTGTAGTCCTGAGCAGGGGTCTCAATTTCTGCCCCACCACCAAAATGAACCCCTTGGTTCTTGCAGCAGACACAGAGGAATTCATCAGACAAATGAGATTCTAGGAATTCTTTCACGGTGCCAGCAGTGATCCTAACGAGCCAACCAATGAGCTGGAACAGTCATCACAGGGATCTGTAGAGAAGAGCAACCTAAGAGGGAGTCAACTTGGACCCCACCAGAGGGCCACTGTCCTGGGCTTGACATGTATGCTCAAACCGTCAGGAAATACATAAATGCCAGGTTCATCAACCCACAAGTAGAGCAAAACATCACCTGTTCACAACGCAACGCCATCCATGCTCTCAAAACCAATCACAACATTGTCATCAAACCAGCAGATAAAGAAGGAGCCATCATCACTCAGAATAGATTGCTGCAAGGAAGTGTACCGACAACTGAACAAGCAGGAACAGTACAGGCAACTACTGGCTGATCTGACCAAAGAGCACACCCGTGAACTAAACATATTGATCAAGTCTTTGGATCCAATCCTTCAGAGTTCCCTACGTGCCTTCATCCCACGTACTTCTCGCGTAGGCCACTTCTACTGCCTTCCAAAGATACACAAAGCCAACACACCAGGATGTCCCATTGTATCAGGAAAAGGGACCCTTTTGAGAACCTCTCTGGCTATGTCGAAGGCATCTTGAAACCCACTGTACAGGGGACCCCCAGCTTCTGTCATGGCACTATGGATTTCTTACAGAAACTCAGCACCCATGGACCAATCAAACCGGGAACATTCCTCGTCACAATGGACATTTCAGCACTCTACACCAGCATTCCCCCACAAAGATGGCATCGCGGCAATAGCCTCAGTACTCAACTCCAACAACTGCCAATCTCCAAACACCATCCTACAACTCATCTGCTTTATCCTCGATCACAACGTCTTCACCTTTGACAAACAGTTCTTCATCCAGACACATGGAACAGCCATGGGGACCAAATTAGCACCCCAACATGCCAACATTTTTATGCACAGATTTGAACAAGACTTCTTCTCTATGCAGGATCTCCAACCAACATTATACACCAGGTACATTGTTGACATTTTCTTCCTCTGGACCCATGGTGAGGAGTCACTGATAAAACTACACAGTGACATCAACAAGTTTCATCCCACTATCAAACTCACCATGGACTACTCTCGACTATCTGTCTCATTCTTGGACACATACATCTCCATCAAGGACGGACACCTCAGCACCACACTCTACCGCAAACCCACAGACAACCTCACAAAGCTACACTTCTCCATCTTCCACCCAAAACATATTAAAACAGCCATTCCCTATGGACAAGCCCTACGCATACACCGGATCTGCTCAGATGAGGAGGAACGTGACGGACACCTGGAAGTACTCAAGGATGCCCCACAAGAACGGGATATGATGCTCAACTCATCGACCGCCAGTTCCGACGTGCCACAGCAAGAAACCATAATGACCTCCTCAGGAGACAGACACGTGCTGCAACTGACAGGGTACCCTTCGTTGTTCAGTATTTCCCAGGAGCTGAAAAACAACACCATGTTCTTCGTGACCTGCAACACATTATCAATGAGGATGAGCACCTCACCAAGACCTTCCCCACACCTCCACTGCTTGCCTTTAAACAACAACCAAACCTCAAACAGATCATTGTCCGTAGAAAACTGCCCGGCTTTCGGGACAACTCCATACAACCCTGTCATGGTAGACGCTTTAAGATGTGTCAGAGTGTGGACATGGATACCACCATTACGTGTGGGGACACCTCCCACCATGTACGTGACTCAGCCAAAGTTGTCTGTCTCATAAACTGCAGGCAAGGATGCCCGGAGGCACGGTACATTGGTGAAACCGAGCAAAGGTTATGGCAATGGATGAATGGGCACCGCACAACAATCAACAGACAGGAGGGTTCCTTTGGGTTCATGTCACATTACAGGTGACTACCATTGCGCATTACACACACACACACACATACACACACACATATATGTTTGTGGGGTGAATTTGTACTTGCAGAGTTGCATTGTACTTTACTCAAAAACTGCATGAATTCATGTAAGGTTCTGTTAATGCATTTTTTTTTACATTAGAATCAGTCTAAACATTATGGCACAGACACAGGGGGCTAACACCTTCCACACATTATCTGGGCTGACACCAATTGTTAAAGTTCACCTGAGAATGTTACTTTTAAGAAAAGTTTTGTGATTTATATACGAAAGAAGTGAAACTAACATGGTCATTCTAACAAACAATCAAGCTAGTTTTCCATGTATAATTTCAGTTTCATCTCATTGTAAACGTTTGCTATGAATTCTGTGCCTTACATTTGTATACTCCACAACCACCTGATGAAGGAGCGTCGCTCCGTAAGCTAGTGCTTCCAATTAAACCTGTTAGACTATAACCTGGTGTTGTGTGATTTTTAACTAATACATGAATACATGTATGATGATCAGGGTGGTTGAGAGAGGGAAATGTGGAATGGAATAGATGGAACGAATATTTCTGCATCAGTTTAAAATAATGAGCTGTGAATTGCTCAATGGCTACAAGGAAGTGTTGCAAATATGGAGATGTGGAGTGTATTTGACACAAATTCAGCCAGGGATGACAAATGTTGCATAGTAGGTAAAAACAATAACTGCAGATGCTGGAAACCAGATTCTGGATTTGTGGTGCTGGAAGAGCACAGCAGTTCAGGCAGCATCCAAGTAGCTTCGAAATCGGCGTTTCGGGCAAAAGCCCTGCATCAGGAATAAAGGCAGTGAGCCTGAAGCGTGGAGAGATAAGCTAGAGGAGGGTGGGGGTGGGGAGAGAGTAGCATAGAGTACAATGGGTGAGTGGGGGAGGGGATGAAGGTGATAGGTCAAGGAGGATAGGGTGGAGTGGATAGGTGGAAAAGGAGATAGGCAGGTAGGACAAGTCCGGACAAGTCATGGGGACAGTTACTGAGCTGGAAGTTTAGAACTAGGGTGAGGTGGGGGAAGGGGAAATGAGGAAACTGTTGAAGTCCACATTGATGCCCTGGGGTTGAAGTGTTCCGAAGCGGAAGATGAGGCGTTCTTCCTCCAGGCGTCTGGTGGTGAGGGAGCGGCGGTGAAGGAGCCCAGGACCTCCATGTCCTCGGCAGAGTGGGAGGGGGAGTTGAAATGTTGGGCCACGGGCGGTGTGGTTGATTGGTGCGCGTGTCCCAGAGATGTTCCCTAAAGCGCTCTGCTAGGAGGCGCCCAGTCTCCCCAATGTAGAGGAGACCGCATCGGGAGCAACGGATACAATAAATGATATTAGTGGATGTGCAGGTAAAACTTTGATGGATGTGGAAGGCTCCTTTCGGGCCTTGGATAGAGGTGAGGGAGGAGGTGTGGGCGCATGTTTTCCTGTTCCTGCGGTGGCAGGGGAAAGTGCCAGGATGGGAGGGTGGGTTGTTTGGGGGCGTGGACCTGACCAGGTAGTCGCGGAGGGAACGGTCTTTGCAGAATACGGAAAGGGGTGGGGAGGGAAATATATCCCTGGTAGTGGGGTCTGTTTGGAGGTGGCGGAAATGTCTGCAGATGATTTGGTTTATGCGAAGGTTGGTAGGGTGGAAGGTGAGCACCCGGGGGGGTTCTGTCCTTGTTATGGTTGGAGGGGTGGGGTCTGAGGGCGGAGGTGCGGGATGTAGACGAGATGCGTTGGAGGGCATCTTTAACCACGTGGACAGGGAAATTGCAGTCTCTAAAGAAGGAGGCCATCTGGTGTGTTCTGTGGTGGAACTGGTCCTCCTGGGAGCAGATCTGGCGGAGGCGGAGGCGGAGGCGGAGGAATTGTATCCTCAATTCCTTTTTCTCAACCCTTTCTCTTGCTCCATACAATCGCTGGCAAATGAGACTACACAAATTTAGGATATCTGGTCGGCATGGACAGGTTGGACCGAAGGGTCTCTTTCCATGCTGTACATCTCTATGACTCTAAGTCTGCTCCACTATTCAATGAGATCATGGTTGATCTGATAATTGTCCTTTTCACCATACACCTTGTTTCCCTTGAGCAGGAGAATCAACGTTTCGGGCATAAGCCCTTCTTCAGGAATGACACTTTCCTCATTCCTGAAGAAGGGCTTATGCCCGAAACGTCGATTCTCCTGCTCCTTGGATGCTGCCTGACCTGCTGCGCTTTTCCAGCAATACATTTTCAGCTCTGATCTCCAGCATCTGCAGTCCTCACTTTCACATTGTTCCCCTACTGATTAAACATCTTAATGACCTTATGACTCTGTCAATTGGTTGAGATAATAGAATATAGCTAATGATGCAATCTCAATACCCCTCTGCAGTAAAGAGTTCTACAGACTCACTACCATCTGAGTTACTAAATTCCTTGTCACCTCTTTCGTAAATGACAAATTCCAATGTTTCATTGGTATGGATTTTGATTAGGCAAACTCACCTCAAACACAATCTGATTACACATTTGCTCTGGAATCTAGTTTTGAATGTGGCTGACATAGAACATAGAAGCGTTCAGCACAGAACAGGCCCTTAGGCCTACAATGTTGTGCAGAGGATTAATTCTAATGTAAAATAAAATAACCTAACCTACACACCCCTCAATTTACTGCTATCCATGTGCATGTCCAGCAGTCGCTAGAATGTCCCCAATGACTCTGCTTCCACCACCACAGCTGGCAACACATTCCATGCATTCACAACTCTCTGGGCAAAGAACCTTCCTCTGACGTCTCCTCTATACCTTCCTCCTAATATGTTAAAACTATGACCCCTCGTCCCAGTCAATCAGCATGAGGAAAGTCTCCAGAAATTTCCAGTAATTGACACTGAGCTGAAAGTGAAGGTGTTGGGATGAATGATATGTATAGGCAGGTGGGATTAGTTTAGAATGGAACCATCACTGGCACAAACATGATGGGCCGAAGGGCCTGTACCTGTGCTGGACTATTCTGTGTTCAATGACATAGCTGCTAAACTGACTTCTTTTTAGGTGGCGAGTGAACAAGCAAGGAGGGAAAAACATACTTGATCTCATTCTCACCAAACTGCCTGCCAGTGAAGAGACAAGGTCCCATCTTCATGTATAGGATAGTGTCCACAGTGAAACATGACACCATTAAAGTGCTAAAACTGATAGACTTCAAAATGACCAACACAAGACTGGCCATCTATGAGACATGTGGGCCATCAGTTGTAGAATAATTGTACTTCAACACAATTTTAAATCTCATCACTGATAATAGTGCCCATGCTACCATTAATCGTCAAGCTTAGGGATCAAACTTAACTGAATGGAAAGGACAGGAGGGTCTGCTAGGGCTTGGCACTCAGTACACCTGAAAATGAGGTACCAATCTGGTGAATCTGTAACACAGGACTACACGCAAACCAACCAGCAGAAACTTTGTGATGGATCAATTTAATTGCCGTAGTTCTGTAACATTTCAACAACTAATGTGGCGGGGGGGGGGGGGGGGGGGGGGGGGTGGGGGGAGGGGTGCTCCACAAACATCCAATCCTCAATGAAGAGAGAGCTTGGCACATCAGGGTGAAAGGTAAGGCTGAAACCATTGCATCAAGCTTCAGTCAGAAGGTTCAAGCGGATGGTCCATCTCACCCTCTATTGGAATTCCTGAGCCATACAAATGCCAGTCTTTAACTCCTTTTACTTTCAATTCAGTCCGTTTAATATCAAAATACAACTGAAGGTGCTGGATAAGAGCATAAGACATTGGAGTGGAAATTAGGCCTATCAAGTCTGCTCCACCATTCAATCGTGGCTGATACGTTTCTCATCCCCATTCTCCTGCTTTCTCCACATAACTCTTGATCCCCTAGATACTCAGGAACCTATCTATCTCCATCTTAAATATACACAATGACCTGACCTCCACAGCGTTCTGTGGCAATGAATTCCATAGATTCCCCACTCTCTGGCTGAGGAAGTTTCTTCTTATCTCCGTTTTAAAAGGTCTTCCCTTTACTCTAAGGCTGTGCACTAGTCTCTCCTACCAATGGCCATTCAGTATTCTGTATGTTCCAATTAGATTCCTCCCTCATCTTTCTAAACTCCATCGATTTTCAACTTATCGAAAAGACAGGGAGGTGGGCAGAGGGGGTGAGGTTGCCTTGTTAGTTAAGAACGAAATTAAATCTATGGCACTGAATGACATAGCGTCAGATGATGTGGAGTCTGTGTGGGTGGAATTGAGGAACCACAAAGGCAAAAAAACCATAATGGGAGTTGTGTACAGACCTCTTAACAGTGGTCAGGACCAGGGGCGCAACATGTACCGGGAAATAGAGAAAGCATGTCAGAAAGGCAAGGTCACAGTGATCATGGGGGACTTTAATATGCAGGTGGACTGGGGAAATAATGTTGCCAGTGGATCCAAAGAAAAGGAAATTCATGGAATCCTTACAGGCTGGCTTCTTGGAACAACTTGTCATGGAGCCCACAAGGGAGCAGGCTATTCTGGACCTAGTGCTATGTAATGAACCAGACTTTATAAAAGATCTTAAAGTAAGGGAACACTTAGGAAGCAGCGATCATAAAATGGTAGAGTTCAGTTTGCAGTTTGAAAGAGAGAAGGCAAAATCGGATGTAATGGTGTTACAGTTAAATAAAGGTAATTATGAGGGCATGAGAGAGGAACTGACTAAAATAGACTGGAAGCAGAGCCTAGCGGGGAAGACAGTAGAGCAAAAATGGCAGGAGTTTGTGGGTATAATTAAGGACACTGTACAGAGGTTCATCCCCAAGAAAAGAAAGATTATCCGGGGAGGGATTAGACAGCCATGGCTAACAAAGGAAGTCAGGAAATGTATTAAAGAAAAAGAGAAAGCCTATAAAGTGGCCAAAAGCAGTGGGAACTCAGAAGATTGGGAAGGCTACAAAAACAGACAGAGGATAACAAAGAGAGAAATAAGGAAGGAGAGGATCAAATATGAAGGTAGGCTAGCCAGTAATATTAGAAATGATAGTAAAAGTTTCTTTCAATACATCAGAAATAAACGACAGGCAAAAGTAGACATTGGGCCACTTCAAACTGATGCTAGAAGCCTAGTGATTGGAGATAAGGAAATAGCTGGAGAACTTAACAAGTACCTTGCGTCAGTCTTCACAGTGGAAGACATGAGTAATATCCCAACAATTAAAGGGAGTCAGGGGGCTGAGTTGAGTATGGTTGCCATCACAAAAGAGAAAGTGCTAGAAAAGCTAAAAGGTCTTAAAATTGATAAATCTCCTGGCCCCGATGGGCTACATCCTAGAGTTCTGAGGGAGGTGGCTGAGGAAATAGTGGAGGCACTGGAGTCAGGGAAAGTCCCGGATGATTGGAATATCACTGTTGTAACCCCCTTGTTCAAGAAAGGATCAAGACAAAAGATGGAAAATTATAGACCAATTAGCCTAACCTCTGTTGTTGGTAAAATTATAGAATCCATCATTAAGAATGAGGTTTCTAAATTCTTGGAAGAGTAGAGTCGGATTAGAACAAGTCAACATGGATTTAGTAAGGGGAGGTCGTGCCTGACAAACCTGCTGGAATTCTTTGAAGAGGTGACAAGTAGGTTAGACCAGGGAAACCCAGTGGATGTGGTCTATTTAGACTTCCAAAAGGCCTTTGATAAGGTGCCACATGGGAGGCTGCTGAGCAAGGTGAGGGCCCATGGTGTTCGAGGTGAACTACTGGTATGGATTGAGGATTGGCTGTCTGACAGAAGTCAGAGAGTTGGGATAAAAGGTTCTTTTTCGGAATGGCAGCTGGTGACAAGCGGTGTCCCGCAGGGTTCAGTGTTGGGGCCGCAGCTGTTCACGTTTTATATTAATGATCTGGATGAAGGGACTGGGGGCATTCTAGCGAAGTTTGCCGATGATACGAAGTTAGGTGGACAGGCAGGTAGTATTGAGGAAGTGGGGTGGCTGCAGAAGGATCTAGACAGTTTGAGAGAGTGGTCCAGGAAATGGCTGATGGAATTCAATGTGAGCAAATATGAGGTCTTGCACTTTGGAAAGAAGAATACAAACATGGACTACTTTCTAAACAGTGAGAAAATTTGTAAAGCCAAAGTACAAAGGGATCTGGGAGTGCTAGTCAAGGATTCTCTAAAGGTAAACATGCAGGTTGAGTCCGTGATTAAGAAAGCGAATGCAATGTTGTCATTTATCTCAAGAGGGTTGGAATATAAGAGCACCGTTGTGCTACTGAGACTTTATAAAGCTCTATTTAGGCCCTATTTGAGAACTGTGTCCAGTTTTGGCCCCCAAACCTCAAGGAAGGACATACTGGCACTGGAGCGTGTCCAGCAGAGATTCACATGGATGATACCTGGAATGGTAGGCCTAACATATGAGGAATGGCTGAGGATCCTTGGATTCTATTCATTGGTGTTTAGAAGATTAAGGGGAGATCTAATAGAAACTTACAAGATAATACATGGCTTGGAAAGGGTGGACGCTAGGAAATTGATTCTGTTAGGCGAGGAGACTGGGACCCGTGGACTGAGCCTTAGAATTAGAGGGGGTAAATTCAGAATAGAAATGCGGAGACATTTCTTCAGCCAGAGAGTGGTGGGCCTGTAGAATTCATTGCCGCAGAGTGCAGTGGAGGCCGGGACGCTAAATGTCTTCAAGGCAGAGATTGATAGATTCTTGATGTCACAAAGAATTAAAGGCTACGGGGAGAATGCAGGTAAGTGGAGTTGAAATGCCCATCAGCCATGATTGAACGGTGGAGTGGACTCGATGGGCCGAATGGCCTTATTTCCACTCCTATGTCTTATGGTCTTATGGAGTACAGACCCAGAATCTTGCAAAGGCTATGGACCCTGATGACATTCTGACTTTTGTGACAAATACCTTTTTACTCGAACATGCTGCACCCCAAGCTAATTTGTTTCAGTACAGTCACAACATTGACGTGTACCTAAACATGTCGCAGATTGGTCAGGAGTATCCTGACACAAAGGCAGAACAAATCTGACTTAGGCAACTACAGCCCCATCAGTCTACTTTCAGACATCACGCATGGAAAGGGACATTGACTGTGCTACTAAGTAAGACATTCTCAGTAATGACCTGCTCAATGATGACCTGCCAGTGATGACCTGCTCAGTGATGTCCAGTTTGGGTTTCGCCACGGCAACTCAGCGCCTGACCTCATTGTAGCTTTTGCCAAACTTGGTCAAAAGAGCTGAAGTTTGGAGTTAACGTCAGTGACTGCACTTGACATTAAGGCAACATCTGACCAAATGTGGCATCAGTGAGCCCCAGGAAAACCGACTCATTGGGAATCGGGGATAACACGTTGCTGGTTGGAGTCATGCCTGATGCAAAGAAAGATAGTTGCTGTTATTGTTGAAGGTCAGTCATCTCAGTGCCAGGACTGTAGGAATTCCTCAAGGTAATGTCCTTGGCCCAACCATCTTCAGCTGCTTCATCAATGAACTTGGCTCCATCATGAGGCCAAAAGTGATGGATGCTCACTGAATTTTACACAATGGTCAGTAGAAACAACACCTCTGAAATGGAAACAGTCTATGTCCATATACAGTCAAACCTGGACAACATCTCGGATTGGGTGGAAAAGTGGTAAGTAGCATTGATGCCACGCTGGTGACAGGCATTGATCATCTCTAATAAAAGAGAATCTTACCATCATCTATTGGCATGACTCAATCCCCCATTAATAACATTTGGCAGGTACCATTGCCTAGTAATTGAACTGGACTAACTCTGTGGGAAGCTAGAGAAGTGATTGCTGGGCCTCTTGCTAAGATATTTGTATCATCGACAGTCACAGGTGAGGTGCTGGAAGACTGGAGGTTGGCAAACGTGGTGCCACTCTTTAAGAAAGGTGGCAAAGACAAGCCAGGGAACTGTAGACCAGTGAGCCTGACCTCAGTGGTGGGCAAGTTGTTAGAGGGAATTCTGAGGGACAGGATGTACATGTATTTGGAAAGGCAAGGACTGATTAAGGATAGTCAACATGGCTTTGTGTGTGGGAAATCATGTCTCACAAACTTGATTGAGTTTTTTGAAGAAATAACAAAAAAGATTGATGAGGGCAGAGGAGTAGATGTGATCTACATGGACTTCAATAAGGTGTTTGACAAGGTTCCCCATGGGAGACTAATTAGCAAGGTTAGATCTCATGGAATACAGGGAGAACTAGTCATTTGGATACAGAACTGACTCAAAGGTAGTGGTGGACGGTTGTTCTTCAGACTGGAGGCCTATGACCAGTGGAGTGCCACAAGGATCGGTGCTGGGTCCACTACTTTTTGTCATTTACATAAATGATTTAGATGCGAGCACAAGAGGTACAGTTAGTAAGTTTGCAGATGACACCAAAATTGGAGGTGTAGTGGACAGTGAAGAGGGTTACCTCAGATTACAACAGGATCTGGACCAGATGGGCCAATGGGCTGAGAAGTGGCAGATGGAGTTTAATTCAGATAAATGCGAGGTGCTGCATTTTGGGAAAGCAAATCTTAGCAGGACTTATACACTTAATGGTAAGGTCCTAGGGAGTGTTGCTGAACAAAGAGACCTTGGAGTGCAGGTTCATAGCTCCTTGAAAGTGGAGTCACAGGTAGATAGGATAGATGCTTTCCTTTATTGGTCAGTGTATTGAGTACAGGAGTTGGGAGGTTATGTTAAGCTGTACAGGACATTGGTTAGGCCACTGTTGGAATATTGCATGCAATTCTGGTCTCCACCCAGTTGGAAAGATGGTGTGAAACTTGAAAGGGTTCAGAAAAGATTTAAAAGGATGTTGCCAGGGTTGGAGGATTTGAGCTATAGGGAGAGGCTGAACAGGCTGGGGCTGTTTTCCCTGGAGCATCAGAGGCTGAGAGGTGACCTTTATAGAGGTTTACAAAATTATGAGGGGCATGGATGGGGTAAATTGGCAAAGTCTTTTCCCTGGGGCTGGGGAGTCCAGAACTAGAGGGCATAGGTTTAGGGTGAGAGGGGAAAGATATAAAAGAGACCGCTGGAGCAACTATTTCATGCAGAGGGTGGTACATGTATGGAATGAGCTTCCAGAGGATGTAGTGGAGGCTGGTACAATTGCAACATTTAAGAGGCATTTGGATGGGTATATGAATAGGAAGGGTTTGGAGGGATATGGGCCGGGTGCTGGCAGGCGGGACTAGATTTGGTTGGGATATCTGGTCAGTATGGACCAGTTGGACCGAAGGGTCTGTTTCCATGCTGTACATCTCTATGACTCTATGACTCTATATAAATATGATAGTTGCAAAAGCAAGTCAGAGACTAGGAATCTTACAACAACTAACTCAACTCCTGAAATCTGTCTACCGCCATCAAGACACAAGTCAGGAATATGATGGAATACTCCCCACTTGCCTGAATGTGTGCAGCTCCAACAAACACTCAAGATGTTTGACATAAAACATCCCATTTAACTGGCATCCCATTCACCATCAACAATATTTACTTTATACATCTCTGGCACTTTACAGCAGCAGTGTGTACCATCCTCAAGATGCACTGCAGTACTCCATTGAGGTTACCTTCTCAGCATTTTCCAAACCCGCGACTCCTACCGCCTAGGTGGACAAGGACACCGCCACCTGCAATGTCCCCTCCAAGAAACTTACCGTCTTGACTTGGAACTATATCGCTATCCCTTGATGGTTGCTTGGTCAGAATCCTGGAAGTCAGTTCTTAAGGACATGTCCCCTTACTGCACGGTCTGCAATGGTTTCAGAAGGCAGGTCACCACCACCTTCTCAAAGGCAACCACAGTTAGGCAATAAATGCTGGCTCAGCCTTGGATGCCTGTGTCGCATGGATGAATTAAAATCAAAAAGAGAAACTAGCCTCTCACACTGCACAAATATGTCACACCCATCACTGAGCTGCTAACAATCTCTATCAATCAGATCTCACGTTGAACCCTCACATCCCTCACCCTTGTTATCTCACACATCTAGCATTGTTGCAAACTTCACACCCACACTTACAGATTGACTACGCAGCAAGTAGACTGTGAAAGGCATGTTATTTAAACACATTGTTGTGATATTACTTTCATGAAATATACAAACACTGGGAGTAAATCGGCGTTACAGGTTATGAGCAATAGCTGTGTGTTGATTTGCTGCTGAGATGCATGATTAAGAGTCGGCTTGTAGCATTGTGAGACTTCAATAAAAAGAATTGAAAATATTTGTTATCATTGAAATGTTTGTGATTGATAAGCTGATGTGAAGAATCTAGCAACACCCCAAGAACCATTCCCGTTGGTACTAACTTGCAATGTATCCTTATGAGGTGAAAGTGAGGACTGCAGATGCTGGAGATCAGAGTCGAGAGTGTGGTGCTGGAAAAGCACAGCAGGTCAGGCAGCATCTGAGGAGCAGGAGAATCGACATTTCGGGCAAAAGCCCTTCATTAGGAATGAGGCCCAATGTATCCTTATGATCCTTATCCTGATGGTCTCTCCACTGAGTGATCAGTCCTGGAACCAGCAGTGGGACTGAAAGTATGGAAGCTGATGGTGTGTACTGACCAATTCCTCTTGACATTCCATTCCTCGTCAATCGGGAATCTTCTGATTTCCAGCTGCAAGCTGGTGTGAGTTACACCATTAATTTCCCAGTTCCTCCCTTCGCCACAAGCCAGTGGTGTCAGATACCCATGAGCCAACCAGCCCAAAGGGCAAAACCATAACCTGCTTTGACACCAAAAGCCAGCTGTGTATTCTCTTTCATGTGTCTCTCGATCTTTCGGGGAGATCTTAGAGTTGCGGTTAACATACAGTCAAAGATTTACACAGCACAGAAAGAGACCCTTTGGTCAAATTCATCCATTCTGACCAGGTATCCTAAACTGATTCAGTCCCATTTGCCAGCATTTGTCCCATATGCCTCTAAACCCTTCCTATTTATACACCCATCCAGATTCCTTTTAAATCTTGTAATTGTACCTACCTCCACCACCTATTCTGGGAGCTCACTCTATAAACGCACTACCTGTGAAAACGGGACCCTCAGGTCCCGTTTAAATCTTGCCCCTCTCACCTTAAACCTATCCCCTCTAGTTTTGGACTCCCCTACCCTGGGCAAAAGGACTTGGCTATTCACCCTGTCCATGCACCTCTATAAAGTCACCCCTCAATCTCTAACGCTTCAGGGAAAACAGCTCAAACCTATTCAACCTCTCACCAAAGCTCAAACCCTCCAATCTCAGCAACATCCTTGTAAATCTTTAAGGAAGAGCAGGGACAGTGTTGTATATTCTTTCAATCATGAGGCCACATGTTGGGATGCTTGATGACAACGACACAGTCTGCAGTACCATTCGCGATTCCTCAGATACTGGAGCTCCCCATGTCCAAATGCAGCAATGATTTGGGGTGGACAAAGTTAAAAATCACACACCAGGTTATAGTCCAACAGGTTTATTTAGAAGCACTAGCTTTCAGAGCGCTGCTCCTTCAACAGGTGGTTCGGAGCATAAGATTGTAAGACACAGAATTTATAGCAAACGTTTGCAGTGTGATGCAACTGAAATGACAAATTGAGGAAGACCTGGATTGTTTGTTAAGTCTCTCACCTTTTAGAATGACCATGTTGGTTTCAGTATGTAAATCCCAGAACTTTCTTTTTAAGGAGATGGGAGGTCATGTTGAGGCTGTCCAGGACATTGGTTAAGCCACTGTTGGAATATTCCGTGCAATTCTGGTCTCCACCCTATCGGAAAGATGTTGAGAAACTTGAAAGGGTTAGAAAAGATTTACAAGGATGCTGCCAAGATTGGAGGATTTGAGCTATAGGGAGACGCTGAACAGGCTGGGGCTGTTTTCCCTGGAGGGTCGGAGGCTGAGGGGTGACCTTATAGAGGTTTATAAAATCATGAGGGACATGGATAGGATAAATAGACAAATTATTTTCCCTGGGATGAGGGAATCCAGAACTAGAGGGCATAGGTTTAAGGTGAGAGGGGAAAGATATAAAAGGGACCTAAGGGGCAACTATTTCATGCAGAAGGTGGTACGTGTATGGAATGAGCTGCCAGAGGAAGTGGTGGAGGCTGGTACAATTGCAACATTTAAGAGGCATTTGGATGGGTATATGAATAGGAAGGGTTTGGAGGGATATGGCTGTGGTATGTCCTGGTTGGGTCCAAATTTTGTTGGTCAGAACGTTGTCCTGAAGAAGGGCTGATGCCCGAAACATCGATTCTCCTGTTCCTTGGATGCTGCCTGACCTGCTGCGCTTTTCCAGCAACACATTTTCAGCTTAGAGGGATATGGGCCAAGTGCTGGCAAATGGGACTACATTAGGTTAGGATATCTGGTCGGTCTGGATGAGTTGGACCGAAGGGTCTGTTTCTGTTGTACATCTGTATGACTCTATGAAAGGCATCAGTCTATGAGAAATGCTGGCATCTATTATCAAGAAAGTTTCTTTTAACAATGCACCTTGAAAGTCATTGTCTGATCAGGCAATGTCAGTATGGTTTTACAGAAAGCAAATCATGATTGACATATTTATTGCAGTTTCCGGGAGGTGTAACCAGTCTTGTAAATAAATGGGAACCCGTAAATCTACTTTAACTCTGCTAGACATGAAAGAGAGAAATGCGGATGTGGTAAATCTGTTGTAAACGCAGAAATTGCCAGAGAAACCCAGCAGGTCTTGTCCCATCTGCAGAGAGAAAGCAGAGTCAGTGTTTTGGGTCCATTGACTGTTTTGCTGTCCAGGCAGGTTAACAAGAGACAGGTGGAACATAATGTGGGGAAGTATGAGGTTATTCATTTAGGTCCAGACAATAGAAAAGCAGACATTTCTCATAATAGGCGTGTAACACAGATATGTTGATATTCACAAGAACTTGGGTGTACGCAGGCATGGAACACAAACAGTTTGCAGGGCGGTTATGCAAACAAATAACACGGTATAGAGTATATTTGCTTTTCTTGCAAAAGGCCCAGATTATAAGAATAGAGTCTTTCTATTCCTTATTGTGGCTTTTGTGAAACTGCACCTGGAATACAGGGTGCATCTTTGTGCCTGGCAGTTAAGAAACAAAATATTGGTACTGGAGGCAGCGCCACAAAGTAATTCTGTCTCTGGTGTTGAACAGTTGTTCCATGATGAGTAAATTGAGTTCATATGCTCTGGGGTTTACAGGAACAAGAAGTGGTTTCATTGAATAATGGAGAATTCTGTAGGGATTTGATTGAAGGGGTATTGAGAAGTTGTTCCCCAAAACTGGAGAATCTACAGATGACAGGGGCCATAGCCTCAGGATGAGGCCAGTCAGTTAGGACTGAGATAAGGGCCAATAGATGTGAGGCTGGGAGAGCACAGCAGGTCAGATGGCATCCAAAGAGTAGGAAAGTCAACGTTTCACTCTGAAACCCCGAAACATTAACTTTCCTGCTCCTCAGATGCTGTCTGGCCTGTTGTACTTTTCCAGCCGCACACCTATTAACTCTGGCTTCCTGCTTCCGTAGTCCTTACTGTCTCCAAGGACGGAGATAAGAGGGTATTTTTAAAATTTCAAAGCATTGAGAATATTGTCAATTCTATGCTACTGAACCTCCAACAAGAATATACTTTAGACAGATACTTCGTCTCTGAAGGAATCAAGGGATATGGGGAGTGTGCAGGAAAAGTGACATTCGCTCAAAGATCAACTCTAAGACCTTCAAACAAAGTAGCAGAATAAGGCCATTCAGCCCATTGAGTTTGATCCACCATTTGATCACTCCTGATGTATTTCTCCACCCCATTCTCCTGCCTTCTACCCATCACCCTCGATCCTCTTACTAATCAAGAGCTTCTCCCCTTGGGATTGTTTGAATAAAGGAGCAAACTCGAGGGGTTGGATAGTCTCCTCCTACACTGATTTCCCATGCTCCTGTAGTCCAGCTTTCAGGGTGATTCCAGCAGGACTATCTAATAAAGCTTGTGAATGGGTCATACTGGTCCAAATGGAGCCCCAAGACAACCACTATGCTCATTTCCAAGTATAACTCATTAATTACAGGTATATCCCCTTGAGATGTATTCTGAGTGAATCACAGATGACACACACTGTTGTTCTTTGTTCTGTGGTAGGAGGATTGTTACCTGAAGATTCTGTACAGATATAGAACCCTTCTCTCCCTCATCCTCTCTCTCTGCTGTAGGCCAAGGTCGGGGCAAACTACTGCACCACTCTCGAGGAGACTGCAGCTCATGCAAAGTCCTTGAGAGTTAGGAAAAGTTCAACTGCCAGTGTCACTCTCTGCAAGGAATGTTTCGCTACTTGAAAGCACCAGCAAACATTTTGATGAACTCAACAACTAATCTAAGCGGATGGTTGAAACTCACTTTAAACAGTCCTGGTGTGGATCCTTCCCACTGCTGGATTTGTGTTGATGTGAACAGGATGTTCGGTTAGAGTATGCAGTTTACAATTGTGGTATCCATTGACTAACTTACTCCCTATGTTTCTTCAGTCAAGGCTACTGCCCTGCATGAGATGGTATACACCAGAGGTGTGCTCGTGGACAGTGGAGAAGACACTGGAGCCACAACTGTACCCCTAGAGGCGAAAAGAAAGCAGGTGCTAAGTGCCTCAATGTCTGCGTTTCCCATAAACTTGTGCCAAGGTTTTGGGAGGACACAACTGATGCTTTATTGTAACAACAGTGCTATCTAGTGGCCAAAGTGGAGATGACAAGACCGTAACCCATAGAAATACAAAATCTGGACTAGCTTCATTGAATTAGAGGATCAGAGAACTTTATCGTACAGAAGGAGGTGATTAGATCCATCCTGCCTGTACTGGCTCCCAAAAGAACTACCCAGCTAGCCCCATTCTCCAGCCCTATCTCCGTAACCCTCTAAATTCATCGCTAAAAACTGGAAATGCTGGAAACACTCAACAGCTCAGGCAACAGCTATGGGCAAAGATATATAGCTAACGCTTCAGGGATGTAACGTTTTCACGTACGCTGTCTGACCTGCTGAGGTCACTTTCCAAGAGTGAAATGCCGCTGCATTTTATCCTGAATGCAAGATAGTTGCGAGTAACCGAAGGACAAGGCTGCAGCCTTGACACCCAGTCAGCAGTGATCCATGCCTGGAAATTCAAACATCCTTAGCATAGTGGTTAGTTTGCCATAGTCATATGACATCTATCTCTGCTGTAAGTGCCTTTGTATGGAGCCTGTGAAAGCCATTAAACAAATCACTTGAAACAACAAATCACAGAATCCCAATATTATTATAGCACAGAAAGACGCCATTCAGTCCATCGTGTCTGCATCAGTTCTATTACCTAGTGCCTTTACCCATATCCCTGCACACCTTTTCAATCCAAAGAATCAACCAATACCCTCTTGAATGAGTTAATTGAACTCCACCAGTTTCAGTTATTTCTTGGATTCTGGGTAATCTGAGTTGGAGGATGGGAAAGATTTCCGGCTGTAACAGCTGTTCCATTTTTTGAGGCATTTTAGGTGCTGGAGGTGATTTCCTCAAATTCCAGGGGCAGCAATTACTGTTTAATATGCTGTTGCATTGTTTTGGAACTTTGGATAAAAAAATCTAAACAGCAGCAGTTTTAAAAAGGAGAAGAACAGACAAAGGAAGACATGGTGAGGTCAGTGCAGGAGAGAGAGAGAGAGAGAGAGAGAGAGAGAGAAAGAAAGAAAGAAACAGAAACTGACACCACAGTGTATCTGCACAGTACTGCCTTTGCTGTTTGAATTCATGAATCATTGGACATGGAAGTGCATCTGGGAAATTAACAAACAGTGAAATTTACAACTGATCTTGGAGGAACTGTTTGGGTGAAGTTCACAGCACTGAATCAGATAAGTTAATTGTTTTAAGTGTGGCCTACAGAAAGTCTGCAGTAGTGAGTAGAGAGGGTTCTTTCTTGATGTTTTTGGAGATATGTCTCTTGATTAAACTTAAAATATAAGCCATAACTATTAATTTAAACTGGGGCAGTGCTTGTAAAGAAACAAAATGGTGTTATTTTCTGGGTCTGTAGATAATGAAGGAGCAAAAATGGCCTTTAGTAGAATGATATGTACTTCTTGTCAGATGTGGGAGTTTAAAGAGAGTTTAAGGGTTACAGATTATATCTGCAATAAATGCTGTTGGTTGTGAATCATATCAGATCGAATGGGTCGATTGGAGAGACAGTTCGAAGTAATAAGGAATTTGCAACAGCAACAGTATGTGATGGATGGCAGTTACAGGAAGGGGGGAATGTCTCAGATACAGTCACAAAGATGGGTTAACTCCAGGAAAGGTAAGAGAGGTCAGCAGCTAGTGCAGGAGTCTTTTGTGGATATACCCATTTCAAACAAGTATGCTCCCTTTTGGAAAATGTCGGGGGGCGGGGGGGTGATGGATTCTTAGGGGAACGTAGCACGAACAGCCAAGTTTCGGGCATTGAGACTGGCTCGAATGCAACAAGGGGTATGTTGGGTTCTAAGAGATCAGTTGTGTCAGGGGATTCTGTAGTCTGAGTTATAGACAGATGCTTCTGTGGCCAGCAGCGAAAAAGCAGAATGGTGTATTGTTTCCCTGGTGCCAGGATCAAGGATGGCTCAGAGGGTGCAGTATGTTCTTACGGGGGAGAGGGGCCAGCAGGAGGTCATTGTCCACATTGGAACCAATGACATAGGAAGGGAAAAGGTTGAGATTCTGAAGGGAGAATAGAGAGTTAGGCAGAAATTTAGAAAGGAAGTCCTTGAAAGTAGTAATATCTGGATTACTCCCAGTGCTATGAGCTAGTGAGGGCAGGAATAGGAGGATAGAGCAGATGAATGCATGGCTGAGGAGCTGGTGTATGGGAGAAAGATTCACATTTTTGGATCATTGGAATCTCTTTTTGGGGTAGAAGTGACCTGTACAAGAAGGACGGATTGCACCTAAATTGGAAGGGGACTAATATATTGGCAGGGAAATTTGCTAGAGCTGCTTGGGAGGATTTAAACTAGTAAGGTGCGGGGGGGGACCCAGGGAGATAGTGAGGAAAGAGATCAATCTGAGTCTGATACAGTTGAGAACAGAAGCGAGCCAAACAGTCAGGGCAGGCAGGGACAAGTTAGGACGAATAAACTAAGCTGCATTTATTTCAATGCAAGGGGCCTAACAGGGAAGGCAGATGAACTTAGGGCATGGTTAGGAACATGGGACTGCGATATCATAGCAATTACAGAAGCATGGCTCAGAGATGGGCAGGATGGCAGCTTAATGTTCCAGGATACAAATGCTACAGGAAGGATAGAAAGGGAGGCAAGAGAGGAGGGGGAGTGGCATTTTTGAAAAGGGATAGCATTACAGCTGTGCTGAGGGAGGATATTCCCGGAAATACATCCAGGGAAGTTATTTGGGTGGAACTGAGAAATAAGAAAGGGATGATCACCTTATTGGGATTGCATTATAGATTCCTAAAAGTCAAGAGGGAAATTGAGAAATAAATTTGTAAGGAGATCTCGGCTATCTGTAAGAATAATAGGGTGGTTATGGTAGGGGATTTTAACTTTCCAAACAGAGACGGGGACTGCCTTAGTGTTAAGGGTTTAGATGGAGAGGAATTTGTTACGTGTGTACAAGACTGGTCTTGTGGATGTACCAACGAGAGAAGGTGCAAAACTTGACTTACTCTTAAGAAATAAGGCAGGGCATGTGACTGAGATGTCAGTGGGGGAGCACTTTGGGGCCAGTGACCATAGTTCTATTAGATTTAAAATAGTGATGGAAAAGGATAGACCGGATCTAAAAGTTGAAGTTTTAAATTGGAGAAAGGCAAGAACTTTCAAAAGCTGATTGGGGGCAATGTTCGCAGGTAAAGGGATGGCTGGAAAATGGGAAGCCTTCAGAAATGAGATGAGAGTCCAGAGAAAGTATATTCCTGTCAGGGTGAAAGGGAAGGCTGGTAGGTATAGGGAATTCTGCATGACTAAAGAAATTAAGGTTTTGGTTAAGAAAAAGAAGGAAGCATATGCCAGGTTAGATCGAGTGAATCCTTAGAATTTAAAGGCAGTAGGAGTATATTTAAGAGGGAAATCAGGAGAGCAAAAAGGGGACATGAGATATCTTTGACAAATAGAATTAAGGAGAATCCAAAGGGCTTTTACAAATATATTAAGGGCAAAAGGGTAACTAGGGACAGAATAGGGCCCATCAAAGATCAGCAAGGCGGCCTTTGTGTGGAGCCACAGAAAATGGGCGAGATACTAAATGAGCATTTTGCATCAGTATTTACTGTGGAAAAGGAAATAGAAGATATAGAATGTAGGGAAATAGATGGTGACATCTTGCAAAATGTCCATATTACAGAGGAGGAAGTGCTGGATGTCTTGAAACAGGTAAAGGTGGATAAATCCCCAGGACCTGATCAGGTGTACCCGAGAACTCTGTGGGAAACTAGAGAAGTGATTGCTGGGCCTCTTGCTGAGATAGTTTTAGATTAGATTAGATTACTTACAGTGTGGAAACAGGCCCTTCGGCCCAACAAGTCCACACCGCCCCGCCGAAGCGTAACCCACCCATACCCCTACATCTACATCTACATTTACCCCTTACCTAACACTATGGGCAATTTAGCATGGCCAATTCACCTGGCCTGCACATCTTTGGACTGTGGGAGGAAACCGGAGCACCCGGAGGAAACCCACGCAGACACGGGGAGAACGTGCAAACTCCACACAGTCAGTTGTATCATCGATAATCACAGGTGAGGTGCCGGAAGACTGGAGGTTGGCTAACGTGGTGCCACTCCTTAAGAAGGGTGGTGTGGACAAGCCAGGGAATAGACTGGTGAGCCTGACGTTGGTGGGGGGGGCAAGTTGTTGGAGAGAATCCTGAGGGACAGGATGTACATGTATTTGGAAAGGCAAGGACTGATTCGGGATAGTCAACATGGCTTTGTGCGTGGGAAATCATGTCTCTCAAACTTGATTGATTTTTTTTGAAGAAATAACAAAGAAGATTGAGGGCACAGCGGTAGATGTGATCTAAATGGACTTCAGTAAGGCGTTCGAAAAGGTTCCCCATGGGAGACTGATTAGCAAGGTTAGATCTCATGGAATACAGGGAAAACTTGCCATTTGGATACAGAACTGGCTCATGGGTAGAAGACAGAGGGTGGTGGTGGAGGGTTGTTTTTCAGACTGGAGGTCTATGACCAGTGGAGTGCCACAAGGATCGGTGCTGGGTCCACTACTTTTTGTCATTTACATAAATGATTTGGATGAGAGCATAAGAGGTACAGTTAGTAAGTTTGCAGATGGTACCCAAATTGGAGGTGTAGTGGACAGCAAAGAGGGTTACCTCAGATTACAACAGGATCTGGACCAGATGGGCCAATGGGCCGAGAAGTGGCAGATGGAGTTTAATTTAGATAAAATGCGAGGTGCTGCATTTTGGGAAAACAAATCTTAGCAGGACTTACACACTTAATAGTAAGGTCCTAGGGAGTGTTGCTGAACAAAGAGACCTCGGAGTGCAGGTTCATAGGTCCTTGAAAGTGGAGTCGCAGGTAGATAGGATAGTGAAGAAGGCGTTTGGTATGCTTTCTTTTATTGGTCAGAGTATTGAGTACAGGAGTTGGGAGATCATGTTGTGGCTGTACAGGACATTGGCTAGGCCACTGTTAGAAAATTATGTGCCATTCTGATCTCCTTCCAATTGGAAAGATATTGTGAAACTTGAAAGGGTTCAGAAAAGATTTACAAGGATGTTGCCATGGTTGGAGGATTTGAGCTATAGGGAGAGGCTGAACAGGCTGGGGCTGTTTTCCCTGGAGTGTTGGGAGCTGAGGGGTGACCTTCTAGAGGTTTACAAAATTGAGGGGTATGGATAGGGTAAATAGGCAAAGTATTTTCCCTGGGGTTGAGGAGTCCAGAACTAGAGAGCATAGGTTTAGGGTGAGAGGGGAAAGATATAAAGGAGACCTAAGGAGCAACAAAGGGTGATACATGTATGGAATGAGCTGCCAGAGGATGTGGTGGAGGCTGGTACAATTGCAACACTTAAGAGGCATTTGGATGGGTATATGAATAGGAAGAGTTTGGAGGGACTGGTAGGTGGGATGAGATTGGATTGTGATATCTGGTCGGCATGGACGGGTTGGACCGAAGGGTCTGTTTCCATGCTGTACATCTCTATGACTCTATCGCCTAACTACCCGCTGCGTGACAAAAGATTTTTCTCACCTTATTCTTGCTTTATTTCACAAATCATTTTAAATCTATACCTTCTTGTTCTTTTTTTATGTGCAGGACAGAATGTTGCTGGGTATGGAGGGTTTGAGTTTTAAGGAGAGGCTGGATAGACTGGGACCTTTTCACTGGGGCGTAGGAGGTTGAGGGGTGACCGTATAGAGGTTTATAAAATCATGAGGGGTTTGTATAAGGTGAAGGGCATCAGTCTTTTCTCTCGGGTGGGAGAGTTCAAAAGTAGCGTGGTTTATTTTTAAGGTTAGAGGATAAAAATTTCAAAAGGACATGACGGGCAACTTTTTAAGAGTGGTTAGTGTGTGGAAGTGGTGGATGCAGGTACAATTATAAAATTTAAAAGGCATTTGTATAAGTACATGAATAGGGAAGGTTTGGAGGGGTATGTGCCAAATGGCCAGGCTGGTGGGGCTAGTTTCGTTTGGGAAAATGGTAGACGTGGACTGATTGGATCGAAGGGTCTGTTTCCATGCTGTGCAACTCTATGACTCTCTAGCCTGCTCACGAATTTGGAAATCTGTCACATCTCCCTTTCAGCCTTCTCTCCAAGGTGAACCATTTCACATTCTTGAATCTATCTTCATAACTGACATTTTTCATTCCTGGAATGATTATTGTGCATCACTTTCACACTCTGTCTCCAATGCATTCCCGTCCCTTCTGTAATGTGGTACCCAGAACTATACACAATACTCCATGTGAGGTTTAGCAAATGTCTTACACAAGTTCAGCATTACCTCCTTGCTCTTGTACTCTAAGCCCCTATTCAAGTCAAGTCACCATAGTGCCAGGCCATAGGGCTCAAGAGTGTGGCACTGGAAAAGCACAGCAGCATCTGAGGAGCAGGACAATCGACATTTCAGGCATAAGCCCAGGCCTGCTCCTCGGATACTGCCTGACCTGCTGTGCTTTTCCAGCGCCACACTCCTGACTCTGATTTCCAGCATCTGCAGTCCTCACTTTCTCCCAGACCATCGGGCTCCTCTCTCAACAGAGAAAGACGAACGATGGTGATTTAATCTGAGGGCTACCATACCTCAGGCGAGGGGAGAGGTTGAGGAGGAGAGTCTTGCATGGGTAACCTCAGCTGGTGCAGAGATTGAACTCATGCTGTTGGCATTACACCGCTTTACAAACCAACCATCCAGCCAACTGAGTTAAACTGACTCCCATGTTCCTATTAATAAAGATGTTGTGGAGGTAGCGGGTGCACAAGGTCAGAAGTCACACGACCCCAGGTTATAGTCCAACAGGTTTATTTGAAATCATAAGTTTTCGGAGCACTGTTCCTTCATTGGGTGAAGTGAAGAAAGCAACACAGGCACAGAATTTATAAGCAGAGAGAGATAGGCCTATTATGTTATTTCAGCCTTTTGGTTTGTCTCCAGCACCACCTTTTAAAAACATTTTGTAATTATCTCTCTGCCTCAGTTAATTGGATCCAAGGTCATCCCTTCACTTGTTATTCATCTCCTGACACTTAACTCATACTGCCTGACGCTTTTGACTACCTGCAGAGATTTGTTACTCACTCCACTCACACCATTTGTATGATCTTTTGATCATTTCCGCCACCTCCAAACCGACCCCACCACCAGGGACATATTTCCCTCCCCTCCCCTATCAGCATTCCGAAAAGACCACTCCCTCCATGACTCCCTCGTCAGGTCCACACCCCCCCACCAACCCAACCTCCACTCCCGGCACTTTCCCCTGCAACCGCAAGAAATGCAAAACTTGCGCCCACACCTCCCCCCTTACCTCCCTCCAAGGCCCCAAGGGACACTTCCAAATCTGCCACAAATTCTACCTCCACACACATCATCTATTGCATCCGCTGCACCTGATGCGGCCTCCTCTATATTGGGGAGACAGGCCGCCTTCTTACGGAACGTTTCAGAGGACACCTCTGGGACACCTAGACCAACCAACCCAACCACCCCATAGTCCAACACTTCAACTCCCCCTGCCACTCCACCAAGGACAAGCAGGTCCTTGGACTCCTCCATCGCCAGACCATGGCAACACGACGTCCGCCTGGGAACCCTCCAACCACAAGGGATGAACTCAGATCTCTCCAGTTTCCTCATTTCCCCTCCCCCCATTTTGTTTCAGTCAAATCCCTCGAACTCAGCACCGCCTTCCTAACCTGCAATCATCTTCTTGACCTCTCCGCCCCCACCCCACTCTGGCCTATCACCCTCACCTTGACCTCCCTCCACCTATCGCATTCCCAACACCCCTCCCCCAAGTCCCTCCTCCCTACCTTTTATCTTAGCCTGCTGGACACACTTTCCTCATTCCTGAAGAAGGGCTTATGCCCGAAATGTGGATTCTCCTGTTCCTTGGATGCTGCCTGACCTGCTGTGTTTTTCCAGCAACACATTTTCAGCTCTGATCTTTTGATCTCCCTGCCTCAATTCTGTGCCTTTGTGCTTTCCTTCTCTTCACCTGATGAAGGAGCAGCGCTCCAAAAGCTTGTGATTTTAAATAAACCTGTTGGGCTATCATCTCGTGTTGTGTGATTTCTGACCAATTAATAAAAGTCAGGATACTATACTCTGTTCACCTGTCCTGTTATCTTCAATATTCTGTGTGCACATACACCCAGATTCCTCTGTTCCTGTACCTTAGAGTTATAGAATCATATAGCATGGAAGCAGACCCTTCGGTCCAACCCGTCCATGCCGACCAGATATCCCAACCCAATCTAGTCCCATCTGCCTGCACCCATATCCCTCCAAACCCTTCCTATTCATATACCCATCCAAATGCCTCATAAATGTTCCACCCTCTGCGTGAAAAGATTGCCCCTTAGGTCTCTTTTATATCTTTCCCCTCTCACCCTATATGCCCTCTAGTTCTCGATTCTCTGACCCCAGGGAAAAGACTTTGCCTTGAATGTCCTCGGTTAAAAAAAAGCAATGGGAGATACCTGAAGTCAGGTCTATTCATCATTCAGAGAGCAGAAAGACTTCATCCAGGTCCAGACAAAGTGAGGGATGTGGGAGCAACCAGTGGATGTGAAAGCAATGTGTTATTGTGGTACACACTAAATAGACACTGCCAGTGCTCATGGGATAGAATGTGGAAGTTGATGGATGGGGTGTAAATAAAGGTGGCTGCTTTGTCCTTGATAATGTGGAGCATCTTGAGTGTTGTTGGAGCTGCACTCCTCCAGGCAAATGTAGAGCGTTCCATCACACTTTTGACTTGTGCCTTGTGTGTGCCGGACAGGCACTGGGAGACAGGATGTTAGTTACTTGCTGCAGAATGCCCAATATCTGGCATTCCCTTGCAACCACTACATTTATCTGGCTGTTTTGATTTTTGTTTCTGGTCAATGGTAATTTCCAGGATATTGATCATGAGGGATTCAGCATCGAGTCAAAGACAAATGGCTCAAACCTTTTGGTGGAGGTGATTAAGAGTGAAGATGAAGACATATCAGTTAGAAGCAGGAGTACGTATTCAGTCCCTCCAGCTTGCTCTGCTATTGAATCAGATCCTGCATGATCTGATTGCAACTTCAACATGACATTCTTGTCTGCACCTGATAATCTTTCAAGGCCGAGCTTGACAAGAATCTACCCAGCTCTGTGTTAAAAATATTCCAGATTCTAATTCCACCACCTTTTCAGGAAGAGAATTCCACAGACTTTGGGACCCTTTAAGAGAAAATATTTCACCTAATTAACATCTTAACTGATGATTTTTAAATACTGACAATTAGTTCCAGTTTCTCCCATAGAGAAAAACATCCCCCGAACAGGTGCCTTGTCAGAATCCCTCAGTTCTTGTCTTTCTCAATCAGCTCTTAATCCTCTAAACTTCAATAGGTACGAGTCTACCATGGTGAAAGTGAGGCCTGCAGATGCTGGAGATCACAGTCAAGATTAGAGTGGTGCTGGAAAAGCACAGCAGGTCAGGCAGCATCCGAGGAGCAGGAAAATCGATGTTTCGAGCAAAAGCCCTTCATCAGGAATGAACCTACCATGTCCAACATTTCCTTATAAGACAACCTGCCATTTCCAGGTATGAGTCTAGCAAACCTTCTCTAAAGTGCTTTCAATGAATTTACATGATCCCTTAAATAAAGTAACCAGTACTGTACACAATACTCCACACGTGGTCTTGTCAGTGCTCTGAATGACTGAAGGATACATTCACTATCTTTGTATTCAGTTCCCCTCATGATAAATGATAACATTCTGTTAGCTTTCCTAACTACTTGCTTTACCGATGCACTGAGACTTTGCAATTCATGGGTGAGAATATCCAGATGCTTCTGCATCTCAGGGCTAGGCAACCTCTCTATGTAGATGATATGCTTTTTGAAAATTCTTCCTGCCAAATTGGACAACCTGACACATTTCTACTTAATACACCATTTGCCACATCTTTGCTCACTCAATCTATCTCTTTTTGTAACCTCTTCATAACTTACTTTCTTATCTTTCTTTGTCATCGGCAAATTTGGCAACTGTACCATCCATTCTCTCATCTAAGTCTATCATTATTTATTGATGTTTCTGTATGTAATCTGCCAACAGTTGAAGTCCCAGTGCACCATTTGTTACATTTTGGCAATCTGGAAAAGATCCATTTACAGAAAGCCCACAGCCATTGGATCAGATCTAAGTTTGTGTAGTCCTGCCGCATCCAGTCGTGGGTGATGGTGGACGGTTCAACAACTCACTGAATGAAGAGACTCCACAAGTGTCTCCAACTTCAATGATGGAAGAGATCAGCACTTCGATGCAAAAGGTAAGGCTGAAGCTTTCGCAGCAAACTTCAGCCAGAAGTGCCGAGTGGATGATCCAGCTCGGCCTCCTCTAACGTTTTCCAGCATTACAGATACCAGTCTTCAGCTAATTTGACTCACTCCACATGATATTAAGAAATGGTTGGAGCTGTTGGATATTGTAAAGGCTACTGGCTCTGATAACATTCTGGCAACAGGGCCAAAGACTTGTGCTCCAGAAATTGCCATCCCCGAGTCAAGCTGTTCCAGTAAATATATCCGACAATTTCCCATGTATGTCCTGTACACAATAAGCAAGAGAAATCAGTTAATTACCTTCCCATCAGTTCATTCTCAATGATTAGTAAAGTGATGGAAGGTGTCATCAATAATGCTATCATCAGCACCTGCTTAGTGATAACCTGCTCAGTGACACTCAGTTTGAGTCCTGCTAGTTCTCCTGCCCTCATTACAGCCTTGGTTTAAGCATGAACTAAAGAGCTGAATTCCAAAGGTAAGGTGAGAGTGACAGCCCTTGACATCAAGGCCGCATTTGACTGAATGTAGCATCAAGGAGTCTGAGCAGAACTGGAATCAACGGGTATTGGGGGCAAACTATCTGCTGGTTGGTGTTATACCTGGCACATAGGAAGATGGTCGTGGTTGTTGGAGGTCAGTCATCTCTCCAGGAGTTCCTCAGGGTAATTTCCTAGGCTCCTTCATAAATGACCTTCCCTCCATCATAGTGATAGTGACCACAGTTCAGTTATATTTACTTTAGCAATGAAAAGCAATAGGTATATACTGCAGGATAAAAGTTATAGCTGGGGGAAGGGCAATTATGATGCAATTAGGCAAAATTTACGATGCATAGGATGGGGAAGGAAACTGCACAGGATGGGCACAATTGAAATGTGGAGCGTATTCAAGGACCAGCTGCTGTGGGTCCTTGGTAAGTGTGTACCTGTCAGGCAGGGAGGAAGCTGTAGAGCACAGGAGCTGTGGTTCACTAAAGAGGTTGAATCTCTTGTCAAGAGGAAGAAGAAGGCTTATGTTAAAATGAGATGCAAAGGCTCATTTAGGCACGTGAGAGTTACAAGTTAGCCAGGAAAGACCTAAAGAGAGAGCTAAGAAGAGGCAGGAGGGGACATGAGAAGTCATTGGTGGATAGGATCAAGGAAAATCCAAAGGCTTTCTATAGGTATATCAGGAGTAGAAGAATGACTGGAGTAAGATTAGGACCAATCAAGCATAGTAGTGGGAAGTTGTGCTTGGAGTCAGAGGAGATAGGGGAAGTGTTAAATGAATACATTTTGTCAGTATTCACACTAGAGAAAGACAATGTGGTCGAGCACAATACTGAGATACAGGCTATTAGACTAGATGGGATTGAGGTGCAGAAGGAGGAGGCGTTAGCAATTCTGGAAAGTGTAAAAATAGATAAGTCCCCTGGGCTGGATGGGATTTATCCTAGGAATCTCTGGGAAGCCGGGGGGAGATTGCCAAGCCTTTGGCTTTGATCTTTATGCCGTCATTGTCGACAGGAATAGTAACAGAAAACTGAAGGATAGCAAATGTTGTCCCCTTGTTCAAGAAGGGGAGTAGAGACTACCCTGGTAATTATAGACCTGTGAGCCTTACTTTAGTTGTGGGTAAAGTGTTGGAAAGGGTTATAAGAGAGAGGATTTATAATCATCTCAAAAGGAATATGTTGAGTAGGGATAGTCAACAGGGTTTTGTGAAGGGTGGGTTGTGCCTCACAAACCTTATTGAGTTCTTTTGAGAAGGTGACCAAACAGGTGGATGAGGGTAAAGCAGTTGATGTGGTATATATGAACCCAGGTTGATAGGGTTGTTAAGAAGGCATATGGTGTGTTAGCTGTTATTGGTAGAGGGATTGAATTTTGGAACCATGAGATCATGCTGCAGCTGTACAAAACTCTGGTGTGGCCACACTTGGAGTATTATGTACTGTTCTGATCATCGCATTATAGGAAGGATGTATAAGTTTTGGAAAGGGTTCAGAGGAGATTTAATTGGATGTTGCCTGGCATAAGGGGTAGGTCTTAAGAGGAGAGGCTGAGGGAATTGATGCAGTTTTCGTTAGAGAAAAAAAGATTGAGAGGTGACTTAATTGAGACATATAAGATAATCAGAGGGTTAGATAGGGTGGACAGTGAGAGCCTTTTCCCTCAGATTGCTATGGCTAACACGAGGGGACATAGCTTTAAATTGAGGGATGATAGATATAGGACAGATGTCAGAGGTAGCTTCTTCACTCAGAGTAATAGGTATGTGCAACGTATGGCCTGCAACAGTAGTGGACTTGCCAACTTTAAGGGCATTTAAATGGTCATTGGATAGGTATATGAACGGGAATGGAATAGTGTCAGTTAGATGGGCTTCAGATTGGTTTCACAGGTTGGTGCAACAGCGAGGGCCAAAGGGCCTGTTCTGTACTATGTTCTGTGAGGTCAGGAGTGGGGATGTTCAGTGGTGATTGCAAATGTTCAGCATCATTCACGACTCCTCAGACACTAAAGCAGTCCGTGTGCAAATGCAACAAGATCTGGATAATACCCAGGCATGGGCTGATAAGTGACAAGTAACACTAATGTCACACAAATCCCAAGTAATGACCATCTCCATTAAGAGACAATCTAACTACTACCCCTTGACATTCAAGGATATCGCCATCACTGATTCGCCCACTTTCAACTCCTTTTGGCAACAAGAGCAGGTCAAAGGTTTGGAATACTGGAATATTGAAATCACCTTTTGACTCCCCAAAGCCTGACCACCATCTACAAAGCACAAGTCAGGAATGTGATGGAATACTCCCCACTTGCCTGGATGGGTGCAGCTTCAACAACACTTAAGAAGTTTGACACCATCCAGGTCAAAGCATCCCACTGGATTGGTACCACATCCACTCCCTCCACTACCGACACTCAGGAGCAGCAGTGTGTGCTATCTCCAAGATGGATTGCAGAAAATCATCAAAGATCTTTAGGCATCTTACATGCCCATGACCACTTCCATCTAGAAGGACAAGGGCAGCAGATACATAGGATCACCACCACCTGCACGTTCACTGCTAAGCCCCTTGCCACCCTGCCTTGAAAATGTATCATTGTTCCTTCAGTGTTGCTAGTTCAAAAACCTGGAATTCCCTCCTGAGGGAAATTGTGGGTCAGCCCAGAGCATGTGGACTGCAGCAGTTCAAGAAAGCAGCACACTACCATAAGAGTAACTAGGGATGGGAAATAAATTCTGACCAGCCAGCGAGGCCTATGTCCAATATATCCAGTGATTTCTTTCTATCCACAACAGCCATTAAATGAACTTCAGTAGATTGGTCAAACATCATCCGCCTTTCACGAAACTGTGTATTTACTCTGTCTGAATATCTGGAACTTATCCAAGTTCTCTATTTTAACTCCTTTAAAAACAGCTGGTAACATTTTCTCGATGACAGATGTTAGGTTAATAACCTGTTTTCTCCTGCATTCTGTATCTCTCTCTCTCTTTATAATAAAGAAGTTACATTCGCTTTCTTCTGATTTGGGATTTTGAAGAAGATTTTGTAGCTCAGGTTGTGGATCAGGTTGTAACTTTGCTCTCAGAATTGTTCTCAGATGTTTCATCACCATGCTCGATAATATCATCAGTGAGCCTCTGATGAAGCATTGGTGTTCTGTCCTGCTTGCTATTTATGTGCCGTGGTCTGTTGTGGTGGGTAATGTCCCTTCCAGTACTGTTTCTGAGAGGTTGGTAAATGGCGTCCAAATCGATTATATTTGTTAATGGAGTTCCGGTTTGAATGCTAGGCCTCGAGGAATTCCCACGTGTGTCTTTCTTTAGCCTGTCCCAGGATGGATGTATAGTCCCAGTCAAACTGATGTCCCTCGTTCCCTGTGTGTAAGGAGACCTGTGATAGTTGGTCATGTCTTTTGGTGGCTAGTTGGTGCTCATGTATTCTGGTAGCTAGTTTCCTGCCCGTCTGTCCAATGTAATGTTTGTTGCAGTCCTTGCAGGGTATTTTGTATATAAAGTTCGTTCTGCTGGTTAATGATACGGGATCCTATAAATTCATCAGAAGCTGTTTCAGTGTGGTGGTAGGATTGTGGGCTACCATGATGTCTAGGGGCCAGAGTAGTTTGGTCATCATTTCTGAAATGTCATTAATGCCTGGCAGGGTGGCTAAAGTCCGTGGGTGTGTTGTGTCGTCTTGTTTGTGTCTGTTGTGTAGGAATTGGCAGACTGCACTTATCGGGTACACGTTGTTCCTGAAAACATTATATAAGTGTTTTTTCTTGGTTTCTCATAGTTCCTGGATGCTGCATTGTGTTGTCTCATTTAAACAATGTCCTGATGCAGCTCTGTTTGTGGGTGTTGGGATGATTGCTCCTGTAGTTGAGTATCTGGTCAGTGTGTGTGGCTTTCCTGTAATCACTGGTCTGCAGCTCTCCATTGGCTTTTTGTTCCACTGTGACGTCTAGGAAGGGAAGTCTGTTGTTATTGTTCTCTTCCTCTTTGGTGAACTTTATACCGATAAGGATGTTGTTTATGTGTTTGTGGGTTTCTTCTAATTTGTTGCATTTCGTGATGACAAAGGTATCATCCACATAACAGACCCAAAGCTTGGTCTAGATCATGGGAAGGGCTATTCATTCTAACTTCTCCATAATGGCTTCTGCTAAGCGTCCTGATGTTGGTGATCCCATAGGCATCTCGTTGATTTTGTTTGTAGGTCTTGTTGTTGAAGGTGAAGTGGGTTGTGAGGCACAGGTCTACTAGTTTGAGGATGCTGTGCTTGCTGATGGAGTTGGTGCTGTCAGGTGTTTGTATCCTTAGTTTGTCTATCAGGTGAGGCCAGTGTTTCTTTGGCCAGGGTGACGTTTATTGATGTGAACAAGGCTGTCACACCAAAGGAAACCATAACCTCATTGTTCTCTACCTTGGTGAATTTGATAATGTAAAGGAATTCCTGGGTGGTGTGGATGGAGTGGCTTCAGTCTTCCACTAGGTGTGTCACTTTGTGATGAAATACCATTGCTAGTCTGTATGTTGGTGTACTGGGAAGTGAGACTATGGGTCTGAGGGAGCCCCCTGGTTTTTGTACATTCGGTAATCTGTAGAAATGGGGCGTGTTGGATCCTTCTGGTTTCATTCTATCTTGTTAATTTCCGCTGTCTTGTGAAGTTTCCTCAGGGTTTTAATAGAGTTCCGGTTTGAATGCCAGACATGCATGGGAATTCCGAGAGGCCTGGCATTTAAACCAGAACTCTATCAACAAACACATCAATCTGGACCCCATTTACCAATCTCTCAGAAAAAGTACTCGAAGTGACATTACCCACCACAGCAGACTAAGACAGATAAATAACAAGTGGGACAGAACGCCAGCGCTTCAACGAAGGCTCAGTGAAACGTCTGAGAACAAATCTACCAGCTCAGTGAGTAAACGTACAACCTGATCTTCTGATTTATTGGGACCATCCTTGTAGATCAAGGGTGTTTTAGAAATTTAAAACTCATGCACAGACTTCTCACTATTTACTTCCTTCAAGACCCTAGGATAAAGTCAATCTGAAACTCAGCACTTGCAATTCAACAATTTACTCAGTACCATTTCTCTGAATTTAAATTTCCTGAGTTCATCCCTTCCTTCTATATTTGGATTTATCACTTCTGGGATATTCCTCACATCCTATATGCTAATGACTGATGCAAAATATCTGTTCATCTGTGATTTCCTTATTTTCAGTGTTAATTTTCCAATCTCACTTTATTAACTTTTCTTTATATATCATAGAAATTCATACTATCTTTTTTAAAATTTCAAGCCAGCTTTCTCTTCTACTCTAACCTTTCTCTCCTAATTTTTTGGTCATTTATTTGCTTTTTTTATATTGTCCAATCTTCTGATGTGCCAAATACCTTAAGTCATAGAAATGTATAGCACGGAAACAGACACTTCAATCCAACTCTTCCATGCTGGCCGGATATTCTAAGTTAATCTAGTCCCATTTGCCAGCACCATATGGCCCAAATCCCTTCCTATTCATGCCTGTTAAATGTTATAATTGTACCAGCCTCCACCACTTCCTCTGGCAGCTCATTCCATACACGAACTGCCCAACATATGGAAAAATTGCTCCTTGGGTCCCTTTTAAATCTTTCCCTGCTGACCTTAAACCTATGCCCTCTCGCTCTGGACTCCCCCACTCTGGGGAAAATACTTTGGTAATTCACCCTATCCATGTCCCTCATAATTTTGTAAACCTCTATAAGGTCACCCCTCAGCCTGACACTCCAGGGAAAATAGCCCCAGCTGATTCAGCCTGTCCCTATAGCTCAAATCCTCCAACCCTGGCAACTTCCTTGTAAATCTTTTCTGAAACCTTTCAAGTTTTACAACATCCTTCCTATAGCAAGGAAAACAGAACTGCACACAGTATTCCAAAAGTGGCCTCATGAATGTCCTGTACAGCTGCAAAATAATCTCCCAACTCCCGTACTTAATGTTCTGACCAATAAAGGCAAGCGTACTTCACTATCCTATCTACCTTTGACTCCACTTTCAAGGAACTATGAACCAGCACTCCAAGGTCCATTTGTTCAGCAACACTTTCCAGGTCCTTACCATTAAATGTATAAGTCCTGACCTGATTTGCCTTTCCAAAATGCAGCACCTCACATTTATCTAAATTAAACTCCTGCCACTCCTCAGCCTATAGACAACAACATGATTTTTATCTTAGCATGATTCTATCATTAACATTTCTAGTTAACCACAAATAGTGAGTCCATCCATTGGAATTTTCCTTATGCATCGGAATATATCCGGATTACTTTTGGAATGTGCATGGAATGTACTTGCACTTCAATTAAAACTGGTAGTTTGGAATCCAAAATAAGGGCTTTGTTAATAAGGAATAAGGCAGGACAACATTGGTTGTCAAAACATTGAAGAGGCAACATTTTTAGGTGTGAATATAAGAAATGGAGCAGAAATCAGCCACTCAGCCCTTCAAGAGAGTTCTATCGCTCGATACAATCATGATGGATTGTGGTCTCAGTTTCGTATATCCATCTAACCCGAGTAAACTTTGATTTCCTTGTCTAACAAAAACCTATCCACCAAACAAAAACTTTGGATGCTGGAAATCAGAAACTAAATAATTAATTGCTGGAAAAACTCAGCAGACCTGAAGAAGGATCACTGGACCAAAACATTAACTCTATTTTTTCTCTACAGGTGGTGCTGGAGCTGCTGAACTTTTCCAGCAATTTCTGATTTTGCTTCTAAAAGCCGAACCACTTCTGCTTGAACAATATTCAATGACCCTGCCTACATAAAGGTCTGATGCAGTGAGTTCCAAAGTCACGCAATATTTTCAGCTTCTTTCTGAAAAGCTCTGACTATACCTGTAGAGTAAATGGACCTCCAGATGTACCAATGCCTCTCTACAAGACTTGCTGAACAGTCTTCAGTTCAAAGGGTCAGTGCCGTTGATCTGGATGCCAACCTCCGCTATCTGCACATAGCTGAAATTCAATTCCAGACTGGGAGACAGCGCCATCCTTCATGGATCTTCGAAAGGAATGTGAACTGCTAAATATTCTGCTGCTTTTGACACTTATAGAAGTGTATGACATTAATTTAATTTCGGTGTGTGCTGTGTGATTCACGTAGTGCCAGACTTTCCAGGGTAAGTGTATGACTAAATAATTTTCCTTGTTTAATCCCATGCTTCTTTTAAATGGACTTTTAATGTGAAGTGTTGCATTTTGGAAAGGCAAATCAGGGCAGGACTTCATAGTAAGGTCCTTGGGGAGTGTCACTCAACAAAGAGACCTTGGAGTGCAGGTTCATAGTTCCTTGAAAGTGGAGTTACAGGTAGACAGGACAGTGAAGAAAGCATTTGGTACGCTTGTCTTTATTGGTCAGAGCATTGAGTATAGGAGTTGGGAGGTCATATTGTAGCTGTACAGGACATTGGTGAGGCCACTTTTAGAATATTGCATTCAATTCAGGTCTCCCTGTTATCAGAAGGGCGTTGTTAAACTTGAAAGGGTTCAGAAAAGATTTGCAAGGATGTTGCCAGGGTTGGAGGGTTTGAGCTATAGGGAAAGGCTGAATAGGCTGGGGCTATTTTCCCTAGAATCACAGAGGCTGAGGGATGATGTTTATGAAGTAGAAGTTTATGAAATCATGAGGGACATGGATAGGGTGAATTGCCAAGGTCTTTTCCCTGGGCTGAGGGAGTCTAGAACTAGAGGACGTAGGCTTAAGGTGAAAGGAGAAAGATATGAGGGACCGAAGCAGCAACTTTTTCACAAAGTGGTTGGTGCGTGTATCGAATGAGCTGGCAGACGAAATGGTGGAGGCTGGTACAATACAACATTTAAAAGGCATCTGAATTGGTACATGACTAGGGACGGTTTGGAGGGATCTCGGCTAGATGCTGGCAAATGGACTAGATCAAATTAGGATATCTGGTTGGCATGGATGAGTTGGACCGAAAGGTCTGCTTCCATGTTGTACATCTCTATGACTCTATGACACGCAATCAGAATTTCTGGAGCATACAGATCAACCTTTTCAAAACTGAAAGACACTGATTATGGACAACAGTGAAGGGGAATTGAGTGTTTCAGTTTATCTCTCTTCCATCTCTAACACTATCGTTCAAATCATCTCGTGAATATCCCCTCAGTCAGTGGTTTCTCTTCCTGCTCCCGGACTGTTACCTCTGGTGACCTTTACGGACATATCCAAGGCCATTTCCTCTTTGTCATTCATATACTTTTGCTTGCAACATCATTTAAAAGCACAGTGCTAACATTCACCAGTAATTTGTTTGTTTTCAGCTGTAGGCTGATGATACCCAGTTCAACATCACCACCATGCATCTCGACTTCTCCACTATCATCTGACTGCTAATCCAACATTCAAACATTACTTCCAATTAACTATTCAGAACACTGAAGATATTGTTTCAAGACCCTGATGCAAACTCTATTTCCTAGCGACCAACTCTATCCCTTGCCCTGACAATAGTCTGAGTTTAAGCCACAGCTTCAAGTCACATTTGATCTCAAATTGAGCTCCTTATCTCTTGTTCACCCCATCAACTAGGGCCACCAATTTCCACATCCATAATATCTCACAGCTGTATCACTTCTCAGCTCATGACTCAACCAATTCCTCACTCAGGCTTTTGCTCCCTCTGGACTGGCCTGTGCCAACATAGTTCTTGCTGATTTTCCACATTGTATCATCCATAACTCGAAGTCACCCTAAGCCTCATCACCTTACAGCATTACATATCCCTGTCAACAGCTTGCTCTGCTTTGGCTCCTGCTCAAACAGAACCTCGACTTGAAAATTCTCATCCTGCTTTTCAAATAGTTCTGAGCTGGCCCTTCCCCTACCTCTGTCATCTCCTCCAGCCCAACAAGCCTCCAAGATATCCTTGCCCTACTTACTTGGGCCACGTTGTGCTTTCCTGATTTTAGTTACATTACCATCACTGTAGCTCCTGAGGTGTAATCTTGTTACTCTTCTCCTCCTCACTTTCTTCCTTTTAAGAAACTTCTTAAAACCTATCTCTTTGATCAAGCTTCAGTCATATACTCTATCCCAATAACGGGCTCAGAGATAGACCTTGTATTATAATGCATCTATGAAGCAGCTGGGGGTGTTTTGTTGTGCGCATAGAAATATCGAAATATAAGGTATTATTATTATTATTAATTGCCCCTAAAAAGTGGTGATAAGTTGTCATTTTAAATATAGCAGTGCGCTTTGCTCTGCCATCTAAAAGAATGGATAAAAGTCAACCATAAAACATGTGACCAGGGCTCACAAGTATAGAATCATAGAATGCCAACAGTGCGAAAGCAGGCCATTCAGCCCATCAAGTCGACACGCCCCTCCAAACAGCATCCCACCCAGACCTAGCCTCCAGCCTGCCCCTTTCACCCTGCATTTTCCATCCCTCATCCACCTGGTCTGCACAACTCTGGACATTACAGGACAATTTTCCATGGCCAATCCACCTAATGCGCACACCTTTTGAGAGTGGAAGGAAACCAGAGCACCTGGAGGAAATCCATGCAGGCATGGGGAGAATTCATAACTCCACACAGACAGATGGTGGAATCGAACCCAGGTCCCTGGCACTGAGACAACAGTGAGCCACCTTGCCTGAAGTCGGCCAGACTGGATAAAGATGGCAGATTTCCTTCCTAGATGGGCATTGATGAACCAGATGAAATTTTACAACAATCTGGTTGTTTCATGATTCCCATTAATGATGTCCTTTCTTTTCTTCCAGTTTTAATTATTGAGTGCATTTAAACTCCCCAATCCTGGGGGGGAGGTATGACTTTGTATTACTGATATTTTTGTCACATCAGTGAATTAGCAGGCCAATGTTTCCAATGACAGGTAGTGTCCTTGTGTGGCTGAGTGTAAACTGAAATGGGGAGAGATCCATGCTATCAGAAGCTATGGAAAACATAAGCAAAAGAAATGATTTCCGAGTTCGACAAAGAAGTGGCTCCTCAATGGTGCAGATGTCAGCACAACAAATTTATCATTCCATCTTTCTCAAACCTGTGTTGCAGATGGAATATTTAAAATAGATATTTTTTTTGACAAACTTCAATTACAGAGAAGTTGTGGCACAATTTATCAGGTATAAATATCAAGGCTTGAGGGCCTGCTATTTCTTTGAATTTATGGGGTTGATGTTCAGGTTTTGTGCTTATCATCAATGTGGTGATTATGCCCTCAAATTGACATTGACTTTACTACCTCGTGATGAGATGGCACAGCCATTTTGAAACAGGCCTATCACCCAAAGAGCAAAGTGTTTGCCTGTTTCAGGGTGTCTGCCTGTTTTGACACCTAAATCAAGATCCTCCTTCTTCAGTTCTTGGCCTGAAAACTGTTCCAATTCGCAACACCTCAACATCCACCACAGGTAGGTCAAAGAGACAGGTCTCAAATCCACCTCAATCTCAGAACAGATATTGAACCCCATGCAGTGCCATTAATTTAATCCAGACCAGTCAACTGAGCCAACCAGATCCCTAAGGACTCAAAATTGCCAAATTGATTGTTGACATCTGGAGCTTGGGATAGTGATGGTAGAGGGTCCAATTTCTTCTAGTAATATTGTTGACCAAAAATATCTCCCACACTTATTACCTCCTGTTGATGTGCTTTGGAAGGATTTATTAGTTTATATTCAATCTGTTTATGAATGCATCTTCGTTGGCCATTAAGTCCAAGTGTGGGACTTGAACATGGATCTTCTGGACTTTGGACAAGGACACCACAAGATGACACAGGGTTGGACACCTTATTGTCATTTTAAATCACAAATGGTCAAACTGCCTCAATCAGCCCGGTAACTCAATCAGGACTACAGAGTTAGTGTAGAGTTATAGAGTCATGGAGGTGTACAGCATGGAAACAGATCCTTTGTTCCAACTCATCCATGCTGATCAGATATCCTAACCTAATCTAGTCCCATTTGTCAGCACTTGGCTCATATTCCTCTAAATTCTTTCTATTCACAGACCCATCCAGATGCATTTTAAATGTTGTCATTGTACCAGCCTCCACCACTTCCTCTGGCAGCTCATTCTATATAAGTACCATGTTCTGCATGATAAAACTGCCCCTTAGGTCTCTTTTAAACGCTTCCCCTCTCACCCTAAACCTATGCTCCCTAGCTTTAGATTACCTACCTTGGGGAAATGAACACGGCTTTTTATCCTATCCATATCCCTCATGATACCCTTTCATATCCCTTTCAGCCTCTGACACTCCCAGCCTATTCAGTCCCTCCCTATAGTTCAAACTCTCCAACCCTGGCGACATCCTTGTAAATCTTTTCTGAACCTTTTCAAGTTTCACAACATCTTTCCTATAGGAGGGAGACCAGAATTGAATGCAGTATTCCAATTGTGGTATAACTAATGTCATATGTAGTGGCAACAGGATCTCCCAATTCCTATACTCAGTGCACTGACCAATAAAGAAAAGCATACCAAACACCTCCTTCACTATCCTATCTACGCAACTCCACTTTCAAGGAACTATGAACCTGCATTCCAAGGTCTCTTTGTTCAGCAACACTCTACAGGACATTATCATTAAGTGTACAAGTCCTGCCCTGCTTTGCCTTTTCGAAATGCGGCACTTTACATTTATCTAAATTAATCTCCATCTGCCACTCCTCGGCTCATTGGCCCATCTGATCAAGATCCTGTTGTACTCTGAGGTAACCTTCTTTGCTGTCCACTACATCTCCAATTTTGGTGTCATCTACAAACTTACTAACCGTACCTCCTATCTTCCCATCTAGATAATTTATATGAACGACAGACTCCACAAGAGGACTCAATATTAGGGTGGGCTTTAAACCAATGTGCTGCGTCAATAAGACCCTTTAACATTGCAGCTCTCAAGCTTAATTTAACTGAATCCAGAGCCTCAAATCTTCATTTCACCTCAGATCTGTTGACTGAAATTCAGAAATTAATCCTGTTTCTTGAACATATTGGCTAAATAAGTCATTTTAAGCATTAAAATGACAATGTGTGAGTCACCACGCACTAAGCTGAAGACTGCAGTGTTAATTTTTCAAGCTTGAATTGTCTTGAGTACAGCTGTGCAGACATTACTGGTTGGAATTCTGTGCTGACAATGTACACTCATCAAGGAATGACAGGAATGCAGATTGCTGCAATGATCTTCATAATTGTATTTGACAGCTTAATAAGATTTGAGTCAAAAAAGCATTTCGATCACAGTGGAATCCACTTTTGTGTTCTGTTTCGCTGTTCAATAATAAACTTCCATTCAGCTTGTTATTCTATCATGTGATGAAGGCATCACTGACCATTGCCAATTCCTAATTGCCCTTGAATAGAAGGGCTGGCAAAGCCATTTCAGGAGGCGTTTAAGGTTGCTGTAGGTTTGGAGTCACACGTGGACAGAGACAAAGTGAAGACGACAGATTGCTTTCACCTAAGGGCATTTGTGAAGTTGGTAGGAAAGGTGGTGGTGAGCTGCCTTCTCAAACAGTCCATGTGCTGTGGGTAAACCCATCGAGCTGTAAAAGAGAGTTCCAGGATTTTAACCCAACACAGAAGGAGTAGCAATAGATTTCCAAGTCAGGATGGTCAGTGGCTTGAAGGGGAGCGTGCAAGTAGTGGTGTTCTCAAATATTTTTCAGTTCTCAGTTTCTTGCAAAGTCAGTGAATGTAAATTCCATCAGTAGATCCAGTGGGAATTGAACCCATATTCCCAGATCCAGTGGGAATTAAACTCATGCTCCCAGACCATTGACTAAGACCTCTGAATTACTGCCTTAATGGCACCATCATAAAGTAACCATCTCCCTCTATCTCTCGCGCTCTCTCTCTCTCTCTCTCTCTCACACACACACTCTGTTACCTTAACTTGGAGCTGCCAGTGTTGGACTCGGGTGGACAATGTTAAAAATCATACAACACCAAGTTATAGTCCTACAGGTTTATTTGGAAGCACTAGTTTTTGGAGTGAAGGAGCAATAGCTCATGAAGGAGCAGTGTTCCAAAAGCTAGTGCTTCCAAACAAACCTGTTGGACTGTAACCTGGTGTTGTGTGATTTTTAACTCGGTTACCTGGCACTGTTGATCCATTTGATCTGGTCCCTTACTCGGTACTATTCAAACTCAGTATTGCTGCCATCTGAATCGAGGGACTTTGCTTTATGTTATTCCTGAGGATGACACATTGAAAATGAATTCCCTTGAGGAAGAGGGAGTGACTAATCTCCATGGAAAAAGAGGACACGGGACAAAGGAGAAGGAAGAATGATGAAAAGTCACCTCAATTTAAGCTTTATTTTTCTCCAGATACAATGCAATTTAACACAGCACAGGAATAGGCCTTCAGCCCACCCAACCTGCACCAGTTTTAATCCTTATTTGGTCCCACTACCTATTGCCCATGTTCAGTTGCTGTCCAACTGTTCGCCTCCCTCTCATGTATCTATTGAGACATGCCTTAAACGTTGCTAATTTGCCTGCTTCCACTGGCAGTGCATTCCAAGCACCCACCACCTTATGTGTGGAAAATCTTCCCCATACCTCTCCCCGAAAATTTCCCCGTCTCTCTTCAAACCTGTTCTCTCTTTCATTGACCTTTCCACCCTGGGGAAAAATAAACCTTAGACAATTCACCCTATCTATGCCACTCACAATTTTGTACACTTTTATTAGATCATCCCTCAGCCTCCATTTTACCAATGAAAACAATCTAAGTTGATCCAGCATCTCCTCATAACTAAACCTCCCCAGAACAGGCAACATCCTGGTAAACCTTATGTGTACCCTCTCCAAAACATGCAAGTCCTTCCAGTAATGTGGTGACCAGAACTGCATGCAATATTCCAAATGGGGCCTAAGTAGAGTTTTGTATACCTGTAAACATAACTTGCCAACTTCTATATTCAATGCCCTGCTTAGTGAAGATAAATGCCTTCTTGACCACCTGCCTGACTGTCTGAGTATTGCCAACATTTATTTTGTTTTTATCCCTTCAGGTTGCATCGTGCAACATTAGGAAAGCCTTCACAAGCACAATAAATTGAAATCCCCCCATCTGCTGTTTTGATGAAAGGTCCAAACCTATATTTAAAATAAACATTATTTATGAGTGCTGGTGCTCTGTATTTATCCATTGTTCTCTCCACTCCCTCAAATAATGGGTAAAATCTGAGAGGAAGTTGTAGGAGGAGAGGGGGAACAGAGGCGCGGAAGGAGCAGAAGGGCAAGTGCTGAAAGAGAAGGGTGAGAACTGAATGGTATTGCTCATCTTATCATGCACTCCATCTATCGTTCTATCCCACTGATCGCACAGTTTTGCCTATCTGCTGTAAAATCAGTAGCCTCTTCTTTCCAAACAATGTTATGTTTTTGATGATAAAATCATTTCTAGATCGACTTAGCAAATGCAATAAAGCTGGTGAACCTGCTTCAGTCTGTATAATATTAGTGTTTTTCTTGTTTGTAATTCAGATACTAGCAAAATTTTCACATAGCCACCTTCCACAAACAAACAGCATTGTGATGACTAATCTGTTTAAATGGTGCATGCATCAATATTAGCCAGGCCACTCAGGTAGCAATGTGATCCTCTGCTTGGAAATAGTACCATAGAACCACTTATGGTCGACTAGCAGGGCAAACACAGCCTCGGTTTAATTATCCATTTGTAAAACAGCACTGTTCTCTCACAGTGCTGTACTAGTACACACAGTCCCGGTTTTGAACAGGTGCAACTCCTGAATCAGCATGCAAGTGGATTTGTGCACAAGTTGGAACACAATGCAGGACGATTTAAGGCAGCCATTTCTAAATATTGGAAATGTTCATATGTCAGACATTTGAAATTAGATCCCTATTTGGGATCATGTTCATAAAAACAGACATTGGTAAGTCAGACATTCGTAAATCAGGGACCTCCAATGTTTCACTAGAATGTTAAAACATGGTTTTGTGCTCAGGTCTCCTGTTAGTGATTGAACCAGCATCAATTTTACTCCAAAGTAAATGACACTGGGACATCAATGAGGAAGCAACTTCTTTCTATCCAGTGACCAGACTTCTTTCTAACCCAAACAATGAAACTCCAGGCAATCGATGGTAATAAATGCAAGTCTTGGACAGGACTGGGGAAGAAAGTAATCACTGGATTAGTAATGCAGGAGCCATGTCTGAGAGCATGGAATAAAATCCAACCACAGCTGCTGGAATTGAAATACAATTAATGAACCTTCTGGGTATGGCATAAAGGTGGTCTTAGTAATGGTGGCCATAAACTATTATAGAATGCTAAGTAAATGGAAAGTTACTGCTTCTATATCTTATGGTCTAATGACGTAGGGAGCAAGATTCGCAGACCTGTACAGGGTTACATGTTAGCTTTGACAGGGTAGGGGGAATGGGGGGGGGGATGTGGGGTGGTGGGGGCTGTCTTGCTTAATAGCACTCAGTTCCCTGAACAAGAGGCCCAGGATCGGGAAGGGGAGAGGTCCAGAGAGAGACATTCACCAACCTTGTTGCCATCTCCCTTCCTCCCTCCCACTTCCACCACAAGCCTCTTACAGTGACTCCCTCTTGCAATTCATCACCTGTGTCCTGGGATCTGTGATGTTAACAATCCCAAGGCAGGTGCCTCCCCAGCAACGTGGTCAGTCCCTGACATCATCTTTTCTAAACCTATTCCTGGATCTATCTAAAAGGCATCCTATCTCTCCAATTAACTCTGAGAGCTTCAAGCTTCTTGTGAAAAGTTTAAAACACGTAAGTTTGTCTTCTGAATCCTATTTGTGAAAACTGGATCGATTGGAGGACATTTCCACTTTAACATATATAATCGCCTCCGTGAACCAATGGCGTATACAAAGGGATACTGGCCCTGGGCAAAATGGGTCAGTGCTGGACCACCAGCTCTCTGTAGATGGGACTTATATCCTCAGCTCCTTGATCCTAGGGATGGCCGACCTGTGCCCAGTTAAGTGTCCAAGTGGAGATCTCTTCAGCTTTGGGCAAGATCTCAATGCTACCGTCAAATACCACCCAATGTGTCAACACATTTTGGGGGGGAAACGAGAAAAATATAAAATCTCAAGAATTTACATCCCTCACATCACACTTAGTTAACATTCTCCACTACAGAAAACTCTAATTTCTGCATTTTTTTTAAGAAATAAGGGCTCTTTAGATCTGCAGCTACGTCAAGCTGCATGTACACCTGCCTCTCTGCATTCACAAGGCCTAAGGCCTACATTCAAAGCCATCTTTGAGTTGCACCTTTTTCAGTGGACAGCTTTTCCTAATATACTAAACAAATAGTACAAAGGTTTTACCGGGGCAAATTATATGATCCACAAAATCTGATGGAACTGCAGAAATACATTTGCATTTGGCACAGTCCACAAGTTTGATACTGTCTGATAATTTCTCAGGGATCCAGCTTTCAATTCAAGCTTGCACATTGGATCAACTCTCGTGCTTTATCCACTGGGTTCCAGCTCTCCTATTTATCACCATCCTGCCAAATCTCCTTGACAACTCCAGCCAAAGGCATGTTGAGCCAGCTTGGATTAGGAAACCAGAGTAAATTGTTCAACTTGTACTGCTGTCTTCTTAGAGAAGGAAATCTAGCTGATAATTAACTGCAAATTTGCAGGAATTTATTTGGCTTTTAATTACCCTCTGAAAAGATTTAGCAGTCCATTCAGTTCAAGGGTAATTAGGGATAGACAGAAGATGCCAGCCTTGTCAGTATTGCCCCTATCACAGAGTCTGGTGCGGAAGCTCAAAAAGATCAAGCTTCAAAGGAAACCTGTGTGGCAAGGAAAACAACGATAATCCCGTGTTGTGTTCATAAACTCAGGTGACTGATTGCTCAACCTATTCCTGATTAACCGAACGTGTGCAAACCTGCTCATTAAAAATGATTCAGGGTGCAATTCATTTCCTAAGTGATTTGAGGAAACAATTAATGTTCACTTTGTCAGAACGTGTCATGCAGAAGAGGTTATGAAAAAGGCGCAGTGTGTTTGTACAAAAACATCATAACCACCAAAGTTCCCGAACTGGCATATCGGGTTTTGCCAGAAAACAGACGAGTGAATTTACCACTTTCTACATCAACTCTTTCGAAATAAAACTAGAGTCTCTTTGACTGTGCTACCAGGGTAGGGAAAGGGTGGTAGTTACTATTAGAATGGGGGCCAGGTTGGGACAAGTGTGAGGGGATACATACTCATAGATGAAAAAGGCAAAAAGAATCCCCTTTGAGACATAGAATCATAAAGATGTACAGCATGGAAACAGACACTTCGGTACAACTCGTCTGTGCTGACCAGATATCTGAAAGTAATCTCATCCTATTTGCCAGCATTTGGCCCATATCCCTCTAAACTCTTCCTATTCATGTTCCATCCAGATGCCTTTTAAATGTTGTAATTGTACCAGCCTCCACTACTTCTTCTGGCAGCTACTTCTATACACGCACCTCCCTCTGTGTGAGGAAGTCATCCCTTAGGTTCCATTTAAATCTTTCCCCTCTCATATTAAACCTATGCCCTCTAGTTTCGGAATTCCCTGTCCTGGGGATAAGACCTTGACTATTCACCCTATCCATGATTTCATAAACCTCTATTTGGTCACCCCTCAGCCTCTGACGCTCCGGGGTCAGTATTAAGGGACAGGTAATGCACTGATTATGGTCGATCCCTTAAAATATAGAATAGTTGCTCACCTTGCTTCAAACAGTCTGATTTTATTCCAAGCACAGGCGGACCCCTCTACTGTGTGACATTTTCCATTCATTACTCAAGCTTTGGCTTTTGATTAAGTTAACCATTGCACTCCTAACATATCTACAGTTAATCACAGTGCAGTCTTGGGCATTGTGGTATCCCAAACACTTTATTTGATTTCACTGAGGACTCCAACATTTGGGAAATTGAAGAGTCTCTCTTAGGACAATGAATTAGGACTTAAATTGGCCATCCAGCCAATCCTAAAAACCTAATCCTCTGCTCCCTCAAAAATCTGACCATTCCTTAATTATTCTATGTACCTCACGCTATTGCTTCTCTGGATTGTCCATTCCCAATGTTCAATGCCCTCATGTAGTTTTTTTTTCCTATTCTCCCATGTTGTGAGATTAGCTAAGCCTCCATTTATTGCCCATTCCTAATTGGTTTTGAGAGGTGATGATGACCCATGGCTTTGAATTGCTACGGTCCAGATGGGGTGGGACACACATACAGTTGCTGGAAGATGAGTTCCAAGATTTGGACCCAGCGAGAGTGAAGGATCAGTGATGTGGTTCCAAGTCAGAATGATCTGAGACTCGGAGGGGAGCTTGCAGATAGTGAAGTTACTGTGTGCCTGCTGCCATTGTCGTGTTAGGTGGCAGAGGTAAGAAGGGACATTTTCCCACTGTTGTTCCGCCATCTTGGTCAGCAGTCCCCAACATCTTGGAGCAGTCTCCCTGAGTAGTGACTAGCCTCACCATAACCTCTTAGTACATTGCCAACTCAGGATACACTTATCCATTCCAATGCTGCACACTGGAGTGCGCAGTCTTCCTTTATGTTGTTCTCACCGCCAGGCTGCTTTGCATGTCAGGATAGGCACCCATCTCATGACTTGGTGTACGATCTACCTCTCCAGTTTTCTTCGCACTCACTCACTCACTTTCCACCTCTCACACAGTCTCCCCACCATGCCTTTGCCATCTCATCAGAACCTACAGGCTCACAATGCTTCTCTGGTCCTGCCTTTCTGTACAGGCATAAAGTCAGGCAGCTGGTCATGTTTGATTGCAGTAGTCAGTAAAGGAGGGGTAGACATGTTGCATCATGCTACGTCAATGTCACATGCACGGCATGACCCAGGAGCTACGCGGCTAACACACTGCTTGTGCTTTAGCCAAATGGCCAAGGCTCAAAGTCTAAAGGGAGTAGTCCTCAGTCAATTCAAGGAAGGTGGCTGTCATCAGTCAGGGAATGTCACTTCAGTCAGTCAAGATCAGGGTCCAACCTCAGCCCGGAGACTTGAATGTGGTCAGTCAGCCATTTGGAGTTGTCAGAGGGTCCGTGCCGCTACAATCTGAGGATAGGCCCACGGTCAGTCCTGCGGGTCCAGATATGGGGATTAATGGTAAGGCAGTCAGTGAGTTGCACAGAAATCAGTCAAGGTTGTCCTTCCAAATCTCTCAGGGGGTGGGCCACAATCAGTATTGTGGGTCTGTTCATTGAAATTCAAAGTAGGTTATCAAAGGTTGGAGGGAGTTGGAGAAATCCATTGTGGAGGGTCAGGCACTGGATAGTGGGATGCAGAGGGGAACAAACCTTGTGACATGGGCCAACTCGACACATAAAGGTGAGAGTTGATATTGAAGTCCAGTACAGTACAGACACGGTGTTATCAATTCTAGAAGGAGTGAAAGTAGACAGGTCCCCTGGGCTGGATGGGATTTATCCGAGGATTCTCTGGGAAGCTAGGGAGGAGATAGCAGAGCCTTTGGCTTTGATAGTTGAGTCATCATTGTCTATGGATTTAGTACCTAAGGAGTGGAGGATTGCAAATGTTATGCCCTTGTTCAAGAAGGACAGCAGAGTTGACCCAGGTAATTATAGACCAGTGAGCCTTACTTCTGTTGTAGGAAAGGTTTAGGAAAGGATTATAAGAGATAAGATTTATAATCATCTAGCAAGCAACAATTTGATTTCAGATAGTCAACATGCTTTCGTCAAGGGCAGGTCATGTCTCACAAACCTCACTTAGTTTTTTGAGAAGGTGACCAAGCATGTAGATGAGGGTAGGGCAGTTGATGTGGTACACTTGGACTTCAGTAAAGCCTTTGATAAGGTTCCATATGGTAGGCTGATGGAGAAAATGCAGAGGCATGGAATTGAGGGTGATTTGGCAGTTTGGATTAGAAACTGGCTTTCTGGATGTTGGCAGCGAGTGGTGGTTGATGGAAAATATTCAGTCTGGAGTCCAATTACTAGTGGTTTTCCACAAGGATCTGTGGTGGGACCACTGCTGTTTGTCATTTTTATAAATGACTTAGACGCAGGCATAGGTGGATGGATTAGTAAATTTGCAGACGACACTAAAGTCAATGGAGTAGTGGACAGTTTGGAAGAATGTTACAGGTTGCAGGGGGATTTGGATAAACTGCAGAATTGGGCTGAGAGGTGGCAAATGGAGTTCAATGAAGCTGAATGTGAGGTGATGTACTTTGGGAAGAATAATAGGAAGGCAGAGTACTTGGTCAATTGAAAGATTCTTGGTAGTGTGGATGTGCAGAGGGATCTTGGAGTCCATGTGCATCGATCCCTGAAAGTTGCCACCCAGGTGGATAGTACTGTTAAGAAGGCATATTGTGTGTTAGGTTTCATTTGTGGAGGGATTGAGTTCCGGAGCCGCAATTTCATGCTGCAACTATACAAAACACTGGTGCGGCCACACTTGGAATATTGTGTACAGTTCTGGTCGCCCCATTACAAAAATGATGTGGAAGCATTGGAAAAGGTGCAGAGGAGATTTACCAGGATGTTGCCTGGTCTGGAAGGAAGATCTTATGAGGAAATGCTGAGTGACTTGGGTCTTTTCTCAATGGAAAGAAGAAGGCTAAAGGGAGATTTGATAGAGACATACAAGATGATCAGAGGATAAGGTAGGGTAGACAGAGAAAGACTTTTTCCTAGGATGATGATGTCAGCTTGTATGAGAGGGCATAACTACAAATTGAGGGATGATAAACTTAAGACTAATGTCAGAGGCAAGTTCAGAGAGTGGTGAGGGCGTGGAGTGTCCTATCTGCTAAAGTAGTCAACTCAGCCACATTAGGGAGATTTAAACAATCCTTAGATAAGTACGTGGATGATTTTGGGATAGTGTAGGGGGATGAGCTGAGAAAAGTCCACAGGTCGGTGCAACATCAAGGGCCTTAGGGCCTGTTCTGCGCTGTATTGTTCTATGTTCTATGAGTTGAATGGCTGCCTTCTGTACACTATTATTCTCTGATTCTATGCATTGGAGGCAATAGCCTTATTGTGAGGGTGGGGGCTCTTGTCATCCACAATTCCCACTATCCTGCTCAGCTTCCCATTCCCCTGAGACTCCAGTTTAAACTCTGCTACAATATAGTAGCAAACACCCCAGTGAAGATATTGCTCCAACTCCTGCTGGGTGGAGTAAACCATCCAACCTGTACAGGTCCCATCTTCTCTAGAATTGATGGCTGGGGAGCCAGGATATTATGATGGTTGGCGTGGCTCAGCTGTAGGCCTGGAATTCAGTGGGTAATGAAAAATTCTATCACATTATAGTCACTTTCTCCTCAAGAACCTCACATTAGCAAAATTAATAATTAACTCCTTCTCATTGCATAAAACCAAATTTAAGTTAGCCTGCCCCTGAAATAGTTCCTCATCATTCTGCTTTAAAACCACATCTTGTATGCAGTCCAGGAACCAATCCACCACTGTATGTTTGCTCATGTGGTTTCTCCAGCTGATATATACATTGCCTATGTTTATTGTAGTACTCCTGGTATATACATCTCTAATTTCCTGCTTAATTCCACGGCCAACCTTCAGTTAATGTTCAGAGATCTGTACATAATTCCGTTCTGAGGAAGGATCACTGGACCCAAAATGTTAACTTTCATTTTTTATTTACATAATCCCCACTAATGTTTTCACCACTTGTTGCTTCTTAGCTCCACCCACACTCTCTGCACATCTAGGTTCCTGCAGCAATACCCTTTTTCACTGCTGCCGTGGTTTCACCTTTCATGAACAAAGCCATCCCACCTCCTTTTTCCTTTCTGCTTTCCTTCCAACAATTGAATATCCTTGGATGCTCAGTTCCCGGCCTTGGTCACTGTGCAGCCATGTCTCCATCATTGCAATTATATCAAATCTGTTTTCAACTATTTGCACTTTTAATTTGCTTTCTTTACAGTGAATGCTTGATACATTCAGGTATTGTAACTTTACAATTATCCTTTTGACTTTTTGGATATTCCATTTTGTTCTCCATCCCTATTTGTTGTGAGCTCTTGTTTCCTCTGCCTTCCACTTTTGTTTTCTACTTTTCTTTGTTCCATTTCCATCTTTGTTTGCCTCACTTTTGTCCCCCTGCTCAGGTTCCCATCCCTCTGCGGCTCCAGTTTAAATTCTGCTATAATATAGTAGCAAATGCCCCTGTGAGGGTGTTGGAAGCATCCGAGGAGCAGTAAAAATCAAAGTTTCAGGCAAAAGCCCTTCATCAGGAATAAAGGTAGAGACCCTGAAGGGTGGAGAGATAAGCTAGAGGAAGGTGGGGGTGGGGAGCTTGTAGAGAGAGGAGGAAAATTTCTTCAAGGCAGGCGTCCTTGCAAGAGGATTCGCAGTAGGGTTAAAATCAACAAGGTAAAAACAATGACTGCAAATGCTGGAAACCAGATTCTGGATTAGTGGTGCTGGAAGAGCACAGCAGTTCAGGCAGCATCTGTGGTTTCAACCGCACAAATATTATGAATATCATGTCACTAGTGTCTTTCCACAAGTGAAGGTCAATTCAATGCTGTCATTAACCTTCCTCTAAACACAGAGGAATATTATTTACTTTGTCAAGACTTTCCCCTTGATTTTACACCAAGCCCTGAGAGACACTAATTTCCATAATCTAGACATAATTTGCACAGTAATTAAGCATATTATACACTAAGCATAAGGGACCTTATTCTAGGCACAAAGGAACAGGAATGGGCTGCTCATCCCCCTCTCAAACCTGTACATCAGAAAAGCAGATCACAACTAGGGCTCAGCTGGATTGATGCCTCGTGAGCAATTCACAGTCGTGCCAATTGTGTGGGTTCAATTCCTGTACCAGCTGAGGTTACCATATCTTCTCAACCTCACTCTTCACCTGAGATGTGGTGACCTGCAAGTTAAATTCACCATCAGTCATCTCTGTCTGTGTTTGACTCTCTGTCATGGGAGAAAGCAGTCCTCTGGGACTCCAGTGATTTTACATTGACTGATCTGCGCCTCAACCCTAATTGCCTGGCTCTGATCCACTCGCTTGATGCATTTTAATCGAACAAAAAATTATCAAACTCAATTGAATTGATTAAGTTCCATTTTTGGAAGGGATTTCGGACCTTTTTATATCTTTGTTGCAAAGCAGCTGCTTTCAGATGTCCACCTTGAATGGCCAAGTTCTAACCTTGGTAATTTGGCCTCCCCTCCTCATGGTGGATCTGTTCCCATTCCCTTTCCCAAAGAAAAAGTTTTGTTTTGTCTTTTTCCTAGAATCTTTCCTCGATATTAAACAAGTTTGACAGGTTGGTGCATAGTGGTTTTGGCTTTGCATTGATGCACATTGCATTATGCAAGTCAGGGATTGAGTGATTCAAGTTCAAATCTGGCAAACTATATAAGACTGCTGATAAGTGATACAGTCTTCTTCCAGTTTAGCTTTGCAGAAATTGCAAATAACGTCAGTCATTTGCAGAACAAAATTTTGAAATTCCAAATGGACATTAATAAAACGCATTGCAAAATTTCAATATTCCTTTGTTTGAATGGAGCTCTTCCAGACTCATCTCACTCTCAGCAATTCCTGAATCTGGTGCTTAAAGTATAAGAACTTAAGAACAGAAATAGACAATTCAACCCCTTGAGTCTGTACTGCTCCCATTCAATAAGATTATGGCTGATCTGTGACTAAACTCCATTTTCCTGCCTTTGGTCCATATCCCTTATGTACGTTGATGAACAAAAATTTACTGACCTCAGTTTTAAAAATTAACAACTGATGTAGAATCCACTGCCATTTGTGGAAGAGAGTTTCAAACCTCTCCCATAATTTGTGTGTAGAAATGTTTCCTAACATCTCTCCTGAATGGTCTGGCCCTAACTCTCAGACTATGGCCCCTATTTCTAGACTATCCAACCAGTGGAAATAGTTTATTTATATCTACCCTGTATTTTCCTGTTAATATCCGGAAGACATTGATCAGATCAACTCTTAACTTTTAAACTCTAGAGAAAACAGGCCTAATTTGTGTAATGTCACTTCATAATTTAACCCCTGAAGTCCAAGTATCATTCTTGTAAACTTATGCTGTACTCTCTCCAAGGCCAATAAGGTGTAGTAGGTATTGCACCCAGATCTGCTCACAATCCTCCAAGTGGGGTGTAGCCTAGGGTTCTGTATAACTGCAGCAAAACGTCTGCATTCATACACCTCAGTCACCGAGATATAAAGGCCAGTATTCCATTACCCTGCTTGATTATTTTATGTCCCTGTTCATGGCATTTTAAACATCGAGGTGCCTGAACCCCCAAGACACTTTGGCCATCCACTGTAATTAACTTCATAGCATGTAGAAAGTATGTTTTGGGAATGTTGCTATGATAATTTTACAAACATGCACAGGATCAGCAGCAAGTCCCAAAGCCAAAACTCTCATAATACCAACAGCGTATCCAATGGTATCTGCGGGTGCAGGTTTCCCCTTCATTGAGATGGTGGGAAGGAAGAAAAATGAGGCTGCTTCATTCTAAAGAGAAACCCACCTCCTTTTATCAATTCAGAAATTGAGTGCTGTGCGAGATGATCCAATGAGGATTTTCTTAGCTTGCGTGCAATTAGAGCCCTTTAAGTTGTAAATTAATTCACACTTGAGGACCTCAGCACTCCCTGAATACTTTCCACTCTGGCAGGTGAGAGAAGTGACTAGTTTTCTGATAAGGAAACCATAATATTTTGCCTGTTGGTTCAGGGGTTCTCCAGTTGCCACAATCTGGGAACATGGATGGGATAGGTTAGGGGTGGTCTGCTGAAAGGAAAGAACAGCTCCTACCTTTGCCTCTGACACCTCAATCTGTTCTCCCTGAACAGCTCCCCCTGAAGATAACAGTGGCTCAACATCACAACCTGACCCTTCGAGGAGGAGGTCTCAACTGGCAGGTATCAGGACCCAGAAGGCCAGCAGTGCCTGGCATCCAGATAGCCAAGGTCGAATCCTGTGATAGGGTGAAATATTCATCCTTGTTTGCCTGTCTGCTTTTAATAAGCTGATTGATGGGCAATCCAGTAATTCTCTCACTAGTATGGGCTATGAGTGTTGGGTGGTATGTGTTGGCTGCTATCTAACATGTTTGTCTTTATACTTCTAAAAAAAGTGGAAAAATTCAGGCCCTTAGGTCTAACAGCTGTAATAATCAGAGCTCTGTCATTGTTAACGACTTCTCGGTTCAAGCTCCACTACAAGAACTCATGCACAAATTCTGGGGTAATGTTCCACTGGAGTACAAAGGGAACGCTGGACTGTCAATAGCACTATGTTTTGGATGAGATTTTAAACTGGTGAATGTGTGTACAAAATATCTCTTCCTGAAAATGAGAAGGAGCGATTTCCCTGGTGCCCTATACGATTATCTATCACTCAATTAACAGACAATCATTATGATTAGATTAGATTTCTTACAGTGTGGAAACAGGCCCTTCGGCCCAACCGGTCCACACCGACCTTCTGAAGAGTAACCCACCCAGATCCATTTCCCTCTGACTAATGTACCTAACACCATGGGCAATTTAGCACGGCCAATTCACCTGATCCGCACATCTTTGGACTGTGGGAGGAAACCGGAGCAAACCCACGCAGACACGAGGAGAATGTGCAAACTCACACAGACAGTTGCCCGAGGCTGGAGTCGAACCTGGGACCCTGGCTGTGAGGCAGCAGTGCTTCTTTTCACTAAGACTGAACACATCAAACCAGTTAGTTTGGAGGCTGAATTCGAGGAATATATGTATTATAGTTCTCCAAAATGTTGAGTGGGAAGACGGTTACTTTATGTTCTGTGCAATGAAACAGATTAATCAATAATCTCCTAGTAAAGGATTCTCTCGGAAAGAGTGATCTCAATTTATTTAATTTCACATTGATTTTGAGAGTGGCACACATAAAATATGAAACTGGAGTAATGAACATTAATAAAGCAAATTACATCGGTATAAGGAATGACTTGTTTATGGTAGATTGGGAAATTAGATAAGGGCATAACTGTAGTTGAGCAATGGGAAACAATTAAATAAATATTCCAAAATTCCTTATAAATCCATCTTCGATTGAGAAATAGAAATGAATTGGCATGATCTAATAGCCCTGACAGAGATACAGCTTCAGGATGACATATTGAGAGCAGCTGCCCCAGGGATTGCAAGCTTACTTCTAGATTTCTTACAGTTATTGCATATCACAGGTATAAGGTTTTTTATTTTGATTTATTTTGGATCTTTTACATGAATAAGAAACGTTTAGAGGGATAGGGGCCAAGCGCAGGCAGGTGGGACTAGTTTAGGTTGCAATTAAGGTCAGCATGGACTGGTTGGACCGAAGGGTCTGTTTCCGTGCTCTATGACTGAATGGTTCTATTTGGATCTGTCACTGGTGAGGTCACATCTCCTTCATTGTTTTCCATGAGATGTGGATAATGATAGATATACCAGCCTTTGCTTCCCTTCCCATGAACTGAGTGGATTGTTTATAAGACCATAAGACCATAAGACATAGGAGTGGAAGTAAGGCCATTCGGCCCATCGAATCCACTCCGCCATTCAATCATGGCTGATGGGCATTTCAACTCCACTTACCCGCATTCTCCCCGTAGCCCTTAATTCCTCGAGACAACAAGAATCTATCAATCTCTGCCTTGAAGACATTTAGCGTCTCGGCCTCCACTGCACTCTGCGGCAATGAATTCCACAGGCCCACCACTCTCTGGCTGAAGAAATGTCTCCGTATTTCTGTTCTGAATTGACTCCCTCTAATTTTAAGGATGTGTCCATAGGTCCTAGTCTCCTCACCTAACAGAAACAATTTCCTAGCGTCCACCCTTTCCAAGCCATGTATTATCTTGTACGTTTGTATTAAGTCTCCCCTTAATCTTCTAAACTCCAATGAATACAATCCCAGGATCCTCAGCTGTTCCTCATGTGTTAGACCAACCATTCCAGGGATCATCCGTGTGAATCTCCGCTGGACACGTTCCAGTGCCAGTATGTCCTTCCTGAGGTGTGGGGACCAAAACTGGACACAGTACTCCAAATGGGGCCTAACCAGAGCTTTATAAAGTCTCAGTAGCACAACGGTGCTTTTATATTCCAACCCTCTTGAACATTTCAGAGGGCATTCAAGAGTCTACCACTGTGAGTCTGGAGTCACATGTAGAACAGACTGTGTAAAAGTTAAAGGTTTTCTTCCGTACAGGATATAAGTGGACCAGACAGGTTTTTCTAAAATCCAATGGCCATTCAGCCATTAGTAACACAGAGGTTAGATTTCAATGGCCAATTGTATTAAAGTTCCAGCATCCTTTTATTACTAGGATTTGAACCTGCATTCTTAAAGCACTAGGCTGGGCTGCTGAATTTTGTGCTGCCTGACCTGCTGTGCTTTTCCAGCACCACACGTTTTGAGTCTGATCTCCAGCATCTGCAGTCCTCACTTTCTCCCTGTTGGATTGCTGGTCTAATGATATCACCATGATACTACTGCAGCACGTCTTTAAAGCACTTTGGACTACTTCATACAATACTGGTCTCCTGTTTTAAATCTGGAATGGAGGGGTTGTCTTATGAGGAAAGTTTGCCAGATTAGGCTTGTATCTGCTGAAGTCTGGAAGAGCTTTCCACTATGGGAGAATTTTGGACCAGGTGGTCACTGTTTAAAAATAATGGGACACTCACACAGCGCAGAGATAAAGAGGAGTTTTGTTTTCTCTCAGAGATTGATGTGTCTTTGGAATTCTCTTCCACACGAGGCCATGGAAGCAGAGGTTTTGAACATTTTTTTAAAGGCAGAAGTAGATAGATTCTTGTTAAGCTAAGGGTTGAAACGTTATATGCTGTAATTAAATGAAGTCTTGCAACTTCAGTCTAGCCTGGAAGGACAAAATGCCTCTTTTCTTTGAAGTTGAAGAAATGTACTGCTGGCCTTCCTCAAGGCTTCGCTGGAAAATTTTGTGAAAATAAATGAATCTTTTGGCACTTGACCCTTTATCGCGTATGTTTGATTCAGATGAAATTTTCTATTACTTTCGTAATGCCTGGCGAGCATATTGCATATTGAACTCACGCTTTGCATTTTGCGATGCCTACGTATCCCTCAGTGAGTCCCTCTAAAATCCCTTTTCCATTGACTTCAGTATAATTCAATTCCGCTCTCGCCACAATGGATCTTCCACGGTTGTTAAATGCTGGTATTGCCTATGATATCTTTTGAATACTTGATCTGCTGGTATTTTGATTAACATTGCAGACAAAAATATCTGTCATTTGTGCTCTCCTTATCCACTTTCTGAGCTGCACAATTTGCACAGATCTTTTCCCCAGTTGTTAGTCGTGAACCGAAAAATGCAATAGACTCCAACTCCACATCTTCGATAAGAACTAAACGATCTTCATCTGCTTGATCCACTGCTGTCCTTGCGAGTGCATCAGTCATTACTTATGCCTTGTTGGAACATAGAGTATTATGTAATAATGCCTCATCAATCTAAGTCTGAATATTTGTATCTGCAATAGCACCATTTTGCAATCGCCATTAATCCTAATAATGTTGCTAATGACATATATTTTGGTTTGAGTTGGAATTTCAATGCCAGGACACCTTGTTCCATCAATTTGCAAAGCTATACACAGCAAAGGCAATGGTATAGCGTGACATAGTTGAGAGGGAGCTGCCCTAGGATTCCTCAACATTGATTCTGGAAACCATCAAATCTTCTGGCATTAGGTCAAATTAGCGAGGAAACTTCCTGCTCATTGCAATGTGCTAAGAGTGGCTCAGCAGCACCCCACTGACCGAGCTGGTCAGGTCCTCAAGGATATAGCTGCTAGTCTTAGGAAAGTGGTGAGGGAACCAATGAAGGGGAAAAGCAAACTTGAACTCACCATCACCAATCTGCCTGCTGCATCTGTCCATGACTGTATCAGCAAGAAAAGTTCTGCCTTCAAATTGCGAATACCCTCCATCATGTTGTATCGCTGTGTTAAACTTAACAGATCTAGAAGCTCAGGTAATGGCATCCATGAGATGCTGTGGGTCATCAAAGCAGCAAAATTGTACTTCAACACAATCTACTACCTCAAGATCTTACATATCCCCCACTTAACCATGACCATCAAGCCCAGGGGATCAAGGCCAAGAGTGTGGTGCTGGAAAAGCACAGCAAGTCAGGCAGCATCCGAGAAGCAGGAGAATCAACGTTTTGGAAAGACCTCACTTGCTCCAAGCCAGGGGATCAATGCTGGTTCAATGGAGAGTGCACTAGAGCTGGCCAGGAGCAACATCAGGCGTACCGAAAAATGAGGCATCAACCTGGTGAAGCTACCAAACAGGATTACTTGCATACCAAACAGCATAAGCAGCAAGCAATAGACAAAATGAAGCAATTCTGTACCATTGGATTAGATCAAAGTTTACCAGGCCTGCCACATCCTGTTGTGAATGATGATGGACAATTAAACAACTCACTGGAGGGAGAGGACACTCCACAAATATCCCCAAAATTAATGACAGGGAGAGCCCAGCACAAAAGATGGGCAAGAGATAAGGCTGATGCTTTTACAACTTCCTTCAGCCAGTCGTGCCAACTGGATGATACATCTCGGTCTTCTCCAGTGGGCCCCAGCAGCAAGGTGTTAATCTTCAGCCAATTCAATTCGTCCATGTGATATAATGAAACGGTTGGAGGCACTGGATACTTCAAAGGTTCTGACTTCTGGCAACCCGGCGGCAGTAGTGCTAGAGTGTTCCAGAAATTGTTACACCGCACCCTGAGCAAAGTTGTTCCAGCACAGCTACATCACTGGCATCTACCCACCCATGTGTAAAATTGTCTAGGTATGCTCTGTATATAAAAAAAAACAGCAAAAATCCTAAACTGGCCAATTACTGCTCTAGTGGTCTACTCTCGATCATCAGTAAAGTGATGGAAGGTGTCGTTAACAGTGCTATCAAGCAGCGCCTGCTCTGCAATAATCTGCTCAGTAACCCTCAGTTTCGGTTCTGCCAGGATCTCTCAGCTCCTGATCTCATTACAGCCTTGGCTGAAACATGGATGAAAGAGCTGAATTGCAGAGGGTGAGGTGAGAGTGACAGTCACTTCCTTTGACAGCTCATTCCATACATGCACAAGCCTCTGCATGAAAAAGTTGCTCCTCAGGTCCCTTTAAAAGAGCAACAAATACATGGAAACACTGCCTCCAGTAATTTCCCATCCACACCACTCAGCATCCTGACTTGAATTATAGAATTCCCTTCAGTGTGAAAGCAGGCCATTTGGCCCATCGAGTCCACACCAGCCCTCCAAAGCACATCCCACCCTGAATCCCACCCCCACTCACCCCAACCTAGCCCTGCATTTCCCATGGCTAATCCACCTAACCTGCACATTTTTGGACTGTGGGAGGAAACCGGAGCACCCGGAGGAAACCCGCACAGACACAGGGAGAATGTGCAAACTCCACACAGAGAGTCGCCTGAGGCTGGAATCAAACCTGGCACCTTGGTGCTGTGAGGCAGCAGTGCTAACCACTGAGCCACATAAATTATAGGACTCTGGTAGCCTGGAAGCATACCTTTTGGCCCATAGCCCGCCTCAGAGGAAGCCCACGAGGAGAATGTGCAAACTCTACACAGACAGAACCTGCCTGGGTGGACACAGCAAACCCAGCTGGAATTGAACCAGGATCCCTGGCACTCTGAGAGAGCAGTGCTAACCACTGGGCCACCATGCCACCCTGCCCTGGTGTGGCTCTGTTTATGTATCACAGACTGGTTGGCACCGCTGATGGGACGGTGGTCAAGTGCGCCACCAAACCAAGTTCCTCTGTCGCAGAAGACAGAATGAACTCACCCACCTGCCTGGGTGGACACAGCAAGCGGAGATTTTGTTTTGTGTTGGATGAAACCTCCTGCCTGTGCAGGTAGGTGCCCGGTGGGGGAGGGAGGGTGCAGAGACCAAGGCTCCATGGCCTTCTCCCCTGCAAGTGCTCCTACTGGCCATCCCCACACACTGAGGCTCCACAGATGGATCAGAAAGGATGTACCCCAGGCTGATAATGCTCCTTCTGCAGGTTCACCTTGTTACAACTTCCTCTAGATAGTCAAGTTTGATCATCTCCTCAGCACTGTGTCAGGGCCACGTCTGCCTCTGGCTGGGCCAATCCACGGACTTCATGAAGCCAGCCAATCGGTAGTAGTGATGGGCAGTGTACAAAGGGCAAGGACTTAATCAATGCTAGGTTATGACCTGCACTTACTGAGAATTGGAACATAGAAAAGTACAGCACAGAACAGGCCCTTTGGCCCATGATGTTGCATCAAGGAATAATCGTAATCTAAAATAAAACAACCTAACCTACGCACCCCTCAACTCACTGCTATCCACGTGCATGTCCAGCAGTCGCTTAAATGTCCCTAACGATTCTGCTTCTACCACCACCGCTGGCAACGCATCCCATGCATTCACAACTCTCTGCATAAAGAACCTTCCTCTGATGTCCCTTCAATACTTTTCTCCTAATACCATAAAACTATGACCCCTCATGCCAGTCAATCCTGCCCTGGGGCAAAGTCTCTGGCTATTGACTCTATCCATTCCTCTCATTAGCTTGTTTACCTCGATCAGGTCTCCTCTCTTCTTCCTTCTCTCCAGAGAGAAAAGACCGAGCTTTGTCAATCTCTCTTCGTAAGACAAGCCCTCCAGCCCATGCAGCATCCTGGTAAACCTTCTTTGCGCCCTCTCTAAAGCCTCCACATCTTTCCTATAATAGGGCAACCAGAACTGAACACAAAACTTCAAGTGTGGCCTCACCAGGCTTTTGTAGAGCTGCAGCAAAACCTCAAGGCTCTTAAACTCCCTGTTAATGAAAGCCAAAACACCATATGCTTTCTTCACAATCCTATCCACTTAGGTGGCAACTTTGAGGGATCTATGCACTTGAGCACCAATATCTTGCTGATCCTCCACAATGCCAAGAATCCAGTCTTTAATCCTATATTCAGCATTCAAGTTTGACCTTCCAAAATGCATCAGTTCACATTTATCCAGGTTGAACTCCATTTGCCATTTCTCAGCCCAGCTCTGCATCCTGTCTATATTGCGCTACATCTTGCAATAGCCCTTGATACTATTGACGACACCTCCAAACTTTGTGTCATCAGCAAATTTACTAACCCACCTCTCAACATCCTCATCCAAGTCATTTATAAAAACTACAAAGAGCAGAGTCCCAAGCACAGAGCCCTGCGGGACAGCACTCATCACCGACCTGCAGGCAAAATACTTTCCATCTACAACCACTCTCTGCCTTCTGTCAGCCAACCAATTCTGAATCCAGAGAGCCCAAATCTCCCTGTATCCCATACCTCCTGACTTTATGAATGAGCCTACCATGGGGAACCTATCAAATGCCTTGCTGAAGTCCAAATGCACCACACCCACTGCCCGACCTTCATCAACCTGTCTTCAAAGAACGCAATAAGATTTGTGAGGCATGACCTGCCTCTCACAAAGCCATTCTGACTGTTTTTAATCGTGCTATGCTTTTCCAAAAAATTCACAGAAAATAATTGCAATTCCAAATCCACATCATGAATGGGTTTCAATAAGTTATCCACACCTGGTGGCATAGGGTTGACACACGCTGATCCATTCAGTGTAGCTCATGTGCAGCCCTGGACATCTAAGGGCATCACAGACCTGTCATTGCTCAATCTCATGTGGCTGTATGCCACTTGTCCCTCTAAAAAGTTGGATGCGGACTGCTCGGAAGTTGTGTAACTAGTTGGCTTCAGAGAGTCTCCGAGGACAAAGTGAGGCAGATGCTGGAGATCAGATAGGGTTGATGCCCGAAACGTCGATTCTTCTGTTCCTTAGATGCTGCCTGACCTGCTGCGCTTTTTCAGAGAGTCTCGTTTGTTATTGGAATTTACCAGACAAATCGCCCACCAACCAAGAACAGCTATGCACCACCACCCACAGAATCGAGAAAGAGCTATCAATCCGTCAAACCTTTCCGTGTCTGGGCCGGGTGAGGTTTCTTGTGTTGAGTCAAATTAAGGCGCAGGCTCCAATCCTGGTGGTGCCCTTCCATCAATTCCTTTAAGACTCAGCTTTGCAACCATGCTCCCCCCGAAATGCAAAGACTTTGGATGCCTGGAAGCTGCTCGGCCGGTCATGGGAATAACGCCGCTGCATCACGAGTCGGCATCGTTTATGGTCGGAACAACGACGGTATCTGATCATCCTCAAAGCTCCAGCTTTCATTCTTGGTGAATGGAAACATTCTTAGCAAATGTTTTCATTTTCGTTCATCCTGCTTCGGTCTGAGAATTTCATCTCCAGCTGCACAATACGAATGCCCCTGGGCGTCCCTCTTAATCATGGCCCCAGTTCTGAAAACCAGCAAAATAGGCTGGGGCAGCACAGTAGCTCATTGGTTAGCACTGCTGCCTCACAGTGTCAGGGTTCCAAGTTCAATTCCAGCCTCGGGTGACTGTCTGTGTGGAGTTTGAACATTCTCCCCGTGTCTGCGTGGGCTTCCTCTGGAGTATAGAGGCAATCATGCTGCTTTGAACACTAACGCTTCACAGTAAACGCTGCGGGCTGCCAGGACACTCAGCTAAGAGCATAAAAGGGAGTGTCGAGAGGCAGGGGCTGGGACAAGTGGTAGCTCACCTCGCGGTGTGCCACCAACCCCATCCCAAGATGGGGTTTTTTAACTGCAGCAGCTTTAATATACGCTACTGGAGCTGGAATTACCGTGGCTGCTGGCACCAGACTTGCCCTCCAATAGATCCTCATTAAAGGATTTAAAGCACACTCAGTCCAATTACCGGGCCTGGAAGGAGTCCTGTACTGTTATTTTTCGTCACTACCTCCCTGAGTGGGGAGTGGGTAATTTGCGCGCCTACTGCCTTCCTTGGATGTGGTAGCCGTTTCTCAGCTCCCTCTCCGGAATCGAGCCCTGATTCCCCGTGGTCACCATGGTAGGCACAGAAAGTCACATGGAAAGTTGATCGGGGCATTGACAGGCAGAGGGAGACATGCAGCATGTTCCGACCTCACACACAACGCACAGTTCCGCCCCAATCGTACCACAATACACACGACTGACAGCTCCCTTTTGTAAGGAAAGATGGGAATATGGAAGGTTTGGCCTGACCTTCTGTTGGAACAGAGGGTGGGGTGCAGGGGTGTGTATGGAGTGTGTAAGTTTGTGTGTGTGTATGTGTGAGACAGATTGCGGGAGCTACCTTTCTGACTCTCTCCCTGGCTTTCGTCAGCCACAGTGCCTGGGAAATGACAATCGAGGGTCAAGCCGCAAGGAACTAGAGACAGCAAGAGCTGTGCACCTGCCTCACTCAAGAAGCAAGGACGGTGTGTGGGGAACATTAATGAGACCCACTCCCATGGTTTGATAATGGACCACTGCCTCTACAAGAGGCGGCTTCTCAGTCTCACCAGAAGAGGAAGGAAGGGACACCAGCCCAGCCGACTCTGCTGTAAATGTGATCCTTAAAGGACGTGTCCACCAGCGGAGCTGAAACAACGGGGGAGGAACTGCTCAGCTTGAAACACTGGCCGTCAAGAAGAAGCCGTCCCACCAAGCGCCCTCCCAAGGAATTGCCAATTCGAACATGGAGGCCGACAGTAAAGTCACACGCCCACAACACTTGCAGGTCCGGACAGAAACCTGGGTGACCAGCACCGCAGGGGTGGGGCAGAGCCATCAGGTGGCCAGTTGGCAATGTGAGCGAGGAGGGAGTCACATGGGGATGGCCACCCACCACCAGTATTGGGGGTGTGGCACACAAGGCCTGCACAGATGGGCAAGCAGAGGACAAAGGGTCAGCCTGCCACCTTCCGCGTATCGTCCAAGGGAATCAGGCACTGAACTCTGTCTTTTATTTTGCTGGTGCCTGTGGAGGTACGATGGTTTCTGAGGTGGTTTTGCTGAGAAAATAGGTTGCCTGCCCTCCGGAAGTGTCGAGGGACCTAGGCACAGCTCTCTGACTGATTTTTCTAAAGGTGCAAAAGAATTCAAAAAGTCGAAAAAAAGTTTGACAAAGTGTCAGAACTTGACTTCCAAAGCTCTTGGGAATGCCTGAGAGCTCAGAATTGAAGTGCATTCCCCCCCTTGACGTCAAGGTCACATTCAACGAAGTGCAGCATTAAGGAGCTCTGGCAAAACTGGAGTCAATTGGAAATAGGAGGAACATTCTCTGCTGTTTGGAGTCATACCAGGCACATAGGAAGATGGTGGTAGTTGTTGGAGGTCAGTCATCTCATAACAGAAGAACTAGGAGCAGGAGTAGGTCATCTGGCCCTCAAGCCTGCTCCACCATACAAAAAGATCATGGCTGATCTTTTCATGGCCTCAGCTCCAATTACCCACCCTCTCACCGTAACATAGATGCACAACTCTTTGGATGAAGAAATTCCTTCTCAATTCAGTCCTAAATCTGCTCCCTCTAATTTTGAGACTATGCCCTCTTGTCCTAGTTTCATCCGCCAGTTGAAACATCATCTCTATTTTTATCTTATCTATTCCCTTGATAATTTTATATATTTCTATAGGATTCCCCCTCATTCTTCTAAATTCCAATGATTATAATCCCAGTCTACTCAGTCTTTCTTCATAAGCCAACTCCCTCAACTCCAGAATCAACCTAGTGAACCTCCTCTGCACCCCCTCCATTGTCAGTACATCCTTTCTCAAGTAAGGAGATCAAAACCGTATGCAGTACTCCAGGTGTGGCCTCAACAGCACCCTGTACAGCTGCAATATAACCTCCCTGCTTTTAAACTCAACTTTTTTTAGCAATGAAGGACAAAATTCCATTTGCGTTCTTAATTACCTGATGTAGCTGCAGACAAACCCTTTGTGATTCATGGATAAGGACACCTTGGTCCCTCTGCATAGCAGCATGCTGCAACCTTTTGCCATTCAGGTAATAGTCATTTTTAGATTAGATTAGATTACTTACAGTGTGGAAACAGGCCCTTCGACCCAACAAGTTCACACCGACCCGCCGAAGCACAACCCACCCAGACCCATTCCCCTACATTTACCACTTCACCTAACACTACGGGCAATTTAACATGGCCAATTCACCTAACCTGCATATTTTTGGAGTGTGGGAGGAAACCGGAGCACTCGGACGAAACCCACGCAGACACGGGGAGAATGTGCAAACTCCACACAGTCAGTCGTCTGAGGTGGGAATTGAACCCAGGTCTCTGGCGCTGTGAGGCACTGTTACTCCTACCAAAATGGATGACTTCACATTTATTAACAGGCATGTTCTTTGACTTCAGCCAATGGAGTCGTAAGGCAGGGGTCACAGAACCCTCTGAAGTTCGGCCAGATCATCTGAAGCATCGGCAATAGTCTTTTCAAGGTCTGGTTACTGGGGAATACACCAAAAAAAAACTCTCCCTTTTGTTTTGGCTGAGTACCACTTAACAAGTTAATGACTCTCCCATTGTTCAATATACAATCCAGGTCTGCGAATCCTTGTTTGCTTTTGACCTGTGGTAACTTTGGACTCTTTGATCTCCATCAAACCTTGCTTGCAGATTCTGTTTAGCCAGTTTTACATTGGGCCGAGTTACTTAGGCTGTTGACCACTTGACCATAATTGTTGATCAGAAACTGAACTGGATGTGTCACATAAACACAGTAGCTACAAGACCAGGTCAGAGGCTAGGAATCTTGCAGCATTTAACTCACCTCCTGACTCCCCAAACCTGTTCACTATTCAACAAGACACAAATCAGGAGTGTAATGGAACACTCCCCACTTGTCTGGATTGGTGTCACTCCAACAGCACTAACTCAAGAAGCTTGACACCATTCCAGACAATGCAACCCATTTGACTGGTACCACAAAAACAAACATTCAGTCCTTCCACCACCAACACCCATTTAACAACAAGGTGTACCATCTGTAAGATGTACAGCAGAAATTCAGCAAGGCTACTAAGATAGCATTTTTCAAGCCCATGACCAATACCATCTAGAAGGACAAGGGGGGGCAGCAGACCTATGGCAATGCCACCACCTTCACGTTCCCTTCCAAGACACTCAGCATCCTGGCTTGAAAATATGTTGCAGTTCCTTCAGTATTACTGGGTCAAAATCCTGAAACTCCCTCATGAATGGAGGATTGTAGGATTACCTACAGCAAGTGGACTGCAGTGGTTCAAATAAGGCAGCTCACTGTCACCTTCCTAAAGGCAAGTAGGGATGGCAATAAAGGTTGACTCCAGGTAATGATGCTGACATCCTATGAGTGAATTTTAAAAGGATAAAGTTTAGAGTCAGGATCAGCTGCGATCTTATTAAATGAAAGAATGAGCTCAAGAGGCTGAATCACTTCCCCTAACTTCATTTTTTGCCTATAAACAAACATCTGAAATACTTTAATTCCTAACTTTTTTAATTTCAAAAATATATTTTATCATCAAAAAAAGTTCATGCATATAAACATTGTCACAAAAACAGTTCAGTTCTGCACAAATGCATATCAAGTAAACACACAAAACCTTGGACTTTAACTACAGACAAAACCAAAGACCTCTCTTACACATACAATACTAATATTTACATGCATTTGACGCAGTAGGAGGGTCTGATAACTGAACGGACCCCCATTTGCTTTCATCAGGTATACCTCAGACTATGGCCTTTCCCACTGCGTCTTGGGGTGGACACTTTAACTCCTATCCCTGACCTGAAAGATATCTGGAAGAATTATGAATGGACATTCAGTCCATCTTGGTGACACTGGATTTTTTCCCCTTTAAGGTGATAGGTGCTAGTAGACCCATTTATCACTGAATTTAAAATGTAAAACAATATTTTTCTCACATCCATTTGGAACATGTTTGCTATGTCCAGTAAAGGCATGTCACCTTGCTAACTTTGGGGAAATTGGTTAAGTGGCAGATGACAGTAAGTAGGAATAAGGGGAAGGTACTCAGATTGGCAGGATGTGACCAGTGATCATGCATACAGATGTACAGTGGAAACAGACCCTTTGGTCCAACTCATCCATCTCCCACAAGGATCTGTGTTAAGGCCTCAATTATTCACTTTGAGTTCTTGATTGCCAAGAGGATCAAAGGTTATGTGGAGAAAGCCGAAAAATGGGGTTGAAAAACTTACCAGCTACGACAGAGCAGACTCGATGGGCTGAATGGCCTAATTTCTGCTCGTGTGTCTTATGGTCTTATTATTTATCAATGACTTGGATAATGGAGTACAAAGCCATAGCCAAACTTTTGATGACAGAAAGTTAGATGGCATTGCAGACAGTTAGATGAGAGCATAAAATTACAAAGTGATATGTATAATCTAAAAACTGTGAGTCAAATTGTGGAAGATGGTGTTCAATGTAAGAAAATTTGAGATTACCCATTTTGGACTAAAAAAGAGATAATCAGGGTACTTTCTAGATGGTATGAAGTTAAATACAGAGGATGTCCAAAGATAATTGATGGTTTAGATACATAGAAGTTTAAAATGTCACATGCAAAAAATAATTAAGAAAGCTAATGGAATGCTGTTCTTTATAGCTCGAGGACTAGAGTACCAGTACAAAGAAGTTACATTGCAGTTATACAAAACTCTGATTAGACCCCACTTGGAAATTCCTCTTGCAATAACCAACAATATTCCATTTACCTTCTCAGTCACTTGCTGCACCTGTACACTAACTCTTTGTGATTCATCTACCATGACACCAAGTGACCTTTGTACTACCAAATTCTGCAATTTCTCTCCTTTTAATTATTTTATTCTTCCTGATAATTTTTTGCTCACTCACTTAACCAGTGATATTCTTTTCCAGGCTTGCTATTTCCCCTTAACTTACTTTCCTACCTATTTTGGTGTCACCAGTATATTGATACCGATTGTAAATATTTGAGGACCCAACACTGGTAATCCTCTAAGTGACAACTTACCAACCAGGAAAGGATCTATTTATGCTGACCCTCGAAATGAAAGCAGAGAACTGTGGATGCTGAATACCTGCAATGAAATCTATAAAAGTAACCCTGAGCTTCAACTTACCTGCCATTTCAACACACCACATTGTTGCCTGGCCATCACATCTGTTTCAGGCTTGCTTCAGTGAAGTTCCGTCCAAGCTGGACGAACAGCATCTCATTTTCCACTTGGGGACCATGCAGCCTCAAGACTCAATACTGACTTCAATAGTATTAGAATCTGAACACTTTCCATGTCTTTTATCCATTCCCAAACCCAAGGCCCAATCATGATATGGGCTGCTTCAACACAGCCAAAGCATCTTCGCTTACTCAATGTACCCATTATCAGTTTTTCTCCTTCAACCATCCCTTTTTCTGCTTAACTTCCTATTTCTCTGGACTCCAACTCCACCCATCCATTTACTCCTTTTTCTACACACCCGCTTTCATCAGCATATACACCACCTTTTCTAGCTACTGTAAGCTCTGAAGAAGGGTCACTAGACTCAAAACATTAACTCTGCTTTCTTTCCACAGAAATTGCCAGAGCTGCTGAGTTTAGATTAGATTCCCAACAGTGTGGAAACAGGCCCTTCAGCCCAACAAGTTGACAACGACCCTCCGAAGAGTAACCCACCCAGACCCATTTCCCTCTGACTAATGTACCTAACACTATGAGCAAATTAGCACAGCTAATTCACCTGACCTGCACATCTTTGGACTGTGGGAGGACCCAGAGGAAACCCACGCAGACATGGAGAGAATGTGCAAACGCCACACAGTCGCCCAAGGCTGGAATCGAACCTGGGACCCTGGCGCTATGAGGCAGCAGTGCTAACAGCTGAGCCACTGTACCAACCCAAAGTAAAGAGAAAAACTAAGCTTCAGTGAGCTTGAAGCAATTCAATCACACAACTTTCTCATCTGAAGTCAGACGTGCTACCGTTGCACCACAAGCCCACTGTTTCTCCTGCTGTTTCGGTATTTGTTTATGCTTACTAACTGTCATTGAGTCATCGAATCATACAGCATAGAAACAGACGCTTCGGTCCAACCAGCCCATGTCAACCATAATCCCAATGAAACTAGCCCCATCTGTCTGGCCACTTGACCCATATCCCTCCTAACATTTTCCATTCATGTACTTATCTAAATGTTATTTAAACATTGTAAATGGACCCACATCCACCACTTCCCTTGGAGGTTCATTCCACACATGAACTATTCTCTGTGTAAAAGAAATTGCCCCTCTTGACTATATTACTCCCTTCACCTTAAAAATAGTCTTTAAATCCACCACCATAGGGAAAAGACACCTGCCATTCATCCCATCAATACTCCTCAAGATCTTACAAAACTCCATAAGGTCAAGCCTCAACCTCCTACATTGCAGTGAAAAAAGTCCCAGCCTATCCAGCCTCTCCCTTTACCTCAAACCCTCCATTCCTGGCAACATCCAGGCAATTCTCTTCTGAACCCTCTTCGGTAAGTTTACCAATCCCTTCTCTGTGCTAACATATTACCTCCTGCACCATGTTTTCTGATCTTGTGTAGCAACCTTTCATGAGGCATCTTATCAAATTACTTTTGGAAATTAAAGTACGTCACATTTGCCACTCCTCTCTATTTACTATGAGTACTACCGACTGAGTTAAAAAAAACTCATAGATTAAATATACGTTTCATTTTTTTCAGCTCTGTTCAAAATGTTCTTTTAAAAAGAGTTTTGTGTTTAATAACCTTATACCCATGATCACTGGCAGCACTGCCTTGGAAATTAATCTGTGATTCATAGATTCATAGAGTCATAGAGATGTAGAGCACGGAAACTGACTCTTTGGTCCAACTTGCCCATGCTGATCAGACATCCTAAATCAAGAGTCCCATTTGCCAGTATTTGGTCCATATCCGCCTACGGTACACCCTGCCTATTTGTGCACCTATTCAGGTGCCCTTTCAATGTTGTCATTGTACCAGCCTCCACCATTTTCACTGGCAGCTTATTCCATGCACACTCCACCCTCTGCGTGAAAAAGTTCCCCCTCGGGTCCCTTTTAAATCTTCCCCTCTCAAACCTCTCATTTTAGACTCCCTGACCCCAGGGAAAAGAGGTAAAAACAATGACTGCAGATGCTGGAAACCAGATTCTGGATTAGTGGTGCTGGAAGAGCACAGCAGTTCAGGCAGCATCCAAGTAGCTTCGAAATCGACGTTTCGGGCAAAAGCCCTTCATCAGGAATAAAGGCAGTGAGCCTGAAGCGTGGAGAGATAAGCTAGAGGAGGGTGGGGGTGGGGAGAAAGTAGCATAGAGTACAATGGGTGAGTGGGGGAGGGGATGAAGGTGATATGTCAGGGAGGAGAGGATGGAGTGGATAGGTGGAAAAGGAGATAGGCAGGTAGGAAAAGTCCGGACAAGTCATGGGGATAGTGCTGAGCTGGAAGTTTAGAACTAGGATGAGGTGGAGGAAGGGGAAATGAGGAAACTGTTGAAGTCCACATTGATGCCCTGGCATGTTACTTTCTCCCCACCCACACCCTCCTCTAGCTTATCTCTTCACGCTTCACGCCTTTATTCCTGATGAAGGGCTTTTGCCTGAAACATCGATTTCAAAGCTACTTGGATGCTGCCTGAACTGCTGTGCTCTTCCAGCACCACTAACCCAGGGAAAAGGCCTTGACTATTCACCTGTGGCATGATGGCTCATTGGTTAGCATTGCTACCTCACAATACCAGGTACCTGGGTTTGATTCCAGCCTTGGGCGACTGTGTGTGTGGGGTTTGTGCATTCTCCCTGTGTCTGCATGGGTTTCCTCCGGGTGTTCCAGTTTCCTCCCACAATCCAAAGATGTGCAGGTTAGGTGACATGGCCCTTAAAATTGCCCATAGTATTCAGGATGTGTAGATTTGGTGAACTAGTCAGGGTCAAATGGGTCTGGGTGGGTTACTCTTTGGAGGGTTGGTGTGGGCTCATTGGGCTGTTTCCACACTATAGGGATTCTATGATTTTATAAGCCTTTATAAGTTCACCCCTCAGCCTCCAACACACCAGGAGAAACAGCCTCAATTCATCTTGAGCAATATAAGCATTATGACATGTACTTTTTAATATATAAAATTACAGAAGAAAGAAACAGCCCTGGAAGATATAAGGGGAGAAACAAAGAACAACAAAGAAAATCCAACCAAAATCAAACCTGGGAAGGAGGGAGGGACAGTAATAGGAACATGGAATGAGAGAGATAAAGAGAGAGAGGAGACAAGGAGAAGAGAGGAAGGCGGGAAGAAGTGAATAGTTTCAGGGAGAAAGGAAAGGAGGGATTGGAGATGAATAAAAGTTCGGGGTGAGTGGGGAGAGAAAAGGAGGCAGGACAGTAGTTAGGAGGTGGTTTGTCACCGCCCCTTTTGGCTGGTGTTCAGAGTGTGTGTGTGTGTGTCTTGCAGAGAAAGACAGACAGGAGAGGGATTCAGGCACATATACACACAGCTCCTGCTCTCGCTGGGTACCATTCCCAATCCTCTGCTCCCTGCATCCCAGGCGCAGCGCCAGACACATCTTTCCTGAACAAGGCGAAGCGACCGGTCAGCGGCAGAAAAACAAAACAAAACATCTCGTTTCAACACCTCAGCTTTTCACTTGATCTCTGAGAGAAGATAACAACGGTTTGGCAGAGAATAGAGAACGGTTCCGAGAGGGTAAGTTGTGTTTTTGTGCAACGTGTGCACGAGTGTTGTATTAACTCGTAAAAGACTCATTTTTTAACCCCCATCAAATAATTGTGTAATATTGACATTGCATGAACCAAAGTATTTGTCGGGAGACAGTCAATTCAAGCGCCTGGATGGTTTGGAAATGTTGCAAATGGCAATTTTCAATGTTTTAATAATGACGCATCCAGAAGGCAGTGGTTGCAATTTAATTCCTGGTCGAAACTGCGGAGTGAAATATTGCTAAAAGTTCCCTACAATGGTGAACTAGCAAGATGAATAAAAAAATGCATATTTTAATAAACTCAGGCTGCCAACGAGATGGAGAGAAAGATGATCCCTCTTTATCTCCAGTATGGAAACAGACCTGGAATGGATTTGCAAACATTACCTGTTTATTTAGTCAACCATGATTGCTTGTTTTATTTTTGTTGAGTTGTGTGTTTTGTGTGTGTGCTATTTTTAGCTTTGAAACATGGATGTGGGCTCTGCTGCTTTACCCCACATTTAATGCAGAATAATTGAATGCATTACTGTATATATTTAGACCTTTTGGGGTGGTTGGTAATTGGATAGCCTGCTCCCTCTGGTATTATGCTGCTGTCTGTCATCTCGACTGTTTATATATCCTGTGGAGATTCATCCTGAGCTGCTTTGACCGAGAGTAACCCCGCTCTTGTTTGATTTCTGGTTGAAGGAGAGGATGGTCGTAGCTGCTTTTCTCTCAGCAGGAGGCAGAAGCGAGGAGTTTGTGGTTCGCTGAAAGTGTAAACTCTTAACAGTTTCTTGTACAGTCACATCGTTTCAGACATGTCTCATTACAGGGCTGTGTTTGTTGTTGTTGTCTGTGTGTTGAACTCCCTTTAAAGAGATTGAGAAAACACACCACAGAAAAGCAAGCCCATTAGATAAAGGACACTTCCCCCGGTGCATTTATTGCTATTGTTAAATAAACTTTTTTTAAAAAACATGATTCTAACGTGTGCAATGAATTGCACCAGAGCAATGTTTTGTAGGCGGGACCTTTGAAGGTTTTCTAAAGGACAGGTGGACAGCAGAAGGAGATTGCCTGAGGCAGGTTGTAGATGCTGGAGCGTCCTTAGAGTAGGCTACTGCCAGAATAATCTGGGTAGTGACTCGCCCCTCCCCCAATCCCACCCCATCCCAGTCCATTCAACCCACAGAATGGGATGCCATTAGCAGCCAAGGTACCTTTAGGGACGGGGGAATTGGAGGGGTAGAAAGGACTGGAAGGTAGGAGGGGCAATCAAGATTCTTGCCTCCTTGTTCCGGAGTGTGCCTGCTTTCATGTGTCCAGATGAATTAAGATGTTCCAAGATCCACAAAAGTTGACTGATTACTTACTGGAGCAGTAACCTGGAGCCCCGGAGCAATAAATCGGAGGCACAGGTTCAGATCCCTGGCTGGGGAATTCAGGTAATTCAATAAATATGGAATACATTGACCATGAGACTACCTGACTGATGTCCTCTCATTTCCATTGGGAAAGGAAACCACCATCTTTACCTGGTCTGTCCTACATGTGACTCCAGACCCACAGCACTGTGGTTGACTCTTAACTGCCCTCTGAATAACTAGGAATGGGCAATTACTGCTGGCCTAGCCAGCCGCATCCTGTGAATGAATAGAAAAAAAGTCAAAATTCCACTGAGTTAGTAATGCCCATCCAGGAATGAAATAATCTGGTTTCGCCAATGTATGATTCCAGACCCTTGGCAATGTGTTCACTCTTAATTGTCCTTTGAAATGCCTGAACAAGTCACTGCCATTGCTAGGTATTAAAGATAGGCACTAAATTCTTGCCAACCTGTGAATAAAGAGCAATGAAGTCAATGGAAAATTTATTTTCAAAACATCAATCACATTTTCTGAAGTGTTGACTCTGATCAAGCCTCTTTGTCTGTTGTTACAGAACAGTGTCTGGACAGAACTGATGACAGACCCCAAATCAGTCTGTGTCTCAGTAGATGAAGTGGTCTCAAATGGAATGGCCACCCGACAAGCCCCCATCTTCCAGATGCGTTTAAAGAAAGTGGAGAATGGGGTGACAGAGGCCCACCGTTTCTCATACTTACCACGGCGGCTTGCAGTCACTATTGAGTTCAAAAACCTCTCCTACTCCGTCTCTGAGGGCCCGTGGTGGAGGAAGAAGGGTAAGGAAGTACATTGCCTTGAAACCTTTAGTGAAAGTTCCATATTGGGTAAACGCTGTGCACCAATGGTGATCAAACATTGTTGGTGATACTGAATTAGAATGAGCCTGTACAATTGTAATGCAATGTCTATGTATTGTATGGGTGTGCTGACATATATGGTTTATACATTCATTACAGTGCTGACTCAAATATGCAGACTGTTACCCAATTTTATGACTGGGTTTGAAGGCACTTGCAATTATCCTGTCACACCCACAGGACTTTCCAAAAAACACCTCACCAAGGTTCATTACTCCTGAGGTGCAGTGATTGCTGTTATGTAGCCTCATAGACCGCAAAGCAACATTAATGAGAATGATGACTAACGTTAACATGGCTTTGATTGCGAAGAACCGGTGCTGGCCAGCAAGCTCGCAACTTTCCGTCAATGAGTAACAAGGGATTATTTGTCTTATGCACACCCCCAAATTAATAGTCAAAAAGAGTCACTGGAGCTCGGGATGTCAGCTAGATGATGGGTAAGAGATACCCCTCTTGCATATAAGTTTGGCATTTTTGCTTTGAGGATTGTTGGCTGGCTGTAATGTCCTCTAAAGGGAGGGGGTTAGATCCTGCAAAGATCGACAAGGAATTGCTCAGGTAGTGGGGAGCAAGGGAGAGCCCCTGCCTAAGGGAATGTGGAGACATAGCAAGGGAAAGGCCCCACAGTATCGTGTGGTGCACCTCCTGGCCTACAAAAATAATCAGTTTGACTTTTACTTTTTCTCTGGCCATTTCCTGATTCCGGAGCATCCCGCGTGCGGTGTTTAAAATTATAATCAGTATCCGAACAGGCGCTAATTTGACTGCAGCAGTAGTCATTATTAAAGGAATCGGCTTTGCTACTTTCTCAGGTACAGAATTTCAGAATCGGATAGCTTGAGTGAAAATATTCTCATCTTCCTGCTCAACCATTTCTCAGTGATTTTAAATCTCTGATTCTGGTTATTGACCCACTCACCAAAAAGAATAAGTTTCCTCTAATTACGCTATCAAAACCTCACCTCATCCTGACAACCTGCGCTATGTGACCTTCTATGCGGAATAACTTTTCCAAAGCTATAACAGATGTAGCTGATCCTTAGTATCCCTTGTTTTTCGCTTACTAAACACTTTACATCTTTCTTGAATCACTTTTATTCATGGGATAAGGGCATTACTGTCCAGACCAGCATTTATTACCCATCCCTAATTGCCCAGAGGAGAGTTCAGGTTCAACCACTTTGCTATGGGTCTAGAGCAACATAATGGCAGATCCCCTTTGCTAAAGGACATTAGTGAACAAAATGGACTTTTCTGAATCAATTGGTTACATGGTCACCATTAGGCTAGCTTTCTATTCTGGATTTGCACTGAATTCAAATCTCAGTACCTACCATGGTATGACTTGAACCCCTTTCCTCAGAACATTAACCTAGGCGTCCTGGATACGAGCCCAGCACATCACCACACCTGACCAGTAATTTACAATGTTCTAAACTGACATCTTTAGTTTTATAAAACATATAACTGCAGATGCTGGAACAAACTGTGACAGAAATTGTTGGAGAAACTCAGCTGGTCTGGCAGCATCACTAGAGAGAAATTACAATTAATGTTTCCCATTCAGTGACCCTTCTAGGGAAGGGCTGACTCTGGTTTCTTTCCACAGACGCTGCCAGATCTACTGAGTTGAGCAATTTCTATTGGTGTGTTTTTTTCTTTACGTTTATGCATAATTGCTCGATTTATCAGGCCAATGAACCAATATGTTTTGTTTTTTTTTGAAACACACTGTCAATCTGCTGTACCACCTTTAAGGATTTGTGTGAATATCCTTTTCCCTACGGCGAAACAATTATGCTTGACCCCGTGAGGTTTTATTTGTATTTACAGCTATTTATGATGTATTTTTTTAAAAAAGAACCTGCGAAAAAAAAGCGTCTTCTAAAATACAGGGGAGAATTTGAGTCAGAACCAGGTGCAATGCACCATAATGTAACACAGCAGCTTCAGTCTCTGGTTACTGTTGGTCATTGTCTGATAGTAACCTCCAGCTGAAGCTTGGCAAGCACTCAGGAGCTGATTGGTTCTCGCTGCGTTGTTGCCGGGGGGGGGAAGAATAGCAAGAATGTGTTTTGAGAGGGATGCCATTTCCTAAATAAACGATAGTGTAGATTTGTGAGCTGATGTTTTCTTTTTATTTCTTGCAAGCGAAAGGAATAAGATTAAGCAAGGCAGTGAAAAAAAAACACAAGTCTATTGTGATGGACTCATAATCGCAAGGTAAAGGGAAACATATCTCTATGGTACTTTCTCCCCACCCCCACCCTCCTCTAGCTTATCTCTCCACGCTTCAGGCTCTCTGCCTTTATTCCTGATGAAGGGCTATTGCCCGAAATGTCGATTTCGAAGCTCCTTGGATGCTGCCTGAACTGCTGTGCTTTTCCAGCACCACTAATCCAGAATCTGGTTTCCAGCATCTGCAGTCATTGTTTTTACCATTTTGCTGTATAGCAAGAGGGAGAGAGAGGGATAAACAGAGAGAGACGTAGAGAGAGACAGACACTGAGACACAGAAACAGACAGAAAGACACAAAGAGAGACAGAGAGAGAGAGACATGAAGAGAGACACAGAGAGACAGATAGAGGCAGAGAGACAGAAACGCAGGGACAGACAGAGAGACAGAGGGAGAGAGAGACACAGAGAGAGCCAGGGAGAGAGAGAGACAGAGGGAGAGAGAGAGAGACAGGGAGAGAGACACAGAGAGACAGAGAGATACAGGGACAGACAGAGAGACAGAGAGAGACTCAGAGAGAGAGCCAGGGAGAGAGACGGGTGGGGGGAGAGAGAGAGAGAAGAGGGAGAGAGACAGACACAGGGACAGACAGAGAGACAGAGAGAGAGAGACGGGGAGAGCCTGGGAGAGAGAGAGAGAGAGACAGAGAAACAGAGAGACAGAGAGAGTGTGAGCAACATGCTATGTTTGGCTTTCAGAATCAGTGGGACTCGGTACCTGTCAAAGGTAGCAGCAGCTCCATATTCAGAACAGTGACTGAAGTCAGGCACATCGTCGGTTCATTTTAGCTCACTATTGTGCTCAGCTTTTCACTTGACTACATTATTTCTGCCAGGGTGAATGGCAGTCTGAATTAATTCTGGCATGATGAAGAATGTCACAAAGTTATTGTTGCACTCCTACCTGAATGTTGACTTCCTCAATTTTGGACTATATATTTTATTTTGTTACTAAATTCCCACTTCATGTACAGAGTCCATCTTTGAATCGCTAATGATTGATTCACTTTGGTTGTAAGGAAAATCTGACATCGAATTTTGATTCAACATTCTAATTGTTCCAAAAACAGCACATGTCATTGCTGCGTCATTGCATACTGTTAGAAGAAGAGAAATGGAACAGTCTCACTGGATCTTCCCAAAATTATTCTGCTTCCAGCTTTTTTTGGAACCAAATGAATAATTGATTGTCAGAGATAAAAAGACAGATAGAAAGATGCACATGTCATGATACTGATTTCACTTTACTTCATTGATACCTTTTAGATCTGCACTTCATTTCTCTGGAACTTTTTTCTCATTTTATCCCAAGCGTCCTCCTTATTATGTCCCAGGACCCCTTTAGTTTGCTGGACTTTGCATTTCTTTATTTTTCCAATTTTCTTCCTAAGAATTTGCTCTTAAAAATCTGTACCCAGGTGCCTTTGTACCCAAGCTGACGCTGTAATGTGGCAACTTGTAAACTTTTCATTGAACTCATTTGAGTACAATGACAATAAAAAGCATTCAATTCAATTCAATTTCTTACCCAAGTAGCCATTCTTTAGACATGAACTGAGATAGTGAGTGCTGGGAAGAGAGGGTGGAGGGGGCAGGTACAAAGGAAACATCAGAGTCAAGCATGATCCTATCCTCCTGCACACAGTCACACACAAATACAATCATGCCTACTTGCCATGCCATACACGCATTGTTCCCATGTGAGTGTGGAAAAAGTGAGGACTGCAGATGCTGGAGAGTCAGAGTCGAAAAGTGTGGCGCTGGAAAAACGCAGCAGGTCAGGCAGCATCCAAGGAGCAGGAGAATTGACATTTCGGGCATAAGCCCTTCATCAGGAATATGCAAACCTGACCTCACTCATGCTTACAGACATCACCAGAGATAATCACCAACACACCTTTTCTTGCGGTATATGAAACTATCAATCTGTGAAACATTTGCTTGGTCAAAGATTAATAGCCAGATGGCCAAAAGTTTGAGAAAGTGAGGATTGTTTGGTCAAAGAGATAGGTTTAAGGAGCACCTTAAAGGGGGATGGGGAAGTGGAGGGGTGGAGAGGTTTAGGGACGGGATCCTTGTGCGTATGGCACCGGCAGTGGCAAGTTACAACCACCAATGGTCACATTGGAGGAGTGCAGGGATGTCAAAGGCTAGAGAAGGTGGCAGACACGGGGAGGAGTGAGGGCATGGAGTCATGAAAACCGGAGTTAGAATTTTTTAAATTCAAGGAATATGGAATAAAAACAATGAATGATGAAGGTGATCCATAACTCAACTGTGACCTAGTTGAACAACAGAGAATGACCTATTCCTGGTCTGATATTTTTCAGAATTCTTCATGAAGTTCCTGTATCCCAAAAGCAAACATGGGTGCACATAGTACAGGTGGAAATTAAGAGGGTATATGGCCGATGTAATTTACACTAAGCCATGTTTCCTGTGACTTTTAAGCCATTGTAATCTGGGAGATTCCTGATGTTCTTCCTTTGCATAGAGGATGAAAATATATATTTTACTGCTCTGTCATTTAGTTATTAAAACAGATTGTGACAACCATATCCTTTAATTTTAGATAGAAAAGAAAGTATACCCCTTTGTTCAGAACCTTTAAATTATAACCTTTAAAAGACAGCAGACAAGACTCAGTTTCTTAATTTTCAAATTAAAATCTAGGACTTTATTTCGCAGACAAAACGATCAAATTAAATTTGCTTTCTAGTGCAGATCATAATATTCTGAAAGAAAACCACAAAATTCGTGGAAATCTGAAGTTGGAAACTAGACAGTTCGAATGTGGTAACTCTTTCTTGAGAATGGCAATGTTAATTGAATCCCTGAGTAGGGATAAATACAGGAAGTTGGCATAGAAATACAGATGGGAGAGATATAGGGTCTTGGCTTCAGGTGACATGGTGGCTCAGTGTTTAATACTGCTGCCTCATAGTACCAGGGGCCTGGTTCAATTCCAGTCCTTGGGCAACTGCCTGTGCTTGTATATTTCCCTCTGTATCTGTACGAGTTTCCTTCAGGTGCTGCAGTTTTCTCCCTCAGTCCAAAAGATGTGTAGGTTAGATAGATTAGCCATGGGAAATACAGGGTTACAGGAATAGGGTGGGGTGGTAAGTCTGGTTGTGATGCTCTTCAGAGGATCTGTATGGACTTGATCATCCAATTGGCCTTCTTCCACACTGTAGGGAGGCCCAAGAGATTGTGAAAGGGATATGTTTATTTGGGCTGTGTGCTTTCCAAAGTTCCTGTCTCAGCACCATGCATGTTAGGTTCCTCTCTTTAACTTTTCAACCATGAGCCGGTGAGGTTGGACTCTTTGAATAAACTCTTTCTATGTCACGAAACGTGTAGATAGAACAGAGTGAGCGATCTCACTCTCACCTCGGAATCCCTTATGGAGAATCAATGTCCTTCTTGCCAGAAACAACAACAGAAATTGCTGGAAGAACTCAGCAGGTTTGGCAGCATCTGTAGAGAAAGCAGAGTTAACATTTCAGGTCGAGTGACCCTTCTTCAGAACAGCCTTTCACCAGGTCTGGTGAAAATCCAGGAGCAGGTACACTCCCTCAACCAGTTGCGATTGTGGCAGATTGAGGGACTGCACTGGGTGTTGGCAACACTTAGCTGACGCATTAGGATCTAAACAGAGGGTGCAATCACCCATTATAGAGACTGGGGAGTCAGTCCTCAAAGTTGATGGAGTCAACAGGAGACCCTACAGAAGAGTAGCCTATACAGACTGCCATTTTGGTGAGCTGGAGAGAGAAAGAGAGAGAAAGAGACAGACAGACAGAAAGAATCTGACCCTCTCTCCCAGCACTGTTTGTAGTGAAACTGAAGAAAAGAAGTGGTTACCATTGCTGGACTCCCATAGCAGTGCTGGAACGAGTGGTTACCACTGCTGGACTCCCATAGCAGTGCTGGAACGAAGTGGTTACCACTGCTGGACTCCCATAGCAGTGCTGGAACGAGTGGTTACCACTGCTGGACTCCCATAGCAGTGCTGGAACGAGTGGTTACCACTGCTGGACTCCCATAGCAGTGCTGGAACGAGTGGTTACCACTGCTGGACTCCCATAGCAGTGCTGGAAAGCAGTCAAGGCCAGATAGCTAAAGCAGTTGCATGCCCATCCTCAGGCTGATCCAGGGTCATTGCCACCCTCTTAAGCCTGGCCTGCAACTTGGGAGAACGTATCTGGGCACTGACTGTGCCCCTCTTGCTGGTGAGTGATGGGGGACTGAGGAGGCCTCCTGGAATTTTCCAACGTCTTATCAGTAGCCTGGATTGACATCTTCATCAAGTTAACAAGCCACCCTGTCTTTTTTTGTGTGTTGGGCGTGGGCTAAATGTTATTTGGGGGGGGGAGGATATCAGTATTCCATGCCCAATATTGTTTCCAGAAAAATATTAAAGATCACACAACACCAGGTCATAGTCCAATTGGTTTATTTGGAAGTACAAGCTTTTGGAGCGCTGCTTCTCCATCAGGTGACTGTGGAGCAGGACCATAAGACAGAATTTATAGCAACTGATTACAGTGTTATGCAGCTGAAATGATATATTGAACAAACGAAAGACTTAACAACAATCTAGGTTTGTTCAATATATCATGTCAGTTGCATGCACTGTAATCTTTTGCTATAAATTCTGTATCTTACGGTCCTGCTCCACAACCACCTGATGAAGGAGCGGCACTCTGAAAGCTAGTGCTTCCAAATAAACCTAGTGGACTATAACCTGATGTTGTGTGATTTTTAACTTTGTCCACCCCAGTCCAACACCAGCTCCTCCACATCTAGAAAAACAGACAGCTTGAATTCCACATGGCAGGCAGAGTCAAGGATTTGACTCCAGTTTACCCCTATATTGACCTGTAATTATAGCCCTGGGAGTTAAAGTTCAAGCTTGAGTGTCTGGGATACTTGCCTTGAAATTGCTGTCTGTGGGTGTCCAATTCTGATGGCTTCTCAAACACCATGGCCACCTTAGAGACCTTAGCGATATTGACACTCAGTTGGTCTGCACTCCTGTATAATAAAGCAAACCTTCATTTGAACTGTGCTAAGTGTAATCATTATTAAAACCATAGCATTGCAAATGAGAGGGATTGGTAAAATGGAATGTTAGCCTTCTGTGTGTGATGGGTGTCTGCACATCGTGCTGTAAAGCTTCTGTTTTCACTTTCTCCCAGAGTCGGGGCTCCTGAGATGTCAACCTATTCATTATCCCTTACCTCTTCCCATTCTGTACTAGCGAGTATTGTCACCACAGCTTGTTATAAATGACCCTGAGCTCAGTGATGACATGGCAGCCAGCAGACAGACAAGCATGCTCTGTTAACATAGCTACAGCTATTCCGCTCTTCAAGTCAGTTCCACTGTTCTGTTAGATCATGACCTGTTCTTTTAGAACCTCCATTTCACCATATCCCTTCAACTCTTACTGATCCAAGGATTGATCAAACATGTTCTTGGAAGCCCCAGTGAGCGCCACACCCTCCTTTCAAAATTCACTGCTCTCTGAGGGAGTGATTTACTGATTTCTCTTGGTCTTGACATGGAGAAGGTACTTCTCGATTTCCCTCTGAAATTGTTTGACTCTAATATTTTTTCTTCTTGTTTTTGATCCCCCCTCCTACAGCGGAAGAACCTTTCAGTTGGCTGGATGGCTGGTTTGATGCAGAGTGATGCCAACAGCTCAGGTTCAATCCCTCCAACAGCTGAGGTTATCATGATAGGCTCCTTCTCAGCCTCTCACCTTGCCTGAGGTCTGGTGACCCTCAAGTTAAATTACCACCAGTTGTCTCTCTCTAATGAGAGAGTGGCCCTCTGGGACAATGGCAACTGAACCTTTTACTGTATTCACTCTAGCTTTATCAACACAGAAACGTAGGAAATAGCTGCAAGAATAGGTCATTTGGCCCTTAGAGCCTGTACCACCATTCAGTATGAACATGACTGATCATGCAATCTCAGGAGCGCACTCTCACTTTCTCTCCGTATTCCTTAATCCCTTTAGCCACAGGGGCCACATCCAGCTCCCTCTTGAATATATCTAATGAATTGTTCCCAACAGCTTTCTTTGGTGGAGAATTTCACAGGTATACGACTCTCTGGGTGAAGAAATTCTTCCTTATCTCAGTCCTGAATGGCTTCGCCCTTATTCTTAGACTGCATTAGGAGAAGTTGGTACATGCAGAGCCTAAGCGCATCATTTCCCTTTGATTCTGGAAGCCAAGCGGAAAGGCACAAAGGTGCTGGCGCATCGTTAACAATCGTGCTCCCGCAATGCCCAGGGCATGCCCTGAAGGCCATTCTTTCTTCCTACCCTTTGACCAACTTTGGTGAGAGTAGAGCCAGTCTCATCTCACTCATTTCCTGATGCTCAGCACTGGCAGTTAGCAGTGGAGATCAACCAAGGTCTCTTATTGCCACATCAATATGTTAAGTGCCTCAATAAACCTTGGGGTGTTGGTGAGCCACCACCCTAACCTTGCCCCATGGATTATATGTCTGGTGTGGTCAGAGCTGTGGAGGGTGTGGGGTGGATGGGAAAATGGTGGGTTAGCCATCTGAACTATTTACTTGTCCCCTCACTGTAAGCATATTTGCCTGGGCCAGTGTGGGCATGCTGGGTGCTATAAAATTCCCTCCTGAATTACATGACGGAAACAGGCCATTTGACGCTATCATTTAATACCGATATTTATCCTCCACATGAGCACTGCCCCAATCCCAAGTACCCACCTAGTTCCTGTGTTCCTTTATTCTCCTTCACATATTTGTATGACCTGTTACATCATATTGTCCTGGCCTTTGTTTTAATCTGTGCCCCTGCTATTGCTATTCTCGTAGCCTCACCACTTTATCCCTAAACCACTTACGTTTAATTTTGTACCTGTACATCCCCTTGCTTTCGCTCCTTAGTCTTGGAAATAATAGCCAGAAGCAGGATTTGAATGAGGTTGTGGTGCTGTGCAGGGAGGGTTTCAAACTCTCTAACCTTAGCAATGGGAAGCCCGGGAGGGGTTTATTTAATATGTCAACCTCAAAACACAGCTGTTCTGAACAGAGATAAGGCTGTGGGTAAATGTATCAGAGATTAGCTCGTCATAAGCTCCTCAGTGGCATGGAGAATAGGAATCTCTCTGGCAGGTTCTCATGTGATACAAAAGTATGTTTATGGCGGCACGGTGGCACAGTGGTTAGCACTGCTGCCTCACAGCACCAGAGACCTGGGTTCAATTCCCGCCTCAGGCGACTGACTGTGTGGAGTTTGCACATTCTCCCCGTGTCTGCGTGGGTTTCCTCCGGGTGCTCCGGTTTCCTCCCACAGTCCAAAGATGTGCAGGTCAGGTGAATTGGCCATGCTAAATTGCCCGTAGTGTTAGGTAAGGGGTAGATGTAGATGTAGGGGTATGGGTGGGTTGAGCTTCGGCGGGGCGGTGTGGACTTGTTGGGCCGAAGGGCCTGTTTCCACACTGTAAGTAATCTAATCTAATCTAAGGGGTTAAAAGTGGTGATAATGATTTCTAATCTTCCTTTTGGGGCCCTTTAATCATCACTGACCCAACAGACTTCCAGATCCCCTTTGTGTTGGTTTCAAAGTCACATTGAGGTTTCAGCTCAGCTCACAAGTAAAAATTGGAGTTGGGATGTTGAAGGGCGTGTCTGGGGGGATAGTGAGAGTGACATTGGTTAATGATGAAGATGCCATTCCACCCTGAACTGCAATGTTTCAAGAAAAACTCATTTTGTAAACATAGTTTAAACTAATAAAACTGTTAGTGCCACAAGGAGTGTTTAGAATAGAAATGCAATTACTCACGAGACAGCCATCTTATCGCCAGTTCAAGAAAGACATACTATAAGCAAGTCTGTTTTCCTGTGAGCACCTGACATGGTATCAGAATGAGATGTGATTGATTCCTGAAGAGCTATTTAGAAGCACAGTTCCTAAAGGTGATATACAGGAATGTTCATGGCCTCCAGAATCTGCTAAAAACCACAGGAAATTGCACAAAATGAACAAAGAAGCAGAACATTGAGTTAGCTCTTTTTAATTAGATCATCTCTGAGTGAGAAATATGGCTGCAAATTTTATTCTCCTAACTCTAGTCAAAATGACAGAAGATGTGAAGCAGAGCTAGCAACATTTCCATTCATAAAGACAAAATTATGATCATATGAGAGATTTAACAGCAACTCAGGACAGCTATGAGTAGCAACACTATTATCACTATGGTATGGGGGTAGCTGGGGGTGTTTGGGATAGACTGGTACAAATGGTATTCCAGCCTAAATCTCCCAAGGGTAAACAAAATGGAAAGCAGAACTTTTGAAACCCCTGAAGGCATATGTTGATCCCAAAAAGAGCATAGCTTTGAATGCTGCGTGTTCAACAATAGGGCTCCAAGGTAAGAAAGAGGCCATTGATAACTGTGTAGCACAAGTGCTGAACCCTGTGAATTGTTCAACTAGACGGTGACCTAATTAAAGACAGGATTGCATTTGGGATAGGAAATCCTGCAGTGTGAGAACGTCTACTCAAAGAGGAGAAATTTATTCTCAGGAGAATGATCAATGTGTGCAGAAGCATTGAGAAGCATTTAAGTTATCAGCTACAGTATATTCACGGGAAAGCAACCAGGCTGATAGCCATTCCAGGCCAAAAGGGCAGAACTATCATAGACGAACGACAGGATGCAAATAATGTGGAGGATATTTCCCAAAGAATCAAAGGGGACAAATTGTTTGTGAATGTCAGAATGATGAGTGGAAAATTAGAATAATAATGAAGTGTTACAGACACTGCATTGTCACGTAACATCACAACTTTCACAGCCCTCTGCAAAATGGATCGAAATCCAAATATGAAGCCCTCAAAAATAAGGTTGAGGCCACATGACAGCTCAATACTCATGTCAATAGGACAGATTACTCTGAAAGTCCATTGCAAATGACAAACATTTGAACCTCTGGGGTTCCAAATCAGAAATGACACACAAAAACCATTCATTTCAGCTGGGACTCATCTAAAGCTGGGACTGGGAACCTTGATGTTCCAAAATAAACTTGGTGTGTATCTCAGCACAGTAACTACTGACTGCAAAGCAGATCCTGGAGGAGAAAAATTATATGTTTGCAGCTTTAGGATGGCTTCTGTTGTAACGTGCGGTTTGTCAGCACGAATTGGTTATAACACAATTGATTAAATGTGGACTGTGTTTGAATAACATGAACTTTTGACTGAACGGGTATAGCAATTTTTTATAGTGCCATTTTCTGTAACAGTTTTCCAGAGCACAATTTTCTATAGTGCAAGCTTGCAAGGGAACATAACTGTTGTGTTATTGCAGAATGATTTGTAAATGCAAGTGTGAGAACAAATTTCCAACTCCCTCAAAGCCCACCTGAAAGAAAAGATCGAAGAGCTGGAAAAAAGTGGAGTAATCAAAAAAGTGACAACTCCTACAGAATGGATCAGCAGCACAGTAGAAATGAAATAACTGGGGAAACTGAGATTATGCAATGGTGCACAGGATATAAGTAAAGCCCTGAAGAGTTCACATTATCCCATTCCAACTATTAAAGGAATTTTTTACACAACTTGCAAAGGAAAATTGGGTGGCACTGTGGCTCAGTGGTTAGCACTGCTGTCTCACAGCACCAGGGGCCCGGATTCGATCCCTGCCTTGGGCGACTCTCTGTGTGGAGATTGCACATTCGCCCTGTGTCTGCGTTCCTCCGGGTGCTCCAGTTTCCTCCCACAATCTTAAAGATGTGCAGGCTGAGTGAATTGGCCATGCTAAATTGCCAAGTCAGGGGTAAATATAGAGTGGGGGAATGGGTCTGGGTGGGTTACTGTTTGAAGGGTCAGTGTGGACTTGTTGGGACAAAGGGCTTGTTTCCATACTGTAGGGAGTCTAATCTAAAAAGCAATCTTAACTACTTTAGATTTGAAGGATGGTTGCTGGCAAATAAATGTTGCGAAAGCAGCAGCTTTCTAACTGCATTTTGGATGTAGTTCAAGAAATCCTCATGACTGTGCGTGCAGCTTAGCATTTCCACAGTTTCAGAGGAGTATCAACAAACAATGTGCAAAAGTGATCTTTACAGAGGTGAAGCTATCGTGGATGATCAGGTAGTTTAAGGGTGTGGAGCTGACTGTGAACAAAATATAGTGTGAGTGCTCAAAACAGATTGCCAGATAAACCTGAAGCTGAACAAAAATAAGACATTGAAAGGTGTCCAAAGTACATAGGCCATATACTGACAGCAAAAGGTTTTTGCCCGGATCTCAACAAGCTGAGAACTGTAGCAATGACTCCGTGACTAACAGAGGTGAAAGCAGTGTCACATTGTGTTGGATTTGTTAACTATCCAGAAGCAGTCTTGGCCATTTTGTTGTAGGAGTGCATACTGTTACTCTAATGCACTGCCAAAGAGATGCAGCAGTATTGAGGCGCAGAACACGAAGCAACATGTATTAAAATCATTAATTAAAACCTTCTCATGGCAGTGATAGAGCTGAAAGTAAAGCTGATGAAGAGGATGAAGTCACCCTCCAGTATGATGCCAGTGAGGTAGGACGTGGACCAGCATGAATACAGCAAGGATAACTAGCTGTATCTGCATCCAAGACGTTAACACAATCATAACAAGGTGGTGTGTTGAAGTGGCAGGCAACCGAAACCTCAGGGTCATTTTTGCAGGCGGACCGTAGGTGTCCTGCAAAGCGATCGCCCAGTTTGCGCTTAATTTCCCCAACGCGGAGGAGACCACATTGTGAGCAGCAAGTACAACTCACCTACATGGAGTGAAGTGCAGGTAAAGCACTGCTTCACTTGGAAGTGAGCAGGGAGGAAGGATTAGATGGACGAGTTGGGTGGGGACGTGGGGATGTGCACAGCCAATTAGGGTTGATGGGGAGAGCTATCAGCAAGTTGGGGGCTCACCAAACCGGTGAGGCTGGGCCTGTTTGGGGAGCAAACATTGTTGCCTTTTATTATTCCGTAAACAGCAAGTGGCAGGTGTGGGTGTGTGTTGCTAGTGTGTGGTCTCCTCTGGCTGGGTACCTCCTGGCACTACCCCGTCCCTCTGGAGTCAGGTCAAGGTCCCTCATCCTCCTGTAGCCTTGCTGTTGGTGAGCACCATTGTCTGTGCTGATGGTGTGTAGGTCTGTGCTCACATCCAGCTGACCGTGAGACTACTGGACTTGGATCTCCATGACAACTGCCAGCCTGTCCAATGAGACAGCTGGAAGCTCACATGCCTGAGGCCACGAAGTCCCAAGCACATTGCTGCAGTCCTGTAGACTTTGTATCGCTTGCCCTGTGCCACGGACAAACCTACCTACTGCTCATGTGTCTGTTTATACATTTGTATTCTGTCCCTAATCACCAACAGCATGGGATGCTCTTCTGCTGGGGGCTGTGTCTCCTGCCATCCTCTGTCAGCAATCTAGGGCATCTCTCCAATGACCAGCCGCTGAGATGTGCCAACTTGCAATGAGGTGTTCTGACTGTAAAGTAGATTATATAGCCATCGAGATGTCACCTGTGCTGATGGGGAGGTAGGAGGCAACTTTGCCAGTTCTCCCCTGAGGCTGTATTACTGAGGTGTCACTTTCTCGGAGAGCTGGAGAAGGGTGTGTCAACTGGCTGACCCCTTACAGAAGACAAAGGAGAGAAAATACTATGACCTGGGGGTAGACGTTGTTGCGTGTTACTTACTTGCGGGGACATTGGGGTTTCTGCGTTGTTACAGGACCAGTCCTAGTGTTTGTTTGCCAGTTATGTTGTAGTTCAGTGGAAGGATAATGCACGCTAGCCCTGTTAAACTAACCGAAATACAGCTTTAATTGCCATCTGTTCGACCCTGGCTCTAAACCATGTCATGCAGCCAAGTTGCTAGGCAGAGTGTGAAATCTGATTAATTAAATCTACAGAAGCAATTCAGACCAGTTGCAGGCCCCACAACACAATAAGCTTAGAAGTGGCACGTGGAGGTCACAGAATGAATATATAAAGCATCAACAGTGACCCGAAGCAGCTGGGGAAACAAAATGAAAAGGTCATTCAGCCTATTTTGTGTTTGTGAAATGCGCATTGTTTACAATCAAGAGGCAGACTGATAACAGGCTCAGGAAGCTCAGATACCTCACGGGGGTGACGTATTTACTTCACTCCTGCTTTCTTCAAGTGATATGCTCATTCTTGGTCAATGCCATTGTGTAACTAATCCTGATTGACTAGCAGGTCCCACTGCCTGGCCTGAGTTAGTCGTTTTTAACTGAATGGTTGGCCACAGTATCTGAAGAGATCAGTTTAAGATTCCCCCTCCTGATCCCTGCTTCCAACTGGAAAAAGATGCGCAAATGAACATAGGTTCTGAGTGGACCTAGACTGGCGTTCAATACCTCCTCAAAGGGTTGGATAGTGTGCTGGCTGGGCTTCTAGTTGAAGAAAGATTAGTCAGCCAGATACTGGAGCGAGACCATTTCTTGGACAGTGAGCAGAGGTAGAGGTGAAAGGGGAGTGAACCACTGTCCTTACAAAAATACATCTTTTCACCACTGCTAATTGAAGACTTAATGTTTATATAGTGCCTCCTGCAATCTCAGGACTCACAAAATGTTTTCCAGCAAATGAAATACTTTTGAAATGTGGTCACCGAGGTAATGCTATAAGCCTGTCATTCAATGAGACATTACCTGAAACTTTATCTTTTCTTTTACAAAGGGTCCAACTTTGGAAAAGAGCATCAGAGTTTTTTTTTGATATCTTGGACAAAATTCCTCATTCAATATTCCTCAAAACCCAGATAATCTGGTCATAACCATTGTGCTATCTGTTGGAGCTTGCTGTTTGCAAATTGGCTGTTCTTTCCCATACTGAACAGTGACAATTGTAATACTCTATAGTCTACTGTCTGAAACATCACTGATTAGCAATACTGACAGCTCCATTTACAAGTAATAGAAGTTGGAACATACATAGGAAAGGTTCAGAGGGATATGGAGCAATTACAGGCAAATGGGACTAGTTCCATTGAGGAAACCTGGTCAGTATGGATGAGTTGGGCCAGAGAGTCCGCTTTCCTGCTGTATGACTCTATGACTATGACTCTGATAACACATGAGAACAAAGTAATCCATTGTTATAAATCACTTTGAGTTGGGGTTGTGAAAGTTCCTTTATAAATACAGCTTCTTATTTTCTCAAGGAACTGATTACACGAGCCAGTGTTGTTTGGTGGCCATTTTGAAATCTCAGACATTCAGAGCACTGAAAGTTCTGATATCCGGTGATAGCCAGTGCTCTGCTGTCCAAATCGTAGGCTGAATTCTCAGTGAATTAAATTAGAACAGCATCATGCTATCTTTTTCCATTGGCTAAAAGGACAATAATGCATTCGAGTGACTTTTCACGAAAGACCTGCCTTGCTACCACTGCAACTATCACTTTCTCAGCTGTAGTTTAAGTCTCTGCTCTTCTCCATTAATTGATATGCACTCTGATCTGAAATTAGGAACATGATTTTCTGTCACGTTCAGAACGTATCTTTTTAGATTAGATTACTTACAGTGTGGAAGCAGGCCCTTCAGCCCAACAAGTCCACACCGACCTGCCGAAGCACAACCCACCCAGACCCATTCCCCTAACACTACGGGCAATTTAGCACTGCCAATTCACCTAACCTGCTCATCCTTAGGACCGTGGGAGGAAACCGGAGCACCCCCACGCAGACGCGGGGAGAACATGCAAACTCCACACAGACAGTTGCCTGAGGTGGGAATTGAGCTGAAAATGTGTTGCTGGAAAAGCGCAGCAAGTCAGGCAGCATCCAAGGAACAGGAGAATCGACGTTTTGGGGAACCTGGGTCTCTGGCGCTGTGAGGCAGCAGTGCTAACCACTGTGCCACCGTTCTGACAGGTGCAGCCTGTAGCCAGGGTTGAAGACACCAATGTAACCTGAAGACACATGAGGTAGTGGGTGGGCTGCAGGCCCTGCACTGGGCCTCTACTTGAGCTTTCATGCCCTGCAATGATAAAGCACACGGGTTGTCGATCCAGTTTCGAAATTTCTGCCAATAACAAGGCGGCATTTTTCACTCTTGCATGCTGAATTCTGTATGTTGACTAAATTAATGGGCGTTTTTTTTAAAAAAAACCTACATTTGAAGCGACCCACAGGTGTTATTACACACCTTTGGGACGGGCGGGACTTGAATCCAAGCCTCCTGGCTCAGAGATTGGGACATTACCACAAGATCCGTAAACAAATGAGCATTGAGAATGATCCAGGGTTTATGCAGCTCACGCGCAGGTGTCAATAGTAGAGCAACTTTGAAAGTAATACTCTCTCTGCAGAGAGGTGAGGTTCATTTTAAATATCCGCGTTATGGGCTGACAATGCTACTTTACCTTGTTTACTTTGTAACATGTGAAGAAGGCAGGGAATGATATGTGCAGGGAAATGGGGTTAACGTTGATGAGCATTTCAGTTTGGGCCAAAGGGCCTGTCTCCCTGCTACAGGATTCTATGACTCTCTGACTGTTTGTGCATTGGTCTGTCATTGTCATCTCAATCTTTCAGCGCTGCCCCACATTGGCTCACCAGCTGTGATTGCCCTCAGTGCCCCACTTCTCTCATGTATCCTGTCAGTGAAGCATTTGAGGTGGGACCCTGAAGTGGTCTGACCCTCCCCGTTGCCCTGCTGATGTTTGTTGTCTTTCCTGATGGAATCCAACAAGAGTTAGGGCTGGGCAAGATTGCTCGAAGGCGTTGATTCCTCACTGGGACAGCACGATGGTCTTGCCCCATGAGAGAGTCTTGACCACAGGAGATCAGCTGTTTGTCGAGTGGGGGTAGCGTCATGGCACAACTGAATCTTCACCCCCTGCTCACATCTACACATCTACCCACCAAGACAGAAGGTAGCTGAGCTCCATTTGATTCCTGAGGTGACGATTTTCTGCATCCTCATTGTTGCCCACAGCCACAATCGCATAACTAACACAAACAGGAGGATCAATTCTGGAACTTTCTTGAACGATATGAGGTGAAAACACACAGTTAACGCCGAATGTTTTACTGAGTCCTTCCTTTCTACCATACAGCATGGGGAAGCTAGAATTCAGCCTGTGCTGAAAAGAACCAGGTCAATGAACTGCAGTGAACCTGAATCTCCCTGACTGAGGCCTGTAGGGATTAAAGGAACTATGAATTAATTGAATTTTTCAGTATAATCTCTAGCCGACAATGTAAACGGCTGAGCATCACTGACTGCGCACAAATTTAGGGCATTTTTATTTTCCCACAAGGCTGCCAAGATTGTGCTACCTTGTGCTCCCACGAGGAGGTTGAACAGTTCACCCACTTTACTAACACCTTTCACCCCGACCTCAAATTCACCTGGACCAACTCAGACTCCTCCCTCCCCTTCCTAGACCTCTCCATTTCTATCTTGGGCGACCGACTCAACACCGACGTTTACTATAAACCGACCAACTCCCACAGCTACCTAGACTACACCTCCTCCCACCCTGCCCCCTGTAAAAATGCCATCCCATATTCCCAATTCCTTCGCCTCCGCCGCATCTGCTCCCAGGAGGACCAATTCCAATACTGTACAATCCAGATGGCCTCCTTCTTCAAAGACCACAATTTCCTCTCAGATGTGGTTGACGATGCTCTTCACCGCATCTCCTCCACTTCCCACTCCTCCGCCCTTGAACCCTGCCCCTCCATTCGCAACCAGGACAGAACCCCACTGGTCCTCACCTACCACCCCACCAGATGGTAAACTCCAGATACATCGTATCATCCTTCGTCATTTCCGCCATCCCCACCACCAAGGATATATTTCCCTCCCTCCCCTATCAGCTTTCCAGAAAGACCACACCCTCTGTGACTCTCTCGTCAGATCCACACCCCCCACCAACTCAACCTCCACTCCCGGCACCTTCCCCTGCAACCGAAAGAAATGTAATACTTGCGCCCACACCTCCCTCCTCACTTCCCTCCCAGGCCCCAAGGGACCCTTCCATATCTGTCACAAATTCACCTGCACCTCCACACACATCATTTACTGCATCCGCTGCACCCGATGTGGCCTCCTCTATGTTGGGGAGACAGGCCGCCTAATTGCGGAATGTTTCAGAGAACAACTCTGGGACACCTGGACCAACCAACCCAACCACCCCGTGGCTGAACACTTTAACTCCCCCTCCTATCCGCCAAGGACGTGCAGGTCCTTGGCCTCCTCCATTGCCAGACCATGGCAACACGACGCCTGGAGGAAGAGCGCCTCATCTTCCGCCTAGGAACCCTCCAACCACAAGGGATGAATGCAGACTTCTCCAGCTTTCTCATTTCCTCTCCCCCCACCTTTTCTCAGTCCCAACCCTCAGACTCAGCACCACCTTCTTGACCTGCAATCTTCTTCCTGACCTCTCCGCCCCCACCCCCTTTCCAGCCTATCACCCTCACCTTAACCTCCTTCCACCTATCGAGTTCCCAACGCCCGTCCTCCAAGTCCCTCCTGCCTACCTTTTATCTTAGCCTGCTTGGCACACCTTCCTCATTCCTGAGGAAGGGCTTATGCCCGAAACATCGATTCTCCTGCTCCTTGGATGCTGCCTGACCTGCTGCGCTTTTCCAGCAGCACATTTTTAAGCTCTGATCTCCAGCATTTGCAGTCCTCACTTTCTCCAAGATTGTGCCTGTAACTCCTTCACATTCCTCACACTTCTCATTAAGTATCAGGTGTCCTTCCATGCATTTTGACCATGGAAAACCTGTGCTTTTTATTTTTTTCTTGACCTCTCACTTCCAGATGAATACTGTATTGTTTTAAAGATGCTGATTTGTTCCGGCAGTGTCAAAGAGTCTTGGTTTATGACGTCAGACGTTCAATTCTATAGAGAGAAAGTGAGGACTGCAGATGCTGGAGAAACCAGAGTCCAAACGTGTGGCGCTGGAAAAGCACAGGCAGCATCCGAGGGTCAATGTTTCGGGCATAAGCCCTTCATCAGGAATTATATAGACTGAGGCCTTTAAAGAACTCAGCATATCCCAAAAGTCCATTACAACCAAATCAGGTACTTTCAGAGCATGATCACTCTTGGGACTTTAGAAAACACAGCACCCAGGTAGAACACAGTAGGATCCCACAAAACAGCAATGTTAATAATCGATCAGTTTGCCTGAATATATTAACAAACAATCCAGGTCTTTTTCAACATATAATTTCAGTTATATCACACTTTGTATCATCCTTCATCATTTCCGCCACCCCCAAACAGACCCCACCACCAGGGATATATTTCCCTCCCCTCCCCTATCAGCGTTCCGGAAAGACCACTCCCTCTGTGACTCCCTCGTCAGGTCCACACCCCCCACCAACTCAACCTCCACTCCCGGCACCTTCCCCTGCAACCGACAGAAATGTAAAACTTGCGCCCATACCTCCCTCCTCACTAAATTCTGTGTCTTACAAACTTATTCTCCACAACTAGCTGATGAAGGAGCAGCGCTCTGAAAGCTAGTGCTGCCAAATAAACTTGTGGGACTGTAACCTGGGGTTGTATGATTTTTAACTGAATATCAGTGTTAGTTAAAAGACCTTCCAGGATAATGGGGTACATCTGCCCTGCTGTGTTTCCAAAAAGGTGACCAGGGCGTTGGTTTTGGTGTCACCCTTGAAAGACAGTGCAGCTCTCACCCAGTGTTACACTGACCTGCCGGCCTGGAAATGTGCCCAGATTTCTGGAGTGGGACTTGAACCATCAGCTGTTTTGATTTGAAGGCAAGCATATTGTTAATCCAACCACAGCTGACATAAACAAATACAGCTTTGTTCCTTTAAACCCAAAATGTGGGACATTATTGGTGAAGGTGAAGTGACTGGTGATCGGGAGGAGGTAGTGTTTGGGTGAGATTGAGTCTGCTGGGGCAGTGCTAACCTCATGTTTTCAGGCAAACAAGATTTGGAGGTGCCGGTGTTGGACTGGGGTGTACAAAGTTAAAACTTACACAACACCAGGTTATAGTCCAACAGGTTTAATTGGAAGCACATTAGCTTTCGGAGCGACGCTCCTTCATCAGGTGGTTGTGGAGGGCTCAATCACTGTATTCTATCAGATGAAAGGCTTAACAGACAATCAATTTTTCAATGTATAATTTCAGTTACATCACACTGCAAATCTTTGTTATAAATTCTGTGTTACGATCGAGCCCTCCACAATCACCTGATGAAGGAGAGTCGCTCCGAAAGCGAGTGTGCTTCCAATTAAACCTGTTGGACTATAACCTGGTGTTGTGTGATTTTTAACTTCAGGCAAGCAAGGAATCAATGTCAGCCTGGAAATTTACACAACCAGCTACCGTTTTCTATTTTAATTTGACATTGTCGGCCAGCATGCCAAATGGGTCTTTACTTTAAGTGCAGAGACTGAAATCTGACAGTGTCACAGAATCTCAACAGTGTGGAAGCAGCCATTCTGCCCATCGAGTCCACACCAACCCCTCTCTAAAGATCTTCCAATTCCCACCCACCTCCCTACCATAACCCTGTAACCTTGCATTTCCCATGGCTAATCCACCTAGCCAGCACACTACGCAGCAATTTAGCATGGCCAATCCACCTAACCTGCACATCTTTGGACTATGGGAGGAAACAGGATCACCTGGAGGAAACCTACCCAGAAAGGGGGAGAATGTGCAACCACTACGTGGTCCCCCGAAGCTGAAATCGAACCCAGGTCCCTGGTACTGTGAGGCAGCAGAGCTAGCCACTGAGCTACAATGCTGTCTCCAGACCATCATCAGAGGTACAGCTTGGAAATTACTGCTGATCCCAATGGGCAAAAACGGAATGCATTCATATATAACCTGGCCCAGTCAGCATCTTCACTGTGAGCTTTAACCTGGGGCTGGAGTTTCGCTGCCGAGGGGAGTCCTGTGTGGAGGTACGTTTCCCAGTTTGTCGGACCTACCTCAATAGAAAGGTCATTGAGAGTCACAAACTTCACTTTGGGGGATGAATGTGTGGGATAGACCTGCCGATCCAGAAACTAAACTGAAGTGGCCCCAGGCATTACTCCACAGTTAGGCAGACTGGTTAATAGCTGAAAATGTATTGCTAGAAAAGCGCAGCAGGTCAGGCAGCATGCAAGGAGCAGGAGAATCGACGTTTCGGGCATAAGCCCTTCTTCAGGAATGAGGAGGGTGTGCCAAGCAGGCAAAGATAAAAGGTAGGGAGGAGGGATTTGGGGGAGGGGCGTTGGAAATGCGATAGGTGGAAGGAGGTCAAGGTGAGGGTGATAGGCTGGAGTGGGGGTGGGGGCGGAGAGGTCAGGAAGAAGATTGCAGGTTAGGAAGGCGGTGCTGAGTTCGAGGGATTTGACTGAGACAAGGTGGGGGGAGGGGAAATGAGGAAACTGGAGAAATCTGAGTTCATCCCTTGTGGTTGGAGGGTTCCTAGGCGGAAGATGAGGCGCTCTACCTCCAACCGTCGTGTTGCTATGGTCTGGCGATGGAGGATCCAAGGACCTGCATGTGCCTTGTAGATGGTGGACAGGGTTGTTGGACGGTGACCTCACTTCCGCCCCCAACGCTGCACGGACAACAGCCACCACCGACCATACAGCCTCCACGATCGCCAGGAAGACCATCGCCAACAGATACATGGCCGCTGCGGGATCCATGGCCACCGTTTCTGCCCAGCGTGCCCCTTCCGCCCCTGGGGTGGCTGTCGCCGCAGCCACTTCTGGCCCCAGTGACGTCACTCACCTGCTGAAGGACCATGCCGCCCCCACGTCAATCTCCGCCCCCACGTCAATCTGTGCCCCCACGACCGACTCCGCCTCCAAGACTAACTCCACCCCATGACTAGAACTCCGCCCCCACTCCCAGCTCCAGCCCCACTCCAGGTCCTAGCTCTCAGCCCTGCCGTATTTTCACTATCCCTCCAGACCTCTCCTTCTCTGAGGATGAACGATCAGTCCTCAGCAGAGGCCTCACCTTCATCCCCCTACACTCCCGGATCAATGAGTTCGATACACGGCTAGACATCTCGCATTTCTTCCGCCACCTTCGCCTCCACGCCTACTTCTCCAACCAGTACTCCCGCCCACCCTCTGACGACCCCTTCTCCTGCCTCCAACACACCCCATCCACCTGGACACCCCGTGCTGGCCTCTTACCCGCCCTCAATCTCTTCATATCCAACTGCCACCCCGACATTGATCACCTTAATCTGTCCATCCCTCTCACCAACTCCAACCTCTCACCCTCACAACGTGCAGCCCTCCACTCCCTCCGCTCCAACCCCAACCTCACCATCAAACCGGCAGACAAGGGAGGTGCAGTAGTAGTTAGGCACACTGATCTTTACACCGCTGAAGCTAGACGCCAAATCGTGGACACCTCCTCCTACTGCCCCCTTGACCATGACGCCACCTCACACCACCAAACCATCATCTCCCAGACCATCCATAACCTCATCACCTCAGGGGATCTCCCATCCACCGCCTCCAACCTCATAGTCCCACAACCCCACACCGCCCGTTTCTACCTCCGACCCAAAATCCACAAACCTGACTGCCCCGGCCAACCCATTGTCTTAGCCTGCTCCTGCCCCACCGAACTCTTCTCTGCATACCTCGACCCTGTCCTGTCCTCCTTAGTCAAAGAACTTCCCACTTACATTCGGCACACCACCCACGCCCTCCACCTCCTCCACGATTTTCACTTCCCCGGTCCCCAACGCCTTATCTTCACGATGGACATCCAGTTCCTGTACACTTCCATCCCCCATCACGAAGGCCTCCAAGCCCTCTACCTCTATCAGCATTCAGGAGAGACCACTCCCTCTGTGACTCCCTCGTTAGGTCCACACCCCCCACCAACCCAACCTCCACTCCCGACACCTTCCCCTGCAACCGAAAGAAGTGCAAAACTTGCGCCCACACCTCCCCCCTCACCTCCCTCCAATGCCCCAATGGATCCTTCTATATCCATTGCAAATTCACCTGCACCTCCATACACATCATTTACTTGCGGAACGTTTCAGGGAACACCTCTGGGACACCCGCACCAACCAACCCAACCGCCCTGTGGCTAAACACTTTAACTCCCCCTCCCATTCAGCCAATGACATGCAGGTCCTTGGCCTCCTCCATTGCCAAACCCTGGCCGCACGACGCCTGGAGGAAAAGCGCCTCATCTTCCGCGGGATGAATGTAGATTTCTCCAACTTCCTCATTTCCCCTCCCTCCACCTTATCTCAGTCCCAACCCTTGGATTCAACACGGCCCTCTTGACCTGCAATCTTCTTCACGACCGCTCCGCCCCCACCCTCTCTCAGGCCTATCACCCTCACCTTAACCCCCTTCCACCTATCGTATTCCCAGCGCCCCTCCCCCTAATTCCATCCCCCCTACCTTTTATCTCAGCCCGCTGTGTTTTTCCAGCACCACATTTTTCAACTCTGATCTTCAGCATCTGCAGTCCTCACTTTCTCCAGGGTTGGTGGAGTTAGTCACTGCAGTATTCCTAGCCTCTGACCTGCTATAAGCATTAAAAGTACTAAATACAAAACCAATGGGTCTTAGAATATCAATGATATGTGTGGAATTTCTCAGGAAAAAAATACCCATTCACAAGGCCTGTTTCTCCAACTATAGAAAATTGTCAATCAGACACACCATGACATTATCAATAATGGAGCTTCAAACACTTTCACACATCTTATTATTGTGCAAGTCTAACATTGTGGCATTGGCAAAAGAGACCATGAAAAGAACAGCTCTCTCATCCATCCAGATCTACTGGAAGACTTCCTATCCTTGCCCTCATTATACCTGCCTGGCTCAGAGCCGAGACCCAGTCAAAGATTATCTCTGTGAGGTTGTTCTGTTTTTACAGCTGGCGAGAATCATTAACTTTGTTTGATTATGTCTTTCTGCGGTTATATGAAGGTGTTGTCAGATGTGCAGAAATTGTTCCATTGGATAGTCATTTCAGATTTCCATTATCCATGGTATCAGAGTGATGTTATGGTTTTGCTACACATAGCATACTCTTGTGCTCTATTGGTGTTGGAGGAAGGGTAACTCTCCCTTCTGATGGCTTGTGGACTCTCTAAGGGTTTTATCCTTGGAGGGGTAGTCTCCCCTCTTAACTATGAAAGACTTTACTGTTTATATGCTTCTGCTAGAAGATTCTATTACATCAAGCAGTGAGCCTGGTAAGACTCCATTCCGAGTGTACCAGGCATCAGGAGTGCAGGTGTTGGTCTATAGAGCAAATATTCTGTCGGTACCTGCCGCTTTCCTGCATGTAGAGTTGACCCCTTCTCAAAATTGACTCAGAAATGCTAGAGAGTGAGAGCTTTCAGCTCCACTTAGGAGCGAGCCTGAAACTGGAGCTGTGTCCATGCACAAATCGTGCCTCAGTCCCAATCCTACCACCCCGCACTTCTCCATAGGCGGTTTCCCGGAGGCTGGGATCACAATTAGCAGAACTACCCAGCTGAAAAGGGTGGGCTGCCCATTAAGGACATGGGCAGCATGGTGACTCAGTGGTTAACACTGCTGCCTCATCGCATCTGGGACTCAGGTTCAACTCCAACCTTGGGTGACTGTGTGGAGTTTGTACATTCTCCCGTGTCTGTGGGGGTTTCTGCTGGGTGCTTCGGTTTCCTCCCACAGTCCAAAGCCATGAAGGTTAGATAGATTGGCTGTGGTGTAGTGTCCAGGGGTGTGCAGTTTAGGTGGATAAGCCATGGTAAATGCAAGCTATTGAGATAGGTTGGGGGGTAGGATCTGGGTGGGATGCTCTTTGAAGGGTCAGTGCAGATTTGATAGGCTGATTGGCCTCTTTCAGTACTATAGGGATTCTCTGATATCTAAAGGCCTATTGCACACCAGTGAGGCTTCAGAGCTTGGGATAACTGCCTGGAGGCAGACTCTGGGTCTTTCAGACCGAGTCCAGAATGACTCTCTTTCAGAACCTGACTCAGTCTGAGGGGCTTCCATTGGAGCTGAAACAGAAATCACTGGGAAAATTCAGCAGGTCTGGCAGCATCTGAGGAGAGAGAAACTGAGTTAACATCATGGGTCCAGTGACCCTTCCTCAGAACTGAAGTTCTATTGGAGTTACAGGTCCTGAAGGACCCTTCACTGGACAATGATTCCACCTCTATTTGTTATCACCCAGCGACCTCTTTCTGACCTCTGACCTTCATCGATCCTGACCATTTAGTTGCTTACTATTTCAGCTCACTGTCTCACTGTCAAGCTGACATCCTTTCTGCAGCGCTCCAGTGAAGCCCAATATAAACTGGAGCAACAGCACCACATTTTCCATTTAGACAATTAAAACCTTCAGGACTCAGCATTGAGTTCAACAACTTCACAGCAACAAACAGTCTTCTGTCTTGATTAACCACCAGCTCAAAGTGTTGCGTTGACATGGTTTTGCTCTCTACAGAGCTGACCAATTTTCAACTATTCACACCTACCATTAACACCTATTCTTCATCTTTATATCTCCTCCACCATTGCTAGCACTCCTTTTTGCATGGTGGCTCAGTGGTTAGCACTGCTGCCTCACTGCGCCAGGCACCCAGGTTCAATTCCCGCCTTGGGCAACTGTCTGTGTGGAGTTTGCACATTCTCCCAGTGTCTTGGTGGGTTTCCTCCGGGTGCTCCGGTTTCCTCCCACAGTCCAAAGATGTGCAGGTCAGGTGAATTGGCCATGCTAAATTGCCCGTAGTGTTAGGTGCATTAGTCAGGGGTGAATGTCGGGGAATGGGTCTGGGTGGGTTACCCTTCAGAGGGTCGGTGTGGACTTGTTGGGCTCAACGGCCTGTTTCCACACTGCAGTGAATCTAATCTAATCACCATCTCGCTCCTTTTCCCCTTTTCTCCATAGCATTTTCCAGCCCACTTTAGTCCTGAGAAAAGGGTCATATTGGACTCAAAATGTTCATTCTGTTTCTCTCTCCAAAGGTGCTGCCAGACCTGCTTAGCTTCTCCAGCACTTCCTGTTTTATTTTAGAAAATCTCCAGTATCTGCAGTTCTGTGTTTTTATTTAAGATAACCCCTAGCTGCATGGGTCCTTCCTACACAGTGTTGGCTTGTGACCAACATTCTCTTAACCTTTAAACCTGACATCAGGGTCTCAATAACAAAGGGCAAACTCCTGTGGCTAACTGAGAAAGGTGCCCCATTTGCCAGCCCGAACATTGGATAATAAATGACTGAGTTATGTTTTCAGCAAAGTATTCATATTAACATTCATGTTCCATATGTTTTTGTTCGCCTCAATAGGTTACAAGACTTTACTGAAAGGTATCTCAGGCAAATTTAGCAGTGGAGAGCTCATCGCTATCTTAGGACCCTCAGGAGCTGGGAAATCAACGCTCATGAATATTCTGGCAGGTTACAGGTAAGAGGAAATTAGTCCAGCTGCTGAAAAGGCCAGCAACCATCTCAACATTACAAGTAACAGATTTCCCATGAAACCCATACCTTGATGACCAGTCAGTTTCCTTTTGGGAAGTACATACATTACAGGACAGGCACGCAATACTCTCGAATAATATGCTCACCCTCACTCTGGACACACACCTCAGGATGAACCACTTGGCTGAGGGTGGTCAGTCCCAGAGTGGACTGTACAGAGGAAGGGCAGGAGGGTGTTTAAAAGGGGGAAGAAATGGTGCGAGTGATGCCCCCAGTTGTTGTACAGACCCTGGCGTACATTACATTACAGCCACCAAGTGTGTAAAACAAAAGGGTCTGAAATGAAAGCATGCAGTAATTTGGCTTGCAGTGGAAAACTTTGTTTTAATTCCTCTTCCAATGGCATCTCTAGATTTATAAAAGGATATATGAGTCAAGTATAGAGCTGTGACTTGTAAACTCTGTACTCCCTGTTCTGATATAATGTGATAGTTCCTTTTCCGTGCTATTCCACGTTATAACAAAATCATGTAATATCCACATCATTTAAACAAGTGGGACTGGAATCGCATTATAGCCAATACAGGCAAGGAATGTCCGTGTTTTACAAATAATGGTCTAGATCCTCCAATCACATTATAGCCAATACAGGCAAGGAATGTCCGTGTTTTACAAATAATGGTCTAGATCCTCCAATCACATTATAGCCAGTACACGTTGAAGAAATGTGCATTATAGCAGAACCAACAGTTTGACATTCGATATATCTGTGTTACTGGTTAGTGAATGTGTTATGGTACATAGTGCGTTGAACTATACCACTGGTCCTTCACTTCTGGGGATAGGTCTCCTATTCTCCGCTAGCTAGAAAGGTCTTAACCTGAAATGAGATTGGCGATACTCAGCCTGTTCCCAACGGGCTTAGCTCCAAACTTTGAGTTTTCTTCAAGAAAAGGGACAGGCTGTCAAAGCTGTCCATCAGGGCACACTCAAGAATGACAAACTTTGAAGGGAGCAACAAATTTCTACTACATGAACAAAGCGGTCTGATCAGATTCTGTTTAGTTGAAGCATTGCCATGGAGAATGCACCAAGAAACCATTGCCCCCAATGCTTCTCTTTAATTTAAAACAGGCACAATGCTTGAACTTCTTTCTGTTCCTCTGCAGAGAACAGATTTCTTGCATCCTTCAATATAAACATATGTACCTTTGAGCAAGTGTGACGGAGCTAGGTTGAGAGCCTGACTGATAAAGAACCCAGAATTAGTATCCAAAACAGAAATTGCTGGAAAGTCGCAGCAGGTCAGGCAGGATGTGTGGAGAGGTGGATCAGAGTTGAACTCAATATTGAGTCCAGAAAGCTGTAGGATTCCCAGGCAGAAATGAGGTGCCGTTCTTCCAACTTCTGCTGAGCTTCACTGGAGCACTGCAGCAAGCCTGAAACAGAGATGTTGGCCAGGGAACAGAGTGGGGTGTTGAAATAGCAGGCAACTGGAGGCTTAGGGCCTTTCTTGCAGACAGAACATAGGTGTTCTGCAAAGTGATCAGCCAGTCAACGTTTTGTTTCCCCAACGTGGAGGAGACCGTATTACGAGCAGCGAACGCAGTAGACTAGATTGAGTGAACTGTAGTAAAGCGCTGTTTCACCTGGAAGGTATATTTAGGCCATTGGATACTGAGGAGGGAGGGGATAAATGGATGGGGGTTACACCTTGAGTGGTTGCAGGGGAAGGTGCCAGAGGGCTAAGGGCGGTTGGGGAGCTGGGTTGGTGGAGTGGAGGGAGTGAAGGAGGAGTGGACTAGGGTTTCCCAGAGGGAGTGGTCCCTGTGGAAGGCTGACAAGGGAAGGGAGGGGAATATGTGTCTGGTGGTGGCAGCAATAACGGGGCTAATGATTTTCTGGTTGTGGATGCAGGTGGAATGGTAGGTAAGGACAAGGGAATCCCTGTTGCTGCTGTGGGAGGGAAGAGAGGGGATGAGGACTGAACTGCGGGAGATGGATCAGACCCGGTTGAGGACCCAGTCAACAATGGTGCTTGGGAATCCTTGACTGAGGAAGAAGATGGACATTTTGGAGGTTCCCTTTTTCAACATTTGCATCATGAGAATATATGTGATAGAGACGGAGGAACTGGGAGAATAGCATAAAGTCTTGACAGGAAGTAGACTGTGAGGATGCATGATCAAGGTAACTGGGAGTCAGTGGATTTACAATGGATATTGGTGGTCACCCTAGGCCCAGAAATGGAAACAGAGAAAAACAAAGGTGCCTTATTGCTCATAGTGTCCAGGGATGTGCAGGTGAAGGTGAGAACAGGGTGGAAATTCGAAGCGAAATTGATAAACTTTTCCAATTCTGGAGGAGAGAGGGAATCAGCACCGATGATATCTTTGATATACTAGAGATAGTGCTGCGGGTGGAGGCCAGAATAGGACTGGAACAAAAAGACAAGCATCACTGAGGCCCATGGTCACCCTCTGACCTGAAGAACATGAGAGGAGTTAAAGGGCAAGTTGTTCAGAGTGAGGGTGGCCTCGGCCAGGCGAAGGAAGAGGCTGGTGGGGGGTGTGGACAGTTCAGGCCTTTGTTCCAGGAAGAAGCAGAGAGCCCTGAGACCATCCTGGTGGCGGATGGACCTGTAAAGGGATTGGACGTCCATGGTAAAGAGGAGATGGCTAGAGCCTGTGAACTGGAAAGTCTGAAACTGACAGAAAGCGTCAGAGAAATCGTGGATGTAAATGGGAAGGGACTGGAGAAGGAGAGAGAGAGAAAAAAATCAAGTTGAGGTAGGAAAAGCTGAGTGCTGTGGGGCAGGAGCAGGTAGAAACAAAGGGTCTGCCCAGGCAGTCCTTTTTGTGGATTTTAGGAGGAGCTGTGTGGGTTCGGAGATCTATGAACCTGGATGTGCTGAGGGGAGGGGGTGGGGCAGATCACCCAGATGAAATGAGGTTATGACCATTGTGGATGAAGTAGCCTGATGTTCCATGGTCGGCTCATGGTCCAGGGGGAAATAGGAGGAGGTGTCTGAGAGCTGGTGCTCAGCCTTCACAAGGTCAGAGTGAGTCCACCACACAACAACAACAGCCCTTATCAGCAGGCTAAATTACAAAGTCAGGGTTGGATCTGAGTGCAGCCAGTTTGGTTGGAACCGGTTAAGAGGGGCAGAGGGGAACGTAGAGAGATTGAGGCGACAAATGCCACATCGACAGCTCTCGATAAACAGGTTGGGTGTGCACGTGAGGCCCGAAAGGGGTGTCCAGATGGAGTGTTGGAGGTGAACAAAGGTGCGTTTAGGTCAGGGAAAGGATGCTTGTCCGAAGAAATAGGCACAGAGGCAAAGGTGAGGGAAGAAGAGTTCAAAGTCATAATTGGTATCGATAAGGTGAGAGGAGAAAAATTGAGAAAGGCCATGAGGGGCAACTGTTTTGCATAGAGTGGTTCAAGTGTGGAATGAACTGCCAGAGAAAATGATGGATGCAGGTACAGCTACAATGATTAAAAGACGTTTGGATAAGTTCATGAATAGGAAAGGTTTGGAGGGATGTGGGCCAAGTGCAGGCAGGTGGGAGTAGTTTAGTTTGGGGATATGGTCAGCATGGACTGGTTGGACTGAAGGGTCTGTTTCCGTGCTGCGTAAGTGGATGACCAAGAGAGGGCACAATGCTGACCAAAGTAGGGAGTGTAGAAGTGTTGGCAGCACAATTGCCAAATCAGGAGGTTTCCAGGAGGTTTCATCACATGATGTACCTTCTCCAACACCCTTTCTAATTCTCACAATCTGTCCCCAATAAGTCAGTCCCTATGGTGTGCTGCAAACAGTTAAGATGTGAAAAAAAGTCTTTGCTAGCCATTTAGATAAGCCTTTTCCCCCATCAGCTATAATTTTAGACCTGAATTGCTCAGACAATATATTTTATTGCTCGCCAACAAAATCAGAAATTGCTGGAAAAACTCAATAAGTCAGGCAGCATCCATGAAGAGGAAGCAGAGCTAACATTTTAGGTTAATTTATTGCTCCTTTCGTACAATTTACCTCTTGATATTGTTCAGGCGATCAGCCTTTAAATTTAGCAATGTCAGAAAATTGACAGCCCTAGATTTGACAGGGAACCTCAGGGGTGATACAGATATATCTACTGCTGCCTGTTCAGGCATGAAGGTACTAAAGCAGGTGCCTTATTGGAAGCAGGTGGAGAGAGTTTAATTTTGCATTTTATTGCTGCTGTTCCTGACCTGTGCAAAACAGCATTTTGAAGACCCTGCAAGAGTTGATATTTATTGTAAGTTAATTGTTTGGTGGGTGGCGCGGTGCCTCAGTGGTTAGCACTGCTGCCTCACAGCACCAGGCACCTGAGCTCGATTCCAGCCTTGGGTAACTGTGTAGAGTTTGCACATTCTCCCCGTGTCTGTGTGAGTTTCCTCCGGATGCTCCGGTTTCCTCCCACAGTCCAAAAGTGTGCAGGTTAGATGGATTGGCTGTCCTGACTTGCTCATAGTGTCCAGGGATGTGCAGGCTGGGTAAGTTAGCCATGGTCAGAAAGTGTGGTGCTGGAAAAGCACAGCCGATCAGGCAGCATCTGAGGAGCCAAAGAGTCGACATTTCGAACATAAGCTCTTCATCAGGAATGCCGTTCCCACAGGAATGTGTTAGCAGTGGGAAATGGTGGGGGTTACAGGGATAAGGTGGGTCTGGGTGGGATGCTCTTCGGACTCAGTTAAAGGGTTGAATAGCTTGCTTCTGCACTGTAGGGATTCTGTGATAGTACCTCCTCTATCTTGTTTTTGTGATTAATTCCAGGGAAAGTGGAATGAAAGGTGAGCTCCTGATTAATGGACACCCGCGAGATCTCCGATCCTTCCGGAAAGTGTCATGTTACATCATGCAGGATGACATGCTGCTCCCTCACCTCACTGTTCATGAGGCGATGATGGTAGGTCTGCGATGCTGTGCTACAATATATTCATTGCATTGAAATCACTTTGAAAAATATCTCAAGGCACTCTGTGGGTATATTGTTGGCCAACTGAGTCACAATTCCTGAAATATTCTAGGAGAAAGTGAGGACTGCGGATGCTGGAGATCAGAGCTGAAAATGTGTTGCTGGAAAAGCGCAGCAGGTCAGGCAGCATCCAAGGAGCAGGAGAATCGACGTTTCAGGCACGAGCAGAAGGGCTCATGCCCGAATCGTCGAGTCTCCTGCTCCTTGGATGCTGCCTGACCTGCTGCGCTTTTCCAGCAACACATTTTCAGCTCACATGAAATATTAGCAAGTTTGGTCAAGGAGGGCATGTTAAAGGAGGAGAAAACGAAATAGAGAGGTAAAGAAATTTAGTGAGTAATGCAGGAATATCAGAGGGAGCTTGGATGGGAGGAAGTTACAGACGGTAGTGAGGATAGGTTCCACATAGAAGCAGAGGGAGGTCAGAATGGGAAAAGATACTTCAGCTCGGTCAGCTCTATCCATTAGCCTCCTCCATTTCTTTTTCATTTTCACACTCCAAGGTAGGTAGGCTTTATTTCCTTGTTCCCTACTGACTGGGAATTGTAATTATTGCCCATTTTCACAGAATTAGTCAAATGTTCTTTCACTTTAATTGAGACCTTGAAAGAAAGAAATGAAGCCCAAAGTTCAGATTCTTCTCATGGTGCAGGACGTAGCTGGATCCTGAACGTAGATCATTCAGCCCCTCCATCCTGTACTAAGAGGCAATCCCTCCCTGATGTCACCGCTCTCTAACTCTAACTTCCTTTACCCCTACTACAATTGCACGTACCCGATTCTGATTACTCCACCTTTGGCCATGTCTCCAATTGCCTTAGCCCAAAGCAGCATGGTGGATCTGGATGTCCATTCCTTGTGGCCATAGTGGCCGTGGTTTTATCAAAGGCTTCATCAGCGATGCGTCTGGCCCGTTGCACTGGGCGGCATTGCCACGATTTCAGCAGTGGTAGAATGGCGGTTCTGGTTCGTTCCTTGTGGCTATGGCAGCAACATGGCGGCTTCAGATGGTGACTTGAGCAATGGCGACTTGGTGGGTCTGGTCTGTCCCTCCTTGCTATGGCGGTGACGCAGTAGCTTCAGAGTTGGCTTCAGCATTGGCAGCGCGGTGGGTCTGGAAATCCTTGATTAGGCAGCCTCAGAGTGCTTTCGGCAGCAGCATCCCATCGCCTCTCCAAAAACCCAGATTGCCACGGAGGGAAAACAAATGATGAACTTTGTCCGAACTTAGTCTCATTTATTTATTTTTATAATTTCTGTAATTAAAGTGGAGCAGAATTGTGGTGACTTACACACATCTCACTGTATTTTCGTAAGTAAAAGTGACAATAAGTTAATATTGTATTCTCTAAATTCTCCAATAACATCATCTCTCTCACCCTTCTTTCGATCTGCTTTAAAATCTGTCTCCTTAACCAAGTTTTTGTTTACCTGTTCTAAGTTCTGTCAATTTACTCACAGTGTGTGATCTCTGTTAGTGTTATGTTTATCTCATACATCATGAGACTTAGCTTTACATTTTATCTGACAATGCACTTGCAAAATGTCTTATTCAAAGTGCTATACAAGTCAGTTGAACTAGAGCAGATCTAAACCTCAACTTGTCCTCCATGCCTTTAATTTTATACATACCCTACAGAAACAACTCTATCCATATCCATGTCACTTGCGTCAAGTGCTTGCTCATAATAAGTTAAAGTATTCTTGTTGACGGGGCGGCATAGTGGCTCAATGGTTAGTACTGCTGCCTCACAGCACTAGGGTCCCAGGTTCAATTCCAGCCTCAGGCAACTATCTGTGTGAAGTTTGCACAGCCTCCACCTGTCTGCGCGGGTTTCCTCTGGGTGCTCTGGTTTCCTCCCACAGTGCAAAGATGTGCAGGTCAGGTGAATTGGCCATGCTAAATTGCTCGTAGTGTTAAGTACATTGGTCAGAGGGAAATGGGTCTGGGTGGGTTGCTCTTCGGAGGATTGGTGTGGATTTGTTGGGCCGAACGGGCTGTTCCCACACTGTAGGGAATCTAATCAAACTTGGTGGGCTGAATAGTCTCTTCTGTGCTGTATGACTCAGTAATCCACATACATGTGGGGAGTGAGTTCTTTCTGATTTCAATTCTGAAGTGCCCGATTTTAAGAATATACCTTCGTATTCTGGATTCTCCCAGAATTTATGGAGGGATACAATTGAGCCACATTGCACTGACTTTTCAAAGACCATCCAATTTTGAACAGCAAGAAAAGTGTAATCATTTAAAAGCACAAGTGCACCAGCTGGCCTGGCAAACAAGAGGCATTCTTTACACATGCCTAAGGTAGGGGGTGAAGTTATTTGCAAATGTGTGTAAGGATTTTTGTGATGAAGTGTTAGTATTGCTACTTCTGAGCTCTGGGTCCTACCAGTTGCAGAGGTGTGGTGATCCCAACTCTGAGCAGGTTGATGAGAAAATAGCTTTTGAAGGGTTAAAGCCCGATTCAGGTTCTTTCTGAAATACAAACAGTTCTCAGGTTCTCTTCCTCAGTCTGTGTAGACATTGGTTTTCTACGTTGAAGCCACTGTACAATCTGTTGGGTCTAATTCATGCGACTTTTCTTCATACTATATTGTTTCTACAGCAGGGATTATACTGCCACAGTTGCACTCGTGTGGGTATTAATCTGATGTGAATTGGTAGAGCTAAACATGCTAATGATAAGCCTTGTGAGGAGGCTTCTGGTGGCTAATTTATACTGGGCTGCTGCTCTTTGTGGATGTTGATGGCAGGACTGAAGCTCTTGTCTAAGTTTTACTGCAATTTTATGTTCTTTATTTGTTGTCTTTCAGGTTTCAGCTAACCTGAAGCTCCAGGAGAAAGATGAAGGTCGAAAAGAAATGGTGAGTTCCTGTCTCAGAGTTTGAGGTATTTTCTCCGACTGCTAACGCTTTCAAGTTATTTTGCTGATCTTGCCAAGGAGGTGCCAAAATCCAATCAATAAAGCAACAGGTTCATTGCGATGGTGAAAGAATTGCAGAAAAAAGTCAAGCATGAAAGAAGGACCTTTGGCCAACGTTTACAAACTTTGTTTGGATGGATAGATCGGATAGTTGGAGTCTTTTTCCCAGGGTAGAAATGTCAACTATGAGGGGACGTCGGATTAAGGTAAAAAGGGGAAAGTTTAAAGGAGATGTGGTGGCAGGTTTTTTACACAGAGGATGGTGAGTGCCTGGAATGTGCTGCCAGAGGAGGAGACAGATACAATAGCAATGTTAAAGAGGCAGGGAGACAGATACATGAATAGGAAGGGTCTAGAGGGATATGGATCGTACAGAGGCAAAACATTTTTAGTTTAGAAAGGCTTCATATGTCAGTGTTCCTGACGAAGGGTTTATGCCTGAAACATCGACTCTCTTGCTCCTCAGACGCTACCTGACCGGCTGTCCTTTTCCAGTGCCACACTGTTTGACTCTGTTCCTGTGTTGTACTGTTCTTTATTCTTCTTTGTCCTTTGAGTCCATCATAGCTCCTCTCTGCAGAATTCAAATCAAACAGTTCAGTGTCCTGCCGCAAACTGAACCAAACTTTCATTTGCCTGTTGAATAGGTTGGTCTGTCATCTCTAGAAAAGAGAGCACTGAGGGCTGACCTACTAGGGGACTTAACGGTTATGTAAAAGGCTGATAGGATAGACATAGGAAAGGTACCATGGCTTAAATATTGAGACTTTGGGGAAGTCTATTGGTAATAAGTTCAAAACAATCTTTCATGGGGATGAAGGTGTCACTGGTGAGGCCAGCATTTCTTACCCACCCCCAATTACCAAAGTCCAAACCAGCCAGTCCAGAGGGCAGCTAAGAGTCAACCACATTTATCTGGGTCTGGATTCAGCAAGTAAGAAATTTTTTTAAGTTCATTAATGGGATGAGGGCATCACAGTCCTTCCCTAATTACCCAGAAGGTAGTTAAGAATCAACCACAATGCTGTGGAACTGGAGTCACATGTAGACCAGACTGAGTAAAGAAGACAGTTTCCTTCCCTAAGGGACATTAGTGAATCGGGTGGGTTTTTCCCGACAATTGATTGATGGTCATCATTCGATTCTTAATTTTTAAGACTTATTAAAATTGACTTCAAATACCACAACGTAGTGTGGCAGGATTCAAAGGTGGGTCTCCAGAGTGTTATCTGGGTCTCAGGATTAACAGTCCTAATAATAATATCACTAGGCCATTGTGGATGACTGAGTTCCTTCCCTAAAGAACATTAGTGAACCAGATGGATTTTTTTTAACAACAAAGTATGTGGTTGTTAAATTCCAGATTTAGTTATTGTAAGCAATTTTCACCATCTGCAATAGTTCGATTTACTCGATGCCCACAGCACTGGTCTGGCTCTCTGGATTACTATTCAAGTGACATCACCTCCACATCCCTTATGGGAAAGTCAGATGAAATTTGGTTACACCAATTACATTTAGTATGTGGTGTACCTGGGTTGTGAAGCACAGAATGAATTAAGTATGGGCTGTATAAGCATGGGAGAGAGAATAGAATAAAAGATAATGCTGATATGATTAGACTGAGAAGGGTGGAAGGAGGCTTGTGTGGCAGATAAACACAAACTAGCATGGGCCACTTGGGCTGAATGGCCTGCTTGTATGCTGTAATTTGATGCAATTTTATGCCACTATCTTATGTGTCACATTCTGGAACAATTTCATTTCAATGTCTCAGTGTACAGGGAGTTCTTTGTGCACCACTTGGTCTGGCTAAGACCGGCCTTCCGAATTTCATCCTTTTTTTGTGATGTTCTTTTCAAAACCAATGCGAAAGACGTGTTATAAGCCTGGAAGCTGCCCTTCTGAGCTGATCTGTTGTGGTATCACATGTGTTCCCCGATAGGTGAAGGAGATTCTAACAGCACTCGGCCTCTTAGAATGTGCCAACACTCGGACTGGCAGCCTTTCTGGAGGACAGAGAAAGCGCCTTGCCATTGCTCTTGAGCTGGTGAACAACCCTCCGGTCATGTTTTTTGATGAGCCTACCAGGTACTTTATTCTTCCTTACATTTCAGTACAAGCTTCATAAATTGTGGATGGAGCAGGCAACTTTAGACTGGTGTTAATACACAGCCATTGGAATAAACATTGGTGCTGAAAATCTAAGCTGCGCTCCAAATACAATCATGAGGCTGGTACACATTGAGGGGGAGAAACATTTAAAATTGAATGGTGCTGAGAAACTTTCCTCAGCGTTTCACAAACAGTAATTTAGCTCTCTGATCATTCAGTTCATTTCTATCCATGAGTTTTTATAGTATGTGAAATGCCTGCTGTGAATAGCAATTCAAAATTCACTTGAATGAAAAGTGTTCCTGAGAAATGTTGTTAGAAACATAGAAAATAGCAGCAGGGTAAGGCCATTCTTTCTACCACGGAATGCTGATGGGCCCAGTTCATTAGATATAGTCAAGAGGGAGCTGGACGTGGCCCTTGTGGCTAAAGGGATCAAGGACGATGGAGAGAAAGCGAAAGTGGAATTGAGTGATCAGCCATGATTATGTTGAATGGTGATGCAGGCTCAAAGGGCTGAATGGCCTACTCCAGCACTTATTTACTTTGTTTCTATTCAGCCCTTCGAGCATGCTATGCCATTAGCGAGTTTTGAGAAGATTTGTTGCTCAAGTTGAGGTTCAGGATGTAGGTTTGCTCGCTGAACTTGAAGGTTCATTTCTCAGGCATTTCGTCACCATATTAGGTAACATCTTCAGTGAGCCTCCAAATGAAACACTGGTGGCGTAGCCCACTTTCTATTTATATGTTTGCGTTTCCATGGGTTGGTGATGTCATTTTCTGTGGTGACGTCATTTCCTGTTTTTTTCTTGGGGGTGGTAATGGGATCCAAGTCAATGTGTTTGTTGATAGAGTTTTGGTTGGAATGTCATGCTTCTAGGAATTCTTGTGTGTGTCTCTGTTCGGCTTGTCCTAGGATGCATGTGTTATCCCAGTTGAAGTAGTGTCCTTCCTTATCTGTATGTAAGGATACTAGTGAAAGTGGGTTATGTTGTTTTGTGGCTAGTTAGTATTCATGTATCCCGGTGGTAGGTTTCTGCCTGTTTGTCCAATGTAGTGTTTGTTACAGCCCTTGCATGGTATTTTGTAAATGGCATTACTTTTGCTTGTCTGTATAGAGTCTTTCAAGTTCATTAGCTGCTGTTTTAATGTGTTGGTGGATTTGTGGGCTACCATGATGCCAAGGGGCCTGAGTAATCTGGCAGACATTCCCAAGATGTCTTTGATGTAGGGGAGAGTGGCTAGTGTTTCTGGACGCATTTTGTCTGCCTGTTTGGGTTTGTTGCTTAGAAATCGGCAGACTGTTTCATTGGTTGCCTGTTCTTTTTGAATACTCAGCAGAGGAAAATCATCCATATCGTGTATTCAAAAAGAACAGGTACCCAATGAACACAGTCCACTGATTTCTGGCAACAAACTCAAACAAGCAGATGAAACTCGTCCAGAAACACGAGCCACTCTCCCCTACATCAAAAACATCTCGGGAATGTCTGCCAGATTACTCCGACCCCTTGGCATCATGGTAGCCTACAAACCCACCAACACACTAAAACAGCAGCTAATTAACTTGAAAGACTCAATACAGACAACAAGCAAAACTGATGCCATTTACAAAATACCATGCAAGGACTGTAACAAACACTATATTGGACAAACAGGCAGAAAACTAGCCACCAGGATACATGAATACCAACTAGCCACAAAACGACATGACTCACTCTCATTAGTATCCTTGCATACAGATGAGGAAGGACACCACTTCGACTAGGACAGTACATACATCCTAGGACAAGCCAAACAGAGGTACACATGAAAATTCCTCGAAGCATGGCATTCCAACTGAAACTTTATCAACAAGCACATTGACCTGGATCCTATTTACCACCCCCTGAGAAAAATAACAGAAAATGACATCACCACAGGAAATTATGTAACCACAGGAAATGACATCACCAACCCAAGGAAACCCATACATATAAATAGAAAGCGGGCTACACCACCAGCGTTTCATTCGGAGGCTCACTGAAGATGTTACCTAGTATGGTGACGAAACTTCTGAAAAATGAACCTTCCAGCTCTGCGAGCAAGCCTACATCCTGCTATGCCATTCATGGCTGATCATCCTGAATACCCTGTTCCTGCTTTCTCCCCATACCTTTTAATCCCTTTATCTCTAAGAACTGTAGCTAACTCCTTGAAAACATTCAATATTTTGGCCTCCAGCACTTCTGTGTGGCAGAGAAGTCTACTTGCTCACTACTCTCTTCTCTGTCCTAAATGGCTGACACCATATTCTTAAATTGGGACTCCTAGTCAATAGGAAAATTCTTCCTGCCCAGTCCTGTTAGAATGCATCCAAGTACTAAATTATTTCATTTACAATTTAAATATAGAGGAATGATCATCAAGTGAAATTCTTGGAGCTGTTAAATATGAAGATGAGACTGTTTATAGATTTATAGAAAGCAGACTTGTTGAACACTCCCCTGATTTGTCAGGTAGCCTGGCAGAATGGTGCATCGTAGGTTTGTACTGGAGCGTTGTCACAATGGGCACTGTACTATTGTAGTGACAGTCTAATAATTACAATTTCCCTTGTCCCACTTTACCATTCATTCCTTTGTTTGCAGTGGTCTGGACAGTTCTTCCTGTTTCCAGGTTGTTTCTCAAATGAAATCCTTGGCTCAAGGTGGGAGAACTGTCATCTGCACCATACATCAGCCCAGCGCCAAACTCTTTGAACTCTTTGACAAGGTAAGAGATGTGTTTTCACTCTTTTATTTGACACAGGAATTCCAGGGAAGATGTCTCCACGGGTAGGAGCGACCAAGACCAAAAGACCGAGCCTCAGAGTGAAGAGTTGCTTAGAAGTGAGATGAGGAGGATGTTCTTCAGCCAGAGGGTGGTGAATCTGTGGAAAGTACTGGCCACAGAAGGCTGTGGAGGCTAAGTCATTGAATGGATTTAAGATAGAGATAGGTCGGGTCTTGACTCACAAGGGTAACAAGGGTTACAGGGAAAAAAAGAGGTTGAGAAACGTATCAGTTATGATGGATCATAAGATCATAGAAGTCCTGCAGTGTGGAAGCAGGCCATTCAGCCTAGCAAGTCCACACTGACTCTCTGAAGAGCATCTCACCCAGGCAAATTCCCAGCTTCCCATAGCTAAGCCTCATTGCCTGCACATCCTGGAAAACTGTGGGCGACTTAACATGGCCAATCCACCTAACCTGTACATCTTTGGACTGTGGGAGGAAACCAGAGCACTCAGAGAAAACCCACACAGACATGAGGAGACTGTGCAAACTCTGCACAGTCAGTTTAGATTCGAACCTGGGTCCCTGGTACAGTGAGGCAGCAGTGCTAACCACTGAGCCACTGTGCCACCCAAATTGTGCGCCAAATGGTCTACTTCTGCTCCTACGTCTAACTGTTGATGGCCTTTCTGCAGCTTTTTTTATGTGACTAATTAACTGACAAAATATAACTGTGAATGGGATGTCTATGGTCCAATTTACATTAAAAGAAAGTGAGCATGATTCTCTCAATGACTGTCTTGGAAGTATTGATTCAGATTGTAGTTTTCAATAAAATGTCAATTTTTCCTACTGCAGTGGGAACAGGCTATTCAACCATGTGGCTCACTGTAACATGCAGTCAAGCACCCAGTTAGCTAGAGTAAGGGCTCTTGTAGCACAATGGTAGTGTCCCTATCTATGAGCCAGGTGGGGTTCACATTCCCACCTGCTGCAGAGGTGTATCATAACATTTGTGAACAGGTTGGTTAAAAATATCGACAGTCAGCAAGAGCACTCGAGGAATGAGAACCCTGGTTGATTGCTAATGAATCTAATTCAGTCCTTTTCAGGAAGGACTTTCGAGAATTGCTTGGGATAGCTAAAAATAAAATTCCTAGACCAAAGACAAAAATCTCTGGAAGAGCTCAGCAGGTCTGGCAGCGTCAGAGGAGAGACAAAGCAGAGTTAATGCTTTGGGTCCAATGACGTTCTTCAGGTGCTGCCACTTCATGGCGGGAGATAAAAATTCAAAAATAAAATAACACAAAGAACTGGGGAAGCTGGAGATCCGATACACAGATGGAAATTGCTGAAGAAACTCAGCAGGTCTGGCAGCGTCTCAGGAGAGAGAAAGCAGAGTTAATGCTTTGGGTCCAATAACGTTCTTCAGGTGCTGCCAGATCTGCTGAGTTTCTTCAGCAATTTCCATCTTTGTATCGGATCTTCAGCTTCCCCAGTTCTTTGTGTTATTTTAATTTTGAATTTTTATCTCCCTCCATGATTTCTTTTCCAAATTGTCTCAGATCTGGGTCCTCAGCTTACCAAATGGCCCTGTGGGTAGAGGCAGTTTACTGGCTCTCTGTTTTGTCACAGCTATTCGTAAATTGGAGCCCCTTAACCATAGCTGTTTGAAATACAACAATCCCAGCTTGTGACCTTGAGACTAGCGAATTTGATGAGCTAGGTACTAAGTGTTTTCAGTGCAGTTCCTGTTCTGATTATCTGGTTCATTGCCAGGGATGACGCTAGCAAAAGACAACTGATGCTGTTTTTGCAGGTGATACCTACTGTTTGGCAGCTGAATCCTATAGCAGTGCCACACTTCAGTGATTCATACCTTGTTGGCATAAGATACACTTCAGAACAAGTCATTACAATTAGGTAGTAATTTCTCAGTAATGGAGAAGCCTTGATGGAGACTCAATGCTCTGTGTGATAGAACCTCGGTGGTTTGACCACAAAGGAGAGGGGATCAAGAAAATTAGAAAGTAGATCCCTGGCTTGGATTTTCAAGTATCTCAATGTCATGGAAAGTAGAGGCAGGAAGGACCTCCACTAGGCCGGGGGTGCAGGAAAGAATGAGTTAACTGAAGATGGGTACCACCTCTTTGAACCCCCCCAAATAAAACAAAGAACTGGAAATCTGAAACAAAAACAGAAATTGCTGGAGAAATTCAGCAGGTCAGACATAGCTTTGTGCATGGGGAATCATGTCTCACAAACTTGATTGAGTTTGTTGAAGAAGCAACAAAGAGGATTGATGAGGGCAGAGCGGTAGACGTGATCTATATGGACTTCAGTAAGACATTCGACAAGGTTCCCCATGGGAGACTGGTTAGCAAAGTTAGATTTCATGGAATACAGGGAGAACTAGCCATTTGGATACAGAACTGGCTTAAAGGTAGAAGACAAAGGGTGGTGGTGGAGGGTTGTTTTTCAGACTGGAGGCCTGTGACCAGTGGAGTGCACAAGGATCATTGCTGGGTCCTCTACTTTTTGTCATTTATATAAATGATTTAGATGTGAGCATAAGAGGTACAGTTAGTAAGTTTGCAGATGGTACCAAAATTGGAGGTGTCATGGACAGCGAAGAAGGTTATCTCAGATTACAACAAGATCTTGATCAGATGGGCCAATGGGCTGAGAAGTGGCAGGTAGAGTTTAATTTAGATAAATGCGAGGTGCTGCATTTTGGGAAAGCAAATCTTAGGAGGACATATACAATTAATGGTAAGGTCCTCGGGAGTGTTGCTGAACAAAGAGACCTTGGAGTGCAGGTTCATAGCTCCTTGAAAATGGAGTCACAGGTAGATAGGATAGTGAAGAAGGCATTTGTTTTGCTTTCCTTTATTGGTCAGAATATTGAGTACAGGAGTCGGGAGGTCATGTTGTGGCTGTACAGGACATTGGTTAGGCCACTTTTGGAATATTGCGTGCAATTCTGGTCTCCTTCCTATCAGAAGCATGTTGTGAAACTTGAAAGGATTCAGAAAAGGTTTACAAGGATGTTGCCAGGGTTGGAGGATTTGAGCTACAGGGAGAGGCTGAACAGGCTGGGGCTGTTTTCCCTGGAGTGTTGGAGGCTGAGGGGTGACCTGATAGAGCTTTATGAAACCATGAGGGACATGGATAGGATAAATAGACAAGATGTTTTTCCTGGGATCGGGGAGTCCAAAACTAGAGGGCATAGGTTTAGGGTGAGAGGGGAAAGATATAAAAGAAACCTAAGGGGCAACATTTTCACAAAGAGGGTGGTACATTATAGAATGAGCTGCCAGAAGAAGTGGTGCAAGCTGGTACAATTGCAACATTTAAAAGGCGTTTGGATAGGTATATGAATAAGAGAAAGTGAGGACTGCAGATGCTGGAGATCAGAGCTGAAAAATGTGTTGGAGATTATGGACCAAGTGCTGGCAGATGGGACTACATTGGGTTGGGATATCTGGTCGGCATGGACAGGTTGGACCGAAGGGTCTGTTTCTATGCTGTACATCTCTATGACTCCATGACTCAACGACAGCATCAATGGAAAGAAAGCAGAGGTAATGTTTCAGGTCCAGTGACCATTCTTCTTTTGAATTCCCACTCTGCCCCAGTGTTTGGAGCACTAAGGACAGCATTAAATGGGAACTATGGCAAGTGGAGACATTTAAATGCTGGGTAAATAACATTTTGATACCTTGAGACTCATTATTGTGATGGGTATCACTGAGTGAAATCTTGCTTCCGAAACCAGCTGGCTGGTATGAGCTATCAGAGAGTGCTGTCAGATCGGAAAAACTGGACGTGTAGAGCTAACGGCATTTTTCACCCACTGTCGTAATTGGAAGCTAAAAATCACACAACACCACATTGCAGTCCAACAGGTTTGTTTGGAAGCACTAGCTTTAAAAGTGCTGTTCCTTTATCAAGTGGTTGTAAAGCAGCACCCGAAGACAGAATTTATAGCAAAAGGTTACAGTGATACCATGATATGTTGAACAAACCTAGCTTGTTGAATGTATCATTGTATCTCTATAATCATTTGCTATAAATTCTGTGTCTTATCTTCCTGCTTCACAACCATCTGATGAAGGAGCAGCACTTTGAAAGCGAGTGCTTCCAAATAAACCTGTTGGATTACAATCTGGTGTTGTGTGATTTTTAATTTTGTCCACCCGAGTCCAACACCGGCTCCTCCAAGTTGTAATTGGAAGTAATTTGTTTTTTTTTTAAGAAAGCAGTCATCAGATCAGAAGTCATGATGATTTACTCTTTTGTTACTAGGTATTTTGCGATGTGATCTTCAATTCTTCATGTAAGCTCAGAGCAGACTTCCAGTTGACTTTACCACCACATTTATTCCTAATATGTACATGATGGTACGACTACAGATTATACTGCTGTACAAGTTCTAATCTTCTAGTAGAGGCTAAATACATGTCTATAGTTCCCTCAGAGACTCCACTAGATAAAAGAATCTCTACACTGTGTATTAAAACTGATGGAAATGCAAACAAATGACCCCATTCTTACCCTCCTCCCCACATTCTAACAAGAGCCACCGACCCTACCAAATGTGTCCAACTGGAGTCCAGTTGGTATACGTGGAAAGAGTGCATACTCTGAATTACATTGAAGTGAGAAAGATTGTTGCGGGAAAGTTTGGTGTCTTGTAGCCACCCACAGCTGCTGCTTCTTCTTGGCTAAGAGTTTATTTGCGGTGGAACTCCCAACTTGTGCTCCATTATAAGCCACTAAAATCAACTTAGATATTATAGCATTTGAGGCATCGAGAGCAGAAAAGCAAGGAGGGTTTGTTAAATCTGTACAAACTATTGCTACAGCCTCGCTGCAGTATTGTATTCAGTTCTGGGCACTGCACTTCAGGAAGGTTGTGAGGGCAGTTACGAAGGATTCGTGAGAATAGTTCCAGATTTCAACGATGTATACGGGTTAGACAAGCTGTGCTTTTCTATTGAGAGAAGAGAGTTCTGAGAGGAGATTTGATTGAGGTATTCAAAGTCCTGAGGGGTCTGCACTGATAGGGAGATACCTTTTTCACACAGAGGGTGGTGGGGATCTGGAATATACTGCCTGGGCAGAATAATTGAGGCAGGAAATGTTTAAAAAGTACTCGGGTAAACATTTGAAGTGTCATAACTGTCGAATCTATGGGCCTAGTGTGAGAAAGTGGGTCTAGTCTGGGTGGCAGTACATTTTTGTTGAGAAGTGTGCCTCTGGAAAGGCACAGCAGGTCAGGCAGCATCCAAGGAGCAGGAGAATTGATGTTTTGGGCATCATTCCTGATGAGGGGCTTATGCCTGAAACGTCGACTCTCTTTCTCTTCAGTTGCTGCCTAATCTGCTGTGCTTTTCCAGCACCACACTCCCGACCCTAATCTCCAGCAGCTGCAGTCCTCACTTTCTTCTAGTTTTACATTTTTAGTGGGCAGATTCAATGGGTCAAAGGCTGTACGATTCTATGATTCAGTGATTCTGTGATTCAGTGATTCTATGATTCAGTGATTCTGTGATTCTATGATTCAGTGATTCTGTGATTCAGTGATTCTATGATTCAGTGATTCTGTGATTCAATGATTTAGTGATTGTATGATTCAGTGATTCTATGATTCAGTGATTCAGTGATTCTATGATTCAGTGATTCTATGATTCTGTGATTCATTGATTCTATGATTCAGTGATTCTGTGATTCAGTGATTCTATGATTCAGTGATTCAGTGATTCTATGATTCAGTGATTCTATTATTCAGTGATTCTGTGATTCAGCAATTCTATGATTCAGCAATTCTATGATTCTGCGATTCTGTGATTCATTGATTCTGTGATTCATTGATTCTGTGATTCAGTCATTCTGTGATTCAGTAATTCTGTGATTCATTGATTCTGTGATTCATTGATTCTGTGATTCAGTGATTCTGTGATTCATTGATTCTGTGATTCAGTAATTCTGTGATTCATTGATTCTGTGATTCAGTAATTCTGTGATTCATTGATTCTGTGATTCAGTAATTCTGTGATTCATTGATTCTGTGATTCAGTAATTCTGTGATTCATTGATTCTGTGATTCAGTAATTCTGTGATTCATTGATTCTGTGATTCAGTAATTCTGTGATTCAGTGATCCAAGATTCAGTGATTCTATAAAACTGTTCCTGTTAGTGAAAGAGTTAAAGAAACTGAGGGCATTGCTTCAAGGTGATTGGCAAAAGATGCGGTGGCACCTTGAGGAAAAATACTTTCTAGAGCGAGTGGTTAGGATCTTGAGTTTTGGGGCCTTTTGGTGATAGATCTAGTTGTTGCCGTCAAAATAAAAGTTAGGTAATTCTCCGAAAAGTGAAGCATTACAGGAAAAAGGGAAAGGATGAGGAGCGGAACAAAGTGATGTGTTCTTGCAAAGAATGATGGACTGAATGGCCTCCTCCTGTGATATTTGATGATTCTGAGATTCGCAGAGTAAGATAGAGCAGAATAGCCTTCAATGTTTAGACCAAACCGAGTAATAGGGGCTGAGACATGACCCAGTGGATGTCTGCTGTTATTTACATATGTGTTCCCCTTTTGTCTTTATTCAGCTCTATGTCCTCAGCGAAGGGCAATGCATCTACCGTGGACATGTTTGCAGCCTTGTCCCATATCTGAGGGAAATCGGTCTGCACTGTCCCACGTACCACAACCCCGCTGACTTCGGTATGAACTGACATTATCGCGGAGAGTGTTGATTTTCTTCACAATAGTACTGTAGAATATTCCACAACTGCCCTGAGAAAGCAGGTGAAGCCTTGGTTTACCATTTTGCTTGAATAGGCTTCACCACTGTGCACCACTAAAGATGTGTGGGTGAGGGTCAGACCTGAGGAAACTTGGAACAGTTAAATATGTGGAACCTGACTCCAATATGCTCAAGGGTCCTATCACTCCATGATAGAATGAACAAACACAAATTAGGCTCGCTTAGTTCTGAAGGGACTCAGATTAAAATGGATAATTATCACACTCATCTCCCAGTGCCTGAATATGCCCGTCCCCAATCTGTGACCACTCTGCTCAGCCTAATCAATGCCAGAAGGTGCTAGTGTAGTGATAATGCCACTGGCACTGGCTATCTGAACCCCAGAGTAGTGTCCTGGGCTCACGGAATTGAAATCCACTGTGGCAGTTGGCACAAGTTGAAATCAATAAAAGCAAACTGGAATTTTTAAAGAAACTAGCCAAAGGGTGACAATGCAACCACTGTTGATTGTCATCGAAAACTGTAGCGTCACTAATGTCCTTTAGAGAACTTCAGGGGTAGAGGATCTGTCCTACATTTGACTCCAGATCCACAGCAACATGGCTGATTCTTAACTGACCTTATGGTGATTAGGGATGGGAAATAAATCTGATCCAAGCACCGACACCCACATCCCTTGAGCGAATAAGGGAAAGAATGTCCCTGCCCAGCCCCAACGTCTGATCACCCACAGCATTTCCACCCCTGCACTTCAAGCACAGCCTCTGTCCTGACTGCTTGCTGATCACAGCCTCCCATGTGTTGTCTTTTCTCTCTCTCGTGGTTGTGATCTCTCTGTGTCTCTCAGCATCCCCATCATGGCCACTCTCTCTCTCTGTCTCTCTCTCTCTCTCTCTCTCTCTCTTCCCTCCCAACCTCCACCTTCTGATGGTGGTCTCCCTTCTCCTTGCCTCCCCCAGCCAGCTGCACTCTCTGTCCACCTTTCTTCCCCACCAGCCAGGTTGTCCCTTTGACCAGTGCTGCTTAGCAGGGAATAATACCAAAGGTTGTTGCTTTTAAGATTCCTTTGTCCCCTTCCCCACTGAGTTCCCCATCTGATTATGTTCTTTCCACCCCTACTCTTTAATAATGCAATTATCAAGACTATAAGATGCTGGAGTGAGATTTTGGGTTTACTCCTTAAGCAAGAGAGATCTGAGCAAACTCAGCTCAGCCAGACTTGAGAAACAATTGACCCTTGGTACTTGACATGGCTTTTTATTTTGCTGAAATTATTAATGGGAAGAATTTAACCTTTGGAGAAATAAAATCATTCAGATAGCAACAGTAGCTTCCCAGCAGTCTCCCTGTAAATCTAATCACTTCTGTCACTTGAGATGTGATGGCAACACTTGCTAATGCATCATGCTTGTTTCCATAGTGATGGAAATCGCATCCGGTGAGTATGGTGAGCAGAACCCTCGGCTGGTGAAAGCGGTGCAGGATGGGAAGTGTGATACTGACTGTAAGCCGCACGAAAACAAAGACAAGGATCTCAACCCTTACCTCTGGCATCGGCCATCTGTTGAGGTACGGTAACCCCTGACAGTGAGGCATTTCACATCCCTGAATAGGAAAGCAGCCTGCCAAAGCATTTCACCCAGCCCTCGCTAGGGTGAACCAAATTTCACACAGCCCTTACCACTTATGCCGCGGGAGAGAAGGGTGGTGAATGATTGGCGGGTTGACTGTGGGGTGGGATGTTGCCGTGGCAACAGGGCCTTTATTTTCCATTAATTTCAATTCCTCTGCCAAGGGTTTCACCACCTTTGTAACTCTATACTTGACTGCTCCCCCCACATCCCATCAATTGGCGTGCCAGTTATTTCTTGCCTTTGCTGATACTTCCATTCAGTATTGTTTAATTTTGATGCAGAAGAGGAGGTAGCAACTATTTCCTGTGTTTTTATTTATCCAGGCAAGAACAATGTCCACACCATGTTGGTAATTACATTTCCATGTAAAATAACTGTCCCCGTGATGACTCACTGCCACACGATATTGGTGCATTAAGGTGCCAACGTCCATGTGACTTAACCTCAGAGGAGCCTGATGCCCCACGTTGAGTCCTCTATCTTGAATGAGGAGGTGGATTGGGTAGCGGGGACAGCTCAGGGACTAATAATTTTGCTTCTGCTGCTGCTGCTCAGTCTTGCTCCGTGAAGGAATTTGATTGGCTGCGATTTCGTTCTGAATAGGAAGGAGTGATCACAGTGTAAAACTAATCACTCCAGCTCACACTGAATCATAGGCTCAAACAGAGGGGCTGGTCTTTATCCTTATCTTCCCTGGTGGGTTTGGTTATGAGGGGGGCATTTAAATGGGGGCGACGGTGGCAGGTGGCATGTTCCTGCCTTCACTTGATTACATCTGTGGTCAGGAAGGTCCCTGCACTGTATTGTCACTCTGACGCTAACTTAGGCCCCTTCGCTGGCAGTGGGTGGGCCTGTCATTGCACAGGGGGAATTTAAGCATGCTGGGTTGTTTGTGTCTCCCAGAGAGGGAGGCTGAATGTGGCCAGATTCCTTGTTAAAAGGCAGCCAGAGCTCAATTGTGGGAGACGGAGTCAGGAAGAAGCTGAAAGCCAATCCCCCTGTGCTCCCTGCTGAGCTCCCTTTCCCTATTCCCTGTGGCCCCTACCCCAGAAAGGGCCTCCTGCCATCACTTACTGCTGGTCTGATCATTCCATGATCCTGGACGTCCTCAGTCACCACTTCTCTGTGGCTTTGGATTGGCTGCAGCTCCTGGCAGACTCCTAGCCATGGGTCCTGATCCTGTGGAAGACCCTGCAGATGACCCATTATTTTCCCAATTGGCTATTAATTCTTCTCAGGCCTTCTCCAAAGAAGGTGACAACTCTCCAGCCAGAGAGATCCCTGGGGCCTGCATAAAATCCCACCGCTTTTGAGGTGATTTGAGAAGTATTGTTAATGTAGAGGAATCCATCCTCGTATTGAGTCTGAGGTCTTTTTGAGAAGTAAAATAGAGGCAACATTTATGCTATAATCAACTCGCTCAGAGAAAGTGAGAGATTTATTTGTTGCTCAGAACCTGATGTTTTAATCATGTGTTAGACTCAGGTGCAAACAACCTTGCATTAAGAGTAGAAGTCAGGGACACATAGCATGGTAGTACTATTCTGAATCAGAAGGCGTACATCTATACCTGTAGATGTTTAGTGTGAAACTGAAAGGGAGGTCAACCTTGAGACATGTCATCTCCTGTCTTGGCCCTTTTCTAACTCAAGAGTGATACCAAAGATCATGTGACAGACAGTAATAATTAAACAGGGCTGAGGTTCTTCTTTCTGTTGTGCAGGACCCATCTCCCTCGGAGGGTTGTCACAGTTTCTCTGCCAGCTGCCTCACCCAGTTCTGCATTCTCTTCAAAAGGACCTTTCTCAGTATCATGAGAGACTCAGTAAGTACAGTGCTTTCATTTACTGGACTAGAAACAGTGCTCAAAGTTACTGTGTAGTCGCTGTGTCCAAGCTGCAAGGAACAATCATACCCTCTCATATTCGGTCATGATACTGGGTAATACCAGCAGCCTTGTTTCCTTAATTGACTTATCAGTCAATGACAGCATTCTCATTTACTCACATTTAGTCCCTTGGGTCTGTTTCCCCATTCAATTGTATCACGGCTTATCTAAGTCTTACCTCCACTTTTAATATCTTTGCCAACAAAACCCATCAAAACATGTTGACAATATGATGTCCTGTTCCATCTTCTTCCTCTGTATTGCAGCTTACATCCTCTGTTCCCTTAAGTACACCTGCTCCTCCGTCCACTCCACTATCAGTTAGAAAACCTCCAGCCATTTCAGTGCCTCACCCTCTCAGGTTTGATTGCCTTGCTTCCCAACCTCAAAGCTACACTCGAACTCCAACCACATGTTGTTGGAAAGAAGCAGGAAGTGCAACTAATCAATAAGCATTCAAACAGTTGTCCCAACTTCAAACAAGACAAAACACTAGAGTGCATACAAATGTGTGGGCTGCTGGAAAAATGCAAAGTCACAGGGGATACAATCTTGTCACAATAATTAATTATCAAGGTGACACAGGAGACACGCCAAGGTTCTGCATGAGCAAATGTTTGTAATACAAAATGATAGCTCCCATTATAAAAGTGTCATACCAGACAGCAACCAGATATCCTCAATGTGGGACACACAGCCATCCATTACAACAGATAGCATCCCACAAAGTGAAGCTATGCAACTGTGTTATGATATTGTTGTAAGGACTAGATCATGGTGCACATCCACCAACGTGTTATCTTAACGTAAAAAGACAGTGTACTTATATATATTCATCAGAGCTGGTTTCTTATTCTTCATATGAATAAAGAGGCATGCATTATACAGGTAGCAGAAAAGCAGTGTACCTTTAAGACAGCTGGATAACAGCACTAGATGTGACACTTTGGTATGAGAGGTGTCCATCTTCCTGTCTGTGCTTTCAGTTAGTCAGCAGGTCGCCAGTCTGATAGCGAGTTAACTATGCATGTATTGTAACCTTAATCCAAATCTGTAGAAGCCTCAACAATATATGTAAGACTGAGATTGCATCTTAGTGTGCAGGCATAATTGTGAATACATTTACAGATATCTGACTCAGTTCTAAGGATTAGAACAAGTATACACTATTTTAAATAGGGGGAAAGCCATTTAGGACTGAGATAAGGAGAAACTACTTTACTCAGAGTTGTGAATCTTTTGGATTTTCTGATCCAGACATTTGTGGAAGCTCAGTCATTTGAGTATGTTTAAAGCAGTGATTGACAGATTTCTGATCATCAGTTAGGTAAAGGGTTAGTATGGAAAAAATGCATTGAAGTGAGTGATCAGCCCGTGAATGACAGGACAGGTTGGATGTGTTGAATGACCTGCTGCTCTGCACCTATGCTGTCATGTTACTCATTTCCCTGGAGCATCGGAGGCTGAGGGGTGACCTTATATTTATAAATTGATGAGGGGCATGGATAGGGTAAATAGACAAAGTCTCTTCCCTGGGGTGGGGGAGTCCAGAACTAGAGGGCATAGGTTTAGGGTGAGAGGGAAAATATATAAAAGAGACCTAAGGGGCAACGTTTTCACACAGAGGGTGGTACGTGTGTGGTATGAGCTGCCAGAGGAAGTGGTGGAGGCTGGTACAATTACAACATTTAAAAGGCATCTGGATGGGTATATGAATAGGAAGGGTTTGGAGGGATATGGGCAGAGTGCTGGCAGGTGGGATTAGATTGGGTTGGGATATCTGGTGGGCATGGACGAGTTGAACCAAAGGGTCTGTTTCCGTGCTGTACATCTCTATGACTCTAAGTGCCACACACTGTAGTAACTGATGGTCTAAATAAGCTGAATATGGTCAGTTAGTTGGCATCTTGGAAAAACAGACAACTATCACTTTCCAGCTAAGGGGTGTCTTCGATTGTGAGTATGTGGTGTTTGTAATTAATGGATGTTATGGCATCATGACCAATTGTATAACTTGAACAATAGATTGTAGATTTTGAATATGGTGTAAGGAATAACTTACACTGTATATATAAGATCTCTGCCTGGCATTACCTTTGTCATTAAGGAGGAAAATAGCTGAGAGTAGAGAGGAGAAGGGGAAGAGGATATGTACTGTCATAAGTTAGGAATTCTTTCCATCGAGATACACCTTAAGCGGTGATTTAAGTCGCACATGGTCCTTTGATGATCATAATCTCAAAATTGGGACTGAATCTCTTATATAGCTCATGAAAACTGTTCAAATATTTTACTACGGTCTCATCAATCTTAAGTCTGACTTTTATCTTCAAAATGGGTCGATACCACATTCTTTATCATCATCAGGTTCTGACTCACCTTCGCATCACCTCACATATTGGGATTGGTTTGTTGATCGGTTTGCTGTATCTGGGCATCGGTAATGAGGCAAAGAAGGTGCTGAGCAATTCGGGATTTCTCTTCTTCTCCATGCTCTTCCTGATGTTTGCTGCGCTTATGCCCACTGTCCTCACCTGTGAGTATCTTTTCACTTGAGCAGTCGACTGAGTGAGAATTTCTGGGGCTGCTGCTATCTTTCTGTTCAATCCTTCTCAGAATGTGGGCATCCCTGACAATTTAGTCCCAATCCCCTTCTAACTGAGTGGCTCTACTAAGGCATTTTAGAGGGAGTCCAGAGAGTGAACTGTGGGCCTGAAGCCACATCACCAGACCAAACGTTGACACATTTCCTTAAACCGTATTAACAAATCATCTCCTCTCTTAACGAATATTATGATTACACATGTCGGCCTTTAAGTCCAGATTCCTTCAATTTAATTCCCCAGATGATGTGCAGGGTTCGAAACTCATGGGGCTGAATTGTTTTGGTGCGTGTTAGGACCCTGATATTGGACGTCCACACCCTGATGGTGTCCGGGTCCTACCCACCTGAACGAATTTGCCACAGACAACCAATTACTGGGTAAATCTCCCCTTAAACGCAGAGCCACCTTCCTTTCAGTTTTCAGATGATCCATTGCCTCCACTGTTTCCATTTACAGTCATATTTTTTCAGGTCCTCCTTCCTTGGTAAATATTGATGTAAAAAAACTCATTGGAACATTGGATTTGGGGGCAGGATTAGCTCATTTGATCTTTTAAATTTGCTTTGCCATTTGTTAAGATCCGGTGTAGCCTCGATCCCACTTTCTGATCTGCATCCACGTCCCCCATGACCCTTACCTTTATTATCCATCAAATATTTATCGAAATCAGCCTTGAATAAAATCCTGCCTCCCCCCATTCCTGGGGAATCAAGTTCCACAGACTAATAACCCTCACAAACAAATGATGTCTCCATCCCAAAAGGTAGACCTCTTAGTCTAAAACATTGTTCGAGTTAGGTGAAGGGGTAAATGTAGGGGAATGGGTCTGGATGGGTTGGTCCTTGGAGGGTCGATGTGGACTTCTTTGGCTAAAGGGCCTGTTTCCACACTGTAACTAATCTAATCTAGTCTCTTCCACAAGCTGAAAAGTTCTTCAAGTATTCATCTGATCAAATAACTTGTTAAGGAGGGCAGAGTGGTGGACATGATCTGTATGGACTTCAGTAAGACGTTCGACAAGGTTCCCCATGGGAGACTGGTTAGCAAGGCTAATTATCATGGAATACAGGGAGAACTAGCCATTTGGATACAGAACCTGCTCAAATATAGAAGACAAAGGGTGGAGGGTTGTTTTTCAGACTGGAGGCCTGTAACCAGTGGAGTGCCACAACGATCGGTGCTGGGACCACCACTTTTCATCATTTATATAAATGGTTTGGATGTGAGCATGAGATATAATTAGTAAGTTTACAGATGACACCAAAATTTGAGGTGCAGTGGACAGCGAAGAGGGTTACCTCAGATTACAACAGGATCTGGACCAGATGGGCCAATGGGCTGAGCAGTGGCAGATAGAGTTTAATTCAGATAAATGTGAGGTGCTGCATTTTGGAAAAGCAAATCTTAGCAGGTCTTATACACTTAATGATAAGGTCCTAGGGAGTGTTGCTGAACAAAGAGACCTTGGAGTACAGGTTGAAAGTGGAGTCGCAGGTAAATAGGATAGTGAAGAAGGCCTTTGATATGCTTTCCCTTATTGGTCAGAGTATTGAGTACAGGAGTTGGAAGGTCATGCTGTACAGGACATTGGTTAGGCCACTTTTGGAATATTGAATGCAGTTCTGGTCTTCCTATCGGAAAGATGTTGTGAATCTTGAAAGGGTTCAGAAAAGATTTATAAGGATGTTGCCAGGGTTGGAGGATTTGAGCAGTAGAGAGAGGCTGAATAGGCTGGGGCTGTTTTCCCTGGAGTATCGGAGGCTGAGGGGTGACCTTATAGAAATTTATAAAGTCATGAGGGGCATGGATAGGATAAATAGACAAAGTATCTTCTCTGGGGTCAGGGAGTCCAGAACTATAGGGCATAGATTTAGGGCGAGAGGGGAAAGATATAAGAGAGACCTAAGGGGTAACTTTTTCACGCAGAGGGTGGTATGTATATGGAATGAGCTGCCAGAGGAAGTGGTGGAGGCTGGTACAACTGCAACATTTAAAAGGCATTTGGATGGGTATATGAATAGGAAGGGTTTGGAGGGATATGGGCCGGGTGCTGGCAGGTGGGATTAGTTTGGGTTGGGATATCTGGTTGGCATGGATAGGTTGGACCAAAGGGACTGTTTCTATGCTGTACATCTTTATGACTCTATGTCTTGCTGTGGATGTTTATCACCCTCTCTGTCCCAGCCAGATCCATTACTATCTACTTACAGTTTATAAGCAGTATAAGATCGTTGGAATCTCTCTCTTAAGTGGCTGCCATGAGATTGTTGTACTCTTTCTTTATCACATGATTCCTACACTGCAAATAGAAGCTAACCAGCCTACCAAATCTGCACTGACCCTCTGAAGAGCCACCCAGATCCATCTCACCCTCAATCCATCCCCATAAGCCCACATTTATCATGGTGACTAATCCATATCCATGGACACTACCAGACAATTTAGCACAGCCATTCCACCTAAACTGCACATTTTTGCGGGAGGGAAGCAGACCAGACTCAGGGAGAATATGAAAGCTTGACTCCGCCCATATCTGGAACTGAACCTGAGTCCCTGGCAGTGCGAAGCAGCAGTGCTAACCACTGAGCCACTGGGCCATCCCACTTTGACAACCTTTCCTCTTCAATGCTACTCTCAACCTATTGTATTTGATCCATTGTCTCAGTGAGCACCCACCCTCCCCTTGTATTGGATTAGTAACAAGACTCATTGATTTCTAACCGTTTCCCTTGAGGGAAGCCTCCTTCCCAAGGCCCTGCTGCGGAAACTTCTCTGGGAATACCAACGTGTTCGGAATAGCATACCACATTCCTGTGTAGAATCCCTGACCCATCAGCCTTCAAACTCAGCTCTGTGGCCCCATCTTACAAACTCTTTTGCTTCGGACTTTCCACTGCCCTATCAAACCTGCTGCCCTTCCATTCCCTATATCTCTTGATTAGCTGTGAAGTACACACCAATTTGAAAACAACTTGTAAAATGATTGCAACCTTTCTGGAAGGGGAATTTGGACTGAGGGTTGAATTATCTTTAACCACATTCACACGATTCAGCACTTGAATGCTGTTAAGTTGCATCGTCAAAAACCAGTTTGCCCTGGGGAGAGGGATTTGTTGAAATTCCTTTTGCAGCTATCAGTGCAGCTCCTCACTGATTAGTGTTTTGTGAATGAAATCATCAGGATGTGCTTCTTAGTGCATCAATAAGAAGGAAAACCCTCCTCGACCATTTCTGTTACGAAATGGTTGGTCCTGAACCCTGCCATTAACAATCCTGGGAATCGCAGGGGTTGCAGGTCAGTAACTGAAACCTGAACGAACATGTTGCCTCGGGATCAATCTGACTGGGTTGATTTCTCTTTTTTACAGTTCCACTGGAGATGGGAGTTTTCCTTCGGGAGCATCTAAACTACTGGTACAGCCTAAAGGCCTACTACCTGGCAAAGACAATGGCAGATGTTCCCTTCCAGGTAAGGCCTTGGTGAAAACTACTTCTCCAATGGCCTGAAGACTTACTGGTTTGTCACTCCAGTTAGTTACTGTCGTAACTCCTGCTCACATGTACTTCTCTTATCCTGTCATGATTCTAAACACCTCAATGATCAGCCCTCTTCTAATGATTTTGTTTATTCATTCATATGATGTGGCATCACTGACTGGGCTTATATTTATTACCTGTCCCTCATTAGAGTTTGAATGGTGATGGTGACACTCCTGACTTCAGTTACTACAGCCCTTGGTGTGTGTATACACACACACACACACACACACACACACACACACACACACACACACAGAGACACACATACACACACATACACACACACACACACAAACACAAACACATACACAGTCACTGATTCATCGGAAAAAGGCCCTACCATATGTGACTACAAAAAGACCAATAGCCCAGGTCCAGACCATGACAGGATGTGGGGCTCACACATACTATCAGAGGCCACAGAGGAAAAAACATGACCACTGTATCTCCTAGTTTTCAAAGCACAGGACTAATAAATAAATGAATACTTGGCCCATCTTTGCTCATAGAATGAACGTCTCACCATAGCTGCCAGCTATTTCTTAAAATAAACCCAACTGAACTATGCCAGAGACATTTTGCAGAATTATCATTCCTTGTTGAGAAACATCCAAATTTCGCTGTCGACTTTACCTTTCTCTTCATTTGAACCTACTCCCCTCTCATTCTGGTCAGCCTGATTTGAAGCAGTTCTTTAGCATTAGATATCATGGACACGGATATGCACTCATATCCTTTCAAGACTGAACAGGCCACATTTATCCTGTTTGTTCTTGTAAATCACTCCTGCTTCTTCCCATGTTCCTTACCTGCTTGATCTCAGCTGGAATAATGCCAGATCTCGTGGGATGGGAAGAGAAGGGAAGAGCAGGAATGGCGGGGTGGTGGAATTGGGTGGAGCTCTTATCCGTATCTAAAAGCATGGGACAGAAGGGTTAACACTGGAACTCTGTTGAGAATTGATTGCTGTGATTTGTTTTTTTAGGTGATGTTTCCTGTGGCTTACTGCAGCATCGTCTACTGGATGACATCACAACCATGCGATGCTCTGCGCTTTGTTCTGTTCGCAGCTTTGGGGACTATGACATCATTGGTGGCACAGTCTTTGGGTCTCCTGATTGGAGCAGCATCTACATCCCTGCAGGTCAGAGGTCCTAGGGTGATACTTTGCAACTGACAATTACTTCTCGGCTGTTCACCGGCGTCCCTGCTTTGGCTCACTGGTTACCAGTGTCCCTGCTCTGGCCTACAAGTTACCGGTGTCCCTGCTTTGGACGATTGTTTACCTGTGTCCCAGCTTTGGCCCACTGGTTACCGGTGTCCCAGCTTTGGCCCACTGGTTACCGGTGTCCCTGCTTTGGCTCACTGGATACTGGTGACCCTGCTTTGGCCCACTGGTTACCTGTCTGTCCGTTTTAGCCCACTGATTACCAGTGTCCCTGCTTTGGCCCACTGGTTACCTGTGTCCCGGCTTTGGCTGACTGGATACTGGTGTCCCTGCTTTAACCCACTGGATACTGGGGTCCCCGCTTTGGCCCACTGGTTACCAGCGTCCCTGCTTTGGCCCACTGGTTACCGGTGTCCACGCAGTGGCCCACAGGTTACTGGTGTCCCCGCTTTGGCCCACTGGCTACCAGTGTCCTGGCTTTGGCCCACTGGTTACCGGTGTCCCTGCTTTAGCCCACTGGTTACCAGTGTCCTGGCTTTGGCCCACTGGATACTGGTGACCCCACTTTGGCCCACTGGTTACCAGTGTCCTGACTTTGGCCCACTGGTTACCGGTGTCCCCACTTTGGCCCACTGGTTACCGGTGTCCTGGCTTTGGCCCACTGGTTACCTGTGTCCCTCCTTTGTCCCCAGGGAGGGGAAATGATGCAGGTCCTTGGACTCCTCCATCGCCAGACCATGGCAACATGACGGTTGGAGGAAGAGCGCCTCATCTTCCGCCTGGGAACCCTCCAACCACAAGGGATGAACTCAGATTTCTCCAGTTTCCTCATTTCCCCTCCCCCCACCTTGTCTCAGTCAAATCCCTCGAACTCAGCACCACCTTCCTAATCTGCAATCTTCTTCCTGACCTCTCCGCCCCCACCCCACTCCACCCTATCACCCTCACATTGACCTCCCTCCACCTATCGCATTCTCAACGCCCCTCCCCCAAGTCCCTCCTCCCTACCTTTTATCTTAGCCTGCTGGACACACTTTCCTCATTCCTGAAGAAGGGCTGATGCCCGAAACGTCGATTCTCCTGTTCCTTGGATGCTGCCTGACCTGCTGCGCTTTTCCAGCAACACATTTTCAGTACTGGTATCCCCACTTTAGGCCACTGGTTACCGGTGTCCCCACTTTGGTCCACTGGTTACTGGTGTCCCCGCTTTGGCCCACTGGTTACCAGTGTCCCCGCTTTGGCCCACTGGTTACCTGTGTCCCTGCTTTAGCTGACTGGTTTCCGGTGTCCCCGCTTTGGCCCACTGGTTACTGGTGTCCCTGCTTTAGCCCACTGGTTACAGGAGTCGTGGCTTTGGCCCACTGGTTACTGGTGTCCCCACATTGGCCCACTGGTTACCGGTGTCGTGGCTTTGGCCCACTGGTTATCGTTGTCCCCACTTTGGCCAACTGATTACCGGTGTCCCTGCTTTAGCCCACTGGTTGCCGGTGTCCCCACTTTGGCCCACTGATTACCAGTATACCCATTTTGGCCCACTGGTTACCAGTGTCCCTGCTTTAGGCCACTGGTTACCGGTGTCCCCACTTTGGCCTACTGGTTACCGGTGAACCCGCTTCGGTCCATTGGTTACCGGTGTCCCTGCTTTAGCCCACTGCTTACCGGTGTCCCCGCTTTGGCCCAGTGGTTACCGGTGTCACTGCTTTGGCCCACTGGTTACTGGTGTCCCCACTTTGGCCGACTGGTTACCGGTGACCCTGCTTTAGCCCACTGGTTACCGTTGTCCCCACTTTGGCCCACTGGTTACCGGTGTCCCTGCTTTAGCCCACTGGTTGCCAGTGTCCCCACTTTGGCCCAGTGGTTACCGGTGTCCCTGATTTGGCTCACTGGTTACCGGTGTCGTGGCTTTGGCCCACTGGTTACTGGTGTCCCGTCTTTGGCCCACTGGTTACCGGTGTCCCTGATTTGGCTCACTGGTTACTGGTGTCCCGTCTTTGGCCCACTGGTTACCGGTGTCGTGGCTTTGGCCCACTGGTTACTGGTGTCCCGTCTTTGGCCCACTGGTATCTCTGCCGATCACCGACCCTGCTTCAGAGGCCGAGGCCAGGTGTCCAACGCTGAGGAAAGGGAGGAAGTGGGGGAAGAAAACTGAAGAAAAGGAATGGGCGGAGCAGAGGCGATCCAGTCTCTCTGTTTTTTTTCTCTCTCTCTCTCTCTCTCTCACTCTCCCCCCAACACAACTTCAATGTCCTTCATTTTGCATTTTATGTGAAGGTTGTAATGTTGTGGTAATACCATTGGGCTAGTTATCCAGAGCTCCCAAGTTAATGTTGTGGGGACATAATGAATCCCATCATGACAGATGGTGAAATTTGAATTCAATATCCGCAAAGAATCTGGAATTGAAAGCGAGTCCAGTGACTGACTGTGACCTTTGTCATAAAAACCCATCTGTTTTGCAAATGTTCTTTAGGGAAGGAAACCTGTTGCCCTTATCTGGTCTGTTCTACATATGATTCCAGGCTTCAGCAATATTAACTCTTCCCTGCCTCTAATTTAAGATTAGATTAGATTCCCTACAGTATGGAAACAGGCCCTTTGGTTCAACAAGTCTATCCTGACCCTCCGAAGAGTAATCCACCCAGACCCATTCCCCTAACCTATACTTGCCCCTGACTAATGCACCGAGCACTATGGGAAATTTAGCATGGCCAATTCACCTGACCTGCACATCTTTGGACTGTGGGAGGAAACCCACGCAGACACGGGGAGAATGTGCAAACTCCACACAGACAGTTGCCCAAGGCAGGAATTGCACCCAGGTCCCTGCTGCTGTGAGGCAGCAATGCAAACTACTGAGCCACTGTGTCATCCCATTTTTCCTCTTTAAATCACTGACCTTACCTCTAGCCCCTTCCCTCGCTCCTCTAGCCCCTTCCCTTTAAAAGGGAAAGCTAAATGTTGAGCTCAAGTGTTAATAGCTTATGACTTTAAAGGTGTGACAAAACAAAACAGTGTAGATACTGGTATTCTGTTAGTTCAGTTGGAAAATCAAGAGTTTCGTGAATGATTAATGCAGCTGGATTTTATGATCTGTGATGTATTGCATGAAAGAATGATGCAAATAGGGTCAATTTTCAAAACAGATTTGGATATTTACTTGCAAAGATGAAACACGCTGGGCTATGGGGGAAGCATGGGATGAATTGGCGAGCTCTTGGGAAGGGCCGAAAAGCCTCATTCTGTATTCTGTTATAATAAATAGTATTCCTTGCTTCTTCGTATCCATCATGTTTCCACTTGTCATCAGAAAACTCTTTTTGACCCCTTTTGTTCATAGCAAATACTGCCCCAAATTTAGTCATCAGTTGGTCTCATCATAAATCAGCTCGTTTCCTTCTGTCTGCAGGTGGCAACGTTTGTGGGTCCAGTAACTGCCATTCCAGTGCTGCTCTTCTCTGGATTCTTCGTTAGTTTTGACACCATTCCCAAGTACCTCCAGTGGATGTCATACATTTCTTACGTCAGGTAACCTGAACATATTGGGGGTTTTTACAAACCGTGAAGGGGTATCACCATTGACACTCAAAAACTAACGGCTTAGATGGAGTTGGTCTGTTTAAAAACCTTTTGTAAAGTTGGGGTGATTGAGTTTGATCATTTTAAACAGCAAGGTTGCCTCTGGTGGAGAGGTAAAAACTGGATTAGTGGTGCTGGAAGAGCACAGCAGTTCAGGCAGCATCCAACGAGCAGCGAAATTGACGTTTCGGGCAAAAGCCCTTCATCAGGAATAAAAGGGGAGGTAGAACCAGGCAGTGCGGGGTTCCCGGACTATGAGGTTGGAAGCTGTGGGTGGGAGATCTCCTGAGGTGATGAGGTTGAGAGGCCTAGGCAATAATATACAAGCTCTAATGATGAGGCTGTAAAATGGGCACTAGTTCTGAGATTGTTGAAAGGCTGGGGGGGGGGCGGGTGAGAAGTTGCCTGGAAGTATTTGTTAAAAAGGGACTGTTGCTAATAGATTAGGGTGGAGTTTTAAATAATTAATTGCCTGACAGGATCAAGTGATTCCTGTGTTGATTGAGAATGAGTCTAAGGTTGAACAAGGGAGATGCAAAGATACATCAATTATCATTCAGTTATATTCCATTCCCTTTGTGATCAGGGGACTTTGATTGGCCACACAAGGACTCCTTAGCAATTGATAGGATCCATTATGTGCCATGATAAAGCATCAGTTAAGTCATAGCAACTCACCACTTAATCGGAAGGTTCTGAATTCAAGTCCCATTCCAGAGACATGGGCATGTACTCTAAGCTGACACTCCCAGTATATGACTGAGTTCCAGTGTTGGCTGCAATCTCTTAGATGAGATATTAAACCAAAGCTCATTTGCCATCTTCGGTGAAGGTAAGAGTCCCCATGGCATGATTTCGAAGAGCGGGGGAGTCCTCCCTATGGTGTGCGAACACTTCCAGAGGAGGTCACTTCTTGATCAGGAAACAGTGAGAGAGCTGGGGAGCAAGTGGGAGAGGGATGCAGTTTTTCAATTGAAAGTTGAAAGGCTATAGTGTAGTGACTTCTTGGTGTTGCGCTCATTGGACCCCAAATGTACTCAACAACTCAAAATCTCCCTTTTGAACTACTGGCTGATCACTTAACCGTGACTGAGTAGTGTTATCTTTACTTTCTGAAACATTTCAGTAACATTTGGTACCTATCCCTTACTCAACATCAATAAGGCACACGTATGGGCCCCAGCTATGCCTGTCTCTTTGTTGGCTACGTAGAACAGTCGATCTTCTGTAAATACACCAGCACCACTCCCCACCTCTTCCTCCGCTACATTGATGACTGCATTGGCGCCACCTCGTGCTCCCGCGAGGAGGTTGAGCAATTCATCAACTTCACCAACACATTCCACCTTGACCTTAAATTTACCTGGACCATCTCTGACACCTCCCTCCCCTTCCTGGACCTCTCCATCACCATTAATGACGACTGACTTGACACTGACATTTTTTACAAACCCGCACCAATCAACCACACCGCCCCGTGGCCCAACATTTCAACTCCCCCTCCCACTCTGCCGAGGACATGGAGGTCCTGGGCCTCCTTCACTGCCGCTCCCTCACCACCAGACGCCTGGAGGAAGAACGCCTCATCTTCCACCTCGGAACACTTCAACCCCAGGGCATCAATGTGGACTTCAACAGTTTGCCACCGACTCCCACACCTACCTGGATATACCTCTTCCCACCCTACCTCTTGCAAAAATGCCATCCCGTATTCCCAATTCCTCCGCCTCCGCCATATCTGCTTCCGGAGGACCAGTTCCACCACAGAACACATCAGATGGCCTCCTTCTTTAGAGACCGCAATTTCCCTTCCCACGGGGTTAAAGATGCCCTCCAACGCATCTCGTCTACATCCCGCACTTCCGCCCTCAGACCCCACCCCTCCAACCGTAACAAGGACAGAACGCCCCTGGTGCTCACCTTCCACCCTACCAACATTCACATAAACCAAATCATCCGCCAACATTTCTGCCACCTCCAAAAAGACCCCACCACCAGGGATATATTTCCCTCCCCACCCCTTTCCACCTTCTGCAAAGACCGTTCCCTCCGTGACTACCTGGTCAGGTCCACGCCCCCCTACAACCCACCCTCCCATCCTGGCACTTTCCCCTGCCACCGCAGGAACTGTAAAACCTGCGCCCACACCTCCTCCCTCACCTCTATCCAAGGCCACCAAAGTTTTACCTGCACATCCATCAATATCATTTATTGTATCCGTTGCTCCCGATGCAGTCTCCTCTACACTGGGGATACTGGACACCACCTAGCAGAGCACTTTAGGGAACATCTCCGGGACACCTGCACCAATCAACCAAACCGCCCCATGGCCCAACATTTCAACTCCCCCTCCCACTCTGCCGTGGACATGGAGGTCCTGGTCCTGGGCCTCCTTAACTGCCGCTCCCTCACCACCAGACGCCTGGAGGAAGAACTCCACCTCCGCCTAGAAACACTTCAACCCCAGGGCATCAATGTGGACTTCAACAGTTTCCTCATTTCCCCTTCCCCCACCTCACCCCAGTTCCAAACTTCCAGCTCAGCACTGTCCCCATGACTTGTCCTACCTGCCTATCTTCCTTTCCACCTATCCACTCCACCGTCCCCCCTCCCCCGACCTATCACATTCATCCCCTCCCCCACTCACCTATTGTACTCTATGCTACTTTCTCCCCACCCCCACCCTCCTCTAGCTTATCTCTCCACGCTTCAGGCTCAATGCCTTTATTCCTGATGAAGGGCTTTTGCCCGAAACGTCGATTTTACTGCTCCTCGAATGCTGCCTGAACTGCTGTGCTCTTCCAGCACCACTAATCCAGAATCTGGTTTCCAGCATCTGCAGTCATTGTTTTTACCCAAACTAAATCATACATTGTTATTTGGGGGAGCTTTCTACGTGCAAACTGGCTGCAACTTTTCCGACATTACAACATTGACCACTCTTTGAAATGTACTTCACTGACTGTAAAGTGAATTGAGACATGGTGAGCTTGAGGAGGTAGCTGTGTAGGTCAAAGTCTTCCAGAGCTGTAGAAGGAGTGAACTTGATGGGCACAATGGCCACGTTCCATCCTGTTGTTTTCGCTAAGTTCTTGAATTGCTGTTCTTCACTCAAACACTGACCAGACCTTTACCCTCTGATAGATATGGCTTTGAAGGGGTCATCCTCTCCATCTACGGTCTTGACCGTGAAGATCTCCACTGCGAGAAAGACGAGACGTGCCACTTCCAAAAGTCACAGGCAATTTTGAAAGAGCTCGATGTTGAACATGGCAAACTCTACCTGGACTTCATCGTCCTGGGAATCTTCTTTGTCACCTTGCGCCTCATAGCCTACTTTGTCCTGAGGTATAAGATCCGGGCTGAGAGGTAAATCAGGTGGATACTTCCGGACACCAGTGTTAAACAGGTTGGGTTGTCTCACTACAGTGACATTGCACCTCAGGGAATTTCCGCCATAGATATAAAATGTCTAAACCCCCTCTGGTATCGAGCTCAAGGCAGACCCCAGCTTTGACTCTGATTACCTGGTCATTTCTGCAGTCACAGGACAAGAAACAACTGATGACTGAGGGCCTAGTTCCAAGCGTCTGAATTTTGACATGGTGCCAAATGTTCTTGCCACATGTGATATGCTCTGTCAGTTGACTCCTCCAGCAAGTCAGGGCAACTGGAGCTGCATAAGAGCACCCAAGCATTTCGCAATATATTTCTGGCTCTCGAGAGCAAAGTTGTCTATCCTTTTGCTGTCCTGTACGGGAGAAAGCTCGGATCAAGGGCAGTGGTGGGACAAAGCTGCTGGTCAGCTTTACTTCAGGGTAATGGGAGGGGAGAGGGGTGTGTTGTTTGGAGTGGGAGAGGGAAGACAGGAGATGTTCCATTTATAAGCCGCGCAGTGCTCTCAACCCTGAGTTGGGTCTCTTTATAACTTTCTGGTCCATCCGCCATCTTGAACTTGGCCATCACTGGTGAGCCAATGCAGAAAGAGCAGAGATCCAACTCATTCCCTGAGAGAGAGAGAGAGTCAGTTCTCTGTTTAAATTTCACAATGTGCAGAGACAGGATTTGAAATCTGAGGAATATTAAACTGGGTTGCCAATCCAGTGCTTACAGTATCCCACTGTGTTAAAATTACCCGCTGGATCTCACCTCTTTGAAGGAGGATTGTGACTAAGTGAGCATTGGTTTCAGCATCTATTTAATTTCCCCTTTGTCCCATCTGTATTTAAAAGAGCTTGCACAATGGGCAATGTTGGAGATGTTTTATAGTCTCTACATGGGTTTCATGACCATTGCACTTCCTATCAGACAATGAGCTAAAAATATCGAGTATCTGGTGGATGGGTTGGACAGCCACACTCACTCTTAGTTTGACAAAATCGCGATGTGTGGGGAAGGTTGGGTCCTCTGTATTCTACCTTTTATTCCATCTTTCTATTTTGTTAATTGGACAAGCCAAGTCATCCGTCATCTTGGGGCCTGAGAGGGGTTCAGCGAGTAACCTGCGATAGGGTGGATTTAAGGCTCTACAAATGGCCTCTGTTGAAACAGACCTTGTTTAGCTCACAAGCCAGTCTCCTAATTGGGAAGGTATTGTCCAGCATGAGTAAACAGTGGGAGATTCGGAAAGATTCTGAGGTGGTGAATGACATCTGCTTTAAGGGTATCTACCTGGTACACATTTGGACACCCTTAAGCAAATTTTCACTGATATTCCTCAATGCAGGTATGTGTACTCCTCGAGAGGAGGCAATTTCTGGATCTGGAAGTGGTGAGGGAGCTTAGCAGTAAGTTGGAGAGGGGTGAAGTTTTTCAATTAAAAGGTGAAAGACTCACAGTGTAGCTACCTTCCTGGTTTTGCCCTCATTACCCTCTAACTGCTGTTAAAAACCCATAACAGGTATAATCTTGATGTTGAGTCACTGACGGCTCACTTACCCACGACCGAGCCATGTTGTCTTTGCTTTTTGAAGCATTTCAGTGGCATTTGACCCAACTGAGTCCATTTTAACTCAGCATCCAGGTAAAATAGGCTCATGAACACACACTACCCCCTATCCTTACCTGCACCGATTGTCATTCCAATCAAAGAACAACTGTTGGGGAGTCCCTCGACTCCTTCTGAATTATTCCAGCCTATTTGAGCACTGCCGAGTATAGTGTAAATTTGCAATCTGTTTCTCAACACTGAGGTGCTTCTGTTTAAAATGTGCTATGTTTTGAAAATGATCATTCTCTATCAAATAGCAGTGACGATGCTCTGACTGGAAGAAGACATCTTGAATTTGGACAGGGTTTCTAGATTCTGTGTTTATTTGTGGATAATGGGCCCTGGAACAAAAGGATTTAAGACTCAGATCTGCAGTGGTCTCATTGGATGTTGTAACAGAACGGAGTTGGGGGAGACGTAGAATGACCTAATCCTGCAGAATCAATAGGGAAGGGGAAGGTTCTCAAGCATTAGGCTTTTTTCTTCCGTAACATGGAAGCATCTGGAGTCTGTTATTGTACACTGATAAATAGGAACAGACATGTACATTTATCCAGTAAAGTGGCCACCATATTTTCTGTCCTTATGTCTAGCAACAGTATTTCTGTGAATATCTCAAGAACGTTTTGAAAGAATCTCATTTCATTCACAGGATATGGGCATTGCTGGCTGGGCCAGCACTTATTAACCATCCCCAGAAAGGCACCTTGATTCTGGATCTGGAGTCTTCATCAGGCGCGATAAGGGCAGCAGTTACCTTCGCTACAGGGCATTAGTGAAGCAAATGAGAATTTCCCGACAATTCCATCAGCATTAGATACTTAATTCCAGACTATTTTTGTGGGTACAATTGAGTTCAGGTTCCCCTGTGCTGGAATTCAAACCCAGGTCCCTAGAATATTAACTGGGTCTCAATAATGATAATACCACGAGGTCACTGTCTCCCTTCTGGGAAGGCTTTGATGAGCAGTGAACTGTGTTCTTCTGTATCAGGCTGACCAACAAAGGAATCCACCACTCGGAGTAACTCAGGGTGATATTGATAGTGCTGCTATGTTGCATTTCGAATTAACCGTGTCTCTGTGTTAAAGCAGGGAACCGTGTGAGCTGGTTTCTGTTGCCAACACAAGAAAAAGGAGAGTCAGTGGAATTTTACTTCTTGTCCGGTCACAAGGACCTGTGTGCAAAAGGTGGAATTACAGCCTGCCCCTTTAACATTGGCCGGGTTAGCTGGAATGAAAATCACTTCCTCTTCCTCAGCACCAATGTTAATCTCTGCAGTGCAAGACGGAGGAGCTAAATGCAGTATTTCACTCAGGGAGATTGTAATAAAAACAAAAATGGTGTTTCTGAACAAAATACAGAAAATGTTGGAAATCCTGTTCAGCATTGCAAAGGTAAAAAACCACCTTATTGTTTTGGGCACAGTATCATTTTTTTGAGTCAGAAGGCTATACTGCTTCTGTCGTACCCTGTACTAATTAAAGAGGCACAAACCCAATGCAACAAAACCAAACAGAACTTCAAAGAAAACAAAGTATTATTTCTGGGTCAATGATGAACTCCAATCTCTCCTGTGCTCTCAGGCTGGGTACACCACAAGTCCTTGTCCAGGGACACCCCCCAGGCACAGAGAGAGCTGCTGAGGGGATGCAACCAGTCAGGCTGAACAAACCCCTCAAAAGGCTAATGCAGCTCTCTACTTTGGCCAGGCCCTGGAGCAGTGAGTCAGGATCTGTCTGCTCCCCTCTGCACTGAATCTGAAGTATGGGAACAAAGTGCAACTGGAAATGAAGGAGCTGGCCCCTGTATGAAGGCTGTAGGTTCAAGGCTTGCTCCAGGTTGTGATCGCATCACCTTCACTGTTGCTTCAGTGTTGCACTGTTGGAGCGGTGCTTTGATGAAGGCTCAAACTGGCGTTTGTTCAGCTTGACGCTGATGTTCTGGCAAAAAAAAACCAAAGAACAGTACGACACAGGAACAGGCCGTCCAGCCCACTGAGCCCGCACCGACACATGACACCTTTCGAAATTAAAGGCCTTTTGCCTTTATATGAAGAGCAGGAGAAATTCACCCAGTATCCTCAGCGCACATTCCCCCATTAACCAATTTCAACAACTGCTCTCCTAGAATCATAAGAATCCCTCCAGTGAGGAAAGAGGTCATTCAGCCCATCGAGTTAGCACTGACCCTCCAAAAGGCATCCCCCCCATTCGTATAACATGGCTAACCCACCTTGTCTACACATCACTAGACATCACTGGGCAATTTAGCATTGCAAACCTACCTAACCTACGCATCTTTAGACTCCTCACGGGTAAATTTATGCAAGATGGCTGCTTACAGTGTTAAGACAATAGACAATAGACAATAGACAATAGATGCAGGAGTAGGCCATTCTGCCCTTCGAGCCTGCACCGCCATTCAATATGATCATGGCTGATCATTCCTAATCAGTATCCTGTTCCAGCCTTATCTCCATACCCCTTGACTCCACTATCTTTAAGAGCTCTATCCAATTCTTTCTTAAAAGAATCCAGAGACTGGGCCTCCACTGCCCTCTGGGGCAGAGCATTCCACACAGCCACCACTCTCTGGGTGAAGTAGTTTCTCCTCATCTCTGTCCTAAATGGTCTACCCCGTATTTTTAAGTTCCAACATTTTTAAGTTAATCTGATTGGCTGCGGGTGTTGTGCGTATATATAAATTATTTCTTTGGACCTTTGACAAAGGGGATATATGAATTTCCAACACGTGTTTCTCTTTATTGCTTTCACTTGGAAAGGCCCGGATCAATTGGTACCTGAAATGGAAGGTCACTGTGCATTGCTGTCGATGTAGTGTTAAGGTTTACTCCAGAACCAACTCACTCCACATTTATCTCAGCTGTAGAAATGATTAAATCTGACATTGAGTGCCAAGCATTCCAATACTGACCTCTTTCACTTCAAAGGCAGCTAAGAGTAGAATAGTGAGAAGGTTTTTTTTCTGGATTACTGTAGCAAAGAATGGGCACAGTCTTCTGTTCATGGTGTAAACTAGTGTGATTCTTGAAAAGTATTAGTCTTTAAAATGTACACCACAGAAACAGGCCGTTCAGCCCAACCAGTCTGTGCTGATATTTAGGCTTGACAGCTCTGTCCTACCCGACCTCATTGAATATCTTTATTGTATCCTATTGTTTCTTTTATTTTATTGGACTCAATCTTGACAAATGAGCAGCAGAAATAAGAATTTGAAAACCTAGTGGACAAATAGATTAACAAAGTATGTTAGTGTGCTAAGAAAGGGCCAGTTGCAATATTCAAGGTAAAGTGACAGCAGGGAGTTCACCTGTTCCACGGAATTGGGAATGACAATACAACATACACAAAATACGAAGTGACCATACTCAGTATGGCTCCAGTCTATCGTCACTGCTAATACGGAACATTGTCGGAGAATGGCTAATGCTGAGAACAAGCAAAAATCAATGCAAGTAAAACATTTAATCAAGGCAAAATGTGTAAATACTTTGTATTTTTCACGACTAGAATGGCATTATTCAAATATTACTTATCATGTCCCTCTGCTTTTGGGGAGAGGATCTCTATTGCATTACTGTAAATAGTTTCGGCACTTAGAATGCAACATAAGTTACTTGAATCTCTTTGCACGTTACAATGCAGTCGTGTCATTGTAGACAGAGCGTTGTCTTGTCAGGGGCTTGCTGCCTTGTCAGGGGCTTGCTGCCTTGTCAGGGACTTGCTGCCTTGTCCCATGATAAAGCTGCACCTGCTCAGGTTGATTGTGAGACCAGTTTGAGAGAAGAAGTCCAGCAAAAGTTCTACTGGTGCAATCTTTTTGGGATTCACCAGAAAAACTATAAATATTGACAACTATAAGGTGATGCTTTAAATAGCCGATATCATTTTGCATTACCCTATTCTGGAGGACAGGAAGCCATCAGGAATTCCATAAATTATTTGGGCTCACTGTATTAAAGTTCACATGATATAAATGTTGATGGGAGGAATGTATTCATTTCACTAGCTCCTAGCAATGATCTAATAACACCAGTATAAAGCCTTTGTGAAAATTACTGTCATCGCCATGTGAAAATATAATCTGATAGGGCTTTCAAAGGAGTTTACCAAGGAGAGGCTGGTAAAGAGCTTTTGTGGTTACCTTGAGTATTGCGTAAAAAAGAGACTTCCTGTTAAAGGTTTTCACCTTGCACTCATCAGGACAAATGCAAGAATGCCAAATTTCAGAGGGAGCAACAATTTATACTAATGAGCAAATTACTTCAGATGCTAGAATCTGATATGAAAACAACAAATGCTGGAGATCACAGCGAGTCAGACAGCATCCATGAGAGAGGGCAAGCTAATATTTCGACTCTAGATGACTCTTCAGGTAGGCACACCATTGTCCTGCCATTCTCACATTCCAATCACTTAATCTGAACTATCAACATCTTTTCTGCACCACCACCCTACACCCACCACCACCCAATCCCCCACACTTCACTTCAGCTCTGACAAAGAGTCACCTAGACTTGAAACATTAGATAGCTCTCCCTCCACGATGCTGTCTGACCCCCTGTGATCTCCAGCAATTGTTATTTTCAGAACAATTTATACTATAGGAGAACCAATGTCTAGCATTAGATGTAATTCTGGGATTGATAGCACCTATTCACTGATGCTGAGTGTGTAAAGAATTACACCTGCAACCAATTTCAGAATATTAGCTATGGTCACGATGTGGCTCACTAATGCTTGCTAGGAGCTGATATATTGATCCACAAGAACATGCCTGTGCAGGAAAGGGAACATTGTGCCTTCTTTGAAGTCAGTTAAAGCATGGGCTACAGTAGTTCCCAATACAGTCTCCAGAACATTACCTTACTAAATCGCATTAAAGATCACACAACACCAGGTTATAGTCCAACAGGTTTATTTGGCAGCATTAGTTTTTGAGGTGCTGCCTCCTCATCAAGAACTAGTGCTTCCAAACAAACCTGTTGGACTGTAATCTGGTGTTGTGTGATTTTTAACTTTGTCCACCCCAGTCCAACACCGGTACCTCTAAATCAATGAATCAAAGTCAACCTGCCATTCAATCAACACTCTTCTCATGTCGCTCCCTTTGAAATTTGAAACTCTTGCATGTTTTCTGATGAGTTTAACACAAATTGGCAATATGTCTCTTTTTTCAACACTGTACAGGTTTTTCTGCTACATGATGATTAAATGTCATGAAAAAATATTCAGCCCCTCCTCTTGGTGCCACAGTGCTCAGTTAAATCTTTGGACCATAGACTATGAGTGTCCTGAAAATTGATCTTTTATCCCTGGAGATTTCTGGAGCATTGCTGACCCTAGAGATACAAATGTGCTCAAAATATTTATTTGGCCCTCATGTTGTTTGGCCAATGTAGGCCCCAAGTGTTGTCACAGTAACAATGTAAGCTGATGAAAATTATTATTCCTTTGCTGGATCTTCAGTTTTAGATGCCAAAAACATCTTCATTCATAGAATCTACTAAAGTCACTGAGAGTATTTGTTGAGATGTTGAAGTAAGACTCAAGGAGGCCAATTTGGCCATTTGTGAAGCATGTGCTTGCTTCTTTCAATGCTCTTATTTACCCAGGATCTCTGGAATGTTCCAGCAACTTAGACATCATATCTGTTCACTTTAATATTTGCATTGTTTTGCCAAACAGCTAGAACAAACCTGGTGACAGAACAGTCTCTATTTTAGACACTTGTGTGAATAATTAATGTACAAAATGTGTTTTAAAGCTTTTTGAGATGTCAAGTGTATCTCAGTATGTAATTTATATGTCTGGTCAGGGTGGGGGTATTGAATAGATGTACTTATGTTGGCCAGTGATATATTCTGTTTGCTTAAAATGGGAGCAATTAAAAAAAAATCAATGTTTTTAAGAAACTTGTGGCATTTATTTCAAACAATGCTTCTTTTTTATGTTGTTCTTCAGACTATTCACTCATCATATAACCTATTGCATCAAAGACCAAGATCAAATGGATATGTTTAACAACAGGAACATCTGATTACAATCGGTTCTGATGTAACACGTGTTTCTCCAACGCAAGCTGTCTTTAATGTGATTGAAGAATTTAGACTGTTATTTGCAGAATATGAACTTTCCTTACCTCTATCGGCTATAATACGATTCTGGCTCCATTAGTTTAAACGGTGCAAATATTGCGCGATTTCCTTATAATGCGAGACTGCACGACAGTTGACTATCATGCCATATCAGAACCAACTCTATTAACATTATCATTCTCTTTTTCCAAGTGCACTCACCATTTAGAGTTTTGCAGCATTTTTACGTTTTATTTCCCTCTCTGTCTCAGGAACTCTTCATTGTGCAGTCTCAGCCAATATGATGTATCAAACTCTCAGCATATTTTTATTCTATTTACCAGAGAGATTACTGGAATATTTTTCTTCAAACTTCCAGAATTTTCAGCATAGTTGCTTTGTTCGAGTCAAGTTTATGCTTTTTTTTAAAGGGGCGACAGCATTGAGATGTTGGGATTCAGCTCTGTGGGACTATTAGAAAAACTGCGATTATTCTCTTCAGAACAGCTTGAGGTGAGGTTTAATAGCAGTTTGAACATAATGAAGCATGTTGATAGAGAAAATAAGATGTGGCCAATATTAGTTCATGGTTCATGTCAATATGAATGGGGTGGCACAGCAATTCATTGGTTGTTACTGCAGTCTCACAGTGCCAGGGACCTGGGTTGGATTCCAACCTTGGGCAACTATCTGTGTGGAGTTTGCACATTCTCCCTGTGTCTGTGTAGATTTCCGCTGGGTGCTCTGATTTTCTCTCACAATCCAAACATGTGCAGGTCAGGTAGATGGGCCATGCTAAATTGCCCATAGTGTCCAGGGATACGTAGGCTAGGTGGTGAACCATGGGTGGGTATAGGTGGGAAGCTCTTTGAAGGGTCAGAATGGCCTGCTTCCACACTGTGGGGATTCGATGAATATTTTATCTGTAGTGTTTCATTCTGGGAAGATTATTGCTGTAAAGGTTAAGTAATTAAAGTTAGAGAAATACAGAACCTAAAATAAAGTACAGTCAAGGAGATCACCTACGCTTGTATCATAAAGTCAGAAGGAGATGGAGCTATAAAATTGCAGATGGACCTGTTTAGTTGGAGAATGATCTGACGTGATGGTTGCAATGAAATGTAGCCCAGGGACGTGCTTTTGTTTTGAGAGCTGGAGCTGAATTAGTTTAAAGGTATCCTGTGATTCCTGAATACAACATATTCACTTCATTTTAATTTTTAGTCAGCAAGTTCCTGTAATCTGGAATGTATTGCTAGGAAGGCTGGTGGAAGCAAATTCATTTGTCTCTTTGAAGAAGTGATGTGTCATTTCAAAGAAAAAATATGACAGGGCCATGAGAAAATAACAGTGAAATGGGATTAATTCCCACACGGATTATGGGCTGAATGTGTTTTTGTTTTATCCATTGAATATGAACATCACTGGCACGGCCATATTTATTGCCCATATCTAACTGCAGTTGAGAAGGTGGTGCTGAGCAACTTTCTTGAAGCATTGCACTCCTTGTCGTGTATTGACACCCATGGAGCTGTTAGGGAGTTCCAGGATTTTGCCCTAATGACTGAAGTCATAGAGTCATAGAGATGTACAGCATAGAAACAGATCCTTCGGTCTAACCCGCCCATACCAACCAGACATCCCAACCCAATCTAGTCCCACCTGCCAGCACCCAGCCCATATCCCTCCAAACCCTTCCTATTCATATACCCATCCAAATGCCTCTTAAATATTGCAATTGTATCAGCCTCCACCACATCCATACACGTACCACGCTTTGAGTGAAAAGGTTGCCCCTTGGGTCTCTTTTATATCTTTCCCCTCTCACCCTAAACCTATGCCCTACAGTTTTGGACTCCCCGACCCCAGGGAAAAGACTTTGTCTATTTATTCAATCCATGCCCCTCATAATTTTGTAAACCTCTATCAGGTCACCCCTCAGCCTCCGACGCTCCAGGGAAAACAGCCCCAGCCTGTTCAGCCTCTCCCTATAGCTCAAATCCTCCAACCCTGGCAACATCCTTTTAAATCTTTTCTGAACCCTTTCATGTTTCACAATATCTTTCCGATAGGAAGGAGACCAGAATTGCACACACATTTCAACAGTGGCCTAACCAATGTCCTGTACAGCTGCAACATGACCTCCCAACTCCTGTACTCAATACTCTGACCAATAAAGAAAAGCATACCAAATGCCTTCTTCACAATCCTATCTACCTGCGACTCCACTTTCAAGGAGCTATGAACCTGCACTCCACGGTCTCTTTGTTCAGCAACACTCCTAGGACTTTACCATTAAGTGTATAAGTCCTGCTAAGATTTGTTTTCCCAAAATGCAGCACCTCGCATTTATCTGAATTAAACTCCATCTGCCACTTCTCAGCCCATTGGCCCATCTGGTCCAGATCCTGTTGTAATCTGAGGTAACCCTCTTCACTGTCCACTATACCTCCAATTTTGGTGTCATCTGCAAACTTACTAACTGTACCTCTTATGCTCACATCCAAGTCATTTATGTAAATGACATAAAGTAGAGGGCCCAGCACCGATCCTTGTGGCACTCCACTGGTCACAGGCCTCCAGTCTAAAAAGAAATCCTCCACCACCACCCTCTGTCTTCTACCTTTGAGCCAGTTCTGTATCCAAATGACTAGTTCTCCCTGTATTCCATGAGATCTAACCTTGCTAACCAGTCTCCCATGGGGAACCTTGTCGAATACCTTAATGAAGTCCATATAGATCACATCTACTGCTCTGCCCTCATCAATCTTCTTTGTTACTTCTTCAAAAAACTCAATCAAGTTTGTGAGACATGATTTCCCACACACAAAGCCATGTTGGCTATCCTGAATCAGTCCTTAGTAATGGCAATGTAACTGTGAGGATGTTGTGTGGCTTGGAGGGGAACTTGTAAGCACAATTTTTCCACATGTCCACTCCCCTGTTCCTTCTAAGTGAGTACAATTCTTCAGTTTGGAAGGTGCTATCAAATGAGCCTTGGGGAGTTAAATTAGATTCCCTACAGTATGGAAACAGGCCCTTCAGCCCAACAAGTCCACACTGAGCCTCCGAACAGTAACCCACCCAGACCCAACCCCCTACGCTGTATTTACTGACTAATGCACCTAACAATTTAGCATGGCCAATTCACCTGGCCTGCACATCTTTGGATTGTGGGAGGAAACTCACGCAGATAAAGGGAGAATGTGCAAACTCCACACAGTCACCCTGGGAATCAAACCCAGGTCCCTGGCGCTGTGAGGCAGCAGTGCAACCAATGAGCCACTGTGCCACGTGCTTGTTGCAGTGTGACTTATAGATGCTGTGTCTATGTGTACCCGTGGAAGGAATAATACTCTAAGGTGGTGGATGGGGTGGCAATCAGGTAGGTTGCTTTATTTTGGATGATATGGGAGCTACATTCACCCACTACAGATGGTGGGCAATCTTTGAGGAGTCAGGATGTGAATCACTTGCACCAGAACTCCTCGTTCAGTTACATTTCCAGTGAGTGGTGATAATGTTGCTGAATGCCAAAGGAAGATGGTTAGAAACGGTTTATTGCCTGCCGCTTATGTGACATGTCTGTAACTTGTCTGTGCTGCATGATGTCGATGTGTGAGTGTGCATGTGTATGTATCTGAGAGAGAGAAAGAGAGAGAAGTAAAATGACCACTGACTACACACTTGTAGATTTTGCTTTTTTGACAACATTGAAACAATGATAGCATACCTTTCCTTATCCCAAATTCTTTTTGGCTCACCTAATAAAAATCTTATAATGTCTTACATAATAGTGCCCACGGCTGCCTGTTCAGCTTTTAAAGATGCCTTCCTCCAAGTCTTTTACTGATATTGAATTTGAATGTGTTTCAATGGTGTAAGCTAGAAATATCTGGAGCCCCAAAATCAACCCCCACATCACTCCACTGATCAGTCCTTCAGCCCTGTGGTAAAAACAAGGGCTGTCGATGCTGGAAACCAGAGTCTAGATCAGAGTGGTGCTGGAAAAGCACAGCAGGTCAGGCAGCATCCAAGGAGCAGGAAAATCGACGTTTCGGGCAAAAGCCCTTCATTGGAATGGAGGCAGGGTGCCTGCAGAAGAGGAGAGATAAATGAGAGGGAGGTGGGGTTGGGGGTGGGGAGAAAATAGCATAGTGTACAATGGGTGAATGGGGGTGGGGATGGAGGTGATAGGTCAGAGAGGAGGGTGGAGTGGATAGGTGGAAAGGAAGATAGGTAGGACAGGTCATGAGGGCGGTGCTGAGCTCGAAGGTTGGAGCTGGGGTGAGGTGGGGGAAGGGGAAATGAGGAAACTGGTGAAATCCACATTGATGCCATGGGGTTGAAGTGTTCCGAGGCGGAAGATGAGGTGTTCTTCCTCCAGGCGTGAGGGAGCAGCGGTGGAAGAGGCTCAGGGCCTGCATGTTCTCAGCAGAGTGGGAGGGGAAGTTGAAATGTTGGGATATGGGGCGGTGTGGTTGATTGGTGCGGGTGTCCCGGAGATGTTCCCTAAAGCGCTTTACTAGGAGGCGTCCAGTCTCCCCAATGTAGAGGACATCGCATCGGGAGCAACAGATAAAATAAATGATATTAGTAGATGTGCAGGTAAAACTTTGATGGATGTGGAAGGCTCCTTTGGGGCCTTGGATAGAGGTGAGGAAGGAGGTGTGGGCGCAGGGTTTGCAATTCCTGCGGTGGCAAGGGAAGTGCCAGGATGGGAGGGTGGGTTGTTGGGGGGCGTGGACCTGACCAGGTAGTCACGGAGGGAACGGTCTTTGCAGAAAGTGGAAATGGGTGGGGAGGGAAATATATCCCTGGTGGTGGGGTCCGTTTGGAGGTGGCAGAAATGTCGTCAGATGATGTGGTTTAAGCGAAAGTTGGTAGGGTGGAAGGTGAGCACCAGGGGTGTTCTGTCCTTGTTACAGTTGGAGGGGTGGGGTTTGAGGGCGGAGGTGCGGGATGTGGACAAGATGCATTGGAGGGCATCTTTAACCACGTGGGAAGGGAAATGGCGGTCTCTAAAGAAGGAGGCCATCTAGTGTGTTCTGTGGTGGAACTGGCCCTGTCATAAGCACTTACTGCTACCTCATCTTCAGCCCATTTTCACATGTTTTCCAATTTTATCTTAACATAGCTAGCCTAAATTTAGAAACAGAATTTCATTTAAAATAAGCGTAGTTCTGACTGAAGCTGAATGTTGAACATGATGTGGTCTTGGATTAGGGTGGACAAAGTTAAAAATCACGCAACACCAGGTTATAGTCCAACAGTCATGATTTGGAGGTGCTGGTGTTGGACTGGGCTGTACAAATTTAACAATCTCACAACACCGGGTTATAGTGCAACAGGTTTAGTTGGAAGCACTAGCTTTCAGAGCGCTGCTCCTTCAGGTGGTTGTGGAATATAAGATCATAAGACACAGAATTTATAGCAAAAGATTACAGTGTCATGCAACTGAAATGATATATTGAACAAACCTGTGATTTTAACTGAGTTTCAAAGCTAACTATAAATTAATAACAATGTAATATCAAGGCAAATATTCAAAACAATTCTGAAGATTATCACTTGGTGAGCTTTAACGGTGAATCATCAGGAACCCGTGAAACAGCAGGCATACAATGTGATGTTGCTAAATATTAGGAAAATGTAAAACTTGCAAATCAAACTAGGTCAGTGTATCTTAATTTGCATCAACAAAACATCTATCACAACTCAGCAGAAGGACTTTTTAAATGAGGCAAAAGTGTAGGAACTTTGCTTTGTCAGCAGTATCAAAACATCGAGTCAGAGATTTAGCACTATGCCTTGACATGCGCATTGGTGTTGTAATTCATTTCCCTAGTTCTGTTCCAGGCAGCAAGTAGACGCTGAATATTTCAACATGGCATACACTGGTAATGGAAGACCACAGACCCAAAGCATTTAATTGATTGAACATTCAGTCGGGATGGCAGATGAGGCCTCTGTTTACCAATTCACCTGAAGGACAGGAACACTAGCTGTGTAGCACTCCCACATTAATGTATTGAAGGATCGGTCTCAGTAGTAGAGATTGAGTGTTGACCTCTTGATTCAGAAGCGTGCGAGGTACTGCTCAAACAAGGCTAATTCCAATACTTAGGAGGTTGTTTCAAAAATATTTCTTCCAAGAATGTTAACGTCATTGACCAGGCCAACATTTCTTACCCATCCTTAATTACACTTGAGGATATGGTGGTGAAAGTGAGGATTGCAGGTGCTGGAGATCAGAGTCGAGAGTGTGGTGCTGGAAAAGCACAGCAGGTTAAGCAGCACCCAAGGAGCAGGAGAGTCAACGTTTCGGGCATTAGCCTTTCATCAGGAATATGGTGGTGAGCTGATTTCTTAAAGCGCTTCAATTTAGTAGGTAGATTCACATCGCCATTAGATCGCAAATTCTCTAACTTTGACCTAGTCACAGTGAAGAAACAGTAATATGGGAACCACCAAGTCAGCATGGTGTGTGTGACTTGACTTGGTGGTTCCCATGCATCATGTGCCTTTGACCTTCTTGATGTTGGAGGACAGGCGTTTGGAAGGTGATGTTGAAGAAGCCTTGGTGTGTTGCTGCATTGTTTCTTATACATGGTACACATTGTTAAAAATTACACAGCACCAGATTATAGTCCAACAGATTTATTTCCAAATGTGTGATTTTTTAACTTTGTTCACCCTAGTCCAACACTGGCACCTCCATATGATGGTACACATTGTATCAGTGATGAAGGGACTGATTGTGGTAAATGAGATGCCAATTGAGCATCCCTATTCGTACTGGGTGATGATGGAACTGCACTCTTCTAGGCAAGTTTAGAATGTGCCATCGCACTCAGGAATTGTGCCTTTACATGATGGACAGGTTTCTGGGAGTCAGGAGGTGAGCTATCACAGAGTTCCCAGACTCTGACCTGGTCTTCTTGCTATGGTATTTATGTGGCTGGTTTAGTTCAGTTGGTAGTCAATGATAATCCCTAGTTTGTTGATGACTGGGGGATTCAGCATTGGTAATGTTATTGAATGTTAAGATCTCAGATTCACATCAATGACCTTTCATTAGAACTGAAGAGAAATAGGGATATAAGAGTTTTTAAGACTAAGGAAGGAGGAACATGACAGGAAGAACAAAGAAGATTTATGATACAGTGAAGGCTGATGTAAATTAAGAAACTAGATATTCATGATACTCCAGCTAAGGAGGGTGGTAATGGGTGTAGTGAAGGTTGTGTCAAAATAAGATGCAAATTCCTACATTTAAAAAAAACTGAGTGCAGCGTGAAGAGCTAAGACATAAGAGAACACAACCCAGAAGAATTGAGGATGCTGTAAATCAGAAACAGAAACACAAGTTGCTGGAAAAGCTCAGCAAGTCTGGCAGCATCTGTGAAGAGAAATCAGAGTTAATGTTTTGGGTCCGGTGACCCTTGCTCAGAACCGCTTTTACTTTGATCCTAGTCAATTGTATGAGATGGCTTGGAAGGACGAGGAGAAAGTGAGGACTGCAGATGCTGGAGATCAGATCTGAAAATGTGTTGCTGGAAAAGCGCAGCAGGTTAGGCAGCATCCAAGGAACAGAAGAATCGACATTTCGGGCATGAGCCCTTCTTCAGGAATGAGGGCTCATGAAGAAGGGCTTATGCCCGAAACGTCGATTCTCCTGTTCCTTGGATGCTGCCTAACCTGCTGCGCTTTTCCAGCAACACATTTCATGGAAGAACTGTTTTTCAGTGTTCCTCCATTAACTATGACACAACCCGTGGTGGACAGCTCGATGATCCGCCTCTGGGAGATGGATAGGAGTAAGCTGCACAACACAAGATGGTGATAAATTTGTTTTCTGACCTACCATCCTCAACGAGGGTCATTGAGGGTATGCAGGAGTTTTATTAAAAAGGTCAGTCATAGAATATGGATGTTGCTGGATAGGCCAGTTTTTATTGTCTATCATTACTTGTCCAGAGGTAGTTAAAAACATTGCTGTGGGTTGGGAGTCATATGTCAGTCAGAATAGGTAAACACAGCACATTTCCTTCCTTAGCAGACATTAATTAACCAGATGGCTTTTAACAACCAACAATGGTTGCATAGTCTACTTTTATTGAATTTAAATTTCACCATCTGATGGGCATTGAACCCATATGCCCAGAACATAAGCCTGGGGTTACTAGAATTTTAGTCTAGTGACTTAACTACTGTGCCACTGCCTCCCCATAACTACTAATAGTGAACCCATAACCCAGTTAGTATTCATAGAGTCCCTACAGTATCGAAACAAGCCATTCAGCCCATCAAGTCCTCACCAACCCTCTCACCCAGACTCAACAACTCCATCCCTATAACTCTCCATTTCCTATGGCCAATCCACCTAACCTGCACATCTTTGGACTATGGGACTAAACCAGAGCAAACCCATGCAGACATGGGGAGAATGTACAAGCCCCACCCAGACAGTCAACCCCAAGGCTGGAATTGAACCCAGGTTCTTGTGCTGTGAGGCAGTAATGCTAACCACTGAGCCACCATGCCACCCCTTCTGAGCCAAAGGAAAGAGGGAATTATGAGAGGCCTGGATAGGGTGAACAGCCGGGGTCTTTTCCCCAGGCTAGTGGTTCCAAACTAGAGGGCACAGTTTAAGGTGAGAGGGAAAAGAATTAAAAGGGCAACTTTTTACACAAAGGGTTGTGCATGTATGGAATGAGCTGCCAGAAGAAATGGTGGAGGCTGGTACAATTACAACATTTAAAAGGAATCTGGATAGGTATATGATTAGGAAAGGTTTAGAGGGAAATGGGCCAAATGCTGGTAAATAGGATGAGATTAATTAAAAATATCTGGTCGGCATGGACGAGTTTGACCAAAGGGTCGGTTTCCGTGCTGTACACCTCTATGACTCTAAGCCATTTGTCGAGACAATAATAGCAGGAAGGTAGAGAGAAAAGCATTCTGATCAAAGACCTAATATCACAGAGTTGATGCGAGGATGTTGGTGACATTTCCTGCTTGCTTTCTGTCTGTCAGAAGCAGCTAGGACACCAACAGAGATAATAATAAAATACCTCAAAAAGGAACGAAACACAATGGAGCTGTTGTCAATTGCTGTGTGCTAACCAGCATGTTTTGCTGCCAAGACAACCCTCCAATCTCCAGTTGGACTACAGTTGTATAACTGAAGAGAGCTTTAAAAGCACATTTCTCGGAAAGATAATAAGAACATGAATACGATGCATTTCCAGAGGTGAAGGTTACCATCCAATCAGTAGTACCCGATGAAAGCACATGGATTGACTCAGACAGAATGACTACCATTGCTATCATCATTGCCAGTGGAACAAACCATTGGATAACTGACAGTAAACAGTGGTTCTTAGATCTCAAACACTCAAATCTTCTCTAGATTTCATATAGAGAAGCTTCCCAACAACAGTAAAAGCACAAATGGACAACACAAATATCTAAGTTGGATTTATTCCACTTTGGTTTTTTAGCAATGGAAAATTATACCCTTTTGTCAATTTTGAAATGAAATATTACAAATGTGAAATTATTCTGCTTATCTTAGTCATAACTGCATTTCAACACCAGAAGTATCAATTGACCTCTAATTTGTTGGTCTATTTCTGATGTGCTTATCTTTAAATACATTATGCAAATAAACATTTTTATGGTCTCCATGTCAATGCTCAGTTGTAGCTTTTTAAATAAATGCCATAATAAGGCATTGGAGGGGAACTCAATTATCTCAAATACCAGCAAAGGTTATAGAAGCTAGAGACCTTGGAGAAATAAATGGTGATAACTTGAAAAGTGTCCATTTTACAGAAGAGGAGGTGCTGGATGTCTTAAAATGCATGAAGGTGGATAAATCCCTGAGACCTGACCAGGTGTATCCAAGAACATTGTCGGAGGCTGCAGAAGTGATGGTTGGGCCCCTTGCTGAGATATTTATATAATTGATAACTACAGGTGAGCCCTTGACAAGTTGATGAGCTGCCTTGTTGAACTGCTGCAGTCATGTGCTCGAGATAGACCCACAATGCTATTAGGGATGGAATGTCAGGATTTTGACCCAGCGACACTGAAGGAACAGTGATATATTTCCAAGTCATAATGGTGCGTGACTTTGAGGGGAAATTTGCAATGGTTCCTACATAGCCATTGCCCTTCTCTTTCTGGATGGAAGTTTTAAAGTGTTAAGATTGTGCTGTCTGAGGATCCTTGGTGAATTGCTGCAGTGCACCTTGTAGATGCTGCACACTTCTGCTACAGAGTGTCAGTAGTGAATGCTTATAGATATAGTACCAATCGAGCTGGCTGCTTTGTCTTGGATGGTGTCAAGTCCTTGAGAGGTGTTGAAGCTGTACCCATCCAGACAAGTGGGAAATATTCCATTGTACTCCTGACTTGTGCCTTGCAGATGGTGGACAGGCTTTGGGGAGTCAGACTGTGAATTACTTGCTTCGAGATTCCTAACCTCTGACCTGCTCTTGTAGCCATAGTATTTATAGATTAGATTCCCTACAGTGTGGAAACAGGCCATTCAGCCCAACAAGTCCACACCAACCCTCCAAAGAGTAACCCATCCAGACCCATTCCCCCTATTTACCCCTGACTAATGCACCTAACACTATGGGCAATTTACCATGGCCAATTCACCTGGCCTGCATATCTTTGGATTGTGGGAGGAAGCCAGATTACCCCGAGGAAACCCACACAGATACAGGGACAATGTGCAAACTCCACACAGACAGTTGCCCGAGGCTGGAATTGAACCCGGGTCCCTGGTGCTGTGAGGCAGCAATGCTAGCCACTGAGCCACCCGCTGCCCATATATGGCTAAATCGGTTTAGTTCTGGGTCATGGTGACACTCAGAATGTTGAGATTTTCTTTTAATCTCACTAATGGGCATCATATGTTGCACCAGCATTTACTGCCCATAACTAGTTACTCTTGAGAAGGTAATGGTGAGCTACCATCTTAAATCACTGCAGTCCACACAACTGAATGGCTTGTTAGGCCATTTGAGAGTCATCCACATTGCTGTGGTTCTGGACTCACATGTAGACAAGGCCAGCAGTCTCCTTCCTTAAATGACATTAGTGAACCAGATGGATTGGTACAACAATTGACAATTGTTTCATGGTTGTCCTTACACTTCAAATCCAGGGTTTTTTTATATTGAATTCAAACTGCCCATCTGCAGTGGTGGGATTTGAACCCGGGGTTCCCCAGGATATTACCTAGGTGTCTGAATTTCGAGACCAGTGACAATACGACGAGGCCATCACCTTCTCCATATAAGACAATAGACAATAGACAATAGATGCAGGAGTAGGCCATTCAGCCCTTCGAGCCTTCACCGCCATTCAATATGATCATGGCTGATCATTCCCAATCAGTATCCTGTTCCAGCCTTATCTCCATACCCCTTGACTCCACTATCTTTAAGAGCTCTATCCAATTCTTTCTTAAATGAATCCAGAGACTGGGCCTCCACTGCCCTCTGGGGCAGAGCATTCCACACAGTCACCACTCTCTGGGTGAAGTAGTTTCTCCTCATCTCTGTCCTAAATGGTCTACCCCGTATTTTTAAGTTGTGTCCTCTGGTTCGGCACTCCCCCATCAGCGGAAATATGTTTCCTCCTGCCAGAGTGTCCAATCCTTTCATAATCCTATACGTTCCAATCAGATCCCCTCTCAGTCTTCTAAACTCAAGGGTATACAAGCCCAGTCGCTTCAGTCTTTCCGTGTAAGGCAATCCTGCCATTCCAGGAATTGACCTCGTGAACCTACGCTGCACTCCCTCAATAGCCAGAATGTCTTTCCTCAAATTTGGAGACCAGAACTGTACACAGTACTCCAGGTGTGGTCTCACCAGGGCCTTGTACAGCTGCAGAAGCACCTCTTTGCTTCTACACTCAATCCCTCTTGTTATGAAGGCCAGCATACTATTAGCCTTCTTCACGACCTGCTGTACCTGCATGCTTGCCTTCATTGACTGGCCTTCATAACAACAATATCATAATGAAACGTTAATGTTTGCTCAATGTAAATAGCTCTCTCGCTGCTCACTAGTAAGAATCCCCCCTCACCATTCAATAATTAGTTGGAAAATGGCACCTTTTTGTCCTCAATATTGGGAAGCTCCCAGCTATTGATCTCACGCAATTCTCCCAATGTTTTCACCACAGTCCAGGTCACTCAGGAGCTGGGAAGATTCCTGTCTCACTCATCGAATGCATTATCTGTTTAGCAAGGGGTCAATAATTCCCTTAAATCCTCAGTAGTATGTCATCTTTTGAATAGAGTTTAGATTAGAGTGGTGCTGGAAAAGCACAGCAGGTCAGGCAGCATCCGAGGAGCAGGAAAATCAATGTTTCAGGCAAAAGCCCTTCATCAGGAATACGGGCAGAGTGCCTGAAGGGTGGAGAGATAATCTTTCATTTATCTTTCCACCCTGCAGGCACTCTGCCCGTATTCCTGATGAAGGGCTTTTGCCTGAAACGTTGATTTTCCTGCTCCTCGGATGCTGCCTGACCTGCTGTGCTTTTCCAGCACCACTCTAATCTAAACTCTGGTTTCCAGCATCTGCAGTCATTGTTTTTACCATCTTTCGAATGGAAAATGTTCCCATCTCACGGTGGATTGATATCAGAGGCAAATTCAGCTTAAGAGAGCCCATTAAATGCTTGCATTTTAGTTAACATTCGTAGAACTGTACAGCACAGGAACAGGCCCTTCGGCCCACAATGTCATGTCGAACATGACACTAATTTAAATTACTCCTTTCTGCATGCCATTGGTCCATATCCCACTATTCCTTGCCTTTTCAAATGTTTATCCAAAAGCCCCTTAAACGTCCCATCACATCCGTATCTACCACCATCCCTGGCAGCCCCTTCCAGAGTCCAACCACTGTGTAAAAAAACTTGCCCCTCACATCTCCTTTGAACTTACCCCCTCTCACCTTAAATGCACGCCATCTAGTATTAGGCATTGCAACTCCAGGAAAAAGATTCTGACTGTCAGCTGAGGTTAGGATGGTTTGTGGCTTTGGGAAGTCTGTTCATCTCACAATCTGGTGTGAACACTTGAAATCCTTCCACGATATCACATCAGTCTCCAAAGAAAGAGAATGAAGGCATGAGAAAAGAAAATTCAGAAAATACCGATGTGCAACCTCAAAAGATACAATAATGTTGAGAATTAAGCTTAAAGCATCAGCATCAATTTATTAAAATATTTTTCATTTCTTATTGTCTTCAGGTATTTGACTCTTCCCTCTGTGAAATAAAAATAAATTGAACACACCATTAGCTACAACAACTTGCCTTTATAACGAGACTCCTCAGAAAAAGAGAATGAGGGAGAGAGGAGGGGACAGGAATGGGGGTGGGGAATGTAGGGGTAGAGGGGCTATGGTTGAGTAGGAGTGGAGACCACAACTGGATAGAGAAAGGACTGTGGTTAAAAAGCAGGTATCGATCATCGTTGGGTTTGGAGGGACCCAAAGCACAAAGAAAGGAAGTTCAGGAAGTGTTTTCAATGGCAGTAGTGGATATGAAGAGGAATTAAGCTGGGAAGAACCACAGAACAAGTGTTAATGCTTATTGAGGGGGCCATTAATGGTGGCGTGGTGTGGTGATACTATGACTTTAAGAGACATATTTTGTCCTGTTCTATTTTTGTGAAGGAAGATTGAGACTACTTAAAGCTAATGAAGTAAACAGCTTGTGCGGCCTTGGGGTTTTTTAAAAGTTGGAACAATAGAAGCCGCCTGAATGGGTGGGGTCAAGCTCCCACAGAGCCAGAGCTTTCTGCAGTTGCTGGGGTCTTGAAGCTGGATAGAGAAGCTCTTTTTCCCCTCTCTGTTTCCACTAGAAGCTGGAGTTCTCTTCCTGCTGCTGGAATTACATATGAGAGTATCTATTTTACTGAATTTGCCTTTGTCAAGGGTGTGTTTATGGGTTGTTATGATATTGCAACAATTAATTAGTAGTAATTAATACATATATTATTTTGTTAAGCATTTCTATAGAGTTACAGTTCAGCCAATTCTTGGCTTCACCTTACACTTTTCTTAAGAAAAAGTTACACCTTAGGTATCTTCTTAATATTTTTTGAGCAGGATTGATCTGGTCTATAACAATGGAAGGAGCAGTCTTCTATCAGAGATGCAAAGAGTGAATCTGGAGGACTTGGAGGTTCATGTGTAAGCTAAACCTTGTAGGTCCTGTCTATTTTCTCAGTGGGGCAGACTGACTGCCCCCATCACTTTAGACATGAACATAAATACTTGGCACGTTTTTAACCCAAGGGTAAACATGCCAAGCCTGCCAACATTACCAGGCAAGGGATGGCTTTAAAAGCTTGGTCATCCATGCAAGATGGAAGATAGTTGCATCTCCAAGGCTGTGTTACTCAGGGAGGTTGCCTGTGACGAGGGACAAACAGATTGCCCTAGATTATAATTAAAGGGAAAGGAAGGTCCTCAATAACAATGATAAGTGGGAAGCTCTAACTGGCCACTGAAGTGGATGCAATGCTAACTTAAACAGGGGTTGCCACTAACTCGATGTGCAGATATAGAATCTCCACAGCCAATGCCAACCCTGCACCATCAACTTGCATCACCAGCAAGTGATAACTTCACATGAGGCACTGGTGGTCGCCTTTACCCTGACAGAACCAGCTTGTTCAGTCACTGAAAGAAGTGCAGCAGATGATCGTTAAAATTCTGAGGCTGCACTCTCCACATCCCTCACAGATGGCAGCATGCTAACTGCACCATTTGAACTCCATTGTCTGAGCAGGAACCTGGCGAATGTAAAGCCACAGGTTGTAGATCCTGCCCGATTCAATCGGAATTAGGAAGCAAAACCGAAAGCTATTCCCTAACAGTCATAGCTTCAATTACAAGGCAGAAAGCTAAGCCAGCTAAAAACCACAGACTTTGCTAACCGGACCCTTTGTTATCCAAACGTCCTGACGTCTGGTATGGAAACATTATCCGGATCAAAGTCCAGCAACTATAATATACTGGAGTCTTAATGTCAAAGTGATTGCAGATGGAAATGGTAGAGGCCAGATGACAGCCTAGCATTTTGCTCATTAGGTCAGAGAAATGGGACTGATGCAGTGGAAGGGAAAAAAAAACGGGAACACAAAGCAACTGAACGTTGTGAGCACAGAGCCCCGGCTCCTCTGCGTGTACCTCCATTTGTTTGTGGATCCAGTCTAGGTATTCGGTAACCCGAGCGTAGACTCCAGGTTTGTTCTGATTTGCGCAGCCCGCTCCCCAGCTTGTAATTCCGACTAACTTCCAAACGCTGTTCTCCTTGCAGGCGAGGGGACCACCGCTGTCTCCCTGTTTTGCATCCAAGAGAAAAATTAAAAGATGAACAATAAGGTTATGGAGAAATCCTCCTTGAAGGACACACATCCACATCACGAGAACGCAAGAGGTGTACATGGGATCCACAGGGTTTTAGTTTTCAGGTTAGGATTCCAGCCTTGTGGACACTCCGTGTACGTGAGACAGTCTTTGGGCAGTGATTTCAGTCCAATGGTGGCCAAACTGTGGACTCTTTGTCCAAGTGGGTAATGTTCAATGGAAAGCTTACAGTTCAGTTTAGGATGAGAAAGGGTACCTGAATCCTGTTCATATTCATCCTTCAGGGGCAAAATTCAGCTCACAATTTCAACGGATCAAGATAGGTGTCTTTATTTCTTATGTTCTTATGATGTACACAAAGATTTATATCCAACCCATGGACATGATTAATTATGCGAAGGTTTGAGAAGCAGAGCTCTTAAACAAGGGCTATTTTGATGAATGTTGATCTATTGAACAAGAGGAATTAAAAGCTTCTTAAACTACCAACATTGAAATGAATTGAATTGAATTTATTGTCACGTGTACCAAGGCACAGTGAAAAGCTTTGTCATGCAAGTAATACAGGCAGATCACAGAGTTAAGTAACATAGATAAGTAAATAATAGGTAAACAGCAGCAAAAACAAAAAACGCAGGTACAGGCAAATGATAAGAGTTTGAGTCCATTCAGTAATTTAACAACAGTAGGATAAGAAATTGTTACAAAACCGGCTGGTGCATGTGTTCAGACTTCTGTACCTTCTCCCTGATGGTAGACATTGTAGAAAAACATTGCCAGGGTGGGATGGATCTTTGAGAGTGTGCTGGCGGCCTTTCCTTGACAGTGGGCCTGGTACATGGATCTTATAGATGGGAGGTTGGCCTTTGTGATGGAGGCAACCTTAAAAAAAATCAATTCTACGGCAAGGCTTGAGAACCTAGGATGTTACTTTCAGAAAAAGAGGGCAGATTTAACAGAGAAGTTCATAATTTTACAGGGTTTTGATAGCATAAATATGGAAAGTATTGATTTGAGTTGCAATAAAATCAGTAATCAGAGTAATCTTAGAGTAAAGGGAAAGGAAATAAGGAGAAACTTCTTCAGCCCGAGAGTGGTGAATCTATGGAATTCACTGCCACTAAAGGCTGTCGAGGCCAGGTCATTGAGTATATTTAAGACTGAGATAGATAGGTTCTTGATTGTCAAGGGAATTAAGAATTACAGGGAGAAAGCAGGATAATAAGGTTGAGAAATGTATCAGCCATGATTGAATGGTAGAGCAGACTCGATGGGCTGAATGGCCTAATTTCTGCTCTAATGTCTTATGGTCTTACAGCACAGAGTTAAGATATAACTAAGTAAACCTAATGATGGGAATTTATTTCCATAGTTCTAACACTTAGGATTGAAGAGCTCCCCTTTTATCTCTCTTCTTATGACTGCTCCAGGGTTTTATTTTGTTTTGGATAAAGATGGTCCTGTAACTTTTAATGTGCACATATCTGCTAACATCTGATGAAGAATTTCTCAGACTGGTTTTCATAAAGCGGATAAAATAAAGAATTAGTTTTACTGCATTATAGACCAACCTGGGTAAAACTTTGAAATACCTTCTGACTTCCATAAACGAATGCACATAAACACACTCACATCTTGAAATGCACATTAAATACAGATTGCAGAGTAGAGAAAGATAAATTTGGCTAAAGAATAGTTTTAAAATGATGAAACAAATTCACAGCTTGTTGTCTGTGGGAACAATTACAGTATTTAAACCCATTTGGATAAGTACATGAATAGGAAAGGTTTTGAGGGATATGGGCCTGGAGCAGGCAGATGGAACTAGTTTACTTTGGGATTATGTTCCGCATGGACTGGTTGGACTTAAGGGTCTGTTTCCATGCTGTATGACTTTATGACTCTAAGACTCGCTTCCATCACTGAGTTGGTTTGAAGTTGCAGCTGGTATTTCCATCATCTCTGAAGATTCTGATGTGAATTTGTAGTCGTTCTTTTACAAGCTGTCCATTGCAGAATGGAAACACAGTTAAATTAGTAGACAGTGATTTCCTTTCAGGTAGAGAAAAAGAGAGAATTGCAGTAGTTCTTTTTTTTCCGTTGTTTAACTGCTGCTGACATTCTGCTCAAAACTATGTGCTGAAGTTAGAGAGCTTGGCCTGTTGTGTGACTCCTCTCTCCAACCGGCAGTAATTGAAACAAAAGTTGTGGTTTTTAGTGCCTACTCTGTTAACTTATTTGGAAAACTATCTTAAAAAACCTAGTTATAGGCCAACCTCTCTGAAAGCTAGTGATTCTAAATAAACCTATTGGACTATAACCCGGTGTGTGGTTTTTAACTTTGTCCACCCCAGTCCAACACCAGTTCCTCCAAATCTTTAAACAACACTAAGATCCTTTGTCCAATAAAAGTCAACAACTTTGCAAAGTTCTAATGTAGAGTCACTGACTTGAAGCATTAGCTCTACTTTCTTCCCACAGGTTTTCCAGACCTGATGGGCTTCTCCAGCAATTTTGGTCTTTGTTCCACACCTTTGACCTCACCTGGTCATTTATCATTTCAATACTGTAGGCCACTTCCATTGTGATCTTTATTATGGCTGGAAGAGATTGCTCACAAATCCTTGGGACATGCCATTATTTTAACAGATGACAAAGATTTGTGTGGGATATACAGCTGCATGTAGATTTGAAATCACTTTAGTCCTTTTTTAGAACAGTGTTTTTAAAAAAATAAGCCCAACTCATAACTACTGCTGCTGATTTAAAAGTCAATTAGTTGACGTGAAGACATCACCATTTTGAGATACTGTCACACTTTGCTTTCTGCCTGAATAGCAGCCAGGTCTCTTACTCAGGCCATCCCCAGCTGACGTGTCCATGATTGAGTTTGCTGCCTCAGGAACATTTAGATTTTAGATTGAGATTTTTATTGTCACATGTACTCAAGTACAGGGTACGTTGTATTGTGTCACAATAGTCTTACCGCACCCTAAGGCTGCTCTCTCATTGCAGAGAAGCGACCAGTGGTGATTTAACCTGAGGGCTGCCAGACCTCAGGTGAGGGAAGAAACTATGAGAAGGAGAGCCCTTCATGATAACCTCAAAGCGGCATTGGGAATTAAACCTCTGCTGGTGGCATCACACTGTTCTGCAAGCCAATAATCCAGCCAACTGAGCTAAACCAACTTCCTACAGGGTACAGAAGGGCAGTGAAAAGGATACGTCACCACACATACTGCCATCTTAGGTACAAAGTACCTTGGCACAAAAACTTACTTCTTTATTTTTCTAATTCTGTAACTAAGTTAAAAAGGTTCAACATTGCAGTCTTCTTTTGTATACAACTTGCAAAATAGAAATAGAGTTAAGAAGTCATATACTACAGTCCTTTCTTAAGCCATGGGCCTGCAAAATGTCCAAGGTGGACTTTCCCCAAGTGGGCTCACTCTCCCCTGACCTGGGCACAGTTTTACCCATGCTGGGCTAAGACCCACCCATGTGTACCAGCCTTCTCTGACCACTGCTGTTGATTGGGCATGCCAGGCTTCACTGCTGCTCACAAGGCTTCGGCCCTGACCGCCATTCACCGTCTTGCTCCAACTGCCATCCGGGCTCAGGCTGGGTCCCATCATCTTTACTGAAAGAGAGGCACCATCCCTGGGAAGATTGCACACAGTACATTTGGCATCCAGGAACACTCCTTCCTATGTCAGGACAACAATAATTAAATCTCAAATTTTTCCATTAGCTGGGAAGCACATTGCGTGGCACTGAATTCACCTCGGGCTCCATTGGTGTGTCAACCTATTGTACTCATTCTGATCATTGAAAGTGAAACTTGAATCCACAAGCTCTGGATTCAGAGGGAGAGGTGCTCCCCACACAGGGTCATGACTAAACCAAATGAGATACCAGCACGTTATGGTATCCAGTTTATGGAAACAGGTGAGGTTGGGAGGGTGTTGGTGGCGAGCAAATATACAGAGAAATTACAGCAGGCCGTCAGTGCAATTTTAGGAAATTGTGGAAATCCCTAATGAATATTGCATTCAGTTCTGGTCTTCGTGCTATAAGAGAGATGTTAAAGTTGAAAGGGGTCAGCAAATATTTACAAGGTTTTTGCTGGAATTGGAGGATTTAAGCAACAGGGAGAGACTAAGTAGGCTGGGAACATTTTCCCTGGAGTGTCAGAGGCCGAGGGATGACCTTATAGAGTTTATAAAATCATGAGGGGTATGGTGAATTGACAAGATATTTTTCCCAGGATAGGAGAGTCCAGACATAGAGGGCATAGATTTAAGGTGAGAGAGGAAAGAGTTAAAAGGGACTAAGGGGCAATTTTTTTGTACAGAGGTTGGTGTGTGTGTGGAATGAGCTGCCAGAGGACGTGGTGGAGGCTGGTACAATTACAACATTTAAAGGTTATCTGGATGGTACATGAATAGAAAAGGTTTCAAGGGATATGGGCCAAGTGCTGGCAAATGGGACTAGATTGGTTTAGGATATCTGGCCGGCATGGGCGGGTTGGACTGAAGGGTCTGTCTCCAGGCTGTATATCTCTATGACTCTATTGTCATCAAGATCTACAACACAGAAAGAAGCCCCATTAAGTCTGTGCCAGTTAAAACAGACACCTAACTATTCTAATGCCATTTTCCAGCGCTTGGCCCATCGTCGCAAGTCCTGAGCAAAATACATTGTCCTGAGCAAAATAGTTATTTATAAGTAATGGACATTTTTATCAACAATGGAATATATCAATGGAATGAATCAAAACAGGGAGGGGGTGCTCTGTTAGTCAGTCGTCCTCATGGGTGACCAGTTCCCAAGAATTATATGCATCTTTGAACATTACCTGGCAGGAATCGACCCCTCCCTGAAGATAGCCAGCACAAATCATTCTGGAACTTATCCTCTTGTAGTATATTTCTGGGCGGCTGCACACATGATTGGATATTAGGGGAACCTGGGCCTCCATTAGACTGACCGAAATTTCATCTGCTGAATAACAAATCACATAATTTAGTCTGTTTCACTTAATGGAATAATAGATTTGAATAAAAAAAAGGAGACGTTGTCCCAGGTTTACCTGGCTAAGTAACGCTGAGTTTGAGGGTGTTTAGCTATTAGCGTTTACATCACCCAACAGCCTGTTCTAAGGGAGAGATGGCCAGTGAGTTAGAAATCACCAAGTTGTTGGGTGATTTGTGCCAAACTACATTTAACCTCAGAAAAATGTCAACTTGTGGTGCCCTTCTTGAGAGTATGGTGAAATCACTGTTGGTCACACATTAATCACCGATGAACCTCTTTGGAAAGTTACGGCTGGAATTTAACACCATAAGCAATTCTCCAAAGAGAAGAAGATGTATGTCATTTCCAGCTCTGACCCAGAAAGAGAACAATTTAAAGCATGAATTTTAATTCCCAAAGGACAAAATTGCCATTAGTCAATTTTAAAGTTGGGAATTCAACATTTTTGTTCCTTGTCTTTCTTTCTCCCTTTGGCAATCCAATCTTTTACTTCTCTGCCTGACTTGACACTAATCCATTGTATTTCTTTCTTTGCATAATGTCTGATTGTTTGTGAAAGTCCCAGATGTCTATTGTCTTCACCATCAACTTACACTTCCAGTAAAGGAACAAGTAAAGTCACTATAGTTCCATGGGGCTGCTCTCTCATTACAGAGAGATAACTGGTGATGAATTTAACCCAAGGGCAATGGGTAAAGGAGCAAGGTGGAGAAGGCAAGACCTGCAAGGCAACCTTAGTTGATGTGGGAATTGAAGCCACACTGTTGGCATCCCTTTGCATTGTACACTCGTCATCCAGTCAACTGAACTGACTGACACTTACTTCCAATAATGTACCAAAATATATTTCTCAAGGTGATGGATGAGGGAAGAATCCCAACTAATGGAATCATTTACTCTGTTCCTGCAAAATCTGAACTCTTACATTTTGCTTACGAAGGGATAGAAAGGATTGGGAAAGCTCATTCCAGTCAGTCAGGCTGGTCCAAAAAAATCTAAACGTATGATGTAGGCTTATCTCTTGTCCCCTTCCTCCCTCCTAGCTGTCCAGACATTCACTATCATCATTGTGAAGCTGTTGAATGTAAACTGTTTATTGGCCTTCCCTTGCCCCATTGTGCCTCTAGTTACGGAGCCTTTGCTAACATTGAATAATTTATTAATGCTTTGTTTATCAACATCAGTTGGAAACAGACTATGGTTTGAGCCTCCCTAATCTCTCCCAGTCCCCTCAACTCCCTTCACGTAGACGATAGAGGATACTCTGACTTTGAGTGAAATGGCCAATGATACACATCACTAACATGACATGAAGGACCAAACACAACCCATTTCATATATTGGAGCAGAAGTAGGCCATTTGGCCCATTGTGCCTGCTCCATCATTCAATATGATTAAGGCTGATCAGACAACTCAGTACCCTGCTCGCGATTTCACGCCATACTATTTTATACATTGAGCCCTAGGAACTAGAGGACACAGGCTTAAGGTGAGAGGATAAAGACTTAAAAAGGGCTAACCTCTCCTCGCAGAGCAGTTGTTAGTGGAATTGGTGATGGTGAGTACAATTATAACATTTAAAAGGCATTTGGATAGGATTATGAATAGGAAGGGCTTAAATGCTGGCAAATGGGACTAGGTCATATTGGTATGTCTGGACAGCATGGACAAGTTGGACCAAAGGGGCTGTTTCCACGTTGTATGATTTTATGACTCAAAAACTATATCTATAACTCCCCATACCTCCACATGCCTTTAGAAACTAGAAATTTAACTATATTCAATTACTGGGCCTTCATAGCCTTCTATTGTAGAGAATTCCACAGACTCACCATCGGTCTAACTGAAAAACTTCTCATCTCAGACTGAAATGGCCTACCCCGTATAGTGAGATTGTGATTTTTTTTGTTCTGGACTAATTGGAGCATATTTTTCCTCCCAAGTTCTTATGTGAAAATGATTCCTTGATGTGCTGCAGTTCCATAGGTAACAGTCTATCAAGGATACCTTACTCAAGTGAGCAATACCTACATGTAAGTCTGGGTGATAAATTCACCATTACACAGTAAATACTGTCTTAGCCAGGCTCCAACTGTACAGCAGCGATAACAGTGTGGAATCTACATACAGACTAGGAACTTGAGCAGGCCAATCACCCCTTTGAGTCTGGTCCACCATTTGATAGGATCATGGCTGATCTGATTGTGATCTCGACACTACTTTCCTATCCATTCCCAATAACTTGGAATCCCTTATTTATCAAGATCTATCTATCTCAGGCCTCAAAATATTCAACAACCCTAACTCCCGTCTCCTTGGGGAAGAGGATCAGCAATGACAAGCTTGATGGACTTTCCCTCTCTCTTATTAAGACTGACCAATTAAAGATGAAGTTACAAGACAATCCCATGACTCACAGTACACTGGCAATGCATGCATGTGCATTGATATATGGTGACACTATACTGTTGCCCAGTAGGACATTATTTTATTTTGTCAAACATAAATTGCTCTCCATTTGGAGGTTTTGATTCTTTCTGCAGGGTCACTCTATGGATAGATCTGTCTATCAACATTTCATGTGATACACCATTCCTTGCATACAAGAAGTAAAGCTGAGATGACATGTTGGCTCAGTAGTTGGCACTGCTGCCTCACCGTGCCAAGGACCTGGGTTCAACTCCAGCCTTGAGTCACGGTCTGTGTGGAGTCTGCATGTGTCTGCATGACTTCCTTTCATGTGCTCCAGGTTCCTCCCACAGTCCAAAGTTGTGTAGATTTGGTGGATTGGCCATGCTGAATTACCACATAGTGTACTAGGATGTGCAGGCTAGGTGGGTGAACCATAGCAAATGTGCAGTTATGAGGTTAGGGTGGGGGGACTGGGTCTGGCTGGGATGCTGTTTGGAGAGTCAGTGCAGACTTGATAGGAGGTTCTGGATTAGTGGTCCTGGAAGAGCACAGCAGTTCAGGCAGCATCCAAGGAGCTTCGTTTCGGGCAAAAGCCCTTAATCAGGACAAAGGCAGTGAGCCTGAAGCGTGGAGAGATAATCTAAAGGAGGGTGGGGGTGGGGAGAAAGTTGCATAGAGTACAATGGGTGAGTGGGGGAGGGGCTGAAGGTGATAGGTAAAGGAGGAGAGGGTGGAGTGGATAGGTGGAAAAGAAGATAGGCAGGTAGGACAAGTCCGGACATGTCATGGGGACAGTTACTGAGCTGGAAGTTTAGAACTAGGGTGAGGTGGGGGAAGGGGAAATGAGGAAACTGTTGAGGTCCACATTGATGCCCTGGGGTTGAAGTGTTCCGAGGCGGAAGATGAGGCGTTCTTCCTCCAGGTGTCTGGTGGTGAGGGAGCAGTGGTGAAGGAGGCCCAGGGCTCCATGTCCTCGGCAGAGTGGGAGGGTAGAGTTGAAATGTTGTGCCACGGGGCAGTGTGGTTGATTGTTGCGGGTGTCCCGGAGATGTTCCCTAAAGCGCTCTGCTAGGAGGTGCCCAGTCTCCCCAATGTAGAGGAGCAACGGATACAATAAGTGAAATTAGTGGATGTGCAAGTAAAACTTTGATGGATGTGGAAGGCTCCTTTAGGGCCTTGGATAAAGGTGTGGGCACAGGTTTTACAGTTCCTGCGGTGGCAGGGGAAAGTGCCAGGATGGGAGGGTGGGTTGTAGGGGGGCGTGGACCTGACCAGGTAGTCACGGAGGGAACGGTCTTTGCGGAAGGCGGAAAGGGGTGGGGAGGGAAATATATCCCTGGTGGTGGGGTCTGTTTGGAGGTGGCGGAAATGTCGGTGGATGATTTGGTTTATGCGAAGGTTAGTCGGGTGGAAGGTGAGCACCAGGGGCGTTCTGTCCTTGTTATGGTTGGAGGGGTGGGGTCTGAGGGCGGAAGTGCGGGATGGAGACGAGATGCATTGGAGGGCATCTTTAACCAAGTTGGAAGGGAAATTGCGGTCTCCAAAGAAGGAGGCCATCTGGTGTGTTCTGTGGTGGAACTGGTCCTCCTGGGAGCAGATCCGGGGGAGGCGGAGGAATTGGGAATACGGGATGGCATTTTTGCAAGAGGTAGGGCGGGAAGAGGTGTAATCCAGGTAGCTGTGGGAATCGGTGGGTTTGTAAAAAATGTTAGTGTCAAGTCGGTCGTCATTAATGGAGATGGAGAGGTCCAGGAAGGGGAGGGAGGTGTCAGAGATGGTCCAGGTAAATTTAAGGTCAGGGTGGAATGTGTTGGTGAAGTTGATGAATTGCTCAACATCCGTGCAGGAGAATGAGGTGGCGCCAATGCAGTTATCAATGTAGTGGAGGAAGAGGTGGTGTAAGAGGCCAATGTCGTGGTGTAATTACGGAAGATCAACTGCTCTACGTAGCCAACAAAGAGACAGGCATAGCTGGGGCCCATACGTGTGCCCATGGCTACCCCTTTGGTCTGGAGGAAGTGGGAGGATTCAAAGGAGAAATTGTTAAGGGTGAGGACCAGTTCGGCCAAACGAATGCGAGTGTCGGTGGAAGAGTACTGTTGGGGATGTCTGGAGAGGAAAAAGCGGAGGGCTTGGAGGCCCTGGTCATGGCGGATGGAGCTGTAGAGGGATTGATATCCATGGTGAAGATGAGGCATTGGGGGCCGGTGAAACGGAAGTCTTGGAGGACGTGGAGGGCATGGGTGGTGTCTCAAACGTATGTGGGGAGTTCCTGGACTAGGGGGGAATAGGACAGTGTGGAGGTAGGTAGAGATGAGTTCAGTGGGGCAGGAGCATGCTGAGACAATGGGTCGGCCAGGGTGGTCAGGCTTGTGGATCTTGGGAAGGAGGTAGAACCGGGCAGTGCGGGGTTCCCGGACTATGAGGTTGGAAGCTGTGGGTGGGAGATCTCCTGAGGTAATGAGGTTCTGTATGGTCTGGGAGATGATGGTTTGGTGTTGGGGCGTGGGGTCATGGCCGAGGGGGCAGTAGGAAGAGGTGTCCTTGAGTTGGCATTTGGCTTCAGCGGTGTAGAGGTCAGTGCGCCAGACTACCACTGCGCCCCATTTATCCGCTGCCTTAATGGTGAGATTGGATTTGGAGCAGAGGGATTGCAGGGCTGCGCATTGTGAGAGTGAGAGGTTGGAATGGGGGAGGGAGGTAGACAGGTTGAGGTGGTTAATGTCCTGGTGGCAGTTGGAAATGAAGAGGTCGAGGACAGGTAATAGGCCAGCGCGGGGTGTCCAGGTGGATGCAGTGTGTTGGAGGTGGGCGAAGGGGTCCTCGGAAGGTGGGTGGGTGTCCTGATTGTGAAAGTAAGCTCGGAGGCGGAGGCGACGGAAGAATTGTTTGACGTAACGGCGTGTATTAAATTCATTGATGCGCGGGTGGAGGGGGATGAATGTGAGTCCTTTGCTGAGGACTGATCATTCATCCTCAGTGAGGGGGAGGTCTGGGGGGATGGTGAAAACTCGGCAGGGCTGGGAGCTGGGATCTGGTGTGGGTGTAGAGCTGGGAGTGGGGGCAGAATCTGTAACTGGATTGGGTGTGATGGTGGGGGGAATGGGGGTGGAGTCATGAGCAGGGGTAGTGTTCCCCTCGGGGTTCTGGGGGGTGGGAAGAGTGACAGTGGGGTCTGTGGGGGGCATGTCAGCAGAATGCAGGTGAGTGGCGCTGGTGGGGGCAGAAGTGGGGGTGACCACTGGAGATGGGGTGGCGGAACTCACTGAGCATGTGGCATCAGCGATGATGTGAAGGACGGAAGTGATGTCACGTGTGATGAATGAGGAATTGTGAGGGGTGGAAGTGGTTGTGGGAGTGGCCAAGATGGGGGTGGAAGTGACATCATCAGTCAGAGTTGGGGTGGCAGCCGCATCAGCTTCATGGCTAATGGCGGAATAGATTTCGAGGCCAGGGGAATCCTCTGGAATGTTTGAGGAGTGCTGGTTACGGAGGTGGGTGGATAAAAGTTTGTTGTACTTATAATTTTTGATGTTTGAGATGGAATTGAAATACTATTTGTTAGGAGTATGAATCCTCCTGAGGATGTAGTACAGAGTGGGTCCTTTGCAATTCTGAGTTTATCAACTTCACCAACACATTCCACCGTGACCTTAAATTTACCTGGACCATCTCTGACACCTCCCTCCCCTTCCTGGACCTCTCCATCTCCATTAATGATGACCGACTTGACACTGACATTTTTTACAAACCCACTGACTCCCACAACCACCTGGATTACACCTCTTCCCACCCTACCTCTTGCAAAAATGCCATCCTGTATTCCCAATTCCTCTGCCTCCGCCGGATCTGCTCCCAGGGGGACCAGTTCCTCCACAGAACACACCAGATGGCCTCCTTCTTTAAAAACCGCAATTTGCTTTCCCACGTGGTTAAAGATGCCCTCCAACGCATCTCATTTCCATCCCGCACCTCCGCCCTCAGACCCCACCCCTCCAACTGTAACAAGGACAGAACTCCCCTGGTGCTCACCTTCCACCCGATCAACCTTTGCATAAACCAAATCATCCGCCGACATTTCTGCCACCTCCAAAAAGACCCCACCACCAGGGATATATTTCCCTCCCCACACCTTTCCACCTTCCGCAAAGACCGTTCCCTCCATGACTACCTGGTCAGGTCCACGCCCCCCTACAACCCACCCTCCCATCCTGGCACCTTCCCCTGCCACCGCAGGAACTGTAAAACCTGCGCCCACACCTCCTCCCTCACCTCCATCCAAGGCCCTAAAGGAGCCTTCCACATCCATCAAAATTTTACGTGCACATCCACTAATATCATTTATTGTATCTGTTGCTCCCGATGTGGTCTCCTCTACATTGCGGACACTGGGCGCCTCCTCGAAGAGAGCTTTAGGGAACATCTCTGGGACACCCGCACCAATCAACCACACCGCCCCGTGGCCCAACATTTCAACTCACCTTCCCACTCTGCCGAGGACATGGAAGTCCTGGGCCTCCTTCACCGCCGCTCCCTCACCACCAGACACCTGGAGGAAGAACGCCTCATCTTCCGCCTCGGAACAGTTCAATCCCAGGGCATCAATGTGGACCTCAACAGTTTCCTCATTTCCCCTTCCCCCACCTCACCCTAGTTCTAAACTTCTAGCCCAGCACTGTCCCCATGACTTGTCCGGACTTGTCCTACCTGCCTATCACCTTTTCCACCTATCCACTCCACCCTCTCCTCCCTGATCTATCACCTTCATCCCCTCCCCCACTCACCCATTGTACTCTATGCTACTTTCTCCCCACCCCCACCCTCCTCTAGCTTATCTCTCCACGCTTCAGGCTCACTGCCTTTATTCCTGATGCAGGGCTTTTGCCCGAAACGTCGATTTCGAAGCTCTTTGGATGCTGCCTGAACTGCTGTGCTTTTCCAGCACCACTAATCCAGAATCTGGTTTCCAGCATCTGCAGTCATTGTTTTTACCTCGCAGACTTGATAGGCCAAACAGCCTTTTCCGTGCCGCAGGGATTCTATGACAAAGTTGCTATAGACCCATTGGACCATAAAGCTGCTTTCTAATTGGACAGAGAGAGATGACTGTTGGTGAGTTTAACTTGAGGGTCCTCAGGCCTCAGATGAGGGTAACGTTGAGAAGGCATTCATGGTAACCCCAAATCAGCCATCCAGCCATTTGAGCTGACTGATCCTCTTGTATGTATGTCTCAATGGGATGTTTGGATTGGAGGGTGAGTAGATTTTACCTAAAGTTTACACTATTTTCATTTTTCAGTGGGGATCATTTCAAAGGCACCCTGGCTGACCTGTCACCTCTTGGCCCAAGCAATATTAAGTCCAGAAGTCCTGGTTGAGATAAGGTGATGATTTTTCAAATCAGTTTTACCTCCTTCAGCAGTCAGGCCCCATCCTGAAATCCAGCAGGCCGTACCTTCTGCAAACTCTTGTCCTGAATTGGGAAGGCAGATAGGCTGAATCCAATCTGTGTTACGTTAAAAAAAAATGTACAAGACATTTCCTGTAAGCTCGCAGCAAAATTACAATTTCAAGACAGAATCCCAAAGTCGCTGGGAATACAAGAAAATCGAGCCTTTAATTCTCTTGAGCTGATGCACTCTGTTTTTAAGGGTGAAAGAATTCTGAGAGAGACTGTGGATATATTACCTTCTCTGTTCTCGACCATAAGAAATAGGAATAGAGGAGGACCATTTCGCCCCTCCATCCTGCTCTACCATTCAACAGGATTTTGGCTGATCTGAAATTCCCCAGGTCCACTATCCTCTGTTTTCTCTGCAACCCTCAATTCCCCTACTGATCAATCTATCTATCTCACAAGGACTCTAGCCCCAAAGCTCTCTGTGGGGAGGCATTTGAAACACTCTCTGAGAGAAGAAATTCCTCCTCATCTCTGTCTTAAACTGATGTCCTTTTATTTTGAGACAATGCCCTCTGTTTCTAAGCTCTCCCATCTCTCTTGCCAGTCTAAAGCTTCAGACTCAAGCAGCTAATGGTCCAATCATCAAGCTGGCATTAATGAAAATTGGCAAGGTGGATGGGTACTGAGTTGGGCGAATGCAGCGGTTTCAGAGGATGTAGATCTGATGGAGATGACAGCGATAGCAATGCTATGACTGATGATGAAAACAATGAATGAGAATTTTAATGTTGAGGCATTATTGGACATGAGTCCAAGTCAATCTCTCTTCACCAAGTTAACAAATTATCTAGGTTTTGTATGATCCAGATAGGTTAGGGTTAGGGTTATGGTCATGAACCTTCCTTGAATCATTCTGACAGTCTTCAGCCTGCGTACTGCATAGTCAGACAGGTCAACAGTCTGATCAGAATAGAGCTCTCTCTACTCTGACCACAACTCAATACTATCTTTTGAAGGCAAAACCATGCTGAGTCAGATATATCCCCGAATCAGCAAACCTGCTAATTCCTACAGTAAGCCTGGATTTAGTTGCATTGTGGTAGTTAATCTTCAAGAAGTTTTATCCTCAGCAGAAGGATATTGTGAAATACCAATTTGCAACACTTGCCTTTTGTGTAGTTACTGAGTCCAGTGTCAGTGTGAAGTGAGTTGTAATTATGTACAGTCACTCTACTGTGGGCTCAGCTTCTGCGAGAACTGTATTGAAAGTAGGCCTAGCTCCCTTCTCAGATGGCAATGCTATAGTTTAGCAAAAGGAAGAGGCTTTTACCTAAGCAACTTGGACTATGTGGAATGGTGGCACAGTGGTTAGCACTGCTACCCCACAGCGCTAGCAACCAAGGTTCATTTCCAGCCTTAGGTAACTGTTTATGTGGAGTTTGCCCATTCTCCCTGTGTCTGTGTGGGCTTCCTCCCATAATCCAAAGATATGCAGGTTAGGTGGATTGGCCATGCTAAATTACCCATAATGTCCAAGGATGTGCAGGTTACTGAATGAGCTGTGGGAAATATCGGGTGGGCTGGTCTTCAGAGGGTTGGTGTGGACTTGATGGGCCAAATGGCCTGTTTCCAAACTGTAGGGATTCTTTATCTTGATCAAGTGCCTGAATGAAAAGGTAGCTAATGTTCCTCTTAGACAATTGTCATTCCATTTAATTTTTAGAATGGGTCCAAAGAACAAAATTAAGGATCTTTTCATGAGCTCGCAAAATCAGTGATAAAGTTACCATTAAACATCAATGGCCTCGCCAGTTTGATGAGTGCAATGTCATAATCATAAGTCCTTCCTTTGTATTTCTTGTGATGTATGATCTTCTCCACAATGTAGGATGAGCTATCAGTCAGTGGCTGTTCTACAATTCCAACATAGACCTTCCATGAGGAGAGAAATATAAACCTGAAACCAGAATGGACAGCACTGAATTAGGCTACACATTATTGAAATGCTGGTTCAGAGATATGCCCTTCCCCTCCCAAATAAGAAGTCACACTTTCGGGTAAGATTTAAATATTATTCACATAAAGTTAAAATCTCAAGGTGAGAGATAGTTTTTAATGGTTATTTTAGCTTGCTGTCCTCTACCCTTTCAGATGCTAATGCAGGCACGTCCTTCCCATGTGCTCTCTGTCCTCCATTACCAAGGCTATTTTGCTAATTGTCCTCCCGAAGCTCAGGTCGGACATTTCTAACCCTCTCACGTGTCACCACCTGGAAGTGTGCTCTGGCACCACATCCTGTTTCATACCATGCTTTTTGAAATATATTTGTGGGATGTGGGTATCGCTGGCCCTTGAGAAGGTGGTGGTGGTGAACTGCCTTCTTGAACCGCTGCAGTCCACCTGCTGTGGGTTGACTCACAATGCCACGAGGGAGGAATTTCCAGGATTTTGTCCCAATGACAGTGAAGGAACAGTGATATATTTTAAAATCAGGATGGTAAGTGGCTTGGAGGGGAACTCGCAAGTGGTGGTGTTCCTTTGAATGCGCCACCCTTGTCCTTCTAGATGGAAGTGGCCATGAGCGTGGAAAGTGTTGTGTGATGATCTTAGGTGAATTTCTGCAGTGCATCTTGTAAATGGTACACACTGTTGTTATTAAGCATCAGTGTTGAAGGGAGTAGATGCTTGTGGATGTGGTGCCAATCAACCGGGCTGCTACATCCTGGGTAGTATCAAGCTTCTTGAGTGTTGTTGGGATTGTGCTTATCCAGGCATGGATGGATAAATGTCCCATTTACCCATCGCCTGTGTGGATTTATTAAGGTGTATTGGCACCCTGCTGAATAGGGGGAGAATTTTCAAATTCTCATTATTGTGTTCAAATCCCTCCATGCCCTCCCTAAGTCTGTTACTTCCTCCAAGCCCACATGTGCCTGAGATTAGGAAGCTTCTCCAACTCTGATCTCTGGAGCAGTCCTCAATTTCCATAACTCCAGCGTTGTTTGCCACGATTTCAACTGCCCAAGCTCCATGTTCAGAAATCCCTTCCAAAAACCTCACTCTCTTCCTCAGAGAGAGTCGTGGTATTGTTATGGTGGAAAGGGAGCCCATTGTACCTGCATCGATTTGATTACCTTGTGCCAGTCTCCTTCCTTTTTCCCAAACACCTTGCAAACCATTTCAATCAGAACAGTCATCCTGCACCCTGTCGCATGCCTTAATTTAACCTGCCTCCACCATATTTCAGGGTGGCACATTCCATGTGCATTCCCTTTCTGTTCAGTGTCTAGCTCTACCCAGAAATCTCAGGTTGGTTAGTTAGAGTGATTTAGAGTTAGAGGGATAGACTATTGGACCCTCACAATCAGCAGGTCCCAGATTCGCTGTTGACTGTCAGCAGCTGACATTTCAAACAAGTAAACAGCACCAAAATGATACGATCTTTGATGGTTCAGCAAACACTCAACTTCATAGCCCTTAATAAGGGATGATTTGGAGGTGCTGATGTAGGACTGGGGTGGGCAAAGTCAAAAATCGCACAACACCAGGTTATCGTCCAACAGGTTTGTTTGAAAGCACTAGCTTTCATAGAACATAGAACAATACAGCACAGAACAGGCCCTTTGGCCCACGATGTTGTGCCGAACATTTGTCCTAGCTTAAGCACCCATCCATGTACCTATCCAATTGCCGCTTAAAGGTCACCAATGATTCTGACTCTGCCACTCCCACAGGCAGCGCATTCCATGCCCCCACCACTCTCTGGGTAAAGAACCCACCCCTGACATCCCCCCTATGCCTTCCACCCTTCACCTTAAATTTATGTCCCCTTGTAACACTCTGTTGTACCCGGGGAAAAAGTTTCTGACTGTCTACTCTATCTATTCCTCTCATCATCTTATAAACCTCTATCAAGTCACCCCTCATCCTTCGCCGTTCCAATGAGAAAAGGCCCATCACTCTCAACCTATCCTTGTACGACCTATTCTCCATTCCAGGCAACATCCTGGTAAATCTCCTCTGCACCCTCTCCAAAGCTTCCACATCTTTCCTAAAGTGAGGCGACCAGAACTGCACACAGTACTCCAACTGTGGCCTAACCAAAGTCCTGTACAGCTGCACGACTCTTGAATTCAATCCCTCTGCTAATGAACACTAAACACCATAGGCCTTTTTACAAGCTCTATCCACCTGAGTGGCAACTTTCAAAGATCTATGAACATAGACCCCAAGATCCCTCTGCTCCTCCACCTGACTAAGAACCCTACCATTAACCTGTATTCCTGTATTTCGGAGTGCTGCTCCTTCATCAGGTGGTTGTGGAGCAGGACCAGAAAACACAAAATTTATAGCAAAAGGGTTACAGTGTCACGGAGTTGTAATGATATATGAAATAAACTTAGATCAAGTTTTGCATCTTTTAGGATGGGATCTGCTGGTTAGGCTCTTTAATATGTAAATTTGAGAACTCCTTTTAAGTTACATTCTCAAGGTGGCTTCAGTTTATCTAACAATAGGTGCTATCTTAGCTCAGACGATGTATTAAAGGTGTGAACTTAGAGTCTTTCCCAATGTTGAGTCAGTTTCACTTCTCAAGTGAGACTTACAGAGTGTAAGGGAGGTATGTTAGCAAGGAGGAGGTAATAACTCAACTATGTCAAATCTGTATAAAATACTGGTTCATCTGGAGTGTGTGTCCAGATCTGTGCAAGACATTTTTGGAAACGTGTGAAGGTATTGGAGAGACACACAGGAATGGAAACAATGATAAGAAACTTTGGCTATGTAGATAGATTGGAAAAATTAGGATGACTTTCCTTGCAGAAGAGAAGATTGAGAGGGGGTTTGTTGGACATATTCACAATCTAAAGGGGTCTATAAAGTCATAGAGTTATAAAGTTGGACAGCAAGGAAATAGACCTTCCAGTCCAACTTGTTCATGCCGACCAGATATCCTAAATTAATTTAGACCCCAATTAAATAAAGTAAAGCTGTCACAATTGGGGAAGGCTTGTTAATGAGAGGGCAACAGACGTAAGGCAAGACAAACGGTGGAGACTTGAGGAGAAAACTCTTTAAGTAGAAGGAGTAACTAAAATCTGGAATGGAGCACCTGAGAATGTGGTGAAAGTGGGGTCACCTGAGGTGTTCAAGAGGAAATTGGATTAGCATCTGAAGAGGAACAAAGTGCAGGGCTACTTGGAGAAAGTGGGGCAGAGGAACCAGGCAAATTGTTCACTGGGAGAGTCAGAGTAGACGCACTGTATTAAATGGCCTCCTTCTGTGCTGTCATTCAGTGATTCCATGGAGGTTTGTCACCAGATAGTCCAAAAATGGATCGAGTTGCAGCATGGAACTGGGAAAGAAACTGGGGAATGATTTAAGAAATGCTGGATCGATGGGCTTGAGAAACATATCCACTGTGATCAAATGGTGGAGAAGATCCGATGAGCCAAATGGCCTGATTCTGCTCCTATGTTTTATGGTTCTTTGTCCTATTGACACAAATAGGCTGGGAAGAGGTTGAATGATCTGCTCTCCATGTCTACCTTCTACCCATTGGCCTGAGAGAGGTATATTGAGTGCGATAAAGAATGAGAGTCATAGAACGTACCAGAAAGGAAAGAATTCAAAGGATTGAGCTGATGTAGTCAATGATCAATTGTGACTGACTTGACCTTTATCTTGTAGTTGAGTGCAGGAGAGGGGAATTTATACTTTAGTCAGGAATGACTACTGCCCTGTGATTTGATAAAGAACAATGTCTTTGTTTGGTAGCCCAAAGCCATCAATCTAATCCATACCCCAATGATCTGATACGTTTAGTACTTGTTATCACGATATTTGATTCAAGTCATGAGGCAATGACTTACTCAACGACACAATGTGCAGCCGTCGCTATCCATTGGGAAGCGATGATGGATCCCCCACACAGATGCTGTCCATCGAAGTGAAGGCTTGCCTGCCATGGCCAATGACCAACCACTGAGACATTCCCACCAACTATCCTAGATGTGTATTGAGGCCTGGAGCCACATTCTGCAGAAGGGAAATGACACAGATTTTAGGGCAAACTACAGGTTTGAGATTTTTTTTCTTAAACTGTCCTCACTGTGTGTTCCTTCCTCCTTTCTAGAGTCAGAGAGTCAGATTCAGTGCAGTAGGAGGCCATTTGACCCATTGAGATAATGCCAGCTCTCTGCAGAGCAACCAAGTCAGTCCCATTTTCCTGTCATCTCAACTTTGCAAGTCTATTTCCTTCACGTTTCATTCGAACATCCTTTTGAAATCATTAATCTCAGCTTTCAACACCCTCGCAGGAAATGAGTTCCAGCTCATTACCACTGATAAAAAAGTTCTTCCCTGCATTTCCCTGACAATCCATGCCCAGAATCTTAAGTCTGTTTTCTCTATTTCTTACATCATCAATAGATCACAAGAGTTTCCTTATCTACCTTATCTAATCCTGCCACAATCATGTACAACTTATACACAGGTTCAATCTCCTTCGCTCCAAGAAGATCAACCCTAGCTTCTCCAACCCTACCTTCTAGGGAAAATCTCACATCCCAGGAACCATAGAGTAATAGAGACAGACAGCATGGGGACACACCCTTCCATCTAATTCATCCATGCTGACCAGATATCCGAAACTAATCTCGTCCCATTTGCCAGCTTTTGGCTCATATCCCTCTAAACCCTTCCTAGTCATAAACTCATCCAGCGTCTTTTTGGCAACTCTCAACTGCTCGCTCTCAAGGACTGTCACATCCTTCCTGAAGTGTGGTGACCAGGCCTGCATGCAATTCTCCAGGTGTGGAGAATCTTTGTAAAGACTTTCCTACTTTGTAACTCAAAAGTGGGCTCTGTTCTTCAAAGCCAAGATTCCATTTGCTTTCCAATCATTCTCTCAATGTGCCCGTTGACTTCAAATATCAATAGACATGCAACCTCCAACCACTTTATCATGGAAAACAGATGGAAGCAAACCCTTCAGTCCAGCTTTCCCAAACTAAACCAGTCCCATTTGCCTGCACTTTGCTTATATTGCTCTAAATCTTTCCTATTCATGTACCCATCCAAATGTCTTTTAAATGATGTAACTGTACCCGCATCCAAATTACTTCTGACAGTTCATTCCACATATGAACTACCTTCTGTGTGAATATGTTGCCCCTCAGGTCCCTTTTAAATCTTTCTTCTTTCACTTTAAAAATATGCCCTCTAGTTTTTAACTCACCCTAGGGAAAAGGCCTTTGGTCTTCACCTTATCTATGCCTTTCATGATTTTATTAACCTCTGTAAGATCATCCTGGACTCCAGTGAAAAAATGACCCAGCCTATATACCCTCTCAAAGCCTCCAGCGCTGGCAACATCCTCGTAACTCTTCTTGACCCTCTCAAATTGCTCATTCTTTAAAAGTATTCCATTAATTCTTCATTGCCTTGTGCTCAATCCTTTCTGTCACATCTTTCTGTCTCTACCTTCTCACAGGAACACCTTCACTCACACCCTGCCCCTTCACCCCCATCTTGCTCACACGATTCCATGCCTGTTCAAAAATTGCTCGTAGCCCCCTGCAGACGATTGCATTTTTCAGCTTGCTGCTTTGAGCAAACAACGATGAAAATGACCCATTTGTAAATGCACTCATTTAACCCAAATCTGCAAAAAAAGGACAGTGCTTACACTGTTGTCTCAACAGTGTCACCTGAAGGCAACGAATGGTATTGCAGCCCAATTGTCTTGTAAATTTAATTTACCAAAGTTAAAAATCACACAACACCAGGTTATAGTCCAATAGATGTATTTGGAAGCACTAGCTTTCGGAGCACTGCTCCTTTATCAGGTGGTTGTGCAGTATGAGATCGTAAGACACAGAATTTAGAGCAAAAGTTTAGTGTGATATAACTTAAATTATATATTGAAAAAGACCTAGCTGGATTGGTTATTAACAATCGACACCACTAATTGCCAAATTTACCAAAAGCATGTGTAAGATATTTATATTTCCATTTGTCAATCACTTTCCCATGTTAATATTTTGTTCATTAATCTCTCTAACATATTAATATCCTATATGCTCTCCAATAACACTGCAACTTCTCAACTGATCAGGCTGCTAGGTAAGTGCAGTTTGTCTTTGCCATTTATAAAAGGAATTTCAGTACTGGGTAGTGGGTAAAAGTGTGCTGAGTAATTTTTTTTTGATGAATTTACATTGACATACTCTGCTATTTCCAAATAGACAACTCACTGGAGTTTTTTTTTATTCAATCATTGCTTCAATAATGTCAAAGATTCCATTTGCTTTCCAAGCAGTCTCTCTACATGTCCATCAATTTCAAATACATTGGACATGCACCCCCTCACTTCCCCCAGCACTTTTGTCATAGAGTCATAGAAACAGAAGGAAACAGACCCTTCAGTCCATGCCAACCAAAATTCTCTCCCTTTAGATCCCTTCTGACCTCTAACAACCCCAAAGTTTCACCCCCTTGGACTCTCCATTTCTTCAACTCTGGCATTCCTCTACCCGACCATCATTCCAATACTGCTCTGAAATTTCACCCCTAAACCATTCTGTTTCCTTCCCTCCTCACCTTTCAGATCTGCATTAAAACCTACATCTTTAAACAAGCTTACGTTCACATGTCCTAATACTATCCATTGTGGACTCCAACCCGAACCCTAATAAAATTAGGTATTATTGTGACCTATTGTGCAAAATGCTGAGGGATGCAAGTCTGTGTTGAAGGAGCTATGTAAACTGTTGTTAACGATAACTCATGTCTTTGGTAACTTCAACAGAATAATCACTCCATGTTTCTATGAACTTACCTAAACATTTTAGCGAGGTCACCTTGCCTGAACTACACTCAGTGCTGCAAAAAGAGGGAAATCAGAAAACAGCTCAAAATAAAACAAAATTATTTACTCTAAATTATTAAAATGATGAACAACAATATGATTACCGAGTTCTACCAAAGTTAAACTTTTAGTTTTATTTCAGTTGAAATTAACTTCGAACAATTTGTGATCATTCCCGTCTGCTCATACACTGTCCACATCCTCAATGTGGTTTTACAATATAACCTATTATTGTTACAGATCTCAATATAATTTATTCAGTTCATCTCCAAACTCAAATTTAAATCCCCACCATCCCTCCCAAAGCATGTAAAAACTAGCTTGTTTCTGAAATGTTCTGATGTCCGGCCAACTTAAGATCAAACGGGCTGTAGAGATTTCTCCATTCAAACTTTCAGACCAATATTAATGCCACAGTGACTTCGGACCCCTCTGAGCTTTCCCGACTCATATTAACTCTCTCTTGTAGAAAACTGGGTGGAAAATCAACTCTCAAACATTTTTTGCACAGGACATGAGTGTTCCTAGCTAAGTCAGCATTTATGACCCATCCTTAATTACCCAGAGGGAATTAAGAATCAGCTACATTGCTGTGGGCCTGGAGTCACATGTAGACCAGATCAAAAAAGGATGACAAGTTTCCTCCTATAAAGGACATTAATGAAACTGATGAATTTCTATTTAAGACAACACTCAATATTGATCAATGTGGTCTCCATTGAATTCAAACTTTACCACCTGCCATGGTGGTATTCAAACCCATGTCTCTAAAGCAATTCCCTGGGATTCTGAATTTCTAGTCCAGTGACATTGCCATTGCAACCAAAGCAAAATGCAATGGATTAGAATAAAGCACTATGACCATGTCTGACAAACAGGAATACCACCAGATGTTCAATAGATAATTGAATTGCAAACATTCTGTTCTCGTGATAATTGCAACTACGTGTGCTGGGACAGATCACTGAAGTTGAAATGAATGTTCACAATGTGGTCTCTCGACATTGGGGTAACAGAGCGCTGACTGAGTGATTGCTTCACAGGACACCTATGTTCTGTCCATAAAAGAGACCCTGAGCTTCCAGCTGCTTGCCGCTACAACACACTATCCTGTCCTTTTTTGTGTGGATTCATTTTTGTGCGATGTGGGTGTCACCGGCTGGGCCAGCATTTATTGCCCATCCCTAGTTGCCCTTGAGAAGGTGATGGTGAGCTGCCTTCTTGAACCACTGCAGTTCACCTGCTGTGGGTTGACCCACAATGCCCTTCAGGAGGGAATTCCAGGATTTTGACCCAAAGACAGTGAAGGAATAGTTCCCAGGCCAAAACCTCTGTCTCAGGCTTGCTGCACTGCTCCAGCTAAGCTCAGCTCAAACTGGAAAACAGCACCTCATTTTCCGCTTGGGAACTCTACAGCTTTCTAGATTTATTACTGAATTCAACAACTTTAGGGCTTGAGAACCTTCCCCCATGTCCTTCCCCTAACCCCCACACACCAGGCCTTGTTATCATATGGGCTGCTACTACATATAACCCATTGTCAGCCTCTATTGATCCCCATTAGCAGCGATTCATTCTCCCAGACTGGCCTTCACCCAGTCCTTTACGCAAAACTGAGGACTGCAGATGCTGGAGATCAGAGTGCGGATTAGAGTGGTGCTTTTGCCCGAAACGTCAATTTTCCTGCTTCTTGGATGCTGCCTGACCTGCTGTGCTTTTCCAGCACCACTCTAATCCTTTACCTTCTCTATCTTTGGGCTCTATCTCCACCTATCATTTACAGAGGAACTTTGATTCTCCGAAGAACGCGGGCGGGGAGTATTTCATTCGGTTAATCGAGTTCTGGCTAACCGAATGCCGGATAACAGTTTAGCCAAGTATCGGGATCTTGTGATCTTGCTGGAAAATCCGATATTCAGATAACCAAATGCAGGATAATTGAGGTTCCTTTGCATTCCCCTCCCTCCACCCCATCTTCTGCATAAAAGCCAACCTTTTCCTAGCAGCCATCAGTTCTGAAGAAGGGTCAGTGGGCCCGAAATGCTAAGTCTGCTTCCTTCCCACTGATGCTGCCAGACCTGCTGAGGTTTCTTAAGCAATTTCTGTTTTTGTTTCTGACTTCCAGCATCTGTGGTAGTTGCGCTTTTTTTTGTTACAATAAGTGGACTTGCCAGATCAAGTCAGAGCAATTAAAACACAGCAGAACGACAGGGTCTTAATGGTTGAGATACCTCAGTGGGACCACCATTTGTATCCTGGGGCCGTCGGTTCTGTGCTGACTAAAATTTACTTCCACAAAGTTGTGCTTCAGTTGCTCCTCAATGGAAGCGATGGGAAGTTCCGTGGAGTTGATGTAACTGCGAACACAAAGCAAAGATACAAGGAAAAGATCCCACTCCTTGTAAAGACAAAATTAAAAACATGCCACTACCATCCAAATGCTATGTAAGCAATATGCTGAATTGTCTGAGCAGCTTTGGATGGCATGTCTTAGATAAGTGATTAGCATCCTGTGACATTCTAGGACAAATCCAGGGATTTTCCCAAGTTTTTGCTTGTACTAATACAGCAATGATCTGGGATAAGGATAGGCACGCTGCTACATCCTGAGTGTCCCACACAATTGTGGCACTTTGTGTATGGCAACATACTGTAACCTCACTGTTTGCAAACACCAGTTGTCAGGAAATTATTGGAACAGACTCCGACTACCTGAAGCATCATTTAATTTCAGTACTTTGGGAGCGAACATGGAAGATGCAGTATTCAGATGAGCAAAGCAACTTTTATTGCTTCTTCATAATATTTTACCAAATATTTGATGGTTTAAAATAAATATTCACATCCACATTATTCAGGCATTCTAACATCATTCTGAAAACTCTGAGATCCAGGAGTGCCTTGATCTTCTGCAGTCAGATTGGAGAAGTTACAAAGCATTTGCACTCCCCACTCCATTTAAAATCATGTGACCTCCTACTAAAGAAATAAAATAAATCAAAGTCTAACATGGTTAGGGACAAGATGTTCTGCTGCCACTGGCTTCCTCTCCCAAGTTTACAAAATCAACCTGGCCCTGGTAATGCCACACTGTGTCTACCTGTCACATGGTTTATCACATCAGACATTTCACTTTTTCTTTTATTCGTCTGTGGGAGTGGGCATCGCTGGCTGACCAGCATTGATAGCCCATAGTGAGTTTTGAGAAGATTTCTAGCTCAGGTTGAGGTTTTGGATGTAGGTTCGCTCACTGAGCTGAAAGGTTCATTTCCAGACATTTCATTACCTTACTAGGTAGCATCTTCAGTGGACTTTATGCAAAGCAATGCAGAAACTTCCTGCTTTCTATTTATATTTTTGGGTTTCTTTGGGTTGGTGATGTTATTTCCTTTGGTGATGCTATTTCCTGTGGTGAAGTCACTTCCTGTCCTTTTTCTCAGGGGGTGGTAGATGGGGTCTAACTCGATGTGTTTGTTGATATCAGGAAGTGATTTCACCACATGAAATGACATCACCAACCCAAAGAAACCCAAACATATAAATAGAAAGCAGGAAGTTTCAGTATTGCTTTGCATAAAGTCTACTGAAGATGTTACCTAGTGAGGTAATGAAACATCTGCAAATGAACCTTTCAGCTCAGCGAACAAACCTATATCCAAAGTTGATAGCCCATCCCTAGTTGCCCTTGAGAAGGTGGTGGTGAGCTGTCTTCTTGAATCACTGCAGTCTACCTGCTGTGGGTTGACCCACAATGCCCTTAGGCAGGGAATTGCAGGATTTTGACCCAGTGGCAGTGAAGGAACAGTGATATATTTGTAACTCTGGATGGTGAATGGCTTAAAGGGGAACTTGCATGTGATGATGCTCCCATGGATCTGCTGCCCTTGTCCTTCTAGATGGAAGTTGCCATGGATTTGGAAGGTGCTGTCTGTGGATCTTTGATGAACTTCTGCAGTGCATTTTGTAGATAGTGCACACTGCTGCTACTGAGTGTTGGTGGTGGAAGGAGTGGATGCTTGTAGATTTGGTGCCAATCAAGTGGGCTGCTTTGGCCTAGATGGTGTCAAGCTGCTTGAGTGTTGTTGGAGCTGCACTCATCCAGGAACGTGGGGAATATTCCATCACACTCCTGACTTGTGTCTTATTAATGGTGGACAGGCTTTGGGATGTTCCTGCTATCAGATATCCGAGGCTGTGAAGTTCCAGCTTCTGGGTGATTTTGACCATTCATCAATCACTTCCCCTTTCTACCATTTGTCCTGTGCTTTTTCTTTAAACGACCAACCACCACCAGTGATAGTATTATGCAACCAACTCAGTATTGACATGCAAAGCCCATTATGGGCAATGGAAGCCACTAAAAGTGAAGCTGATGGCATTCTAAGTTCTGGCTATCTATTATATTTTGAAATAATCACATTTTAGAAGCTCTTTGTTGTCCTTGATGGCTTTCATTTCTCGCAAAGGACAATGTTGATAAATATTCAGTTGGCCACATGGGTATTTTACTGGAATGGTTACCATTGTCATAAAAAAGCAAAGAAAATCTCATGGTGGTTGGAAGGTCGCTCAGCTGTGCATAACACGGTTAGGGACAAGATGTTCTGCTGCCACTGGCTTCCTCTCCCAAGTTTACAAAATCAACCTGGTCCTGGTAATGCCACACAGTGCCTGCCTGTCACATGATTTATCACATCAGACATTTCACTTTTTCTTTTATTCCTCTGTGGGATGTGGGTGTCACTTGTTGGCCAGCAGTGATAGCCCATCCTTAGTTGCCCTTGAGAAGGTGGTGGTGCCTTCTTGAACCACTGAGGTCTACCTGCTATGGGTTGACCCACAATGCCCTGAGGCAGGGAAGTGCAGGATTTTGACCCAGTGGCAGTGTGCGTAATAGAACTTCTGGGTGGGAAAAAAAAGGTCTTTGAATTTGGGATTCTTGTGGCACAGTAGTACTGTCCATGCCTCTGAGCCAGGAGGCATGGCTACTTGTGCCAAAGCTGCATCATATCATCCCTGTACAGATTGGTTTAGTGTTTTAAAAAAAAACCTGTTGGTTCTGAATTACAACATATCACGCCATCTGGATTGGAGACTTCCCAGGCTGGTGCTGTGGTTCATAGCCTTGACTCTCCAGCTCAGTTGCTGTGTATTGTCTACTGGAACAATTGCACATGCAATTGCTGGCTGGTCTGTTAGTTCCTAGCTCTTGACAGACAAAACAGGATGAGAATGCTAAGTGCTTTGAATCTGCTGTCCAGCCAATTAGATCATGATTGATTTAAATCTTGATTCTAACTAACCACCTAGGTATCATTTATACAGCAATAAGTAGGCAACCTCAATCTTGATAGTTTCAATCTTTCTGAAGGGAGTGTTTACACTCACACAGGCTGCATGTTGACAACTACCTTAGACTTCAACACATCTGTTGTGTTCCTTTTTTGAATGTTACTTCTTCCAATCACTCTTTACTGTGAGTTTTCCTGTGCCATATACTTTGTTCTGTAGAGCTAGAGAGTCATTGTAAATTATGGCATGGAAAGAGGCCATTTGGCCCATTGTATCTGCAACAGGTGAAACAAGATAAAAGCATAACCATCCATTCTAATCTTACTTCCCAGATCCTCGTCCAAAACTGTACAGATTACGGCACTTTTAGGTCCAGGGTCTAGGTGCTTTCCAAATCAACCCTCAACTTCTTCTGTTTGAAGAAAACCACCACCAACTGGGCAGTGAATTCCTGACCTACCAACTTCTGGCTGACAAAGATTTGCTTCATGTCCCCTCTAATCCTTCAACCAATCAGAGTAAATCTGTCTCCCTTGATAACTGAGCTCTCACTCTATTTTGATTTAGTCCCTACCCTCCCCTCCACTGTTTTGCACACACAGCATTGCCCTTTGATGTGAAGGGCAGTGCTTGTCACTGGCCACTCGGGTGTTTTTCATATCTTCCTGGTGGTGGAAATTGAATAAAGATTCGTGCACCTTGTGTCTTTCACTGCGTCTCACGCCTGCACACACACACCATGGGTGCTGGGGAAAAAATAAGCACTACCGCAGTTAGGCGGTAGTGTCGGGAAAAAAGAAAAAAAAAGAAAAAATATATATATAACTAGGAGATCCTGCACACATACTCCATGGGTGCTGGGGAAAAAATAGCGCTACCGCAGTTAGGCGGTAGTGTGGGTGGGTAAAAGAAAAAAGGTGTAAAAAAAAATAACTGAGCTCTCTGCTAGGGAGAATAGACCTTCTCTGTCCACTCTATTCAGGGTCCACATTATTTTGTGCACCTTGGGTTAAATCAACCCTCCACTTCTTCTGTTTGAAGAAAACCAGCCCCTAGCTTTTCTAATCGTTCCTCGTAGCTTCTCCAGCTATTCCTCACTATTCCTGTATTGCAGGCAGTTGGGAGTGGGAATCAATGCTGGTCTTACTAACAACACTCAAGAACAGCAAATGGGAAAATAACTCAAGGAACATTGGTTGGTCTTTAGAGAATGTGGAGCTGAGGCTTATAGACCAGTATTCACTCTTCCTCTTGTCTTGAACTCATCTAAGTCATTAGCAATGGTACTCACACCAGCACCAGTGGTCTCATCATCCCTTATCTAGGGAAGGGGAGAATTAAATTGAATTCCCTCTCCCAGATTGCTAGCCCATTTGAAGTTTTGGGGATCACGATGATGATGGATCATTTACAGGCCAGGATAAACCTGGTGTGACTGAAATAATAATTGGAAAAGGTATACATGGGCTCCAGATCTAATATAGCCCACTGTCAAGTTGCCATAGTCTTACCAGACGATAGGGGCTACTGTCTCACTAGACAGAGATAACTGGTGCTGATTTAACTTGAGGGCCACCATACCTCAGGTGAGGAGAGAGGTTGCGAAGAAGAGTCTTTCATTGTAACCTCAGCTGGTGATGGGAACTGAATCCACACTGTTGACATCACACTGCTCTGGATTAGTGGTGCTGGAAGAGCACAGCAGTTCAGGCAGCATTCAAGTGGTTTTATTCCTGATGAAGGGCTTTTGTCCGAAACGTCGATTTTGAAGCTACTTGGATGCCGCCTGAACTGCTGTGCTCTTCCAGCACCACTAATCCAGAATCTGGTTTCCAGCATCTGCAGTCATTGTTTTTACCTCGTTGATTTTATCACACTGCTCTGCAAACCAACCATCCAGCCAACTGAGCTAAACTGACCCCCATAACCCATTGCAAACTGTCAATCAAACTGTAATTACCCCCACCGGTTAATAAAATGGACAGGTATGAGAATGCTTTGATCTGTCAGGGCTTCACTTATTGAATTGCACCTAGTTCTCATTGTCAAGTCTCTCAAAACTCTTAAGGCTGGCGAAAAACACACAGAGTATTGTCCTGGCAGGAGAAATAACGCAAAATATGCTGTCAGAGTTTTCACTTCACCCACTCAACACCTCCCCAAATTTTTCACAGTGAACTCAGTCCTGTTCGCTGCTGTGTTGAAGTGTGATTTGATAATGCAAGCTCCAACAAGCAGTAGGGACTCTTGTGGTAGTGTCTCTGCCTCTGAGCCAGAGCAAAGTGAGAAGTCACATTTCACCAGGCTATAGTCCAACAGGTTTATTTGAAACCATAAGTTTTTGGAGCGCTGTTCCTTCGTCATGTGAAGGAGCCGCGCTCCGAAAGCTTGTGATTTCAAACAAACCTGTGGAACTATAACCTGGTGTGTGATTTCTGACTTTGTCGCCCCAGTCTAACACCGTCACCTCCACATCTGAGCCAGGAGACATTGATTAAAGTCCCATTTACTCCAGAGGTGTGTTATGATGTCTCTTAAAAAGGTTGACTCAGGAAACAATTCAAATAGCAATGAGATCATTTGCTTCAATAAAGTTGGTTTGAGGATAAATATTGGCCAAGACACTATTCGTTGAAATCATCCCATGGGATCTGTCCCTGGGTGAGACAGGTCTGATCGGAATGATGGAAGCTCTGACGCTGGAGCAGTCAAGAGTGTTGCGGTCCCGAGGAGGAAAAGCTAGGGGAAGATCAAAAATATAAAGGAAAGAATGAGCTTGAATTTACCTGCTGTATCCGAGTTGCTTACAAGCTGCTGTTCCGTGCACAGCATTCCATCCATCCCAGCACACGGTTCTCCAGGTACCACCAGAGTATATTTGCACCACTGAACTCTTCCCACTGACCCGCACTGACAAAGCCCAAGCAGAGGGAAGGAAAGACAGCAGGGTTATAGTTGGCCCGCATTATTCTCCAAACCCCGCCCCCCACACCTTGAACCAACAGGATAAGCAATCGGCAGGAGCTGTTCTCCTGCAAAGATCTTCAACCCAAGCTGGTGTAAGAGGATCCCGGGGAACTGTTGTTCATCTATCGTGTGAGCGGGCTCACTCATTGTTTAAACTGCAAATATGTTCCATTCTCCAGCAGTAATAACCCCCACTGAAATAAAACACAAAAATTCATTGGATCGATTGTGGGCAGCACCGTGGCTCAGTGGACAGGACAGGCCTCACAGCACCAGGGACTCAGGTTCTATTTCAGTCTCAGGTGACTGTCTGGGTGGAGTTTGCATATTCTTCTCAGGTTTGCACGGATTTCCTCCTGCAGTCCAAAGATGTGCAGGTTCGGGGGATTGGCTATGCTGAATTGCCACGTAGTGTCCAGGGATGTGCAGGCTAGGTGGGTTAGCCATGGGGAATGGGTGGAGGGGCTGGGTCTGGGGGGTGGGGGGATGCTCTTTGGAGGATTAGTGCAGACTTGATGGGCTGACTGGCTTCTTTCTGCACTTTAGGAATTCAAATCTTTGGCCCATATCCCTCTAAACTCTACCTACTTATGTACCTTTCCAAATATCAAAACTGTATTTGCATCTACCACATCTTCTGACACTTCATTCCACATACGAACCACCCCCTGTATGAAAATGATGCCTCTCAGGTCCCTTTTACATCTTTCTTCTGTCGCCTTAAATATATGCCCTCTACTTTTGAAGTCCTCTACATTAGGGAAAGATGTTTGTTATTCACCTCATGTATGCTCTTCATGATTTAATAAACCTCTACAAGGTTACCCCTCAACCTCCTATGTACGAATAAAAAATGTCCCAGCCTATCCAGTCCCTCCTTATAATTCCAAATTTCCCATCTGAGACACTTTCTTGAAAACCATTTCTATTTAATAATATCCTTCCTATAGCAGGGTGACCAGAACTGCATGCAGTACTCCAATAGTGACCTCACCAACATCCTGTACATCCACAACATAACACCCCAACTCCCCTATTCAATGGCCTGAGCAATGGAGGCAAGCGTGCTAAACACCTTGTTAACCAACATGTCTACATGTGATGCAACTTACAAAGATCTATGTGTCTCTCTGTTCGACAACACCTTTCAACGTGTTAACTGGCTGTACAGGATATTGGTTAGGCTACTTTTAGAATATCATGTCCATTCCGGTCTCTCTCCTACAGGAAGGACTTTGTGAAACTTGAAAGAGTCCAGAAAAGATGTACAAGGATGTTGTCAGGGTTGGAGGATTTGAGCTATAGGGAGAGGCTGAATAGGCTGGGGCTGTTTTCACTGGAGTGTCGGAGGCTGAGGGGTAACCTTATAGAGGTTTATAAAATCATGAGGGGCATGGATAGGGTGAATAACGAATGTCTTTTCCATGGAGTGAGGGAATTGAGAACTAGAGGGGCAGAGGTTTAGGGTGAGAGGGTAAAGATTTAAAAGGGACCGAAGGGGGCAACTTTTTCACGCAGAAGGTGGGCGTGTATGAAATGAGTTGCCAGAGGAATTGGTGGAGGCTGGTACAATTACATCATTTAAAAGGCAACTGGATGGATATATGAATCGGAAGGGTTTAAAGGGATATGGGGAAAGTGCTGGCAAATAGGACTAGATTCGGTTAGGAAATCTGGTTGGCATGGATGAATTGGACCGCTGTTTCTGTGCTGTACATCTCTATGTCTCTATGACACTCGCTGATTCTTTCTTCTGTCTAGAGTAATCATTGCATAATTCACATCATTAAGTTATTCCTTGATTATGTTTATTTCTTTGTGAAATGTAGGCATTGCTGGTTAGGACAGTGTTTATTGTCTGTCCCGAGTTGCCCCGAGGAGGTGGAGATTAGCAACTTCTAGTCATGCAAATCTACCGGCTGATGCGTGCATTAACACACCATTATTTCTTCATCGAAATTTGACACATGCAGGAAAGACCATTTTGAGAATTTAATTTACTACTTTACCACATCCCAGCTCATCTTCTCCAGAAGGACAATCTTTAGTACCATCACATCGAGCTTTGTGCCATATACAAGACGAGGATGTATGACACTGGAACTTCCCAATGCAACTGTGTGTAACTGAGAGAATTTTAATGAGTGAAAGATTATTCTCAGCTTCTATCAGTTAATGCCACAGTGTAAAGAATAAACTTAAAATAAAAGTTGGATTGATCTTCCAGACCTATACGTTGGTTAAACTGCTTTTGCTTCCAGCACATTTTCCCCATGGAAAAAGTGACTTAGATCAATTTTACATGATAATGTAAGAAGGCAGTTTATTTTAGGTTTTGGGAGATGCCAGACAGTTCAATTCAAATCCAAATAATGCTGTACGATTCGTTCAGACGTGTACAACATATTCAGTTCAGCAGAAAGCTATTTACAGTTAGTTAGCAGCAATTACCATTTCAGTAGAATTGAAAATGGAATGTTGTGTTTAAAAGGGAAACGTCGATTTTCCTGCTCTTGGATGTTGCCTGACCTGCTGTGCTTTTCCAGCACTACTCTAATCCAGACTCTGTTTAAAAGGGAAGCAGATCCTTTTCTGTTCATTTCATGTCCCTTTCAAAACTGAAGGTTGTACTATAGAACATTACAGTGCAGTACATGCCCTTCGACCCTCGATATAGAACATAGAAAATTACAGCACAAATGTGTAATCTGTGTCTTCATGATTGAAGAACATTACTTCTGAATAGCACTATGTTAATTTTATTAACTACTTACTGTTTGTACTATAAGAACTTAAGAAGTTAAGAGAGGAAAACACCCTCGAACCTGTAACACCCTTCAATATGATCATGACTGATCCTTGGCTTTAATTGGACTTTCCTGCCTTTTCCCCAAATTGCATCCTTTCTTGGGCAAGTTGAAAACAAAACAGTCTACCCAAATGTGAATGGTAGAACATCCATGATACTCTGGGGCAGAGAATTCCAAAGGTTCCCACACATTTGAGTCACAAAATCTCTCATTGTTTCAGTCACAAATTACCACCTCTTGTCTTGAGACTGTGCCCCACATTGTAGATTCCCCAGCCAGACAGAAATAAGCTTTCAGTAATGACCCTGTCAAGCCCTTTCAGAAATATCTTGTTCTCTAACTTTTTTTGTTCATTGGTGGGATAAGGGCATCACTGACAAGGCCAGCATTGTTGACCATCCCTAATTGCTGTTGAAAGCATTTATGAATTGAAGGTTAGGAAACAGTACACCTCCCTACATTGAAGGAGTGTGTTAGCTGAATCCTGCTTCAGGATTAATGTGGAGATGAGTAACAATTAGACAATGGCGACAATCTGCCTGCAATTGTGAGCCACATTCAATCCCTGTCAAGGATGGATGGAACATGAATGTTGGGGTAAATTACACCGTTGTTCTTTTGTGTAAACAGCAGGGGAAGAGGTAAGGAACTGTCTTTAGTGTTGCAGTTTTCTCAATATATTGATGGACACACCAAGATAAAGAGACGTATAATGTGAGGTAATCCAGCCGCTCCTATGTGAATCTATGCCTGAGACCCACATGTGTGATAATGTGACTGGGACATGATAAAACAGATATCTTCTGAGCTTGGTCATTGCAGTTAGGTAAAGAAGGATTGGGACCAGTCATGTCTCGTTCCAGGCTGACAATCAATATCTTTACGACCCAGGAATAGTAAGCTAAACCAAATCAAACTTGCGAACACTGGATTTGCAACATAGTGAAATTAAAATATTTGATGATCCTCAAAACTGCTCAATTGTTCCTAACCAGCATTTACAAGTAATGGAATACAATGTGGGGAAGTGTGAGTTCATGCACTTTGGTAGAAAGAATAGAGGCAAAGGCTAGTTTCTAAAAAGGGGAAAGTTCAGAAATCTGAACTGCAAAGGGACTTGGGTTTCTAGTCCAGAATTCTCTTAAGGTTCACTTGCAGGTTGAGTCAGTAGTTAGGAAGGCAAATACAATGTTGGCGTCTATTTCGAGAGGACTAGCATATGCAAACAGGGATGAATTTCTGAGGTTTTACAAGGATCTAGTCAGACTACATTTAGAATATTGTGAGCAATTTTGGGCCCCATATCTCAAAAGGTCCAGAGGAGGTTCACAAGAACAATCCCAGGAATGAGATGCTTAACATATGAGGAATGTTTGAGGACTCTGGGTCTATACTCAGTGGCGTTTAGAAGAATAAGAGGGGATCTAATTGAAACTTACAGAATACTGAAAGGCTTGGAGAGAATGGACATTGGGAAGATATTTCCATTAACAAGAGAGACTAGGACCTGAGGGCACAACCTTAGCGTAAAGGGAAGACCTTTTTAGAACAGAGGTAAGGAGAAACTTCTTTAGCCTGAGAGTGGTGAATCTATGGAATTCACTGCCACAGAAGGCTGTGGAGACCAGGTCATTGAGTATATTTAAGACTGAGATAGATGGGTTCTTGATTGTTAAGACTATTAAAGGTTATGGGGAGAAGGTGGAGAGTGGAGTTGAGAAACTTATCAGCTATGATTGAATGGCCTAATTTCTGCTCCTATGTCTTATGGTCTTATAACTGATCCTTGACAACAAGTTTATAACTTAAACAAAAATTAACAATTTATCGTTAATAATGTAATTTTAGCTGATCACAAATAAACAAGGCAATCTAATTAATATCCATGATCTTAACACAATCCTCTTTGACTACCAAACCCCACTCATACATAGCCAGAGAGACAGACACAGTTAAGGCATACATATCAAAATAATAAAGGAACTGGAAATTGTCAGTTCAATAACCATTTCAGTGATGAATATGAAGCCTTCATGAAATCTGATCAGTTGTATTACAGGTATTAGGATTGTATGTTGTTTGAATTTCAAAATCACCAGTCAATGCAAACAGCTTCCCCAGACTTCCGAGACATTTCCTTATTTCTTATAGACTTTTCTCAGAATTTTCAACAAATCAATAACTAGAGAATAACTTTAGAGACCAGAAAAGCCCAGTCATGCAGTTTAAACAGTAGGGAGAGCTGTTGGCCTTGTGGCTTTATCACTAGGTTATTAATCCAGAAGGCAGAAGTGGGTACTGAAGGTGCTGGAGATTAGAATCAAGATTACAGTGGTGCTGGAAAAGCACAGAAGATCAGGCAGCATCCAAGGAGTAGGAAAATCAACATTTCTGATGCATTAATTTGGAAATCCAGGTAATGTTCTAAGGACCTGAATTTGAATCTCGCTAATATGGATGGTGAAGTTTAAGTCGAATACAAAATTAGAATTAAGAGTCCAAGGATGATCATGAAACCATTGCCAATTGTCAGGAAACACCCATCTAGTTCACTGACGTCCTTTAGGGAAGAAAAATGCTACCCTTACCTTGTCTGGCCTACATATGACTCCAGATCCACTACAATGTGGTTGACTCTCAACTGCCTTTTGGGCAATTAGGGATAGGTAATAAATGTGGGTCTAGCCAGTGATGTAAATGAATAAGGAAAAAACTCTGTCCTGCTCAAAAGCCCCAGTCAGAGCCAGTTCATCCTCTGATGTCTCTTCTGTTTTCAACATTATCTGTGGTTGACTATCCCGAACTAATTCTCCCTTCATTGACCAATTCAACATCCAAGGAGCCAGCAATCCCTGAGCATGATATCTTAGTGCTGGTTCATTATTATTAAGGATAAGATTAGATCACATTACATTACAGTGTGGAAACAGGCCCTTCGGCCCAACAAGTCCACACTGACCCGCCGAAGCGCAACCCACTCATGCCCCTACATTTACCCCTTACCTAACACTACGGGCAATTTAGCATGGCCAACTCACCTGACCTGCACATTTTTTTGGACTGTGGGAGGAAACCGGAGCACCCGGAGGAAACCCACGCAGACACGTGGAGAACGTGCAAACTCCACACAGTCAGTCGCCTGAGGCGGGAACTGAACCCGGGTGTCTGGCGCTATGAGGCAGCAGTGCTAACCACTGTGCCACCGTGCCGCCCAATTACGGAGTAATCTTATGGTAAGATGGAATTGAGTCAGTGCGGCCTCATTAAGGGGAGATCAGACCTGATAAATCTGTTAGAATTCATTGAGGAGATAATGAGCAAGTGAGACAAAGGAGAGTCAGTGGATGTGATCTATTTGGATTTCCAAAAGGCCTTTGAAAAGATGCTGCACAGGAGGCTGCTGAAAAAGATAAGAGCCCATGGTGTTAGGGAATAAGTGCTGACATGGATAGAGGATTGGCTGACTGGCAGAAAGCAGAGAGTGGGGATGAAGGGGTCTTTTACAGGATAGCAGCTGGTAACCAGTGGAGTTCTACACTTCTACAGTGTTGGGACCACACTGTATATATGTTAACAATCTGGACAAATGAATTGAGGTCATTGTTGCTAAGTTTGCAGATGACATAAAGATTGGTGAATGGACAGGTAGTGCTGTGGAAGTGGGGAGGCTGCAGAGAGACTAGGACAGGCTAGGAGACGGGCAAAATGTGCAACATGGAATATGATGTGGGAAAGTTTAAGGTTGTGCACTTTGTTCGGAAGGATACAAGCATAGGTTATTTTTCAAACAGGGAAAGGCTTCAGAGATCTGAAGCACAAAGGGACCACACTTAGAATATTGTGAGCAATTTTGGGCCACGTATCCAAAGAAGGGTGAGTTGATATTGGATTTGGACCAGAGGAGATTTTACTAGTTTAATCTCGAGGATGAAGAGCATGTCAATATGAGGAGCGGTTGAGGACTCTGGATCATGCTTGATGGAGACCAAGTCACTGAGTGGGTTTAAGACAGAGATAGTTAGGTTCTTGTTTAGTAAGGGAATCAAGGATTACAAAGAGAAGGTAGGAGAATGGGATTGAGAAACCTATCAGCCATTATTGAATAGTTGAGCAGATTCAATGTGTTGAAATATCTAATTCTGCTCCTATGTCTTATGGTTTTATGGTCTTACCTAAAATATTGTTATAGCGATAGTTAACCTCATTATCTTTCCAGGCTAGTTCCTAAGAGCTAACATCTGTCTTCTATTCTCTGCTACAATCTGCCATCCACAGTTCAATATTTAGTTCTCAAATGTAACTCAGAACTCCAAACCAAAAGGAGGGAAAATAAAAGGAAAATCATGAGGGTCTGAACAATGCAGTAATGACAAGCTACATATGTGATTGTAAGCTTTTGTAAGGTTTTGTAAGCTAACAATCTTAAGGTTGAGTATAATCTTACTCATAGCTGAAAATGTGTTGCTGGAAAAGCGCAGCAGGTCAGGCAGCATCCAAGGAGCAGGAGAATCGACATTTCGGGCATGAGCCCTTCTTCAGGAATGAGGAAAGTGTGTCCAGCAGGCTAAGGTAAAAGGTAGGGAGGAGGGACTTGGGGGAGGGGCGTTGGAAATGCGATAGGTGGAAGGAGGTCAAGATGAGGGTGATAGGCCGGAGAGGGGGTGGGGGCGGAGAGGTCAGGAAGAAGATTGCACTTTCCCCTCGAAGCTGCAATCTTCTTCCTGACCTCTCCGCCCCCACCCCCACTCCGGCCTATCACCCTCACCTTGACCTCCTTCCACCTATCGCATTTCCAACGCCCCTCCCCCTAGTCCCTCCTCCCTACCTTTTATCTTAGCCTGCTGGACACCCTTCTCATTCCTGAAGAAGGGCTCATGCCCGAAATGTCGATTCTCCTGCTCCTTGGATGCTGCCTGACCTGCTGTGCTTTTCCAGCAACACATTTTCAGCTCTGATCTCCAGCATCTGCAGTCCTCACTTTCTCCTATAATCTTATTCATTGTGAGTGCTTTCTTTTTTTTTGCTGACCCAAGATCATTGTAAGAAGTTAGGGTACAGAATCAAACATATTGTTCTGGTCTGGATTCACATGTAGGCCAGACCAGCTAAGGATGGTACATTTTCTTCCTAAAGGACATTATTGAACCAAAAGGATTTTTACACCAACATAATTATTTCACAATAATTAATATTCTATGGTTGCTATTACTGAGAATAGCTTTCAATTCCAGATTTTCTTTTAGTTGAGTTTAAGCTCTACATGGTGCCAATTTCTCATGATCCCAGAAGATAATGGGAAAACTTTCTCAGTTTCTCATCATAGGACAGTCATCTCATTCCAGGAATGAAGTGTGTGAATCTTTGCTGTTCCACCTCTAAGGCAAATATATCTGCACAATATTGCAGGAAACCAGAAATTGATACTTGAAAATTCTGAGCTAAATGGTGACAATCAGCAAATCACATTTGCCGAGATAATTTGAGATCATTCACAAAATAATGAAAAAGGAATTATGGTGGTTATACAGTTTCAAAAGGAGATCAAGAAAGTATCACGCGACATACATCTTAGCAAAATTAAAGCCTGGAGATTTTAAAGGCTGTTAACGGCATGGATACAAAATTGGCCAAGTAGTGAAAAGTAATGCTGAATAATTCTTGTCCAGGTTGGAGGTAAATATACATTGGTTCTCCCTGTGTTTCTAATTGGTTTACTCTCTTTTTAACATATATTACTGACCTACACTACAATTTGGAAGGTTGTAGAACTTGAAGCACATGGTAAACAAAACTCAACGAATGTAGATTTCAGGAGAACCCAGACTGATTAAATGCGTACACACATGGCAGATGAAAGCTAAAGAAGAGATCTGGGAAGTTCCACATTTTGGTCAGAAGAATGAGTAGAGACAACACAAACAGCATGATACAGCTCTACAGAGGGAGCAAGAACAGCGAGGCCTTGGGGAGGTGTGTGTATGAAAACCTTCAAAGTATTGAAACAAGCATTTTTTTTCTTGTTGATGGGGATGCATGTGTCACTGGCTGGGTCAACATTTATTGCCAAACCTAATTGCTCAGAGGGCAGTTTGACAAAGCTGCACCTTTAATAAAGTTATATTTTTGTTGGTTTTTTTTCCAGAGAGATTGCAAAAGACAAAGGCTCCGAAAAGTCTAAGATGAAGGGTTTTATGACCAATTTAGTTATTGCTAACAGATACTGCCTCAGGCAATACGCTTTCAAGTTTTTTGTAAGCAGGAAAACTTGTACAATGAAAGGGGAGTGGCCAGTTCTCCCAGCTCAGCTCTTGTCTGGTTTGGTTTGGCTTTTAGCTGTAGTGTTGTTAAAGTTGCTGGAACCAAAGAAGCAGATTCAGGATGATTCCTCTTTGCCCTCTCTCCTGTAAGACCCTGTGTTTGATTTTCCCTTTTGTACCAAGGGGTGCTTATGGGAATTGGTGCAAGTCCTGGGAACAGCACATTAAGTAGGGATCACCTGTTGGGTTTTCAGATAGCTTAAGTTATTTGGTATTCTATTCTCTTTTGTTTGTGTTTTATTCAGTAATCTTGTAAATAAATTTTGTTTTGTTTAAAGCTAAGTGGGTTGATCAGTGGCATTTCTCCTAGAATATCCACATTATACTTGCTTAAAACAGCTAGCGCGATGAGGGTCTGGGCTGCCTTCTTGAAATGTTTCGAAGGGTCTGGCCTGGTCCGTAACAGTCTGGAATCATACTTAGGCCAGACCAGTAGACCAAACAAATAAAACTTGCCAATGACACAATCTGGTCTGACGTGTTTTGTATACTTCAGAACAGTGCTCCAGTATGACCAGTGCATTCATTTCTACATATTACTGCCTTCTTTTCAAGCTGACCTTTCCCTCTGAGAGACCAGGTAGAAAAGCATTAGTGAACCAAGTAAGTTTCTATGACATGCACAATGCACAATGGTTACATTGGTGATATTAGATCAGCTGTTCATTCCGGATTTTATTGACATTACATTTCTCCATCTGCTGCTGTGAGATGTGAACCCATATCCCCAGAGCATTGATCTAAGGTTCTGAATTGCTAGTTCAGGGGCATTATTATGGATGCTTTGAAGACTGTGAGAAAGATACACTGGATTCTAGACTTTGCAATTTGAACACTTAAGTGCTAAGGTAATGAAGTCTTTCTGTAATTGGTTCTGAAAAAGACTCATGGTGGACTCAAAGCATTAACCATGTTTCTTTCTCCACAGACACTGTCAGACCTGCTGAGTTTCTCCAGTATTCTCTGTGTTTGTTTTAGGCTGTTCTAACCCATTATGGAGCTACTGGTTTACGCTCAGCTACAGAGTTGTAATCAATCATGGGTGCTACAGTTTGGGGAAGGTGCCTGAACAAAGATGCGAAATGGATGAATGAGTGGACAGGCTAGAGAGCTGTGAGTTTTTTTCCTTTAGAGCAGAGCAAGTTAAGAGGTTGAGTGATAAAGATGTTCAAAGTAATTCATGCTTTTGATAAATAAGGGACAATTGCTTCAAATAGCAGAAAGATCAATGACTAAAAGACATGGCTCTATGGTAACAGGCAAAAGAATGGAGAAATTTTAGCTTTAAACAGTGAATTGTTGTGACTCTGTGCACTGACTGATAGGATGATAGAAACCAATCCAATAGTAATTCTCAATACAGTATGATATAACGGGACAGTTCTGTTCCCATGTGATCTTGCGTTTTAAGAAAATGGCGCAATATCCACACCATTTAAGCCAATGGGACAGGAATCGTGTTCCAGCTAATACAGGTGAGGAAAGTTTGTGTTCTGCAAATAATGGTCTAAATTTTTTGATCGTGTTATAGCCAATTCGCAATAAAGAAATGTGTGTTATAGCAGAACTGACTGTATGGAATTGGATAAGTGTTTGCAAAGGGAAAAACCAATTACAGGAATTTGGAGAAAGAACTGGGTCAATCCTCTAAAGAGATGGACTGAATGTTGTCCGTCTGTCCCCTTGGGAGCCTATAATTCTTTCACCTGATTTCTCAACTATTGCTGCTTCTTTAAAGACACACTGTCGAAACCTCTGGGATTTAACTGCCGTTCTGTGAACTTTAAGTAACATGTAAGAGGCAAGAGGTTAAATTCTTACAAAGTTCCAGACTCTGTATTGTGTTAGCTTGCCTCTTCGTGCCATACACTTTACCAATGTTTCCCTCACAACCTCGTGTGATATAATTCATATTGTGAGTGTGGCCTCTTTACACATATTGCTATGGCAATAATTAAATTCAGTTTAGAGTTCATTTAGTAACTATCCATTTCAGTGAACAGGTAACTACTTTCACCCCACAGATATATTTCCCAAATGCAACATGGAGTCAATTGCTTTGCTGATGGACAATTCTAAACCATCCATACCATCTCCCTGCAACCTCCTCTTCAATCTCTCTATCCATCCCTCCTTCACATGGGGTGCCCTCCAGCCTTACAGAGGTGACCACCCTGTCCTCTGCGGTCAACAGGGAGGCTGAGGAGAAGGAGGGGAGCATGTCCTTTAGATCCAAGGTTCCATACCTCATTGAGTGGACAGCAAGACATTCCCACCCGTCCACCCCCAGCGCTAGCCGGTGCTGTTTCCCCAGCAGGTGGGGGTCAGTCCCCCTGACCCATTCTGAAGTTTGCCTTTAAGGGATGACCTCTGGTTTGAGGTGCACTTGAGGTCAAATGTCAAAGAACAGTCCGGCACAAGAACAGGCCTTTCAGCCCACCAAGACTCTGCCAACACCTGAGGACTTTCTAAACTAAAAACCTATTGCATCCACGCAGTTGGTATCCCATTATCCCCCGCCTTTTCATCTATCTGTCAAGATTCCTCTTAAACGTTGCCATTGTACCTGCCTCCACCACCTCCTTTGGCAATGTATTCCAGGCACTTACCATTCTCTGAGTAAACAATTTGCCTCTCACATTTATTTTAAACTTTCCCCCATTCACCTTCAGCCTACATCCCCCAGTAATTGACCTTTCCACCCTGGATAAAAGACTCTCACTATCCATTCTATCCTTGCCTCTCATAATTTTGTAAACTTCTATCAGGTCCCCCTCAGTCTCTGATGATCAAAGGAACCCAAGTGTGTCTCGTCTCTCCTCATAGCTAATACCCTCCAAACCAGATTTACCTCCTGGTAAACCTTTTCTGTACTGTCTCCAAGGCCTCTGCATCCTTCTGGTAGCGTGATGACCAGAACTGTATGCAATATTCCAAATGTGGCCAATCTAAAGATCTATACAGCTACAACATAAGTTGTCAATTTTTATACTCTATGCCCTGACTGATGAAACCAAGCATGCCATATGTCTTTTGACTGCCACTTTCAGGGAACTGTATATGCCTAGATCCCTCTATATATTGATACTTCTAAAGGTCTACCATTTACTGTATACTTCCTTCCTGCATTAGATTCCCCAAAATGCATCACCAGGCATTTGTCTGGATTAAACTCCATCTACCATTTCTCAGATGAAGTGTCCAGCCTATCTACGTCCTGCTGTATCCCCTGGCAATTCTCCTCACTGTCTGCAGCTCCCCTAATTTCTGTGTCATCCACAATGTCCTTAACTCCTTTGGCAGTGTCTCCTGGTGGGGCTGTTAATGCTTCAGAGTAGCTGGCCCGTCTGATGGGGCTGACACTGCTTTATGGAACCATCCTGATGGCTTTCTCTTGCCGCTGGGCTGCTTGAAGTCTACAGTGAAGGTCAACCTTGTGAGAAAACCTGACTCATCAAATAAGTTGACGAAGTCTGAGCAGCTGAATGAACAACTGGATCACAGTGTCATCCATTCTGAGACATGATTTCAAGGGAAGACCTCAATATATGTATGAGCTGCCTCTGGAATTGAAAGGTTACAGGAAATCTCTTCTCTCTGCATTCTTTTGGTTAACTGACCCAGAAAGTGCTGATTCTCTATGAAGAGGAATACATCCTGACAACTAGCATAAGATTTGACTGAGGAATCTCATTTGAATAGGCACCACCCATTCCCTTCATTATTTTATTCATGTCTGTTCTAAGGTAATTGTGTCCTCATTCCCACTTCCATCCCAGAAGGAAAACTTTTTCACGCAGAGGGTGGTATATGTATGGAATGAGCTGCCAGAGGATGTGGTGGAGGCTGGTACAATTGCAACATTTAGGAGGTATTTAGATGGGTATATGAATAGGAAGGGTTTGGAGGGATATGGGCCGGGTGCTGGCAGGTGGGACTAGATTGGGTTGGGATAGCTGGTCGGCATGGACGGCTTGGACCGAAGGGTCTGTTTCCATGCTGTACATCTCTATGACTCTATCAGTAAAAATCCATTCATATTTGGAAATGATAACGCTTGTCTAAGCCAGTCTATTTTCAGCTCTTCAAGATGAGTTTGAGCCAGTTATATCATTTCTAAGTTACTGGTCTTTCCTTTCACCTCCCCCCCCCGACCCCCGCACCCCCCCTCAACTCCATGATGGTCTGAATGGTCTGAGGTATCTGCTGTGAAATTCAACATAACAACAGCATGTGTCAATATAAACCCATACAGGAATAAATGAAGCCTTCAATTGGACAGTATCTTCAGTCTAGAAGGAGACATTCAAATGGATTTCAGAAAGAAACATCTCTGTGTGGAGATATTTTAAAATAAAACTTCCGTTCACGTGTAAAGGAGACATCAATTGGAGTCCAGGGCAAGGGAAAGAGCTAATGAGCCATTTCTTCCATCTGAGCTATTGTCACACAACATCAGGTTATAGGCCAATTCAGATGACACTAGCATTATTCGGAAGCACTAGCTTTCGGAGCACTGCTCCTTCTTCAAGTGGTTGAAAAATATAAGATTCTATGCGTAAGATCGTATGCTCCTAGCAACTTATGCATAGTTGCGATAACAGGGAGTTAGGAAACAAGCAACCAGCCTGGGTAGGCAGTGCTGGAACAAGGCAACAATCATCTACTCTGATGAGGAAATTCAGGTTTGACATTGCACGTTGGTTTTCTGGATTGTTGGCTCTGACCTTGACACAAAATTTGTGCAAACCCCTGAGAAATGATGAATGCATTCCCGCAGACTTCCTGCCCAAGGTGCAATGGAATGATTCAGGGATTCCTGCTCAAGATTCAGTCTTTCAAAGTGAGAAAAGAATGAGCGTTTACGTATAGCTCCTTTTATTCTCACAGGACATGGCAAAGAAATTCCCAGACAATGAAGTATTCTGTGAAGTGCAGTTACTATTGTAATATAAGAAAAAATGACAACCAATTTGCACACAGCAACTTCCTGCAGTAGGAATGTGGGAGCCTATTTGATGCTGTTCTTTTGGGGGGAAATATTATCTAGAACACAACTGGAAAATTAAATGACTGTTCTGCCAGTTACTCTGATTATTTATTTACAGGATGTGGGCATCACTGGGTCGGCATCATTTGTTGCTTACTCCTAACTGCCCTGCAAAAGTGGTAGCAATCTGCCTTCGTGAACCACTGAAGTCCATTTGGGCTGAAAGGATATTTCATATTTTGTATTCATTGTATTCATAGTGGGCGGCACGGTGGCACAGTGGTTAGCACTGCTGCCTCACAGCGCCAGAGACCCGGGTTCAATTCCCGACTCAGGCGACTGACTGTGTGGAGTTTGCACATTCTCCCTGTGTCTGCGTGGGTTTCCTCCGGGTGCTCCGGTTTCCTCCCACAGTCCAAAGATGTGCAGGTCAGGTGAATTGGCCATGCTAAATTGCCCGTAGTGTTAGGTAAAAAGAGGTCATGTAGGGATATGGGTGGGTGACGGGTCGGTGTGGACTTGTTGGGCCAAAGGGCCTGTTTCCACACTGTTAGTAACAGTTAGATTAGTAATCTAACAGTGTGGAACAATGCAGAGATGGGCTGAGGAGTGGCAGATGGAGTTCAACACTGTCAAGTGTGAGGTTGTCCATTTTGGAAGAACAAATAAGAATGCGGAATACAGGGTTGATGGTAGGGTTCTTAGTCAGGTGGAGGAACAGAGGGCGTCTATGTACATAGATCTTTGAAAGTTGCCACTCAGGTGGATAGAGTTTGTAAGAAGGCCTATGGAGTATTATTGTTCATAAGCAGAGGGATTGAATTCAAGAGTCGTGAAGTGATGTTGCAGCTGTACAGGACTTTGGTTAGGCCACATTTGGAGTACTGTGTGCAGTTCTGGTCGCCTCACTTTAGGAAAGATGTGGAAGCTTTGGAGAGGGTGCAGAGAAGATTTACCAGGATGTTGCCTGGAATGGAGAATAGGTCGTACGAGGATAGGTTGAGAGTTCTCGGCCTTTTCTCGTTGGAACGGCGAAGGATGAGGGGTGACTTGATAGAGGTTTATAAGATGATCAGGGGAATAGATAGAGTAGACAGTCAGTCAGAAACTTTTTCCCCGGGTACAACAGAGTGTTACAAGGGGACATAAATTTAAGGTGAAGGGTGGAAGGAATAGGGGAGATGTCAGGGGTGGGTTCTTCACCCAGAGAGTGGTGGGGGCATGGAATGCGCTGCCTGTGGGAGTGGTAGAGTCAGAATCATTGGCGACCTTTAAGCGGCATTTGGATAGGTACATGGATGGGTGCTTAATCTAGGATAGAAGTTCGGCACAACATCGTGGGCTGAAGGGCCTGTTCTGTGCTGTATTGTTCTATGTTCTATGTTCTATGTTCTAATCTATATTTTATGTCCACTTGAGAAAACAGATTGAGCTTTGGTTGAATTTCTTAAGTGAAAAATGTCACAGTGTGTCATATGTGTCCCTTGCATTTGAGAGAATTCACCTTTAAGGACTCCATATGTTGCACGGATACAATGTTGTGACTCTCTCTGTCAGTTATTCTCCTGCGGATTTGCAAGTTTCACTCAGAGAAATCTGTGAGCTGCTGTAATGTCTGCTTCATAACCTATGACATGCTTTACTGTTTTGTGTGGTTTGCAGTTCGCTGAGCCAGATAAACAAAATGCCCTTAGCCATCTCACTCAAGGAATCAACAGAATAATAGTGCACACATTATTGCAAAGACTTCATGAACAGATAGTATTGTTGGACATTTCTCCCCCCAACCCACCTCCAAACTCAAACTCCAAACTTATAAAGAGAATCAAAACAAGAAGAAAGAAAAGCATACTTTCAATTCTGAAGAGAGCACCAAAAGTGAACAGCTCAAAAGCTAAAAAATGTGTCCATTGTACTCACCACCCACAGAGATAGCAATTGTAACTAACACTGCACCAATTAGACCCACTGCCACCAAAATCAGGAACTTCTTTGATGTCAGAATATGGCACTTCGAAGAGGTTATGTCCTGGTTTCCTGAAAAGTTCAGGAACAGTTAAGCAATCAGAATATTGCATTTTATTTAATTATCACCTTTAATTCAGAAGCAGGTGAGACTTGAACCCACACCTTCTGGCTCAGAGATGGGGCACAAACCACTGCACCACAGGGACCTTACTAGTTATCAGTGCTCAAAGCCCATGAATATCTTCTACCTCGACCTCTTAACCTTTAAAAAAGGTGTTTAAAAAGCATTAAGCTTTTGATCACCCAATAGTCTTATTTGGAACTAGCTCCAAGATTAGATTTTTTAAAAATTAGATTCCCTACAGTGTGGAAACAGGCCCTCTGGCCCAACAAGTCCACACTGACCCTCCGAAGAGTAACTCATCTAGACCCATTCCCCTCTGACTAATGTATCTAATGCTATGGGCAATTTAACATGGCCAATTCACCTGACCTGCACATCTTTGGACTGTCAGAGGAAACCCACAAAGACACAGAGAGAATGTGCAAACTCTGTACAGACAGTTGCCCAAGGCAGGAATCAAACCCAGGTCTCTGGTGCTGTGAGGCAGCAGTGTTAGCTACTGAGTCACCGTGCTACCCAACTTAAAGGCACTTGACTATATCTGTATGTCTATCACCTCAACATTAATGGTCTCCCATTTCTGTCAAAGGGCTTTCGAATTGTCCTGGCTCGCCACTCCAGGTCTATGGCTGAGCACTTAACAAGAAGGTCTGTTAAACTGAACTTTATTTCTTTAATTTTCTGCTTTTATATGCTGTGTTTTGGTTTATTTTTCTGTGTTTTAAGATGACACTGGAGGGTGGCATCATGATACAACATGTCTCATTGAATTTTGCAACCCTATGACAATAAATAAATCAAAAGTGCAATCGAATGAATGATTTAACCTGGGTTTCCATGGATCACTCATCCTTTCCTACACCAACCCCTCCCCCCCACTCCACTATTGATATTGAAAAATATGTTTGACTGACAAATTAAGGAATGTGAACAAAGGAACTTGACTCTGTGGTGAGGAGTGCCGTTCCTGTGGAAGACTCTAAAATAAAGGCAAAGTTGTCATATTCTTACCAGACCATAAGGCTCTCCCTAGAGAGAAAGGATTGCCATGATTTAATCTGAGGGTCACCAAGCCTCAAGTGAAGGGAGAGGTTGAGAAGGAGAGTCCTTCAGGGTAACCTCAGCTAATGTGAGAATTAGACCCATGCTGTTGGTGTCCCTCTGCAGTACAGACCAGCTGTCCAGCTAAATCAGCGTTACCTCCTGACAACGGATGGATGACAGTACATCTATTTTCTTTTCAAGTTATATTTTCATAAGATGTGTGTGTGTGTGTGGCTGGCAAGGCCAATATTTCTTTCCCATCTTTAATTTTTATCTTTCTTATTTCCTGTGGTGTAGATGTTGCTGGCTGGCCAGTATTTGCCAGTCCCTAGCTGCCCTTGAGAAGGTGGTAGTGGGCTACCTTCTTGAACTGCTGCAGTCCACCTGCTGTGGGTTGACCCACAATGCCATGAGGGAGGGAATTCCAGGATTTTGACCCAGTGATGATTTATTTTCAAGTCAGGATGATAAGTGGCTTGGAGGGGAACTCACAAGTGGTGGTGTAACCATGTCCTTGCCCTTCGAGATGGAAGTGGTTATGGGTTTGAAAAGTGTTTACTGAGGACCTTTGGTGAATTTCTGTGGTGCATCTTGTAGATAGCACACACTACTGCTACTGTTGTGAGGGATATTTGTGGATGTGGTGCAAATCAAGCGAGTTGCTTTGTCCTGGATGGTGTTAAGCCTCTAGAGTGTTGTTGGAGCTGCACCCATCCAGGCAAGTGGGGAGTATTCCATCACACTCCTGATTTGTGCCTTGTAGATGGTGGACATGCTTTAGGGAGTCAGGAGGTGAGTTACATGCCACAGTGTTCCTAGCCTCTGACCTGCCCTTGTAGCCACTATGTTTATATGTTGAGTCTAATTGATTTTATGGTCAATGGTAACCTCTGGGATGCTGATATTGGGGAATTCAGTGATGGTAACAATATTGAATGACAAAGTTGGATTGTCTGTTATTGGTGATGGCCATAGCCTGGAATTTGTGTAGCACAAATGTTATTTGCCACTCGTCAGCCCAAACCTGGATATTGTCCAAATCTTGTTGCATTTGAACGTGCTCTGCATCAGTATCTGAGGAATTGCGAATGGTGCTGAATATTGTGCAATCATCAGTGAACATTCCCACTTCTGACCTTAAGATGGAGGGATGGTCATTGATGAAGCGGCTGAAGATGGTTGGGCCTAGGGCACTACCCTGAGGAACTCCTGCAGAGCTGTCCTGGAGCTGAGATTACTGACCTCCAGCAACCACGAGCATCTTCATATATATCAAATTTGACTCAATTAGTGGAGAACTTGCCCCCTGGTACCCATTAATTCCAGTTTTGCTAGGACTCAATCGACAGTTGCCTTGATGTCAAGGGCTGTCACTCTCACCTCCCTTCTGGAATTCAGCTCTTTTGTTCATATTTAAACCAAGGCTCTAATGAGATCAGGAGCTGAGTGACCCTGGTGGGACCCAAACTGGGCATCACTGAGCAGGTTACTGCTAAGCAGGTGCTGCTTGATAGCACTGTTGAGGACACCTTCCATCACTTTACTGATGATCGAGAGTAGACTGATTGGAAGGTAATTGACTGGGTTGGATTTGTCTTGCTTTTTGTGTACTGGACATACCTGGACAATTTTCCACAAGCTGGGTGGATGCTGTGTTGTAAATGTACTGGAGCAGCTTGGCTAGGGGAGCAGCAAGTCCTGGAGCACAAGTCTTCAGTGCTATTGCTGAAATGTTGTCAGGGGCCAGAACGTTGACAATCCAGTGCCTCCAACCATATCTTGCTATCACATGGAGTAATCAAGTTGGCTGAAAACTGGTATCTGTGATGCTGAGAACCAGTGGAGAAGGTCAAGATGGATCATCCACTTGGCATTTCTGGCTGAAGATTACTGCAAATGTTTCAACCTTATATTTTGCACCGATGTGCTGGGCTTTTCCATCATTGAAGATAACGATATTTATCGCTTGTGTATGGAATGGTTTGCTGGACCATTTCAGGGTCGGTTCAGAGTCAATCACATTATTGTTGATATGGAGTCAGATATGGACCAGACCAAACAGGCCAGTAGTCCTGAAGGACGTTAGTGATCCTGATGGATATTTATAACAACCAATTATAAGTTCATGGTCACTGTGACTGAAATGTGCATTATATTCCATTTCTTTATTGTAGTTAAATTCTATCTGTTGCCATGGTGGGATTTGAGCCCATGGCCCAGAGGATTAGCTCAGTGTGACCATTCTGCCCCTTAACAAGGTTATTTTGTCCTTGGTATTTTTCAAGAGGGGTTGTAAAGGCAGTGGTGCTGAAATGGCTAACAGACACTGCATAAGTCAACAATCAGAGGAAGTCATTAGGCTTTTTTTTAAACACAGCTGTACAATAGCAGGGGAGTGGCCAGTTCTCCCAGTTCAGGTTTTTTTCCAGTTTGGTTTGCTTTAGCAAGCAGTCAGAAAACCGCTGTGGACCTAGAGAAACAGCTACAGTGAAGGAAGGTTCCTGCTTCAGCAGATGTTTCTTGTCTGACTCTTCCCTCTGCAATTTCTCCTTCCTGTAAGAACCTGAGTTTGAATTTACCAGTTACCAAAGGGTGCGTTTTTGGGATGTTGCAGGTATTGGAACAGCTCCTTTGCTAAGTTGAGATTTTGAGTTGGTTGTATTTCCAAATAGTTGTTATTCTAAATTCTATTTTCTTTTGTTCATGTTTCAACCATAGTGTGTAAATAAATTCTGTTTTGCGTAAAGCCGCGTGGTTTACCAGCTGCATCACTTCTGGAACATGAATTTTTCACCTACCTTTAAAATGAGAACAAGTTAAGCTCTGGGCTACCTTCTTAAAATGTTTTGAGGAAGTCTGGCCTGGTCCATAACATCAGGCCTCTGACTCACACATGCTAAGACATTACCATTATTTCTCCAAGTCAGAGTGGCGTATTATTCAGAGGGGAAGTTGAAATTGGATGCAGTGTTATTCCTGTTCATCTGCTACCCTTTTCCTGGTGGTGAGGTTGGTCATTGTTTTGTTTGAGGGTTAAGTAATTAGCTGCAAGATGGCCAATTACTGAAGGTGGGAACGAGTGGGCTGTTCAAAAGATGAACGATTCATGTCTTTCAGAAGTGTGTTATGTGAGGGAAACAATTTGCTGCAAACAGCCCCTTTCTACTTTTATTCTGCAATGTAACCTTCTGAAAAAAAATGACTAAAGTCAAGCTAAAATTCACACGAACAGAGACAGAAGAATAAGCTCATTACCTGCCTCAACTGGCAATACCTTTGCTTCAAGAATGTTGGGGATTCTTTGCGCGGTGTGGGGAAGTTCAATTGTAGGCAGCTCATCCTCTGTGACTGATATTATTTCTAAGTTTGTATGACTTGGTTTCTCTGCTTGTACCTGCAGACCGTTAACAAACAAAAATATAATTAGAATACATGGCACTACTCAGCAATAGAGTTGAGGCGTATCAAATATTGATCTTAACGTATCTTTATATATAGATTTAGATTTTATCGTCATGTGTACTCAAGAACAGAAGTACGGGAGTAAATGAAAAGTGTATAATATGACTACACATAGCGCCACACATAGCACCATAAAGATACCTAGGTACAAAAAATTAGGTACAAAGTAGTAAAAGAAATAAAGTTTAAAAAGTTAAGCAACACCTTAATAGAATAAGTAGAAAAATAAAGAACTAAGGTCATAGTTAACATTAAATTTCTTCTTAATATAAGCTAGAAAAATAAATAATATCTTGTACAGCGTCATGTTCAGAGTTTGAGTTCGGGCTCAATAAATGTAGTGCTGATTCTCCAATGTGTGATTTCAACCTATTTGAGACTTTCAGTACCCAGATGATTGTAGGAGTAAATTGGGAAATGATACGGAAGGATGTGTAAACATGGACAATGATGGTGAATCCAGAGCCGTGAGCAATAGGCAGCTCTTGATGGTTCTGTAGAAGAGTTGTATCGGACTTGAAATTGACCTCTGTTTCTCTCTGCGCAGACGTTGTAGACCTTCAGCATTCCCTGTGTTTGTGTCAGCCATTGTGTGTTGGCAGGAATAAAGATGTTGGAGGTGGCGGCAACAGCATTTAGGTGGTGGGAGATACAGCCAGAGTTCTGTAACTGATAGCTTCTGTGGGATTGACAGCAACAATGGCATTTTGCCATCTACCAGGATGTTACCTGGTATGGAAGGTGCTATCCTTGAAGAGAGGTTGAGTAGGTTAGGATTGTTTTCATTAGAAAACAAGGGATCGAGGGGGGGACCTGATTGAGGTCTCCAAAATCATGAAGGGTATAGACAGGGTGGATAGAGACAAGCTTTTTCCAAAGGTCAGGAATTCAATAATGAGAGGTCACGCTTTCAAGGTGAGAGGAGAAAGGTTTAAGGGGGATATATGCAGAAAGTACTTTACATAGAGGGTGGTGTGTACCAGGAATGCGTAGCCAGCAGAGGTAGTAGAGGGAGGCATGGTAGATTCACTTAAGCTGCGTCTGGGGAGCGGAGGGATACAGATCCTTAGGAATTGGGTGATAGGTTTAGACAGTGGATTTGGATCGGCTCAGGCTTGGAGGGCCAAAGAGCCTGTTCCTGGGTTGTAAATTTTCTTTGTTCTTTGTTTTTCGTTCTTTAACTCCTCAAGCACTTTAATTATTCTTAAACTTCATTACTTCTCTCTCCCTCACGCCTTCATGTTAAGAGTCACCCTTGGTTTTTTTGCTAGTACGAGACTTGTGATTTGGGTTCTATTCTGCACATCGGAGAAATGGATAGGCACGTCTCGTTAGTTTGTGGCCTATAATTTCTGTGCACCTAAAATTGATTACTGTCTGATGCTGGTACGTTTTGATTAACTCTTTAATTTATATCACTATTGTTTTTGAGATGTATCAACAGAGAAAATTCCTCTACTGTGCTTCAAAATAATGCATCAGATTGTTTTTCCGATTACCTCCACATGCAAAGGGTTAGCATGGCCTTGGTTTGACCCTACATCTGAAAGATGAATCCTCCATCAGAGCAGCACTTCTTTGGCAAGGTGATGGCAATGTTCTTGGCAATGGTAAGAGGTACTAAATCCTTAAGAAACCTAAAGGTAAAGCCATTTTCAGTCACCACCTAGGGTGATAGGGTTTTAAATTTCTACATTATAGGGTGTGGGTGCTACTGGTGAGGCCATGATTAATTGCACATTACGAGTTGCCTTGGAGAGGATGATAATGAACTGCCTTTTTAAATTGCTGCTGTCCATGGGATATAGGGATACCCACAGCACTATTAGGAAGGGAGTCCCAACATTTTGACCCAGTGACTGCCAAGAAACAAGAATATCATTCCAAGTCAGACATTTAAAAGGCATTTGGATGGGTATATGAATAGGAAGGGTTTGGAGGGATATGGGCTGGGTACTGGCAGGTGGGACTAGATTGGGTTGGGATACCTGGTCGGCATGGACGGGTTGGACCAAAGGGTCAGTTTCTATGCTGTACATCTCTATGACTCTAAGTCAAGATTGAGGGTGAATCAAAAAATGTTAGTTAGATATCATTAAGCCATGGTTTTAGACTGAAGGAGGAGACAGAAGTTTTGGGAAGATCAACTGTTCCATTTTTGAAGTCTTAGGAAAGAAAGAGAATGACATGATTGCAGTATAGACAGAATGAAAAAGATAACATTGCATGATGTTACAGCGCTAGCTAGCAACAATGCTACACAGAAGACTGTAAAGAAATGGGTGGAATAACATGTATCCTTCATAGGCACATGGAAGATAGTACATTGAGGGGCATGTAAGTTAATCTGATCTCAGAGTAGGATAAAAGGTTGGCACAACATCAAAGGCTGAAGGGCCTGTTCTGTGCTGCACTGTTCTATGTTCAGTTAGATATGTCCTCAAAAGCAATGTCACTGAAATAAGTCATTGTCACATTGCTGTTTGTGGGAACACAAAGTAATCACTGAGGTTCTGACGTTAAAACAGTGGTCATATTTCAAATGTGTTTTATTACCTGTAAAGCATTTCTGGACTTCCTGTCCCATGATAGGTCTTATTACAAAGGCAAGTCTTCCTTCTCTCTAATAATTCCATCCCTACTTGGCTATGCCAGTCAATCTACATTTCTTCAATGCCGAAAATCTCAAACCTATAAATGATCGAACCATGGGCCCCTAATTTGAAGCCCCTAATTATTTCACTTTGACTTACCTCTGCTGCAGACATTTCTCATCTGGGTTATGTGAAAACCTCAGGGCGAGTACATGACTGAATCCAACAGGATCCACTTGTGTTAGCAAAATCGCGGCAAAATGTGCAGTTGCCAAAGGTGGTGGTTTGATCATTCCTGTGTCAGGAACAATGATAGTGGAGAGAGCCAGCGAACAGCTCTAACTGTGACTATCATGTTGCTTCTCCAGTGAGCAGGTGGCTATGGATACCAGGCAGGATTGCACTGCTCCTCATTATGATAAGAGTCATATGGTAAACCAACACCACTTCATAGGCGACATATAAGTTTAACACCATGCAGACTGCAGTTTGCCTGTGAAAAGCTCCATTTCCAATGCTCATGTCGCTCCCAATTGTTCCCAAATCTCACACCCTGTTTTCTTACATTGCTTTCAAATCTTCTGAAAATGTTTTAATATGAATAACAGTTGTAAGTGAAAATACATCCCGAGACTGAATTAATGAATAAGGCAAAATGGCATAAGGCAGGTGAGATATCTATCAAATCATTTTGAAATGTGATACACAAATAAAGAAAAATTGATATTGACCTAAAAAGTTGCTAAACTAAGCTGTCATTAATGGTAGTGGTCAACATTTAAGTCCAAATAACACACACCTAGCAGGTGTGTTACCAACATGGAAACAAGAGTCTTTTTGTGATGATCCACTCTACTATTGTTGCATAAAAATGTAATCTGTTTTTTTTTCTGGCTCCCCATTCAATTAATTAAGGGACTAAGTTTCTATAAACACAAAATCACTATGAAATAAACTCACTGCAGAAATTTAATTAAAGCCATTTTATATTAAAGCACATTTTTAATGGCAGGATGAGGTATTTGCTGCAAAAGGCACTGAAAATAAAGTATCGAATTTCATCCACTGAAGATGGAAAGTAATTTTTTTGTCTCCTAATGTCGCACTTTTCCATCTTTTAGTCCAGTCTTTCTTTATTTCACTATTTCTCTTTCTTGACATGATTTTGATATTGATGCTGTTCGGCTTAATTTACATCTTCAGATTCAGACTTTGTGCAGCTTATGTCACAATCCATCAAACTGACTATTAAGAAGGTAGACAGGTTATTCTGATGGTAAAAACAATGACTGCAGATGCTGAAAATCAAATACTGGATTAGTGGTGCTGGAAGAGCACAGCAGTTCAGGCAGCATCCAACGAGCAGCGAAATCAACGTTTCGGGCAAAAGCCCTTCATCAGGAATAAAGGCAGTGAGCCTGCAGCATGGAGAGATAAGCTAGAGGAGGGTGGGGGTGGGGAGAGAGTAGCATAGAGTACAATGGGTGAGTGGGGGAGGAGATGAAGGTGATAGGTCAAGGAGGAGAGGGTGGAGTGGATAGGTGGAAAAGAAGATAGGCAGGTCGGACAAGTCAAGGAGACAGTAACTGAGCTGGAAGTTTGAAACTAGGATGAGGTGGGGGAAGGGGAAATGAGGAAGCTGTTGAAGTCCACATTGATGCCCTGGGGTTGAAGTGTTCCGAGGCGGAAGATGAGGCGTTCTTCCTCCAGGCGTCGGGTGGTGAGGGAGCGGCGGTGAAGGAGGCCCAGGTCTCCTCTACATTGGGGAGACTGGGCGCCTCCTAGCAGAGCGCTTTAGGGAACATCTCCGAGACACCCACACCAATCAACCAACCCGCCCCGTGGCCCAACATTTCAACTCGCCCTCCCACTCTGCCGAGGACATGGAGGTCCTGGGCCTCCTTCAGCGCCGCTCCCTCACTTCTAGGTGATAGACTGCTGCACCTCAGTCATGTAACAATGTCTCAGTCCATCAGTAGGCAGCACATCATTTAACTCCTGCATTTGGGATCTGAGGTGTGACGTTTCGAACCTAACAGGAACGATGGGCTTGTAGCAGCAGGACCCAACTCTGCTCATTGCTGAAAGTGTCCTCACATGACCCCCTAGTTCGGTCCACCCAAACCCTCAGACTCTCTGCTCTGATTAGGACATATGGCTACCACCATGGAATACCCCCTCCCCCGACCACTACACCCCCACCCACCCCCCACCCCTTTCACACGTAGTGACTGTCCTAGTGCTGAATTGGCAATTCTGGAAAATCGGTTGACCGGGCACGAAAGTTGACGATTCTAATGAGGTTAGAGACAAAAAGACTGCAGATGCTGGAATCCAAAGTAGACAGGCAGGAGGCTGGAAGAACACAGCAAGCCAGGCAGCATCAGGAGGTAGAGAAGTCAATGTTTTGTGTGTAACCCTTCATCAGGACTGTCTGAAGAAAGGTTACAACCAAAAACGTTGTCTTCTCCACCTCCTGAAGCTGCCTAGCTTGCTATGTTCTTCCAGCCTCCTGCCTATCTACTCTATTGCATAGGTAGGCGAATGAACACATCGCTGATTGCTCCATAGACAAGACACAAGCAGACTTTAGGAAGTTAGGTTGGACATTCAAAGGCAAGTCTTCAAAGGTAATAATTTCTGAATTACTCCTGGTACCACTTGCTGTAGAGCCAAAGAGTCATACAGCATGGAAACAGATCCTTTGGTCCAACCAGACCCTGCTAATCATAATCCCAAACTAAACTAGTCCCACTTGCTTGCTCCTGGCCCATATCCCTCCAAACATTTCTTATCCATGTGCTTATCTAAGTGTCTTTTCAATGTTGCAACGGTGCCCACATTCAACACTTCCTCACGAAGTTTATTCCACAGGCCAACCACTCTCTGTGTAAAAGATTTCCCCCTCATGCCTTTTTTAAATCTCTCTCCTCTCACCTCAGAATTATGTCCCCTAGTCTTGAAATCCCTTATCCTGGGAAAAAAAGCACTTGATATAAAACGTATCTACACAAAGAACAAGGAAGAAAGAACAAGACAACACAGGAACAGGCTCTTTAGTCCTTCAAGCCTGTGCCGACACATTTTACCCTTCCGTACTCAAACTGTCTTCACTTTCAGGATCCATATCCCTCTATTCCCTTCCTAATAATGTATTTGTCCAGGTGCTTCTTGAATGCTGCTATTGTGTCTGCTTCCACCACCTCCTCTGGCAGCATATTCCAGCCACTCACCACCTTTTGTGTGAAAAATATGCCTTGCACATCTCATTTAAACTTCCTGCCTCGCATCTTGAACCTGTGTCCCCTCGTAATTGACTCCTCCACCCTGGGAAAAAGCCTCACACTTTCCACTCTATCCATGCCATTCACAATCTTATAAACTTCTTTCAGGTCGACCCGAACATCCTGATTTCCAGTGAAAACAAACCCAGTCTATCCAACCTTTCTCCGTAGCTAAAATCCCCCATCCCAGGCAACAGTCTGGTAAATCTTTCCAGTACCCTCTCCAAAACATCTATATCCTCTGGTAGTGTGGTGGCCAGAACTCTATGCAATATTCCAAGTGTGGCCTAACTAAAGTTCTGCAAAGCTGCAGCGTAATTTGCCAATCCTTATAATCAATGCCCCTTCCAATTAAGACAAGCATACAGACAGCCTGATGAAAGAGATGGCAGTTCTGGAGCTAATATGGTAAGGTCCTCTGGAGTGTTGCTGAACAAAGCAACCTTGGAGTGAAGGTTAATAGCAGAGTCGCAGGTAGATAGGATAGTGAAGAAGGTGTTTGGTATGCTTTCCTTTATTGGCCAGAGTATTGAGTACAGGAGTTGGGAGGTCATGTTGCGGCTGTACAGGGCATTGGTTAGGCCATTGTCGGAATATTGCGTGCAATTCTGGTCTCCTTCCTATCGGAAAGATGTTGTGAAACTTGAAAGGGTTCAAAAAATATTTATAAGGATGTTACCAGAATTGGAGGATTTGAGCTATAGGGAGAAGCTGAACAGGCTGGGGCTGTTTTCCCTGGAGTGTCAGAGACTGAAGAGTGACCTCATAGAGATTTATAAAATCATGAGGGGCATGGATAGAATAAATAGACAAGGTCTTGTCCCTGGGTGGAGGAGTCCAGAACAAGAGGGCATAGTTTTAGGGTGAGAGGGGAAAGATATAAAAGAGACCTAAGGGGCAACTTTTTCACAAAGAGGGTGGTGCATGTGTGGAATGAGCTGCCAGAGGAAGTGGTGGAGGATAGTCCAGTTGCAACACTTAAAAGGCATCTGGATGGGTATATGAATAAGAAGGGTTTGGAGGGATATGGGCCGGGTGCTGGCAGGTGGGACTAGATTAGGTTGGAATATCTGGTCGGCATGGAACCGTTGGACCGAAGGGTCTGTTTCCGTGCTCTACATTTCCCTGATTTCATGACTGTATAGTATTTGTAAGTGGGTCCAGACAGATGAAAGGCCTATCAGTCGGATATTCCAGCCTCAGGCAACTATCTGTGTGGAGTTTGCACATTCTCCCCTTGTCTGTGTGGGTTTCCTCTGGATGCTCCAGTTTCCTCCCAAAAGTCCAAAGATGTGCAGGTTAGGTGAATTGGCCATGCTAAATTGCCTGTAGTGTTAGGTGAAGGGGTAAATGTAGGAGAATGGGTCTGGGTGGGTTGCTCTTCAGAGGGTTGGTGTGGACTTGTTGGGCCACTGTAAGTAATCTAAGTATGGTAGCATTCTGGAGATAGTGACCATACCTCAGTTGGATGCAACAACTTAGAGACACCCACGAACACCTTCCTCCCCTCCCCTTCCCTCTGATTCCATCCCCTCTCCTAACACCAACTCCTGATGTGTATTACTGTCCCTTCTGACTTCCTGCTTTCGGATGTTGAGCGTTCTGTACTCAGCAAAGGTCGAAGTGCCATCTTTCTGCTTCTCCACTTTAATGGGTTTTGGGCATTTTGTGACATTGAACTCATCTTCCATCACTTTTGCCTTCGTGCCCATTTATAGAGTTATAGAGTCATAGAGATGTACAGCATGGAAACAGACCCTTCGGTCCGAGCCGTCCATGCCGACCAGATATCCTAACCGAATCTAGCCCCACCTGCCAACACCTGGCCCATATCCCTCCAAATCCTTCCTATTCATATATCCATCCAAATGCCTCTTAAATGTTGCAACTGTACCAGCCTCCACCACTTCCTCTGGCAGCTCATTCCACACATGCACCACCCTCTATATGAAGATGTTGCTCCTTCGGTCTCTTTTATATCTCTCCCCTCTTGCCCTAAACCTACGCCCTCTAGTTCTGGACTCCCTAACCCCGGGAAAAGAATTTGCCTATTTACCCTATCCATGCCCCTCATAATTTTGTAAACCTCTATAAGGTCACTCCTCAGCTTCCGACACTCCAGGGAAAACAACCCCAGCCTCTCCCTATAGCTGAAATCCTCCAACTCTGACAACATCCTTGTAAATCTTATCTCAACCCTTTCAAGTTTCACAACATCTTTCTGATTCTTTGAACAAGAGTCCCCTCCCAAACCCGCAGACCCCTTCACCCACCTCCAACACTCTCCTTTCACCTGGACCCCTCCCTCTGGCACTTTAGTTGCACTTGATATATTTATTGAGAACTGTTGATGTGACATTGGTCGCCTCAACTCTCTACCAACCTCCACCCAAACTGACTGCACTCCATGCTCTCCGATCCAAGCCTGACTCTGTCATTAAACCCGCTGATAAGGGTGGTGCTGTTGTAGTCTGGCTATCTGACCTCTACATTGCAGAGGTTGAATGCTAGCTCTCAGATACCTCCTCCTATCTCCCCATGGACCATGATCTCATGATGGAACATTAGACCATTGTGTCCACCATGGACTCTAACCTCATTTCACCTGGTGATCTCCCCACCCCCCACCCCCACCACTGCCATATGCTGTAGGTAGATCGAGACTGGCCTTAGGAAGGGAATGACCCAGCGACAATGAAGGAATGGCAATCTGTTTCCAAATCAGGATGGTGAGTGACTTTGAAGGGAAGGGTGATGTTCCATGTAATTGCTGCTCTTATCCTTTTAGATGGAAGTCATCATCAGTTTGGAAGATGCTGTCTAAGAAGCCTTGGTGAATACATATTGTAGGTAGTATGCACTGCCGCTATTGAGTATCGGTGGTGGAGGGAGTGGATGCTTGAGGATGTGGTGCCAATCAATCTTGATTGTCCTAGATAGTGTCAAATTTCTTCGGTAAGTGTTGTTGAACTACACTAATCTGGGCAAGTAGGGAGCATTCCATCACACTCCTGACTTGTCCCTTTAGGGAGGCAAGAGGTGAGTCACTTGCTGCAGGATTCCGAGCTTCTGATTTCCTCCTGTAGCCAGTTGTCCAGCTGAGTTTCTGGTAAACGGTGGCCCCAGGACATTGTTAGTGGGGGATTCTGCAGTGGTAATGCTATTGAGTGTCAAGGGGTGATGGTTAGATTCTCCCTTGTCAGGGATGGTGATTGCCGAGCACTTGTGTGGTTACTAAGTCAGAAACTCTTGTAACATTTAATCAGTATTGAGATAGTCACTTGCATGCTACAACTTCCAGGACGGTGGACAAAGGACTGGAAAGTGAGGTTAATGTAGATAGATCTCTGTTGACCAGTTTGGACATGATGGGTTGAATGGCCTCGTATGCTGGAAACACATATGAATCAATGAGAAATACACAAGCCACTGCAGGAACAACTCAATTTGCTCCAGTGCTGAGTCACAAGAAGCTGCCAGACTAGAATTAGTATGTAAATGAAAACAAAAAACGCTGGTGATCACAGCGGGTCAAAGACTCGGAACATTGACTTGCTGTCTCTCCATGGATGCTGCCTAACCTGCTGTGATCACCAGCACTTTTTTGTTTTCATAGACTATGAATATACATATTGTGAGTGTGAAATTATTAGTTATACGCTGAATTACATTTGTATATATCTGATAGACTTGTTGGCCAAAACTGTTAATTTGTCAGCTTTATGCTAATTCTCAGAGCAAATTACTTCAGAATCTTGAATCTGTACTGAAAACAAAAGAATTGCTGGAGATCACAGCAGGTCACAGACTCGAAACGTTAGCTTGCTCTCTCTTCATGAACGCTGCTTGACCTGCTGTGATTGCCAGCATTCTTTTTAGCCAATAAGCCAGTCAGATATAAACAAACATAGTTCAGTGTACAACTAATAACTTCACAACCATTCACAATGCAAATACTGACAAGATAAGTTGCTGTTTATGGGAATAAACACTCCCCTAAGGCACTGACACAAGGTTCATTTAGATAATACTGCACATTCACTGAGTAAAATCCCAATTGCGCCAATATTCCTTCCCACATTAGAAATGTGGTTAACAATATGACACAAACCAGATAACCTCCTTTTGTGTTGTTAAGGGGAATAGGTATCAGCTCAGGTCACCCAGCCAAAATTCTCCTGCTCTTCGTTGAGAAAGTATATTGGGAGTTTCTTTCCAACAGATAGATGGGGATCCTCATGGTTTAACTTAGAATCAAAGGATTTGACAGCTCTGAAGGAGGCCATTTGACCCATTGTGTCTGTACTGTCTCTCCAACGAGCTAGTCAGCTAGCCCCATTCTCTAAATCTATGTCCATAACCCTCTAAATTCATGACTTTCTTCATTCATGGGATGTGGCTGTGGCTGGCTGGCCAGCATTTATTGTCCATCCCAAGTTGTCCTTGAGAATTTGGTGGTGAGCTGCCTTCTGCAATCCATGCACTGATCCACAATGCCCTTAGGGAGGGAATTCCAGGATTTTGATCCAGCTCTCTTTTGAAACCCTCTTATGGAATCTGCCTCCACCACTCTCCCAAATCCTAACAGCTCTCTGAGAAGTTTCTCCTCCTCTCACTCTTAGCTCACTTGCTGACAGTCTTGGAATTGTGACCCCTAGTTACTAACATACCAACTAATGGAAACGGAATATCCTTCTTTACCCTGTCAAAACGTCGTTTAGGATTTGAACAGCTTGATCAATAGTGGTACGGCTGAGCTAATATTGTTGATGAACATTGAAGTCTCCACTTAACCAGTTCTCCCTCAGTATCAGGAGAAATTGAGGACTGCAGATGCTGGAGATCAGAGTCAAGAGTGTGGTGCTGGAAAAACACAGCAGGTCAGGCAGCATCTAAGGAGCAGGACAATTGACGTTTTGGGTGTAAGCCCTTCATCAAGAATTCCTGATGATGGGATTATGCCCAAAATGTCGATTGTCCTGCTGTGTTTTTCCAGCACCACACTCTCGACTCCCTCAGTATCACACCGGATCACCAGCCTTTGCTTTGGTTTGGTGAAGAGCTGTAGTGGGACTTGAATGAAAGACTTTAGAGTATCAGAGGCAAGACTTTTTTTAAAATTCAAATTTAGGATATCTGGTCAGCATGGACAAGTGGACTGAAGGGTCTGTTTCCGTGCTGTACAGCTCTATGACTCTATAACAAGTTCAACAAAGCTCAATGTGACAAAGTTCCATCTTTGATGACATTGCCTCTGTTCAGGTCCCTGAGGAAGGTTCTAATGTGTGTTAAATGCAGCAGATGGTTAAACTTTCATATATTGATTAACCATCATGCCCTTTTCTCAGAGTGCAACTGCTTTGACTTATTGTTAACAAAATGAAGCATCAAGTTTCAAGTAACATCAAAGAAGATTGACACAAATTTGTGTCTTGTCATTATTAGATTAGGCCACAATGTGGCAGTGATGCTACATGTAAAATATTTGCTGAGCAATGCCTTTATCCCTATTTTGACGAAAAGAATAACATGGACAAGGAACAACAAACAAATTGTTGCTCTCTCAGTAAGGGGGAGGATTTGATTTAATAACTTCTGGATTAAAGTCAGGACTTCAATAACAAACACGGCATCGACTTGATAGAATCGTAGGGTGTTGTAGTGCAGAAAGAAAGTCGTTTATGCTAATTTTAATTGAGTCCAGAGTTTCAAAATGGCAAAGGTGGAAGGATCATGGCAATGATGTTTATGTTTGAAGGGCAGGACCCTGTGTTGTGGGAACAAGGAGCTGATCAATGTCCTCCATCGGTCAATAACTCAGAATGCATCTTGATTTCTGTAGGCTTTATACAAGTCATGTATATACTTTACCCTCCATTCCCACAGAGTTAATCTCAGCAGGCCCTCACTATTCCAATTATAACCATCTAACCCACTGGAGCTTTGTTTATTTCCTCCTGACGGAGCAGGAGCACCGGAACTCTGAAGGGTCGCTGGACCTGAAATGTTAACTCTGTTTTCTCTTGCATGGATGCTGCCAGACCCGATGAGTTTCTCCAGTGATTTCTGTCCCTGTACCAGAATTTTGACTACTTTAACCAGGAGCGAGTGTACGGCAGGGATAGGGTGAATAATTGAAGTTGATGCAAGTTAGGTCTAAAGCAGCAGACGTTTGAATAACCTTGGGCAAATTGGACAGCAGAATTTTGAAATGGATGGATTGGCCTTGCTAAAATGTCTACAGTGTTCAGGGATGTGTAGGTCAAGTGCAGTAGCCATGGGGAATGCAGGGTTACAAGAATAGGGCAGGGGGATGGGTCTGGGTGGGATGCTCTTCCGAGGGTCAGTGTGGACTTGTTGGGCTGAATGGCCTGTTTCTACACTGTGGGGATTCTATGATTTTAGGGGCTGCACAGTAGATCAGTGGTTAGCACTGCTGCTTCAAAGCGCTAGGGACCTGGGTTCAATTCCTGCCTCGGGAGACTGTCTGTGTGGAGTTTGCATGTTCTCCCCGTGTCTGTGCGGGTTTCCTCCGGTGCACCAGTTTCCTCCCACAGTCTAAAGATGTGCAGGTGAGGTGGATTGGCCATGCTAAATTGCCCGTAGTGTCCAGGCATGTGTAGCTCAGGTGGGTTAGCCATGGCGAATGCAGGGTTATGGGGATGGGGTTGGGTGAGTCTGGGGGTGCTGCTCTTCAGAGAGTCAGTGTGGACTTGGTGGGCTGAATGGCCTGTTTACCCACTGTAGGGATTCTATTCTAAACGTGGACATAACAGAGGTCTGAATGAGGGTTTCTGCAGCCAGATGAATGGCTTTGGAGCTGGGTGATGTTATGAAGGTGGATGTAGACCGCGACAGTGCTAGTCAGAATTTTAGCTTGGATTTGGGTTTGGCATCGAGGTTCTCATTCTTTCAGCTTGACCCCACAGCAGGCAGCAACTCCAGGAAACAGCTGGATGCCATCCTCTGGAGTGCAGCTTGAGGTGAGCTATGAAGCTTACATCCAGGTCCTGACGATAAGTGCGTCGATCAGAAATAAAACAAGTGGCACCTAAATTAAGGAGCCCTTGTCGACAAGTCACTCTTCACTCGAGGGTACAAACCAACCAGGGTCCCATTTTGTGCTGGCCTGCTCCCTGGACCCCCTGTGTGTGTTTACACAGGCCTGCAGTGAGGGATACGAGGAGAAGGAAACCAATGGATTACCGACCATGGTCACACTAATGAGCCAACTGCGGCTCCCAACCAGTTAAAGTCAAACCGCTGTTTTCCTTCCTGCGTTAACACCAAGTCTATATTTACACAGAGCAGCACCCGAGATGCGTGAATAATGCACACAATATCAGAAACATATTTCTCCAGTCTGGTGTTTACTCTTTAATGTGTGAGGCTTTATTAATAACAGAGAGACACTGGAGCCTGAGTGACGCAATGGGTTGGGTCCGAATCCTTTCACCTCTTTGAACCAGGAGATTAATGGGATCATCTTCTGCCCTAAGGCCGAGTTACCAAGTGTCTGTTCCTGGGCCTTAATGTGGTAGCTGTGACTGTGCAGGATCTTGTGTCAGCACTGCACTGTATAGAGAAACAATCGACTGTCAGAAATTGAGGAAACCACGTTGAGAATTTGCAAATTGGCGGGGCAATTGGAAGTGATTAAAAATCACCGGCTAAATATCAGCTAACAGCAAAGATGAAGGGGTTACAGGGGTTACAGTTCACTGCAGAAGGTATGTATTTTGGAAATGAGCAGAGGTCAAGAAAGGTTCCTGTCAATTATCAGATTTTAAACTGAGTGGATGAACAAATAGGCCATGGTTTGTAGATAGACTTGTTACCAAAGGTGCAGCTTTCAAATCCTTATCCAGATTAATTTCCAGAAATTCAAACAGAATTTGCTAAGTAGCTGAAAGGGCAAGGTGGAAGCACTTGGGGAATGAGATTAACCGAATTAGTGTATGAGAATATCCAGTGTTCAAGGATTGCATGAAGGGACCAGTTTCAGGTGGTACTAGAAATGGCAGAACGTTATCAAGGCTCCTTAGACATTACCTTCCGAAACAATGACCACTTCCTAGGGCAGCAGATACATGGAAACACCAAGTTACCCTGCAAGCTACTCATCATCCTGACTTAGAAATACATTTGCGTCCTTCAGTGTTGCTGGGTCAAAACCTGGAACAGAAATCCTTAACAGCACTGAGGGTCCAACTATGGCACATGGAGCGGTTCAAGAAAGCACTGTCTCAAAGATAACTAAGCATGGGCAATAAATGCTTATGACACCCACATTCTGTGAATGAATGAAAATAAGGATTTGAAAGTCTCCTATTGTACTGTGACTTCATTTTGCTTCCGTTGACTGTGCAGGCCATTAAGTGCAGCAGATCTTTATCAACTGAGGGTGGTTAGTGCCTCTGACCCCCCTGTGTTAGGGGGCTTTGCCAATCTCATGCACCCAAAATAATGCTCTTAAATGGGTCTATTTTGTTATTCCAAAAACAGAAATTGCTACAGAAACTCAGCAGGTCTGACAGCATCTATGGAGAGAAAGAAGAGTTAATGTTCTGGGTCCCTGTGATCCTTCCTCAGAAATAAATGAACTGACCATACTGAAGCTCCATGTTCAAACGTACATCTCATTTTTCTTCCATGAAGAAGGGTCACTAGACCTGAAACAATAACTCCGCTTTCTCTCTACAGATGCTGCCAGACCTGCTGAGATTTTCCAAGTTCTTCCAATTAAACCTGTTGGACTATAACCTGGTGTGTGATTTTTAACTTTGTACACCCCAATCTCCAAATCGAGATTTTCCAGGAATTCCTGGTGTTGCTTCTGATTCCCAATGTCTGCAGATCTTTCGATATTGTATTAAGTGACCTGCAATTTTAACAGTATCCACTGGAGGACAGCGAAGTACTTCATAGGCAATTGGAACCACTGGACTAACTCTGGTGCATCTATTTAAACCAACCACCCCCCAGCAACACTCCACTAATTTAAGTTTAAAACTTCCTGCCCTGACATGAGAAAACACACTGCAAGAACATGGAGGATTTGAACCTTGATCACCTGGGCTAAAGACAGGGTCATTACCTTGTGCCTGAAGAGCTGCTACTGTTTAATACAATCAATGCGAATCCATTTAAATCCCAGATGGACAGGGACATTAGGGATTAGACTGAGTCATTCAGCCTTTTGCTAGATTTGTATCTCAGGTTCATTTACCTGACTTTATTCCATGTTTCTTAATTCGAGTTAGATTAGATTACCTACAGAATGGAAACAGGCCATTCAGCCCAACAAATCCACACTCACCCTTTACCACCCAGACCCATTCCCCTACCCAATATTTACCCCTAACTAATGTACCTAACACTATGGGCAATTTAGCATGGCCAATTCACCTGACCTGCACATCTTTGGACTGTGAGAGGAAACTGGAGCACCCGGAGGAAGGCCATACAGACACGGGGAGGATGTGCAAACTCCACACAGACAGTCGCCCGAGGCAGGAATCGAACCCAGGTCCCTGGCGCTGTGAGGCAGCAATGCTAACCACTGAGCCACCAATGGGCTCAAACACCAAACATCGAATTATCAATCTCAGTCTCGATTTTGAAAGCTCCAATTGTCACTAGATGTATGGATTCCCGCAACACCATGAGGAGAAGCTTTGGTTTCTCTTGGGAAGATGACGTGGGGCTGTTTGGGGTATTGGAACTGAAGACGGAGGAGGAGTGTATGATGGTGTCCCAGAGGGAACAGTCCCTTTGGAAGGCTGACAAGGGAGGGGAATATGTGTCTGGTGGTGGTATCCTGCTGGAAATCGCAGGAATGGCAGCGTGGGATGGTCAGTGCATAGAGTATAGGAGTTGGGAGGTCATGTTGCAGCTGAGTAGTACATTGGTTAGGCCACGGTTGGAATACTGCATGCAATTGTGGTCTCCCTGCTATAGGAAGGATGTTGTGAAACTTGAGAGGGTGCAGAAAAGATTTACAAGGATGTTGTCAGGATTGAAGGGTTTGAGCTATAGGAAGAGGCTGAATAGGCTGGGGCTGTTTTTCTCAAAAGTGTCGGAGGCTGAGGGGTGACCTTATAGAAGTTTACAAAATCATGAGGGACATGGTTAGGGTGCACAGGAATTTTTTTTTCCCATGGTAGGGGAGTCCAAAACTCGAGGGCATAGGTTTAAGGTGAGAGGAGAAAGATTTAAAAGGGACCCAAAGGGCAAGTTTTTCACGCAGAGGGTGGCACGTGTATGGAATGAGCTGCCAGAGGTAGTGGTGGAGGCTGGTGTAATTACAGCATTTAAAAGGCATCCGGATGGTTATATGAATAGGAAGCGTTTAGGGGATATGGGCCAAATGCTGGCAAATGGGACTAGATTAGGTTAGGATATCTGGTCAGCATGGGCGAGTCGGACTGAAGGGTCTGTTTCTGTGCTGTACAGCTCTATGACTCAATGGTGGGATGTCAGGTGAAGATAAACAGATTCCTCTTGTTGTTGTGGGAGGGAAGGCAGGGAGCGAGGATTGAAAGATGGGAATTGGATCAGACTCAGCTGAAAGTCCTGTTAACCATGGTGCTGGGGAATCCTTGGTTGAGGAAAATAGTGAACATATCTCAGGTAGTTTCTATTTTTATTTCCAATTTCCAGCATCCACAGGTCTTTGTTTTTTCTTCATGCATTACACAAATTCAGCGTAACATCATCGCTCTTGTATGCCATGCCTCAGGCTTAAGGGTTTTGTACATTTTATTAATTGCTGTGTCTACCTGACCTGTCACCTTTGATCACTCATTAACATTCACAACCAAGTCTCTGCTCCTGAACACTTTTTATGGTAGTATCATTTAGTTTATACTGTCTCTCTGGGCTCTTTCTACCAAAATGTATCCATTCACACTTCTACACATTGAACTCCATCTGCCATCTGTGCACCCAATCCACCATCTTGTCAATGTGTTTCTGGAGTTTTACACGTCCTTCCTCATAACTTACAATGCGACCAAGGTCTGTAGTATCCGCAAACTTTGAAATAATCCCCTGCACACCGAGATCAACATCATTAATTTATGTCTGAGAAAGTAAGAGTCCCATAACTGATCCTTAGGGAATTCCATCACAAACTTTCTGACAAAACAATGGTTGAAAAATTAGATTAGATTCCATACAGTGTGGAAACGGGCCCTTCGGCCCAACAAGGCCATACCAACCCTCTGAAGAGCAACCCACCCAGACCCATTCCCCTACATTTACCCCTTCACCGAATACTATGGGCAATTGAGCAGGGCCAATTCACCTGACCTGCCCATCTTTGGACTGTGGGAGGAAACCCACGCAGACACAGGGAGAATGTGCAAACTCCACACAGACAGTTGCCCAGGGGCAGGGAATTGAACCCAGGTCCCTGGTGTCGTGAGGCAGTAGTGCTAACCACTGAGCCACCATGCCACCCATAAAGGAGGTAAAGTAATCGCTGAAATTTGTGTAATACTCTCTGATTTTCATTTTATTTTCCTCCCCATGAAGGTTTGCTCACAACAGTGTCTGGGAAACTGCTGTTCAATTCCGTGTGCATTCTGAATGGTTTTCAACAACCAACATGTTGTTCAATGTGCTCATGCTTCTAAAACCTCTGCTGGATCAGCCTGCTAAGGTATAACCCCAGGAAGACTGGTCTTGCTTCCACTGTCGCTCAGATGTCACCCACAGAACTCTCAATGTAAGCAGCAATTCTGCATCTGCCTTGGTCTCTGTGCACATTAAAGTACAGCAAATAAAATCCAGACCCAGGCGGGGGGGGGGACTCCATTACTGATTCAGTCTCCTTGTGGAAGCAGAGTTCTGATAATGGAACTTCCCACACTCTGGCCCCTGGACCCCGTTATTCTTGTACAATAGCAGATGGCTATTCCATATGCCAGTCTTCTGCAGCTAAATCAATAAAGTCAGAATCACCACTCCCAAAGTTGTTTGAATTTTGTGATTTTAGCTTGCAGAATTGTTCCCTACTGGGGTGTTGTGTGCTTCTGTTTATTGTGAATTGACTAATCGTAAAACAACAACTGGCAAAACAATAATTTATGTTTTTGATAATTGTAGCTGAAAAGTTATGGAGGCCACAGCTGGTGTGTGGAGCTGCTGTTTGGTTTTGATCTGATTGCAGGCTCAATTCTACATTCTTGCTGAACAGTAACACTCTTCAACTCCTTTCCATTTGTACAAAATACATGTACCCTATTGTCAATTGCATGCCTAAAAAAAAAGGTATATCCCATCAGAGATTGGTTTAAGGACCTTTGCCCAGCACCCAATCATTTGTGAATGACGGAAAGCTGTTTACGTTTACCTCCAGAGTCATAGAATCATACAGCATGGAAACAGACTCTTCGGTTCAACTAGTCCAAGCCATGCCAATGATTCCATTAAGGATTTTCAGTCTGTTCACCCTGACCTATGTGAACCTCCCAAAACCTTCAATGTAGGATATCCTCAATTTGGTATTAGGGAGCCACACCCTCTTTCCCAGAACCTGTCCTATGGGGACATCTCCAATACCCTTCCCTGACAAGGGGCAAATGCATCTCACAATACGCCACAGTTTCAGCACTATTTGTCCATCAATCAATACATCAGCAGCCCCTTGCCGACTTACCTCCTGGTCACAGGAGTCTCACAGTTCCTGGTGGGAGAGAGAGAAATGTTGGGAAGCCTCCTTAGGACAGAAAAGGTTATCCCATTTCCCAGAGGCTATCTTGAGAACCATATCGTCAAAAAAAAGTGCCGAGGGGATTGTCCCAACTCTAGCCCCACCTTAAAAATATTCAGTGATTCCCCACCTTCTGAGACAGAAAGTTTGCAAAGACATTGAGCACCAAATTGTTGTCAATTGTCAAACAAATATATCTAGTTCACTAATGCTGTTGAGGGAGGGAAATCTGCTGGTCTGGTCGATGTCGCTGTACAAAACTCTGGTGCGGCCGCACTTGGAGTATTGCATACAGTTCTGGTCACATTATAAGAAGGATGTGGGTGCATTGGAAAGGATGAAGAGGACATTTACTTGGATGTTACCTGGTATGGAGGGAAGGTCTGATGAGGAAAGGCTGTGGGACTTGAGCTGTTTTCATTCGTCGGAAGAAGTTTAAGAGGTGACTTAATAGAGACATGCAAGATGATCAGAAGATTAGATAGGGTGACAGTGAGAGCCTTTTTCCTTGGATGGTGATGGCTAGCACAAGTGGACATCATTTTAAATTAAGGGGTTATAGGACCGATGTCTGACATTTAGTCATAGAGTAGTAGGGGTGTGAATGCCCTGCCTGCAACAGTAGTAGACTCACCCACTTTAAGGGCATTTAAATGGTCATTGGATCAGCATATAGTTGAAAATGGAATAGTGTAGGTGAGATGGGTTTCAGATTGGTTCCACAGGTCAGCACAACATTGAGGGCCAAAGGGCCTGTACTGCACTGTAATGTTCTATGTTCTATGCAAGAGAAAAAAAGTCTGTAATCCATGTTCATTATTTCAACACCAGCTTTTGTTCAGTAATTTTAAATGAATGAATGTCTTCTGCAAGTGTCATGCGAACGCTCCAAACCTTTATTGACTGGGAGAGCTGACAGGGGTTTTCCAGGCTGCACTGACTGACTGCTAGCCAGTGCTCGGACGGCAATTTCTCTGTAAATGGAATGTATTCTACAGTGGCCAAGGCTATTAGAGAACCACTTCAGTGACATCAAAGTGACCCACGGCCTGTGAAAGGCCTTGTGGATCATTTAAAACTGTGAACTGACAGCAGAATACATTCTACGTTCTTGTCACGGAGTGGAAAATGACAAAATTGGCTAGTTCATGGTCCTGAACTTAATCTGAACTTGGAGGAGTGTGGAAAGTTATGCTGAATGCAAAGTGTGGGATATTAGATTCCACATGGCATGTTAAAGTTATTTGCCTGAACCTCAGCTCTTTGCTATTCAATTGAGGTATTGACCCACTTTAAATAATTGAGCCATCACCACTCAAAAGAAAGACTTGCATTTGTGTAGTGCCCTTCCTGCCCTCAGGACATCCCAATGTGTTTTACAGGCAATGGCATATGTCTAAAGCGTAGTCACAGTTACAGTGTCAGAAACCTGACTAAACAAAAGCAGTTTTCCCTCCCTCCTTACAAAGTAACAAGTTCCAATCGGTTGATTTCATGGTTTAATGCAACTCACCAATGATTCATTTCCACCAGTCACCAGGTTATTTGAAGAGCCACATTTTCAAGTCTTGGCCTCACGTTCAACTCAGTTAACCCCTGAAGTTAGGAAGAACAAGTTGAACCATTTCCTGATGTTGCTTTCCCCGCTTCTCCAAGAGTCAGGGTTGAGAGGTGATGACGCCCCCAGGCCCAGATGCTGGCGGTGAGGTAGGTGACTGAATATTTACCATCTACCACCACTCTCTGACTTCGACCGGTTAGCCAGTTCTCTATCCAACTGGCCAAATTTCCCTCTATCCCATGCCTCCTGACTTTCCGCATAAGCCTACCATGGGGAACCTTATCAAATGCCTTACTAAAATCCATGTACACTACATCCACTGCTCTACCCTCATCCACATGCTTGGTCACTTCCTCAAAGAATTCAATAAGACTTGTAAGGCAAGACCTACCCCTCACAAATCCGTGCTGGCTGTCCCTAATCAAGCAGTGTCTTTCCAGATACTCATAAATCCTATTCCTCAGTACCCTTTCCATTACTTTGCCTACCACTGAAGTAAGACTAATTGGCCTGTAATTCCCGGGGTTATCCCCACCCCCTGTTTTGGACAGGGGCACAACATTCGCCACTCTCCAGTCCCCTGGTACCACCCCCGTTGACAGTGAAGACGAAAAGATCATTGCCAACAATTCTGCAGTTTCCTCTCTTGCTTCCCACATAATCCTAGGTTTTTTCCCATCAGGCCCGGGGGACTTGTCTATCCTCAGGTTGTTCAAAATGTCCAACCTATCTTCCTTCCTAACAAGTATCTCTTCTAGCTTACCAGTCCGTTTCACACTCTCCTCTTCAACAATACGGTCCCTCTCGTTTGTAAATACTGAAGAAAAGTACTCATTCAAGACCTCTCCTATCTCTTCCGACTCAATACACAGTCTCCCACTACTGTCCTTGATCGAACCTACCCTCGTTCTCATCATTCTCATGTTTCTCACATATGCATAAAATGCCTTGGGGTTATCCTTGATCCTATCCACCAAAGATTTTTCATGCCCTCTCTTTGCTCTCCTAATCCCTTTCTTCAGCTCCCTTCTGGCTATCCTGTTTCCGTCCAATGCTCTGTCTGAACCTTGTTTCCTCAACCTTATGTAAGCCTCCTTCTTCCTCTTTACAAGACATTCAACCTCCCTCGTCAACCAAGGTTCCCTCACATGACCATCTCTTTCCTGCCTGACAGGTACATACATATCCAGGACACGTCGTATCTGTTCCTTGAAAAAGTTCCACATTTCCACGATATCCTTCCCTGACGGCCCTTGCTCCCAACTTATGCTCCTCAGATCCTGTCTTACAGCACCATATTTACCCTTCCCCCAATTGTAAAACCTACCCTGTTGCACGTACCTATCTCTCTCCATAACCAAGGTGAAAGTCACAGAGTTGTGGTCACCATCACCAAAATGCTCACCCACTAACAAGCCCATCACTTGTCCCGGTTCGTTACCAAGTACCAAATCCAATATGGCCTCCCCTCTGGTCGGGCAATCTATATACTGAGTTAGAAAAGCTTCCTGGACACACTCCTCAAACACTGCCCCGTCCAATCTACCTGATCAAAAGAGCTTCCAATCAATATTTGGGAAGTTGAAGTCGCCCATGACTACTCCCCTGTGGCTTCTGCACCTTTCCAAAATCTGTTTCCCAATCTGTTTCTCCACATCTCTGCTGCTGTTGGGGGGCCGATAGTAAACACCCAACAAGGTGACTGCTCTTTTCCTATTTCTGACTTCAGCCCATAATACCTCCAAAGGCAGATCCCTCTCGAACTGCCTTTCTGCAGCCATTATACCATTTCTAATTAGCAACGCCACCCCACCTCCTTTTTTACCACCCTCCCTAATCTTACTCTATGCTACTTTCTCCCCACCCCCACCCTCCTCTAGCTTATCTCTCCATGTTTCAGGCTCACTGCCTTTATTCCTGATGAAGTGTTTTTGCCCGAAATTTCGAAGCTCCTTGGATGCTGCCTGAACTGCTGTGCTCTTCCAGCACCACTAATCCAGAATCTGGTTTCCAGCATCTGCAGTCATTGTTTTTACCAGGTCGACGAGGAGGCCCACCTCGCTTTGCTGGTACATTGTTCCAGTCCAGAACATCTGGGAATAAAATTGATTTCTGGCCATCTATGCGTTTCACTCATTGTCAAAATCTTTGACAGTCGATTTTCCAAGACGCGCCATTGAAACAATTCTCGGAATGAAGGAACATCTGACCTTAAGGGAAACATTTCCTTCCCTCCTACAGCCAGCATTCTTACTGTACAATGAGCCTCACCTCCATTCTGAATGACCTTCTGCAGTCATTTTTCACATTCTCACAGGCAGCAGCCATATCGTAGCTGTTGGTTATGATCATTATCTGCAGCTCTGCCTTCTCGACTCTGCCTGAAGACCCATACTCAGTATATTCTCAGCTTCACAACTCCAACTGACCCAGTCACTCCCTGTGAGCTGTGACTACTGTCTCAACAACATTGCCCAGACCCCCCCCCCATTACAAGTTGGAGTTGTAGTGCTATGTCTCAGAGTTAGTTTGTAGTGTAGCTGAAGAGATACACTCAGAATATCAGTGCTGTATCACAGCATGATTTGATTTGATTTGATTTATTATCATCAAGGACCAAGGTACATTGAAAAATTTTGCTTTGCATGCAGTACGGGTAGATCATAACATACAAAATGCGTAAGAGTAATAGAACATGAAAGGGTACAAAGGTCTCAGACTCCATTTTAACTGGGGTCTCTTGAAGCATGACATGCTATTGGAAGCTTGCTATAGATTATAACCAATAATAATCCAGATACTTAAGTGTCTATCACTTTAATCTGTTATTCCTCACCATGGGGTGGGCTTTTACCTTCATCATGGTACTTATACCTGATGAGACATTATTTACATGAGCTCCACTAACAAGGGGCTCTGAATCCTGGTTCTTCTCGTCTTGATTCTGTTCCTGAAAGTGGCAGCTGTCTGAATTCCAGAATGTGTCTTTGCTTCCACTAGGTAACCTCCTCTACCCCGATGTAGCGACAGAAACTCCTTCCTCATCTCCCTCGCAGCCTCTAAAATTGCAAGTTTGGAAGTTGAAATTAATGAAGCGAAACGTACCCTTACCCTGGGTGTTAGGCCTCTGTCTCTAATGACATCTTGCTTCCCCATTGTGTAATGTCATGCTTGGCCACACAGCAGGGATTTCTCCTCGTGGACAACCTGTAACCTCACTGATGGCTGCACGAGTCCAACACTTCATCTGACAATAAGACATAGGAGCAGAATTAGGCCTTACAGCCCATCGAGTCTGCTCCACTATTCATTCAAGGCTGATCTGTTTCTCAACCCAATTCTGCTGCCTTCTCCCAATAACCCTTGATCCCTTTAATAATCAAGAACCTATCTATTCTGTCTTCAGTGCACTCAAGGACATGGCCTCTACAGTATTCTATGGCAATTCTTTGAAGAGGTGACAAGTAGGTTAGACCAGGGAAATCCAGTGGATGTGGTCTATCTAGACTTCCAAAAGGCCTTTGATAAGGTGCCACACAGGAGGCTGCTGAGCAAGGTGAGGGCCCATGGTGTTCGAGGTGAGCTACTGGGATGGATTGAGGATTGGCTGTCTGACAGAAGGCAGAGAGTTGGGATAAAAGGTTATTTTTCAGAATGGCAGCTGGTGACGAGCGGTGTCCCGCAGGGTTCAGTGTTGGGGCCACAGCTGTTCGCATTATATATTAAAGATCTGGATGAAGGGACTGGAGGCATTCTAGTGAAGTTTGCAGATGATACGAAGTTAGGTGGACAGGCAGGTAGTACTGAGGAAGTGGGGAGGCCACAGAAGGATCTAGACAGTTTGGGAGACTGGTCCAGGAAATGGCTGATGGAATTCAACGTGAACAAATGCGAGGTCTTGCACTTTGGCAAAAAGAATAAAAGCACAGACTACTTTCTAAACGGTGAGAAAATTCGTAAAGCCAAAGTACAAAGGGATCTGGGAGTGCTAGTTGAGGATTCTCTAAAGGTCAACATGCAGGTTGAGTCCGTGATTAAGAAAGCGAATGCAATGTTGTCACTTATCTCAAGAGGGTTGGAATATAAAAGCATCGTTGTGCTACTGTGACTTTATAAAGCTCTGGTTAGGCCCCATTTGGAGTACTGTGTCCAGTTTTGGTCCCCACACCTCAGGAAGGACATACTGGCACTGGAACGTGTCCGGCGGAGATTCACAAGGATGATCCCTGGAATGGTTGGTCTAACATATGAGGAACGGCTGAGGATCCTGGGATTGTATTCATTGGAGTTTACAGGATTAAGGGGAGACTTAATAGAGACGTACAAGATAATACATGGCTTGGAGAGGGTGGACGCTAGGAAATTGTTTCCATTAGATGAGGAGACTAAGACCTGTGGACACAGCCTTAAAATTAGAGGGGGTCAATTCAGAACAGAAATGCGGAGACATTTCTTCAGCCAGAGAGTGGTGGGCCAGTGGAATTCATTGCCGCAGAGTGCAGTGGAGGCCGGGACGCTAAATGTCTTCAAGGCAGAGATTGATAGGTTCTTGTTGTCTCGAGGAATTAAGGGCTATGGGGAGAATGCAGGTAAGTGGAGTTGAAATGCCCATCAGCCATGACTGAATGGCGGAGTAGACTCGATGGGCCGAATGGCCTTACTTTCACTCCTATGTCTTATGGTCTTATGGTGTTATGCAATGAATTCCACAGATTCACCGCCCCTAGGCTGAAGGAGCTCCCCCGCATCTCAGTTCTAAAGGATTGTGTCTTCACAGTGAGGTTGTGCCCTCAGGTCCTAGTCTCTCCTACTAGTGGAAACATCTCTCCATGCCCATTCTATCCAGGCCTCTCAGTATTCTGTCACTTCCAATCAAAACCCCTTCATCCTTCTATCAAGTAGTTACCAACTACAAACCCCATTAAGTACAGATCAACAGTGCTCAAATACTTATCATTTGACAAGCCCTTCCATCCCTTGGATCTTTCTGCTAAACCTCCCTGCTCCATCTCCTAGACCAGCACATCCTGACTTGAATATGAGGCCCAAAACTGCTCACAATATTCCAATGCAGTCTGACCAGAGCCTTAGCAGGAAATCACTGTTCTTGTATTCTAGCTCTCTTGAAATGAATGTTGTCATTGCATTTGCCTTTCTAACTGCTAACAGAACCTGCATGTTAATCTTAAGAGAATTCTGAACCACGACTCCCAAATCTCTCAGATTTCCAAAGCCTTTCCCCATTTAGAAAATAGTCAATGCCTTTAATCTTCCTACCAAAGTGCATAACCTCACACTTTCCAAGTTATGTTCCATCTGGCACTTCTTTGCCAACTCTCCTACTGCTCACTGATCTACCTCCTTTCCTACCTGACTGACTCTAATTGGAGAGCCAACCTATCTCCTTATCAAGTAAAGGCTAATCGCTGTGGAAATTGTAACTGGAACCAGTTTCCCACCAGAGACTGGTTTCTGACCCCAAAACAAACCCAGCTCCTGTTTCCCGCCTCAAGTGATGGGAATTCATTCCCATTAATCAGAAAGTGAGAAAAAATGAAATTGCTGGACTGGAAGAACAGCAGGAGATTCGTCATCCCTCGTATGTTGGCAGGATAGGCAATAAAAAGGAGGGATCTTGATGGAATCAAATGCACCTTTTGTGTAAAGGGATTTCCCCTTGGCCTGCTGTACTCTTGCTGTCTCCAGCTCAAATTTAAGAACAAACACATACTTCCCTCGCAACTGGAGAAGGAGAAAGATTTGTAGATGTGTTTCTGGGATGAGAAGTCATTTTGCTCTTTGCTCTGAAAAGTCCACCTTCTGCCAAGTCTCTGATCTACTGCGGAAGAGTAATGATCTTCAGGGAAACTGTGGTAAAGTTCCACACTGGAGCCTGACTGACTAATAGGTCTGGGCTGTTTAATAGGCGTGATTGCAAGGATAATACAATGCAGAGTTTAGTTTTTTGCATTCAACTGAGTGAATATTTTAATTAAATGCCCTCCTTTCTTTTTTGCCCTGATAATTCATTGATAGGATTCTCAGGGGGTAAGAATTCTCTGCAGTCCTCTGTGATTGTCTGAGGTTATTTGTCGTTGGTAACTATGGAAACAATAAATGTTCTTGCACTCACAAATAATTCAGCAGATTATGACAGCCCTCTGTTTTCTCAATCACTGTATTTTGCACTTTAATAGGTTCCCTCATCTTAACTCCCAAGGCATCAGGTCCCTTCATAGAGATGTCAAGTTGTATTGTGCCTTTGTTGTGGATTCTGCACTGCTTTTGTTGCCAGTCATTGTGGTTAGATTTTTACATATTAGAACTGAAGGTATGTAACACACTGAGGCTATGTTATGCTCTCAGATTAATGTAAAGAATTGTTTCCTGTGGTTTGTGGCTCATGTACATTTCTGCTGCTGATAATCTGTAACTCATTTCTTTATTAGAAACTATTCATTTTTATTTTTCTCACTCTAGCCCCCTTTTATCTGTCATTGAATTGAGGTTTGCTACTTGTCAGCGAATAGGAGCCGAGGCAGAACTAACAAAGGATTGACAGTAAAGAGCCTACCTGTTATTAATCTCTTCCAGCAGTACATTGCAAGAACCTACTTACTTAAACAGAGCCTGTGGGGAAAGAGCAACCAGCAAACAGATGTTATAACTGAATGTCGTCTCTTTAAAAAAAGGCAGGTTATTTCTGCAACTGAATGCAGTGAGTGGAGGAAAGTTACACAATAAAATAGTGAGGGGAAAAATTAATCTTAGACTCTTCCAACAGAGCAATCTCCTAGTGAGATTGAAGGGAGAAAGCCATCTTCATTCCACCTGTTTCATGATATCAGTGTGTCACAAAGCAGTTTAGCGCTTGTTAATAATTTACAGTCAACCAATGTAGCTTAGGAAACACAGAAGTAATTCACAGATAGTAACGTACCACTCACAGCAATGTGTTGGTGACCTATTAATCTGCTTCAGAGCCATTGGTTGAGGGATAAATATCGTCCAAAACAAAGGGAAGATTGATTAACTCTTCTTTAAAATTGCACTCTGAGATCATTTGCAGGTTATCAGACTTTTTGAAAGGACTTATCAAATTTTAATATGAATCTCTCTCTCTCTGCATCTTCTCTGCAGCTGTAACACTGTATTGCATGTTCTGCACTCTGTTCTATTCTCCTGATACACTGTGTACAGTTTGATCTGCCTATATAGCACACAAACAATACTTTTCGCTGCACCTTGATGTATGTGGGGCAATATGTTGGCTCAGTGGTTAGCACTGCTGCCTCACAGCACCAGAGACTGGGTTCAATTCTACCCTTAGGCAATTGTTTGTGTTGAGTTTGCACATTCTCCCGTGTCTGCATCGGTTTCCTCCCATAGTCCAAAGACATGCAGTGTTGGGATCTGGCCATATTAAATTGGCCAATGTGTCAGGGATGTGTAGGTTAGGTGGATTAGCCATGGGGAATGCAGGGTTACAGGGATAGGTTTCATCTAGGAGAGACGCTCTTCAGCAGGTCAGTGTGGACTTGATGGGCTGAATGGCCTGCTTCTACACTGAAGGGGTCTGTGAAGATGTGACAATGAGAAGTTATATCCCCTCAGAGGGTAAATGAGGCTCTTGATTAAGAGTCTCATCTAAAAGACAGATGTCCACCCAGATTTTGTCTTTAAGTCTCTGGAATGGGTCTTGAACAATGTTCAATGCTGAGAATTGTGTGACAGGTTTGCTCCTAAGCTGGCTTTAGCTTCACTGCTGTTATCACAAAGATAACTAGGCTCCTGTTAAAGATAGTTCTCACATGTGTAATGCTCTTGGAAAGCATGAAGTGATAATGCTTTTGCCCAACTGCTCCATTTTCTGGGGGAAAACTGCCTCTCTGATAGGATTTGTGCGCATTTTGTCAAGATTCAGAATGCTTTTAAATATAGAGTTAGGCACCTAGCTTCTATTTGTTTGCCATCTTTTTTTCTCGGTGTTCAAAAACCTTAAGTTTGCGAAATATGGTATTCTGTTACTCTTCTGGGTGCAGGAGGAAGTTTATTGATTATTTGTTACTAATATATATTGAATTGAATATATTATATAGCCAAGGTATAACTTTGGGTGAGGGTGTGTTCTAAACAAACACTCAAGGAATAATCAGACAGTTTTCCAGCATTCTAATTGGAATACAATGCCCCATTATTAACAAACTCTGATTGTAGGTTTGCTTGCTGAGCTGTAATGTTCATTTTCAGACGTTTCATCACCACACTAGGTAACATCTTCAGTGAGCCTCCAGACAAAGCACTACTGATGATTCCTGCTTTCTATTTATATATTTGGGTTTCTCTGGGTTGGTGATGTCATTTCCTGTGGTGATATCATTTCCTGTGGTGATGTCATTTCTTGTTCTTGGCATTTCTCCTCTTTGCTGACTGTTGACATCAATACCTTGTTGCCATCAATACTCTTACTCATCCATTACAAATGTTACCAAATGTCTGAACTCCTTCCCAACTCAATTTTCTAAAATTCATTGGAATTCATGTCCGTTTTGATCACCCTGTTATAGGAAGGATATTCTTAAGTTGAAGAGGGTTCAGAAGAGATTACCAGGATGTTTCTGACTTTGGAAGGTTTGAGTTATAAAGAAAGGCTGGACAGGTTGGGATTTTTTTTCACTGGAGCATAGAAGGTTGAGAGGTGACCTTGTAGAGATGTATAAAATCATGAGAGGTACAGGTGGAGTTAATAGCAGGTATCTTTTCCCTAGGGTAGAGGATTTCAAAATGAGGAGGTATGTTTTTAAGGTGAAGGAGAGAGACTTAAAAAAGACATAAGGGGAAAATTTTAATTTACACTGAGGGTGGTTCGAGTGTGCAATGAACTTCCTGAGGAAGAGGGGATGCGGACTTGGTTACAATGTTTAAAAGACACTTAGATAAATACATGAATAGGAAAGATTGTGAGGGATCTGGACCAGGAGCAGGGAGGTAGGATTACTTTAGCTTGGGACTATGTTCGGCATGGGCTGGTTAGACTGAAGGGTCTGTTTCCGTGCTGTATGACTGTATAACTCTATGTCTCCCCTTTTTGATCGGGGTGATATATTGTACAGTGGAAAAAAAAACAGAAATTGCTGGAAAAACTCAGCAGGTGTGGCAGTATCTACAGAGAGAAATCAGAGTTAAATTTTCGGGTCTGGAGACTGTTCTTTAGAACCCAATGTGCTGCACTATTGTCTTAAATGTATGAAGAAAATGCAGAGACTAATTCTTACGTATTTAACTACAGACTGATTATTTCAGATGTGTTGTTAAACCAAACCCTGCCTGTCCAGTCAAAGGCATGCAAAAGATCCAGTGACATGACTTCATAGACATGCAAGAGAGGTCTCCCTGCTGGCCTGGTTAATATTTATTCCACAATTAACATTGCTAAAATAAATAATCTTGTCATCATCACATTGACATTTGTGGAAAGTGGTTGTGTGAAAGTTAAGTGTGTTTTTCCTACAATAAAACAGTGAGGACAGTTCAAAAGCGCATCGTTCATTGTAATGTACTTTGAGACATTAAATAAAGGGCTTTTTAGTTTACATTTGTCCTTGACAACAGAGGGACTCTAAGTACTTAATAACCTGCTAACTTTTAATTACAGTGTAGCCATTTAAAAAAGGACATGCAGCGTAAAACAAAAATGACTGTGGTTGTAAATTCAGTAGCTATCTAAACAGAGAGAACCTGGAATGTCACACCTGTTGAGGTGTCAAGGAAACCTCAAAGAAGTAGACTGAAAATGGGGAAATGCATGAGAAACTGAATTGTAAACCAATGGGAGTCACCTCAGACTGTGAACGTGATGAAAGAAAAGACTCCAGTCTGGACAAGATGTACGATTTATGTCTTCCTCTTTCAAGAATGTATAAGAACAAAAGTTAAAAGCCTTTTCATTTCTATAATGGAAGAAGATATGTCCATGAGCTGAAGTGCTCATGCATGTTAATGGGCTGAGGTAGCAGCCTGGATTCTATGCCTAGTGTTCTGCTAAGGTCACAGTTGAAGAACCAGACATCACTCTCTCACTTTGAAGGCAGCAAGTCAATCAAAAGAAAATTGAACAAACGGAAGGTTAACTTAGTCAAACTGATCTCAGCTAGCCATCGTCAAAGGAAAACAGAACAAAAGGATTTCAACTAATCTACAAAGGCCAGCATCTTGAAAGCTTTGCCTATCGATGTTTCACTGTCTCCTCTTCTCAATGATTTATACAGACAGATTTATGTTTCTTTTAATATTTATCTTTTTTGGACTTACTTCTCATGTGTGTTTGTTCTTTTTTTAATCTCTTTTCATATTTAGTAATTTGCTCTTTTGTTATCTTAAGAAAATCCGATTAAATTAACTCTTGTGAGGCAGAAATTCATTTGGAATGGAGTAAAGGCATCCACAAAGGTGAGATCCTTGATCGATGAGAGAGTAGGTGAATACAGAAGGGAATCTGTTCATTCTTCCTCACCCTGGAACTTGACAATTTGCAGGTATTACTTCTGGAACTGTAATAAATTTGGTTCTTTTTGGAACATGTTTTTACTTTTACCGTCTAACAAGATGCTATTAATTGGGACACTTGACGTTAACCTCGAGAAGAATTAAACCAGAAGGTGGAAACTCTAATCTATTCTCTCTCAAACCTATGGAATGTCTTACCTCCTTTAATCAGAATTTTGGAATCTTCAACCACAAATTATTGTTGCAGTAAAAAAGGCTGGAAAATTTAATAAATGGTTCTTATTGCATAAAGAAAATAATTATTAAAGGAATCAGGAGTGGAGAACAGGATCAGAGTGGGTTGCTTTCATTGTCAAAACCTGAGAGAAGAAATATAGAGTTAATTCTCCAAATGGTCTCTTTTTAGGTTGGAACTGTTTAGATTCTCTCTCGAATCATTTGCCCATTGGTTGCACCTTCTTACAAGATGATAAGACGTAGAATGAAATGTAGGCCGTCAAGCCTGCAGTACTATTCCATGAGATCATGACTGATCTGGTAATCATCAACTCCATTTTCTTGGCTTTTCCCCATAATCCTTAATGGCCTCTCTGATTAATAATCTGTCTATCTCAGCCTTGAATATATTCAATGATCCAGTCTCAACAACCACTGAGGTAAAGAATTTCAGATTCGCTGCCCTTTGAGAGAAGAAATTCCTCCTTATCTCTGCCTTAAATGTGCAACCTCGTATTCTGCGATTATACCCTCTAGTCCTAGATTGTCCCACAAGAGAAAGTGACCTTTCCAAGTCTTCAAAGAATCTTGCTTGCTTCAATAAGTTCTCCTGTGATTCTTTTATATTCCAATGAGTTGCAGGCCCAATCTACCCAACCTCTTCTCATAAGACATTCCCTCCACAGAGTTATAGAGATCTACAGCACAGAAATAGGCCTTTTGGCCCATCATATCCATGAGGGTCAAATGCAGCTATCTAACTGTGCGGCACAGTGACTCAGCACTTAACACTGTTGCCTCACAGCAGCAGGGATCCAGGTTCGATTCTACCCTTGGGTGACTGTCTGTGTGGCGTTTGCATGTTCTCCCTGTTTCTGCACAGGATTCTTCTGGGTAGTCTGGATTCCTCCCACAATCCAAAGATGTGCAGGCTAGTGGACCTTCCCTGGTAAATTGCCCATAGTGTCCAGGGATGTGCAGATTAGGTAGGTTAGCCATGGGAAATGTGAGGTTGCACAGATAGGGTATTGGTGAGGGTCTGGGATGCCCTTCAGAGAATCAATGTAGACTCGATGAGTTGAATGGCCTGCTTCCACACTGTAGGGATTCCATGAACTGCTCGAATCCACCTTTCCAATACCTGGCTTAGAGCTTTGTATGTCTGAGCATGGCAAGTGCCCATCTAAAAGCCTCTTAACTGTTATAAGGGATTCCACATCAATCAGTGAGTCCCAGATTCCCACCAACCTGAGTGAAATGTATTTCTTGTCAACTTTCTGCCCCCTAAATCTATGTTCCCAGTCATTGAACCCTCCAGCATAGAGTCATAGAGATGTACAGCTTGGAAACAGACCCTTAGGTCCAACTCATCCATGCCGAACAGATATCCCAACCCAATCTAGTCCCACCTGCCAGCACTTGGCCCATATCCCTTCCTATTCATATACCCATCCAGATGCCTTTTAAATGTTGCAATTGTACCAGCCTCCACCACTTCCTCTGGCAGTACCACATGTACCACCCTCTGTGTGAAAGATTGCCCCTTAGATCTCTTTTATATCTTTTCCCTCTCACCCTAAACTATACCCTCTAGTTGTGGTCTCCCCGACCCCAGGGAAAATACTTTGCCTATTTATCCTATCCATGCCCCTCATGATTTTATAAATCTTTATAAGGTCACCCCTCAGCCTCCGACGCTCCAGGGAAAACAGCCCCAGCCTGTTCAGCCTCTCCCTATAGCTCAAATCCTCCAACCCTGGCAACTTCCTTGTAAATCTTTCCTGAATCCTTTCAAGTTTCCCAACATCCTTCCAATAGGAAGGAGACCAGAATTGCATGCAGTATTCCAACAGTGGCCTAACCAATGTCCTGTACAGCCGCAACATGACCTCCCAACTCCTGTACTCAATACTCTGACCAATAAAAGAAAGCATACCAAACGCCTTTTCACTATCCTATCTACCTGCGACTCCACTTTCAAGGAGCTATGAACCTGCACTCCAATGTCTCTTTGTTCAGCAACACTTCCTAGGACTTGCCATTAAGTGTGTAAGTCCTGCTAAGATTTGCTTTTCCAAAATGTGGCACCTCACATTTATCTGAATTAAACTCTGCCACTTCTCAGCCCATTCTCCCTGTCTCCTGAATCTAGGCCCCTCATCACTTTCTACATTTCACATTCCTTCACAATCTCTTCAACTCTCAGAAAAACCACTCCAGTTTGTCCAATCTCTGTTTGTAACTGAAACTCTCCAGTCCAGGCAACATCCTGGTAAATCTCCTCTGCACCCTCTCCAGTGCTATCACGTCCCTCCTACAATGTGGATCGCAGAACTGCACACAAAACTCTACCTGTGGTCCAACCAATGTTTTATGCAGTTACAGCATAACCTCCTTATTTTTAAACTCTATGCCTTGGCTACTAAAGACAAGTATGTAGGGTTCTGGTTTGCAATCAGTAATTTGCTAATTTTTAGGTGCTGTGAATCACCCCAGATCCCTGATTCTGACATAGAACTTATTTAGGGAATGTAGGATGAAGAAGGCAGTAGACAGGTATTTCAGGGCAAAAGAATCTCGGTGTTTATTTAAATACACAAGGTAATTACAAAACAAGAGATAAAGGCAAATGTATTAAATAGCAAAATTAACAAAATCAACTATACAGAGGACAGTAATTAAATACATTATTGAATTCAACACAGACTAAACACTATTAGAACCTGAACTGCAGTTTTAATCAGAGAAACTTAAGCGAGCTTCCTTCCCTTGGGGTTCCCTGCACTGTCACCATCCACCTTTCCATCCCCGCTAGCGAGATCAAAAAGTTTGGGGTCTCGGGAGTTTAAGCTCAGTGCTGAGGAAAACGCCATTTTGAAGTACAGCTGACTGTTGCTGTCGGTTCTCTTGGTTCAGAACAAGCCTGTGTCTGGAATGTCTTGTTCAGATAGCACTTGGTTGGCACCCCTCCCTCTCAGATGTCCTTGGTTGCGATGATGCGCTTGGTTTGCCTTCTTGAATCAGCTTCTCTGCTCGGCATCTGTGGTTCTTGGTTTGAAGCTGCTTGTTGAGGCTAGAGCCTGTGGGGAAGCTGTTTCTGCAGAAGCTTGATGTTGAAAAGGCTCTCTCCCTTCAGTCAGATCAGGGCTGATTGTTAATACAGCTTGTGTGCTCCGTTACCTCCTCTCAAATCTGTCTTGCCCATTGTGTTTCTGGTGTTCCCTTCGGAAGTTAATTGGTTTTCCAATGGTTAAAGTATGTGTGAATGGATCTCCACAGAATGGATTTTGATTGAGGTTTGATGCCCAGTATTTCTGTAAGCTCTGTACTGGCTGTGCTGGGTATCCCAAGGTAGAAAAGTTAGTTTCAGTCCAGAGCATTAGGCTCGATTGATTGTTTTCATAAAGTGGAGGTGTAAATTGGAAATCCAGCATAAACTATAGTCCCAGACGGAAATCAGTCTGGCTCTGTGTTGGTTTGTTGCAGCCTGAGCTTAGCATTCTCGCCAGTGTTTTTAGATAGTAGAAAAGTCCAATATTTTAGATGATGGTTACAAAATAAAAATTGAAAGAACTGCGGATTGCTGTAAATAAGAAGCAAAATCAGAGGTTGCTGGAAAAACTCAGTTGGTCTGGCAGCGTCTGTGAAGAGAAATCAGAGATAACATTTCGGATCGGTGACCTTTCTCAGAATACCGAATAACTCTGATTTCTCTGCACAGATGCTGTCAGACCTGCTAAGCTTTACCAGCAGCTTCTGTTTTGCTGTTTTTGCTTTAGATGGTGGGAGTTTTTGTTCAATCCTACATCATATTGTTCAATCATATGCTTTCTTAACCAATTTATCTACCTGTTCTATTACCTGAAGCACACCATAATCTCTCCGATCCTCGGTTCTCCCCAGAGTCTTATCAGTTAGAGTCATAGAGATGTACAGCCCAGGAAAACAGACCCTTCAGCCCAACTGGTCCATGCTGACCAGATATCCTAATCTAATTTAGTCCCACATGCCAGCACTTGGCCTACATCCCTCTAAACCCTTCCTATTCATTTACCCATCCAGATGCCTTTTAAATGTTGTAACTGTACTAGCCTCCACCACTTCCTCTGGCAGCACGTTCTATACACGCGCCACCCTCTGAATGAAAAAGTTGCCCCTTAGATCCCATTTAAATGTTTCCCCTGTCACCTTAACCCTATGCCCCCACCCTTGAGAAAATACTTTGTCTACTTACTCTAGCGATGCCCCTCATGACTTTATAAACCTCTATAAGGCTACCCCTCACCTCTGGCACTCAAGAGAAAACAGCCCCAGTTTTAAACTAGCTACGCGCATCACTTCATACCTCGGCAGATTGAGTTCCATTTATCCCTGTTATAAAACGTACAAAATATCACATATTATATGCAATATTTCTCTGTGATATTGATGTGACACAACTATCTTGTATGGCATAAAGAAAATCATTTTACCCTATGCTACTGCACTGTACATGAGGGATGTTGAGTGTTCCCCTTGGGATGGAATATTACACATCCGTTTGGTGGCCTTCTACGAGCTCACTTGACTAATTCTAATTGCATTGAAAATGAAATGTCAAATTTATTCGTAACTGACATCATGTGGAAGTTAAGTCACAACCTTTCTCTTCCTGTGTAGTGTCCACATGAACAAATCGAAATCAGCAAGTCTTATTCATCAATTTCCCACGTTGGTTCGGGAATCATCAGAGTACTAGAACATGTACCGAAAGAGGATGTCACATAAAAACTGACTGATTGCTGACCAGATCGACAGGACGTTTGTGTTTTCCTTTTATAGGATGTTATAAAAATTGTCAGCAGGTACCTCAGAATGACTCACATTACGCTCAACAAATTCAGGCGGCATCTGATGTGAAGTAAAAGGCAAATTGTATCATTTCAGTGCAAGGTTAGTCACATGGATTCCTGAGGGGAGCTTCCCCTGATTACAAACAGCAGACAAATACAATCAGGATGTTGGATCCTAGGCCAGAACATCCTGAAAGAGCGGAGCTTTGATTGTGGCCCTCAGGAAGTGTTAGGATCTGAGAAACTCAACATGGTTTTTATACAGATATTTAATAGGGACATCTGGAGCTGATCATGTGGCAATCGATGAAATTAAGAGCAGGACTGCCTTGTGTTAGCTTTGATGGCATCCTTTCAAATAATACCCGAGCATTTTCAACCAGCTTTTCACTCACAAAATGAATAACTCAGATAATGTTCCCTTTTTGCTCTCTTGCAGTCTCTCCTCAAGTAAATCTGAACACCTGAACTGTGTGCTATGACTCAGCGACTAGCCCTCTCATTTCTCAGTCAGATGTAGGCTCAAGATCCATCCCAGTAAGGTGAGTGCATAATCTTAGTGCAGTACAAGGAAGGATGTGATCTTAAACCTGACTACCCTCTCACGTAAGTTGCCATTTTGAAAAAAAAAAGATCTCCCCTGGTGTCCTGATTGCTTTACCTTAAACTTTAAGGCAATACTGCTACCTTCGGATTGAGATACCTGTTTGGAGTGTGACAGTCTATACATACACCATCACTGATGCTGTTTCTTAACTCTGAATAAGATTTTTCAACTCCTTATGTACTGAAACACTCCCTTGTTTATAACTGTACATAATAGGTAACGTTACCATAGTCCTACAAGATAAATGGGTTGATTTAACCTGAGGGTCACCTTGCCTCAGGCCAGAGAAGAGGTTGAGAAGGACAATCCTCTATATTAACCTCAGCCAGTGCAGGAATTGAACCCATGCTGTTGGTGTCATTCTGTATTGCAAACCAATACAGACTTTGCTAAACGAACCCCAATTGCATGTGACATGTTATCAAATACAGTTCTTTAACACAGCGTCTAAAACCTCTCTTCACAGATTCTATTCTAGAGTGGCATCTTCTCTTTCCTGATGTATTTAGTCACAGCTCCATGATTTGTTTGAATGTCATTCTATCACACTGACCAAAATGAATGCCTCAAATGATATAAAGTAATAATGCTTTTTGTGAGAACTTGCAGTGTGCAATTTGGTTATAGCCTTTCCTACGTTACTGAGCATCTATAAATGAATGTTCAGTGGATTGGGCCCAAAACTCTTAAATTTGTTCCCCTTTAAGACATGATTTAAAACGTACCACCATGATCCTTACACATATGTAAAAATCCCTATGTGACGCAGGATCATATCTTGTTCTATAATGCCTCCGTGAAGTGCCCAGGGAATCTTTATTGTGTTTAAACCATTATGTAAATATATGTTGCTTTTATTTTTACAGTATTTTGGAATGTTGTGATTGTTGCTTTTTCTTTCAGCTGGGCTTCATTGTAAAACTCTTGAGCCTTGCAGTGTTTTACCCAAGTACTGCCCTTCATGGATAAACACCTTGGACAGGAAATGCTGGAAACTTGTTTTCCTGTGTAAGACATCGCAACCCAATCATCTCGACACTTTGCGTCCAACATAAAGCTGCAAGCTAGAAACTGGCCTGGACTAATCCACATCAGGAACTGCTGTCTCCCACTGTAGAAAATTGTATACAACCCTCCCAACTGCTTGATCATCTGAGTGAGCCAAATACATCACAAACAAGGGATCAAACGTGGTTAGGCTCACCTTTTCTGTTTCTGTCCACTATTTGTCCCTTGTGTCTAATGTGCAGAGAACGGTTAGTGTCTGGAATATACTGCCTCAGTGTAGCAGAGGCAGGTTGAATTGGCATTCCAAAGAGAGTGACACTGTATCTGAATATGTTGGGTTATGGGGTTTGGTTGCACAGAGAGATGGGGGATGGTATAAAGTGAATCACTCATTCAGAGAGCAGGGGCAGAGGAAAATGGGCTCTTTTGGCACTATAATCAAGTTTCAAGATACAGAAGATATTGACTATCGAAGATCAAGAAGCAATGGAATTATGATGGTTGATTGAAAGAGTTTGACAGAGTCAATTGAGAAAAACAGTTTCTTCTGGTCAGGGAGGGTAGCTCAGATCAAGGGGACATGAACTTGAAGTGAGAGTTGGACCTTTCTGGAGTGGTGTAAAACATTTCTTCACTTAGCTGGAATCTGGATATGCATCCATGAGGATCACCAGGATGATACGTAAGGACTATTTTATGAGCAAAGATTAAACAGGTTGGGAATCTACTCACTGGAGTTGAGAAAAATGAGACGTAAGGGTTCGTCAGTGCCGAGAGGATGTTTCCCTTCATGGGAGAGTCTCGAACCACAGGGCACAGTCTCAGAATAAAGGGGTACCAATTCAAGACTGAGATGGGGAGGAATTTCTTCTTTGAGTCTTTGGAGCACCTTGCACCAAAGAGCTGTCGGAGCAGAGAGCTTGTGTATATTTAAGGCTGAGGTAGATTGATTCCTGATCAGTCGGGGAATCAAGGGTCACTGGGAAAGGGCAGAAAAGTAGCCGTGAGGAATGTTGGAATATTCTAATTGAATCTTGCACGGGCTCCAGGGGCCAAGCAGCCTATCTTTGTTTCTGTTTTTCTGGTCTTACAGAATGCAGACAATGATCAGTAAATATGGAGTGGTCTGATTAGGTGAGGGAGCTATATTGACCACCACATTCTCTGCTTATGAAACAGATGTGGTTATATTTAGAACTTCTGGAACAGGCACATGGGGCTTCACCATGTTACCTGACCTGTGGATAAATGCCTTTGAAATTGCAATCTATAAGCTAACTCAGTGTCATGAGGTACTTTTACTTCAATTTCTGAAAGACTCAATTGGCCTTGCTCCTCTCATGCCTTGTACTCACTCGTCTTATTCTTCAACCCTGGAGCTGTCTGCTCCTCCAGCTTTGACATTCTGTAGGCCCTCTGTCTCCCTTCACCACAACATCATAGTACCTTCATCTATAGAGTCTCATCTTCTAAGAATTTTCCTTCCATCCTCTCACTTCTACTTTTGTTTAAAATGCCCTGTTCAAAACCCAGCACCTTAACCATATTTTTGGTCACCCCTGTTGACATGACCTGAAAGTGACCTCCAAACCTCTTTGGCAGCGAATCAGCAGAAAATCCAGAGAAAAGGAGCAATCGATCACCGTCGCCAATGCTTTGGGTTTTCCCACTCATTCCCTGTCAACGATACAATAGACGTTTGAGAGGTGCCGAGAAAAATCTCAAACTTCTTGTGTTCACATGACCTGGGAAATCAAGGGCCTTTGAAGCTGAGGTGAGGTGAGGCCTACTTTGATGTTTAAAAGGTTGTAGATGAGAGGGGACAAGCGCAGGGAGGTGTATTGTTTGGAGATCCTAAAGAAGAATAAACCAGAGTTGGAGACAACGCTGTGGATGATCGAATGCTGTGTACTTTCTGGAAAAGTCTGGGGTTTGTTTTTCTTTTGGTTCACTTCATTCTTGCTTTGTTCTTTTTGTGTTTAGATTCATGCTCAACTTCTGCCTGGCAATTGACTAACATTGCTGGATGGAGAGCAATTTTCATTTATGCATTATTTTCTACTGTTATTTTAAGCCAAAGTATAATAGAATCATTGTGCATGAATTGTCATTATCGTACGTTGGATTTGGAACTCAGGGCTCCTCCATAATTGCAGGCAATTCTCTCTGAATGAATCCCTAGAGTTTCATAAATCCCAGCAGTTACATTTGCAGCAGATTGCTGACAATACATGAGGCATTAAACCCTTAATTCAACAATGCCTTAAAGTTCATGTTTATTACTCTCACTTCACAACTAATATTTGGAAATGTGAGCTTATTTTAAGCCAGAACACTTCTTTAGATGACTGCAGATTCAAATTCCATTATACATTGTTGGCATATTCGAAAGTGAGATAACTGTGGGAGTACAGCATCGTTGGAGGTGTTAAATTGTGATTGAGTCTGCTGTTTCATTGGCCAGTTAGACTTTTAACTTAACCACCCTTTGGGTAAGATCAGGGAGTTCTCCTGATTTCCCAACCAAACTTTCAATCTCAACCGATTCACTGGTCATTTCTTACTTTATTGACGTAGGATCTTACTATGTGAAAAATGACTTCCATTTTCCATATTGGGGCGGCATGGTGGCTCAGTGGTTAGCATTTCTGCCTCACAGCACCAGGTTCCTGGGTTCGATTCCAGCCTCGGGTGACTGTCTAGGTGGAGTTCGCACATTCTCCCCATGCCTGCATGGGTTTGCTCCAGTTTCCTCTCACAGTCCAAAGATGTGCAGGTCAGGTGAATCGTCCATGCTAAATTGCCCATAGAGCTAGGTGCATTAGTCAAAAGGAAATGGGTCTTGGTGGATTACTCTTCGGAGGGTCGGTGTGGACTTGTTGGGCTGAAGGGTCTGTTTCCACACTGTAGGGAATCTAATCATTCACCAATGAAATTCATTGTTTGTACTGTAGAGCTGTTAATGAAAGGGTCCTAACATGCCAGTAGATAGTACCAGTCAGGACCTACTTTGATGATTTCTGCTATGCACTTTCCTTAATCATGATGCAATATAGCAGTGCTGTCCATTTGTGAATGGACAAATGATGAGCTAGACTTTGAATATGCTGGAAATCCCAAGCAACTATTTTCTTAAAATTCACTCACAGGATGTGAGCATCTCTGGTTAGGCCAGCGATTATTACCTGTCCCTAATTGCCCAGGGGGCCGTTAAGAGTCAACCACATTGCGGTGGGTCTGAAAGCACATGTTGGCCAGACTGGGTAAGGATGGCAGTTTCCTTCCCTAAAGGACGTTAGTGAACCAAATGGGGTTTTCCTGACAATTGACGATGGATTCATGGCCATCAGTAGATTCTTAATTCCAGATTCTTTGTTGAATTCAAGTTCCACCATCCGCTGTGGTGGGATTTGAACCTAGATCACCAAAACATTAGCTGAGATTGATTACCTAGTGATAATACCACTCCCAAATTAGGAGCAGAAACTTAGAGAATGGTTATACCCACTTTACCAAATTGATTCGATTCTATCAAATTATTGTTTGCTTGAAGCAGAAATTCTTTTCACTTATCGAAGCTAACATGAATGCTTATTGTGAATGCTTGGTCTTTGAAACGTTCACATGGATAGCTGGAGACTCCTGTCTACCTGAGGATGAAACGGAGTCCGAATAGAGTAGCAATTTATTGTCACTTGTATTTATGAAAATACAGTGAGATTTGTATAAGTTGCCACAATTTGGCACCATATTAATAACAGAATTTGTTAAAAAGAAGCAAATGAGATTAAGTTCGGACAAAGTTCATCGTTTGTTCCCTCCATGGCTCCTGGATTTCTGGGGAGTGGCTATGGGATGTGGCCGCCCCGAGGCTGCCAAAGCGAGGATTTCCAGATGGGACCCACCATGCTATCACTGCTGAAGCTGACAGCGAAACCACTGTATCATCACTATAGTCAGGAGGGATGGATCGCACCCACCAAGCTACTGAAACTGAAGCTGTCTCTCAAGCTGTCGCCGGTCCAGAGTAGCCACATTGCCACCATAGCCATGAGGAACAATGTTGATAGCATGGTAGAATTATTACAGCACAGCAGACCACTCGGCCTGTTGTTTCTGTGCCAACCCTGCATATGAACATGTCGCCCAGTGCCATTCTCCTGACTTCTCCCTTTAACCCTGCCCATTTTGTTTATCGATGAGCTGTCTAAGTCCCTTATGAATGCCTTGATTGAATCCAACTGCCTCACAGCGGCAGGTACCCGGGTTCGATTCCAGTCTCGGGCAACAGTCTGTGTGGAGTTAGCACATTCTCCCCTTGTCTGCGTGGGTTTCCCACGGGTGCTCCGGTTTCCTCCCACAGTCCAAAGATGTGCAGGTCAGGTGAATTGGCCATGCTAAATTGTCCAGAGTGTTCAGGGATGTCTAGGTTAGGTGCATTAGTCAGGGGCAAATGTAGAGTTATAGGTTAGAGGAATGCATCTGGGTGGGTTACTCTTTGGAGGGTCAGTGTGGAGTTGTTAGGCCAAAGGGCCTGTTTCCACACCGTAGGAATTCTATGACTCCACTACGGTCTCAGGCAGTGCAGACCAGACTCCAATGATCCAAGGTGTGGGAAAAGCTTCGTTTGATATCAATTTTCCTCCTTTTGCCAATTTCTTTCTTTCTGTGCCCTTTTGTTCTTAATCCTGTCAGAAGTGGAAATGTATTCTCCCCACCTAATCTGCCCAGATCCCTCGCAATTCACAATACCTCTGTCAGCTCACCTTTCAGCCTTAAAATCTCTCATCCAAGGAAAACACTCCGAACTTCACCACTCTATCCACTGCTCTTTAACTTTAATTTGAACAATTGAAATTATTCGTTCTCCCTTCTACCTCATGGGGTGGAATGAAATTATAAAGACTTGCATGACCTGCCCACTGCCTGTGCCGAGTTGGCTGATCTATGAGTTAAAATTGGACCAAGTGGCTACTTGGCAAAGGAGGTTTAAAAAAAGAATATTATCCAGTGCTCTTCCCTCAATTACTATTGAGTGACTCCTTCTTGGCGTGTGCTCACAATGTGAAGGTTAAACAAGGACAGCTTCAGAGTTACTGTCTCCGACAGTCAAATTGAAAGAAAGGATTTGCATTTATGTAATGCCTTTTACAAGGTCCTGTGGGTCTGCAGAAATGAATCAAGTATTTTGTAGCAATCGTTCCTGTTGTAATGGAGGAGATGCTGCAGCCATTTTGTACCCATCGCTTTCCAACAAGTGATGGTGACTAAAGAGGTAGCTTTCGTGATGGGGAGTAAGGTGAAGGAATTGTGCTCAGGATCCATGAAAACGTGCTCCTTTTCAAAATTCCACCATAGAATCTTTAGTCCCTGTGAGGCTAGACGTCATCTTTAACTGGCTTGACCTCTCACCAGGAGGTGAAACAGACACCTGGCACAGCTTGTGTCTGTTCTGCAAAAGGGAAGAAATAAAGGAAGACTTGAATTTATAAAGCACCTTTCACAATCTCTGGATGTCCCAATGCCCAATTATGAGTTTTTTTGACGTATGGTCACTATCGGGAATGTGGCAGCCATTTTGTACCCATGAAGATCCCACAAACAGCAATGATCAGATATTTCTTGTCATGATTGAGGGAGAGATATAGGCCAGATCACCAGGAGGGATGTTCCTGTTCTACTAAATAATATTACAACATCTTCTAACTACATCTGAGAGAGAGAGCCAATGCATACCTGGTTTCATAACTCCAGGTGGCACCTCTGACTGTGCAGCACTCTCTCAGGACTGAACTGAGGTGGTAACCTACATTATTCAGGATCTGTGCTCTTTTCTCTACTTATCTTCTGGAGAGAACTCGGTTGTGGAGGGTGCAGCAGTGATGGCAGTGGCTGGGGGGTCTAGAGTGGGGACTTTGGCAGTCAGCAATGAGGTGGCTGGTGTGCCTGGGCAGAGCCCTGGGTTAGCAGTATTGTGGAAGTGGCTGGGGGCCCAGAGTGGAACTCTCATGGCCTGTGTTGTGGTGGCTGGTGAGCCTGGATGGCAGCCAGCAGGGAAGAGGCAGTGCGGAGACACAGGGATTCAGAGATCGAGTCCAGTGCAGGGAGAGAAACTGAGCCCACCGCAAGGGGAAAGAGATCAAGCCCAGAGCAGGGGGAGAGTTCGAGCCCAGTGTAATGGGGAAGAGATCAAACTCAGTGTAGAAGGGGTGAGATCGAGCCCAGTACCAGGGCGAAAACAAGCCCAGAGCGAGGGGAGAGATTGAGTCCATTGCTGGGAGAGAGAGAAATCGAGCCCAGTGCGGGGGGGGGAAGAGATCGAGCCCAGTGTGAGGGGGTGGGGGGGGGGGGGGAAGAGATCGAAACCAGTGCAGAGGGGAGAGAGATCGAGCCCAGTGCAGAGAGGAGAGCGATCGAGCCCAGTGCAGAGGGGAGAGAGATCGAGCCCAGTGCGCAGGGAGAGAGATCCAGCCTAGTGCAGAGGAGAGAGAGATCGAGCCCAGTGCGGGAGGAAGAGAGTTCGAGCCCAGTGCGGGGGGAGGAGAGGTCGAGCCCAGTGCGGGGGGTGGAGAGGTTGAGCCCAGTGCGGGGGGGAGGAGAGGTCGAGCCGTGTGGGGGGGTGGAGAGGTTGAGCCCAGTGCAGGGAGAGGAGAGGTCAAGCCCAGTGTGCAGGGAGAGAGATCGAGCCTAGTGCGGGGGGAGAGAAATCGAGCCCAGTGCGGGGGGGGAGAGAGATCGAGCCCAGTGCGGGGGGGGAGAGAGATCGAGCCCAGTGCGGGGGGGGAGAGAGATCGAGCCCAGTGCGGGGGGGGAGAGAGATCGAGCCCAGTGCGGGGGGGGAGAGAGATCGAGCCCAGTGCGGAGGGGGAGAGAGATCGAGCCCAGTGCAGGGGGGGGAGAGAGATCGAGCCCAGTGCAGGGGGGGGAGAGAGATCGAGCCCAGTGCAGAGGGGAGTGAGATTGAGCCCAGTGCAGAGGGAAGAGAGATAGACCGAGTCCAGTGCGGGGTGGGGGTGGGGGGAAGAGATCGAGCCCAGTGCGGGGGGAGAGAGAGATCCAGCCCAGTGCGGGGGGAGAGAGAGATCGAGCCCAGTGCGGGGGGAGAGAGAGATCCAGCCCAGTGCGGGGGGAGAGAGAGATCCAGCCCAGTGCGGGGGGGAAGAGAGATCGAGCCCAGTGCGGGGGGAGAGAGAGATCCAGCCCAGTGCGGGGTGGAAGAGAGATCGAGCCCAGTGCAGGGGGAGAGAGAGATCGAGCCGAGTGCGGGGTGAGAGAAATCAAGCCCAGTGCGGGGGGGGGGGGGAGAGAGATCGAGCCCAGTGCGGGGGGGGAGAGAGATCGAGCCCAGTGCGGGGGGGGAGAGAGATCGAGCCCAGTGCGGGGGGAGAGAGAGGTCGAGCCCAGTGGTGGGGGGGAGAGAGAGGTCGAGCCCGGTGGTGGGGGGGAGAGAGAGGTCGAGCCCGGTGGTGGGGGGGAGAGAGAGGTCGAGCCCGGTGGTGGGGGGGAGAGAGAGGTCGAGCCCGGTGGTGGGGGGGAGAGAGAGGTCGAGCCCGGTGGTGGGGGGGAGAGAGAGGTCGAGCCCAGTGGTGGGGGGGAGAGAGAGGTCGAGCCCGGTGGTGGGGGGGAGAGAGAGGTCGAGCCCGGTGGTGGGGGGGAGAGAGAGGTCGAGCCCGGTGGTGGGGGGGAGAGAGAGGTCGAGCCCGGTGGTGGGGGGGGAGAGAGAGGTCGAGCCCAGTGCGGGTGGGGGGGGGAGAGAGAGGTCGAGACCATTGCCGGGGGAGTGAGATCGAGCCCAGTGCCGCGGGGGCAGAGAGCGAGCCCAGTGTCAGGGACAGAGAGATCAAGCCCAGTGCGGGGGGAGTGAGATCGAGCCCAGTGTGGGGGGAGAGAGATCGAGCCCAGTGTTGCGGGGGGAGAGATCGAGCCCAGATCTGGTGGGGGGAGCGATCGAGCCCAATGCGGGGAGAGAGAGATTGAGCCCAGTGCCGGGGTGGGGGAGAGGGGGGGGGGGAGATTGAGCCCAGTGCCGCGGGAGAGAGAGATCGAGCCCAGTGCAGGAAGACAGAGATCGAGCCCAGTATGGGGAGAGAGAGATCGAGCCCAGTGCCCCGGGAGAGAGATCGAGCCCAGTATGGGGGGAGAGAGATCGAGCCCAGTGCCCCGGGAGAGAGATCGAGCCCAGTATGGGGGGAGAGAGATCAAGCCCAGTGCGGGGAGACAGAGATTGAGCCCAGTGCCGGGGGGGGGAGGGAGAGATCGAGCCCAGTGCCGCGGGAGAGAGATTGAGCCCAGTGCCCTGGAAGAGAGATCGAGCCCAGTGCGGGGAGGGAGAGATAGATCGAGCCCAGTGCGGGGAGAGATAGATCAAGCCCAGTGCAGGGTGGGGGGAAGGGATTGAGCCCAGTGCGGGGGAGGAGAGGTCGAGCCCAGTGCAGGGGGAAGAGATTGAGCCCAGTGCGGGGACTGAGAGATCGAGCCCAGTGTCGGGGGAGAGATCGAGCCCAGTGCGGGGACAGAGAGATCGAGTCCAGTACAGGGGGAGGCAGAGATTGAGCCCAGTGCGGGGGTGGGGGTGGGGGTGGGGGTGGGGGTGGGGGGGGGGTGGGTGGGAGTTTGAGCCCAGTGCGGGGGGGCGGGTAGAAATTGAGACCAGTGCTGGGGGTTGAGAGATCAAACCCAGTGCAGGGGGAAGAGATTTAGCCCAGTGCGGGGAGAGAGAATGAGCCCAGTGCAGGGGGAGAGAGAATGAGCCCAGAGTTGGGGGGAGAGAGATCGAGCCCAGTGTGGGGGCGAGAGATTGAACCCAGTGTGGGGGGGGGAAGAGATCGACCCCAGAGCGGGGGACAAAATAGATCCAGCCCAGTGTAGGGAGAGAGATAGAGTTCAGCGTAGGGAGTAGGGGAGAGATCAAGCCCAGGGAGGGGTAGAGATCAAGTCCAGAGCACCAGAACAAGGGGAGAGTTTGAGCCAACTGTGGGGGAGAGATTGAGGCCAGTGCAGGGGAGAGATTGAGCAGAATGTGAGGGGAGAGATTGACCTCAGTGTTGGGGGAGAGATTGAGCCCAGAGTGGGGGAGAGATAGAGCACAGGGCAGGGGAGACAATAGACAATAAACAGGTGCAGGAGTAGTCCATTTTGCCTTTCGAGCCTGCACCACCATTGATCATCCTTAATCAGTATCCTGTTCCTGCCTTATCTCCATAACCCTTGATTCCACTTCCTTGAGAGCTCTATCCTTAAGTAAATCCAGAGACTGGGCCTCCACTGCCTTCTGGGACAGAGCATTCCACACACCCACCACTCTCTGGGTGAAGAAGTTTCTCCTCATCTCTGACCTAAATGGTCTACCCTGTATTTTTAAGCTGTGTCCTCTGGTTCGGGACTCACCCATCAGCGGAAACATGTTTCCTGCCTCCAGAGTGTCCAATCCTTTAATAATCTTATACATCTCAATCAGATCCCCTCTCAGTCTTCTAAACACAAGGGTGTACAAGCCCAGTCGCTCCAATCTTTCAACATAAGATAGTCCCGCTATTCCAGGAATTGACCTCGTGAACCTACGCTGCACTCCCTCAATAGCCAGAGTGTCTTTCCTCAAATTTGGAGACCAGAACTGCACACAATATTCCAGGTGCGGTCTCACCAGGGCCCTGTACAGCTGCAGAAGAACCTCTTTGCCTCTATACTCAATCCTTCTTGTTATGAAGGCCAGCATGCTATTAGCTTTCTTCACTATCTGCTCTACCTGCATGCTTGCCTTCATTGACTGGTGTACAAGAACACCCAGATCTTTTTGTACTGCCCCTTTATCTAACTTGACTCCATTTAGGTAGTAATCTGCCTTCCTGTTCTTGCTAACAAAGTGGATAGCCATACATTAATCCACATTAAACTGCATCTGCCATGCATCTGTCCACTCACCTTTTAACCCTACTGCGAATCTTCTTGCAAGGATGCCTGCCTTGAAGAAGTTTTCCTCCTCTCTCTACAAGAATCTCAGGGAGTCCCTCTCCCACTGCAACTCCCAGGTCATTTCCTCTGCCCTGAAGCTCTTCAACCATGTCCTGAAACAAACTCGCTACCACAGCTACATTTGCTTCCTCAGTGCCTGCCTCCGTAACCAACTCATCCCACATGGACTCCAGACCACCTTTAAACCAGCAGAGTTCGGACCCGAACAGGACAAACAGTACAGACTACAGATTCAAAAACACCAGCAACAGTTCTCCTTCAAGATCCTCCGCTCCACGCTTGCAGCAATGCGCCGGCACCTAACCTCTCTACAGTCAGCCCTGCTACAGCTGAGGGCCACACTCTCTCAGAATTGCAAAGGACCCACTCTGTACTACATCCTCAGGAGAATTCATACTCTCAACAAACAGTATTTCAATTCCATCTCAAACATCAAAAACTAAGTACAACAAACTTTTATCTATCCACCTCTATAACTAGCACTCCTCAAACATTCCAGAAGATTCCCCCGGCCTCTGGAACATGCGGCTGGTGCAGCTGCCATCCCCACGCTGATTGATGATGTCACTTCCGCCCCCATCAATGCTACTCCCACAACCACTTCCACCCCTCACAATTCCTCATGCATCACACATGACATCACTTCCGCCCATCACATCATCGCTGACGTCACACGCTCAGTGACTTCCGCCACCCCTACTGCCGTGTCTGCCACCACTTGCGCCCCTACCAGCGCCACTCACCTGCATTCTGCTGACACGCCCCCCCCCCCCATAGATCCCACTGTCACCATCCCTGCCCCCCAGAACCCTGAGGGGAAGACCACCCCTGCTCATGACTCCACCCCCATTCCCCCCACCATCACACCCACTCCAGTTACAGGTTCCGCCCCCACTCCCAGCTCCACACCCACACCAGATCCCAGCTCCCAACCCCGCCGAGTTTTCACCATCCCTCCAGACCTTCCCCTCACTGAGGACAAACGATCAGTCCTCAGCAAAGGACTCACCTTCATCCCCCACTGTCTACGCATCAATGAATTTAATACACGCCATGATGTCGAATACTTCTTCCGTCACCTCCGCCTCCGAGCTTACTTTCACAATCAGGACTCCCGCCCACCTTCCGAGGACCCCTTCGCCCACCTCCAACAGACTGCATCCACCTGGACACCCCGCGCTGGCCTATTACCTGCCCACGACCTCTTCATTTCCAACTGTCGCTGGGACATTAACTGCCCTCCCCCACTCCAACCTCTCACCCTCACAACGTGCAGCCCTCCAATCCCTCTGCTCCAATCCCAACCTCACCATTAAGCCAGCGGATAAAGGGGGCGCAGTGGTAGTCTGGCACACTGACCTCTACACCGCTGAAGCCAAACGCCAACTCGAGGACACCTCTTCCTACCGGTCCCTTGACCATGATCCCACTCTCCATCACCAAACCTTCACCTCCCAGACTATACAGAACCTCATCACCTCAGGAGATCTCCCACCCACAACTTCCAACCTCATAGTCCAGGAACCCCACACTGCCCAGTCCTGCCTCCTTCCCAAGATCCACAAGCCTGACCACCCTGGCCGACCCATTGTCTCAGCATGCTCCTGCCCCACTGAACTCATCTCTACCTACCTCCACACTGTCCTATCCCCCCTAGTCCAGGAACTCCCCACATACGTTCAAGACACCACCCATGCCCTCCACCTCCTCCAAGACTTCCGTTTCCCTGGCGCCCAACACCTCATCTTCACCATGGATATCCAATCCCTCTACACCTCCGTCCGCCATGACCAGGGTGTCCAAGCCCTCTGTTTTTTCCTCTCCGATGTCCCCAACAGTACCCTTCTACTGACATTCTCATTCATTTGGCTGAACTGGTCTTCACCCTTAACAATTTCTCCTGAGAATCCTCCCACTTCCTCCAGACCAAAGGCGTAGCCATGGGCACACGTATGGGCCCCAGCTATGCCTGTCTCTTTGTTGGCTACGTAGAGCAGTTGATCTTCCGTAATTACACCAGCACCACTCCCCACCTCTTCCTCCGCTACATTGATGACTGCATTGGCGCCACCTCGTGCTCCCGTGAGGAGGTTGAGCAACTCATCAATTTCACCAACACATTCCACCCTGACTTTAAATTTACCTGGACCATCTCTGACACCTCCCTCCCCTTCCTGGACCTCTCCATCTCCATTAATGACGACCGACTTGACACTGACATTTTTTACAAACCCACCAACTCCCACAGCTATCTGAATTACACCTCTTCCCACCCTACCTCTTGCAAAAATGCCATCCCATATTCCCAATTCCTCCGCCTCCATCGTATCTGCTCCCAGGAGGACCAGTTCCATCACAGAACACACCAGATGGCCTCCTTCTTTAGAGACCGCAAATTCCCTTCCCATGTGGTTAAAGATCCCTCCAACGCATCTCGTCTACATCCCACACCTCCGCCCTCAGACCCCACCCCTCCAACCGTAACAAGGACAGAACACCCCTGGTGCTCACCTTCCACCCTACTAACCTTCGCATAAACCAAATCATCTGCTGACATTTCTGCCACCTCCAAAAAGACCCCACCACCAGGGATATATTTCCCTCCCCACCCCTTTCCACCTTCCGCAAAGACCGTTCCCTGCGTGACTACCTGGTCATGTCCATGCCCCCCTACAACCCACTGTCCCATCCTGGCACCTTCCCCTGCCACCGCAGGAACTGTAAAACTTGCGCCCACACCTCCACCCTCACCTCCATCCAAGGCCCTAAAGGAGCCTTCCACATCCATCAAAGTTTTACCTGCACATCCCCCAATATCATTTTTGTATCTGTTGCTCCTGATGCAGTCTCCTCTACATTGGGGAGACTGGACGCATCCTAGCAGAGCGCTTTAGGGAACATCTCCAGGACACCCGCACCAATCAACCACACCGCCCCATGGCCCAACATTTCAACTCCCCCTCCCACTCTGCCGAGGACATGGAGGTCCTGAGCCTCCTTCACCACTGGTCCCTCATCACCAGACGCCTGGAGGAAGAACGCCTCATCTTCCACCTCGGAACACTTCAACCCCAGGGCATCAATGTGGACTTCACCAGTTTCCTCATTTCCCCTTCCCCCACCTCACCCTTGTTCCAAACTTCCAGCTCAGCACTGTCCCCATGACTTGTCCTACCTTCCTATCTTCTTTTCCACCTATCCACTCCACCCTCCTCCCTGACCTATCACCTTCATGCTCTCCCCCACTCACCTATTGTACTCGATGCTACTTTCTCCCCACCCCCACCCTCCTCTAACTTATCTCTCCATGCTTCAGGCTCTCTGCCTTTATTCCTGATGAAGGGCTTTTGCCCGAAACGTCGATTTTTCTACTCCTTGGATGCTGCCTGAACTGCTGTGCTCTTCCAGCACCACTAATCCACTCACCTAACCTGTCCAGGTCACCCTGTAATCTCCTAACATCCTCCTCACATTTCACCCTGCCACCCCGCTTTGTATCATCAGCAAATTTGATAATATTACTATTAATATCATTAATATGTATTGTAAAAAGCTACAGTCCCAGCACTGATCCCTGCGGTACTCCATTGGTCACCGCCTGCCATTCTGAAAGGGAGCCTTTTATCACACTACTCTTTGTTTCCTGGCAGCCAACCAATTTTCAATCCAAGTCAGTACTTTACCCCCAATACCATGCACCCTAATTTTGCTCACTAACCTCCTATGTGGAACTTTATCAAAGGCTTTCTGCAAGTCCAGGTACACTACATCTACTGGATCTCCCTTGTCCATCTTCAGAGTTACATCCTCAAAAAATTCCAGAAGATTAGTCAATCATGATTTCCCCTTCATAAATCCATGCTGACTCTGACCTATCCTGTTACTGCTATCCAGATGTGTCATAAATTAATCCTTTATAATCGACTCCAGCATCTTTCCCACCACTGAGGTCAGACTAACTAGTCTATAATTTCCTGATTTCTCTCTCTCTCTTTTCTTAAAAAGTGACACAACATTAGCCACCCTCCAATCCGCAGGAACTAATCCCGAATTTATCGATCTCTGGAAAATAATTACCAACGCATCCACGATTTCTCGAGCCACCTCCTTCAGTACCCTGGGATGTAGACCATCAGGCCCCGGGGACTTATCAACCTTCAGACCTAACAGTCTTTCCAACACCAATTCCAGGCAAATATAAATTCCCTTCAGTTCAGGACCTTCAGCCACTGTTACCTCAGGGAGATTACTTGTGTCTTCCCCAGTGAACACAGATCTGAAGTACCAATTCAACTCTTCTGCCATTTCTTTGTTCCCCGTAATATATTCCCCTGTTTCTGTCTTCAAGCGCCCAATTTTAGTCTTAACCATTTCTTTCCCTTTCATATACCTAAAAAAGCTTTTTATTATCCTCCTTTATATTTTTCGCCAGTTTATCTTCGTACCTCATTTTTTTCTCTGCATATTTCCTTCTTAGTAACCCTCTGTTGTTCTTTCAAAGCTTCCCAGTCCTCCATTTTCCCACTTATCTTTGCTGTGTTATACTTTTTCGCTTTTGACTTTATATGTTTCTTAACTTCCCTTGTCAGCCACGGCCACCCATGCCTCCCCCTAGGATCTTTCTTCCTTTTTAGAATGAACTGATCCTGCAACTTCTGCATTATACACAGAAATATCCGCCATTGTTCCTCCACTGTCATCCCTGCTAAGGTATTGCACCATTGAACTTTGGCCAGCTCCTCCTTCATAGCTCCATAGTTCCCTTTATTCAACTGAAATATTGTCACTACCGATTGTACCCTCTCCCTTTCAAATTGCAGATTGAAGCTTATTGTATTATGGTCACTACTTCCCAATGGCTCCTTCACTTCGAGGTCCCTGATCAATTCTGGTTCGCTGCACAATACCAGATCCAGAATTGCCTTCTCCCTGGTCGGCACCAGCACCAGCTGTTCTAAGAATCCATCTCGGAGGCACTCCACAAAGTCTGTTTCTTGAGGTCCAATACCATCCTGATTCTCCCAGTCTACCTGCATGTTGAAATCCCCCATAACAACTGTAGTAACATCTTTGCGACAGGCCAATTTCAGCTGCTTATTCAATTTACACCCTACATCCAGACTACTGTTTGGGGGCCTGTAGATAACTCCCAAGAGGGTCCTTCTACCCTTAGAATTTCTCAGCTCTATCCACACTGACTCTACATCCTCTGATTCTAGGTCCCCCCGTGCAAAGGACTGAATATCATCCCTGACCAACAGGGCCACCCCACCCCCTCTGCCCGTCAGTCTGAGAGATTGATCTGAGTGTGGGGGAAGAGATTGACCTCAGTGTGGAGGGAGAGATTGACCTCAGTGTGGGGGGAGAGATTGAGCCCAGAGCGGGGGAGAGATTGAGCCCAGTGTGGGGGAGAGAGATCAAGCCCACTGTGGGAGAGAGATTGAGCTCAGTGTGTGGGAGAGAGATAGACCCTAGTGTAGTGAGGGAGTGGGATCAAGCCCAATGTGGGGATAGACATTGAGCCCAGAGCGGGGGAGAGATTGACCCAGTGAAGGGGGAGAGATTGAGCCCAGTGTTGGGGGGAGAGATCGAACCCAGTGTGGGGGAGAGAGATCAAACCCAGTGTGGGATGGAGAGTCATCGAGTTCAGCATGGGGAGTGGGGACAGATCAAGCCCAGGGTGTGGGAGACATCAAGCCCAGAGCACCAGAGTGAGGGGAGAGATTGAGCCAACTGTCGGGGGGAGATTGAGCCCAGTGCAGGGGAGAGATTGAGCTGAGTGTGGGGCGAGAGATTGACCTCAGTGTGAGGGGAGAGATTGAGCCCAGAGCAGGGGGAGCGATTGAGTCCAGAGCGGGGGAGACATTGAGTCCAGTGCAGGGGAGAGAGATCAAACCCACTGTGGGAGAGAGATTGAGCTCAGTGTGGGAGAGAGATATAGAAGAGTGTAGGGGAGAGATGATTCCTGAAGAAGGGCTCATGCCCGAAACGTCGATTCTCCTGCTCCTTGGATGCTGCCTGACCTGCTGCGCTTTTCCAGCAACACGTTTTCAGCTCCAATCTCCAGCATCTGCAGTCCTCACTTTCTCCGAGAGAGATAGAGCCTAGTGTGGGGATAGAGATTGAGCCCAGAGTGGGGAGAGATTGACCCAGTGAAGGGGGAGAGATTGATCCCAGTGTGGGAGAGAGATTGACCCAGTGAAGGGGGAGAGATTGATCCCAGTGTGGGAGAGAGATTGACCCAGTGAAGGGGGAGAGATTGAGCCCAGTGTAGTCGGGGAGAGAAATTGAGTCCAGTGCAGGGGAGAGATTGAGTTCAGTGCGGGGGAGAGATCGAGCCCAGAGTGGGGGGAGAGATTGAGTCCCGTGTGGGAGAGAGATTGAGTCCAGTGCAGGGAAGAGAGATCAAGCCCTCATGGGGAAAGCCCAAAGTGTTACAACTGCAGTCCCAGGGCTTAATTTTAAACATTTAACTTTATTTATTACTTTATGCTGACAAGAACTGTAATGCTGACCTTTTAACTTGTTTCCTTTCTTTTAATTTTAACCTAACATTTTATATCCAAGATGGAGCCATGAATGATGTCATTGTAAACCTTTCATTGTGCTCCTGCATCCTTGTACATGTGACCATAAAACCTAATTCTAATTCTAACTTTAATCCCAATTCTAACTAATTCTAATTCTAACTCTAATTCTAATTTGAAATTCCATAAATAGCTGACTGAGAGGTGCAGGGTAGATTGCTGAGTCAAGGCTACGACATTGTCAGTAACTGCTCATTGCCTCAGTTATCTTGGGTAAGTTTTAGAAAGGTTTGCCAGTGTCAGAGAATTGGACCCAGAAATAAAGTCGAGACCTTCAGAAGGTAAAGGGTGGATGATTAAAAGAGAAAGTTGGAAGCTTCAAGAAGTGACACAGGTTCACCTAAATCATTTATTTCCTGTTGATGGCAACACTGAACAGTCATTAAATTAGCCTGTTCCTTCAAAGCAGCTGGATTTTACAATATATTTTATAGCCCTTGTATAAATACACATGACCATTAGCAATTTGGAGTTTGGCCCGCTCATTAACATTAACCTAATTTCAGATCTTTATTCACCCTGTGTTCCTTGTCCATTACACCACAGAAGGCCATATCTTGAATTTCAGTTCTCAAATCATTATTGTAGCTTTTACTGGTTTATGAATCCCTCAAGCTAGGCTATAACTGTGTCTGTCCCACAAGTCATATTTCAACATCTGAGATACCCATTTGATGGTCTGCACAGTTACTGCAATCTGACACCGAGGAGTCAAACAACAGCAAGATGCTTTGGTGGCCAGAATCTGGTCCAACACTTAAAGTAAATTTTGAAGCAAAAGAAAAGTTCAAAGCCTTTACTTTGGCAGTTTTATTTCTTAAGTAATATGTACTTTTTATTTCAGTGGTTTTTTTGGATGTTAGGGCCGTTAGTAGAGCACTTGGCTGCCCCAGTATTGGACTGCACCCAGTTTTTCAGTTGAAAGGCCCCAACTCTCCCACTGCTTCCTGTAGCCACCTCCACTTTTTGGCTTCAGTGTTTGTACCACATTGAACAGGCTCGGGCTGTATTTCTCAAACAGAGGAGGCTGAAGGATGACTTAATTGGAGGTGCACAAAATGCTGAGGAGCTTGTTTCTCCTATCTGAGAGGTCAGTTACTGAAGGACAAGGATTCAAGGTGATTGTTGGAGGTCTAGAGTGGTCATAAGGGGTGGTCTAGAGTGGTCATTTTTTGGCCACATGGTGGTGGGTGTCTGGAATTCATTGCGCAGTTTGGTGGTTGAGATGGAAACCCTCAACTCAATGAAAAAGAACGAGAATCTATACCTGGACCAGGCACTGGAAAGTGGGATTAGAATAGACAGCAGGTTTCTTCAGTTGGTACAGAAACTATGAGCCGAATGGCTTTTCTTTCTGTGCCATAACATTTCTATGGTTCTTTGGTTCTGCTACTACCTCAATCTCAAAGAAACCTTGTTGACATAGAGAAGCCACTCCATTTTGTTTTGTAGCAGCAGTGGTGTTCAATTGTTGTGCATTTGATTATGTGAGTCTGTCTACTGTTGGTGCTTACTGTGCTCAACTTGTTAGGCCTGGATGTCGACTTGGGGAAAATTAAACATAAATGTGGAGGGAGCTGGGAGGTTGAGCTGGAAGCATAAACAGGACATTTTAAACCATGTAGAATAAAATCTCGACCGCACATAGAAACCCATGTCACCTCTGCATCAAACTGAGAAATAAAATATTCTGCTGTTCACAGTATTACATTCTTGGAAAACTTAGCAAATGGCAAATTCACAAATGGTGAGCTTATTTTATAATCAGAGTAAATTGTTTAGTTTCAAAACCATCCAAAGATTTGATATGGACAGTGTACATCAGCAAGTAAAAGGCAATAAATACAAAGTTTTTAACAAATTGAAAGATGTTCTACAGGAGAAACTGTTTAAAAAATAGAAAATATATAAATAGGTAACACTTACCATTATCATAAGGCTGAATTCTATGACTGAAACAACAATGAACACCATTTGCTGATTTTCAAGCGAGAAATAGAGCAAACACATGCACAGTGGTCCAGGGAAACACAGTGCAGTATATCCATCATTTACAATCATACCTAAGCTTTTTTACATTCATTATTACTGATAATGCGTTTTTAAAAAATTTCATTTGTGAGATATGGGCAGTGTTGGCTGGGCCAGCATTTATTACTCATCTCTAGTTGCCCTTGAGAAGGTGGTGGCGAGCTGCCTTCTTGAACCGCGACAGTCCACCTGTTATGGGTTGACTCACAATGCCAACAGGAGGGAATTCCAGGAGTTTGACTCACGACAGTGAAGGAACGGTGATATATTTCCAAGTCAGGATGGTGAGTGGCTTGGAGGAGAACCGAAAGGTGGTGGTGTTCCCATGTACATACTGCCTTTGTCCTTCTAGACATCTTATCGAAGTTTCTTCCAATGTTTTTCTGAAAGCTTCAGATAAACAAACACTGAACTTGCTGTAGGTGAAAACTTATACAAAATGTTTTGTGTAGATAAACAAGTTCTCAAATGGCCAGACTTTACTGTACAGCTACACCCACTTGTAGTTCCAGAATCCAGGAAATGGGAAGTGGTAAAGAGCTGCAACAAGTCTACAGTTGTGGACGGTAAGTGTTCTGAAAGAGAAAATGTTTAAATTGCATCATGCTCCACACTATCTGATGATCTTACATTGTTATTGGGGTAAATCAGGCAGTCTAGCACAAGGTCCTGTCATCTCTGACTTTTGACAGTTTTAAGTAATTATTATATTATTGCACAGATATTAGTAAGAAACTAAACCCTTAAGACAGCTAGATGACATCACAATATGTGACACCCTGGTAAGAAAGATCTCTATGTTGCTTTCAGTCTTCACCCAGGCTGGTCAGTTGGCACAATTTGTTCACTTAGCTCTGTGTACAATACACACTAACCTAAATAAGTATTCCACCCTGGCTATACATGTAAGTTTAAGGTATCATATTAATGTTTATAGTTAATATCATAAATAAATTTGAAGATATCTGTCTCAACGTGAACACAATCTCCATGATATATATTTACATGGCCAAACATATGGAAAACCATACCACCTCAATTAAGCCTAGCTAATCAATGCAACTTATGTCTATTGCTAAAATGTGCTAAACTGGTCTTGCTATGTAAGACAAGTATTTCTTCTTATTAAGATTTACCAGTGGTCATTCCTCTCCTACTGATTAATTACGGAGCACTTAAAGCTCAGCATCGAAAAGATGATTGTTGGCAACAACATTTCCTCATTTCCCCTCCCCGACCTTACCCTAGTTCCAACCTTCCAGCTCAGCACTGTCACGACCTGTCCCATCTGTCCATCTTCCTTCCCACCTCTCCGCTCCGACCAATCACCACCACTCCCATCTCCATCCACCTATTTGCACTCTCAGCTACCTTCTCCCCAGTCCTACTCTCTCCCATTTATCTCTCCACCTCCGAGACTCCCAGCCTCATTCATGATGAAGGGCTTTTGCCCGAAACATCGATTTTCCTGCTCCTCGGATGCTGCCTGACCTGCTGTGCTTTTCCAGCACAACACTCTTAACTCTGATCTACGGCATCTGTAGCGCTCACTTTTGTCGGATTGTTGGCAACATTCTAACCCCAACCACTTGCAGCCAATAGTTAGCAACCTGGGACCCTGGAAACCTCTTTCTTCATTGGTTGAAATGAGCACCTAGTTTCCCTCATCATTAGCCAAAACCTGCCTTGCAGAAGAAACTTCACCCATTGAAGATCTTGGTTTAGAATTGAAAACATTGGTGCCATTTTCTTTTCCTCAGGGTGCTAATCAGCTGTGTGAAGAGTGACCTGAGCTAAAAGCCCTCATAACATTTTTTTGAGTGTGAACATTTGCTACCAATCATCAGACTTGTTTTAGATTAGATTCCCTACAGTGTGGAAACAGGCCCTTCGGCCCAACAAGTCCAAACCAACCCTCCAAAGTGTAACCCACCCAGACCCATTTCCCTCTGACTAATGCACCTAACACTATTGGCAATTTAGCATGGTAAATTCACCTGACCAGTACATCTTTGGACTGTAGGAGGAAACCGGAGCATCTGGAGGAAACCCACGCAGACACGGGGAGAATGTGCAAACTCCACACAGACAGTCCCCCGAGGCTGGAACCAAACCTGGGACCCTGGCGCTGTGAGGCAACAGTACTAACCACTGAGCCACCATGCTGCCGTTTGTATCCGATTGTTGGGCTGCCCTCCCTGTGGAGGTTGTCAGCTCTGGTTGACACATTCCAGAAGGTTACATCACATGATTTAAAATGCCCTGTCCATAATAAATAGGAGCAGAAGCAGACCATTCAGCCCATCGTGTCTGCTCTGCCATTCAATGAGATCGTGGCTGACCAGTGGCCTAAACTCCATGTACCTGTCTTTGTCTCATATTCCTTAATATCTTTGCTCAACAAACATTTACCTATCTTAGATTTAAAATTAACAATTGATCCAACATCCACTGTCATTTCTGGAAGAGAGTTCCAAACCTCTGTCGCCTATTGTGTGTAGAAATGCTTCTGAACATTTCTCCTGAATGACCTGGCACTAAGTTTCAGAGTGTGCTCCCTACCTTTAGAATCCACAACCAGTTGAAACAGTTATCTTTACTACCCTGTCTTTTCCTGACAACTTTGATCAGATCACCCCTTCATCTTCTCAATTCTGGGGGAAACAGGGTTGATTTATATAATATCTGCTCATAACCTAATCCCTGAAGTGCAGGTACCATTCTGGTAACCCATGTTGTACTCCCTTCAAGTCAAACACAACCTGATAAAAGTCTAACGCCCAGATCTGCTCACAGTCCTCCAGCTAGGGTTGAACCATGGTTTTAGGTGAATGTGAGGACTGCAGATACTGGAGATTAGAGTTGAAAGTGGGATGCTGCCTGACCTGCTGTGCTTTTCCAGCACCACACTCTCGATTCTAACCATGGTTTTGTATAACTGCAGTGTGACTTTTGCATCCTTATTCTCCACTTCTCTGGACATAAAGGTAGGATTCCATTAGCCTAGGACAAAGAACAAAGAAACTTTACAGCCCAGGAACAGGCCCTTCGGCCCTCCAAGCCTGATCCGATCCAAGTGTACTGTCTAAACCTGTCGCCCAATTCCTAAGCATCTGTATCCCTCTGCTCCCCACCTACTCATGCATCTGTCCAGATGCATCTTAAATGAATCTACCGGGCCTGCCTATACTACCTCTGCTGGCAATGCGTTCCAAATGCCCACCACCCTCTGTGTGAAGTACTTGCCGCGTGTATCCCCCTTAAACTTTCCACCTCTCACCTTGAAAGCGTGACCTCTCGTTATTGACTCCTTCACCCTGGGAAAAAGTTTGTCTCTATCCACCCTGTCTATACCCTTCATGATTTTGTAAATCTCAATCAGGTCCCCCCTCAATCTCCTTTTTTCTAATGAAAATAAACCTAACCTACTCAACCTCTCTTCATAGCTCGCACCTTCCATACCAGGCAACATCCTCGTAAACCTTCTCCGCACCCTCTCCAAAGCGTCCACATCCTTTTGGTAATGTGGTGACCAGAACTGTACACAGTATTCTAAATGTGGCCGAATCAATGTCTTGCACAATTTTAACGTGACTTGCCAGCTCTTATACTCAATACCCTGTCCAATGAAGGCAAGCATACTATATGCCTTCTTGACCACTCTATCCACCTGTGCAGCAACCTTCAGGGTACAATGGACCTGCAATCCCAGATCTCCCTGCCCATCAACTTTTCCCAAGGCTCTTCCGTTCATTGAATAATTCACTCGCGAATTAGTTTTGCCGAAATGCATCACCTCACATATGTCTGGACTTAAAAGCATTTGCCACTTTTCCGCCCAACTGACTGCAGATGCTAGAAACCAGATTCTGGATTATTGGTGCTGGAATAGCGCAGGAGTTCAGGCAGCATCCGAGGAGCAATAAAATCAACGTTTCTGGCAAAAGCCCTTTGAAGGGCTTTTGCCCGAAACATCAATTTTACTGCTCCTCGGATGTTGCCGGAACTGCTCGTCCAACTCTCCAGCCTATCTATATCCTCCAGTATTCTCTGACAGTCCCTTATGCTTTCTGCTACTCCACCAATCTTCGTGTCATCTGCAAACTTGCTGATCATACCAATAGTCCCCTCTTCCAGATCATTTATGTATATTACAAACAACAGTGGCCCCAATACTGACCCCTGTGGAACACCACTGGTCACCTTTCTCCATTTTGAGAAACACCCTTCAGCTATCACTCTCTGTGTCCTGTTGCTCAGCCAGTTCTTTATCCACCTAGCTGGAACACCCGGCACACCATGTGACTTCACTTTTTCCATTAGTCTACCATGGGGAACCTTTTCAAATGCCTTACTAAAGTCCATGTATATGACATCAACAGCCGTTCCTTCATCTATCAACTTGGTCACTTCTTCGAAGAACTCTATTAAGTTGGTAAGGCACGATCTCCCCCCGCACAAAACCATGTTGCCTATCACTGATAAGCCCATTCTTTTCTAACTATAAATAGATCCTATCCCTCAGTACCTTCTCCAGCAACTTTCCCACCGCTGACATCAGGCTCACTGGTCTGTAGTTACCCAGAATATCCCTACGACCCTTCTTGCACCAGGGGACAACATGAGCAACCCTCCAGTCCTCCGGCATCTCACCTGTATTTAAGGATGCTACAAAGATATCTGTCAGGGCCCTAGCTATTTCCTCTCTTGCCTCCCTCAGCAACCTGGGATAGATCCAATCAGGTCCTGGGGATTTGTTCACCTTAATAACCTCTAGCCTACCCAACACATCTTTCCTACTTATGCCAACTTGATTCCTTTTTGTACTGATTGTGACATTTTAAAAATCTATGCACCCAAATACCCAAGTCTCTTTGGTTACCAGTATTTTTAACTGCATAGCATTTAGAAAGTACCCTGATCTATCTTTTATTGATCCAAAATGGAAAACCATGCAATTGCTTACATTGAACTACATCTGCCAAAGTTTTGCCCATTCCCCAAATCTAGCAATATCCCTTCAAAATCTTCATGGCATATCATGTTCCTATACTTGCAAAGTGAACAACGTCCTTATAGATGATCTCTGATTTTTTGATTCTTATGGCACAACATTGCTAAGTTTCTCAAGTGTATTATAACTAATTAATTGTTTCCCTTAAAACCTTTTTCTTCTGAGGTATTGGAATTGTGTGTTTGCTTGCTGGTAACTCAAGTCAATCCAAGGGGCTTGGGAACCTCTGCCTCTCTGTTACCTGTCGAATTCAGTAATGAGAAAGCAAATAAAAGCTTTGCCTTTGTTTGAGAGCCTCTGGAGAAATGTGCTTCCCATTCTTTCTATAAAAGGATGACAGCTCCCATTACAGGAAACTGGAAAAGAACAGAGTTTAGACTGGCAAAACTCTTGACGTCTTGACCTTGTGTATGACTAATTGTACTCTGAGTGCAGTGTCCCCCTCGTGATGTCAAGGTGTTGAAACTTGCGGAATTTGCCCCTGTCCTCCTTTTGTTGATTTTCATCTTTCCTCCTTGCATTTTGCATATTTGTGGAAGGTAAAATTATGAAGGAGATGGTCCACTGATAGGCAAAACTCTTAGGTTTATTCACACTCATCCAGACCTGACTTTGCTGGGCTCATGCAGGTCTGCAGGACAGAAAACCATTTCAGAACTGAGGATTTTCTGTGTGGTGAGGTAGGCTGATGCCAATAAAATGCCCAAACCTCCTCTTCAAGGAGGCTGTGGTTATATGCAGGCCCGAGATAGCGGTTTTCAAACCTGGGAGATATTAGCTAATGGCAGTTGGAAAATGTGACCTCACGTTTGCATCAATATGTTCCACCATGACAAGTCATTGACTGCAGGCACCTCTCACCAGGTAACACCATGAAAGAAAGCACCTGACAAAAGTCTGCAATCATAGCAGTTCCCGAAGACCAAAGTTTGATATCTTTAGCCATCAGCAAACATAAACCTTTGGATGAAAACAACAATGTTGCAGATCACAGTGGGTCAGGAACTTTCTATGGATAGAGAGCAAGCTAACGTTTCGAGTCCAGATGACTCTTCATCAGAGCTGGTGTGAAGTGTGGAGGGGACAACATTTATGTTCTGATTGGGGGAGGAGAATGTGCAGGGTTAATGGCTGTAGGGTACTGGTGGGGAAAAGGTGTTGATAGTTCAGATTAAGTGATTGGAATGTGAGAATGGCAGCACAATGGTGTGTCTAACTGTCAGAATGGAAAAAGAAGACAGTACCATTGGGATGGTGGGAGGAGAGAGAGGACATGGTGACAGAGAATGTAACAGTAAATCTAAAAGAAAGGCAAGTGTAGGAGAAAATTTGCTTCCCTTTCCACCCACAGCATGGCCACAAAGAACATAAGGAGCCATATCTGCCTAAGCCATAACAGAAACTACCCAGAGTGCCTCGGCCTTGACCAAACAGGCTAACTAAGACACTAGGCAGCAAACAGGGGATGACTGAAGCCACTTCCAGGCTGGGGAATACACTTCCCAAGACACCCTGACAATAGCCTTCCTAGCCCTCAGTACGGCACAACTGTTCCCAAAGCCCTTAGGGCAGCCTTGCTCCTCCCATATACTGGAACTCCACAAAGGATGCTCAGACTGAAAGGCACCAAGGTGCCTCCCTTGTGGACTAACCACAATGACGCCAGAATGAGAAACATTAACACCTATTCTCACAGAGGAGCGGACTGAATGCTGCTACCAGACGGCTAATTGTCCTCCCATTGATTTTCTTTTACTCCTGATTCTAGATTAAAGTGGTGCTGGAAAAGCACAGCGGTTCAGGCAGCATCTGAGGAGCTGGAAAATCGACGTTTCGGGCAAAAGAAGGGCTTTTGCCTGAAACGTCGATTTTACTGCTCCTCGGATGCTGCCTGAACCGCTGTGCTTTTCCAGCATCACTCTAATCTAGACTCTGATCTCCAGCATCTGCATTGTTTTTACTCCTGATTGTACTGTAATTCACACACATTACAGTACCCCTATAAAAACTGTCTGTGCCCACTGCCCGAGGAAGAGTACCCTTGGTCTACCTGTACAGACTGTCAGTTCTGTGTCAGCCTAGTCAATTTCACTTCCAGCGATATCGCTTTTAATAAACAGCTTGTCAATTTCAGCCAATTCGCGCTTGTGTGGTTTCTGTTCGATTGGGTAATTTCTCCGACAGGAATAAATGAGAGAATGTAACAAATAAAGCAGCACCCACTTCCCCACATCCCCACCAAACCATTGTATAAATGCTGTCTCCTCCACATCTCACATCAACTCTGTTGAAGAGTCATCTAGACTTGAAATGTTAGCTTGCTCTCTCTCTCCATGGATGCTGCCTGACCCGTTGTGATCTCCAGCATTTGTTGTTTTCAGTACAGATTCCAACATCTGCTTTAATATGCTTCTATATTGTGATGAACCTTAGAATACTGCCCCATCCCCAATACATCAATGCAGCATATCCACCATCTATTGCAGGTGCAGAGGTGTCCATAATCATTTTCCAATTACATTAGAAACAGAGAAACACAGAAAACAGGAGCAGGGGTAGGCCATTCAACCTTTAGAGCCGACTCCACCATTCATAAGAACAGAAGAACTAGGATTGGAAGTAGGCCCTCTGGCCCCTCGAGCCTGCTCCACCATTCAACAAGATCATGGCTGATCTTTTTTGTGGCCTCAGCTCCACTTACCCAGCCTCACCCTTAATTCATTTCCTATTCAAAGCATTATCTACCTGAGGTTTAAAAATGTTTACTGAAGTAGCGTCAACAACTTCACTGGGCAGGGAATTCCACAGATTCACAACCCTCTGGGTGAAGAAGTTCCTTCTCAATTCGTTCCTAAATCTGCTCCCCCTAATTTTGAGGCTATGCCCTCTTGTCCTAATTTCACCTGCCAGTGGGAACATCCTCTCTGCTTCTCTTACCTATTCCCTTCATCATTTTCTATGTTTCTTCTAAATTCCAATGAATATAATCCCAGTCTAGATTAGAGTGGTGCTGGAAAAGCACAGCAGGTCAGGTAGCATCCGAGGAGCAGGAAAATCAACGTTTCGGGCAAAAGCACCACTCTAATCTAGACTCTGGTTTACAGCACCTGCAGTCCTTGTTTTTACCTAGTTGATAATCCCAGTCTAATCAGTCTCTCTTGATTAGCCAAACCCCTCAACTCTGGAATCAACTGAATGAACTTCCTCTGCACCCTCTCTCGTGCCAGTTCTCAAATAAGGAGACCAAAACTGTACACAGTACTCCAGGTGTGGCCTCACCAGCACCCTGTAACATAACCTCCCTGCTTTTAAACTCAATCCCTTTAGCAATGGAGGAGAAATTCCATTTGCCTTCCTAATTACCTGTTGTACCTGCAAACCAACCTTCTAGAACATAGAACATAGAACAATACAGCACAGAACAGGCCCTACGGCCCACGATGTTGTGCCGAACTTCTAACCTAGATTAAGCACCCATCCATGTACCTATCCAAATGCCGCTTAAAGGTCGCCAATGATTCTGACTCTACCACTCCCACGGGCAGCGCATTCCATGCCCCCACCACTCTCTGGGTAAAGAACCCACCCCTGACATCTCCCCTATACCTTCCACCCTTCACCTTAAATTTATGTCCCCTTGTAACACTCTGTTGTACCCGGGGAAAAAGTTTCTGACTGTCTACTCTATCTATTCCTCTGATCATCTTATAAACCTCTATCAAGTCACCCCTCATCCTTCGCCGTTCCAATGAGAAAAGGCCGAGAACTCTCAACCTATCCTCGTACGACCTACTCTCCATTCCAGGCAACATCCTGGTAAATCTTCTCTGCACCCTCTCCAAAGCTTCCACATCTTTCCTAAAGTGAGGCGACCAGAACTGCACACAGTACTCCAAATGTGGCCTAACCAAAGTCCTGTACAGCTGCAACATCACTTCACGACTCTTGAATTCAATCCCTCTGCGAATGAACAATAATACTCCATAGGCCTTCTTACAAACTCTATCCACCTGAGTGGCAACCTTCAAAGATCTATGTACATAGACCCCAAGATCCCTCTGTTCCTCCACCTGATTAAGAACCCTACCATTAACCCTGTATTCCGCATTCTTATTTGTTCTTCCAAAATGGACAACCTCACACTTGGCAGGGTTGAACTCCATCTGCCACTCCTCAGCCCAGCTCTGCATCATATCTAAGTCCCTCTGCAGCCGACAACAGCCCTCCTCACTGTCCACAACTCCACCTATCTTCGTATCATCTGCAAATTTACTGACCCACCCTTCGACTCCCTCATCTAAGTCATTAATAAAAATTACAAACAGCAGAGGACCCAGAACCGATCCCTGTGGAACTCCACTTGTAACTGGGCTCCAGGCTGAATATTTACCATCTACCACCACTCTCTGCCTTCGACCGGTTAGCCAGTTTTCTATCCAATTGGCCAAATTTCCCTCTATCCCATGCCTCCTGACTTTCTGCATAAGCCTACCATGGGGAACCTTATCAAATGCCTTACTAAAATCCATGTACACTCCATCCACTGCTCTACCCTCATCCACATGCTTGGTCACCTCCTCGAAGAATTCAATAAGACTTGTAAGGCAAGACCTACCCTTCACAAATCCGTGCTGGCTGTCCCTAATCAAGCAGTGTCTTTCCAGATACTCGTAAATCCTATCCCTCAGTACCCTTTCCATTACTTTGCCTACCACAGAAGTAAGACTAACTGGCCTGTAATTCCCAGGGTTATCCCTATTCCCTTTTTTGAACAGGGGCACAACATTCGCTACTCTCCAGTCCCCTGGTACCATCCCCGTTGCCAGTGAAGACGAGAAGATCATTGCCAACGGTACTGCAATTTCCTCTCTTGCTTCCCACATAATCCTAGGATATATCCCGTCAGGCCTGGGGGACTTGTCTATCCTCAAGTTGTTCAAAATGTCCAACACATCTTCCTTCCTAACAGGTATCTCTTCTAGCTTATCAGTCCGTTTCACACTCTCCTCTTCAACAATACGGTCCCTCTCGTTCGTAAATACTGAAGAGAAGTACTTGTTCAAGACCTCTCCTATCTCTTCCGACTCAATACACAGTCTCCCACTACTGTCCTTGATCGGACCTACCCTCGTTCTCGTCATTCTCAGGTTTCTCACATACGCATAGAATGCCTTGGGGTTATCCTTGATCCTATCCGCCAAGGATTTTTCATGCCCTCTCTTAGCTCTCCTAATCCCTTTCTTCAGGTCCCTTCTGGCTATCCTGTATCCCTCCACTGCTCTGTCTGAACCCTGTTTCCTCAACCTTATGTATGCCTCCTTCTTCCTCTTTACTAGACATTCAACCTCCCTCGTCAACCAAGGCTCCCTCACACGACCATTTCTTTCCTGCCTGATCGGTACATACATATCAAGGACACGTCGTATCTGCTCCTTGAAAAAGTTCCACATTTCCACCACATTCTGTGATTCATGCACAAGGACACCCAGGTCCCTCTGCATAGCAGCATGATACAACTTTACCATTCAAGTAATGATCATTTTCACTGTTACTCCTACCAAAATGGATGGCCTCACATTTATTAACACCGTATTCCATATGATCTTGGCTGATTGTTCGACTCAGTGTTCCTGATTCATCCTCATATATTTTAATCCCTTTCACCCTCAGAACTATATCTAATTATTTCTCGAAAACATTCAATGCTTTGGTCTCAACTTCTTTCTGTGGCAGAAAATTCTAGAAGCCCACCACTCTGAGGGGGAAAAAATTCTCCTCATCTCAGTCCTGAATGGCCTACCCTTTATTCTTACAATGTGCCCCAGGATAAAGCAAAACATGATGCGACTACAGTAAGGTCAGAAAGCTCATTAAGCATGGCAATGCAAAACAAAATGAAAGAGATGATCTGGAAGCTCAACAATCATGTGGCTGAAGTGTTTGGAAACACATTTTCAAACCCAGAGATTAAACTTCTATATCTTTTGAATTGCTGACAAAGGAGCTAAAAAGCAAATAAACTCACAGATCCCTTGTGTGTGACAACAGATATCTTTCACCAGCCTGTTCAGATAGGTGGCTTGGTGGCTCAGTGATTACACTGTTGCTTCACAGCACCATGGACCTGGGTTCTGTTCCAGCCTCAGGCGACTGTCTGTGTGGAGTTTGCACATTCTCTCTGTGTCTGTGTGGGTTTCCTCTGGGTGCTCCAATTTCCTCCTGCAATCTAATGGTGTTTAGGTTAAGTGAATTGGCCATGCTAAATTGCCTATCGTGTTCAGGGATGTGTTAGGTATGTTAGTCAGGGGTAAACGCAGGGTAATAGGGGAGGGGATTTGGTCTGGGTGGGTTACACTTCAAGTGCTGGTGTGGGCTTGTTGAGCCAAAGGGCCTGTTTCCACAGTGTAGAGATTCTATGATTCTATGCGTTATGACACAACGCTGGAGTAGGTAATACTCAAACCTGGGTCTTCTGCCTTAAACATAAGGGCACTACCACCTCTTCTCCCAGCACCTTCCCCTGCCACTACAGGAATTGCAAAGCTTGTGCCACACCTCCTCCCTCACCTCCGTCCAAGGCCCCAAAGGAGCCGTCCACATCCATCAAAGTTTCACCTGCAGGACACCTACTCAAAGAGCGCCTCAGATAACATCTCTGGGATACCTGCACCAACCAACCCAACCGCCCTGTGGCCGAACACTTCAACTCTCCCTCCCACTCTGCCAAGGACATAAGGTCCTGGGCCTCCTCATCACCACTCCCTTACCACCTGACGCCTGGAGGAAGAATGCCTCATCTTCCTCCTCGGGACTCTCCAGCCCCATGGCATCAATGTGGATTTCACCAGTTTCCTCATTTCCTCTCCCCCCAACGTTACCCCAGCTCCAGCTTCCAACTCAGCACTGTACAAATGACCTGTCCTACCTGCCAATCTCCCTTCCCACCGATCCGCTCCCCTGCTCTCCGATCTATCACCTTTACCCCCACCTCCATCCACCTATTGCACTTTCAGCTACCTTCCCCCAGCCCCAAACCTCTCCCATTTATCTCTCCACCCCCCGAGACTCCTGATGAAGGGCTTTTGCCCGAAACGTCGATTTTCCTGCTCCTCGGATGCTGCCTGACCAGCTGTATTTTTCCAGCACCACACTATTGACCCTACCACTTTTTCAGCCATAAGGCTTCATCTGTGATGCTATCAGAGAAAACAGAAGCTAAAAGCATTCAGAGAAAAAGTCAGCTTCTTGTTGCCGTTTGTGAAAATGAATTTAGTCAATATTAGAAAAAAAGCACTGCTTTGCGAAAAATCCGGTGTCCAAGAAAACTTTTGCCAGCAAATTTCCTTTCTTTCGTCCCCCAGTGAATTGTAGAATTCCTCTGACATCGCTCCTCGGATGGAGTGGCCATTTTTATTAGTGAAATGATTTGTGTGCATCTGTGGAGGTGTAATACTGGAAGCTCTTAATACTCTGGAGTCCGTGTTAAGGAAATCTGATTTACAGCACTAAGCTGCTGAGCTTCCCCACTGAGGTGTCAGCCCGCTGCTGTGACGGATATCTAGAAATCCTTCGATAGGGCTCCTCTCTGTGAGAGTGTGTGTGTATGTGTGTGTGTGTGGGTGTTCTGTTGAGCGCACTCCATCACCACATGTCCAAAGGCTGGGGAGGAAGATTTATCGCACTACAGACAAAGATATTTTAAGAGAGATCTAAATTTGGGAAATTAGAGAAGTTTTAACCCTTTCCACCTGCTCTGTGTTAGAGGAGTTTTATTGGTGAGTTGTAAATTGGACAATGAATCGGACATTGTAGCTCGGACTACAATGGGAGTGTATCACTACCTGTCCAGTGTACTCGTCTGAAACGTTTGGGCAAATCAGGGCCCTGTCTACCTGCTTATAGACAACATTCACAAATAAGCTTAGCAAACTGTATAAGCATCAGCTGGAAGCTGCTTTTCTCGGTCTAATTTGTTACTGAATATTGGAGTCCACAAGATTCATTTGTAACAACTAAAGAATCAAGTGTTGAGTGATAGAAGTTTTACAGTTTTAAAGAGGCCATTTGACCCATTGAGTCAAGCCCAACCCTCTGAAGAGCATCCCATCCAGACCACCCAACACCACCCCCACTCTATCCTCATAACACCATGTTTACCATGGCTAACCCACCTAGCCTGAACATCTTTGCTCCATGGGAGGAAATGGGAGCACTCAAAGGAAACCCATCAGACAAGAGAACAATGTGCACACTCCACACAAACAGTTGCCTGAGGCTAGAATTGAACCTGAGCTTCCAGCGCTGTGAGGCAGCAGTGTTAACCACTGGGCCACATGCCACGCCAACACTTTACAGGACAAATGAGTTTTTGTTCAGGTCTCAGTTCAACTCAAGTACCTCTCACTTCACCAATCAATGCAATGGCAATATACAATCATTTATTCAGAAACCCTTTTACTAATACTACCAGTGATCTCTGAATTTTACACATACTGACCACACTAACATATCCTCCACGACATCAAGAAGTGTCTCACTGACTTTCACTCATCTCCAGATCCTTACGTATTCCGTACATGCATGTCTTTTCTTTTTATTCAGGCACTGGATATGAGCATTTCTGGCTGGGTCAGCATTTATTATCCTTGAACCAAGTGATCTTTTCAGCCATTTCAGAGAGTGGATCAGAGCCAACCACATTGCTCTAGGTCTGTGTTCATGTATGGGCCAGACCATGTAAGAATGACAAAGCTGCCTTTCCTAAAGTGAACCAAAAAGATTTCAGTTTTGACAACCATTACGTGGCCACCATCAAGCTGCCAATTCCAGGTTTTATTAAAATCAAATTTTGCCATCATGGGATTTGAACCCTAGTTCCCAGGACATTATACCAAGACTCTGAATCATGAGCTGAATGGTATTTGCACAATGGTATAACTCCCTCTCCAGCCTTGCTTGCCCTTGCTCCACAATAAAATTATGTGCATTAACCTTCCTGATTGCACCGTCCAGCCACCACCCCTCAGATATATCAGCTATCACTTCACTTCCCCTCTACCCCAGCTAACAGTGATTTGCCTCTGACTCTTCACCTGGTGTCTTTCAACTGAGAATGACTCGCAGATGATATGCACCAGAGATGGAATCATTTCCTATAGTCCTGACACCATTCCAGTTTCTAGGCCTGAGGGGTCAAGACTTAATTACTGCAAATCCTTATAAGGTAGCGCCTCAGGCCAGAGCATTAAGGTGCCTTATCTAATGGATGAATTGTTAAATTAATACCTGCCGAAAAACCAACTATCACATGGCCACAGTGGAAGAATAGCATAAAGATAGTTTGGTTAATATTCCTCCAACAACTTAAAGCAACATAACTAAATTCATTTTTAAACACCTCAGTGCTGTTTGGGGAATCTGTACAGGAAAAGGCTTGAAATACACATTCAACCTCACATAAGCGATAGGAACAGGAGCTTTAGTATGCGATTCAAGCTCTTCAACTCTCCCATCAACTAGATAGTTAAAGTGTAACCCCCTATTTTGGTTCCATAACACCCTGTATCCTTACTCAATGTCAATGCATCAATTAAGATGTATCGAGACAGATATATGAATGGGCAGGGAGCAGAGGGAAGCAGGTTTTTCTATTTTCTATTTTCCTTGGAAAATAGGCAATAGGTTTAGATAGAAGATCTGGATCGGCGCAGGCTTGGAGGGCTAAAGGGCCTGTTCCTTTGCTGGAATTTCCTTTGTTCTTTGTTCTTTGATTTTATGCACATCAGTAACACTAAATTAAAAGCTAAATGCTCAAAGTTTATATCTCTGGAAAATGCAGGTCCCTGCTTTGTAATCAAGGGAATGCAGTAACTGTTTGAGTGTGGGTGGATGTCAATGGGCAGACTGAAGGGTGGAGAGGCCACGTTGCTGTGGTCGTTCTGGTACAGCAATCTACACTGAGAAATATGACAGGGGAAAAATAAAGTTAACTTTCAATCCAAGAGGAAATCCTGTCAGACTGTGGCTGATCTAAACCTAGAAGTAATGGTTAATACATACTTCCTTCCTGCCCTGTGGTGAGGGTATTTTCATAATTTTCCTGAGTTTCATCAGTCATTTCCCCATGACAACGAGTGGATGGGCTGCACAGCTATAACCTCACAGTGCAGATGGTTAATGTGTCCAAACAGACGCTATGTGTCGGAATGATCACAGCTCAAGGGAAGGGAGGCAGGAAGTCACAGCTAGGAGCTCAGAGAGGGTGGCAAGTTTATCCTGGATTACTAATTACAAGTGTTAAGGATCTCACTGGGAATTAAAACTGGGAGTTGATTTTTTTTCTTAAAACAGGTACCGGAAATTCAGAAGAATCGGATTCACAATTTCCAAAAGACTTGTTCCCAGTTTGTGACATTTTATTTTCCAAACTGTTAAGCTTGATAACATTTTTCAAGCTGTTCAATTTTTATTGATTCATTACTGCTAATACAATTATCCACACACGCGAATACATTCACAGATTGGCTCCAGTATCGCCCAAATTTCTCTCCCTTCTTGCAAAAATGCCGATTCTCACTTCCTCCATATTCAGGCTTGTAACTGTGTTTCCATCTAGTTCATTTAGCAGCCATGGTATTGATTATGAAAGCAGAGAGGTTAGGTAGGAGCTGTACAAAGTTTTGTCTAGGCGACAGTTGGATTGCCGTGTGTAGTTCCAGTCACCACACTATCAGAAGGATATGATTATACTGGAGTGCAAAGAAGATTTACCAGGATGTTGCCTGGGATGGGGCAGTTTAGACATGAAGAGAGCTTGGGTTTCTTTTTTTTGGAGCAAGGAAAGCTGAGGGATGACCTAATTAAGGTGTAGAAGTTATAATGAGCAGGCAAGGGTGGCTGGAAAGCAGCTGTTCGCCTTAGTTGAAGGATTAATAACCAGGAAATATAATTTTAAGGTGAAACAGAGAGGGTTTAGAGGGATGTGAGGGCACACCTTTTCACCCAGAGGGTAACAGGAATCTTGAATGCACTGTCTCAGAGGGAAGTAGAAGGAGGAAACTTCACAACTTTTAAAATGTCCATGGATGACCATACAGCATAAACTGGATTAGTGATGCTGAAAGAGCACAGCAGTTCAGGCAGCATCCAATGAGCAGCAAAATCGACGTTTTGGGCAAAAGCCCTTCATCAGGAATAAAGGCAGTGAGCCTGAAGCATGGAGAGATAAGCTCGAGGAGGGTGGGGGTGGGGAGAGAGTAGCATAGAGTACAATGGGTGAGTGGGGGAGGAGATGAATGTGATAGGTTGGGGGAGGAGAGGGTGGAGTGAATAGGTGGAAAAGAAGATAGGCAGGTTGGACAAGTCAAGGAGGCAGTAACTGAGCTGGAAGTTTGAAATGAGGATGAAGTGGGGGAAGGGGAAATGAGGAAGCTGTTGAAGTCCACATTGATGCCCTGGGGTTGAAGTGTTCCGAGGCGGAAGATGAGGCGTTCTTCCTCCAGGTGTCTGGTGGTGAGGGAGCGGCGGTGAAGGAGGCCCAGGACCTCCATGTCCTCGGCAGAATGGGAGGGGGAGTTGAAATGTTGGGCCACGGGGCGGTTTGGTTGATTGGTGCGGGTGTCTCGGAGATGTTCCCTAAAGCGCTCTGCTAGGAGGCGCCCAGTCTCCCCAATGTAGAGGAGACCACATTGGGAGCAACGGATACAATAAATGATATTAGTGGATGTGCAGGTAAAACTTTGATAGATGTGGAAGGCTCCTTTAGGGCCTTGGATAGAGGTGAGGGTCGTAGGGGTGTGGACCTGACCAGGTAGTCGCCTACGACCCACCCTCCAATCAGTACATGCTGAACATAATCCCAAACTAAACTAGTCCCACTTGCCTGCTCCTGGCCCATATCCCACCAAATCTTTCCTATTCATGTACTTATCCAAATGTCTTTTAAATGTTGTAATTGTATCCACATCCACCACTTCCTCTGGAAGTTCATTCCACATGTGAACCACCCATGTTCCTGACTGATCCCACTGCATTTCTGAGTCTGCTTGATAAAGGGCTCAGGTGATGAGTTCCAACCAAGGGAAATTTGACTCAATGAGTTCCATAAAAAGATTAGTCAGTGATTTCCCATAGGCCTTGTAGATGTTTTCATTATCAGCTTTTGAGATATTCCTTAATGCAACCTGCAAATTGAGTTATGCATCTGGATATTATCAGCAGACCACTATCTGCATTGTTGCAATCAAGGCAGACTGTGCCTGGAGGTTGGTCTGCATTGTGCACATTGGTTAAGCTGTATATCAACTTCTTAGTGATCTTCTACTTTATGGGATCCATGTTTCTCATTTGTGTTTCACTTTGGAAAGAAGTGAATATGATTAAATTGTGTACAGATTTGATTCCTCTTTTCTTTGAAAAAAGGATCAAATAAATGGGCCCTGAAAACAGTTCAGGCAGCATCCGAGGAGCAGGAAAATCGATATTTTGGGCAAAAGCCCTTCATCAGGAGGGCTTTTGCTCGAAACGTTGATTTTCCTGCTCCTCGGATGCTGCCTGAACTGCAGTGCTTTTCCAGCATCACTCTCGTCTAGAATCTGGTTTCCAGCATCTGCCGCCCTTGCTTGTGCCTGGGCCCAAAAAAACATAAAGGCCAAGGAGGTCAGCAACAAAGTATGACCACAATTTTGAAGTACCTACAGTCCAAATTGCAGAAATAATTAATATATCTCTGCAAACTGAGTATTTCTGAATTAGTCAGGGTCATGCAATGCAAGCTGCTAGCTGGCTCAAACCAGCCCTATTTAAAAACCATTTCAAATTGGAATGGCTATTGGGATTCAGCCATGGCCTGAATCAAGAGAAACTGCCTAAATTCAAGCAACAGGAAAATACTGGCTACTTTCAGGAAAGGCAGACCAGCTTGAAAATATGCTTCAAGTGAAAACATGGAAAAGACCATTAAGTGAAGTGTTGAAAGGGCAAATGTTAACTGACCTTATTTTGCTCAGTTACAGTTCTGTAATTCTGTGAAGTATGAAGTTCAAAGCTAAAATAACAGAAGAGGAAGAATAGAAGCCAAATCCCCCAACATGGACTAGAAAGCCACAGAGCTACTACTCAAGTTCAAGCATTTAAACACAAGATGTAATTCAGCTTCACAGACCAAGGAATGTCAGAGCTGTTTAAAGGAGCTGTGAAAATCCAGAGAGCAGTTGGGAATAAGGAGTTGCACAGAGCCAGTTTCTTAAACTTATGTGAAAAGCAGCAGAAAGGTCCAGCAAAGATGTGAAAAGTGTTTCAAGAACAGCTGCATGACCTCCACCATCTAGAAGGGCAAGGGCAGCAGATACATGGGAACTGCAAGTATCCATCTAAGTCATTCACCATCTGACTTGGAAATTTATTGTCGTTCCCTCACTGTCGCTGGGTCAAAATTTGAGAATTCCCTCCCTAAGGACATTGTGGGTCTACCTACAGTACATGGACTGCAGCACTTCGAGAAGGCAGCTCACCACAACCTTCTCAATGGCAACTAGAGACAGATAACAAATGCTGGCCTAGCTTATGACGCACACGTCCTACGAGCGAATCAAAAAAGTCTTACAATCAGTAGCCATAGGAATCTATTAATGAACTTCTCAGCAGATGTAACAAGGGCTATAAATACAACTTTTCAGAGGTCGAATTGTTGGAGTGAGTAAGTGGGCTTGCCTCAGTGCCCACCAAAGCATTTCAGAAAGACCCCCTTGAAGAAAATATTCACAGCATTACACCATCACGAGCAGATGACAGATAATATAAAGGCAATGTGGCATGCCAACAGCACCGGCAAGGTCTTGCTATGGCAAACAGTCACTAGGACACACAAAGGAAACAAGTTGTTGGCAGGTTTGGTCTGTCACAACCATTGTGATGTTGTCCTGCATTTCAAGATCTGCGCAGACATGCAGTAGGAAAGGACACTGGGCCCACCTTTGCTGAAAATCTGGCTCAACTGGGCACAACTAACCAGAACACTGGGGCAGCTCTATAATAACAGCCAGGCACCTGCATAAACGTAGACTGCATGAATTTCACAGCAAGACAGATCAGAGTCGAAACCCAGAACAGAACAACTTTCAAACAGAGGATGAATAGCAAGGTTTGTGAAGGTTTGTAGCTCAGGTTGAGATTTAGGGTGCAGGTTTGCTCGTTGAGCTGTAGGTTTGATATCCAGATGTTTCATTACCTGGCTAGGTAACATCATCAGTGGAGACCTCCAAGTGAAGCGAAGCTGTTGTCGCCTGCTTTCTATTTATATCTTTCTCCCGGATGGGGTTCCTGGGGTTTGTGGTGATGTCATTTCCTGTTCGTTTTCTGAGGGGTTGGTAGATGGCATCTAGATCTATGGTGCTTGTTTATGGCGTTGTGGTTGGAGTGCCAGGCCTCTAGAAATTCTCTGGCATGTCTTTGCTTAGCCTGTCCCAGGATAGATGTGTTGTCCCAGTCAAAATGGTGGGTGTTTTTTCATCCGTGTGTAGGGCTATGAGGGAGAGGAGGTCATGTCTTTTTGTGGCTAGCTGGTGTTCGTGTGTCCTGATGGCTAACTTTCTTCCTGTTTGTCCTACGTAGAGGTTGTGGCAGTCCTTGCATGGAATTTTGTAGACGACGTTGGTTTTGTCCATGGGTTGTACTGGGTCTTTTAAGTTTGTTAGTTTTTGTTTGAGAGTGTTGGTGAATAGGTTTATACTGGGTGAGAGAGGATGAATAGGTTTACACAGGGTGTGGGAGGATGAATAGGTTTACACTGGGTGAAAATAGCACATTGTATGGGTGGAGTCAACAAACGAGAAGTTTTTGCCGCCAACAATTTTTGCCCCAAGGAAATCTGACCAACACACTCTAAAAACCAAGATTGGCCCAGGAATGTGTGCAAATATCCCATGAGTTCAAATGCAGAGGGGAGACAATGACCTAGTGGTATTATCACTGGAATGTTAATCCAGAGACCCAGATAATGTTCTGGGTATCTGGGTTCAAATGCCACTACAGCAGGTGGTGGGACTTGAATTCGAAAAGAAATCTGGAATTAAGAGTCTAAATGATGACCATGAATCCATTGCCAGTTTTCAGAAAAAACCCATCTGGTTCATTGATGTCCTTTCGGGGAAGAAAATCTACAATCTTTAGCTAGTCTGGCCTACTTGTGACTCCAGACCCACAGCAATGTTGCTGATTTTTAACTGCTGTCTGAGCAATTAGAGCTGGGTAATAAATGCTGGCATAGGATACTCTCATCCCCTGAAAGAATAAAAAAAAAACCCTGGGGGATACGCACTGGGATCTTTGAAACTCAGTGGCACACCAGCACCAGGTATGTTGGGTAGCCAAAAAGCAAGGCAAATCTAAAATGGCCAATTACTAAGTCATCAGTTTACTTTCAATTATTAGGAAAGTGATGAAGGTATGATCAACAGTGCCATGAAGGGGCACTTGCTCAGCAATAACTTGATCATGAGATTGTAGATGGGGAGGAGTATTTAGTTAGACTAGAGATCTTCCCTACTCTGACCCGATCAAATCTGGGATAGGATGTCTCATGGAGAGCCTTCATGTTCTGGTGCCAGTTGAGATCATAAAAACGGGCAACTTCAGGACCTGATCCCTTTGCCAGCAGTATTGAACCGGTAGTGGGTGGGAGTTGTCATCTGGGCAACATGTAAAGCAAACCCTGTGGGCTCAGTTGGGGATCTGTTCAGTGCTCATTTTCGAGGGATCTGGCAACCAGAAGTGTGAGGGCTTCTGAGAGCTGATTCATTACCAACTCCATCCCATGGCTGCCATCCTGTCCAGCAAGGGGCCCATTGCCTGGACCATCCATCTGCCCTCCATGTGGGTAAGACTAACAGTTCTTGATGGAGCAAAAAGAAAGATCACAAAATATACATTTTAACTTGGAACGGGAATTTTCAACCTCAGGGGAATAAACTGAAACCTTGTTCAGACCATTCCTTCTAAATGTTTTGCTTTGACAAGCTTCATTTTGTCAGAATGTCAAAGCTTTGTAGATTCCCACTTAGCTTTAATTCACATTTATCCTTTAAGATGGTTTTGGTTAGGAGCAACAGATGGCATCCATTAGAAAACGGCATGTAATGATTCCCAAATCCAGCCACATTGCACAAAAATACAGGAAGCGGCAACATCTCTTTCCTCTGTGTATTTGCTGCTTTCAGAGTGATGACGTTCGATGTATAAATGGGAACTTTTCCTACTCTGGGTTGGGCATTTTGCTTGATCTCTGCAATCCCAATGCTTTGGCTGAATGAAGCAAATGAGAGCGTTCAATAAGTTTCAGATTGGCGATCAAGGCAAGGCACACAGACTGCAGTCACAGACTGTGAGGTAACCAGGATCTGAGGATCACTCACCTTTAAACTCTGCCATGTATTAATAATCATCCTTTTCCTTTATGGCGTAATGGTATTGGTTAATATGAATACTCACCAGAACAAATTCACCGATTTGTGTGAGCTGGGGCTGGGGTGTGAGTAACAACCTTGGAATTTTCTGTGCTTGGGTCAAGAACCTCTCTCACTAGCGACACTTACAAATAAAATTAGTCACAAATAAAATTAGTTTGAATCAATCTTCACATTGTGATAAGCCTCTAGAGTGGGTAGGACTTGAACCTTGACCTTCAACCCTAGTAATAAGGAAATTACCACTGTGCTATAAACACTCTCCTCCAAGCCATTAAGAAAGCACTCTTCAATCGACAAGTTTAGGCAAATTGTAAACTTGCTTTGAGGATAGGCAGGATGTGAATCCATGCTTGCTGGCTTAGAGCCAGGGTCACTACCTCTTTGCCACCACTCCAGGGGGGCAGTCACTTGATGAACATCAGGCGAATTGCCAGGGAGAGGTTTCAGCCCACGCAAAAATAACAACAACAAACACCAATTACAACTTGCAATAATATAGCGCCTCAAACATCCCAAGACAGTTCAGGCAAGTTTTTCGAGTTTAAATTTGACCCTAAACCACACAACAGATAACAAGGTGAATGCAGGAAATCTTAATCAAATAGGTCATTTATTTCAACTTTGCCTCAGAGCTTAACATTGATGACGCTCAAGAGACTCTGGATATAGGAATGTTGGGAACTTGGAGGGTTGAGTGTGTGGTGCTGGAAAAGCACAGCAGGTCAGGCAGTATCCGAGGAACAGGAAAATCAACGTTTTGGGCAAAAACCCTTCATCAGGAACCATTCAGGGCAGCTGAGTTTTGAAAGAGAACAACACGTTCTGTATTGTCAACTACCCTCCAAACAGTCATAGAGTCATAGAGATGTACAGCATGGAAACAGACCTTTTGGTCCAACCCATCTATACTGACCAGATATCCCAACACAATCTAGTCTCACCTGCCAGTACCTGACCCATATCCCTCCAAACCCTTCCTATTCATATACCCATCCAAATACCTCTTAAATATTGCAATTGTACCAGCGTCCACTACTTCCTCTGGTAGCTCATTCCATACATGTACCACCTTCAGCGTGAAAAAGTTGCCCCTTAGGTCTCTTTTATATCTTTCCCCTCTCACCCTAAACCTATGCCCTGTAGTTCTGGTCTCACCAACCCCAGGGAAAAGACTTTGCCTATTTTCCCTATCCATGCCCCTCATAATTTTGTAAACCTGTATAAGGTCACCTCTCAGCCTCTGATGCTCCAGGGTAACATCCCCAGCCTGTTCAGCCTCTTCCTAAAGCTCCTAAACTCTTCAACCCTGGCAACATCTTGTAAATCTTTTTTGAATCCTTTCAAGTTTCACAACATCTTTCCAATAGGAAGGAGACCAGAATTGCATGTAATATTCTAAAACTGGACTAACCAATGTCCTGTACAGCTGCACAATGACCTCCCAACTCCTGAACTCAATACTCTGACCAGTAAAGGAAAACATACCAAATGCCTTCTTCACTATTCTATCTACCTGCGACTCCGTTTTCAAGGAACTATGAACCTGTACTCCGAGGTCTCTTTGTTCAGCAACACATCCTAGGACCTTACCATTCTGTGTATAAGTCTGGCTCTGATTTGCTTTTCCAAAATGCAACACCTTACATTTATCTAAATTAAACTCCATCTGCCACTCCTCAGCCCATTGGCCCATCTGGTCAAGGTACTGTTGTAATCTGAAGTACCTTCTTCACTGTCCACTACACCTCCAATTTTGGTGTCATATCGCCTATGATTGCATCCAAATCATTTATATAAATGATGAAATGCAGTGGACTCAGCACCGATCCTCATGGTACACCACTGGTACAGGCCTCTGGCCTGTAAAGCAACCCTCCCACACTACCCTCTGTCTTTTACTTGGGAGCTAGTTCTGTATCCAAATGGTTAGTTCTCCCTGCATTTGTGTGATCCAACCTTGTTAACCAGTCTACCATGAGGAACTTTGTCAAATGCCTTACTGATGTCCTGTGAGCAACTCATCAAAAAGTGTGAGCAAGCATTTTAGGCATTTCCAACATCTACCTGCAAAGATAAGATGCTTGTAATGGTCAGTTGTGTGTCCCTTGAGTTTGTGGTTTGGAGCATCAACAACATCTGCCTGACTCTCTGCCATCAAAGAATATGTCAGACCCCATTTGTATGATTCACTAACCTCCTTCACTTGTGCCGTGATCACTAGCACCACAGAGCCATGGGAACATCACCATTTAGATGTTCCCATCCAAGTCACTCAACATCCTGAATTGTGACTTTGTTACTATCTCTTAGCTGTTACTGGGTCAGAATCCTGGAAGCCCCTAACCGCACTGTGGGAGTACCACATGGTCTACAGCTGTTCAACAAAGCAGTTCACCACCAAATTCTCAGAGGCCCTTGGAGATGTAACAAATACCAACTTTGCTAGTGATGCTGAAATCTCATGAATGAACAGTAAAGAAAATACAATACTTTCAAATATCTAGTCACCAGGCAGGACTATGTCAGCAGGAGAAAGTGAGGGTTGCAGATGCTGGCGATCAGAGTTGAAGAGTGTGGTGCTGGAAAAGTACAGCCAGTCAGGCTTCATACGAGGAGCAGGAGAGTCGACGTTTCGAACATAAGCTCTTCATCAGGACGAAGTAAGTGCCATTAAATAATTCAGAGATGACAGCTGATGAGTTTCATCTGAGAGTGACTCAGTGACATATTGTTGTCTTGCATCTGAGTCAGAAAATCACAGGCTCACGCTTCACTCCAAAGCTGTGAGTTTGGACTTTCATTCAGGGTGGCATGGTGGCTCAGTGATTAGTACTGCTGACTCACGGCACCAGGGACCTAGACTTGATTCCACCCAGGATGTGGAGTTTGCACATTCTTCCCATGTCTGCAGGGTTTTCTTTTGGGTGCTCTGGTTTCCTCCCAGAGTGCAAAGATGTGGAGGTTAGATGGATTGGCCATGCCAAATTGCTCCACAGTGAATAAGGATGTGTGGGCTAACTAGATTATCCATGGGAAGTGCTGGGGTACAGGGATAAGGTAGTGGGGTGGGGCTGGGTAGGATGCTCTTTGGAGAGTCAGTATGGACTCAAGGAGCTGAAAGGCCTACTTCCACACTGTAGGGATTCCATGATCTATCTGATACACTGAAACAACATGAAGAGTGTGCTGCGCTGTTGCAGATGTTGCATTGCAGGTGAGATGGTAAACTAAGGTCCTGTCTTGCCTTTCAAAAATTCCATGCCACTATGTTGAAGATGTCTGGGGAAGTTTGCCATGTAACTTGGCCAACAACTATCCTTCATCAACATGATGATAACAAATATCATTAGCACATTGTTCTGTGTGGGAGGAGGGGTGGGCAAATTGGCTGTTGTGTTCCTTATATTACAACGTTGACTGCACGTTAAGCTATTTTGTCAACTGTAAAGTCCTTTGGGACATTTTGAGCTTATGACTGGCTTTATTCAAATAAAATTCTTTCATCATCCAGCAGTTGGTGTCCAAATGTGAATAAATGAGGATGTGTTATGATGGAGCAGAGAACAGGTAAAGTATAACAATGCTAATCTGTAAAATTGTCTCTTGAGTTGGTTTCAGTTGATGGATCAATTTTGTCCATTCTATGATAAGACAGAACTAAAGAAAGACTTGCATTTAGAAAGTGCCTTTTATGATTTCAGGATGCGCCTGCACATCCAATGAAGTATTTTTGGGAAGTGTTGTCAATGGAGGAAGTTTACCAGCAAATGTATACACAGCAAGATCTCTCAAACAGTAATAAGCTGTTTTAATGATGTTAAAAATCACACAACACAGGTTATGGTCCAACAGGTTTAATTGGAAGCACTAGCTTTTGGAATGCCGCTCCTTCATCAGGTGGTTGTACCTGATGAAGGAGCGTCGCTCCGAAAGCTAGCACTTTCAATTAAACCTGTTGGACCATAACCTGGTGTTGTGTGATTTTTAACTTTGTACACCCCAATCCAACACCGGCATCTCCAAATCATGACTGTTTATTGACTTTGACTGAAGGATAAATATTACCATGAGAACACACCCTGCTCTTCAAAATAGTACTATTAGATCCATTTTCTGAGGTAAATGTACTTTGGGACATTTTGCTCCTACCTCTCAATGTGACCCCTCAGACTGTGCAGCACTATTTCAGTATTACACTGGATTGTCAGCGTAGATTTTTGTGCACAAGTTCGACTTGAATCTACAGTAACTGAGGGGTAGAGAGGGGAGCAATCGAGGAGATCCTGAGAGAGAATTGTCAGTGGTGCTCAATTATCCCAGAATTGCAGAGAACTATAGAATTGTTACAGTGCAGAATGAGGGTACTTGGCCCATCGTTTCTATTCCTGTTCTATTACCTCGTGCCAATCTCCTGCTTTATCCCCTACCCTTTGTGCACCATTTCCATCCAAATAACCATCCAGTGCCTTCTTGAATGGCTTAATTGAACCTGCCTCCACCACATTCCCAGGCAGTTACTAAGCCCATATTTTGTTCAAAGCCATTGACGGCATAAAAGGAAAAAGGAAGATCTAAAACAGAGAAGGACTGTGATGCTCCCTTGATGTTCTGGCAAATTAATCCCTGACTGACAGTGGGTGGATAAACAAAATGTGGGTAAGTGATTGTAACTTTTTAAGGCCTTCAACATGTTCAGCCTGCTCTACGTTGTGAAATGCTCCAGATGACTTGTAAATCCTTAACCATACAATTCCCTAGGGGCTAGCATGGATCAAAGGGGCTGAAATGCATTATAATAATGCACAGAGGTATTTACCTTACCTCCTCTCACACACCAACTGTGCTAGGTGTGTGTTGCCCAATTCCTTGACATATTATCAGGACTTTGGAAACAGATCGATTGTAGATCGAGGTCTACATATGTGTCAATGTCGAGAAGCGATGATATTTTGTTACTTCCTTGCTAATGCCTGTAATATTTCTGTACCATAGTACATTGAAGACAAATGTGCAAAAACATTAACATGACAATCAAAGTCTGCAAGCAATAACAGATCCCGGCTGCGTGAATTTGTCTCAATTACTAGGACGATGACTGTCACTGGTTACTAAGAGAGTGAATCATCACCGATGAAAGAATGTTCTGGCAAGTGAACATTTGAATGACGCAGACCCACAAAACATAATGTTTTTTTACTGTAACTCGAGGCCTTTTGAATGCGCAGCAAGCTCAAAAATTACAAAATGTTCACAAGAGCAAATCGTCACGTCTTCAAAGTTAGAGAGCATTGCCAGGATCATTGATCTCTTGCAGCTACTGTATATTATTCATAAGCTTCTTTGACAATATATTCACCCTGAAAAATATTGTGACTGATATTTCAGTGAAAATTCTAGGTTTCTATGACTATCATTTAATGTAAATTTCCAACTAAAAGGGCATCATCTGTCATGATAGCCATGAGGAGCATTAGATTTGAGAAGACACCTTTAATTTTCTTTTGTGTATTAACTTGTCTCCCCAACTCCACACTCTCACAGAGCTGCACATGTATTTTTTGTATGTACGTTGACAATTTCACCTTAGAGGGCATCACTCAGCTTGGTAATACCTCTCTCCCCTCTGAATTAGAAAATTGTAGGTTCATGACTCATTCTAGTATTGGATCACACATTCTGGTACTCTGATGCAGTGCAAGTCCATCAGAATCTGCCTTTTGTCAGAGGAAATATCAAACCAAAGTCCCTGCTGTTGGTTCGGCTTGAATTAAAAGATCCCTTGGAAGATCAGTATATGAGGCATTTGGATGGGTATATGAAAATAGGAAGGGTTTGGAAGGATATGGGCCGGGTGCTGGCAGGTGGGGCTAGACTGGGTTGGGATATCTGGTCAGCATGGACGGTTTGGACCGAAGGGTCTGTTTCCGTGCTATACATCTCTATGACTCTATGACTCTATGTCTCTGGATGGGATGGAGCAGTGGGATGCAAGGCATATGAACTCTAGCAATCCAACTCAACCAAAGTCTGAGGATCAGGGATAATTGGTGATGGAACTAAAGCCTCTGTCCATCATTGCTGCCTAATTCATTACCCCAGTAGGCTACTGATGAACTAATGCATGGAGTACACAAGAATAGCCACTGATTTTCAGAACAACTGCATTCGGATAGATTGTGGGACTCGATGATGCTGAATCATTTCCATTCCAGTGTATAACTAACAATGCAGACTTCTGACTCCAGACCTGAGACCAACTCTAGACATCACAGTTGGATCAATATCATTAATGGTGCCGAATGACAAATCAATGCAGTACTCTCCACTTGAGCACAGTAGTGGAGAGCGTGGTGCTGGAAAAGCACAGCAGGTCAGCGGCATCCAAGGAACAGGAGAATCAATGTTTTGGGCATAAGACCTTCATCAGGCAGATTGTAGGTTCATGCCTCATTCTAGAAGTGGATCATATGGTGGTCACATAGTAGTGGCTTATGCCCAAAACGCGATTCTCCTGCTCCTTGGGTGCTGTTTGACCTGCTGTGCTTTTCCAGCACCGTACTCTCCACTCTGATCGCCAGCATCACTTTCTCCTATTTGAGCACAGTAGCCTAGAGAAGAAATGGCACATGCCTGTGCATAATCATAGAGGAACGGAATTGTAGAGCACAGAATCTGACTCTTTGTCCATACTGACCAGATATCCTAACCTAATCTTGTCTCATTTGCCAGTATTTGGCTCATATCCCTCTAACCCCTTCCTATGTACCCATCCAGATGCCTTTTAAATGTAATTGTACCAGCCTCCACCACTTCTTTTGGCAGCTCATTCCATACACATACCACCCTCTGTGTGGAAAGGTTGCTACTTAGCTCCTTTTTATGTCTTTCCCTTCTCACCTGAACCCGTGCCCTCTAGTTTTGGACTCCCCTACCCTGGGGAAAAAAAAGACCTTGGCTATTCACCCTATGATCTAAGTGTCTATTCTTCAGAGTTCATCCAGGATATTTCCATTAACTTTGACTATGCTGTAAAATGGATGTCGAATTTGTATGAGTGACTGAGTCACTTCCCTGTTCACAGTTCATTTACTAAGTTGGATGTCATGTTTAATGCACTCTGAGCTTGTCCCTCTCTTTCGGACATTCAATTCCTCCTTCAAATAATTAGCAATGCGACTTACTTAGTGCAGGCATAAAATCATAAAATCACAGAATCATTCCTGCACAGGAGACCACGGTATGAGTGCCAACTCTCTGCAAGAACAACTCAGCTATTCCCACGGCATTGCCTTTTCCTGATAGCCTAGCAAATTCCTTCTCTTTACGTTCATATCCAATTCCCTTTGAAAGTTAATGTTGAATTTACCTTCAAAATACTCTTGGGCAGCGCATTATTAACCATTCGCGGGGGTGAAATTGTTTTTACAATGTCTTTATTGCTTGGATTGCAGCTCATTTTAAATCACCATTCTCCGGTTCTTGGCCCTTCATCCAATATTCTCCCTAACTACTTTGTCTGGACCACTCACAAGTCTGAACACCTGTATGAAATCTCTTCTGTAAGAATTTCAATCTAATATTTTTCACCCATCAATGCAATTGTTGTCTCTCAGTCCTGGAACCGTTCTTGTTTTTTTTTTCAATTTCCCCTGCACCGTCTCAAAAGTTTCACAAATTCCCTTACGAGTAATGTCCAATTCTCCTGCTCGGGTAAGGGGTACTTTTGCTCATTGTCTGATTTGAGATAATCGGGAAACACAGTTAGGTGGGGAGAAGCAGTAGTTTCTGATTTGAACTCTCACTTATCCTATTGCTGAAATTGGTCTTCATTCCCATTACTTTTTTTATATCTTATCACTGCAGCTCTATTCATCATTCTATGATTCCTTTAGGGGGCGACATAGTGGCTCAGTGGTTAGCACTGCTGCCTCATAGCGCCAGGGACCTGGGTTCAATTTCAGGCTTGGACAACTGTCTGTGTGGAGTTTCCTCTGGGTGCTCTGGTTTCTCCCACAACCTGCAGGTTAGGCGAATTGGCCATGCTAGATTTCCCAGGGTGTTCAGGGATGTGTAGATTAGGTGCATTAGTCAGGGGTATATGTGGGGTAACAGGGTAGGGGAATGGGTCTGGGTCCTAATGGCCTGTTTCCACATTGCAGGGATTCTATGAACTACGTGTACCTTTGCATCATTATATTTGACAATAAGCTCTAAACCTCAAGGTTAAAAGATAGCACCACTTTAAGTGCTGAAGACATTTTCAATTTAAATTGGATTGTACAAATAATCATTTCACACTTTCTTTAGAAAAGTCTACATGCTACCCACAAGCCAGGAAACTGATAGCATTTGGATTGGTGATTCAAAGGGTCAAAGACAAGCATAATGGAGCCTCTTACACAGGGATCTGGATTACAGGTCTCCAGATCCCTGAAAGTGGCAGCATGGGTGGAAAAGGTGGGCAAGAAGGCACACAGCATGCTTGTCTTCATCGGCCAAGACATTGAATATAAAAGTCCACAAGCTATGTTATAGCTGTACAAAACTCAGGCCATATTTGCAATAGTTCTGGTCGTCACACTACCTCAAAGATGTGGATGCTTTGGAGGGGGTGGAGAGAAGGCTTACCAAGATGTTGTCTGGCCTGGAGGGTTTTAGTGGTAAAAACAAAGACTGCTGATGCTGGAAACCAGATTCTGGATTAGTGGTGCTGAAAGAGCACAGCAGTTCAGGCAGAGGGTTTTAGTTCTGAGGAGAGGTTGGATAAACTTGGATTGTTCTCACTCGAAATGTGAAGGATGAGGGGCGACCTGGTAGAAGTTTACAAAATTATCAGGCATAGATAAAGTAGATAGTCAGAGGCTTTTTCCCAGACTGGAAAGGTCAACCACAACAGGGCAAAGATTCAAGGTGAGAGGGGTAAAGGTTAGGGGAGAAGTGCAAGGAAAATATTTCGCACAGAGGGCAGTGGGTGCCTGGAATGCACTGCCAGTGGAGGTAGTGGAAGCAGGCAAGTTAGCATCGTTTAAGGCATGTCTTGATAGACACATGAACAGGAGGTGAACACAGGGATAGAAACTATACATGGACACTAAGTAGCGGGTCTAAGTAAGGATTAGATTCAGTGCTGTGGGCCAAAGGGCCTGTTCCTGTGCTGTCTTGGATTGTATTGTATAACAATTTAAGGATGTAACTCTGAAGATGGACAAGGGAGATCCAGTGGATGTAGTGTACCTGGACTTTCAGAAAGCCTTTCATAAAGTCCCAAATAGAAGGTTAGTGAGCAAAAGTAGAGCGCATGGTATTGGGGGCAAAGTACTGACTTGGATTGAAAGTTGGTTGGCTGACAGGAAACAAAGAGTAGTGATAAACGGCTCCCTTTTGGAATGGCAGGCAGTGACCAGTGGGGTACTGCAGGGATCAGTGATGGGACCGCAGCTTTTTACAATATATATTAATGATTTAGAAGATGGTATTAATAGTAACATTAGCAAATTTGCGGATGATACAAAGCTGGGTGGCAGGGTGAAATGTGAGGAGGATGTTAGGAGATTACAGGTTGACCTGGACAGGTTCGGTGAGTGGACAGATGCATGGCAGATGCAGTTTAGTGTGGATAAATGTATGGTTATCTACTTTGGTGGCAAGAACAGGAAGGAAGATTACTACCTAAATGGAGTCAAGTTAGCTAAAGTCTGGGAAAAAGGGGCAGTACAAAGAGATCTGGGTGTTCTTGTACACCAGTCAATGAAGCTAAGCATGCAGGTACAGCAGGTAGTGAAGAAGGCTAACAGCATGCTGGCCTTCATAACAAGAAGGATTGAGTATAGAAGCAAAGAGGTTCTTCTGCAGCTGTACAGGGTCCTGGTGAGACCACACCTGGAGTACTGTGTGCAGTTCTGGTCTCCAAATTTGAGGAAAGACATTCTGGCTATTGAGGGAGTGCAGCATAGGTTCACGAGGTCAATTCCTGGAATGGTGGGACTATCTTATGTTGAAAGATTGGAGTGACTGTGCTTGTATACCCTTGAGTTTAGAAGACTGAGAGGGGATCTGATTGAGACGTATAAGATTATTAAAGGATTGGACACTCTGGAGGCAGGAAACATGCTTCTGCTGATGGGTGAGTCCCGAACCAGAGAACACAGCTTAAAAATAAGGGGTAGGCCATTTAGGACAGAGATGAGGAGAAACTTCTCCACCCAGAGAGTGGTGGGTGTGTGGAATGCTCTGTCCCAGAAGGCAGTGGAGACCCAGTCTCTGGATTCGTTTAAGGAAGAGTTGGAAAGAGCTCTCAAGGATAGTGGAATCAAGGGTTATGGAGATAAGGCAGGAACAGGATACTGATTGAGGATGATCAGCCATGATCATAATGAATGGTGGTGCAGGCTCGAAGGGCAGAATGGCCTACTCCTGCACCTATTGTCTATTGTCTATTGTCTATTCATGTTTTAAACCAAAAACTAAAGTCCTTACATTAGTTTGTTTGTAAATTATTATACTGCAATTTTTTCTGTTTGATAACTGGGCGAAGTTTGGCTGAACAAATTGACCTCTCAAGCGTGGGATCTGGGAACGAGTCCAATTTTGATCGATGAAAACAACTCGCTCTCTCTCTGAAGGCTGTTACACTCTTATGGGAAACAAAGTTGGGCATTCTTAGCCCAGCCCTTAGGGACAAATAACATTTGCAAAGTATTCAATGATGTACCATGCATGAACCAGCCAGGAAAGGCCGCAAAGAAAGGACCCACAACAAGCTGCAGAGGACAGGTCAGGTTCAGAATACATGGTACAAGGAGTACAGATGACACATGAGTGCTTTGCTTTGGATTTATGATTACTGTACTATGGGAAGGATGTGATTGAACTTGGAGGGAGGTGCAGATGAAATTCACCAGGATGTTGCCTGGGATGGAACAGTTTAACTATGAAAAGAGGCTGGGTAAACTCAAGTTGTTTTCTTTAGAGCAGAAAAAATTGAGGTGGACCTGATTGAATTGCTTAGGATTATGAGGAGCATGGATACAAACTAGCTGTTACCTTTAGTTAAAAGGTCAATAGCGAGGGAGCATAATTTTAACATGAAGGGCAGGAGGTTAAGAGGGGATTTGAGGTAAAATGTGGTAGGAATCTTGAATGCATTCCCAGGGAAGGTAATTGAAGTGGGAAACCTCACAACTTTTAAGCAGTGTGTGGATGAATACTTGAAACATCTAGGAGGTTATGAGGCAACTGGTGGAAAGTGGGAATTAGTGTAGACAGACTTGATGGGCTGAACAGTCTCTTCTGTGCTATGTGACTCTATGACCATGACTCATCAGCAGCCCCTATGCTAAATATACCTTCACAATGTTGTTAGCTAGGAAGTTTCAGCACCTTAACCTGATATAACTCCATAAACAATGTATGTCATCTTGTATCAATGTAATAAAAATCAATTGCAATTGAAATAAAATTGAGCAAAGTTTGTTGTGTTATGTTCCATATGTAGATGTTGCGACTTTGAGTAGATTAACATCACCAGCTCCCGTGAGAGTAACCATTCAGGGTATTTTTTAGAAGTTAAATAAAGTTAAATATAGTGAATGCCCAACGAGGTTTAAGGGTCAGGTGCATAGATCTTTAAAAAGCCACAAATGGGTACAGAAAGTAATCAAGAAGGCTAATAGAATCCTGGCCTTTATATCTAAAGGGTTGGCATGTAGGGATGCAGATGTTGTACTACAGTTATATAAAACCTAAGTTAGACCCGCATGGAGTATTTTGAGCAGACCTGGGCATCAACCTTTGGAAGGATGTTTTGGCCCTGGGAGGAGTTCAACACAGGCTAAAAGGATAATACCTGTACTTCGGGGTTTAGATATCATGAGAGATTAGTTCGAGGGTGATGTAATTGACGTCTTCAAGGACGCTCAGCAAAAATGAAGACAAACTATTTCCACTGGTTGAAGGTTGTAGAACCAGGGAGCGTAGCCTAAAACTTAGGGCCAGACATTCAGGAGAGATAGTAGAAAGTACTTCCATACACAATGAGTAGAGGAGGTTTAATTGTTAAATTTAAATCTGAAATTGATACTTTTTTTGAGAAAATAGACACATTTTTGTTAAACAAAGGTATCAAGGGGTATGGACCAAAGGATTTGGCCAAAGGGCTATGACCTTATTGAATGTCAGATTAGGCTTGAGAGGCTGAATGACCTATTCCTGTTTCTATCTGCTAATGTTCCTATGTTCTCATGTTCACACCAAGGATTAAACAACTTTAGCAGGAGTAGTAGATAGAGGAAGCCAGTAAACACACCAATGTCCTCGGATTTAAGAGAGAGTGATTAGATGAGGTTTCCCTTCAGCAAACTCCCCAGTATTTGAGAAGTCAGGATCAGTTGAGTATCATTGAAGACAGGATCAGGCTAGGCTGTAGTCTCTCTGTGACGAGGCAGTCTTACTGATACTCCCTGTCAACCTTCATGCCTACAGAATTGTTTCTTCAGTGAGGAAGTGACATGGCTGGTACATGAATTTGTAACCTTGACAAAACCTCCAAAGATTGAGCTTCTTCAATATTGGGTGGAGAGCATCTAATTCCCAGGAGTCTTTAAAAAAACTGGGCAGATTTTTAACTGCCAAGGTTTGTGGTGTTGTAGTGAAGCATGGAGTTCAAACGTGGATGGGGGAGCAAACTCCCCAAGAAGTGCTAGGGATAGGAATCCTGATAATCCTGTCCACATTCTATGGAACATGATTGGAGGCGAACAGAAAGCTGCCTTGGAAGAATTGGGTCAGTAGTTGGTTTAATTGATTATTTAGATAATTAAATTCTGAGAACAGATATCCTGAGTTGTGTGGAATCTACGTGGACCAACAAAACAACAGCACAGTGCATACATTGAGCAATGTAGCTGACTGGCTAGAGAACCTCGAAGTAGTGAGGCTGCAGAGAGATTGGCCCTCTGATTTATCCATCCATGTCTTTGGTTAGGCCAATGTTTATTGCCCATCCTTACTTGCCCAGGAGAAGGTGATGATGAGCTGCCTTCTTGAACTTTTAAAAAGGAGGTCCTCAAGGATAGTAATATCTGGATTAATTCCAGTGCTATGAGCTAGTGAGGCTAGTGAGGATAGAGCAGATGAATGCATGGCTGAGGAGCTGGGTATGGGAGAAGGATTCCCATTTTTGGATCATGGAAATCTCTTTTGGGGTCGAAGTGACCTATACAAGAAGTACAGATTGCACCTAAATTGCACCTAATATACTGGCAGGGGAATTTGCTAGAACTGCTCGAGAGGATTTAAACTAGGAAGGTGCGGGGGGGGTGGGGGGGGGGGGGGGGTGGGGGGTGGGGGGGACCCAGGGAGATAATGAGGAAAGAGATCAATCTGAGATGGGTACAGTTGAGAACAGAAGTGAGTCAAACAGTCAGGGCAGGCAGGGACAAGGTAGGACTAATAAATTAAACTGCATCTATTTCAATGCAAGGGGCCTAACAGGGAAGGCAGATGAACTCAGGGCATGGTTAGGAACATGGGACTGGGATATCATAGCAATTACAGAAACATGGCTCAGGGAAGGACAGGATGGCAGCTTAATGTTCCAGGATACAAATGCTACAGGAAGGATAGAAAGGGAGGCAAGATAGGAGGGGGAGTGGCATTTTTGATAAGGGATAGCATTACAGTTGTACTGAGGGAGGGTATTTCTGGAAATACATCCAGGGAAGTTATTTGGGTGGAACTGAGAAATAAGAAAGGAATGATTACCTTATTGGGATTATATTATAGACCCTCTAACAGTCAGAGGGAAATTGAGAAACAAACTTGTAAGGAGATCTCAGCTATCTGTAAGAGTAAGAAGATAGTTATGGAAGGGGATTTTAACTTTCCAAACATCGACTGGGACTGCCATAGTGTTAAAGGTTTAGATGGAGAGGAATTTCTTAATTGCGTACAAGACAAGAGTCTGATTCAGTATCTGGATGTACCTACTAGAGAAGGTGCAAAACTTGACCTACTCTTGGGAAATAAGGCAGGGCAGGTGACTGAGGTGTCAGTGGGGGAGCACTTTGGGGCCAGCGAACATAATTCTATTCGTTTTAACATCGTGATGTAAAAGGATAGACCAGATCTAAAAGTTGAAGTTCTAAATTGTAGAAAGGCCAATTTTGATGGTATTAGGCAAGAGCTGTCGAAAGCTGATTGGAGGCAGATGTTCACAGGTAAAGGGACGGCTGGAAAATGGGAAGACTTCAGAAATGAGATAACAAGAATCCAGAGAGGGTATATTCCTGTCAGGGTGAAAGGGAAGGCTGGTAGGTATAGGGAATGCTGGATGACTAAAGAAAATGAGGGTTTGGTTAAGAAAAAGAAGGAAGCATATGTGAGGTACAGACAGGATAGATCGAGTGAATCCTCAGAGAGTATAAAGGAAGTAGGAGTATACTTAAGAGGGAAATCAGGAGGGCCAAAAGGGGACATGAGATAGCTTTGGCAAATAGAATTAAGGAGAATCCAAAGATATTTTACAAATATATTAAGGACGAAAGGGTAACTAGGGCCCCTCAAAGATCAGCAAGGCGGCCTTCGTGTGGAGCCACAGAAAATGGGGGAGATACTAACTGAATATTTTGCCTCAGTATTTACTGTGGAAAAGGATATGGAAGATATAGACTGCAGGAAATAGATGGTAACATCTTGCAAAATGTCCAGATTACTAAGGAGGAAGGGCTGGATGTCTTGAAACAGGTAAAGGTGGATAAATCCCCAGGACCTGATCAGGTGTACCCAAGAACTCTGTGGGAAGCTAGAGAAGTGATTGCTGGGCCTCTTGCTGAGATATTTGTAACATCGATAGTCACAGGTGAGGTGCCAGAAGACTGGAGGTTAGCAAACGTGGTGCCACTGTTTGAGAAGGGAGGTAAAGACAAGGCAGGGAACTATAGACCAGTGAGCCTTACCTCGGTGGTGGGCAAGTTGTTGGAGGGAATCCTGAGGGACAGGATGTATATGTATTTGGAGAGGCAAGGACTGATTCGGGATAGTCAACATGGCTTTGTGCGTGGGAAATCATGTCTCACAAACTTGATTGAGTTTTTTGAAGAAGTAACAAAGAGGATTGATGAGGGCAGAATGGTAGATGTGATCTACATGGACTTCAGTAAGGCATTCGACAAGGTTCCCCATGGGAGACTGATTAGCAAGGTTAGATCTCACGGAATACAGGGAGAACTTGCCATTTGGATACAGAGCTGGCTCAAAGGTAGAAGACAGAGGGTGCAGATGGAGGGTTATTTTTCAGACTGGAGGCCTGTGACCAGTGGAGTGCCACAAGGATCGGTGCTAGACCCTCTACTTTTTGTCAGTTACATAAATGATTTGGATGCGATCATAAGGAGTACTGTTAGTAAGTTTGCAGATGACACCAAAATTGGAGGTGTAGTTGACAGCGAACAGGGTTACCTCAGATTACAATAGGATCTGGACCAGATGGACCAATGGGCTGAGAAGTGGCAGATGGAGTTTAATTCAGATAAATGCATGATGTTTCATCTTGGGAAAGCAAATCTTAGCAGGACTTATGCACTTAATGGTAAGGTCCTAGGGAGTGTTGCTGAACAAAGAGACCTTGGAGTGCAGGTTCATAGATTCTTGAAAGTGGAGTCGCAGATAGATAGGATAGTGAAGAAGGTGTTTGGTATGCTTTCCTTTATTGGTCAGAGTATTGAGTACAGAAGTTGGGAGGTCAAGTTGCAGCTGTGCAGGACATTGGTTAGACCACTGTTGGAATATTGCATGCAATTCTAGTCTCCTTCCTATTGGAAAGATGTTGTGAAACTTGAAAGGGTTCAGAAAAGACTTACAAGGATGTTGCCAGGGTTGGAGGACTTGAGCTACAGGGAGAAGCTGAACAAGCTGGGGCTGTTTTCCCTAGAGCATTGGAGGCTGAAGGGTGACCTTATAGACGTTTACAAAATTATGAGGGGCATGGATAGGATAAATAGGCAAAGTCTTTTCTGTGGGGTCAGGGAGTCCAGACTAGAGGGCATAGGTTTCGGGTGAGAGGGGAAAGATATAAAAGAGACCTAAGGGGCAACTTTTTCACACAGAGGGTGATACATGTATGGAATGAGCTGCCAGAGGAAGTGGTGGAGGCTGGTACAATTGCAACATTTAAGAGGCAATTGGATGGGTAAATGAATAGGAAGGGTTTGGAGGGATATGGGCCAGGTGCTGGCAAGTGGGACTAGATTGGGTTGGGCATGGATGAATTGGACCAAAGGGTCTATTTCCATGTTGTACATTTCTATGAGTCTATGACTCTATGCTGTGGTCCTTGGGGTACAGGAGATCCTCGTGTTAGTGATGCAGTTCCAGGTTTTTGACTCAGCAACAATGGAGGAATGACAATATTGCTCCAAGTCAGGATAATTTGTAGCTTGGAGGGGAACTTGTCAGTGATATCATTCCCTTGCAACTGCTGCCCTTGACCTTTCACCTGGGAGAGGTCGCAGGTCAGAAGGTGCTGTGAAGGAAGGCTTGGCGAGTTGCTGCTGTGGATCCCAGAGATCCGGTTGGAATGACAGGTCTCTAGAAATACATTCATCCTGGGACAGACTAAACAAAGACATGCATAGGAATTCCTCGAGGCCTGGCATTCAACTGAAATTCCATTAACAAACATATCAATTTGGACCCATTTACCAATCTTCCAGAAACAGAACCAGAAATTATATCACACACCATAACAGACCAAAACACATAAATAGCAAGTGGGACAGCAACGCTTCACCGGAGGCTTACTGATGATATTGCCTAGCATGGTAACGAAACATCTGAGAACAAACCTACCAGCTCAGTGATCAAATTTACAAACAGAGTGCTGACCCTTAACTTCCTTGTTAAGTGATAATTAAAGATGTACCTTAAATGCTGACCTTATCAGTGATGCCAAGATCCCATACAAGAATTTAAAAACTGTATTGTCTCTGATCCCTACTTCAAATAACTCAACCCAGTTTAACTGCATCTTCTTAAGTCAATTCCTCCCCTTAAGGGAGATTTGTTGCCACCTACCAATGGCTGCATTATCATATGCTACTCTACTTAACAACAGAATGCTATTCTTGGAAACTAGTCAGCGTCACTGCAGTTTTGTGTTAGAGAACTTGGTTTTGGGACTTCCTGTACTCTCCTTCTGAGATAACAGATACAGCTGGAGCAATACCAATCATGAAAATAAGTTGTGAACATCTGACTTTCATTTTCACAGTTGCCTCTGGAATTATATCTTTGGTTCTCAGTTTGCTTTTGCTGTGTTTTTTCATTTCTTCTTTAGCAGAATGCAACTGTTCATCTATCTGATTTCCAGAAGCCTGAACTAACTTTAGATTGACCAGGATTTTGGTCTGTTAAAAGGATGTAACCTGGATTACGTCTACCTCTCTACCTCCTCTATGTCTGCCTTCCCTCTGGATGTGAATGCAATTCCCTTATCATTTTGATTGAACCTGTGACATGTGAATGGCTGGTGGTGACCAATGCATTGAATAAAGGTAATTATGAGGGCATGAGAGAGGAACTGACTAAAATAGACTGGAAGCAGAGGCTAACCGGGAAGACACTAGAGCAAAAATGGCAGGAGTTTGTAGGTATAATTGAGGACACTGTACAGAGGTTCATTCCCAAGAAAAGAAAGATTAACCGGGGAGGGATTAGACAACCTTGGCTGACAAAGGAAGTCAGGAAATGTATTAAAGAAAAAGAGAGATCCTATAAAGTGGCTAAGAACAGTGGGAAATCAGAAGATTGGGAAGGATACAAAAGCAAACAGAGGATAACAAAGAGTGTAATAAGAAATGAGAGGATCAAATATGAAGGTAGGCTAGCCAGTAATATTAGAAATAATAGTAAAAGTTTCTTTCAGTACATAAGAAACAAACGACAGGCAAAAGTAGACATTGGGCCACTTCAAACTGATGCAGGGAGCCTAGTGATGGGAGATAAGGAAATAGCAGGAGAACTTAACAAGTACTTTGCGTCAGTTTTCACAGTGGAAGACATGAGTAATATCCCAAAAATTAAAGGGTGTCACGGGGCTGAGTTGAGTATGGTTGCCATTACGAAAGAGATAGTGCTAGAAAAGTTAAAAAGTCTTAAAATTGATAAATCTCCTGGCCCCGATGGGATACACCCTAGAGTTCTGAGAGAGGTTGCTGAGGAAATAGCAGAGGCATTGGTTGAGATCTTTCAAGAGTCACTGGAGTCAGGAAAGGTCCCGGATGATTGGAAGATGGCTGTAGTAACCCCCTTGTTCAAGAAAGGATCAAGGCAAAAGATGGAAAATTATAGGCCAATCAGCTTAACCTCGGTTGTTGGTAAAATTCTAGAATCCATCATTAAGGATGAGGTTTCTAAATTCTTGGAAGAGCAGAGTCTGATTAGAACAAGTCAACATGGATTTAGTAAAGGGAGGTCATGCCTGACAAACCTGTTGGAATTTTTTGAAGAGGTAACAAGTAGGTTAGACCAGGGGAACCCAGTGGATGTGGTCTATCTGGACTTTCAAAAGGCCTTTGATAAGGTGCCACACGGGAGACTGCTGAGCAAGGTGAGGGCCCATGGTGTTCGAGGTGAGCTGCTGGGATGGATTGAGGATTGGCTATCTAACAGAAGGCAGAGAGTTGGGATAAAAGGTTCTTTTTCAGAATGGCAGCCGGTGACGAGCGGTGTCCCGCAGGGTTCGGTGCTGGGGCCACAGCTGTTCGCATTATACATTAATGATTTGGATGAGGGAACCGGGGGCATTCTAGCGAAGTTTGCCGATGATACAAAGTTAGGTAGACAGGCAGGTAGTACTGAGGAAGTGGGGAGGCTACAGAAGGATCTAGACAGGTTGGGAGAGTGGTCCAGGAAATGGCTGATGGAATTTAACGTGAGCAAGTGTGAGGTCTTGCACTTTGGCAAAAAGAATATAGGAATGGACTACTTTCTAAATGGTGAGAAACTTAATAAAGTCAAAGCACAAAAGGATCTGGGAGTGCTAGTCGAGGATTCTCTAAAGGTAAACATGCAGGTTGAGTCTGTGATTAAGAAAGCGAATGCAATGTTGTCTCTTATCTCAAGAGAGTTGGAATATAAAAGCAGAGATGTACTACTAAGACTTTATAAAGCTCTGGTTAGGCCCCATTTGGAGTACTGTGTCCAGTTTTGGTCCCCACACCTCAGGAAGGACATACTGGCACTGGAACGTGTCCAGCGGAGATTCACACGGATGATCCCTGGAATGACAGGTCTAGCATATGAGGAACGGCTGAGGATACTGGGATTGTATTCGTTGGAGTTTAGAAGATTAAGGGGAGATCTAATAGAGACGTACAAAATAATACATGGCTTTGAAAAGGTGGATGCTAGAAAATTGTTTCTGTTAGGCGAGGAGACTAGGACCCGTGGACACAGCCTTAGAATTAGAGGGGGTCATTTCAGAACGGAAATGCGGAGACATTTCTTCAGCCAGAAAGTGGTGGGCCTGTGGAATTCATTGCCACGGAGTGCAGTGGAAGCCGGGACGCTAAATGTCTTCAAGGCCGAGACTGATAGGTTCTTGTTGTCTAGAGGAATTAAGGGCTACGGGGAGAACGCTGGCAAGTGGAGCTGAAATGCGCATCAGCCATGATTGAATGGCGGAGTGGACTCGATGGGCCGAATGGCCTTACTTCCACTCCTATGTCTTATGGTCTTATGGCCAGAGAACTGTAAAACCTGTGCCCACACCTCCTCCCTCACCTCTATCCAAGGCCCTAAAGGAGCCTTCCACATCCATCAAAGTTTCACCTGCACATCCACCAATATCATTTATTGTATCCGTTGCTCCCGATGCGGTCTCCTCTACATTGGGGAGACTGGGCGCCTCCTAGCAGAGCGCTTTAGGGAACATCTCCGAGACACCCGTACCAATCAACCAAACCGCCCCGTGGCCCAACATTTCAACTCCCCCTCCCACTCTGCCGAGGACATGGAGGTCCTGGGCCTCCTTCACCGCCGCTCCCTCACCACCAGACGCCTGGAGGAAGAACGCCTCATCTTCCGCCTCGGAACACTTCAACCCCAGGGCATCAATGTGGACTTCAACAGCTTCCCCATTTCCCCTTCCCCCACCTCATCCTAGTTTCAAACTTCCAGCTCAGTTACTGCCTCCTTGACTTGTCTGACCTGCCTATCTTATCCACCTATCCACTCCACCCTCTCCTCCTTGACCTATCACCTTCATCTCCTCCCCCACTCACCCATTGTACTCTATGCTACTCTCTCCCCCCCCCCCCACCCTCCTCTAGCTTATCTCTCCATGCTTCAGGCTCACTGCCTTTATTCCTGATGAAGGGCTTTTGCCCGAAACGTTGATTTCGCTGCTCGTTGGATGCTGCCTGAACTGCTGTGCTCTTCCAGCACCACTAATCCAGTATTTGATTTTTAGCATCTGCAGTCATTGTTTTTACCTTACAGAGTCATAGAGATGTACAGCACAGAAACAAACTATTCGATCCAACTCATCCAAGTCGAACAGATATAGAGTTATAGAGTCATAGATGTGTACAGCATGGAAACAGACCTTTCGGTCCAACCCACCCATGCTGACCACATATCCCAATCCAATCTAGTCCTACCTGCCAGCACCTGGCCCATATCTCTCCAAACTCTTCCTATTCATATACCCACCCAAATGTCTCTTAAATGTTGCAATTGTACCAGCCTCCACCACTTCCTCTGGCAGCTCATTCCATACACATACCACCCTCTGTGTGAAAACGTTGCCCCTTAGGTCTCTTTTGCATCTTTCCCTTCTCACCCTAAACCTATGCCCTCTAGTTCTGGACTCCCCGACCCCAGGGAAAAGACTGTGCCTATTTACCCTAACCATGGCACTCATAATTTTGTAAACCTCTATAAGGTCACCCCTCAGCCTCCGACACTCCAGGGAAAACAGCCCCAGCCTGTTCAGCCTCTCCCTTTGCTCAAGTCCTCCAACCCTGGCAACATCCTTGTAAATATTTTCTGAACCCTTTCAAGTTTCACAACATCTTTCCGATAGGAAGGAGACCAGAATTGCATGTAATATTCTAAAACTGGACTAACCAATGTCCTGTACAGCTGCACAATGACCTCCCAACTCCTGTACTCAATACTCTGACCAATAAGAAAAAGCATACCAAATGTCTTCTTCACTATCCTATCTACCTGCGACTCCACTTTCAAGGAGCTATGAACCTGCACTCCAAGTTCTCTTTGTTCAGCAACTCTCCCTAGGACCTTACTATTAAGTGTATAAGTCCTGCTAAGATTTGTTTTCCCAAAATGCAGCACCTCGCATTTTTCTGATTTAAACTCCATCTGCCACCTTTCAGCCCATTGGCCCATCTGGTCAAGATTCTGTTGTAATCTGAGGTATCCCTCTTCGCTTCCACTACGCCTCCAACTTGGGTGACATCTGTAAACTTACTAACTGTACCTCTTATGCTCGCATCCAAATCATTAGTGGAGGACCCAGCACCGATCCCTGTGGTACTCCACTGGTCACAGCCCAAGCTAACCTAGTTCCATTTGCCAGCATTTGGCCCATTTCCCTCTAAACCCTTCCTATTCATATACCCATCCAGATGCCTGTTAAATGCTGTAATTGTACCGAAGTACCCAAATTCGTAACTGTGACTGTGAACATGTGTGCCAAGTCTTCGATCTCACCAGAATCTGGTGAACATTTCCATCTGGCTTAGCAAAACATTTTGCTTGCAGTTTGCAAATATCTCTTTCTGCCATTTTCACGGCTGTGTCCTCATCACAGCCTTCCTTCCACATTGTCTTATTGTGCTTTCACTAAAGTATGGCCTGGACTTTAGTGCTCTCTTAATATCCCATGAACATGTTGGTTTGTAAGGTCTCACTATCGTATGCCATGATGAAAATGTTTCTTTAATTCGAGAATGTAATCTGCCACAGGCTCACTTAGTGGCTGTTTCCTTTCGCAAATGGAAGTCTCAGTTCAATCTCAATTGTAGTTCTGAGTCCAGAATCTCAGAAATTTTAAGTCTATACTAATAATGTCTCATGGGCAACATAGTTTAGGAACCACCTCAAAAGCATTTGGCTCCATCATGGCTAGGAAAACATTTACTATCAGAACTTCCTGTGTTTTTTTAACTTTCAGTGAAATATGAAACCTATGCTTATAATTCTTCTTTGTTAGGGTTTAATTCCCCCATTGTCCCCAAATCTGTCTTCAGTACCATTTTAGTTAATTACATACTGTGCTGACTCATAGTGTACCTGAACATAATGTGCATGTAGAAGAATTTTACAAGTTTCTCCAAAATCAACTTTAGGAGTTCCAAAAATGTGTCCTAATGTTCTGCAGTTAATTGTTTCTCAAATGAAATGCAAAAGGGAAAATTCTATCCTGGTCTTGTTGTCATCTTTCTATGGTGTATTGCACTGACAAAAAAATCTCACCAAGTGATTCACAACAGGAAGCCATCTTTGAATTAACTTTATTTACACATTTCAACAGAAGGGCAACAGAGGGGGAAAAATGCTCAGGTTCATGCAATGTACTACACCTAAGACTTCGACCAGTAGCAGACTATTATCTTTCTTACCTTTATGAATGGGAGTCCTCATCCGTGAGTCAAAAAGTTAGCATCCAAATACAGGTGGATTTGGAAAGGCATATGAAATGGAAATAGAGTATTGAAATAGGGAGGTTTTTTCTAAAACTACATAAGGTACCAGTCAGACCCTTTATTGAACTCTTTGTTGGAGATTTAGGAGGTGAGTTCTCGGGGTTGATCCCAGATATGGAAAGACTGTCTCCTGAGGAAAGGTTGAGTAGGTTGGACCTGTGCACAGTTGAATGTAAACAATGAGAAGAGACCTTATTGAAACATTCAAGATGCTTCATAAACTTGACGGGGCAGATGAGGAAATGCTGTTTCCCTTTTTGGGACAGTCTGGGATCAGAGGCCATAATATCAGAATATGGGGGTGACATATCTAAGACAAAGATGAGGAGGAATTCCTTCTCTCAAAAAGTAGTGAATTTATGGAAGCCTTCATTGCAGAAGGTTGTAGAGGTTTAGTTGTTAAGTATACTCAAGGTTGAGATAGACATTTTTAATCAATAAGGGAATCAAGCATTATGGGGAAAAAGGCAAGAAAATCATATTGAGGATTATCAGAGCAGCTGTGATCTCTTTGAATGACAGAACAGACTAAATGGGTTGAATGGCCTACTTCTGCTCCTACGTTTCTGGTCTTATAATTGTATTAACATCAGGCCGCTGGGCATTCTAGATGCTGCTGGTCGGTGTGGATTAGAAGGACTGAATGACCTGTTTCCACACTGTGGGGCTTCGATGATTCTTTGAGGTAAACTAGCAAGTAATCTAAAGGAAGATTGCAAGAAGAGCCAAATGCTATCAATTAAAAGCAAGAAGAAACTTCTTCAGGTGAGAGAATAGTTTGGAAGGTAGAAAGGCAGACCTAAATGGAATGCAGGCCAAACCATTACAGAATCTTAGATTCATAGAATCTTTCAGCCACAGGTGTTTGAGTCACCCTGCTTACACTGTGTGTAAGTACTTTGTGACTGGTCCCACTCCTCTACACTTTGATCATACCCTAAGGATTAGGTGACTTCAGCAAGATACTCCTTTCCCACCATCCTGACCCCTGACTGTGTAGATAGGACAGACAGAGAAATTTCTGCTACTTCAGCTCCACTGTGCCTTCCTGACACCCAGTACCAGGGTGGTAAGGGGAGAGCAGACTTATCCTTTTAAGGAGGCTTCAATGGCAGAATGGGCAGAACCAAATCAGCATCACACATGATGAAAACAAAATGGCTGATCACCCTGACATCACCATCCTATTTTTCTCGCAAGATAATGGAAAACTCATTCAGTGGAAACATCAAGTATTGTGAAGTGTGTTGATTTTATCTGAACAACACTAAATTTCTTAAAATGAATTGCTTTTCGATTTAGTGCATTTCTGGTGGGAAATATTTGGAAAGGAATGTGTTTTAAGGGTGAAGTAACTGCACAGAAGCTGGTATCCTGTCATCAGTCACCCTTTACTTACATGTGGCCAGTACACCAGCTGTGGCCAGCTGGCTCAGAGTCAGTCCGTGAAGTGAGGGCATTCTGGATCCCCTGTTTATATCTGTCAGCCAGGGCTCCCTGATCAGCCCAGGTTAACAACCCCAATCAGAGATTCCACCTGGTTCCAATCACTACAGAGGGAAATGGATTTGTCTGGGAACCAGGCTGAGAAAGTGACATGAAATTCGTTTCTGGCCTTACCTGCAGCCCTACAAGCAAAGACACTGTCTTGGGAAAACCCTACACCAGGTGAGCCAATTGCTCAGAGGGGACAATGAACATTTCACAAAACAGTGAGACTGCTTTCCATTACAGTCTTCCTCACTGCCCCAGAGATTTAGGAAGTAAACCAGATGACCAGATCCCACTTATGGTATGATTATTCCAATTCTGAGTGCTTGGATGACTCTGTGCTGCCCTGATCTGCTATTCATTTGCAACTGCACAACTATGAGTAGGTGACATACAAAAAAAAAGATTGAAATTCAGCATGCTGTGTTCCAGCACAAAGTGAGCCCATTTTCAAGTGTATGTTTTAAATTAGTGAACACTTGGTTGTTAGGTGGAAATGAATTTTTTTTTTAAAAAAAGTGACAGAGTATAATGTTGCAACAGGGGAAGATGCAGAGAGCAGAGTGTGTATGCGTATGGAATGAGCTGCCAGACAAAGTGGTGGAGGTTAGTACAATTGCAACATTTAAAAGGCATTTGGATGGGTATATGAATAGGAAGAGTTTGGAGGGATATGGGTGCTGGCAGGTGGAACTAGATTGGGTTGGGATTTCTGCTCGGCATGGACGGGTTGGACTGAAGGGTCAGTTTCTGTGCTGTACATCTCTATTACTCTATGTGTTACTGCACTTTATGTCAGTTTAGTTTCAATAGTAGCATCCGACCTTAGTCATAAGCTTGTAAAGAGACAAGATGCTTACTTTGCAACATTTACAACAGCAGTGAATAAGTTACTCCAGCAGTGTAAATGCTATTGAGTTAGGAAATGTAGCAGCCCATTTATGCACAGTAAGCTCCTAGAAATGACAATGTAATGATCAGATTTTTAAATATCATGATGTTGATAATGGGATGCCTTGTCCTGGATACCACAGAGTGAATTCTCCCGCTTACCTTTGCCATGACTCTTTTACATCCAGATGTGGGTGAGAACTGTTCTTATGTTTTGATGTCTTATCTGAAATGTAGCATCTCAGACAGTGCGCCAGTTCCTCATCATCTCACTAGATTGTCAAAATAGTCACCATGAAGGTCCTATCTTCTCAAAATTGCCCCTCACCTGAGATGTGGTGATCCTCAGGTTAAACTAGAACCGGTCCTCTCTCTCTGGAGTGTGGAAACAGTCTTATGATCCTCTCGGATTTCGGACACTTTACCATTTACAGATTGTCATCCCGTCAATGTTTTTAGACTTTGAAACCAAGAACTTACAAATTCAGAGGTGAGAATTCTATCCATTGAACTTCAACTGAAACTGTAGCAAGAACCTGACAGTTGACAGTAGCAGGGTAGATGTTGTCTTTTTGAAATGGAGATCACGTGGTGATTTGAGACATAGGCATCACACTTGTTCATCTGGTGAATAATGGGCTCCCAATGAGTGGCTTGTAGCTTGAGGCAATTAAATGTTAGTTGTTTGGTGGAGCAGCAGAAACTGTTAGAGTGTCCATGGTGGAGGAAGAGGAGGTAAACGGTTGGTGTCCAGGTTTATGGAAACAAACCTGAACTTACGAGCAGTTAGGTGTGAAATCTGGTTTGGAATCAGGGTAAAAGTCCAGAAGAACTTCCTATCTCTTGGAATTCCTGTCAATGTGCTGAATTATTGGTGGAACAATCTCTTTTCTGCCTGCTGTATGGTTCACTTGGGACAATAAAGTTCACTTGCATCACTTCAAGAAAGGTAAACCTCTGGTGTATATCCTTGCTTTAAGCAACACCTCAAAGATATTTCACTGCTGGATTCCTGTGTTCTTTTTTTTTGCCCACATTAATTGCTCTGAGTATGTTCGAAAGTGATATAAAATCTATCTTATGAAAGAACTGCAAGAACCTCGGTGATAGTACTCTGTGCTTAAAATAAAGAGCCATTATTTTGAAAAAAATGGACATCTATCTGGTGTCCTCTTTGTCTTCTGGACATTACAAAGCACTTTACAACCGATAGAACCACTTTGAAGCATTCTGAAATCCAGTCATGTTCACATGCAGGTCAAAACAGCAACCAATTTATGCCCATCATGCACATTGTACTCTCGAACAGTAAAAGATCAAATCACCAATGAATCTGTTTCTCGTGATCTTTGCTGAAGTAGAAGTGTTGAGACTGGAATAAGAATGACTTGTTTCACCGATTGTCCTTGTGGGTTCTCTGTTAAAGTAAATAATTCCAGACAAAATGCGATCTTCCAAGTAAAATGAGATAAAAAATTTCTTTGAACTTGTAACTCTTGCTTCAACCTTGTAAATGGAAAAAAAACACAGTAATTGAAGTCATAAAAAGATTTGCTAATTATTTATCTTAACTAATATATTTGCTTCATTTAAAGTACCAGACAAATTGCAGATCAAAGTATTAACCTAAGGCAGACTTCACTGCAGGAAGCCTGAAGTACAAAATAACAGAACACTTTTTTTTCCCTGAAACAGTACTCTGTCCTCCCAGTAAGTCCTAATGATCTCATCAATAGGTAGAGACAGAACAATTCCATGCTGTCATAAATTTGATGGGTGATCCTACTTAAAACCTTAACCTATATTTCATTTTCATGAAACGCTGAGGAAGACCAATCATCTATTTTAGTTCATCCATCCAGCAAAAACATACTTTCTTTTGTCACATCACTGACTGAAATAACCCCTTGGAACTTTCCTGTTGTGTTCTGTACCTTCACACAAGCAGAGGAGGGAGTGTTAGTGGCTAAAAAGGTCTGGAGAATTGTGCAGCAAAATGGTGTTGAGACAGAAGATAATCATGGAAAGCTGTGTAACCTTGGTGTTGATGTTCAGCCATACAAGGAACAGGGAACGTTAGCGTGCAATCAGGAAGGTAAATGGCATGCTGCTCTTGACACTTCACTGGAATATGGGCATCACTGGCAAGGCCAGTATTTGTTTCCACCTCTAACTGTCCTTGAACCACTGACCATTGCAGAGGGTACTTCAGGCATATTGTCGCAGGTCCGGATGACAGATCTCCTTCCCTAAGGGGTTTTGGAGAACCAAATGTGTTTTTACAACCATTGGTGATAAGTTCATGGTCAACATGACTGAAGCTTGCTTTCGATTGCAGATTTTGTGTTGTTGGAAAGTAAATTTCATTAGCTGCTGTGGGAGGTTTTGAATCCATATCCCCAGGGAATTGACCTGGACCTCTGGAGTACTGGCCAGTGACATTACCACTTGAGCTGCACATCCCCTGTTTGCCTATAGTTGAAGGAGATTAAAATGCAAAAGTAAATAACTCTTGTTAAAATTGCACAGATCATTAATGAGACCATTTTTGGAATCCAGCCTAAAGCTCTGACTTCCAAGAGTTATAGTTGCATGGGAGGCAGTGCAATGAATTTTACTAGATTGGTACCGGAATGAAAGATTTGTTCTGTTATGAGAGGCTGAATGCATTAAAACCTATATTGTTTGGAGTTTGGAACATTTTAGATTAAACATGCAAAATTCTGAAGACTTTATAAAGGGTGGACAAGGTGAGGTTGTTTGTCTTGGCTGGGGTGTATCAAACATGGGGACAGAGTCTGTATGAAAGATGGCAATCATTTAGGATTGAGATGTGGAGATATTTCTTCGTTCCGAGGGCTTTCAATCACTAGGATTCTCCACTTCAGGTCCATCACTGATTATATTTTAGGTTGTGATCGACTGATGTTTAATCTGCCAGAGAATCAAGAGATATATGGAGTTGACAGCAAAGTCGATTTGAAATTGAAAAAAGGCCACTAATCATGTTGAGTTGTGCAGGAGTTTTGATTAGCTACATTGTGTACTCCTGCTGCTATTTCTTATAATCTTATGCATAATGGAGAAGTTATCAGGATTAAATAGGTTGCATTCTAAGGTAAAAGTGAGGACTGCAGATGCTGGAAACCAGAGTTTAGATTAGAGTGGTGCTGGAAAAGCACAGCAGGTCAGGCAGCATCCGAGGAGCAGGAAAATCAATGTTTCGGGCAAAAGCCCTTCATTGCCCATAACGTCAATTTTCCTGCTCCTTGGATGCTACCTGACCTGCTCTGCATTCTACGGTGCTGAGTAGATAGTGAGGGAGGAAGCAGCAGATCACTAATGCTAATCTTCCAATCCTTATAAATGGAGGTGATGCCAGAGGACTCAAGAGCTGCAAATGTTGCCTCCTTATTAAAAAAAACCTGTGAGGGTAAACCATCAACTACAGACCAGCCAATTTAATTGTGACTTTAGAAATTGTTCGGGACAGAATTAACACTGACTTGGACAAATGCGAATTATTCAGGGATTTGTTAAAGGCAAATCCTTTTTTAGATAAAGTCACAGAGATGGTTGATGAGGATGATGTGATGTGCAGTGATTTCTAAAAATTATTATTTGACAAAGTTGAACCTATAAAATGAAATGGAAATGGGCAGCATTGATATGAGATTGGCTAAGTGACTGGAAACAGTGCAAAAGGTTAATAGGATAAAGGTAGATGATAAGATTCTACTGAGGTCAAAAGTTTTCTTACTACATAGTAATGATTTGATATTAACTACATAGAGTATAGTTTCAAAATTGGAAAATGCCATTAATTACAAATTGTTGTGAACAGTGAACATAATTATGATTGCCTTCATGAGGTCACAGCCTGGAAAAATGGACACATTCCTGGCAGATGAAATTTAATGCAGAGAAGTGAGAAGTAAACCATTTTGGAGAGAAGAATGAGCAAAGGCAGCATAAAAGAAAAGTGCAACTCCGAAGAAGGTCCAGGAACAGAGAGAATATGTGTGCATCCATTTTTTGGAAATTGAGAAAATGGTCAAGAGAGCATTGAGTTTCCTAAACTTGATAAATAAAGAACAAAGAACAAAGAAAACTTACAGCCCAGGAATAGGCCCTTCGGCCCTCTAAGCCTGGGCCGATCCAAATCTGCTGTCTAAACCTGTCGCCCAATACCTAAGCATCTGTATCCCTCCACTTCCCACCTACTCATGCATCTGTCCAGATGCATCTTAAATGAATCTACCGTGCCAGCCTCTACCACCTCTGCTGGCAACGTGTTCCAGATGCCCACCACCCTCTGTGTGAATTACTTGCCGCATGTATCCCCCTTAAACTTTCCACCTCTCACTCTCACCTTGAAAGCATGACCTCTCGTTATTGAATCATTCACCCTGGGAAAAAGCTTGTCTGTATCCACCCTGTCTATACCCTTCATTATTTTGTAAACCTCAATCAGGTCCCCCCTCAATCCCCTTTTTTCTAATGAAAACAAACCTAACCTACTCAACCTCTCTTCATAGCTAGCACCTTCCATACCAGGCAACATCCTCGTAAACCTTCTCTGCACCCTCCCCAAAGTGTTCACATCCTTTTGGTAATGTGGCGACCAGAACTGTACACAGTATTCTAAATGAGGCCGAACCAAAACCCTGTACAATTTTAACATGAATTGTCAGCTCTTATACTCAATACCCCGCCTGATGAAGGCAAGCATACCATATGCCTTCTTGATCACTCTATCCACTTGTGCAGCAACCTTCAGTGTACACTGGACCTGCATTCCCAGATCTCTCTACCCATCAACTTTTCCCAAGGCTCTTCCGTTCATTTTATATTTCGCTCTGGAATTAGTCTCGTCTAAATGCATCACCTCACACGGAGTCACGAAATGCAAAAGCAAAGAAGTTATGTTGCCCCTTGATAATTGACGTTAACAGGAGTCCAATAGTGGCCTCTGCGTTTTCGGGAGAAAGTCAAACCTTTACAAAAAGTAAGTAAAAGATTTAAAGAATGGGTGCAGGAAGGAGGAATTTCAGCCGATGTGGATTGATTGGAGAGGCTGAGGTTGTTTCCCCTGGGGAAGTGAAGGATGAGAGGAGATTAGATAAAAACATTCAAAATCATGAGTAGTCTGGACAGAGAGAAAGAAAGAGGGAAGCTGTTTTTAATGGCAGAACGATTGAAAACTGAAGGAGACCCATTTAAAATGTCAAAACAATATCAGAAATGTCAAAGCGATATCAGAAATAACTTTGCAGTGAGTGTTAGGTTTGGAAATGCACTTACTATGAGTCACATGGAGGCAAGTCCAATCATGGTTTTCAAAGTGGGATTATATAAGATGCTGAAGAGCAAAAGAATTGCAAGGCTACAAAGAACATGCAAAGGAGAGCCAGGAGGTGAGTCCCTCTTGCATAGATCCAGCTCAGGATATTCTACAATATGGAAGGAATAAGATAGATTTAATAACATTGGAGGAGGATCATGTGAAGTATGAATACCAACATAGACTGATTGAGCTGAATGTTTCTGTGCTCTATGTTTCTTCTGCACAGGATGTGGTGTCGTTGGCCCAGCCAGTATTTATTGCCCACTCCTGAATAACTTCGTGCTGGAAAAAGCACAGCAAGTCAGGGAGCACCTGAGGAGCAACAGAGTTGGCATTTCGATCATAACCCTTCATCAGTCGACTCTCTTGCCCCTCCGATGCTGCCTGACTTGCTGTGCCTTTTTCCAGTATCACATTTTATCGACTCTGACTTCTCCCACATCTGCAGCCTTCACTATCTCCTAATTAACTTGGAGAAGGCAGTGGTGAGCTGCCTTCTTGAACTATAGTACTATTTTGGGTGTTGGGACATGCAAAGTGTTGTTAGCAAGGGAGTTCTAGGAATTGTCAGCGACAAAGTTACAAGTCAGGATTGTATGTAACGTGGAAGTGGTGGGATTCTCAAGCATCTGCTTCCCTTGGCATTTCATCGACTTTGTTGCTTTGAATTAGTAGGACAACTTTCGGCTTTGGTTCTGCTAAAGATTCAAGGTCACTTTCAGTATGTTTACTGACTTTAACATGAAAGTGAGATGCAGCAAATCTGAGTGATGTGGTAAAGTATACTTTCCTGTGTGTGTTTAGCAGATGGGAGTTATGTTCTTGATGAACAATTTGTGCTAAAGAGATGTAAAGATGCAACAGCGATGGATCATATTATGCCACAAAATGATTGTATGCTAAATGCTTTGAGCTTTTCAATAAAGCATGACATTAATTTAAATGAATGCCATTCTTTGAATAACTTTATAGATAATGACAAACAAGAACTCTGCTCAACTGAGCAGGACTAAATGCCAACAAAAATAAAAAATCATGTTTAAATATTTCCTCCCCCTTCATCTCCAAGTCCACCCCCAGCACACCCAAAAGAAGATGTATAAATATCAGTCTAGGTTTTTGGAATATCTGATACATGTCAGTCAACTTTAATCTAAGATGCTCACAGTAATTCTCACAAATCAGTAACGCTCACAGTAAATTCTTGATCACAAATATTGAGACATGTTGCCTACAGACTAATTATTCTATTGATTGCAGAGATAAGTAACTGATATTTGGATGCACTGATGGATCTCCATAAGAGAGCACAGAGTTTTGTAAGCTGGCAATACTTAAGTTTAAGGCAATTAGACCATTCCAGTGTCGACGTGTGCATAACTTCTCCATAGAAAAACATGGCAAGAATTGAGATGCAGATACGGCCTCATTCCTATGTGAAACACAAAACGCTAAATTTACTGTAAAGCAATTTGACTGGATGATGAAGGAATGTTGCCTTGTTCCATGCAGTGTTTCAATGGTTGACTAGGAACGTGTGCATTTAAGTGTAAGCACACCTCACACAATTAGAAACAGATGGCATGAGCTTCAGGACTTCAAAGCACTGCATTCCATCGACCACTTGATGACGTCTGTACTGCCATGGAGGTAATAGTGCAACAATTTATTAATGAAAATGTACTTCCTTTGCAAATTATTAAATACCTATCTAAATGTGATGTCCATGACTCACTGAAGGGAACAAAGATTTTAATTAGTACTTTTATATTTTATCCAAACTAAATACACAAGAGGTCAGGCTCTTTATGAATTTGCACAACAGTTCTTTTCAGTAACAGACACATTTTACATTCGTCACCTCGAAGAGAATGAAATAATTTCTCCACTCCAAGCACACCGTGTCAGCATTGAGCACATCCTGTTGAGGTACAGTATGGGTTAGGTATTGGGTATAGCGATCTCTGCTTTGTCCCAGAGGAACACTCAACCACATCTGTGCAGCGTTTCCATTTTCCAAACAAAGACACACAAATTAATGTGTCGACCGTGACCCAGTTTGTAACCTCTGAGTCAAAAGGCAGTGGGTTCAAATCTTAGACAAAATTTGTGAGTGTATAATCTGGCAATTCTATAAGTAAGGGGGTGCTGTACTGTCAGTGGTGTTCTCTTTAAGCTGAAGTGTTCAACTCAGTGATTGAGAAAGCTCCATGGTAACCATGTTCGGGACTGTGGATTGTGCTTCTCCCATTGTCTCTCCCATTGTTCTCCCAGCTGTCTTCACAGACGCTATACTCTCTTGGCCATTAGGAGCTTGTGTATCACAATCTTTGGAGCTGCTCTCTCAGCCTAGACTGCTATCCTTGCATGTCTAGCTTGTATTAACTTAGACTAACTCTCCTTCACCCTCATGAATACTATAAGTGCTTTATTTCAACTATGATATGCAACCTACTGGGTACAGCTCTCCTGCACCGTGTTATGTCTTTATTATGTATTTCTCATCTCTAACATTTCTGAGCAATTTGATAAAGACATGCAGATTTCCCTCGTGTCCACATCCAATATTACCATCCTTATCATTTTCTCTTTGTAGTAGCTTGCTATGCACAAAAGGCGCTGCCGTGTTTCCTAAAGCAGTGGCTACACTTCAAATAAACTTCATCTGTTGCAAAGGGATGGCCAGGGATTGTGGAAACTGAGATATAAGATTTCCTTCCTTCTTCATCATTTAGTGGGACTCCTGTAGGCGAGATTGTCCTGTTTGTGACCAGCTCAGGTGCAGTTGGTTCCTGGTCCATCTTTATCAGGAATTGACTGACACCACGTGTTCACAATACACGCTGCTTCTTTGCAACCAATCTGGATGCAGAGACTTCATCCCATTATTTCAGAACTTGGTGGTGTCCCACAGTGTGAAGGATGGTATAATGACCCATTGCACAGCCCATTCCTCTAATTTGAAAGGGTTGGACACAGAGAAGATGTTTCTGCTTCTAGAGAACTGAAAACCACATCTCTTTCTTTAGATTTCTTTTAAGCCCTGACTGATTCCCCAATGATCCTGAAGCAGCACAAATCCACGATCACTTCCATCAAAAAGAACAAAGACAGCAGACCCATAGGAACACAATCTCCTGCAAGTTCCCCTTCAAGCCACTGATTGTCCTGATGTGGAAATATATCACCGTCACTGTCAATGGGCCAATATCTCCACATTCCCCTGCTAAGGGTATAATGAGTCCACCTGTAGTGCATGGAGTGCAGCAGTTCAAGAAGGCAGCTCATCACCACCTTCTCAATGGTAACTAGGAATGGGCAGTAAATGCTAGCCCAGCCAATGACACCCTTGATCCCTGAGTGAATTGAAAGGAAAACACTCTCTCTGCTCAGCTCCAATGCTAACATTGCCATCAAACCTGCTGACAAGAGGAATTTTATTGTGTATTGAACAACACCTAACCAACAGAAGCAGAATGTAATCTCTTTGACAATTCTTTTTACCATCCTCTGGAGCATGATGACCCCACCAGGAAACATCAAGCCATTTTTCCAGACGACACTGACTTCATCACTCCAGGACATATTCTCTCCATAGTTTCTAATCCCGCCATTCAGTTCAATTTTACCGCCTCCCTAAGATTCATGACTGAGTCTGCACTGTAGCTCCATTGTTTCAACCTGTCCTTCTCCTCACAGCTGCCTTCTTCCTATATTAGCTCTACTTTTTCTCTCTTGCTTATTCTCTCCTGGCCTACCATGGTGAACTTCTGATGTCCTCCACTATTCCTGAACTCTTGATGCTAACAGTCTCCCTTCTGCCAACAGTACCCCTCTGTGTGCAGATCCTGCAGTGATGTTTAGAGCATAACACCGAGGTTTGTCAGGTTGTAAGCACAACTACCCCTGCATGATGTTGACCATGTGGTTAAGGCACTTGATGGATGAGTGATTTATGCAAGGTGTCTGAGGCTTTCAAATGAATTCTTTTTGCATTGACAGACATTAACATCTAATAGCTTCAGTGGATGTATTTGACACATAAAATCTGGAGTGCTGCCAATTCCTGATTGTGTTTTGATTTTAGTGAAAATCTTTTCAATTTGATAGAAGTTTTGAATAAATATTATGAAAAGCAAAATGTATGGTTCCTGTCTGGAGTCTGCAGCATATGTTTAATGTGATCCCTGTGACAGCCAGTACACTTCAGTCCGAACATAACTGACGCAAGTCCCCCTTCAGCTTGACGCAAAGGATGGTATCTCGGTTTGGAATACACCATGGGGGCCGAGTTCTGGCGCTAGGGAGATAGTTGCTCTCCCTCGCTGTTTCTCCAGCTTCAGGGTTGTGGTTGGGAATTCGGATGGGGAGAAGAGTGATGGAGATTGTGGGAAAGCTACTGGCAGCTAAAAACTCAGCCAAGAGTCTCTTTCGGCCAACTGGATGGTTTTCAACATATGCATTCCTCTCTCAGCAGCGCACAGCAGCTGAAACTTGTGAAACCATCTGGGATGTATCTGCTCGAGAAGAAGCTATTGCTGCAGTGGTAGCACATTAATGTTAATATTTAAGTTAATCATAGATTCATCGAATTTTACAATACGGAAGGAGGCCATTTGACGCATTGTGTCTGTGCTGGCTTCCGAAAGAGCTACCCAACTATTCTCATAAATGTAGTGCTGGAAAAGCACAGCCAGTCAGGCAGCATCCAGGGAGCAGGAGAATCGACGTTCCGAACATGAGCTCTTCACCACCTTCCTGCTCCCTGGATGCTGCCTGACCTGCTGTACTTTTCCAGAGCTACACGTTTTGACTCTGATCTGCAGCATCTGTGGTTCTCACTTTCCCCCATTCTAATAAAAGCAACTGACACCAGAAATAACAGAGAGCTGTAGAGTGCTCACTAATCACAGTCTATATCATCAACTCAACATTATAGGTCCAAGGCTGAAAATTCCACAATAAGGAATTCACCTCTCGACTTCCCAGCGGCCATCCATCATCTATTAGGCGCAAGTCGGGACTGCAACGGAATATTCCCCACTTGCCTGGATGAGTGCAGCTCCAATAACACTCAAGAGGTTTGACACCATCCTGGACAAAGCAGGCTGCTTGTATGGCATCCGATCCAATACCTTCAAAAGTCTCTCCATCCACCACTGATGCACAATGGCAGTCGTGTATGCCATTAACAAGATACACTATAGCAACTCACCAAGGCTCGTCCGACTACACCTTCCATACCCACAAGGGCAAAGGCACAGAAGGACACCTTTAGGGCAGAGGATGCTTAGGAACACCATCAACTGCAAGGACCCCTCCAGGCCACATATCCTGTCTCGGAAACACACCTACAACGCATGGCCTGTGGCGGTTCCAGAAGGCAGCCCATCTACACTTTCTTAAGGGCAACTAGGGACAGGCAATAATTGCTGGCAGGGACAACCACATCTCACAAGCAAAATAAAAAAAAATCCACATTCCTTCAATGTCAATGGTTAAAAATACTGGACGTCCCTTCCTATCAGCACTTACTTTTCAAGGGCTGCAGTGGTTCAGGAAGATAGCTCACAACTACCTCATCTAGGGCGGTTAGGCGTTAGCGAATCTTCGATTGTTTTGTGAAGCACACACAGTATATTCATTGGAAAAGCTTCTTTGTTTCTTCACAGAGAGCTTGCTTCTCCATCCACAGGCAGTCTCCTTTCCAACCAGCTGGCTCAACTTTACTTGTGCTTTCTTCAATATTGTTAGTCACCCTGTTCAGGCATGTTACGACACGCCACCAGTGAGGTGGGATTGAACCCAGCACTTCTGTTGCAAAGTTGGAGACACCATCAATGCATCAGAAATGAAAATCGACATTAGCTCCTGCAGTGCTCTAAGGATTTTGAGTGTGCCATCAGACATCACATGCTCCTTTTCCAAGGACTGGTGTATTACCCTGAAGGAGGGACACAAATGCAATTTAATACATATTTTTAATCAAACTCTTCCTGGCTGATGTATAATGACACACTTTTGGAACAGATGGAGCTTGAACTCAAGTTTCCTGGTCCAGAGTTAGGGACCACTTAAACCTTTAGTTACATGCACTGTAGTAGATAATTTCTAATTCACCTGCTACAACAGATCTCTGGAGCAGGTGAGACTTGTACCCAAACCAGGAGAAAGTGAGGACTGCAAATGTTGGAGATCAGAGTCGAGAGTGTGATGCTGGAAAAGCACAGAGGTCAGGACCATCCAAGGAGCAGGAGAATCGACGTTTCAGGCATAACTCCTTCATCAGGAATGAGGGTTATGGGCTGGGGGGGTAGAGATAAATGGGAGGGGGGTGGGGCTTGGGGGGAAGGCAGCTAAGAATGTGAAGGTGAGGGGGAAGGTAATAGTTCAGAGAGGAGGGTGGGGTGGATAGGTGGGAAGGAAAATGGACAGGTCAGGAGGGTGGTGCCGAGTTGGAGGTTTGGGACAGGGATAATGTGGGGAGAGGGGCAATTTGGAAACTGGAGGAGTCTACATTGATCCCGTGTGGTTGCAGAGTCCCAAAGCAGAAAATGAAGTGTTCTTCCTCCAGGTGTCGGGTGGTAAAGGGTTCCTCCAGGCATCAGGTGGTAATGGTTCCTCTAGGCGTTGGGTGGTAAGAGTTCCTCCAGATGTCGGGAGGTAAGGGCTTTTGCCCGAAACATCGACCCGCCTGCTCCTCGGATGCTGCCTGACCTGCTGTGCTTTTTTGGACTACACTTGTACTCAAACCTCCTGGTTTAGAGGTAGGAACACTAACACAGTGCTGCTGCAACCCCAAGCAGTGTAATACAATTAACTAAGTCTGTGAGAAGATTTGTAGCTCGGTTGCTCGTTGTTGTGGTTCTGTTCGCCGAGCTGGGAATTTGTGTTGCAGATGTTTCGTCCCCTGTCTAGGTGACATCCTCAGTGCTTGGGAGCCTCCTGTGAAGCGCTTCTGTGATCTTTCCTCCGCCATTTATAGTGGTTTGAATCTGCCGCTTCCGGTTGTCAGTTCCAGCTGTCCGCTGCAGTGGTCGGTGTATTGGGTCCAGGTCGATGTGCTTATTGATTAAATCTGTGGATGAGTGCCATTCCTCTAGGAATTCCCTGGCTGTTCTCTGTTTGGCTTGTCCTATAATAGTAGTGTTGTCCCAGTCGAACTCATGTTGCTTGTCATCTGCGTGTGTGGCTACTAAGGATAGCTGGTCGTGTCGTTTCGTGGCTAGTTGGTGTTCATGGATACGGATCATTAGCTGTCTTCCTGTTTGTCCTATGTAGTGTTTTGTACAGTCCTTGCATGGGATTTTGTACATTACATTGGTTTTGCTCATGATGGGTATTGGGTCCTTTGTTCTGGTGAGTTGTTGTCTGAGTGTGGCTGTTGGTTTGTGTGCTGTTATGAGTCCTAGTGGTCGCAGTAGTCTGGCTGTCAGTTTGGAAATGCTCTTGATGTATGGTAGTGTGGCTAGTCCTTTGGGTTGCGGCATGTCCTCGTTCCATTGTCGCAACGGACATGCCGCAACACAAATTCCCAGCTCGGCGAACAGAACCACAACAATACAATTAACTAATTAATTCCCCACACCTACATTCAGTGTTCCCTTTAACACCCAGGTATTTCAGGTTATATTATCAAAATTAGATACTAACATGAGTGAAGTGTTTATCCAGAGCCACCCACATCATGCGAATTCATGAAAATAAATAAATATGAACACATAAGAAATTCACTCTGATGTACATAACTTGTGTTAAACAATTTGAAAAGAGGCTTCTTTTATACTTGCTTGGACATCTTAACTGCCCTCTGGGCAATTAGGGATGGACAGTATTTGCTGGCCTAGCCCTTGTCCTGCAGGTGAATAAAAAAAACTTCCAAAAAGTTGGTTTTCTTGCCAGCATTATGGATGAGCTTTTTTTTATTAAGCATTGTGTAAATGTCAAATGTTTCATTTTTTTAGCATTACATTTGATATCCTTTTATTAATAGAATCACATTAGTTTTATTTCCTTACAGGAAGGTGTTGAATTGCCATCATTTCCACCACTTGTTTCCTGTTACTAACTGATGGCTGTATTTGTTAACTTTTCCTTCCATTTCATCTGGGCATGGTCTCCATTAAGCTCATTATCATTCTGCCAGGATAAGGAGTCAGCCACTCCCAAAGACTGATAGACTGTTTTCGCTCTATTTTTATATGATGGGGAAGGATCAGATGAGTAAATCCTTTTATCCTGCACTCCCAACTGCCAGCTGTGTGTACTGAGGACAATGGTTAGAGAATCAGGATGCTACAGTTATTATAATCCTCTCTCTGACCTTTGAATTTGAATTCCCCTTAAGGTTGCATTGGTGAATTTACTCATTCAACTACCTCCGAGAGTTATGGGAGGTGGGGGCTTAATACCCACCCTTTTAGAAACGGATGGTGGGGTTTAGAAATACACTCTTAGAGGTAGGAATCCTCGCAACCTTTAAAAAGTACTGGATGAGCACTTGAAGTGGTACAAAGATGTGGAAAATTGGGACTAGCATAGGTAGGAGTGCCTTTTTGGCAGCATGAACTCAATGGGCAGAAGGGCCCCTTCGAAAGGGCTGTGTGATTGTATAGGGGCACTAAATCAAATGGGGTCCAAATGCCAATTTCTGCCTCTGTCTGATTGGGCCTGAGGCTGGAAGCTCCTACATGGCCTTCTGCTACTTAATAGAACACTCAGTGGGGCAATTAGTGTCCATTCAAGTGTCTCTTCATTGCTGCTGATGGTATGCAACATATGGGATATACACCACACATGCTGTCCTGTGCAAACTCTGTCTTTCAAAGCCCCCCCAGTGCCTGACCAGTGGAGTGGCAACCTATTGAGGACCAACCATTGTCCTTGCTACTGATCCACCTCCCACCTCCACCAATCACTGACCCCATTATCCTTATCCTGCCATTAGGCAGTTGGCCCTCAGCAATCCTTGTCCTCCAGTGGGTTTATTAACTAAAGCTATCATCCCATCACCCATCCCCATCATTGCTTGCAATGCACAGTTACTGCCCTCTGATTGAGTTCTACCTGTCAGAGAAGGGTTCGGGAGAGGAATATTATTTCCATCCTGTGTCTATTTAAGTGCCTGGGTTCTCCATGCCCTTGTTAAAGAAGGCAATTGCTAGCTTTCTTACACACGAGACCCCCACCTTTTCCATTCAATACCACCCTGAGGTGGCCATGAGGGTGACTGAGTGTGTGGGAGATAAAGGGTTTGAAGACATATTGCTGCACTATGACTTTTCAAAAATACCTTATTTTGATTCCATCTTTCCTAATTTTTTAATATGTTTATGGGATGACGTATTTTTGAAAAGTCATAATGCAGCAATATGCCCAATCAAAGAATCAACATTTATTGCTCATCCTTAGTTTCCCTCAAAAAGGTGGGGGTGAGCTGCTTTCTTGAACTGCTGCAGTCCACGTTATGTAGGTAGACCCACAATGCTACGAGGAAGGGCATGCCAGGATTGTGAGCCGGTGACACCAACTGACCGTATGGAGAAGGTGTAAATGAGTAGTCACCACATTTGTGGAACATTCTGTGATGGTTACCTGCAGTATTTTAAGGAGCATGATGGCAAGTCACGTCAAATTTTCTTTCAAATCCCTCCCTTAGTTTCTACCTTCTCTATCTCTGTACTCTCCTCTAGCCCTATAACTTCTCATTTATCTGCACTCCTGTAATTCAGGCTTTGTAGTCATTCTTGGTTTTAATCACTGCATCAGTGTTTCCTGGGCTTCAAGCTCTGGAATTCCCTTCAGAAACTCCTCCTCATTTCGACCTGGCTTTCCTCCTTAGTGCCTGCTTCTTTGTTGAAACTGGTCATCTGCTCGAACTAATGTGTTCTTACTGTGGCTCAGCGAAAAAAAAACTGTTTGATCATTCTTCATGAAGTACCTTGGGATGTTTCTGTTATGTTCAAGGTTCTATTGAAATGCAAGATATTTTTGGTAGTTCTTCATCTATCTCATTCCTTTTGCATGGATTTTAGGACCTTACTATTGACTCAGATAGAAATCCTGTACTGCCAAGTTTGTCCTCATTGTGAGAGCTTGCTGTGTGCCAATTGGCTGTTCTATGTGCTTCTTTCTGAACATAACTGTCCTGCAAGAAGTGCTTCATAGACTGCAAAGCACTTTGGGATTTCCTTGCCACGGCTCCCAGGTGTCAACAAGGAGGCATCGACTGTCGTCACAGCATCTTCGCCCCCTTAACGTCAACAACTAATGAGGCAGCTTTGAAGACTGGTATTGCAGCAAACACAGTAGCCAATATTTACCCAACAAACCCTCAAGAAACAGCAGCGAGATAATGACCAGATAATCTGTGATGTCTGTTGAGGACTAGAATGTGGGGACAACACCTCTCATCAATTTATCATGCCCACCTTAGAGCTGCCTTGGTTTAAAACTCTCATCCAAAAGATAGCACCTCTGACAGTGTGGCACTCCCTCAGTACCACCCTCAAGTATGAATTCAAGACTCTGTTCATGCTTTTGAGAGAACAGCTTAGCAGCAGTAGTAAGGAAGGTGCAGTGATGAGCCAACTGCAGGGCCAGCTCACATCCTAACCTCTGTTGAGATGCAGATTTCAAAATCTAATAAAGGTTATTCCAGACCACCAATAATTGTTGATTATTTTTGACAATCACTCAGAAAACTCCCAGTTTGCATTGGTTGTATGTAAGAGTTCAGTAATAACCAGCATGGGATATCAATTGGTGCTGAAGGCAAGTCTCCTATGAGTGTCTCAAGAATGTTCATTCAGTGAACACGACTGAGCTCACTCCATCCTCCAACCTGGCCAACCTCAGGACATTCCAAAACCACTTTACAATCTATGGGGTACTTTTTGAAGCCATTGTCACTGCAAACAGAACAGCCAATTCACTACACAGCGATGGACACAAACTTGGTGGTAAAGAAGCACATGTCACCTCAGTATCTGATTCAAAATTGTGAAATTAAAGTGCACTTTGCTATAAAATAGTGAAGGATAGATTGTATGGTTCTGCTTTCCGTGAGTATATGAAAACTGGGCACAGTGCCTGTAAATTAAGATGATGAACTGTGATACGTTGTATACAATGTTGATGATTAGTGAGTGTGTGCATAAGAGTGCACAGTGCATGTGGTTTTAAAAACAGTGCTTGCATGTGTAAAAGAGAGTGCGTGAAAAAGAGAGAGGTTACGCACATATGGAAAGAGTATAACTACAAGGAACTGTAGGGGGAAAGAATGCTGGTGCCAGAAAGTGGGATTGAGAAATGCTAATTGAGGCATCAGAAGGAAGCATTACAGGAACAGATGAGAAATTTCCTTTACAAAATTGTTATATCTCTGCATTTTAAAATCCAAAGTAAATCTCATTGATGTTTTTTAAGGGTAGTTTTCCATATGGAGTACATGGTTTGTTTTGGTTACTTGCACTGCTCTTTTCATTATTCAGGGTCTTACATTGCAGCTTGAACTTTGTTTATCATGTCACAGAGGGACTGAGAGGCAGGCTTTGGGCCTATAGGCTGAGTTTGAATGGGTTCCATTGTTTTGTGGAGCATATTGTGTTCTTTAAGCATAGAAACACAGGAAATGGGAGCAGGAGTAGGCCATTCAGTCCTTCGAGCCTGCACCACCTTTCAATATGATCCTGGCTGATCATGCAATCTCAGTGTCCCATTCCTACTTTCTCCCCATATCCCTTGATCCCTTTAGCCTCAAGTTTTAATGAACTGGCCCCAACAGCTTTCTTTGGTAGACAATTCTACAGGTTCACAAATCACTGAGTGAAGACATTCTTCCTCACCTCAGTCCTGTATGGCTTACCCCTTATTCTTAGATAGTGACCCCTAGTTCTGGACTTCTCCAACATAGGGAACATTCTTCCCACATCCATCCTGTCAAGTTCCATCAGAATTTTATATGTTTCTATGAGATCATCCCCTCATTCTTCAAAATTCCAGTGAGTATAAGCTCAGTCGATTCAGTCTTTGATCATATGTAAGTTACAAAGCAAAACTATATGATGGCATTGCAGAGTCATTGTGATTTTGATAATGATTTAATTTGATTTGATTTGATTTATTGTTGTCACATGTACTTAAGTGCAGTGAAAAGTTTTGTTTTGCATACAGGACACGCAGATCATACCATACCATACAAAGTGTAGAAGAATAACAGAACAGTGAAGAATACAATGCTATGGCTGCAGAGAAAGTGTACAGAAAGTGAGATCAACAATTAATGATACACAGAGTGGGACAGAAAAATGCAGAATATGCAACCATGGAAAACAGGAGAAAGCAGGATCTAAAGGGGAAAGTGGTGAATAGGCAAAAGTACTGGCTTTTTACCTAAATATGCTTAGTAATTGGAAGAAAATAAATGAATTTTGATAATGATTTAATTTGATTTGATTTGATTTATTGTTATCACATGTACTTAAGTGCAGTGAAAAGTTTTGTTTTGCATGCAGGACACACAGATCATACCATACAAAGTGTAGAAGAATAACAGAACAGTGAAGAATACAAGTTATGGCTGCAGAGAAAGTGCAGTGAATTAACAGCATATTAGAGGTTAAGTTGGTAAGATCATTGAGACATTATAAAGATATAGTTACAAGGATGCAAAAGCTAGGAGCTAAATATTCAGTGGCATGTGACTTTTCAAAAGGATAGGCAGGAGGGGAAAGGTGGTGGGGAAGCTATGTTAGTATAAGTTGGAATAATTAAGATAGCAAGAAATTATCTAGCATTGAATGATGTAGAATGAGGAAACCAGGAATTGACAGAGAAGTTGAATATATACTTTTGACCCTTAACATTTTAGCATTTTTGGAATGCTATTTGTGCCCTCTATCATGAAGACTTATGCAAAGGGACAGGGAGAAAGGAAAATACAATAACCTAGATCTACAATATTATCTACAATATTTATAATAATTGAGGGACTGATAGCATAGTAGCATTATTGCTAGACTACTAATCTAGAAGCTCAGATAATGTTCTGAGGAGGGCAGAGGTTTTATATTAGGAGCAGTAAATGACATTGGTGGATGAAGGGCTTTTGCCCAAAATGGCGATTTTCCTTCTCCTCAGATGCTGCTTGACCTGCTGTGCTTTTCCAGCACCACTCTAATCTAGACTAATGTTCTGAATAATGTTCTAAGGATCCAGGTTCAAATTCCACCATGATGGATGGATATTGAATGTGAATTCAACAAAAATAAATCCAGAATTAAGAGTCTAATGTTGATCATAAAACTATTGCCGATTGTCAGGGAAAAAAACCCCATCTAGTCCACTAATGCTCTATAGGGAAGAAACTACCATCCTTACCTGGTTTTACCGACATGTGACTCCAGACCCACATCCATGTGGCTGACTTTTAACTGCCTTCTGGGCAATTAGAGATGGGCAATAAAATGCTGACATCACCAGGGTCATTTACATTCTGTGAATGAATATTTAAAAATCTAGAGCTGGGCAATAAGCACTTGAGATCCATGAGTGAATAGAAACCAAATTACTTGAGAAAAAGTACCAAGGACACTAATGGAGATAAAGACTGATGAAGTCCCCTAGACCTGATTGGTTGCGTCCAAGATTTTAAAAGAAGTTGTTACAGAGATAATCAATGCACTGGTCGTAATTTTCCATGAATCCTTAGAATGTGGAGAGGGTACCAGAGGATTGGAGAAGGGCCATTGTAACATCCTCATTTAAAAAGGGAGGGAGATAAAAAAAATTATAGGCCAGTTAGCTTAACATCTGTCACTGGGAAAATGTTTGTGTCTGTTATACAGGATGGAATCGTCTATTTGAAAAGATGGAATAGAGCATTTAGAAGTAGAGTAAACCTTTATTACTCAGGACCTATGGGACTAGGAGTGTGCCAGTTGATTAAATATCCTGGATAATCAAGAGAACCACAAAATCAATGTAAAAGCACACAGTAAGTAATAGAAACATAATGGAGGGAACATGTACCTCACAGTTTTGCTTCATTTACAACATAAATCACTTCAATAACAATGCAACTTGGTCTTAAATAAAACTTACTGGTAGAGAGCCTTCTTGGTCACACCCTCACCTGAGTATTCGGACATCACGGTAGATCACAATATTGGAGGAGAAACTGACCTGAAATTGAATCAATTGTTGATACTTTGTGTGGCCATTCATTTGACCAACAAGTATATTTGTGATAAATAAATTAAAGATCTTTAATAATTGAACAGAATAATACAGTAAACATTGAGATATTTAAGGGATATAATTTTCACTGGTTTATTAAGAGTGCCAGTTAGTAAGGCACAAGTTAAAACAAAGTTTGCAGTGGATCATATAATTAAGCAGAGGCAGCATGGTTCAATTGAAGTAGAAATTATGCCACTTTGCTTGTTTGGGTGGGTTTGGTAAAGTAGGCAGCTGGAATATTAATGAGGCAGATTGGGTCATGAACAATTTCCCTTAATTGACAACTCACTGCTGCCCACCATGAAACTCTCTACACCACTTGCCAAAAGCAGAAATGATGGAGTGAGATGTTCTCGATCATAAGACTATAAGACATAGGAGCAGAAATTAGGCCATTCAGCCCATCCAGTCTGCTCTGTCATTCAATCATGGCTGATAGGTTTCTCACCCCCATTCTCCTGCTTTCTCCCCATAGCCCTTGATACTCAAAAACTTATCTATTTCAGTCTTAAATATACTCAATGACCTGGCCTCCATAGCCTTCTGTGACATGAATTCCTTAGATTCACGACTCTTGGGCTGAAGAAGTTTCTCCTTATCTCCATTCTGAAAGGTCTTCCCTTTACTCTAAGGCTGTGCCCTTGGGTCCTAGTCTCTCCCCCCATTGAGAAAGTCCTCATTGAACTTCTAGTCTGACTCTACCACAAATCTCGGCATTGTTTGTGTGCCTCAGACCCATGTAGGGATCTTCCCAGTAATTCACCTGTGATATTACGGGCCAGTCTTCTCCACCTGTGGGTAAGAACCAAACAGAAATGCCCAAGAGTAAAGGAAAAAACTGAAAGAGAAAACATCAAAGGCCTTGAACCAGGTTATCAACCAACCTAACAATGGAGGACAGGTTTTGCAACAAAAGAAAAATCTTGAGTGAAAGAGGAGAATAAAATCCCAGGGCAAGGAATTGGGAAAGAGTTCAGTAGAGAAACAAAGCAAAGAACCTATGTAGTGCAATTTATGATTTCAAAACAGCTCAAAACATTTCACAGCCAATAACTTACTTTCTGAAATGTAGTCCATGTGTCAAGTAAGAACTGAGCAAGCTCTCACAAACAATGAAATGATTGCAACCAGATAAACTGTTTCAATGATAGCTGGGGACACATGGGATGTTAAACATCTGGGACTGTTGTTATTGCAGTGATTGCAAATGCGTATTCTACCAAAACAGTTTTTCAAAGTACTACTTCCTTAAAATGCTGCCTGTGTTTCCAGTTGAAACTAATTTTGCTTGTAGTTGTTAGTTTAAGTGGAGATACTGCATCTGATGCGAGGAAGGGATCAGTAAGTTACTGCAGGCTGTCCTTTTCTAAGTCTGTATCTCATCAAGATTACGGCAGAGATGACAATGTGCATCCAGAGTCTCTATGGTTATTGGGCATCCCACTGAAACGAAAGTAATTTATCAGATTAATACACAGAAGCAAAGTTAAATCGTGAGGTCACTGTGAATGAAGGAAGCATGAGTGAGGCAAAAGAAGCCGCAGTGAATTAATCAGTTGAACTGAGAGATGTTTATAATGCACTGGGAATTGCGATGGTTGGTTAAATCAAAATGATCATGGTGAAAAGTGGTTCATGTACTGGGGAATGCAATTTTAAAATCAAGCAATTAGAAGTAAGCAGGTAAATTAAGCATCTTTTCTTCTGCCTTCAGGGATAATTAGCTACAAAAGAATATTAATAACTTTGACATTAGTTGTCTTTCTGGTGACAGTATTAATGATATGACAATAAGGTAGATAACTAGTCTTGATCTAACAAGAAGGCATGCTCATTCATTCTGAATTTGTTATGGTATTAAATAATTTTAATTATTTGGGAAGGCGATGGCTTAGTGGTTTTATAAATGGGCTATTAATCCAGAAACACAACTAATGTTCTCGTGGAATTTGAATTCAATTAGAATCATAGAGTCATACAACATGGAAACAGATTTAGTTCAACTCATCCATGTGGACAAGATATCCTAAACTGATCCAGTCCCATTTGCCAGCATTTGGCCGATATCCCTCTAATCCCTTCCTATCATATACCCATCCAGATATCTTTTAAATGTTGAAATTGTGCTTACCTCCACCACTTCCTTTGGGAGCTTGTCCCACACATGCACTACCACCTCCATGAAAAAGCTATTCCTCAGGTTAAAAAGAAACCTGGAATTAAAAACCTCCTGATGACCATGAAACCACAGTTGATTATTGGGAAAACCCATTACGTTCACTAATGTCCTTCAGGGAAGGAAATCTGCCAACCTCTGGCTTACACGTGACTCCAGATCCACAGCAATGTGGTTGACTCTCAACTGCCCTCTGAAATGGCCAAGCAAGCCACTCCGTTCAAGGGCAACTAGGAAAGAGCAATAAATGCTGGCCAGCCAAAGTAGCCCACCATCCACAGGCAAATTAACAAAGGAAAATCTGTGTTGTATAAAGGTGGAAGGGGTTGAAAGGATTAATGCTGAGGTGCACATTAAGCACTGCTTGATGCGATGATGTCCCGTGCACACAGCTGGAGATCAGCTTTGCCCCTCCTAGCAAAAAAGCCGAATGGCTCTGTTGTGGTCTTAGTAACATTTACCTGGAAATCCCAATGCCAGGTAGACTTTGCAGCAGCTCAAAATGGCATTGTATGTTGGGACCCTCCAGAATCCCAGACGTAACTTACTCCATGGTAATTATCTAGTAAATTGAAGATTGCAATAGGCATCTGAAGCCTTCCAGAAACCCTCTTAATGTCAAAGATTTCAGAGGGTTCACCTTCCATTAATAATTGCCAAGGAAGCAATAGGCGATTAAAAACATAGTCACACTCCTGGATAACTGCTCGGCTGACCCACCGAGCGTAACACACATGTAACCAGACTCTACATATATGATTATTGACAGCTGCCTGCCCCAATTCGAGCTCCCAAGATAATACGCTTCGATTGTTCTCCACTCCCAAGACCTGTTACCCTGCCACTAGCCTTGAACACCACCCCAGGACATGATCGCACCCCACCACCAGTGCCAACACCTTCGTTGACTGCTTGCCCCAATACAGCCCTCACGCCCCTGCCTACACTGAGTACTCCATTATTTACTTGGTGTACCACCTTCCTGGCATGGATCTTCTATGACACCTTACCCAGCTGGTACCTTACACCTGTGACACTCTACATGTGTGGTACCCTAACTCCTTAAACATTTGACACCCTAATTTGTTACTTAGCTTACTAAATAACTTTTTCCCAGCAGCAGTCAAAGTGGTTGGTTATGCTAATGGAGATTCAATCCACAGAACAGAGCAGACCGACTGCTGCAAATTGGGACATGCTTTGACTTCCCTGACTCTCCTGCACTACAGGGCTGTTCGGATTTTGATATGCTTTGCATTTCTGAAGGAATTGGAATTTCTTTGGAGAGGGTGTTCAGGAGGTTCACCAGGATGTTGCCTGGTATGGAAGACGCTAGCTACAAAGAGAGATTGAGTAGATTAGGATTATTTTCATTGGAAAGAAGGAGGTTAAGGGTGACCTGATTGAGGCCTACAAAATCATGAGAGGTATAGACAGGGTGGAGAGAAGGACACGTTTTCCCAGAGTGGAGGAGTCAATTACTAGGGGTCACGAGTTCAAGGTGAGAGGGGAAAGGTCTAGGGCAGATATGCGTGGAAAGTTCTTTATACAGAGGGTGATGGGTGCCTGGAACACGTTGCCAGTGGAAGCATTGGGGCGGGAACGATAGTGTCATTTAAGATGTATCTAGACAGCCGCATTTGGAATATTTTGTAAGTTCTGGTCGCCCCATTACAGAAAGGATGTGAAAGCTTTGGGAGATGTGCAGAGGAGATTTACCAGGATGTTGCCTGGTCTGGAGGGAAGGTATTATGAGGAAAGGCTGAGAGACGTGAGTCTGTTCTCATTGGAAACAAGAAGGCTAAGAGGGGATTTGATAGAGACATACAAGATGAGCAGAGGATTAGGTAGGGTAGACAGTGAAAGTCTTTTTCCTAGGATGATGACGTCAACTTGTACAAGGGTGCGTAGCTACAAATTGAAATGTGATAGATTTAAGACAGATGTTAGAGGCGGGTTCTTTACTCAGAGAGTGATAAGGGCACAGAAAGACCTGTCTGCCAATGCAGTTAACTCAGCCACATTAGAGAGATTAAAGCAATCCTTGGATAAGCACATGGATGGTGATGACATAGTGTAGAGGGATGGGCTTAGATTAGTTCACAAGTCAGCGTAACATCGAGGGTTGAAGGGCCTGTTCTATGCTGTATTGTTCAATGATCTATATTCTATGTTCTCTCCTTATGGATTGCAGTCTGCGAGTCAGGAAGTCAAGGATCTGGAAGCAGAAAGGAGAGCAAATTCATTGGTCTTGGAGTTTGAAGGTGAGTTTAGTTGGAACTATGGTTTTGAAAACCAAGCTAAAGTCAATAAATAGGAGTCTGATATTGGTGTCTTTGTGATCCACATGTTCCAAGGATGCATGTAGGGCCAGGGAGATGGCATCTGCCGTGAACCTATTGTGACAGAAGGGGAGTTATGGTGGATCAAGGCAATCTGGGAGGCTGGAGTTGATGTGTGCCATTACTGATCTCTCAAAGTACTTCATAAAGATAGATATCCGAGCCACTGGGTGATAGTCATTGAGGCATGTTGCCTGATTTTCCTTTGGCACTGAGATGGTAGAAGCATGTGGGACCTTATATCATAGTAAGGACAGGTTAAAGATGTCTGCAAATACTCCAGCCAGCTGGTCTGCACAGAATCTGAGTACAGCTTGGGACTCCGTCTGCGCCAATTGTTTTCCATGGATTCAATCTCAAAAAGGCCGGTCTGATGTCTGCCGCAGTGAGTGTGGGTACAGTTGCACCTGGGGCTGTAGGGGCATGTGACATCATTCCACTGACCTTCTGTTCAAAATAGGAATGGAATGCATTAAGCTCATCAGGGGGGAATACACTTCTGTCAATGATTCTATTCAAGTTTGTTTTGTGACCCCCTTTTAGCATGTAAGCCTTGTCACAGCTGACATGTGATTGTGTGGTTAGTCTGGGACTCTAGTTTGGTTTGATATTGTCCCTTGGTGTGCCTAGTGGCTTTGCAAAGATCATACCGAGATTTCCTTTATAGGTCAGGGTCACTCGATTTAAACACCTCAGACCTAAGCTTCAGTAAGAAATGGATCTTTTGGTTTGTCCACGGTTTCCAGTTGGGGAACTTCTTTGGAGCACAGTCATCAACACACTTACTGATGAAATTTGTAATGGTAGTGTGGCTGCTGAGTTCTTGAATATGGGCTGGTCCGTTGACTTCCAGAAGTCACACAGGAGCTTGTCTGTTACCTCAGACCAGCCCTGTATGATCTTTGAATGGAAAATGGCTACAACCTCACTCGCAGTGGGCAGAGATACTGTTCTTTTCCTACCAATTGCAGAAGTTGCAGCAAGACTTTGATCAGTCAAGAAATGGCAAATAGATTTTAATATCGATAAGTGTGAGGTCTTGCATTTTGGAAAGTCAAGTCAAGGTAGGAGTTTCATGGTGAATGGTAGGGCCTTAAGGAGTGAAGTGAAACAGAGGGATCTTGGCATTCGGGTCCATGGTTCTCTGAAAGTGGAGTCCCAGGTAGACAGGGCAGTGAAGAAGGCTTTTGGTACACTGGCCTTCATCAGTCAGGGTATTGAGTATAGAAGTTGGAAAGTTATGTTGCAGCTTTACAGGACTTTGGTGAGGCTGCACTTGGGGTATTGTATTCAGTTTTGCTCCCCTTGTTATTAAACTGGAAAGAGCGTAGAAGAAATTTACAAGGATGTTGTCCGGACTCAATAGTCTGAGTTGTAGGGAGATATTGGACAAACTAGGGCTTTTCTCTTTAGAGCTGAAAATGTGTTGCTGGAAAAGTGCAGCAGGTCAGGCAGCATCCAAGGAACAGGAGAATCGACGTTTCGGGCAAAAGCCCTTCTTCAGGAATCCAGGAATCTTCAGTCCTGAAGAAGGGCTTATGCCCGAAACGTCGATTCTCCTGTTCCTTGGATGCTGCCTGACCTGCTGCGCTTTTCCAGCAATACATTTTCAGCTCTGATCTCCAGCATCTGGAGTCCTCACTTTCTTCTTTTTTCTTTAGAGCATAGGATACTGAGGGGGGACCTTATAGAGGTATATAAGATCATGACAGCCATGGATAGGGTGAATGCACTCAGTGATTTTCCCAGGGTTAGGGAATCAAGGATTAGAGGACATCAGTTTAAGGTTAGAGGAGAAAGAATAAAAGGGAATCTGAGGAGCAACCTTTTTTTACACAGAAGGTGGTTAGCATATGGAATGAGCCAGCAGTGGAAGTGGTTGAGTTGGGTACATTAACAACATTTAAAAGACATTTGGACAAATACGTGGATAGGAAAAGATTAGAAGGATATGGAGGAAGTGAGGACTGCAGATGCTGGACATCCGAGCCAAGAGTATAGTGCTGGAAAGGCACAGTAGGTCAGGCAGCATCCGAGGAGCAGGGGAATCAACATTCCGGGCATAAGCCCTTCATCAGGAATGTGGGTCGGGGCTGAGAGATAAATGGGAGGGAGATGGGGTTGGGTGGAAGGTAGCTGGGAAAGCAATAGGTGGATGAAGGTGAGGGTTAAGGTGATAGGTCAGAGTGGGGAGTGATGGATGGGTCCGGAGGGCTGAGTTGGAGGCTTGAGACTAGGATCATGTGGGGGAGGGGAAATGAGGAAGCTGTTGAAATCCAAATTAATCCCGTGTGAAGATTAGATTAGATTAGATTAGATTACTTACAGTGTGGAAACAGGCCCTTCGGCCCAACAAGTCCACACCGCCCCGCCAAAGCACAACCCACCCATACCCCTACATCTACCCCTTACCTACACTATGGGCAATTTAGGATGGCCAATTCACCTGACCTGCACATCTTTGGAGTGTGGGAGGAAACCGGAGCACCCGGAGGAAACCCACGCAGACACAGGGAGAACGTGCAAACTCCACACAGTTAGTTGCCTGAGGCGGGAATTGAACCCGGGTCTCTGGCGCTGTGAGGCAGCAGTGCTAACCACTGTGCCACCGTGCTGCCCACCTGTGGTTGCAGGGTCCCAAGGCGGAATATGATGCATTCCTCCTCCACGTTGGGTGGTAGCGCTTGGAGGTGGAGGAGGTCCAGGACCTGCATGTCCTTGATGGAGTGGGAGGGGGAGTTGAAGTGTTCAGCCATGGGGCAGTGGGGTTGGTGGGTGTGGGTGTCCCAGAGATATTCTCTGAAACGATCTACAAGAAGACATCCTGTCTCCCCGATGTAGTGGAGACCACACCGGGTGCAATAGTTGGCATTCAACTCCCCTCCCACTCTGTCAAGGATATGCAGGTCCTGGGCCTCCACTACTGCTAAACCGTTACCACCCAACGCCTGGAGGAGGAACGCCTCATATTCCACCTTTGGACCCTGCAACCACATGGGATAAATGTGGATTTCAATAGCTTCCTCATTTCCCCTCCCCCCAAATTATCCTATCAGCTTCTCCCTCAGATTCATCCACCTATTTCTTTCTCAACCACCCCCCACCCCCCCCCAATTTATCTCTCAGCAACCCCCAGCCCACAAGTCACATTCCTGATGAAGGGCTTATGCCTGAAACGTTGATTCTCCTGCTCCCCGGATGCTGCCCAACCTGCTGTGCTTTTCCAACACTACTCTCTTGACTTAGAAGGATATGGGCCAAGTTCAGAGAAATGGGGCTAGCGTGAATGGACAGTTTAGCGGTATGGACCAGTTTGGGCCAAAGGGCCTGACTCCATGCTGTAGGACTCTATGACTGGGCAATTCTGAGAGGTTCTTGACACAGGATTACTTTAGGGAGCAGTGCTCCTGTGGAGCGAAGCATATATAGTGAACTAGTTACCTGAGAGTGAAGACAAAGTATTAGTCCAAGAAAAGAAGCATCACATGTATAAAAACACCAGGAAGAAGTTATATGCAGTTTCTATCTAAAAGTTAAAGTTACAAGTAGACTTAAATTTACTGAAGTGTTAGATACAGGGACTCTGGTCTGAGTATTGTATGAGTGGTGTTTCTTGATTAGATTAGATTAGATTACTTACAGTGTGGAAACAGGCCCTTCGGCCCAACAAGTCCACACCGCCCCGCCGAAGTGCAACCCACCCATACCCCTACATTTACCCCTTACCTAACACTATGGGCACTTCAGCATGGTCAATTCACCTGACCTGCACATCTTTGGACTGTGGGAGGAAACCGGAGCACCCGGAGGAAACCCACGCAGACACGGGGAGAACGTGCAAACTCCACACAGTCAGTCGCCTGAGGCGGGAATTGAACCCAGGTCTCTGGCGCTGTGAGGCAGCAGTGCTAGCCACTGTGCCACCGCGCCGCCCAAAACTAGTTTCAATACAATACGAACAATATATTTTGGTTACTATATATAGCTGTAGTTTCTTTTTTCAATTTACACTTTGGGATCATGGGTTTATGCTTTGATTATGTTAAAACCTTGATTTATAAGTGGACAGTTTGGTTTAGTCTATTTTATCATCATTGTTTTGTTTTATTGTGAAAGCCAAACTTGCAGCTCAGTAAGCTTATGTTTCAGCAGGAGATTACTTTGTTAAAACCAAAAACAAATCAGCATATGATCTATCAATGCAGGTTCCTGGCTGGGATCTGGTTTGTCCAGTAATGCCATGAGCTGAAATCATAACTTTTGCAATGAAAGGTGCTAATGCACTCCAAAGTGCAGCATAGAAGTGTAGCACCAAACTCCAATTGGACTGAAGATATATCATGTTGATGCAATGACGCTAGCGAGTGCCTATGCCAACATCGATGGATGTGCACTCTGCATGGTCATATGCCCAAGGACTGTGCCCTGAGATATTGGTGCTGGGTATCCACAATGGAGGCCTGGAGGAGGAAGTGGTGACCTGGAGTCATCAAGACTGTTATGTTGGGTATCGTCTTCATCTAGTTTTCTATCCAGTGGGTAGGAGAGGGGAAAAAGCATAATAATGAAGCAAGATGGACTAGTAATGAGACGTTAATACAACCCAACGTTTCTGACTTGGGACTAACATTAAGTCTTCACTCTGAGGTAACCTTCTGGATTAATTATTAACAAACTTATATTTATGGTCTACATCTGGGACTCTCACATAAGTTTAATTAGTTTTTTGAAGTCTCACCCTCCAAATTTGAAGAAATCCATCAGAAGATCTCCAGCCTTCTCTTTATGTGAGATTTAAAGCCCCAACCTTATGAGCCTTTTCTGTTCAGTATAATGTGTGTTTTTTCAATGAAGCACAGAAATCCTAGCAAATATTTGCTGTTTACTCATGTCACTGCACTGGGAAGCATAAATGGCAGAGTTAATATAATTGGTCCTTCAATCACATGTTTTATTCAAATGACTAAACTGACAGTTGGAAATCACATTTTAAACTCAATTTAACTACAGCCTCTCTTGTGTGTTAGGAATAATATGCTTTTAATTTCAGCGATTGAGAAACTGAGATTTATTTTCATGTGGTTTAGAATAGGATTCATCTTGTTTTAAAACGTATGAGGAAATGCACACAGAACACTCAGAAGATAATTAAAGCCTCTGTTCAAAGTAGCCTTTAATGAAGCCAACCTTACCAACTGGGACCCCACACTCATTTCAATCTATATCCACGATCAGGATCAGAATGCTAATGCAAGTTGAGGCTGTTGGGAATATAAGAACTAAAAACTTCAGTCCTTCAAGTTTGTTCTACACCATTAAATTAAATCACGGTCAATTCATATGGTAACTCCACCTTGGCTACCTAACAAATTTGGTGAATACAATTCTAGCCAAGCTGTTCCAGTACAGTTATAACACTGGCAACTACCCAACAATGTGGAAATTTGCCCAGGTATGTCCTGTACACAAAAAAAACAAGGCATCCAATGCAGCCAGTTTCTGCCACATCAATTTACTCTTGGTCATCAGTAAAATAACATCAACAGTGTTATCAAGCAGAACATACTCAGCAATAACCTGCTCGCTGATGGTAACCAGCCGTTTCCATCACATGCTCAGAGCCACTTAGGTTATACATGCATTCTGGCATTACAACATGGTAATCAATACCTGCTTTTCCTTTGTTAAAAATCACACAACACCAGGTTATAGTCCAACAGGTTTAATTGGAAGCACACTAGCTTTCGGAGCGACGCTCCTTCATCAGGTGATTACCTGATGAAGGAGCGTCGCTCCGAAAGCTAGTGTGCTTCCAATTAAACCTGTTGGACTATAACCTGGTGTTGTGTGATTTTTAACTTTGTACACCCCAGTCCAACACCGGCATCTCCGAATCATGCTTTCACTTTGTTGGCCTCACTCAGATAATGAGGAAAGGGTTTAACACATAAAACATGAATTAGTGAATGCAGTTTTTGTGCAAGAGTGAAAAGAGAAATTAAAACCAATCTTGAAACAATAAAATATTATTCAATTTTTGAGACTTCCCAAGTCAGTTTACTGTCAGTCTTGGTCGGCATGGACAAGTTTCGGCCAAAGGGCTTGTCTCCATGCTGTAGGATTGCCTGTTCCGATGACTCGAAGTATCAATAAGTGTTATCACAGAAATGCAACCATTTTGCAATTTATATCAAGTCCGTTTCTAGTAATAAAAAGTCAGTTGGTGACCAAACCTTGAATATTGCTAAAGAGAGATTTTTTGAAGCTTTTTGTCTGCACTCATCAGGACAAATGCAGAAATGTAAAATTTCAAATGCTCACAACATTTTATATTGCAGTAGAAAAGACAAAACATAGAACATAGAACATAGAACATAGAACATAGAACAATACAGCACAGAACAGGCCCTTCGGCCCACGATGTTGTGCCGAACTTCTATCCTAGATTAAGCACCCATCCATGTACCTATCCAAATGCCGCTTAAAGGTCGCCAATGAATCTGACTCTACCACTCCCACGGGCAGCGCATTCCATGCCCCCACCACTCTCTGGGTAAAGAACCCACCCCTGACATCTCCCCTATACCTTCCACCCTTCACCTTAAATTTATGTCCCCTTGTAACACTCTGTTGTACCCGGGGAAAAAGTTTCTGACTGTCTACTCTATCTATTCCTCTGATCATCTTATAAACCTCTATCAAGTCACCCCTCATCCTTCGCCGTTCCAACGAGAAAAGGCCGAGAACTCTCAACCTATCCTCGTACGACCTACTCTCCATTCCAGGCAACATCCTGGTAAATCTTCTCTGCACCCTCTCCAAAGCTTCCACATCTTTCCTAAAGTGAGGCGACCAGAACTGCACACAGTACTCCAACTGTGGCCTAACCAAAGTCCTGTACAGCTGCAACATCACTTCACGACTCTTGAATTCAATCCCTCTGCTAATGAACGATAATACACCATAGGCCTTCTTACAAACTCTATCCACCTGAGTGGCAACCTTCAAAGATCTATGTACATAGACCCCAAGATCCCTCTGTTCCTCCACCTGACCAAGAACCCTACCATTAACCCTGTATTCCGCATTCTTATTTGTTCTTCCAAAATGGACAACCTCACACTTGGCAGGGTTGAACTCCATCTGCCACTCCTCAGCCCAGCTCTGCATCATATCTAAGTCCCTCTGCAGCCGACAACAGCCCTCCTCACTGTCCACAACTCCACCTATCTTTGTATAATCTGCAAATTTACTGACCCACCCTTCGACTCCCTCATCTATGTCATTAATAAAAATTACAAACAGCAGAGGACCCAGAACTGATCCCTGCGGAACTCCACTTGTAACTGGACTCCATGCTGAATATTTACCATCTACCACCACTCTCTGACTTCGACCGGTTAGCCAGTTTTCAATCCAAATGGCCAAATTTCCCTCTATCCCATGCCTCCTGACTTTCCGCATAAGCCTACCATGGGGAACCTTATCAAATGCCTTACTAAAATCCATGTACACTACATCCACTGTTCTACCCTCATCCACATGCTTGGTCACCTCCTCGAAGAATTCAATAAGACTTGTAAGGCAAGACCTACCCTTCACAAATCCGTGCTGGCTGTCCCTAATCAAGCAGTGTCTTTCCAGATACTCGTAAATCCTATCCCTCAGTACCCTTTCCATTACTTTGCCTACCACAGAAGTAAGACTAACTGGCCTGTAATTCCCGGGGTTATCCCTATTCCCTTTTTTGAACAGGGGCACAACATTCGCTACTCTCCAGTCCCCTGGTACCACCCCCGTTGCCAGTGAAGACGAGAAGATCATTGCCAACGGTACTGCAATTTCCTCTCTTGCTTCCCACATAATCCTAGGATATATCCCGTCAGGCCTGGGGGACTTGTCTATCCTCAAGTTGTTCAAAATGTCCAACACATCTTCCTTCCTAACAGGTATCTCTTCTAGCTTATCAGTCCGTTTCACACTCTCCTCTTCAACAATACGGTCCCTCTCGTTCGTAAATACTGAAGAGAAGTACTTGTTCAAGACCTCTCCTATCTCTTCCGACTCAATACACAGTCTCCCACCACTGTCCTTGATCGGACCTACCCTCATTCTCGTCATTCTCAGGTTTCTCACATACGCATAGAATGCCTTGGGGTTATCTTTGATCCTATCCGCCAAGGATTTTTCATGCCCTCTCTTAGCTCTCCTAATCCCTTTCTTCAGGTCCCTTCTGGCTATCCTGTATCCCTCCACTGCTCTGTCTGAACCTTGTTTCCTCAACCTTATGTAAGCCTCCTTCTTCCTCTTTACTAGACATTCAACCTCCCTCGTCAACCAAGGTTCCCTCACACGACCATTTCTTTCATGCCTGATCGGTACATACATATCAAGGACACATATCAACAGACTTTTCTCCTGTGATATAAATTGGTGTGATGGTTTGGAACTTTGGCAGTTTTGAATTTGTTGTGACAATGTTGTGACTTTAAAAGGTTATTTTGTCTTGGTTTCACTTAAGAGAGAGCCTGAGCGAGAGATGTCAAGCAATTTACCACGACCACTTGGGTAAACAGTTTGGGAAGCCATGGGATTTTTGTTTAACAGCCTGGAAGAGTGTGGCTAGCTCTCACAGATCAGATTTTGGGGGATTTGGTTTCTCAGTGACATTAGTAGCTATTAGGGTCTCAACATAATTGGAAAGTTCAATAAATGTCTCCTGGTTGTTACTATCTCTGTATTTTTTCTTGATGCTTCTTTCTTCCTGGATTGGAGAACTGCATGTGAGAGTCTGTGTCTGGATTTGCTTTTTTGCCATGAGGTATGTTTATGGGATATTACTATATTGGAACAGTTAATTAGTAATAGTTATTGTATTGATTTAAGCTTTCCAATAGGATTAAATTATTCTAAGTTCTTCTTTCTTTGCTTGCATTTTAACTGCAGTGTTTGAATAAATTGCATGTTGGCTTAACATCAAGTGGTTTACCAGTTGCATTGAATCTGGAGCATGTCACTTCACACCTGTATTAAAATAATAAAAAGTTAGGTTCTAGGCTACCTTCTTAAAATATTTTGAGGGGTTCTGGTCTGGTCCATAACATTGTCCTGACGAGTGCAAGGTGAAAGGTGCCTGTATCACAAATCTCTTTGCATTGTGTGGTGTCGTGAAATAAATAACTGAAGAGACTAATTCACAAAGATGAAACTTGAGGAATAAAGATTGGTCAGGAAGCCAGTGAGAATTTGGCTGCTCCTCTTCAAAGTGGAGCATAAGAATTTGATAAATAGCTACAGGGACTGGAGTAGGCCATCGAGCCTGCTCCAACTTTCAATGAAATTATGACTATTGTTACTGGGGCTTTAGCTCCATTTTTTGACCTATCACCCCTATTCCCACATCAATCAATTATCTGTTCAACACAGCCTTTATATATATTCAATGGTCCAATTGAAAACCTCTACTCACTTCTCCCTCATCTACTGTAGCACCTGCCCCAAAATACCTCTATCCTCTGATATTCATTTCATTCACTGCCTATGTTAATCTGTTCCACTCTTTGAGTTAAGAGTTTTCTTCTGAATTCACTGCTGAATTCTTGGACACTATCCCTCCTCCAGTGGAACGAAAGGGAACAACTTCACTCTGGGTAACATTTAAACTAGATTGAGCTTAAGTTAATATTGAAATGCAATTAGGACAAAGACACCACCCCCCTGATAGTGCCACAAATGAGCCAAGAATAGATTTATATAGCACCGAAGAAGACAGGGTGAATAGAAAGTAGTTGTTCCCCATAGTCAAAGAGTCAATAAGAAAGGGCCACAATCTTAAAATGAAAGACAGAAGATTTAGAGAGGAATTAAGGAAAACATGTTTCACCCAGAGGTTGGTATGAGTCTGGCATGCACTAGCTAAGAGCCTAGTGGAGATAGGAAATCTCACAACCTTTAAAAAGTATTTGGTTGAGCACTTGAAGTGTCATAAAATTCAAGGCTATAGGTCTCATGCGGGTAAGTGGAATCAGTGTAGATTTGGCAGTACAAACCAGATGGACTAATGCATCTTTATTAAAATTAATTTGCGGGATGTGGGCATTGCTGGCTGGAGTTGCATTCGTTACCCATTCCTAATCGTGCTTTCTCAACATAACAATTCATGATATGAAACAATTTCCCCTCTTATTCTACATTGGATTTTCTTTCGTATGTTAATTTGCTCGAAGTCTGTGCCCTCTATCACTGGTATTTGTTGCTCGGTAAATCTCTCTTTACAGTTGCTCAATGTCTGTGCAATTGTCATTTTCCATTGGACTGCAACCTAAAGGCTGATGGTTTTCTGAAAAATCTGTTGATGAATATACCTGGAATGGGACAATGATCCATGAGCTTTAAATTCGGTGAAATGGAACTGGATGTGCTCAGTGACAGAATTGCGTAAAGATTCACAGTACTCTATCAAAACTCTTCTCAACCTTATGCTCCCTGTGGCTAGGACAAGTCTTTAAATCACCTCACCAGAATTGGCAAGGTGTTTGATGTAATATCTTACACACGATACAACACAGCCTTCAATTAAAACAGCACCATGTGTTGCAGTAGGTAGAACAATAAAGATTGGGAATGGTAAAGGAAAGATTTGGAATTACCAAATCCAAACCTCACCACGCATTTCCCTGGCTCTGACAATGCAAAATTGTTTATTTAGAATAAGCCGTTTAGCAGTTGTCTTGCAGGGAGGAGAGGAAGTGCTTTTCAGATCTGCTTCTGTGTAACTTCTTTACCAAACATCTGAGATCGCTATTTGCAGTATTTAAGGTGCCAATAAAGCCGCCATATTTTCTGTGGTTGTTAGTGATAGCCTTACCCAGAACTCTGCAAAACTCATTTACTCAGCTCAGGTTTCTAGGAATTAAATTTGTTATGTCCTCAATATGTAAGGATATGTGCTTTTTTTCTGTCATATTTGGAATCATAAAATTATAGAATGCTATAGCGCAGAGGGAGGCCATTTTACACAGCAGTTCCTTGAAAGGGCTGACAACTTTTGTTCTCTCTGCATTGCAAAACCTTTATACCAACAAAGAAGGCCACGTCTCTGCTGCCTTTCTAAAGGAGTAATTCACCTGATGACACTTCCCTGCTTTCTCGCTGGAGCCCTGAATATCCTTTCTTTTCAGAAAATAATTCAATTTTCGGTTGAATGCATCCACTGAAACTGATTGCTCCAGAGACTTTCAGATCCTAACAACTTGCTGTGTTAAGGATTTTTGTTTTACCAATTACATTTTAAATCTTGTGCCCTCTAGTCCCTAATTCATTCTACCCATGGGAACAGGTTTTCACTGTTGACTCTGACTATGCATCTGATGATTTTTAATAATCGTCCCAAATCGAGTGGTGATAATCATCCAGTTGGACATAGTACAAGGCCATTTTTTTCCTTCTTCAAGTGCATATCCACTTCTTTTTGCAAGTAAAATGAGAACCTCAGATCAGAAAACCTTACTGCAATAAAAACAAGTTGTCCTCAATCTCCTGTAAAGAAATCTTACACTTCAATTTATAATATGATCAGACACAGCCTCCATTGAGACCCTAGTGTTGTAAGGAGAAGGGAGACTCAGGAGTGGAAGAAGGTTGTCCACTTAATTTGATTGGTCTTTTCCTCCATGTGCCTGTCCAGGTTGGGCTGGCCATGAACAAAATCAGAAGTTGCTGGAAAAACTCATCAGGTCTGGCAGCATTTATGAAGATAAATCAGAGTAGACATTATGGGTCCAGTGACCCTTCCTCAGAAATATTAACTCTGATTTGTCTTCACAGATGCTGTCAGACTTCCTGAGTTTTTCTATCAACTTCTGTTTTTGTTTCTGATTTACAGCATCTGCAGGTCTTTCAGTTCTTTTTATTAGGGTAGTCATGACATGGAGCTGGAAGTGAAGCCAATGCACAGTGCAAACTGAACCATTATTGTGCTGTTTTCTCTCTCCCTTTGCTGCAACATGTTCTTCCCTTACTTCTGTTGTGGTTCCATCATCATAAGGCAGTCTTCAGTGCCTTACCTGAGTGACATATCCATGGATGAGTTGTGACTGGGTCTAACAACAGAGTTCTTGTTTTCTGTCAATCACTCACAGCATGTGGGTGTCACTGGCTAGGCCAGAATTCTTCTGTCCTCTCCTAATTGTCCTTAAGAAAGCAGTGAGCCACCATCTCTATCGCTGTAGTACATGAGGCATAGGTACACCCACAAAAGTGTTTGGAAGGAAGTCCCAAGGTTTAGACCCTAAAATAGTCAAGGCACAGTGATGTGATGACAAGTAAAGATGGCGTGCGGCTTGGAGGGGAACTTCAATGATGGTGTGCCCATGCACCTGCTGCCCTTTTTCTTCTAGGTGGTAGAGGTTTTGAGTTCAGAAGGTGCTCTTTGATGAACCATAGTGACTTAATGCAATGTATGTTATAGTTGCCACTATGCATCAGATGGTGGAGGGAGTGAATAAAGTTGGAGGAAGCAGTACCAATCGAGTGGCTGCTTTGTCTTGGTTAGCATGGAGTTTCTTGAGTGTTGTTGGAGCTGCCTTCAATCCAGGCCAGTGGGAAGTATTCCATCACACTTCTGACTTGTGTCTCATAGATGATGAACCTGCTTTTGGGAGTCAAGAGGTGAAATACTCGCGCAGGATTCCTAACCTCTGACCAGCTGTTTCAGTCACAATACTTAGATAGCTGGCCCAGCTCAGTTTAAGGTTAATGGTAACCTGTAGGACGACAGGTTAACTCCAGCCCTGCCTTTCCCTAATATTAGCATTCACACTAGTCCGCCACCAATTTCTGTCCAATTTCTTTCTGTTTCACACAACATTAATTACAGTTTCCATTACCATTAGGAATGACCTCAACACAAATTAAGAATTAAGCTGCGCTTTTCCTGTTATGGTTCATGATACAGATACAGCAATGTCTTTGTCTTTGCTGATTGGAGAGTAGAGTTAAAGTCTGTACTGATTGAATAATTAAATGATATCAAAGGACTGGGACACTTTGTTTGAATGAGTAACCAAAAGAGGAAGTGGAACTAATTTAAGTTTGAAATATAAAATATTGAAATGTACACTGCTGATGCCAGGGATTTGACAGTTTGTCTGTGAAATACTTACCCAACTAAACCTTGGAATCGTTAACCTGGCAGCTCATAAGTGTAAGAAATCATATGAACAAGCTTATAAACAATTCTGAATCAGTTCACTGGACCGAAACATTAACTCTGCTTTCTCTCCACAGATCCTGCCAGACATGCTGAGTTTCTTCAGCAATCTCTATTCCTGTTTCAGATTTCTAGCATCTGCTGTGTTGCATACAAAAAGATTGTCCAGTGGTGAATGAACAAATGTTTGATGCATTCACACCACATTCTGGATTCTGGATTTGTGATGCAATGCCATCTTGAATGTGAGTGTCCCACTCCTATGCTTTGATAACATGGCCTAACTGACAATCTGGGACAGGACTTGGGAAGTGCTGCTCAGTTAGAGGTATCACTGCTGAATTGCATCATGCTCACTGTTCACTCTGAGGTAAAATTTGGGTTTAATGCAAGAACAGAAGAAACAGCAACATCAGTAAACCATTCTACCCCTAACCTGCTGAAGTGATCTGATTTTGGTCTCAACTTCAATTTACTATCTATTCTCAACTATCTCTAAATCAAAAACCTATTTAGCTCAGCCTTAAATATATTTAATAATTCAATCTCTACTCCTCTCTGGGGAAGAGAATTCCACAGATTAACAAACCTCCGAAAGAGGAAGCATTCTCCTTATCTCAGTCTGAAAACAGGAAACTCCTAATTTTTAAACTGTGAACTCTAAATCAAGACCCCCTTACAAATGAAAAAATCTTCTCAGCATTTACCCTGTCAAGTTTCCTCAGAAACATATATGTCCCAAAATGATTTATCCTTCTTGTTCTCATTATTCTAAACTTTCATAAGTATGGCCTCAAACAGTTCAATCCTCTACATAATGTTATAATCATTTAGAGATATTAGACACTTCAGATTCCAAAATGAGTACTGTCTTCATAGACCATAAATTTTACTTTTGCAGTTGGTTACCATGATATTCACTGAACGTATTCACATGAGGCTGCCCAATGTTTCCTTAAACACAAGAACACATGTTTCCTCCATGCTGTGTGGGTGGCACGGTGGCACAGTAGTTAGCACTGCTGCCTCACAGTGCCAGAGACCTGGGTTCAATTCCCACTGACTGTCTGGCGTTTGCATATTCTCCCTGGGTTTGCTCCGGTTTCCTCCCACAGTCCAAAAATGTGCAGGTTAGGTGAATTGGCCATGCTAAATTGCCTGTAGTGTTAGGGGCAGGGGTAAATGTAGGGTTATGGGTCAGTGTGGACTTGTTGGGCCGAAGGGCCTGTTTCTACACTGTAAGTAATCTAATCTTAAAAAAAAGCAAACAAATATATGTAAGTCAATTTGAAAACAAAAGTATTAAGCACAAAATTTCAACCCTTTTCTTCAGCAATCTGCTTTTCAGATATTCGGTTCCAGAGAAATGTTACTTTTAACTGTTTACTTTCTTGCTAACGGATTTTGTCCTCAGATTGCTGAAACATTTTTACTCTCCAGTTCTGATGGCTAACTCTACAATCCTGGCAAACTTCCCTGATCCTAAGAGGAAGCCACTCTCTGAGCAGTGAAGCCTAATGCTTTTTGCTCGAATCAAACAAAATCCATTTGCTAACAAACTGAACTTGATTCTTTTGAGGTGAACTCAAGCTAAATTGCCACTGTCCCTTGATCATTTGCTTTTTGTCGTACGTCATAAGCTCAGTTTCATCAATTACCAATCATAGGTATATAGGCAATCACTATGTCACATCCTTTCTTGGAGATTATGTTTTGAGGTAACTTCTCCAAATTACACTCTGACCTTACAAAAATTGCCTTTATAGAATTGAAACCAAATGCTATCTGCCTGTAGTTTAAAAATCCAAATTCAAATAATGAGACCTGGTGATACAACTTTATCAGAATAAGATAATCCCTTCATTCCAGCTGAACTACTGCTGATGTAATTGTATATGTTTATAGCTTTGATGTTTTGACATTCCTGTTGGCTGTGCACATATTCTTTGCCAGTGTTGTTCATAACCTTTTTGTGTAAAAGACAGACTTGTAAACTCTTAATGTTATCAATCAAAATCACTAAACCCGCTATCTGGTCACCGTCACATTGCTGCTTATGAAAGCTTGCTGTGAGCAAATTGAATGCTGCATTACATATCATTTATTGTATCCGTTGCTCCCGATGCGGTCTCCTCTACATTGGGGAGACTGGGCCCCTCCTAGCAGAGCGCTTTAGGGAACATCTCCGGGACACCCGCACCAATCAACCAAACCGCCCCGTGGCCCAACATTTCAACTCCCCCTCCCACTCTGCCGAGGACATGGAGTTCCTGGGCCTCCTTCACCGCCGCTCCCTCACCACCAGACGCCTGGAGGAAGAACGCCTCATCTTCCACCTCGGAACACTTCAACCCCAGGGCATCAATGTGGACTTCAACAGTTTCCTCATTTCCCCTGCCCCCACCTCACCCTAGTTCTAAACTTCCAGCTCAATAACTGTCCCCTTGACTTGTCCGGACTTGTCCTACCTGCCTATTTTCTTTTCCACCTATCCACTCCACCATCTCCTCCTTGACCTATCACCTTCATCCCCTCCCCCACTCACCCATTGTACTCTATGCTACTTTCTCCCCACCCCCACCCCCCCTCTAGCTTATCTCTCTATGCTTCAGGCTCACTGCCTTTATTCCTGATGAAGGGCTTTTGCCCGAAATGTCGATTTCGAAGCTACTTGGATGCTGCTTGAACTGCTGTGCTCTTCCAGCACCACTAATCCAGAATCTGGTTTCCAGCATCTGCAGTCATTTTTTTTACCTGCAGTGTAAAAGTGATGACACTTCAAAGGTTCTTCATTGTTTGTTCTGGTAAACTGGGCCTTCTCTTTCAGGAGGGGTCTCATGCCATGAGCTGATGAAAAGCAGGGTCATTGTCTTGGCATAATTTCTCTGTATTCACCAAGTTGGGGATGAAAAATCTTTGACCAACTTTTTACCAAAGTCTCCCCCATCCTCTGAACTGAATCATAGAATCCCTACAGTGTGGAAGCAGTGTCAAGTCTACGCCAACCCACCAAACATTAACCCACCCAGACCCAACCCGTATCCCACCCTTGTAACCCTATATTTCCCATGGCTAATCCATCTAGACTAGACAAAAGTGAGGACTGCAGATACTGGAGATTAGAGTTGGGAGTATGGTACTGGAAAAGCACAGCAGGTCAGGACGCATCCAAGGAGCAGGAAAATCAACATTTCGGACAAAAGCCCTTCATCAGGAATCAATCCATCTAGACTGCACATCCTTGAATGCTGTCGGCAGTTTAGCCAATCCATCTAGACTGCACGTCTTTGAATTGTGGGAGGAAACCTACACAGACACAGGGAGTATGTGCAAGCTCCACACAGACAGTCATCAACAGGTGGAATTGAACCCAGGTCGCTGGCGCTGTGAGGTAGTTGTGCTAACCACCGAGCCACTGTGAAACCAAACATTGCCCTTATTCTATAAGTATTTTCTTGGAATTTCATTAACATGTCACATCATAACAGTATTTATACTGACTCACTACTATTGAATTGAATTAGCTTTATTATCACGAGATTGTTACGTGAAATTCAGTTCTGAATTCTTTCATTCAATTCCTTTTAAGTGTGGAGATTCCACCTTATCATCTCAAGCTATTGGAATCCTCCACATGTTTGCTGCTATTCTGGAGTCACGTCAGGAGGCCACTAGAATGCTTAAGCAATTCCAGCTCATATCATAACTACCAATGGGAATGATTGACATTATACATTAGAGATCTATCAGGGCATAACCGAGAAGCCTTCTTACCCTGAATGCTTATGAAACTCAGCGCCTTGGGCGTAGGTAGTTACATTGAACAGCACAGAGAAGTGTTTCCTAAACGATTTTCTAATATTAATTCATTTTAACAGTTGATTCTTATCGCAATTCCAGGCACCAACAATAAGCAATAGTAAAGGAAAATAACACTTGATTTTGCTTTCGCAAAGAAATGGCCTGGCAGTATTATCGCTGGACTGTCAGCTGAGAAACCCACGCAATATTCTGGGACCTGGGTTTGAATCCAGCCACGGTAGAATATGAATTCAATTTTTAAAAATCTAGAATTATGAATCTAATGAATCCATTGTCAGAAAAAGCCATCTGCTTCACTCATGCCCTTAGGGGGAAGGAAACTGCCATCCTTACTTGGTCTGGCCTATATGTGACTCCAATCCACAGCAATGTGGTTCACTCTTAACTGCCCTCTGAACAATTAGGGAGGGACAATAAGTGCTAGCCTAGCCAGTGGTGCCCTCATCCCCTGAACGAATAAAGAAAAAAATTATAGATCAAGATATATAATCCATCATATAAATATAAAATTCAATACATTTAAAGTACATGGTATAAGTGATATTATTTTCAATACTCACCATTCTATTATTTTATTTGGGCAGCTCGAGACTCTGTAGCTTGACTAGGAAGCAATGGAATTGAGCATCCTGAATTGGTTGGTGTTAAAGAAGAGAGACTTTTCAAAGATTTTTTGGGGGATGAGACTAGGCTCAGACTGGCCTTGCTGCTGGACTCATGGTTGGGGCCAGGCTTTGAAGCAACCACAGGCAAGCAGCTATGGTTCATGGAGAGTGAGACCGAGAAACAAGCAGGACAAGGGCAGGTCTGGAGCTGCCTGGGGCTCGTTTCAGGTATAGACACCATCTCAGAGGAGGTGGTGCACTTGACCCCAACCGCTGCTTCCTGACAACCCCCACCCCGTGTTTGGGACCCACTGATGGAGTGAAGTGCATGAAGGTGAATGACACAGGAGGATAGACTGATGATTGGAAATGAAATACTGTGAAAGGAGGTTCATGTGGAGCATAAACACGGTGCAGACCATCCCGTGATGCGAATGCTCTCACTCCTCCCTGAAGCTGTGATACCAACAATTGTTGCAGTGTTTAAGCTGAAACACATCTGGAATGGTGCTAAAAAGACATTGTGGAGCAGACTGCAGGAAACATGAAAGCACTGTGTCATTGGGAAAATAAGCAGTGTGCATTCTGTACCATAAGTGAACACAGACAGTCAAAACACCACTAATGATCCCAAGCCTGCAGTGCAGAAAATCAGGAGACTCCTTTTCTCATCATATAAAAGAGGACTCGAGAATGAAGAGAATCTCAGTAAAAATATCGTAAATTGAATTTAAGCCCTTATTTTAGCTCAGGCTGTGTATGCTGCCATTTTAATTCCTCTGGTCTATTTGATCTCGATGCTGGCATTGCTGTCCTTTGTTCAGTGGACTGATATTATTCAAGTGTGGCAACTGCTTTGCGACCTTGGAATAGAAGATGCCACACATAGAGGGAGGGCCGCCGCGATTGCTCAAATCCAGGAGAAGGTGAGGCCAAAAGATTTATCGTGGGACCAGGAAGAGGGCTCCTGCATATCCAGGCCTGACACAAATCCTTAAAGATCACCGAGAAAAAACGTATTGGCCTTGTCTTGGGGGTCTGTAGATCGACATGGCTAGAGCTCCCTGGCTGAGTGAGGTACATGGCTGTTGCTAATTCAAATGGGGTCAGAGTCTGGATTCTATGAGACACCGAGGTTGAAATCTAAATGGGGCTCTCAGCTGTCCTGCTAAAATGGGATCATCTAAGTGCAGTGTCACTCCAGTTACAGGGTAACCAGCTGCCTCGTATTTTCCAACATAGAACATAGAACAAAAAACAATACAGCGAAGAACAGGCCATTCAGCCCTCGATGTTGAACTGACCTGTGAACTAATCTAAGCCCATCACCCGACACTATCTCATCATCATCCATATGCTTATCCAAGGACTGTTTAAATGCCCCTAATGTGGCTGAGTTAACTACATTGGCAGGCAGGGCATTCCACGACCTTAACACTCTCTGAGTAAAGAACCTGCCTCTGACATCTGCCTTAAATCTATCACCCCTCAATTTGCAGCCCCCTCGTACAAGCAGATGTCATCATCCTAGGAAAAGAACTCTCACCGTCTACCCTATTTAATCGCCTGATCACCTTGTACGTCTCTATTAAATCATCTCTTAGCCTTCTTCTCTCCAATTCCCTCAGCCTTTCCTTATAAGACCTTCGCTTCAGACCAGGCAATATCCTGGTAAATCTCCTCTGCAGCTTTTCCAGTGTTTCCACATCCTTCCCGTAGTGGGGCAACCAGAACTGCGCACACAATACTCCAAGTGAGGCCGCACTAGTGTTTTATATAGTTGCAGCATGACATCACAGCTCTGGAACTCAATCCTTCCACCAATAAAAACTAACACACTTTATGTCTTCTTAACAGTGCTATCAACCTGGGTGGCAACATTTAGGGATCTATGTACATGGACACCAAGATCCCTCTGCACATCCACACTCCCAAGAGACTTTCCATTGACCCAGCATTCTGCCTTCCATTATTCTTCTCAAAGTGAATCACCTCACATTTATCTGCATTGAAATCCATTTGCCACCTTTCAGCTCGTATCTACCGTTTATGCAAGTCTTCTTGCAACCTGACCACCACTTCACTAACTTTAGTCTCATTTGCAAACTTATTAACCCATCCACCTATGCCTGCCTCCAAGTCATTTGTAAAAATGATGAACAGCAATGTTCTCCATGAGAGGCTGATTAGCAAGGTTAGATCTCATGGAATACAGGGAGAACTAACCATTTGGATGCAGAACTGGCTCAAAGGTAGAAGACAGAGGATGGTGGTGGAGGGTTGTTTTTCAGACTGGAGGCCTGTGACCAGTGGAGTGCCACAAGAATCAGTGTTGAGTTCACTACTTTTCGTCATTGATATAAATGATTTGGATGTGAGAGCATAAGAGGTATAGTTAGTAAGTTTGCAGATGACACCAAAATTGGAGGTATAGTGGAGAGCGAAGAAGGTTACCTCAGATTACAACAGGATCTTGATCAGATGGGTCAATGGGCTGTGAAGAAGCAGATGGAGTTTAATTCAAATAAATGCGAGGTGTTGCATTTTGGGAAAGCAAATCTTAGCAGGACTTACACACTTAATGGTAAGGTCCTTGGGAGTGTTGCTGAACAAAGAGAACTTGGAGTGCAGGTTCATAGCTCCTTGAAAGTAGAATTGCAGGTAGATAGGATAGTGAAGAAGTCATTTGGTATGATTTCTCTTATTGGTCAGAGTATTGAGTACAGGAGTTGGGTGATCGTGTTACGGCTGTACAGGACATTGGTTAGGCCACTGTTGGACTATTGTGTGCAATTCTGGTCTCCTTCCTATCGGAAAGATGTTGTGAAACTTGAAAGGGTTCAGAAAAGATTTACAAGGATGTTGCCAGGCTTGGAGGATTTGAGCTATAGGAAGAGGCTGAAAAGGCTGGGGCTATATTCCCTGAAACGTCGGAAGTTGAGGGGTGACCTTATAGAGGTTTACAAAATTATGAGGGGCATGGATTGGGTAAATAGGCAAAGTCTTTTCCCTGGGCTCGGGGAGTCCAGAACTAGAGGGCATAGGTTTAGGGTGAGAGGAGAAAGATATAAAAGAGACCTAAGGGGCAACATTTTCACGCAGAGGGTGGTATGTGTATGGAATGAGCTGCCAGAGGATGTGGTGGAGGCTGGTACAATTGCAACATTAAAGAGGCATTTGGATGGGTATATGAATAGGAAGGTTTTGGAAGGATATGGGTCGGGTGCTGGCAGGTGGGACTAGATTGGGTTGGGATGTCTGGTCGGCATGGACAGGTTGGAATGAAGGGTCTGTTTCTATGTTGTACAACTCTATGACTCTACGACTCTATGAGTAATGGTCCCAAAACAGACCCTTGTGGCACGCACTAGTGACTGGACTCCAGGTTGAATATTTTCCATCAACCACCACTCATTGCCTTCTTACAGAAAGCAAGTTTCTCATCCAAACTGCTAAATCACCTTCAATCCAATACCTCTGCATTTTCTCCAATAGCCTACCATGCTGAACCTAAGCAGAGACTTTGCTGAATTCCAACTACACCACATCAACTGCCCTACCCTCATCCACATGTTTGGTCACCTTCTCAAAAAACTCTATGAGATTTGTGAGACACGACCTGCCCTTGACGAATCCATCTTGACTATTTCCAATCAAATTGTTGCTTGCTCAATGATTTTAAATCCTATCTCTTATAATCCTTTCCAAAACTTTTCCTACAGCAGATGTAAAGCTCACTGGTCTATAATTACCTGGGTTATCTCTACTGCCCTTCTTGACCAAGGGCACAACATTTACAACCCTCTAGTCTTCTGGTATTAAACCTGTAGACAATGATGACTCAAAGATCAAGGCCAAAGGCTCATCCATCTCCTTCCAAGCTCCCCAGAGAATTCTGGGAAAAATCCCATCCAGTCCAGGGGACTTATCTACTTTCACACCTTCTGAAATTGATAACATCTCCTCGTTACTAACCTCAATCCCTTCAGGTCTAATAGCCCATACCTCAGTCTTCTCCTCTACAATATTCTCCTTTGCCTGAGTGAAAACAGATGAGAAATATTCATTTAGCACCTCTCCGATCTCCACAGGGTCCACACACAACTTCCTACTTCTGTCTTTGACAGGCCCTACTCCCACCCGTCATCCTTTTATTTCTCGCATACCTGTAGAAAGCTGTAGGGTTCTCCTTTATTCTACCTGCTGAAGACTGCTCATGTCCCCTCTTTACTCTTCTTAACTCTCTCATTCAATCCCTCCTAGCTACTCTGTAACTCTCCATCACCTCATCTGAACCATCTCATCACAATGTCACATTAGCCTCCCTTTTCTGCTTAAGAAGAAAAACAATTTCTTGAGTAAGTCACGGTTCCCTTATCTTATCATTTTCTCCTTGCCTGACAGGGACATACCTATCAAAGACACGCAATATCTATTCCTTTAACCAGCTCTACATTTTGATTGTCCCCATCCCCTGCATTTTGCTGCCCCATTCTCTGCCTCTTAAGTCTTGCCTAATTGCATTATAATTGTCCTTCAATTTTACCTTCTGTCCTACATCCTATTCTTTGACTCCCCAGGATGCCTTTTGTGCTACATTTGAGGGCTGTACTGCTAACAGAAGGGTAGGAAGTTAAAATATAGGACAATAATGTTTTTTTTATTTTCAAGGCTGACTTGTATTTTTTCGAGTGCTTGGTTGATTCACGTCTGACAAGGGAAGAGGCCAGGTAGAGAGGCTTTCTCTCATGAACATTCGAGTCAATAATCGGGAAGATAAACAAGTAGAGTTTCATTAATGGATGATGTTCAGTATTGTTGCATTTGTGACAATAATACCCTTAACAACAAGTGAAGAATGCTAAACAATGTGGATATCCATAATGATCTGCTTGAGTTGCAGCTCTTAATCTTAGATTGCAGATACCTCTTTTGCCGGTTTCTGACTAGATGTCTTGAAAACACATCAGTAAATTTGACAGCTCCTGTCTCCACAGCACGTTTTGCACTGACTCAGTGCCAACACACACAGGAGCACTTTCACTCTGTTTGGTTAACATTTTCCACAGATTGCTCCTTCAGGGCAGGGACCAGTGAGGATCTTTCAGCTATGGCAACAGTTTGGTTTCCCTCAGCCTCACATGCAGAGGGTCTGCCACTCCTGGGAATGGGAATCTGCGTTTACTGTATGGCTGAGAGCACGTGTGAATGAGAAAGGTGGGAGAGAATACATGGTCATATGTTATAGGAGAAAGTGAGGACTGCAGATGCTGGAGATCAGAGCTGGAAATGTGTTGCTGGAAAAGCGCAGCAGGTCAGGTAGCATCCAAGGAGCAGGAGAATCGACGTTTCGGGCATGATTCCTGAAGAAGGGCTCATGCCCGAAACGTCAATTCTCCTGCTCCTTGGATGCTGCCTGACCTGCTGTGCTTTTCCAGCAACACATTTTCAGCATATGTTATAGAGCCATAGAGTCATAGTGTCATGCAGCACAGCAAGAGACCCTTTGGTTCAACAAGTCCTTTTGGTTCAACAAACTATAATGCCAAACTAAATTACTCCCACCTGCCTGCTCCTGACCAATATCCCTCCAAACCTTTCCTATTTATGGACTCATCTAAATGTCTTTTAAGGATTGTAACTTTGCCTGCATCCATTGACAATGAACAGATTGCCCTTTACCTTTTTTGCAGTAGAGAGTGGCGGGAGCTGGGTGGAAGTGAGGTTGGAGCACAGACACTGTTGAGAAGGTTAGTGAGTGCTATTTAAGTAGGTGCGTTCTAGGGCCCAGGTTCTACACAGTAGGGCCGCCATCCCACCCTCCTGCTCTAACCTAATTAAGAGTCCACAGACTCACAACAACAAAAAAAGAGGTTGAGGGAAGGGTCTGGTGAAAGAAGTGTGAGTCTTTGGCTGACCCCATAGACTCAGGAGATTATGCCACGGTTTGAAGAGGGTGAAGACACGACTGCCAAGCTGATTCAGTATGCTGTGTGCATGATGTGGGAGGTCAGGGACACTGATGGTGTCTCTGGCTCTGATAGCTATGGTAAGTGTGTACACATTCAGCTTCAGAAGGAGCATGTTGTAGCACTGAAGAAAGAACTGGATGACCTCAGGCTCATCCAAGAGAATGAGAAATTTCTGGACAGAACCTTCAGTGAGGTCATTACACCGAGCATACAAGGGAGATGACGATGAGGAAGGAAGAGATGATTCAAGTACAAGAGATCCCGGGGGAAGTACCTCTCGTGAACAGGTTGACTCTCTTGGAAACTGTCAAAATAGACGACACTACCAGTCCGAGAGGCGAACAGGTCTGCCATCGAAAATTGGCGTGGAGTTAAAGCCAAGGATTAGATTACTTACAGTGTGGAAACAGGCCCTTCGGCCCAAGTCCACACCGCCCCGCCGAAGCGTAACCCACCCATACCCCTACATCTATATTTACCCCTTACCTACACTACGGACAATTTAGCATGGCCAATTCACCTGGCCTGCACATCTTTGGACTGTGGGAGGAAACCGGAGCACCCAGAGGAAACCCACGCAGACACGGGGAGAACGTGCAAACTCCACACAGTCAGTCGCCTGAGGCGGGAATTGAACCCGGGTCTCAGGCGCTGTGAGGCAGCAGTGCTAACCACTGTGCCACCGTGCCGCCCACAACATACAGAACTGTGGAGTCAGACAACATACAGAACCGTGGTAATAGGGGACTCAGTAGTGAGAGGGACTGAAAGGGGTTTCTGCGGCAACAGGTGGGATTTGAGGATGGTGTGTTGCCTTCCTGGTACCAGGATCCAAGGCATTACCGACAAGGTGCAGGAATCCTCAAGGGTGAAGGTGAAGAGCCAGAGGTGATGGTGCATGTCGGCACAAATGATGTCGGAAAGAAGAGGAGGGGCATTCTACAGAGGAAGTTTGGAGAACTCGGAAGAAGGCTGAAAGGCAGGACTTCCAGGGTGGTTATCTCCGGTTTGCTTCCAGTTCCTCTGGCTGGAGAGGGCAGGAACAGGGAGATAATGGATTTGAATGTGTGGCTGAGGATCTGGTGCAGGAAGGAAGGATTTAAATTCTTGGATCACTGGGGTATGTTTTGCAGTAAGGATAAATTATACACCTTAATAGGTAGGGGACCAGCATTCTGGCAGGCAGGTTTATCACTGCAACACAGGTGTGTTTAAACCATGTAGTGGGGGAGGGTGGGGGGATAAACTGGAAACTTAAGAAGGAAGTTAAAGGGAAAGTGAGAATAAGAGAATTTAAGAAAGACAACAGAATCAACGGAGCAGAGAACTCAAGAAGGGATTATACAGTATGGTCAAGTGAAATAGGAATTGACAGGAGGGGCGAGGGGAGTATTAAATTAACAATATTACATATGAATGCATGAAGCATAAGAAATAAGGTGGATGAGCTTGAGGCTCAGTTGGAAATTGGCCGGTACAATGTTGTGGGGATAACTGAGACGTGGCTCAAAAGTGGACAGGGCCTGGGAAATTAGTATTCAAGGCTATACGAACTATCGAAAGTACAGACTGACGGGCAGAGATAGTGTAATGGCGCTGTTGGTGAGGAATGATATTCAGTCCCTTGCGGGGGGGGGGACATAGAATCAGGAGATGTAGAATCAATATGGATAGAGCTGAGAAACTCTAAAGGTAGAAAGACCCTAATGGGAGTTATCTACAGGCCCTGAAACAGTAGTCTGGATGTAGGGTATAAGTAGAATAGGGAGTTGAAATTGGCCTGTTGCAAAGGTATTACTACAGTTGTTATGGTGGATTTCAACATGAAGGTACACTGTTATGGGGGATTTCAACATGCAGGTAGACTGGGAGAATCAGGATGGTACTGGACCCCAAGAAAGGGAGTTTGTGGAGTGCCTCCGAGATGGATTCTTAGAACAGTTTGAACTGGAGCCTACCAGGGAGCAGGCAATTCTGGATCTAGTGTTGTGCAACAAGCCGGATTTGATCAGAGACCTCGAAGTAAAGGAGTCATTAGGAGGTAGTGACCATAATATGATAAGTTTTAATCTGCACTTTGGGAGGGAGAAAGGAGAATCAGAAGTGTCAGTATTTCAGTTGAACAAAGGGAACTATGGAGCTATGAGGGGGGAGCTGGCCAAAGTTCAATGGCTCAATACCCTAGCAGGGATGGCAGTAGAGGAACAATGGCAGGTATTTATAAGACCATAAAACCATAAGATATAGGAGCGGAAGTAAGGCCATTCGGCCCATCGAGTCCACTCCACCATTCAATCATGGCTGATGGGCATTTCAATTCCACTTACCCGCATTCTCCCCGTAGCCCTTAATTCCTTGTGACATCAAGAATTTATCAATCTCTGCCTTGAAGCCATTTAGCATCCCGGCCTCCACTGCACTCTGCAGCAATGAATTCCATAGGCCCAGCACTCTCTGGCTGAAGAAATGTCTCCGCATTTCTGTTCTGAATTTACCCCCTCTAATTCTAAGGCTGTGTCCATGGGTCCTAGTCTCCTCACCTAATGGAAACAATTTCCTAGCGTCCACCCTCTCCAAGCCATGTATTACCTTGTAAGTTTCTATTAGATCTCCCCTTAATCTTCTAAACTCCAATGAATACAATCCCAGGATCCTCAGCCGTTCCTCATATGTTAGACCTACCATTCCAGGGATCATCCGTGTGAATCTCCGCTGGACACGCTCCAGTGCCAGTATGTCCTTCCTGAGGTGTGGGGACCAAACCTGGACACAGTACTCCAAATGGGGCCTAACCAGAGCTTTATAAAGTCTCAGTAGCACAACGGTGCTTTTATATTCCAACCCTCTTGAGATAAATGACAACATTGCATTCGCTTTCTTAATCACGGACTCAACCTGCATGTTTACCTTTAGAGAATCCTCAACTAGCACTCCCAGATCCCTTTGTACTTTGGCTTTATGAATTTTCTCACCATTTAGAAAGTAGTCCATGCTTGTATTCTTTTTTCCAAAGTGCAAGACCTCATATTTGCTCACATTGAATTCCATCAGCCATTTCCTGGACCACTCTTCCAAACTGCCTAGATCCTTCTGCAGCCTCCCCACTTCCTCAGTCCTATCTGCCTGCCCACCTAACTTCGTATCATCGGCAAACTTCGCTAGAATGCCCCCAGTCCCTTCATCCAGATCATTAATATATAATGTGAACAGCTGCGGCCCCAACACTGAACCCTGTCACAGACTGCCATTCCAAAAAAGAACCTTTTATCCCAACTCTCTGCCTTCTGTCAGACAGCCAATCCTCAATCCATACCAGTAACTCACCTCGAACACCATGGGCCCTCACCTTGCTCAGCAGCCTCCCATGTGGCACCAAAGGCCTTTTGGAAGTCTAGATAAACCACATCCACTGGGCTTCCCTGGTCTAATCTACTTGTCACCTCTTCGAAGAATTCCAACAGGTTTGTCAGGCACGACCTCCCCTTACTAAATCCATGTTGACTTGTTCTAATCTGACCCTGGTCTTCTAAGAATTTAGAAACCTCATCCTTAATGATAGATTGTAGAATTTTACCAACAACCGAGGTTAGGCTAATTGGCCTATAATTTCCCATCTTTTGTCTTGATCCTTTCTTGAACAAGGGGGTTACAACAGCAATCTTCCAATCATCCGGGACTTTCCCTGACTCCAGTGACTTTTGAAAGATCTCAACCAATGCCTCCGCTATTTCCTCAGCCACCTCCCTCAGAACTCTAGGATGTAGCCCATCGGGGCCAGGAGATTTATCAATTTTAAGACCTTTTAGCTTTTCTAGCACTTTCTCTTTTGTAATGGCAACCATACTCAACTCAGCTCCCTGACTCTCTTTAGTTGTTGGGATATTACTCATGTCTTCCACTGTGAAGACTGATGCAAAGTAAGTTCTCCTGCTATTTTCTTATCTCCCATCACTATGCTTCCAGCACCAGTTTGAAGTGGCCCAATGTCTACTTTTGCCTGTCGTTTGTTTCTTATGTATTGAAAGAAACTTTTACTATCATTTCTAATATTACTGGCTAGCCTACCTTCATATTTGATCCTATCCTTCCTTATTTCTCTCTTTGTTATCCTCTGTTTATTTTTGTAGCCTTCCCAATCTTCTGATTTCCCAGTGCTCTTGGCAACTTTATAGGATCTCTCTTTTTGGATGTCATGCAGAAGGTGCATTTCTGGATATCATGCAGAAGGTGCAGGATCGGTTCATCCCAAAGAGGAAGAAAGATCCTAAGGGGAGGCAGAGGTGACCGTGGCTGATGAAGGAAGTTAAGATAAAGATAAAAGAGAAGCATAACATAGCAAAGATGAGCGGGAAGCTGGAGGAGTGGGAAATGTTTAAAGAACAACAGAGGATAACTAAAAAGGCAATACGGCGAGGAAAAATGAGGTACAAAGGCAAACTGGCCAAAAATATAAAGGAGGATAGTAAAAGCCTTTTTAGGAATGCGAAAAGAAAACAAAATGGTTATGACTAAAATTGGGCCCTTGAAGACAGAAACGGGTGAATTTATTACAGGGAACAAGGAAATGGCAGAAGAGTCGAATAGGTACTTTGGATCGGACTTCAGTGGGGAAGACACAAGCAATCTCCCAGATGTAATAGTGGCTGAAGGACCTGAACTGATGGGAATTTATATTAGACAGGAAATGGCGTTGGATAGACTGTTAGGTCTGAAGGTTGACAGTCCCCGGGACCTGACGGTCTGCATCCCAGGGTAATTAAGGAGGTGGCTCCAGAAATCGTGGGCGCATTGGTAATCATTTTCCAATGTTCTATAGATTCAGAATCAGTTTCTGCAGAGCAGAGGGTGGCTAATGTTGTCCCACTTTTCAAGAAAGGAGGGAGAGAGAAAACAGGCAATTATAGCCTGACGTCGGTGGTGGGAAAGATACTGAGTCATTATAAATGATGTCATTATGACTCATTTGGAGAGCAATAAAAGGATAGGTCAGAGTCAGCATGGACTTATGATGGGGAAATTGTGCTTGAATAATCTTCTGTAATTTTTTGAGGATGTAACTATGAAGATCGACAAGGGAGAGTAGATGTCGTGTACCAGGACTTTCAGAAAGCCTTTGATAAAGTGTCACATTGGAGATTAGTAAGAAAAGTTAGGGCACATGGTATTGGGGGCAAGGTACTGACTTGAATTGAAAATTGGCTGGCTGACAGGAAACAAAGATTAGTGATAAACGGGTCTCTGTCGGAATGGCAGGCAGTGACCAGTGGGGTATCACAAGGTTTGGTGCTGAGACTGCAGCTATTTACAATATACATCAATGATATAGATGAAGGTATTAAAAGTAATATTAACAAGTTTGCTGATGACACAAAACTGGGTGGCAGGGTGAAATGTGGGGAGGATTTTATGAGAATACAGGGTGGCTTGGACAGGCTAGGTGAGTGGACGGATGCATGGCAGATGCAGTTTAATGTGGATAAATGTGTGGTTATCCACTTTGGTGGCAAGAACAGGAAGGCAGATTACTATCTAAATGGAATCAAGTTAGATAAAGGGGAAGTACAATGAGATCTAGGTGTTCTTGTACATCAGTCAATGAAAGCAAGCATGCAGGTACAGCAGGCAGTGAAGAAAGCTAATGGCATGCTGGCCTTCATAACAAGAGGAATTGAGTATAGGAGCAAAGAGGTCCTTCTGCAGCTGTACAGGGCCTTGGTGAGACCAGTTTTGGTCTCCAAATTTGAGGAAGGACATTCTAACTTTTGAGGGAGTGCAGCGTAGGTTCATGAGGTCAATTCCTGGAATGGCGGGACTATCATATGTTGAAAGGTTGGCGTGACTGGGCTTGTATACACTTGAGTTTAGAAGGCTGAGAGGGGATCTGATTGAGACGTATAAGATTATTAAAGGATTGGACACTCTGGAGGCAGGAAGCATGTTTCCGCTGATGGGTGAGTCCCGAATTAAAGGACACAGCTTAAAAATAAGGGCTAGGCCATTTAGAACAAAGTTGAGGAGAAACTTCTTCACCCAGAGAGTGGTGGGTGTGTGGAATGCTCTGCCCCATAAGGCTGTGGAGGCCAAGACTCTGGATACTTTCAAGAAAGAGATGGACAGAGTCTTAAAGATAGTGGAATCAAGGGTTATGGGGATAAAGCAGGGACAGGATACTGATTGTGAATGATCAGTCATGATCATAATGAATGGTGGTCTTGGTTCGAAGGGCCGAATGGCCTACTCCTACACTATTGTCTGTTGTCTATTGTCTATTACTTAGAAAGTAAGTACTGGATTGGGTATGGGATTGGGTATTATGTATGGGATGATCTGGTTGTTGCCTTCTTATGTATTAGCTTTAGTTATTAGCACTAACTGGGAAAGATGAGAATTAGAGTTAGAATTCAGTTTATTATCACATGACGGCAGTTCAATGTATTCTTGTAGCTTTTAAGAAATTTAACATTATTGCAACTCATAAGTTCGACACCCCTGATTCTCTGTCCTTTTTAAAGGCGATGATTCAAGTTAAATGAAGAGCAGTGATCATAGAATTATACAACTCATAAGGAGGCCATTCAGCCCACCACACCTGTAGTGGATCTTTGAACATACTGTCCAACTCGTACCAAAATGGTATTTATCCCCTTAGCTATGACAGGGGCAATATGGTCAAGATGGAGAGACACCAGGGAATGGAGGCCAGGGCCAGAGAAGGGACCTCAGCACTCGCTCCACACTCAACAATTCACTATTAAGCATTGTATGGCTGTGCTTGGGGTTAGATTTTGTGAAAAGAGCATATCATTTGCTTACTTGGAAATCCTAAACACAAATTCCAGACTCTATTCCTTCAGAGAAATCTCCTGCTGACTACTTTTTATTAACTACGGTTTCTTTCTCAAATATTAAATTTCCCCCTTGGAGAGCATAATGCTTGATTAGAGACTCTGACCCAGAAAAGCAATAACTTATTCGGGAAAAGAAAGAAGAAACTGTGTTTGTATTCCTGCTCCTTTCTTTTGCCAGTTTTATTTTTGACAGATCCATGTGGTTCTGCTGAGCCCTGATGTGGGATTCTGGTGTAAGCCAGTTTGAACGGAAAGCATTTACCACAGTGACACTCTGTTAAGCTTTGGCTACGTAATCACTCAGGAATAGCCTTTGTCATGAGGCGATTCAAACAGAAAACTGGGCACTGGTGCCATTTGCAAGGTAGCAGTCAGGGCAGGGATGTAACACTGGAGAGACTGGAAAATGACATTTCTGCATTGCTTACCATGTAGATAATAGCCTTGCACATTTTCCAACAGTGAGAGGTGACCACTGTTCAGAATAAAGCAAAGAATTTCAGAGGGACGTGGTTGGTAGGAGTGAAGGGGGGGTGCAGGTGTCCAGGATTGGTACATGGGGTGGCAACTGAGGGAATATTGAAAGAGGCTGGTGAACACAACAGGTCAACCAACACCGCTGATATCACGTTTATCTGTTCAATCATTGCTGGCTGTGGGACTTTGATACATGAAAGATAACTGCTGCACTTGTGCACAGAGAAAACGTTGTTGGGATATCAACATAGTCTTATGCTCCAAAACCACTGAAATAGATACTCCATGACATGAATGGTGTGCCACAGCTGTCTATTGTACACTCTACGGACAAGTTTATTGAATGTACCTACACAGGCAAGCTCTTCTCCAATGAAACATTAAGCTCAAACACAATTCTTTTTTGGAAGGACCAGTTCAGTAACTTATCAAAAGTTAATGTTGGCCAACACCCATACTTCAACTAGAGTCATAGAGTTATCAAGCACAGAAACAGACCCTTCAGTCCAATTTGTCCTTCCGACCAGAGTTCCCAAACTAAATTAGTCCTCAGTGGTTAGCACTGCTGCCTCACAGCACCAGGGTTCCAGATTTGGGACGGCTATCTGTGTGGAGTTTGCGCATTCTCCCCGTGTCTGCGTGGGTTTCCTCGGGTGCTCCGGTTCCCTCCCACAGTCCAAAGATGTGCAGGTCAGCTGAATTGGCCATGCTAAATTGCCCAGAGTGCTAAGTGCATGAGTCAGAAGGAAATGGGTCTGGGTGGGTTATTCTTCGGAGAGTCAGTGTGGACTGGATGGGCCGAAGGGCCTGTTTCCACACTATAGGGAATCTAATCTAATCATTTGCCAGCGTTTGGCCCATATTTCTCTAAGCATTTCCTGTTTATGTATCTGTCCAAATGTGTTTAAATGTTGTAACTGTACCTGCATCTATCACTTCCTCTAGCATTTCATTCCATTTATGAAACTCCCTCAGTGTGAAAAGGTTGCCCCTTAGGTTCATTTTAAATCTTTCACCTTTAAAATTATGACCTCTAGTTTTAAACTATTCTACCCTTGGGAAAAGACATTTGCAATTTGGCTTATCTATGCCCCTCATGATTTTAGAAACCTCCATAAGGCCACTTCCCAACCCCCCCGAAGCTCGAGTGAAGCTTCTCCTGATAACTCAGACTCTCCAGTCCCAAAAGCATCCTTGCAAATCTTTTCTACACCCTCTTCAATTTAACAATATCCTGACCATAGCAGGGCAACTAGAACAGTTCATAAGACTCCAGAAGTGGGTTCTGGATTAGTGGTGCTGGAAGAGCACAGCAGTTCAGGCAGCATCCAAGGAGCTTCGGGCAATCGACGTTTCGGGCAAAAGCCCTTCATCAGGAATAAAGGCAGTGAGCCTGAAGGGTGGAGAGATAGAGGAGGAGAACTTCTTCAAGGCAGGCATCCTTGCAAGAGGATTCGCAGTAGGGTTAAAATCAACGAGGTAAAAACAATGACTGCAGATGCTGGAAACCAGACTCCAGAAGTAGCCTAGCCAATGTTCTGTACAAGTGCAACATGACATCCCAACTCAAAGGTCCGAGCAATGAAGGTAAACGTACCAACTGCCTTCTTCACCACCCTGTCTATGTGTGATGCAACTTTCAAGAACTTTTCATCTGAACCCCTTGGTCTCTCTGTTCAGCAACACTCCCCAGAGCCCTACCATTAACTGTGGAAGTCCTGCCCTTTATTGGTCTTCCAAAATACACCACACATTTATCTAAATTTATCTAAATTGAATTCCATCTGCCGCTCCTCGGCCCATTAGGGCCAATCAATTAAGATGCCTTTGTATTCTTCACTGACTACAATACCACCAATTTGGTGTCATCCACAAACTCACTAACTGTGCTTCCCATATTATCACCCAAATCACATATAAATGACAGGCAACAGCGAACCCAGCACTGATTCCCTGTGCAACACAGCTGGTCACAGGCCTCCGGTCCAATAAACAACTCTCCACCCACCATCAAGTCAATTTTGCATCCAATTGGCAAGGTCTCCCTAATTCCTCTGTGATCTAACTTTACTAACCATGGGGAACCTTGTCAAAGGCCTTGCTAAATACCACTGCTGTCAGCTGAAATTCACATTCCACCGCTCATAGCTCCTGTCAGTTATGAATTATAGCAAGAAAACCACTCAAACCTATTGCACCACAGTCACTGACAAACTTTTTCCGTCTCACAGGACAAGGTGGTCCATAGCTGGAATTCATATCTCCCTGGTTGGAGACAGATTTAGGTTCTTCCTGGAGGAGATAGTACAGAGACATCACTGATGCTGCTGGGACCAGAAATGGGATAAAGGCATTGAGGACTATGGTAAACTCCCAGTGAATAAAACCACCATATTCCTATCAGTCCATAGGGCTACTCTCTCAATACAGAGAATATTGGTGGTGGTTTAACCCGAGGGTCACCATGCCTCAGACAAAGAGAGAGATAGAGAAGGAGAGACCTTTATGGTAACCACAGCTGGTAGACAAATTGAACTTACTGTTTTGTTGTCTCTCTGCATCACAAACCTTCTGCTCAGGCTAAACTGACCCCCACAGCTAATGCATATCGATGTATTTAATTTAGCAGTGAGAGTAAGACCTTTCGCTCATTGCTCCTATTCAATAAGATGATAGCTGGTCTGATCCTTCCACAATCCCTCCTACCCTGGAAAACCAATGTACCCATTGCTCATTGAGAATTTATCCATCTCTGCCTTAAATATATTCAAATGCTCTGATTCCACCATCTTTTGTGGAAGGCAATTCCAAATACTCGATGCTTTTAAAAAAAAACTTCTCTTGAAGTCTGCCTGAAGTGAGTAATCCCTTATTTTTAAACAGTGACCCCAAGTTCAAGATGTTTGCATCAGAGGAACAATTATCTCAACATATCCACTCGGCTGTTCTCAGAATCGTATCTATTTCAATCAGAAACATCCCACCTCATCCTCATACTATATCCTGCCCTGACTGACAAGCGAATGCCTGTGTATGTTTGTGGCTTCCCATCATCTATGGTCACCTCCAGTCTCCATGCCAACCCACACACTATGCTTTCACATCCACAAGAACTGCTACCAGGTTAGGCAGAGTCAGGGGATGGCTAGAGACCTGAAGGAACAACAGACTGATGCAGCAAACATAAAACGCCACTTGATTGAGCCCTCCAACACCCTGTTTGAAATCCTGGCACCACGCACAAGGCTGATGGAAAGGTAGGATCCAAAACATGGTGAGCCACAAGGAACTGCTGCTAAACCTGACAGAAATACTAGCTCGGGAATTGACTCCATGGCACATAAGATCTCAGGTTTGGTCGGTGAGGACTACAGTGAGTCAGTGTATCTAAAAAATGCTGATGAGCACGTGCAGTGAAATACTTTTCCCGACCTGCTCACAGTGTCTATGTCACTGCCAGAAACAGAGCCAATTCCATGGGAATGCTTGTGAGAATGGTGTCCTGGTTAAGGTCTATAAGTTCACTGGGGGCTCAGTTCTGTCGAGCTTTTTTTGTACTTTTCTGGCAGTAAGAAAAGATCCCCAGAAGGACCTAGAGGTTACCAGGATTGTCTTCCAGAAGGGAAACGTGACTAAGCGTGATAACTACTGGGACACAGCTCTCCTGTGCATCGTAATCATTGTTGTTACTGACTGCTGCTAGGCTGCCAATGTCTACTTAGTCAGAGTTGAAAAAAAACTGCAGATGCTGGGACCCAATGTAGACAGGCAGGAGGCTGGAAGAGCACAGCAAGCCAGGCAGCATCAGGAGGTGGAGAAATCTGACGTTTCGGGTATAACCCTTCTGTGTCTACTTACTGACATTGTTCTGGAGGAAACCCAGCAGGGTTGGAATTTCAATGTGGCTTCAGTGCATGACAAGACATGAGGGATTGGGTCTTTAACATGCAGCAGATACAAGGGAAATGCTGCCAGTAGGACCAAGCTCTCTGTATAAGGTTAAAAATCACACAACACCAGGTTATAGTCCAACAGGTTTAATTGGAAACACACTCGCTTTTGGAGTGACGCTCCTTCATCAGGTGATTGTGGAGGGCTCGATCGTAACACAGAATTTATAGCAAAGATTTACAGTGTGATGTAACTGAAATTATACATTGAAAAATACCTTGATTGTCTGTTGAATCTTTCATCTGTTTGAATACCATGATAGTTTCACTTCTTTCATGTGTAAATCACAAAACCTTTTTTTAAAAAAGTTGCATTCTCAGGTTAATTGTACCAATTGATGTTAGCTAGGCAATATGTTGAAGGTGTTAGCCCCCTGTGTTCTCTGTCTATGCCATGATGTTTATATTGATTCCAATCTAAGAAGTGAGGTAACGGAGTTCTACATGAATTCACGCAGTTTTTGAGCAAAGTACAATGTAACTCTGTAGTACAAATTCACCCCACAAAATATATGTGTGCATGTGGGTCTTTGTGTGCGTGTCTGTCTGTCTGGGATGGGGGGTGTGAATGTGAGAGAGAGTGTATGTGTGTGTGTGGTGAGTGTAGAGTGTCTTAAGTCTGTGAGAGGGTGCATGTGTGAGTGTATGTGTGTCTGGCTGGGGTGGGGGATTGTGAGTGTCTGTGAGAGAGAGTGTATGTGTGTGTGTGCATGAGTGTAGAGTGGTCTAAGTCTCTGAGAGTATGCCTGTGTGAGTGTGGGAGTGTGTGTGTCTGTAAGGGTGTGTGCGAGTGTCTGTGTGCGTATCTGTGTATCTGTTTCTCCGTGTGTATAGGAGTGTGTGTGTATGTGCACGTGTGTGTAGTGCAATGGTGATCACCTGTAATGTGACATGAACCCAAGGTCCTGGTTGAGGCCCTCCCTATGGGTACCAAACTTTGCTATCAGCCTCTGCTCGGCCACTTTTCGCTGCTGCCTGTCCCGAATTCCGCCTTGGGGGATGGTCACCCGAAGGTCCGAGGTCGAATGTCCTGGACCGCTGAAGTGTCCCCCAACTGGGAGGGAAAAGCTCTCTATGTGTCTTTCATCGAGGTACCAAGGAGCTTTTCAATCAGTTACTCCAAAGGCTCCTTTGATGATCCTAGGTGGCGCTGGCTGTCTCCGGAAAACAATGCTTTATACGCATTTGTGAAACGAGCTAAGCAATCTGTTCTTTCTTACCACACCAATTAACTGGTAAATGTTGACCTGTTTACCCTGTAAACTTACATTGGCTTATTGGTTTAGGGCTGTACTTGTTGTTAAAATAATGAAAGGTGACATATTTAAAAGAAAATATGTCTTGACAGGATTCGTGTGGTGAGGTTGTTGCTTCTTGTGTGAAAGTCCAGAGTAATCTCAGAATAAGAGGCTGCCTATTTACGGCAGGGATGGAGAAGATTCTTTTTTCAGTTAGAGGTTAGTGACTCTGTGGAATTCTTTACCGCACAGGAAGGATCATTACCATCAAGGAAGGATCATTAAAAATATTCAAGGCTGAGATAGATAGTTGTTAAGCTGGTAAGAAAATCAACAGCTATGTTGAAATACAGGAAAGTGGAGCTGAGAATGATCCTATCAGCCAAGATCTCATTTAATGGTGGAGCAGACTAGAAGGAACGAATGGCCCACTTATGCTCTTATATCGTATGGTTGTTGTGAGGCAGCTTTATGATGAAACTATTCCCACTGCTTTCCATAATGGGCGAGAGGCTGAGGCCTTTCACATCAGAAACTGGTGTCAAGGCACCCTCCGACTTGTTAGTCACATTAAGCTCAGTTTCCACAGGAAGCGTTTCAAAACCAAAGGCTGGAAGTGAAAATCAAACTCTTCACACATGACCATGACAGACCTCCACCTCTCTCCTGGTACAGGTCATTCTGGGATAACATGCATTTTGGCAGCACAGTTTTGCTACAACGGTGCTGAAGAAATAGGGAACGGTATTTTCAAGAACGCTTATCTCCAATTGCAATAGTGTGATTCCAGCCTTCATGCACATCATCGTGTGCATGCACTGATGATCACACTGAAATCTCCGCACTGCTGTGTGTACGGTCTGATGTCTGCACTGAAAACTCCGCACTGTTTTGTGCGCACTCTGATGTCTGCACTAAATTCTCTGCACTGTTCTGTGCGCGCTCTGATGTCTGCACTGAAAACTCCGCACTGTTCTGTGCATGCACTGAAGTCTGCACTGAAATCGCCACACTCCTCTGTGCACGCCATGATGTCCGTGCTGAAACCTCTGCACTATATTGTGCTGTGCATGCTCTGATGTCTGCATTGAAATCTCCACACTGTTCTGTGCCCGCTCTGATGTCTGCACTGAAACCTCCGCACCATTCTGTGCGCACTCTGATGTCTGCACTGAAACCGCCACACTGTTCTGTGCGTGCTCTGATGTCTGCACTGAAACCTCTGCACTGTTCTGTGTGCAATCTAATGTCTGCACTGAAAATTCTGCACTGTTCTGTGCATGCTCTGATGTCTGCACTGAAATCTCCGCACTGTTCTGTGCGCACTCTGATGTCTGCACTGAAAACACCGCACTGTTCTGTGTGCGCTCTGATGTCTGCACTGAAATCTCCGCACTGTTCTGCGCACGCTCTGATGTCTGCACTGAAAACACTGCACTGTTCTGTGCATGCTCTGATATCTGCACTAAAAACTCCGCACTGTTCTGTGCACACTCTGATGCCTGCACTAAAAACTCCGCACTGTTCTGTGCACGCTCTGATGTCTGCACTGAAATCTCCACATTGTTCTGTGTGCAATCTGATGTCTGCACTGATATCTCCGCGCTGTTCTGTGCATGCTCTGATATCTGCACTAAACTCTCCGCACTGTTCTGTGCATGCTCTGATGTCTGCACTGAAATCTCTGCACTGTTCTGTGCATGCTCTGATGTCTGCACTGAAATCTCTGCACTGTTTTGTGCACGCTCTGATGTCTGTACTGAAACCTCTGTATTGTTCTACTTGTGCTCTGATATCTGCACTGAAATCTCCGCATTCTTCTGTGCACACTCTGATGTCTGCACTAAATTCTCCACACTGTTCTGTGCACGCTCTGATGTCTGTACTAAAACCTCCGCACTGTTCTGTGCATGCTCTGATGTCTGCACTGAAAACTCCGCAATGTTCTGTGCACGTTCTGATGTCTGCACTGAAATCTCTGCACTGTTCTGTGCGCGCTCTGATGTCTGCACTGAAATCTCCACATTGTTCTGTGCACACTCTGATGTCTGCACTAAATTCTCCACACTGTTCTGTGCACGCTCTGATGTCTGTACTAAAACCTCCGCACTGTTCTGTGCATGCTCTGATGTCTGCACTGAAAACTCCGCAATGTTCTGTGCACGTTCTGATGTCTGCACTGAAATCTCTGCACTGTTCTGTGCGCGCTCTGATGTCTGCACTGAAATCTCCGCATTGTTCTGTGCGCACTCTGATATCTGCACTGAAATCTCCGCACTGTTCTGTGCATGCCATGATGTCCGCACTGAAACCTCTGCACTGCACTGTGCTGTGCTTGCTCTGATGTCCGCACTGAAACCTCTGCACTGTTCTGTGCGCGCTCTGATGTCTGCACTGAAATCTCCGCACTGTTCTGTGCACACTCTGTTGTACGTGCTGAAATCTCTGCACTGTTCTGTGTGTGCTCTGATATCTGCACTGAAATGTCTGCACTGTTCTGTGCGTGCTCTGATGTCTGCACTGAAATGTCTGCACTGTTCTGTGCGCGCTCTGATGTATGCACTGCAGTCTCCACACTGTTCTGTGCGTAGTCTGATGTCTGCACTAAACCTCTGCACTGTTCTGTGCGCACTCTCAGATCCTCACTGAAATCTCTGCACTGAAATCTCCGCACTTTCCTGTGTGCACTCTGATGTCCACACTGTTCTGTGTGTGCTCTCATGTCTGCACTGAAACGTCCGCTTTGTTCTAAGCACACTCTGATGTCCGCACTGAAACCTCTGCAATGTTCAAGGTGTGCTCTGATGTCTGCACTGAAACCTCTGCAATGTTCTATGTGCGCTCTGATGTCTGCACTGAAATATCTGCACTATTCTGTTCACGCTCTGATGTCTGCACTGAAATCTCCGCACTATTTTGTGCACGCTCTGATGTCTGCACTGAAACCTCCGCATTGTTCTGTGCACACTCTGATGTCTGCACTGAAACCTCTGCACTGTTCTGTGCGCGCTCTGATGTCTGCGCTGAAATCTCCGCACTGTTCTGCGCACGATCTGTTGTCTGAACTGAAATCTCCACATTGTTTTGTGCACGCTCTGATGTCTGCGCTGAAATCTCCGCACTGTTCTGCGCATGCTCTGATGTCTGCACTGAAATCTCCGCACTGTTCTGCGCACGCTCTGATGTCTGCACTGAAATCTCCGCACTGTTCTGCGCACGCTCTGATGTCTGCGCTGAAATCTCTGCACTGTTCTGTGCATGTTATGATGTCCGCGCTGAAATCTCCGCATTGTTCTGTGCACGCTCTGATGTCTGCACTGAAATCTCCGCACTGTTCTATGCATGCTCTGATGTCTGCACTGAAACGTCCGCAATGTTCTATGTGTGCTCTGATGTCTGCACTGAAATATCTGCACTGTTCTGTGCATGGTCTGATGTCTGCACTGAAACCTCTGCACTGTTCTATGTGCGCTCTGATATCTGCACTTAAATCTCCGCACTGTTCTGTACACACTCTGATGTACGCGCTGAAATCTCCGCACTGTTCTGTGTGTGCTCTGATGTCTGCACTGAAATCTCCGCACTGTTCTGTGCACACTCTGATGTACGCGCTGAAATCTCCGCACTGTTCTGTGCGCGCTCTGATGTCTGCACTAATATCTCTGCACTGTTCTGTGCACACTCTGATGTCTGCACTGAAAACTCCGCACTGTTCTGCGTGTGCTCTGATGTCTGCACTGAAGTCTCTGCACTCTCCTGTGCGCACTCTGATGTCTGCACTGAAACCTCTGCACTGTTCTATGTGCGCTCTGATGTCTGCACTGAAAACTCCGCACTGTTCTGTACACACTCTGATGTACGCGCTGAAATCTCCGCACTGTTCTGTGTGTGCTCTGATGTCTGCACTGAAATCTCCGCACTGTTCTGTGCACACTCTGATGTACGCGCTGAAATCTCCGCACTGTTCTGTGCGCGCTCTGATGTCTGCACTGATATCTCTGCACTGTTCTGTGCACACTCTGATGTCTGCACTGAAAACTCCGCACTGTTCTGCGTGCGCTCTGATGTCTGCACTGAAGTCTCTGCACTCTCCTGTGCGCACTCTGATGTCTGCACTGAAACCTCTGCACTGTTCTATGTGCGCTCTGATGTCTGCACTTAAATCTCTACACTGTTCTGTGCGCGCTCTGATGGCTGCACTGAAATCTCCACACTATTCTGTGCCACCAATGTCAGCTGCAGACAGAGCAGCTTTCTGTGAGAGGTACTGTCCAGAGAGCAGCTTCCTTACATTGTGTAAATGTGCTGTGTTAAAATTACTTTTATTTCATTCATAAATATGATTTCAGCCTACATTCAGGCTGTGCTATACTTTGAGTTAGACTTTTGGGTGCTTTTTTGAGTGATGATGAGTGATATTTTTTGCTTCTCTGATCCTAACCTCACTTTTCCCATAGATACCATTATTTCTATTAAACAATTTCTATTAAGTGAGGTTTCAGTGCAACTACGGTGTTATGGGAGAGCTACCTGCACATGCAGAAGTCGAACCTCAACCATGATCTGGATGATGAAACCCATCAGACCTAGGAAGATGGCTTAATGTCAACTAGGCAAAGTTTCTGCCTGAGGTAAAACCAGGGCTCACGGTGAACCACCCCAGCCAGCATCACTGTGTGGGAGTAGTTAACCACTTCTGCTGTCTTGGCAGCCAATCAGTACCCACAGATTTGGAGATCCTACGCAGAATCCAATGTAAGATCCTCTCCTTTGAAAGGTAGGAAATTGAATCTTCACTGATCTTCACCTTTGGATGGACACAAAGGTCACAGTGTACAAGACCATCATTTCCACCCTCCCAACTCTCTTCTGTGACTGAAAAATCTGGGTGTCGTATCACCAATACCTGAGAAAGCCCAGGACATACCACCACTATTTCATATGGTAGGCCAGACATGACATCTGAATGGATCCCTGCTCAAAAATGAATATCCCCTTGGAAGCAGGCATCCTGAGCAAAGAGTCACCCAATCTCATATAGCAATTGCTCTGGTCAGAACATTGAACATTTGCTTTCTGAAATTGACCCTCTACTCTCAAGTCATGACTGGTCAAAGTCCACAAGGCAGCTAGTACTTACTCTGAAAGACTTCGTGAATAAGGTTAGCTTTGACCACAGTGGCTGGGTAGATAGTGCACAGGACTAGCCATGATAAGGACCCCTGCTTCATGAGGGGCATGGATAGGGTAAGTAGGCAAGGTCTTTTCCCTAAGATAGGGGAATCCAAAACTAGAGGGCATAGATTTAGCATGAGAGGGGAAAGATATAAAAGGGACCTAAGGGCCAATGTTTTCATGTAGAGGTTGGTGTGTGTATGGAATGAGCTGCCAGAGGAAGTGGTGGAGGCTTTTTATAATTACAATATTTAAAAGGCATCTGGCTGGGTATATGAATAGGTTGGGTTCAGAGGGATATGGGCCAAGTGCTGGCAAATGGGACTTGATTAGTTTAGGATATGTGGTCGGCATGGACAAATTAGACCAAAGGGACTGTTTCCGTGCTGTGTAGACCTATGACTCTCTGACTCTGAGATGCAGCCACTTTTGAAGTAAGATGAATGATGAAGGCTGAACATGTAAGAGCAAGAAAAGAGATAAAGAAGGTGTTATGGCCCTTTATCAAACTTAGACTGACTACTAGACCAACTAATGACTGACTCTCAATGTGGAGCATGAGTTTGGATATCGTTTTTAACACTCTTTCAGCCTTAGCCTTTTCCATTTACATTTGCCTCTCCTCTACATTTCACTGGCTTCACTTCAATATCTAACAGCCTCGCACTCTTTCTTCCCCTTCCTTTCTTTCTCTCTCTGTCTACCTTGGAACTCAGTGGCAAACTTCCACAGTCAGTAGTTAGGAAGTCAAATGCAATGTTAGTTTTTATTTCAAGAGGGCTAGACTACAAGAGCAGAGATCTTTGTACTGCTGAGATTGTACAAGGCATTTGGAATACTGTGGGCCGTTTGGACTCCATATCTAAGGAAAGATGTCCTGACATCGGAGGAGATCCAGAGCAGGTTTACAAGAATGATTGCAGGATGATGGGCTTGTCATATGAACAACGGTTGAGGACTCTGAGACTGTACCCAATGAAGTTTAGAAGGATGTGGGAAGTTTATAGAATACTGTGGGGCCTACATAGAGTGGACATGGAGAAGTTGTTTCCACTTGTAGGAGAGAATAAGGACCCGAGACCACACCCCAAAGAGAAGGGACAACCCTTCAGAACTTGAGATGAGGAGGAATTTCTTCAGCCAGCATGGTTAATCTGTGGAACTCATTGATGCAGAGGGCTGTGGAGACCAAGTCATTGCATGTATTTAAGACAAAGATACATAGGTTGTTCATCAGTAAGGGGATCAAGGGATATGGGGAGAAGGCAGGAGAATAATGTTGAGAAAATATCAGCCATGATTGAATGATAGAGCAGTCTCAAAGGGCTGATTGTCCTAATTATGCCCCTTAAATCTTGTGGTGTAACGGTCCTCATTACATAGGACGCCAGGAAAGGATTGGCTCCAGTGGGTATGTTATCAGAGAAGATGGTGCCTGTTGGCAAGACAGCACCAATATGGGAGGCTGCCATCAGAGGCTGAGGGGGAAGATCAGGTTTCTGCAAATGGGAACCAAGCCTGAGACATCAGCCGGAAATCAGGGAGCGCTGAGGGAGTAGAGTTAGGGAGATGGTAGTGCAAAGTACTCAAGAGAGGAAGCAGAAAACAGAAGACAGAGAGGGTTAACAATAAAAGGATAAAAGATTTTTTAAAAAGGAGCTGGATCTGCATTGATTGCTAAAATGCTATTTACATTTACATGAGAAATAGTTTTTTGTATTTACTCACAGGATGTGGGCATCGCTGTCTGGGCCAACATTTATTGCCCATCCCTTGCACTATGATAAAATGCTTTTAAAAATGCATACTTTCCACAGAGTGGAAAGCATGTAGCTTCTGTGATCTTTCAGAAGAAGGCTTTGGTTTATTAAAGATCCAAGGGTGGTATCCCATAGTTTAATACAGACTCTTTTAGTGAGTAGTATATAAAAACCAGAAAAATAAACAAGTTTCATTGCCACAATCACAGTAATGTTTCTAATTAAGTTAGAATTACATAGAATTTGCAGCACAGAGAAAAGGCTACTTAGCCCATGATGTCTGTGTTGGAGTTTACATCCCGCATGTGCCTTCACTCATCTCATTCACCTCCCATCCTTCAACATTATCTTCTATTCCTTTGTGCTGAATGCAGTGGGAAGGTGATGGCCCGGTGGTATTATCGCTGGACTGTTAATTGAGAGACCCAGATAATGTTCTGGTGACTCAGGTTCAAATCGTGCTATGGTGGAATTTGTATTCAATAAGAGTCTAACGATGATCATTAAAATTTTTGGCAAAAAACCCAACTGGTTCACTAATGTCCTTTAAGGAAAGAAGTTCCCATCCTTACCTGGTAGGGTCTACATGTGACTCCACACCCACAGCAACATAGAGGATTCTTAACTATCTCCTGGGGTGAGCAATGAATTCTGGCCCAGCGAGCATTGCCCAAACCCCATGAATGAATTTAAAACAAAGTTTTTCAGTGGTTATGTTACTGGATCCAGAAGAACTTTGTGAAGTAATATCAGTCATTGTTTTTTTTTAACTCATAACCTGTCATAAATCTGAGAACGTTTTTAATAAAGCCAATAAGGAATTCAAGATAAATTTCTTCATACAGAGGGTGGTGAGCATCCAGAACTGACTACCGCAATGAACAGTTGAGGTGAGTAACATAGAAAACTGCTGAAAACTCGACACGTAACAATGATATAATTTGCAGCAGATGGAGTCGAGATCTCATCAAACATCTCATTACAGCTATACAGTTCACCAGCCAACATCTGTTATTATTTGCTGCAGTTAGTTTTTAATCCCTTAGACTGTGGAGATACATATAATTCTGAGTGTGTAAAGACAGTAAATTTTCTTCATTAAATTGCAACTGTGAATCACTTTGTTTTCTTCAGGACAATCACCTACGCAGATTTCTATCAGGTATTTTTCAAATTGAACTCAAGTTCTCACTATACCATGGGGAGATTTGAGTTCACATTTTAGTGGGTTACTATTCGAGTTATAGACCCCCACACAAGCAGACGAATATTGTCCATTCCACCTGAATTTGCAATGTGTTAAGATACTCGTTGCAACTGGGGCTTCCCAATCCCAGACAAAGGTACCCCGCCTTGTTCAGCTTTTCTTGATGTTTGTAAATAACTTCTCAAGAGAATGATGTGGAGGATATGGTATTGGACTGGGGTGGACAAAGTTAAAACTCACACAACACCAGGTTATAGTCCAACAGGTTTATTTGGAAGCACTAGCGGAGCAGCACTCTAAAAGCCAGTGCTTCCAAATAAACCTGTTGGACTATAACCTGGTGTTGTGTGATTTTTAACTTCCTCAGGAGAAAGCAGCTGTGCTTGCATAGTTCAGCATGGCAACTGTCAACACTCTAATGTGACCAGCGGGTATATTAAACCATGGCGTATCGACTATTCCACACTGTTTCTCACTGAAATGCTCCATTCCTTCACTCCATCTGATGAAATGTAGCAAGCCCTTCTGTGTTCGCAAACTCCTTTTGGGGAATACGTTCTCAGAGATCACCATACAGAAGATGGTTGGTGATCTTTGTTAACTGAACAACCAGCTACCATGCTACATGGAAAAGTGTGAATGGTTTGCATTTATATAGTACCTTTCATGCTCAGCATCACAGCAGCAGGTCTTATTTACTTTATTCAATTACTGCTGCTGAGAGTACTCTGATCATCTCTGTATAAACTAACAGGGAATGGAACAAGGGCATCCTACTCAATCACTAAGGAACATCTATTACCAGCCTATCCATAATGTGACATTTTGTATCTATTTGGTTTGTGTTAAATAATCTGATCACACTGATGGATGGGCAAACAGAACTCACTTCTTTCCATTTCATAATGAAATACAGGGGTTAATAGATTGATCCTGCACATGTAAGGGAGAGATGCATTGAAATGGAGCACAGACTAAAGAGAGTGTTGTACAGTGTACCTTTGAAACCATGATCTGTACTGTATTACAGTGCAGTGCAGGAGCAGTGAACTTAGCCTTTAGTTTTGCTTTTCCTAGTCTTCCATTGTGACTTTGGCAGAGGATCAGCAGAGAGACTCTTACTTTGCAACCTTGCTTTGAACTTGCAGTTACCTGTGCAACAGCATGATCCAAAGCACTGAAAACAGCCACCTCTCTCTGTGTTTCTCCCACCCCGGAGAGCTGCTGGCCAGCCTGGGGCTCGAGGGCAGGGATCATCCAGAAAGCCTTGGGGAATGGGGTGAGGACGGTTGGGGTTTTTGGTTTTGGAGCATGGTGTCAGAGTAACAAAGTCAGGTGATATCTTGGGAAGGGTGCCCCTCATGCACACATAGGGCACCCTCAGTTGTTGTGCTCCCCTTCATTCCTACCTTTCCAAAGTAGCCCTTTCATTCCAGGCCATTGCCACTGCCAGTGTTTTATGGCAGAGGAGAAGATTGGAGTCCTTAAATGCCAATTAATTAGGCAATTAAGGCACCTCAATGGGCCAGAGTGTGAATAGCCTAGTGGGTGCACCAACTGTAGTCACCTTCCCCAACTCTGACCACCACAACTGCAGTCCCAAAACCTCTAGGGCCCAGGTGTGAGTATCTGACATTACTGACATGTCCTGCAACAAAAAAAAACATGCTGAAGAATATGGGTGGAGTGAAAAATGTGGCCCTTTGACTGTATATAGATTTTGAAAGTCGATGTTACTTTTGGAACAGTTACTTGGTTTCTGCCATTAATTAATTTCACCAACTGAAACATTAATGCTGTCTCTCTCGGTTCACAGATGCTGTCAAAACTGTTGAGCACCTACATTAATGCTGCCTCTTTCTGTCTTTACTTCAGATTTCCAACATCAGCTGTAAATCAGTTATTTGAATCAATTTTCGTCCTTTGCTCTCCCATTGCTTGCTCTGCGTCATTTAAAGGTTTCCAAAGTAAGTGACTGGTATTGATAATCAAGCATGGAAGTCCAGAGTGTGGTGCTGGAAAAGCACAGCAGGCCAGGCAGCATCCAGGGAGCAGGAGAGTCAACATTTCTGACACTTTCTCCTTGGTAATCAAACAGTCAGGACATGATAATATCGTCAAAAACAACAGGACAGGGAGTGAATACATTGGGATTGGAGACGAACCACTGTGGATCATGGATTAGCTGAGGTGGTCTTCTGTGGACATCAGGGAAAGTAATTGTGGGGAAATAATTTCAACAGGACTGTTAAAGTAAACAACTGCACTCGCTCCCGTGAGAATTGATCCGTGGGTTTGTGCTTGGGTCAAGTTCAACCTCTAGATTCTGATACCCTTCTGTTTTTAAACTGAGAGCAGAGGACTGTGTCCTGCTGTGCGATACAGTGGCAGGATTTCATCTGAGTGTTGTCTTGTGTTACCTAGCAACAACAGCAATGGCAGTTCAGATCTTCCATTGCCTCAGCTTACAGACAATGGATCCAGATCCTTCTGAATATCAAAACTGCTTTTGTACGTTGTAGTTCTTTTCTCCTTTTTGACAAATTATTTCTGTCTTACTTTTATTTCTAAATTAACGCTGTTTGCCCTTCAGGCATTTTGTGTAACTTGAGAATAATAAACATTCGCAAGTGTTTACTTACATACAAATCAAGAAACAATTTAAAATCAGGAAAAAAACTGTTTTGCATTTGAAATCTCCTTGCATTATATTAGCTTCATAGCAAACTTGTTAATGTATGGGGCTCCAGAGCCTTTTCCTGTTAACAAAGGTAGTTGTTACATTGGTCGTACCTTTGATTAGATTACTTACAGTGTGGAAACAGGCCCTTCGGCCCAACAAGTCCACACCGCCCCGCCGAAGCGCAACCCACCCATACCCCTACATCTACCCCTTACCTAACACTACGGGCAATTTAGCATGGCCAATTCACCTGACCTGCACATCTTTGGACTGTGGGAAGAAACCGGAGCACCCGGAGGAAACCCACACAGACACGGGGAGAACGTGCAAACTCCACACAGTCAGTCACCTGAGGCAGGAATTGAACCCAGTTCTCTGGCGCTGTGAGGCAGCAGTGCTAACCACTGTGCCACCGTGCTGCCCTTGAAATGCTGGATAAAATAATTTCACATAAGAGGTTCCTAAGCTAAAATTGCTCAGCAAAATTTCATATCCATTTCCCTTGCGTCAAGAACATTTGAATACTGGTTTGAGTCTAACCTTTTCAGCAACTTGATGCATTGAAGATTTAAATAATTAAATTTGACAGAAAATTATGATTGGAACTGGCAAAAAAATGGTTTTGGAGAGGTAAGCCAAGCCTTTGTTCATCTATGAAATGTTGGTTAGGCCACTTAGTTGAGTCTAAATATTAATAGAATTGACCTTTGAAAGAATTATATTTTCTTGTCAAAACACCACACAGACAAATATTTATAATGCATTTTCTGAAATTCTTCTTGTGTTTTTATAAACAAATATTAACCCTAGTACATTTAAAATCCCCAGCTGCCAAGTCTGGAGCCATGATTGTAACTCAGAGTGGATACAGGATTTCTTCTCCTGATCTCCAAAGTCAGGGTATTTTATCTCGCTGGCTTTATTTGCATCTCTATTAGACAGAAGTAATGTAAGAGCAAAGATGTGGAAGTAGGAAACTAGACAGAGGCATACATCACTGGGGCTTCCAGGAAGGAAAAGGAGGAGGGTTTTGTATGTGCATTCAGTCATTTCTAGGAGTTTAGTTAATTGATCTGAGGGTAATGTGAATCAGAGGGAAGTGAATCTGTGGGATTCTTTGCCATAGAGGACTGTTGAGTCTGAGTCATTAAGTACGTTAAAGGCTGAGATAGATGATTATTCAGTAAGGGAGCCATGGGTTACAGGGAAAAGGCAGGAAAGTGGAAATGAGGAGTGTCAGATCAGCCATGATCTCATTGAATCGCAGAGCAGATGCAATGGACTAAATAGCCTACATCTGTTCCTACACGTCATGGTCTCTGACAGTGACACACTCCCTCAGCACTGCATTGGAGTGTCAACTTTGATGATTGTGCTCAAGCCCAATGTTTTTATTGATTCATTTTGTGGGATGTGGGTGGTCCTGGCTGGGCCAGCATTTATTGCCCATCCCCAGTTGCCCCTTGAAAAGGTAGTGGTGAGCTGCCTTCTTGAACCGTTACAGTCCATTTGCTGTGGGTTGACCCACAATGTCATTAGGGAGGGAATTCCAGGACTTTGACCCAGCGACAGGAGCTTGAACATTGCTCTGCAAAAGTATTGCCTACTAAACCAACGCTGACACTGAAAAAGCTGACAACTTCTGCTGCAGAAATCAGATGGACATGGGGTCAGAGTATGCCAGTTCATTATAAGCATTAAGATAACACAAATGATGCATATTATATGTTATTATGGATATTATTTTAATGTTAATTTGAAAGTACTGTTTTGAAACAGTATTTAGGTGTCAGGGTAAAACTTTGGTCATGCCTTACTTCACTAATACTTCACTGAATCTTGGAAAAGTCCTGGAAGACAGGTCAACAGGTCAAATCACAAAGGTGTTCTAATTTGACAGCTTGAACTGTGTCAACAGGGGAGATCAGTTTCAATCCTATAGATAAACCTTAATCCTCAAATAATATCCCATAGATTTCATTTCTTGTTAAACTGAGATATTAAGTGATATGAGTTAAAGGCCAGCATATGGAGTTAGGCCCACACATCAACCATGACGTTATTGAACGGTGAATGGGCTCAAGGGCAGAACAGCCCACTCCTGTTCCTACATACTCACCTGATGGAAACTCATGGTGATGAATTAAGAATGAGCAAGCACCTTAAACCCTGAAATCCCAGCCTTTTAAGACTATTCTCCCAGAGGGGCAGTTCTGGTACTTGTGATACTTCCTAGGGGTTATCTGATATAGTTCACTACTACCAATCCGCCTTTGTCCTGGACCTATTTAGTGTTAATGGTATTTGATGCACTACAGTAGAATATCTATGGAGGTGGCACTGCCCTGAGATAACAAGAAGGTTTATTGCACAATCGCAATAGGTACATCAAGCAGTCCAGTCAGGTATGATTACTAGGACTTTAGGGAGTTGGTACCGATACATCTGAGTTCTGATATAGGGCTCCTTGTCTCCACCACATTCTGTGTGTTAGACCAGAACAAGGGTGGAGTCAATGCAACATGAACATTAACCCCTTCAGAACCATTATTACAGAAAACATTGATGTACAGAAACTACAAATGAATGAAGCAGGTTGCCTAAAGCAGGTAAATTGAGGTCATGCTGTTCCATCCAGATGATCCTAATTGAGATTTTAACTGGTCCCCTGTGCAAACTTTCTCAAATCTCTCTGATCAATGACACATTCTGACTACAACATCATTAGCAGATTGGAGGAAAAAGTATTGTTTTTCACATTTACGCAAATGGCAAATAAAACTCTGATTGAACAAGGAGAAACCTCTTATGTTATACCTGTACCAAGTGCATTTTCTCTGGATGAAAGTACAGCCACAATTTCCATTTCTGATGAGTTTTCCAATCTCTGCACATCAGTTGATTATCTGGATGTTTAATAATGAAAAAGACGTATTGTATCTTCATTAGAAAGTCGGGTTAATTCAGCAGATTCCCACACAGAAGGAAAATGCAGAGTCACCGTTCACCTCCTCCATGCAGACAGAGGAAACTTTTGTCCTGATTCAGATTAAAAGCAGAAGTGGAAATTTCCTCATGAAATTGCACTGGCCAAGTATGGTCAAAGGGCCTGCGAGTGACTTCACAGGTCACTGATTTAACTGGACCCAGAATTTTATTGCATCACATCACAAAAGATTAATTAATTAAACCTGCAACTTATTTGTCTGTATGGAACTTCATTGTAAAGCATTGAAAACAAGGGTGGAATCTTATGGGGTTCTGAGCAACATGGTCTCTGGCATGACGTGTGGTAGAATTAGGTGAGAATTCAATAAGGTCTATCTCAATGTCAGGAGCATCTTGCTCCAGCTTTTATGTTTTTCACAAGCAGATTGGTGAGTTTCTCACTGGGCAGTGGTGAGTTGCCAGTTAAGGGGGATTATTTCTTGTTAGGTACCTTGTTGATGACCTAACTTGCCTCAGTTTCCTACCTTGCCCAACGCACTGAACAAGGTAGACATTGAGAAAACCTAACATGGAGGCCACAGCAGGTACCTGGCAGAGTCAGTCCACCACTTGCCCCAAACGACCTCCATATCAGGCACTAACAACTCGCTCCATTGACATTGACCATACCTTACACCCCACATCCATTGACACCGGATTCTGACACATGCAAACATCTAAAGAATCCTCATGATACGCCTCCAATCCATTTACAGATGCTTGTCCCTGACCATTTTGTCAATCTGCCTTTTCTTACTCATACAATGGTGGTTTTAACATCACATTAAATAGACAGATCTTAGAGCCACAGAATGGTTACAACATCTGAAGGAGGCCATTTGATCCATTGAGTCCTTGCCAGCTCCAGCGACACAGCCAGTCCGGTTCCCATACCTTCTCCCTATAGCCCTGAAAACATTTTGTCAGATAAATTTCATTGTTCACTTGTGTGGCCATTCCACTCACCTGCCAATGTCCCTTTGAGGTTTATCACTACCTTCCTTGTGATTCACTATGCATCATCAATTCATGTAATCTGCAAATTTAGAAATTGTGCCCTGTACATCCAATCCTTGGTGATGAATATATATGAAGAATGGAAAGGTCATTTTCTTGCAGTCCAACGAGCAACCATTCGCCCCTACTTTCAGCTTCTTGTCACCCAGCCAATTTCATTTCCATACTGCAGTGAAGTCCTTGCAAAAAAAAAGTAATAAGATTCAGTCAGAGGCAGATTGCTGCAGATGGTTTTAAAGTTTGAATGCAAGTGTGCTCTTTCTAAACTCCAACAATTTGTATATGTGTGTATGGTAACCTTAAGTGGACAAAATGAACAGTGCAATTTTCAATACATGGCATCTGCTATTGTCCCTCTCATTCCATGGACTCTAACCTTTAAACAAATCTGCTTTGTGGCACTTTCTCAATTTTCTTTTCAAAGTCCATGTAAACTACGTCAACCGCATCCCCTTCTGCAACCTTCTCTGTTACATCGTGGGCCAAACACAAGCAAATGAGACTAGTTTAGTTGAAGAACTTTGGTAAGCATGGATGAGTTGGACAACAGGGACTATTTCTTTGCTGTATGATTCTCTGTCTCAACGACTGTATGACTCTATCAAGGAAAAAGTCAATCTTAAGTTAGTAGAATGTTATTCTCTTTAACATATCTATGTTTGCTTTCCTAACTTAATACATATTTGTCCATACGGCTACTAACTTTGCCACAGAATCTCATGTCTAAAGTTATCCCAGGCTAAACTGACTAGCCTGTCAATGCAGGGCTTGTCCTCACATTCCTTGTTCGATTAACAAGAGTATAACAATGACACACTCTCACAAACAATTGCATTTCTACAGTCCTGGTTTTTTTTACATTAGGTTAAATTCCCTACAGTGTGCAAACAGGCCATTTGGCCCAATAGGTCCCCATCGATCCTCTGAAGAGTAACCCACCCAGACTCATTTCCCTCTGACTAATGCACCTAAGGGCAATTTGGCACGGCCAATTCACCTGACCTGCACATCTTTGGACTGTGGGAGGAAATTGGAGCACCCGGAGGAAACCCACACAGACACAGGGAGATTGTGCAAAATTCATACAGTCACCCGAGGCGGGAATCAAACCCGGATCCCTGGCATTGTGAGGCAGCATTGCTAACCACTGAGCCACTGCGAAGCCCCATAAAGCGTTCCCTCACTTCTTTTTCCCCGTTCCACATCTTCTCTCTTTTACTTTCTCTGGTACTTCCGAAACTAGGCCCATGAGTCAACTCATCCCATCAAATCATTGCTGATACTATGGCAAGTCCTGTAGCATAAGGATCTGACAAGCTCTGGCAGAGTTAATATTGAGGAGATCTATCAGCAGCATCTACTATAATGATGCCATATGGATTTATGGACAGAACATCTCAAGGTCTCAAAGGAGATCAAACATGTGGTCCTCCTCAAAGTCATTGCAACAATAATTATCAAATTAATATGAACTAGAATTAATCACTAACATGCAGTTAACCATTTCTTGTTAATGAAATGATACTTTTCTCATTAGTCCAGGATTTGTTTTCCTTTTCCAAATGAGAACAATTAGATCTTGTAGTTCCCTGAACTTCACGAGAATGGTAGCAGGAATCTTTACCATCAGTAGCAGCTAATTCAGTGCAGCACAGTGAGCTGACATGCTTATACAACGTGGTGAGCAGCGATGGGGATTTGATCTAACTACTTACATCACATAATGAGCAGTGATGTGAGAACTTCGGACTCAGCTTTAGGTCACCTGCTTGAAAAGCACAGTCAGTGGAAGGGAAAAGCTGAAGATTCCGGAACCCTACAGGAGAAAGCCTCCTGGCAATTCTCAAACTGGACTGACTCTCCAGTGAATGGGAAGCACATTTGGACCTAGGAAGAGCTGCATTGCAACAGTAGAGTTAACAATTCCCGGGAGAAGGAGAAGTGGTAACTTCAAAGCGGATACAGGTTGCATTGCCCGGAGGTGATGTATGAGTTGAAGCTCAGTGGTGAGTGAATAAACATCGGAGACGCTGTGATTAGCATTCCCAGAGGGTCAGCAGAAACAATAATCCAGGCTGGAAATATAAGAAGTTAAAAAAAAAATTACATACAGCTCAGGCATGAGTGGGAACTACAAGACACGTCTGCAGAAACAGAGAAAGGGGTCATGAAATAATGATAAATCTGTCATTATACACCCAGGGATATTACAACAAAGTCAGTAATTCAAGTGGTAAAGTTGGGCTGATTAAAATCCTGAGAAGGCGCAATCTAATAGTTAACAAAATTGGGATATTTTATTCAGATCATGAGAAAGGCAGGAGGTCCTTCATTACAGATGGAATAAAGACCAGAATCATTTATTTACAAAGCAAAAGAGCAGGAACCTGTCAGGAAAAGTATGATTGAAGTGAACATCACTTATTGCAGTCACAAATTGCAGAATCTTTACAGTGAAGCCTCAGTTATCCTATAAAAAAAAGCTCGATATCTATTTGAAAGTGATTAATTTTGGAGTACTATGAAGATAAGGCTGGGAAGTGAGACTGGCTGAGTAGCTCCTTTGGGAGCCAGTACAGACACGATGGGCCAAATGGCATCCCAGTCCTATAATTCAATGGTTATATAAGGGCAGGAGTTCTTTGGTTTAGCTATGAGAGTTGTGAATCCTGCATTTTAACCTTAAAAGGAGAAAAATCTCAGAACGTGGATAAACTGCCTAAACAGCAGCTTAGAGCAGCAAAATTACTACCATCACAAAATGAAAGTCTTTCAAGGAAGTAACATACATAACCCTTCAAGGGAGACATGGCATAAGAAATAATATTGTCACGAAGATTGAATTTCAGGGATGAAACGAAATAGGATACAGATTCAAACATCTTGAAGAAAATTATTTCTGAGCACAAGAGTGGCTTCCCAATTCAACTCTGAATCTTCAGCTGAACAATTGAATGTAATCCTATAAGTGCCCCAACTGATGATGTTATTGCTCACCAAGGGATTAAAAGAAAAGATACTTTTGTAGAGGTACTGAAAACAATTGACAATTACTTAAACCTCACAGCTAGTCAAAGCCTTAAAAGAGCAAGATTTAAGAAAGGGTTTCAGTTTTCAGGGAAAATCATTGATGATTTCATGAATAATCTTTATGCATTAGTGAAGAAATTGAGCCTTTAGGTCTAAAGTCATAAGAGGCAAGAATTATTGTGGGAATAGCTGATGACTCTTTGTCAGATTATTACCTTATAAAGAAGACCTGACTGGAGAGAGAAAGTTGTTGAGGTGGTAAGTGAAGCAGAATTTTTGAAGCAACACAGGTCAATCTCAAAAGGAGCAGGTCAAATTTGGTCTTGGAGATTTACAGATTTCATTCAGATCTGAAGGCACAAGTCCACAAGTAGACTGGTACAATTACAACATTTAAAAGACATCTGGATGGGTAAATGAATAGGAAGGTTTAGATGGATAAGGCCCAAGTGCTGGCAATTGGTACTATATTAGGATATCTGGTCAACATGGACGAGTTGTACCGAAGGGTCTGTTTCCATGCTGTACCTCTCTACGGCCCTATGACTCTTATGAATTACCAATACGGTGTGTGGGACAGACACCATAATTTAAAGGTTTTTGGCATTTCTGAGGATGCAGAGCAAAGGAAACTCAGAGGCACAGAAAATGCTCAGCTCTTAACAGTGAATGCTCACTGCTTCAGGAAAGCATGCTAGCCACACAAAGACACTAATGATGTCGAACAGTCTACAACAGAAGAAAAACACAAAATGTTTCTCACTATTCAGACCTTACATTTTGGCAAGCTGACATTTATGTCAATGGTCACTTCCCAAACCTCACCTTAAATACCAGGGCAATTTTCACCGTATCATCAGATGGTAAGCCATGGTTAAGAAGACACTGTCGACAGCCAACATCAACTCAACTACACAGCCCAGGAGGCAAAGCACGTATATTTAAAGATACATTACACTTCCGAAGAAGTGTCAGAACAAACTCAAAATGTTAGCTACACTTTCTCTCTCGAAGCTGCCAGACCTGAGCTTTTCTAACACTTGCTATTTTTATTTTGAATACTCCAGATTCCCACAGTTAAAGAGGATGGTGGCGGTAATCTTTGTTAGGAGCAGCAGCTCAAATGGTGCAGTGAGCTAATGTGTCCATGTAATGAGTGCACCAGCAAATCCCACTCTTATTTCTATCTGAGCAGCATCCTATTCCTAGAGAATCCTGTCTGCTCCCCTACGTATCAAATCCCTTGTCACATAGGCTCTCAGGTAAAATATAGCAGACCCTCAATGATAATCCGATGTACTCTCAACCCCTTAACTTCTGCAATCTTGATGCTGTTGAGTTGAAGGGACATGCAGAGACAGAATTCTACCTCTTTATGGGAAGGGGGGAATTAAGCCTGCAAACTCTCTATCAAGTTTTGTTTTATTTTCTCAGCCAGCACCACACGAATGTGGGCAGGACTCTGGAGGTAAGTGCAGGCCTCCCATGACGAATTTGCCACAGGCCTTGCTGGTGTATCCTGACTCCATGCTGTCCAAGTATTTCAAGAGAATTACTGTCTGCTACTTGATGGGTTTTGCTTTATTTTGACTAAGGGGCTTGAAAGCCTGCGTCAAAGACTTGGCAAAATATCCTGAAAATGCATCGAACACATGTTCCCATCAATCACTGCTGTGCAACATGAGGTTTCACAACCTTGCAACAGCACACACTCAGTGATGGGGAAGAGTGGGGGAGGGGAATGGGGGAGGGGTGGGTTTGCAGGAACTCTGTTTCAGCAACTGTTTCAGTTTTCATAAAGATGATTAAAAACACCGCTAGCCACAGACCCAGAACCACAGCAGTTTTCTAAGCAGAAAGATGTAACATAGAATCATACTTACAGAAAACAACGATAAGGGGATTTGTCTGGATGCAGTATCTACTTGGGATTGATAAAATCCCACACTTTAACCATCAAGGCGATGAAGATTGGATAGGTGGTAATCAAGTGGTTAAAAGATTTTGGAGTCCTTCAAGTCAGGAGACATGAGCTGACCAACACCTTCCCAAGGGCTATTAGGGCTGAGCAAAATCTGTTGGGCCAACCAACGATGCCAACATCCTGCAAATGAATTAAAAATAACATGGCCGATCTGCGCTTCATCTCCATTTACCTAGCTTTATTCCTTTGAGGATATTACCTAGCCATTGTTCTGGGATCCCCAGCAGAGGAAATAGCTTCTCTGAATCTACACTGCCATATCTGTCAATCCTTTTAAATACCACGCTCAGAACAGCCTGCTAAACTTAAAGGAATACAAGCCAAGTTAATGCCTTCCCTTATAATTCAACCTTGGTGTGCATGTCCATAGATTCTTGAAGGCAGCAGGACAGGTAGATAAAGAGGTAAAGGAGGCATTTAGGGTACTTGCCTTGATTAGTCAAGGGATTGAGTTCAAGGGCAAGGAGGTTATTAGATTAGATTAGATTAGATTCCCTACAGTGTGGAACAGGCCCTTCGGCCCTTTATTACTGATGAAGGGCTTTTGCCTGAAACGTCGGTTTTACTGCCCCTCGGATGCTGCCTGAACTGCTGTGCTCTTCCAGCACCACTAATCCAGAATCTGGTTCTCAGCATCTGCAGTCATTGTTTGTACCTTTGGCGCAACAAGTCCACACCAACCCTCCAAAGAGCAACCCACCCAGAACCATTGACCTACATTTACCCCTGACTAATGCACCTAACAGTACGGGCAATTTAGCATGGCCAATTCATCTAACCTGCACATCTTTGGACTGTGGGAGGAAACCCACACAGACACGAGGAGAACGTGCAAACTTCACACAGACAGTTGCCCGAGGCGGAAATTGAACACGGGTTCCTGGCGCTGTGAGGCAGCAGTGCTAACCACTGTGCCACTGTGATGGAAACTGAATGAATTGCAGATGCTGTAAATCAGAAAAAAAACAGAAATTGCTGGAAATGCTCAGCAGGTCTGGCAGCATCTGTGGAGAGAGATCAGAGTTAACATTTCAAGTCCTGTGACCGTTCCTCAGAACTTATGGTAGCCAGGGAAATGTATATGCAGAAGGTTGGATGGAGGGAGGGGTTAAGGAGTAAATGATAGGTGTGTATAGAGCCCATAAAGAGAGAACAGTTGGACAGACAGAGGAGTGGATAACAATCTGGTTGGGAGGGTGGATAACTGTTAATGGAGGCTGTTAGTGGCTAACAATAGGTAGTGTGTACTCGCAGACTATGTGATAACAAGGCCTGATGTGTGGGTTTGGGGGCTAGTACATGGGAGAGTTAGGCCCTAAAATTATTGAACTCGATATTGAGTCAGGAGGGCTCAGGTTCCTCAAGTGGAAAGTGAGATGCTGTTCTTCCAGCTTGTACTGAACTTCACTGGAACACTGCAGCAAGCCAGGGAACAGGGTGGGGTGTTAAAGTGGAAGACCACTGGAAACTCAGGGTCTTTTCTGCGAACAGAACGTGGGTGTTCTGCAAAGCAGTCACCCAGTCTATGCTTCATTTCCCCAATGTAGAGGAGACCACATTGTGAGCAGCAAATGCAGTAGACTAGTTTGCAGTAAAGGCAGGTAAAGTACTGCTTCATCTGGAAGGTGTGTTTGGGCCACGGTATGTTTGAGGTTTTGATGGAGTTGTATGTAATGCAGGTTAGGCTGCAGCTTGGGTTTTGTATGTAGTTCTGGCCGCCATACTATAGGAAGGATGTGATTACATGGTGAAGGTGCAGAAGTGGTTCAACAGGATGTTGCTTGGGCTGGAGCAATTCAGATATAAAGTCACATCAGATAGGCTGGGGTTGTTTTCCTTAAGGAAGAAAAGGCTGAGAGGGAAACGTGATGCAGATGCACAAAGATCTGAGGGGGACAGACAGAATAGGTAGGGAGATATTTTTCTCCTTAGTACACACTCCAAAAACGAGGGGGCACAGTTTTAAGGGAAGGAGCAGAAGGTTTCGAGGGTATGTGAGGAAAATATTTTCACCTATCAGGAACTTTTTGCCTAAAAGGGTGATATTTTGTAACTTTGTACACTGTTATATTGTATGCTAACATAAATACATCTAGTCACAATTAAATCACTTTGTTATAGCACAACACTTGTGACTATATAGCAAGATGGATAAAGGGTTAACTGAAGGAAAAATAATGTCGAACTCCCAAAATGCAAGGTACGTGGACTTCATTCATGAATTCAACATTAGATGGCAGTGTTGCTCCATAGAACATAGAACATAGAAAAGGACAGCACAGAACAGGCCCTTTGGCCCATGATGTTGTGCCAAGGGTTAATCCTAATGTAAATTAAAATAACTTAACCTATGCACCCCTCAATTCGCTGCTATCCATGTGCATGTCCAGTAGTCGCTTAAATATCCCTAATGGCTCTGCTTCCGCCACCACCTCTGGCAACGCATTCCATGCATTCACAACTCTCTGCGTAAAGAAACTTCCTCTGACGTCCCCTCTCACCCTTTCTCCTAATACCTTCAAACTATGACTCCTCATACCAGTCAATCCTGCCCTGGGGAAAAGCCTCTGGCTAAGATCTTTGCCACTGAAAGGGAATTCAATGGAAACTTTATGAAAGTTTTGCAGACATAACTTAAAGTGAAAGGTAGCCTTAGAACTAACTATTAGAATGCAACCCATTGACACAATGGTCCAAGTTGCTGACACACAAAATCAAGGAGTGCTGTTCAACACTGTGATTCACATTCTTGTGGAAGCTCCGATACAAAGCACAGGTTTGTTGGGAAAGGGTTTGTTGGAAAGTTGGGCACTGCTCGAAAAGGAGGAGAAATAGGAAGCAGTGCAGCCTCACATAGTTGCCAACTAATAATGGAGCATGATGAGCAATGAACATGCCCAGTCTTATGGCACACATCACATGGTGCTGAAAGGGGAGTGGAATAAAAATTACATGGACATGCATCAGTTTAAGGAGAGGCATTCCTGATTGTGCAGTGAACAGTTAAATTGAACAGTACTGTTCAGTCTGTTCATTGTGTTAAGTTAGCTAATTTGGCAAAAGGCAATATTGAGAGTTCTATAATTGATCTTAGGGTTCCTAAATTAGTCAGTTTTGATGAAGAGACACTGGACACAAAACATTGACTCTGTTTTTTTCTGTCTGCAGATGCTGCCAGGCCTGCTGTGTTTCTCCAGTACTTTCTGTTTTTGTTTCCGATATCTGGCATCTGCAGTGTTTTGTTTGTTTTATTTCTTCGATTAAGGCTGAGAGAAGAAAGAACTTTCATTTAGATTAGATTAGATTACTTAGATTAGATTGATTAGATTACTTACAGTGTGGAAACAGGCCCTTCGGCCCAACAAGTCCACACCGCCCCGCCGAAGCGCAACCCACCCATTCCCCTACATCTACCCCTTACCTAACACTACGGGCAATTTAGCATGGCCAATTCACCTGACCTGCACATCTTTGGACTGTGGGAGGAAACCAGAGCACCCGGAGGAAACCCACGCAGACACGGGGAGAACGTGCAAACTCCACACAGTCAGTCGCCTGAGGCGGGAAATGAACCCGGGTCTCTGGCGCTGTGAGGCAGCAGTGCTAACCACTTTTCACAGCGTCCCAAACTGTTTGAGAGGCAACAAAATTTGGTCATAGTTGGAAATGGCCAATGTGTCCACAGCAAGCTCCCACAAATAGCAATCATGATGAGGTAATCTTCCTTTCAGGATGTTGGTTGAGGGATAATTATTGACCAGGATGCGAATGAAAATGGATCTTGGTTTTCTCTAAAATGATTAATGGGACTTTTGGATTGCAGGCAGGTCCTGGGTTAAAGGTAACTTCTGAATTGATGGAAAACAGGACAGCACTCTTTCAATATCGACACTGAGTGTCAGTCAGGATTAGGTGCTCATTGGAATTGAACCCGCAAAATTCTGCTTCAGAAGTAAGAAGTGTCAGCTGACAAAATGCAAACTCATGAAAGGCTCTCATTCTTGAGCTCAGTACAGCATGGGATCTTGAACAAGAAGAGGTTGAAAACTCTCTGTAAACTAACAAAGATTTGTATTTCTAAAACAATTTGTTCTTTGTTTCAACAAGGACCCAAAGAATGTGCTTCGCAATAACTGATGTTGCAGATGACCTTTGCATCCATTTTGCAAAGTCTGATCCCACAGTCAGTGGATAGATTAATCACTGATTGGATTGTTTTTAACGTCAGGGTGAGTAACTGTTCTGGCAAGGTAAGAGCTGTAGGTTCTGGGGATGAAGAAAATCATAGAATTGCTGCAGTGGGGGAAGCAGGCCATTCAGTCTATACCAATGTTCCATAGAGCATCCCATTCAGACCCACACCCCTGCCAAACAGCATTCCATATGGCCAGACCCCCTAATCTTTGGATTACAGTCATAGAGTCATAGAGATGTACAGCATAGAAACAGACCATTCGGTCCAACCCGTCCATGCCGACCAGATATCTCAACCCAATCTAGTCCCACCTGCCAGCACCCGGCCCATATCCCTCCAAACCCTTCCTATTCATATACCCATCCAAATGCCTCTTAAATTTTGCAATTTTACCAGCCTCCACCACATCCTCTGGCAGCTCATTCCATACACGTACCACCCTCTGCGTGAAAAGGTTGCCCCTTAGGTCTCTTTTATATTTTTTCCCCTCTCACCCTAAACCTATGCCCTTCAGTTCTGGACTCACCTACCCCAGGGAAAATACTTTGTCTATTTATCCTATCCATGCCCCTCATAATTTTGTAAACCTCTAAAAAGTCACCCCTCAGCCTCTGATGCTCCAGAGAAAACAGCCCCAGCCTGTTCAGCCTCTCCCTATTGCTCAAGTCCTCCAACCCTGGCAACATCTTTGTAAATCTTTTCTGAACCCTTTCAAGTTTCACAACATCTTTCCGATAGGAAGGAGACCAGAATTGCATGCAATATTCCAACAGTGGCCTAACCAATGTCCTGTACAGACGCAACATGACCTTCCAACTCCTGTATTCAATACTCTGACCAATAAAGGAAAGCATACCAAACACCTTCTTCACTATCCTATCTACCTGCGACTCCACTTTCAAGGAGCGATGAACCTGCACTCCAAGGTCTCTTTGTTCAGCAACACTCCATAGGAGCTTACCATTAAGTGTATAAATCCTGCTAAGATTTGTTTTCCCAAAATGCAGCACCTCGCATTTATCTGAATTAAACTCCATCTGCCACTTCACAGCCCATTGGCCCATCTGGTCCAGATCCTGTTGTAATCTGAGGTAACCCTCCTCGCTGTCCAATTTTGGTGTCATCTGCAAACTTACTAACTGTACCTCTTATGCTTGCATCCAAATCATTTATGTAAATGACAAAAAGTAGAGGGTCCAGCACCGATCATTGTGGCACTCCACTGGTCACAGGCCTCCAGCCTGAAAAACAACCCTCCACCACCACCCTCTGTCTTCTACCTTTGAGCCAGTTCTGTATCCAAATGGCTAGTTCTCCCTGTATTCCATGAGATCTAACCTTGCTAATCAGTCTCCCATGGGGAACCATGTCGAACGCCTTACTGAAGTCCATATAGATCATATCTACTCCTCTGCCCTCATCAATCTTCTTTGTTACTTCTTCAAAAAACTCAATCAAGTTTGTGAGACATGATTTCCCACGCACAAAGCCATGTTGACTATCCCTAATCAGTCCTTGCCTTTCCAAAATACATGTACATCCTGTCCCTCAGGATTCCCTCCAACAACCTGCCCACCACCAAGGTCAGGCTCACCAGTCTATAGTTCCCTGACTTGTCTTTACCGCCCTTCTTAAACAGTGGCAAGAAGTTTGCCAATCTCCAGTCTTCCGGCACCTCACCTGTGACTATCGGTGATACAAATATCTCAGCAAGATGCCCAGCAATCACTTCTCTGGCTTCCCACAGAGTTCTCGGGTACACCTGATCAGGTCCTGGGGATTTATCCACTTTTAACCATTTCAAGACATCCAGCACTTCCTCCTCTGTAATCTGGACATTTTGCAAGATGTCACCATCTATTTCCCTGCAGTCTATATCTTCCATATCCTTTTCTGCAGTAAATACTGATGCAAAGTATTCATTTAGTATCTCCCCCATTTTCTGTGGCTCCACATAAAGGCCGCCTTGCTGATCTTTGAGGGGCCCTATTCTCTCCCTAGTTACCCTTTTGTCCTTAATATATTTATAAAAGCCCTTTGGATTCTCCTTAATTCTATTTGCCAAAGCTATCTCATGTCCCCGTTTTGCCCTCCTGATTTCCCTCTTAAGTATGCTCCTACTTCCTTTATACTCTTCTGAGGATTCACTTGATCTATCCTGTCTACACCTGACATATGCTTCCTTCTTTTTCTTAACCAAACCCTCAATTTCTTTCATCATCCAGCATTCCCGATATCTACCAGCCTTCCCTTTCACCCTGACAGGAATATACTTTCTCTGGATTCTTGTTATCTCATTTCTGAAGGCTTCCTAGTTTCCAGCCGTCTCTTTACCTGTGAACATCTGCCTCCAATCAGCTTTGCGAATGGTGGGAGGATTGTGGGAGGAAACCCATACAGACACAGGGAGAGTGTGCAAACTCCTGACAGGCAGTCACCTGAGGCTGGGATCGAACCTGGGTCCCTGGTGCTGTGAATCAGCAATACTAAGCACTGTGCCACTGTGCTGCACCAAAGAGCTAAAGTTATTTTGAAGTTTAATGCAACATTGACTTTGAGGCTTATCAAGACTTATTTGAAAGGATCAGGGAGCTGCAGTCATGAGGCAAACATCTGAATGGAGGCCTCCAGGTTTAAGCCAGATTGATGATGGAGGAGCTCAGTGGTCACTGTGCTGGATGGAAGTTAGGTTCTGGGAGCAGGAATGTCATAAATGGCTAAGGGTGTAAGTGCAGGAAGTAGTGATCCAAATTATTTCAGTGAGATCTGGAACAGCACACCTTTGTTCCTCAGAAGTAATTTAACATTGCCTTTGCCTGCTCCATTGTCTAAAAAAGTGGGTAGTGTGTGCAAAGCACAGGTTCTGAGCACGTCTTGTTCATTTAATCAACCTGTTCAGAGATGATGTGACACACTTCAGGAGCAGGTGCGACCTCCTGACTCAGAGGTCGGGACACTATCACCCAGGTCATGATATTAAAAATGTGCCTGGGTCCATTTTGTCATTGGGCCACCAATTTGCACTTTAAAAATCACTGATCACCTGAAATAGGTTGGTGTCTCAGCCATAAAGTTGTAGTTAGGCCCCACTGAACATTGGCCAGTGTAGGGAAAAAGTGCAGAGGAAGCAGGAAGTAGACAAAACATTGGGCAGGAATCTCTTGCCATCTTCATGTGATTCTCTGGGATCTTTAATAACCAGCACTGGCCGTCTCATTCGAAGGAATGTTGAGAAACTGGCTTTGATACACTCTTGTGTCTTTGGAGCTTGGCCCATTGATTCTTCAGTCCTACATCACCATTCAGTGACTGATCTGGTTGTGGTCTCAACCCCACTCTCTCGCTTATTCCCAATAATCCTCCCTTATCCCTCAAAACGCTGTCCAACGTGATGAACCAGCCTCCTCTGTTTCCTGGGCAACCCAATTCCATAGACTTTGGATGAATCATCAATGAGTTTTAGATGTCTGTCACACCAGACTAGAAGGAAAGGCTTGTTGACAAATTGTGCCTCACTCTTTTTATTAACCTTGTCCCTGAAGAACTCAGACACAGATGATAATTGGGTAAGCAATAACAAAAACAGAACATCTCAATAATGCCATACATTTAGTTTCATTCCATCACCTCAGCTGTTTTGAGGTAGCCATCATGGACCTGTGAACAGTAAGATGACTCTAGGGTTCTGATGGGCACGTTATGAGGTGTCATTATATAAATGAAGCTTCATTTATCTGGAACGTAGATATTTTCATGATGACTTGATTGCAGAGGGCTGTCGGGTCTGGGTGGTTAAGTTGATCCAAACCCTGAGTGGAGTAACTCCACAGAGACTGGCAGCCCATCACCAAGCCTTCCTTTACTAATGCATGGAAAGTCCTTGACTCTGGCACAGCCTCATCAGAGGCAGCACCCAGCGTCTCACAATCTCTGACACTCCTCCTTTATTTGACAGCAGGGGCTCCCTGATTGGATCAGATTAACAGCCTCAATCAGGGAACTCATATTCTGTGACGTCCACCTGGCTGACCTTAGTCCACTCACTACGCTGCGATCATTAAATGTTTGATTGGTAAAGGAATCAAAGGTTGTCAGGAGAAGGTAAGAAAATGGAGTCAAGAATGATCAGATCAGTCACGATCTCATAGAATCCCTACAGTGTGGAAACAGGCCCTTCATCCCAACAACCCTCCAAAGAGTAACCCACCCAGACCCACTCCCCTATTCAATTACTCTATATTTACCCCTGACTAATGCACCTAACCTACACATCCCTGAACACAATGGGCAATTTAGATTAGCAAATTCACCTAAACTGCACATCTTGTGACTGTGGGAGGAAACTGGAGCACTCGGAGGAAACCCACGCAGACACGGGGAGAATGTGCAAACTCCACGCAGTCACCCAAGGGTGGAATCAATCCTGGGTCGCTGACGCTGCGAGGTAGCAGTGCTAACCACTGAGCCCAATGATCTCATCGTGAGGAGGTGCAGGTGTTGGACAGGAATGGACAAAGTCAAAAGTCACATGACACCAGGTTATATTCCAATAAGTTTACTTGAAATTACAAGCTTTCTGAGTGCTGCTCCTTTGCCAGTCACATGAAGACTTCACCTGAAGGAGCAGTGCTCTGAAAGCTTGTGATTTCAAATAAACCTGTTGGACTATAAATTGGTATCATGTGACTTCTGACTATGATCGCATTAAATGGCAGATCAGATCCAATTGGCTGAATGGCCATAATCCTGCATCTTAGGGTCTTACAGAGTTTGGGTTTAAAAAGGAATTGATAGGGTAGATGAAGGTAACACTTTCCACAGTTTTGGGAATCAAGGTCAAGACAATGTTTCCTTAAAATCATAACCCAGACCATTAAGGAGAGAGTTAGGAAATATTCTTCATGCAGGGAAGAGTAGATGCGACTTAATGAATAATTATTAATCTGAGGTCAATAGCTTATTGCTAGACATGGCTGTGAAAAGATATGGAGTCAAAGAAGCTGGAAAGCTGGAAGCTACTGATCAGCCATGATTTTGCTGCAGATCAGACTGGTCTGAGGGACCGATTGGATCATTCCTGTTGAATAATCTGCTGAGGTTTATTATTTTGGATCACTGATGAGTATTGGCTATCTGGGCTGGGGAGCTAAAGAATGGAAAACTGATGCCCGACATATACATTCTGGGCAATTCATACTTAACTTTGATCTGTAATTTTATGACCGGTACCATGGCGGGGGGTGGTTCAGTGGTTAGTACTGTTGTCTTGCAGCACCAGGGATCCAAGTTCGATTCCAGCCTCAGGCGACTGTGTACAGTTTACACGTTCTCCCTGTATCTGCGCGGGTTTCCTCCGGGTGCTCCAAAGCTTTGGAGATTGGGTGGATTGGCCACGGGAAATACCAGATTACTAGGATAGCGTAGAAGGGTGGGTCTGGGTGGGACACTCTTTGGAAGGGTGGTGTGGGCTTCATAAGGCTGAACGGCCTGCTTCACATTGTAGGGATTCTCTGAAACCGGAAACATCTTTAACATGTGTAACGCATATTGGACAATTTGAAAAGGAGAGAGTTGAGATAGTGGAGTGGGCAGAGAGGTGGCCAGTGAAATTCAATGCAGAGATGTGTGAGATAATTGATTTTGGTTGGAAGGACCATTTAATATAGAGGAACAGAGGAACGTGGGCTATATATATGTGCAATAGTCAAGAAAAGGGACAGGCCATGCTGAGAGTTTGTTAATAAAGCATACAGTGTCCTTGACTTTATCAATTGGGGCATAGAGAACAAAAAACAAAGAAGTTATGCTGAATATGTTTAAGATAGCCTCAGCTGGAGTTTGGCGCCCTGTTCTAGATACTACATTTTAGGAAAGTTGCAAAGGCAATGGAGAGGATGTGTAGAGGAATTATTCCATGAATGTGAAATTTCAAGGATGAACATAAATTGGAGAAGCTGCAACTATTTTCCTTGAAGAAGAGAAAACTGCAAGGGGATCTGACAGAAGTCTCAAAATCGTGAGACTTTTGGATCTAGTAAATAGGAAGAAATTGTTCCCACTCATGAAGAGATTGAGATAGAGCACAGTTTTAACATAACTCATTAAAGAGGCAAAAAATGAAATGGGATGAGTGGTTAGGGGCTGAACTGCTTTGCATGACAGTGTTGGAGGCAGAGTCAATGAAAGCACTCAGAAGGAAATTAGACTTATAAAGCAATAGCACGCGGGGCTATTGTGAGAACATAGGAGTGTGGCGCAAAGTGAGATGCTCTTTTGGAGAGATGGCACAGGTACAATGGGCCAAATGGCCTCCTTCGGCACCGTAAAAATTCTGCATTCCTGTGCATTTCAATCACAAATTAACCTTCCTCTTCCTGAACTGACAGCAATACATCAGATTCTGGATTACTGGTGCTGGAAGAGCTCAGCAGTTCAGGCAGCATCCAAGGAGCATCGAAATCGACGTTACGGGCAAATGCCCTTCATCAGGAATAAATCAGAGAAGACCGTGGATGCTGTCCGTGCACCTGTTACAAATACACTCAATGTTGTAAAATGTACACAAAGAGACAACTATACACAGAGACCTGAGGTCAAGCTCTTCATAATACCAAATTACTCACAATCCCAAACTCTTCATAAATTCATCACAAATTCCTGACTCACTGAAGGTCTTCACAAACTCTGACACTGCAAACTCCTTACAAAGTCCTCGCACATCAAAACTCTTCACTTACTGAACCATGATACATGGAAACACTTGACACACTGAAAATATTTCCTTATTGAAGTTCCTCAAATACCCTCACATGTGCCAATCATTGCCCCGGCCTGAAATCAGGCCTTAGGAATGGGATCTTCAAATTTAAGGAGTACCTGCCTCTGGTCTTCCTCATGGCTTTTCCATTAAATGGACACTCCACATCTTCAAAGGACGCCAGAGCTCTTAGCAAGTTATTAGTCTGGTCAAGTCCAGGTTTATGGCTGTGATGGGAATCTGCTGGAACAGCTGTGGACTTTTGCTGCCATAATTCCTAATCAAGCTACACACAAGCACATAAACCTGAATGCCAACACATAAATGCACTCATTATACAGATTATAAGAAGCCAGAGTGAGTAAAAGGATCTGGGTTATTAAAATATAGTGCAAAGTGGGCATATGCTCCCACTTGTAACTTCATTGGCACTCACCTCTACACTTACTGGAAGTCTCACAACTTGTTGGCTACCACTGCATCAATAACACATGAACTATTGAATAGAGGTGCAGATTGGAGCCAAAATATCTGTACCATTGCCAGTAAGTCTAGGTAGTAGAACAAGCGGTATCAGGACAGACATCAATTCCTCACCTACATGATTCCAATGTGTTTGCAAATTGACCTTTCTTCCCACAGGCAATGGTAACTTCTTTCCTTGATGAATATTCCTGACATTGCTTTGAGTTAAGAGTTGAATGTGGCTAGCTGTGCAAGTAAAAAGCTGATGCTCCCCCTGGAATAGGAAAGTAATTTCAATCTAACTTAATAAACCTCTGATATTCTCGCTACCTCAGGATCAATGCAAGCAGGAGTTAGCTCCTGTAAGTGCATGGGCGAGGATATTCATTTTAACTCAACGAGGTTGAGGTTTCCCATTACCATCAAGGTCAGGTCTGTGATAATGTGTTTGGAGAAATGTAAGTGTACATAGTTTATTGACTGGCTTGTCACAGTTTTTGACTAGTACCTTTACTACAAATTGTGTTGACTTTTGCTTGTGGCAGCCATTATAAACATTAATTGAAATATAGTTCCATATTGCCTTGTTAGTTAAGAATGAAATTAAATCTATGGCACTGAAAGACATAAGGTCAGATGATGTGGAGTCCGTGTGGGTGGAGTTGAGGAACCACAAAAGCAAAAAAAAAGCCATAATGGGAGTTATGTACAGACCTCCCAGCAGTGGCCAGGATGAGGTGCCCAAGATGTACCAGGAAATAGATAGGGCACATCAGAAAGGTAAGGTCACGGTGATTATGGAGGACTTCAATATGCAAATGGATTGGGTGAATAATGTTGCCGGTGGATCCAAAGAAAAGGAATTCATGGAATGCATACAGGATGGCTTTTTGGAACAGGTTGTGATGGAGCCCACAAGGGAGCAGGCTATTATGGACTTAGTGCTATGTAATGAGTCAGACTTTATAAAAGATCTTAAAGTAAGGGAACACTTAGGCAGCGATCATAATATGTAGAGTTCAGTCTGCAGTTCGAAACAGAGAAAGCAAAATCGGATGTAATGGTCTTACACTTAAATAGGGTAATTACAAGGGTATGAGAGACGAACTGACGAAAATCGACTGGAAGCAGAGCCTAGTGAGGAAGACAGTAGAGCAACAATGGCAGGAGTTTCTGAGTGTAGTTAAGGACACAGTACAGAGATTCATCCCAAAGAAAAGAAAGATTATCCGGTGGGGGGGGGGGGGTGGGCGGGGAGCGGGTAGGGTGGATTAGACAGTCATGGCTGACAAAGGAAGTCAGGAAATGTTTCATAGAAAAAGAGAGAGCCTATAAAGTGGCAAAGAGCACTGGGAAATCAGAAAATTTGGAAGACTACAAAACAAACAGAGGATAACAAAGAGAGAAGTAAGGAAGGAGAGGATCAAATATGAAGGTAGGCTAACCAGTAATATTAGAAATGCTAATAAAAGTTTCTTTCAATACATAAGAAACAATCGAGAGGCAAAAGTAGAGATTGGGCTGCTCCAAATTGATGCAGGAAGGCTAGAGCTGGGAGATAAGGAAATAGCTGAAGAACTTAATAAATACTTTGTAAAAACAATGACTGCAGATGCTGGAAACCAGATTCTGGATTAGTGGTGCTGGAAGAGCACAGCAGTTCAGGCAGCATCCAAGTAGCTTCGAAATCGATGTTTCGGGCAAAAGCCCTTCATCAGGAATAAAGGCAGTGAGCCTGAAGCGTGGAGAGATAATCTAGAGGAGGGTGGGGGTGGGGAGAAAGTAGCATAGAGTACAATGGGTGAGTGGGGGAGGGGATGAAGGTGATAGGTCAAGGAGGAGAGGGTGGAGTGGATAGGTGGAAAAGAAGATAGGCAGGTAGGACAAGTCAAGGAGACAGTAACTGAGCTAGAAGTTTAGAACTAGGGTGAGGTGGGGGAAGGGGAAATGAGGTAACTGTTGAAGTCCACATTGATGCCCTGGGTTTGAAGTGTTCCGAGGCAGAAGATGAGGCGTTCTTCCTCCAGGCGTCTGGTGGTGAGGGAGCGGCGGTGAAGGAGGCCCAGGACCTCCATGTCCTCAGCAGAGTGGAAGGGGGAGTTGAAATGTTGGGCCACGGGGCGGTTTGGTTGATTGGTGCGGGTGTCTCGGAGATGTTCCCTAAAGTGCTCTGCTAGGAGGCGCCCAGTCTCCCCAATGTAGAGGAGACCGCATCGGGAGCAACGGATACAATAAATGATATTATGTCAGTCTTCACAGTGGAAGACATGAGTAATATCCCAACAATGAAGGAGAGTCAAGGGGCAGAGTTGAGTATGATGGCTATTACAAAGGAGAAAGTACTGAAAAGCTAAAAAGTCTAAAAATTGATAAATCTCCTTGCCCAAATGGGCTACATCCTAGAGTTCTGAGGGAGGTGGCTGAAGAAATAGTGGAGGCGCTGGTTGTAATCTTTCAAAGATCATTGGAGCCAGGGAAAGTCCCAGATGGTTAGAAAATCACTGTTGTAACCCTCTTGTTCAAGAAAGGATCAAGACAAAAGATGGAAAATTGTCGACCAATTAGCCCATCCTTGGTTGGAGCTAAAATTCTAGAATCTATCGTTAAGGATGCGATTTCTAAATTCTTGGAAGTGCAGGATCAGATTAGAACAAGTCAGCGTGGATTTAGTAAGGGAAGTTGTGCCTGATAAATCTGTTAGAAGTCTTTAAAGATGTAACAAGTACATTAGACCAGGGAAACCCTGGGGATATTATCTACCTTGACTTCCAAAAGGCCTTTGATAAGGTGCCCCACAGGAGGCTGCTGAGTAAGGTGAGGGCCCATGGTGTTCGAGGTGAGCTACTGGCATGGATTGAGGATTGGCTGTCTGACAGAAGGGAAAGAGTTGGGATAAAAGGTTCTTTGTCAGAATGGCAGCTGGTGACAAGTGGTGTCCCGCAGGGTTCAGCGTTAGGACCGTAGCTGTTCACTATATATATATATATATATATATAAATGATCTGGATGAACAGACTGGGGACATTTTGGTGAAGTTTGCCGATGATACAAAGTTAGGTGGACAGGCAGGTAGTACTGAGGAGGTGGGGAGGCTGCAGAAAGATTTAGACAGTTTAGGAGAATGGTCCAAGAAATGGCTGATGAAATTTAATGTGAGCAAATGTGAGGTCTTGCACTTTGGAAAAAAGAACATAGGCATGGACTATTTTCTAAACACTGAGAAAATTCATAAAGCCAAAGTACAAAGGGATCTGGGAATGTTAGTCTGGGATTCTCTAAAGGTTGACTTGCAGGTTGAGTCCGCGGTTAAGAAAGCAAATGTAATGTTGTCATTTATTTCAAGAGGGTAGGAATGTAAAAGCAGCGATATGCTACTAACACTTTATAAAGCTTTGGTTAGGCTCCATTTGGAGTACTGTGTTCAGTTTTGGGCCCCACACCTCAGGAAGGACATACTGGCACTGGAGCATGTCCAGCGGAGACTCACACGGATGATCTCTGGAATGGCAGGCCTAAAATACGATGAACGGCTGAGGATCCTGGGATTGTATTCATTAGAGTTTAGAAGGTTGAGGAGAGATCTACTAGAAACTTACAAGATAATGCATGGCTTAGAAAGGGTGGACACGGCGAATTTGGTTCCGTCAGGCGGGGGTACTAGGGCCTACGGGCACAGCCTTAGAATTAGAGGGGGTCATTTAAAAATGGAAATAAGGAGCGATTTCTTCAGCCAGAAAGTGGTGGACGTGTGGAATTATTTGCCATGGAGCGCAATGGAGGCCGGGATGGTAAATAGCTTCAAGGCAGAGATTAATAAACTCTTAATCTCACAAGGAATTAAGGGATATGGGGAGAGTGCCGGTAAGTGGCGTTGAAATGCCCACCATACATGATTGAATGTTGGAGTGGTCTCGATGGGCCGAATAGCCTTACTTCCACTCCTATGTCTTATGCTTTATGTTCTTATTGTCTTATAGTTCCATAAGTATGCAGCTGGGATTGAGTGAAATTTTACAACAGTAAGCGAAGCAGCTGAAGTTAAAAAATGAGACGGCAAGAAGTAAAACTATCTTTAAAAGGCTTCTGGTTGGGAATATGAATAGGCAGGGTTGAGAGAGATATGGTCAAATGCTGCCAAATTAGATTGGAATGTTTGCTTGGTGTGGACAAGTTGGAATGAAGGGAGCAAGTGAGGACTGCAGGTTTGGAGACCAAAGTCGAGAGTGTGGTAAGGGAAAAACACAGCAGGTCATGCTGCATCCGAGAAACAGGAGAATCGACGTTTCGGGCAGGACCCCTCATTAGGAATGAGGCTGGGAGCCTCAAGGGGGAAGAGGTGGAATAGTTGGAATGAAGGGTCTATTCCATTGCTGCATGACTCTATATCTCTGTGTAGACTGTACCTTTCAAGCATTGACTGAGTTGGAATGACTTTTAATTTTCCAGTCCTTGCTACTGTATACATGAAAGGAGTTTTGAGACAGTATTGGAATTATTTCCATACTCAGTGGCAACGTTAAGGAATAGCTACAGTATTAAATTTTAAAATCTGAAATAAAAAGATTAGCGACCCTGTTGTCAAAAAGAGTGCTGTGTTGCACACAGTGAGGAGCAGTTAATTCAAATAGAAAAAGTTGTGAAAGCTTTGAATTCAGTTACAGTCATAGATCATAAAGCATGCAAACAGACCCTTCAATCCAATTCATCTAATTTTCCCAAACTAGTCACATTTACCTGCATTTGGCCCATATCCCTCGAAACCTTTCCTATTCATGCATCCATCCAAATGTCTTTTAAATGCTGTAACTATACCTGTATTTACCACTTCTTCTGGCAGTTTATTCTGCATGTGAACCAACTTCTGTGTAAAAAAGTTGCATCTCAGGCTCCTTTTAAATCTTTCTCCTCTCATTGGAAAAAATATGCTCCCTAGTTTTGAATTCCCCCAACCTAGGGAAAAGACCTTTGGTATTCACCTTACCTATGCCCTTCATGAATTTATAAACCTTGATAAGGTCGCCCATGAACCTCCTACGCTCCAGTGGAGAATAATCACAGCCTATCCAGTCTCTCCTTATAACTCTACTTTTGACTGGTATATTTTTAAGATTCAAGCTCAGGGTGAAAGGGAGATTATTGACAAATCTAATTGAAGTCTTAAAGCTTGGAGGAACTCATGAGAAACAGGTTTGTCTTGTTCATAAGAGATCCTGTCGTGAAAGTGTGTCTGCTGAGAGAGGATAATCTCAACGTCTTGAGAGCTATCAGCATATACAAATGTTTGCAGTTATCAAATATCAGCTCCAGTGAATTAATGATAGAATGGATGAAGGTTTTGTGCTCTGCTGAAGCACATTCCAGGTTGAACAAGAACAGCATATTGGGAAAAAAACAATACTTGAAAAATAGCCAGCAAGAAGATCAAGGTCGGAGGGTAGGATGTAAATATTGTGGAGGACATTCACAAAAGCAAAGAAAGCATGTCAGCATGGGGAAAGTTGTGCTTTAACTACAAGTCTTTGAATAATTTTGCACACAGGAATTTAACTAGAAAGATGCAAAATAAATCAGTAAAATTGGCTCGTGGAGAGATGTCAAATGATGATTCTGAAAAGTCATTGTGCGCCATATAAATGTTTGACATCATCAGGTCTATAGGTAGTAGAAGGCTTTGTGACTGCTAACATTGAAGGAAAGCATCAAGAGAATGTAAAGTGTCAGATAGTCTCCAGTGCTTCATACAACATAATGAGTTTGGCGGAAGTGGATTAAGGTGGTATTTTGAAAATGAATGCTTCAAATGTAGTTTGAGGCCAATGTCACAGAAACACCACAGTGTAGAAGCAGGTCATTTGGCCTGTCAGGGTCTACACGTCCCTCCAAAGAGCATCCCACAGAGACCCATCCCTCTGAATAACCTTATATTCACTATGGGTAATCCACCTAACCTGTACCCCTTTGGACTGTGGCAGGAAACCCACACAGACATGGGGAGAATATATAAACTCCACACATGCAATCACCTACAGTTGGAATCGAACCCGGATCCCTAGTGCTGTGAGGTAACAGTATTAACCATGTATCACCGGGCTACTCCTACATGATGTGGAATTTTTCATTCCAAGAGAACAAGTGAAGGTGACAGCACAATGGAAAGGAAAAAATAAGATTTAGATTTCCAGATAACAGTGAATAAACAAAATGCTCTCATCTCTGCTGAAGTAACTCTAGAGCTCAGACTGGTAAATGTGCATATGCCAGAAAACGTTCATAATGTTTCATAGGCCACTTCATCTAATGATTTCTAAGCAGACACTGGGAAATTACAAAGACCTTTTTTTTAAACAGATCTTTAATGTCTTCCTGGTGAATACCATGTCCAAGTAGATGATAATGTGAGAACTACTCAGCATCTAATGAGGTCAGTTCCAGCTGCCCTCAATTTCAGCCTGAAAGACAAGATCGATGCGGTAAGAAAAAAAACCAGAATAATCAAGAAAAACAGAATTGTTCACTCTTACAGTCTGACTGAAGGAGCAGCATTGTAACAGAGAAAATCCTGGGAAATTGAATGTGTTTGCACAGAGGCTCACAGGATGTGCATTGGTATTAAGGCACAGAATAGGAAACAACTTTCACCAGAATTAAAAACAACTGATGATGACAGTGTCAGTGATGAGGTGCTAGGATATCAATATTGGAGTCATATTACAGTGAGACACCAGCAGTGACATTGAATCTGAAAGACATACATCTGACCTAAATCAAACACACTACGTAACAAGATTTAACTCTCCAAGTGGGAAGTAACAACAAAAGGACCATAACACTAAGGACACACCTATTCTAAAACAGTGTTTGACATATAGGGCTGAAATGATGATATACTTTGTACAAAGTAAGTGGGGATTATTCCATCGCATTCCTATTTTGTGCCTTGCAGATGATGGTGGACAGACTTTGGAGAATCGCTTACTTCTGACATATGTGACATCAGGTAAAAATCTGTCTCATTGACCCCACCAACAGTGAGAAAACCAGCTGAAGCATGATTTCTGTAATGCTGCATCTTCCGAATGGATGGAGTCCTTTGAGGAGTCTTCATCCTCCTCCTGCTGCTGGGCCAACAGCTGCTGGATGTTTGATGGTCCTGTGGAGGATGAAAGATCACATCCTTGTGTATTATGAGCATTTTGCATCTGATCATCCTTTATTGGCTGCTGACACCAAGTCAAGTTGATTGAGTGTTGCATACCATGAGACTGAATGACATTTAACTCTGTCACCAGGTAATTTTGAGAACCTAATTTCTCAATCTCTGATAGTCCAGCATGTCTAGACTTGACATATATCTCCAGCATCTCCTCCTTCACAGCTGTCAGTGTGGAAATAAGTGAAGAGCCATTTCTGATTCTCTGCCTGTCCCCAATGTCCTGCGTTTGCTTCTGTTGCTGGAAGGAATATGTAAGAACGAGGACTGACAGTAATGGAATTTTCCAACACATGGGTAAACAACATTTGTTGAGGGTGTGTGTGAGTGAAAAGTGTGAGAATGTGGCTAACACAGCCCAGCCAGCATTTATTACCCATTTCTAATTGCCCAGAGGGTAGTTAAAAATTAACCACATTGCTGTGGGTCTAGACTTACATGTAGGCAAGACGAGGTAACAACATCAGTTTCCTTCCCTAAAGGGCATCACTGAACCAAATGGGTTTTCCCCAGAAATTGGCAATGGATTCATGGTCATCATTAGACTCTTAATTCCAGATTGAATTGAATTCAGATTTTACCATTTACCTTGGCAGGATTTGTATCCGTGTCCCTGAGCGTTACCGGGATCTCTGGATTAATAGTCTAATGACAATTCCACAAGGCCATCACATTCCTGTGAGGTACCGCTTGGTCAGAGAGGGATGAATTCAACTGTAAGGCATACGGTGTGGGAAGTCAGGTACAGGAGAAAGCAGAGTAGAAGGTTTGGGATGACACATGCCTCAGCATCTGAATGTGGTCTCGTGGCACTCACCATTCTTGGCCTGGTGAAGTCATTAATCTGCTACTGGCACTGCAGCCAGGAGAGTGGTACCACATCCAGTTGCCAATCACCTCAATGACCTCCAACAAAATCTTCTTGCTCTCTGATGCAAGTTTTTTTCTTCCATCAGCAGGCAGGAGCATGTTCTTGAGTGTCTTCACAGCACACCGTATCCAATCTCACCAAGTAGTCCCAGATCAACCCTTGCCATGGGTTAGCAATTCACTAGAACAACCCTGTTTATCACAGTTCCTGATCCTTCAGTTGACCATCCTTTTCTCAAGGTCTCTTTACCTACTGCAGCTGAAATAGACTCAGGTGGGTCAGAAACTGGTCAAGCTATAGTCAGTGATGCTGTGGATCATTCCAGACTCTTCATTTACTATCATGCTTTCCCTAGAAAGTCAGGAAGTTAAAATGCCCCCAGTGTGATTCAGTGTTCTATTTCCTGGTCTTATCAAGTGACCTTTGGCTGCATGTGAATGTTGACCAAGGTGAGATTTGTTATGACTATGATACCTTATCACTGGTTGGCTCACATATAAACATTCAAGGGCCCATTCAGATGTGAAAGTATACTGCCTTAACCATGAAAGGTCTGTTTAAGGTAGAGTTAATTAACCAATGTTGTGGGAGAGCTGTGCCCTGCTTCCAATTTGACTGAAACAAGCGTTCCACTGCTAAAGTGGGTGGGAGTCTAACACTTAGTCTGAACACTGAGGTCCTTGCTGTTCCAGACTCAAATGTCCTGTTGGGCTATCTTGTTGGTTTGAGGGAAGAATACTACTTTACTCCTGAATATTGTGTTGCTTGTTGGGTTTCTCTTCCTATTTAGGAACATAAGATGTAAGACCAGAAGCAGGCCATTCAGTCCATTGAGTCTGTTCATTCTTGTCATACAAGCAAAAGTGGGTATTGTAGAGGCTGGAGATTAGAGTCAAGATTAGAGTAAAGCACAGCAGGTCAGGCAGCATCCGAGGAGCAGGAAAATCAATGTTTCGGGCAAAAGCCCTTCATCAGTCCTTCTCATACAGCTGCAATCTTCCATTTATGGCTCATCTGATCATCTCCACTTTCCTGCCTTTTAGCCACAACCCTACTCAGCCATGAACAATGACCCCTATGAAAAAGAATTCCTCAGAGAAGAAATTATACCTTATCTCTGTTTTAAATGGGCTGTCCCTTATTCTGAGATTATGCCTTTGGTACCAGACTCTCCGACACGGGAATAAAAACCTCTCTACATCTACCTTATCAAGACTCCAAAAAATAAGTTTCAATGAGGTCACCTTTCATTCTTCTAAAGTCCAGTATATAATCCTAAAGACTGACCTTCCTGTTGGATGGAGAGTTCATAGAATCCCTACAGTGCAGAAAGGGGCCATTCGGCCCATTGAGTCCCCACCAACTCTCCAAAGAGCATCCACCCAACTCCAACCCCATAATCCCACATTTCCCGTGGCTAATCCACCTAGCCTACCCATCTCTCGATACTTTGGACAATTTACCATGACTTATCTTCCTAACCAGCAGAGTTTTGGACTGTGGGGGGAAGCCAGAGCAAACCCATGCAGATCAGGAAACTCCACACAGACAAAGGCTTGAATCAAACCTGGGCCTCTGATGCTGTGAGGTAGCAGTGTTAACCACTGAGCTACTGTGTCTTAATCTGAACTTTCAGATGGATTCGGAGTTACTAAGTCTCCTAGAATCTCCAAGAATTAAAGATGAGTATCCAAAACACTGCTCTGGACTGCCCAGATATGGGAGATCTGTTTTATTTTTAAAAAATCATTGTTTCCATTTTCTTTGAGCACTTATTTAGATATGAGAATATAGCAATGGAAAATTAGTCCTTTCATTGACAATCAAGAACTATCCAATCGAGTAATACAAACCTTACTCACTTTGCAATTAGAATGGCAAGGTGATCCAGTGCAGATGTAGGCATGTCATCCCACGTGTTTAGAAACTGGCAATTATTTGGTTCGACATTCCGGAGAAGATGGGGCAAAGTCTTTGACCTAAATCAAGCCCATCATGCTAAATATTGGCCTGCTGATCTTGGGCTGTTGGGTAGGTCAAAATGCAACATAGAGTCAAGATTAGAGTGGTGCTGGAAAAGCACAGCAGGTCAGGCAGCATCCAAGGAGCAAGAAAGTCGATGTTTTGCTTTTCCAGCACCACTCTAATCCTAACTCTAATCTCCAGGATGTGCAGTATTCACTTTCACCAAAATACAAAATAGTTTGTAGTGAAAATATACAATACCGACAATGTGGAAGCAGGCCATTTGGTCCCATCATGTTCACACTGACCCTCCAAAGGACATCCCAACCAAACCCATCCTATTCCTGTAACCACACATTTCCCATGGCCAATCCCCCTAACCTGCACATCTTTGGACTGTGGGAGGACACCCACATACGACATTGGGAGCATGTGCAAACTCCACATAGACATGATTTGGAGATGCCGGTGTTGGACTGGGGTGTACAAAGTTAAAAATCACACAACACCAGGTTATAGTCCAATAGGTTTAATTGGAAGCACTAGCTTTCAGAGTGCTGCTCCTTCATCAGGTGGTCGTGGAGTATACAATTGTAAGTCACAGAATTTCTGGCAAAAATTGCAATAAATTCTATGACTTACAATTGTGTAGTCCACAACCACTTGATGAAGGAGCAGCACTCCAAAAGCTAGTGCTTCCAATTAAACCTGTTGGACTATAACCCGGTGTTAAGTCTGTGTGGAGTTTGCACATTCTCCCATGTCTATGTTGGTGTCCTCCCACAGTCCAAAGATGTGCAGGTTAGGTGGATTGGCCATGGGAAATGTGTGGTTACAGGAATAGGATGGGTGTGGGTGGGATGCTGTTTGGACGGTCAGTGTGAACATGATGGTGTAAAATGGCCTGCTTCCACACTGTAGGTATTGTATATTTTCACTACAAACTATTTGTTGCTATGAAGCAGCAGTGCTAACCAATAAGCCAGTGTGCCGTCATATACTGTATACAGTATGGGCTGAGGTAACCTTGTCATGTTGCAGCCCGTCAAATCAGATTCTGGTCGACTGAATTTGATATTGTCCAACAGAGTGACTGTCATAATGTTACTGAATTGTGAAGGCAGCTGTTTTACAAGATTTATTGTAAATTATTTGCCCATACCGATTAGCTGATCTTTAAGTGATAGAATCAAAATCCCATTTACCTTTGCTGGATGAGTTTTCTCTTGAAGTCCTACTTGAGTATCGTTAACTCTAAGTGAGATCATGCAAGATAATGTGATAATACCATCTCAGAAATGTCTAATCAAGGCTTTTTATGCTTTGATTGGTTGGGCTGTTGTTAGCTGGGCTGGTGCCAATGTTTTGTGCTCTGGCATATCACATCTGTTTGCTGTTTATCTTTGAGATAATGAAGAGCCACATTGTTTGGAAGCCTGAAGGCACACAGGCTGCTTTGGGACCAAGATTATGTGAAGTGCTTCTCATGATATTGATTAAACTCAAAATGCAGGAAAGATCTGAGCAGGAAAATATAAGGCAAGTGTGGACATCTGAAATAAAATTTACTGAAAATACACAGGCCTGTCAGCATCCAGAAGCAAGAAAGGTAGATTAGTGTTCCAGATGAAAACTCTTAGTGAGATATCAAATCGGGGAAAGGACAGCAATCCTAAAAACCTGAACTTTACGGGAAAAAAATTCAGAAGTTGTAGAACAATGGCATAAAGTTTATGATTTGGAGTCTATGAAACACTATCAAACATAAAGTCTATGAAACACTTCAGATGCATACAAGATTCTTATGTTAATCAACTTTATGATGTTATCTGGGTCGGTTTAATTGGATTAAAATGGCAGAAACCTTTCCCACTCCATAACGCACAGTAATTTTGAGCATTGCAATGTCTGTTGAGCAGGCCGATTGAATTAGCTTTGAGTTGGTGCTGCAGATATTGTAGCGGAGAGGTGTGCATGACAGTCATATTGTTGTTGTCCTAGTTCCCTATATTACTTCAAAGGTACCTGATTGGCTGTAATTCTGATGCTGCAAAAGGCAACATAAAAATGAAAGCTTTTCTTTCATACTTTTATGCTCCCTGGGAACTCAGCACTCTTCCTGAAGGTTAAGATCAGTGAGTCATGCCTATTTATTCAACAGCCTGTGTTTTGTTTGTCCTACGAGGGAGGTACACAAAGCATCAGAAAGGGTATTCCCCAGCAATGATGTCCTGTTCATTCACTGTAATGCACGTACCCGGATCAGGCATGTAGGAGCTTTGTCATTTATGAAATAAGATTCTGAGAACTAACATAAATTGCCCAAATCTTCCGATTTGGAGAGGAGGAGGTAGGCAGGGTGGTGACGAAAGTGTTTGGTACGCTTGCCTTTATTGGTCAGTGCACTGAGTATAAGAGTTGAGAGGTCATTTTGCGGCTGTACAGGATACTGGTTAGGCAACTATTGGAATATTATGCTTGATGCTGATTTCCTTGCGATAGGAAAGAAGTTGTTAAACTTGAAAGGGTTCTGAAAAGATTTACAAGGATGTTGTTGGGGTTTGGAGGGTTTGAGCCATAGTGAGAGGCTGAATAGACTGGACTATTTTCCCTGGAGCATCAGAGGCTGAGGGGGTGACATATATAAAGGTTCATAAAATTATGAGGGGCATGGATAGAGCGAATAACCAAGGTCTTTTTCTTAGTATGTGGAGTCCAAAACCAGAGGGCATAGGTTTAAGGTGAGAGGGAAAAAAATTAAATGGGACCTAAGGGGTCACCTCTTCATGCAGAGGTTGTTGCCTGTATGGAATTAATTGCCAGAGGAAGTGATGGAAGCTGGTACAATCACAACATTTAAAAGACTTCTGGATGGGTATATGAGTCGGAAAGGTTTCGAGGGATATGGGGCAAGTGCTGGTAAATGGGACAAAATTCATTTAGGATGTGTGGTGGGCATAGACACGTTGGACTGAAGAGTCTGTGTCCGTACTGTGCATCTCTATGACTCTCTGACTCACCTTACGATACTGATGGGCCTCAGCCACAGAGGAACTCCCTGTGTGACCACATGTTTGAGCACATCCCATTTACCTGGGAAGTTTAATCCTGCTTGATTACTCTGTGATTGGCTAAATCCATGCAGAATTGGCTTGTTACTATACAATTACATTGCTTTTGCACAGTTTACTGAGAGTTTCTGGTCAGCTGTTTAGTGTAATGTGAAATGAATCTGTCGGAGTGTCAAAGCACTGCTGCTTCCAAGATAATGCTCAGCATCATCCTCTGCCCCCATCCAGGGCAATTCTCTGCACCATCCCTGACCCCCCACCCTGGGTAATGTCCAATACCATCCCACTGCCCCAATCCAGGGTAATGGTCTGCACCGTCCCTCTGCCCCAACCCAGGGTAATGATCTGCACTGTCCCTCTGCCCCTATCAAGGGTAATGCTCTGCACCGTCCCTCTGCCCCTATCCAGGGTAATGATCTGCACTGTCCCTCTGCACCCATGTCTAGGGTAATGCTCTGCACCGTCCCTCTGCCCCTATACAGGGTAATGATCTGCACTGTCCCTCTGCACCCATGTCTAGGGTAATGCTTTGCACCGTCCCTCTGTTCCTCTGCTCCTACACAGGGTAATGGTCTGCACTATCTCTCTCTCCCCACCCATGGTAATCGCCTGCCCTGTTCCTCCGCCCCCACCCAGGGTAATGCTTTGCACTGTCCCTCTGCCCCCACCCAGGGTAATGGCCTGCCCTGTTCCTCTGCCCCTACACAGGGTAATGGTCTGCACCATTTCTTTGCCCCCACCCAGGGTAATAGCCTGCCCTGTTCCTCTGAACCCTCCCCGGGTAATGGTCTGCACTGTCTCTCTGCCCCCACCCAGTGTAATGGTCTGCACCATCCCTCTGCCCCCCTGTCCAGGGTAATGGTCTGTACCTTCACTCTGCCCCAACCCAGGTTAATGGTCTGCACCTTCCCTCTGCCTGCACACAGGGTAATGGCCTGCCCTGTTCCTCTACCCCCACCCAGGGTAATGCTCTGCACTGTCCCTGTGCCTCCACCCAGGGTAATACTCTGCACTGTCCTTCTGGCCCCATCCAGGGTAATGCTCTGCTCTGTCCCTCTGCCCCATTCAAGGGTAATGCTCTGCACTGTCCCTCTGCCCTCAGTAAGTGTAATACTCTGCACTGTCCCTCTGCCCCCAACCAGGATAATGCTCTGCACTGTCCCTCTGCCCTCACTCAGTGTAATGCTCTGCACTGTCCCTCTCCCCCCACCCAGGGTAATGCTCTGCACTGTCCCTCTGCCCCCACCCAGGGTAATGCTCTGCACTGTCCCACTGCCCCCCCCCAGAGTAATGCTCTGCACTGTCCCTCTGCCCCCACCCAGGGTCATGCTCTGCACCGTCCCTCTGCCCCCACCCAGGGTAATGCTCTGCATTGTCCCTCTGCCCCCACCCAGGGTAATGGTCTGCACTGTCTCTCTGCCCCCACCCAGGGTAATGCTTTGCACCGTCTCTCTGCCCCCACTCAGTGTAATGCACTGCACTGTCCCTCTGCCCCCACCCAGGGTAATGCTCTGCACTGTCCCGCTGCCCTCAGTAAGTGTAATACTCTGCACTGTCCCTCTGCCCCCAACCAGGATAATGCTCTGCACTGTCCCTCTGCCCTCACTCAGTGTAATGCACTGCACTGTCCCTCTGCCCCCACCCAGGGTAATGCTCTGCACCGTCCCTCTGCCCCCACCCAGGGTAATGGTCTGCACCATCCCTCTGCACCCATGTACAGGATAATGCTTTGCACTGTCCCTCTGCCACCATCCAGGGCAATGGCCTGCCCTGTTCCTCGGGCCCTACACAGGGTAATGCTCAGCATCATCCCTCTGCCCCCTTCCAGGGTAATGCTCTGCACTGTCCCTCTGCCCCAATCCAGGGTAATGCTTTGCAGTGTCCCTCTGCCCCCCCTCCCCAGGGTAATGCTCTGCACTGTCCCTCTGCCCCCACCCAGGGTAATGGTCTGCACTGTCCCTCTGCCCCCTCCCAGGGTAATGCTCTGCACTGTCCCTCTGTCCCCACCCAGGGTAATGCTCAGCATCATCCCTCTGCCCCTTCCAGGGTAGTGCTCTGCACCATCCCTCTGCCCCCCTCTCCAGGGTAATGGTCTGCACCGTTCCTCTGTCCCCACCCAGGGTAATGGTCTGCGCCATCCCTCTGCCCTCACCCATGGTAATGGCCTGCCCTGTTCCTCAGCCACTATCTAGGGTAATGGCCTGCCCTATTCCTCTGCCCCCACCCAGGGTAATGGCTGCCCTGTTCCCCTGCCCACACCCAGGGTAATGGCCTGTCCTAATCCTCTGCCCCCACCCAGGGTAATGGCTGCCCTATTTCCCTGCCCCCACCCAGAGTAATGGTCTGCACCGTCCCTCTGCCCCCACCCAGAGTAATGGTCTGCCCTGTTCCTCTGCCCCCACCCAGAGTAATGGCTGCCCTATTTCCCTGCCCCCTCTCAGGGTCATGCTCTGCACCGTCCCTCTGCCCCCACCCAGGGTAATGGTCTGCACCATCCCTCTGCACCCATGTACAGGATAATGCTTTGCACTGTCCCTCTGCCACCATCCAGGGCAATGGCCTGCCCTGTTCCTCGGGCCCTACACAGGGTAATGGTCTGCACCATTTCTTTGCCCCCACCCAGGGTAATGGTCTGCACTGTCCCTCTGCCCCCATCCAGGGTAATGCTCTGCATTGTCCCTCTGCCCCCACCCTGGGTAATGCCCAATACCATCCCTCTGCCCCAACCCAGGGTAATGCTCTGCACTGTCCCTCTGCCCCTATCCAGGGTAATGCTCTGCACCGTCCCACTGCCCCTATCAAGGGTAATGGTCTGCACTGTCCCTCTGCCCCCACCCAGGGTAATGATCTGCACTGTCCCTCTGCACCCAAGTCCAGGGTAATGCTTTGCACCGTCCCTCTGTTCCTCTGCTCCTATACAGGGTAATGGTCTGCACTATCTCTCTCTCCCCACCCATGGTAATCGCCTGCCCTGTTCCTCCACCCCCACCCAGGGTAATGCTTTGCACTGTCCCTCTGCCCCCACCCAGGGTAATGGTCTGCACCATCCCTCTGCACCCATGTCCAGGATAATGCTTTGCACCGTCCCTCTGCCCCCACCCAGGGTAATGGCCTGTCCTGTTCCTCTGCCCCTTCACAGGGTAATGGTCTGCACCATTTCTTTGCCCCCACCCAGGGTAATAGCCTGCCCTGTTCCTCTGAACCCTCCCCGGGTAATGGTCTGCACTGTCTCTCTGCCCCCACCCAGTGTAATGGTCTGCACCATCCCTCTGCCCCCCTGTCCAGGTTAATGGTCTGCACCTTCCTTCTGCCTGCACACAGAGTAATGGCCTGCCCTGTTCCTCTGCCCCCACCCAGGGTAATGCTCTGCACTGTCCCTCTGCCCCCTCCCAGGATAATGCTCTGCACTGTCCCTCTGCCCCCATCTAGGTTAATGCTTTGCACTGTCTCTCTGCCCTCACCCAGGGTAATGCTCAGCATCATCCCTCTGCCCTCACCCAGGGTAATGCTCTGCACTGTCCCTCTGCCCCAATCCAGGGTAATGCTTTGCAATGTCCCTCTGCCCCCACCCAGGGTAATGCTCAGCATCATCCCTCTGCCCCCTTCCAGGGTAATGCTCTGCACTGTCCCTCTGCCCCAATCCAGGGTAATGCTTTGCAATGTCCCTCTGCCACCACCCAGGGTAATGCTCAGCATCATCCCTCTGCCCCCTTCCAGGGTAATGCTCTGCACTGTCCCTCTGCCCCAATCCAGGGTAATGCTTTGCAGTGTCCCTCTGCCCCCACCCAGGGTAATGGTCTGCACCATCCCTCTGCCCCCCTGTCCAGGGTAATGGTCTGCACCGTTCCTCTGCCCTGACCCTCCCCCTTCAAGGTTAATGGTCTGCACTGTCCCTCTGTCCCCACCCAGGGTAATGGTCTGCGCCATCCCTCTGCCCTCACCCATGGTAATGGCCTGCCCTGTTCCTCTGCCCCCACCCAGGGTAATGGCTGCCCTGTTCCCCTGCCCCCTCCCAGGGTAATGGTCTGCACCGTCCCTCTGCCCCCACCCAGGGTAATAGTCTGCACCATCCCTCTGCACCCATGTGCAGGATAATACTTTGCACCGTCCCTCTGCCCCCACTCAGGGCAATGGCCTGCCCTGTTCCTCGGCCCCTACACAGGGTAATGGTCTGCACCATTTCTTTGCCCCCACCCAGGGTAATAGCCTGCCCTGTTCATCTGCACCCTCCCAGTGTAATGGTCTGCACTGTTCCTCTGCCCCCACCCAGTGTAATGGTCTGCACCATCCCTCTGCCCCCCTGTCCTGGGTAATGGTCGGTACCTTCACTCTGCCCCCACCCAGGTTAACGGTCTGCACCTTCCCTCTGCCTGCACACAGGGTAATGGCCTGCCCTGTTCCTCTGCCCCCACCCAAGGAAATGGCCTGCCCTGTTCCTCTGCCCCCACCCAGGGTAATAGTCTGCACTGTCCCTCTGCCCACACCCAGTGTAATGCTCTGCACTGTCCCTCTGCCCTCGCCCAGGGTAATGCTCTGCACTGTCCCTCTGCCCCCACCCAGGGTAATGGTCTGCACTGTCCCTCTGCCCTCACCCAGGGTAATGGTCTGCACTGTCCCTCTGCCCTCACCCAGGGTAATGCTCTGGACTGTCCCTCTGCCCTCTCCCAGGGTAATGGTCTGCACTGTCCCTCTGCGTCAATCCAGGGTAATGCTTTTCAATGTCCCTCTGCCCCCACCCAGGGTCATGCTCTGCACTGTCCCTCTGCTCCCACCCAAAGTAATGGCCTGTCCTGTTCCGCCGCCCCCACCCAGAGTAATGGTCTGCACCGTCCCTCTGCCCCCACCGAGGGTAATGGTCTGCACCATCCCTCTGCAGCTATGTCCAGGATAATGTTTGCACCATCCCTCTGCCCCCACCCAAGGCAATGGCCTGCCCTGTTCCTCTGCCCCTACACAGGGTAATGGTCTGCACCATTTCTCTCCCCCCAAATAGGGTAATAGCCTGCCCTGTTCCTCTGCAACCCCCCAGGGTAATGGTCTGCACTGTCCCTCTGCCCCCACCGAGGGTAATGGTCTGCACTGTCCCTCTGCCCCCACCCAGGCTAATGGTCTGCACTGTTCCTCTGCCCTTACCCAGTGTAATGGTCTGCACCATCCCTCTGCCCCCTTGTCCAGGGTAATGGTCTGTACCTTCACTCTGCTCCCACCCAGGTTAATGGTTTGCACTGTCCATCTGCCCCCACCCAGGGTAATGCTCTGCACTGTCCCTCTGCCCCCACCCAGGGTAATGCTTTGCACTGTCCCTGTGCCCCCACCCAGGGTAATGCTCTGCACGGTCCCTCTGCCCCCACCCAGGGTAATGCTCTGCACTGTCCCTCTGCCCCCTCCCAGTGTAATGGTCTGCATTATCCCTCTGCCCCCACCCAGGGTAATGGTCTGCACTTTCCCTCTGCCCCCACCCAGGGTAATGGTCTGCACTGTCCCTCTGCCCCCACCCAGGGTAATGCTTTGCACTGTCCCTCTGCCCTCACCCAGGGTAATGCTCTGGACTGTCCCTCTGCCCCCACCCAGGGTAATGCTCAGCATCATCCCTCTGCCCCCTCCCAGGGTAATGCTCTCCACTGCACCTCTGCCCCAATCCAGGGTCATGCTCTGCACTGTCCCTCTGCCCCCACCCAGGGTAATGGTCTGCACCATCCCTCTGCCCCCCTGTCCAGGGTAATGGTCTGCACCGTTCCTCTGCCCTGACCCTCCCCCTTCAAGGTTAATGGTCTGCACTGTCCCTCTGTCCCCACCCAGGGTAATGGTCTGCGCCATCCCTCTGCCCTCACCCATGGTAATGGCCTGCCCTGTTCCTCAGCCACTATCTAGGGTAATGGCCTGCCCTATTCCTCTGCCCCCACCCAGGGTAATGGCTGCCCTGTTTCCCTGCTCCTTCCCAGGGTAATGGTCTGCACCATCCCTCTGCCCCCATCCAGGGTAATGGTCTGCACTGTCCCTCTACCCCACCCAGGGTAATGGTCTGCCCTGTTCCTCTGCCCCAACCCAGGGTAATGCTCTGCACTGTCCCTCTGCCCCCTCCCAGGGCAATGGCCTGCCCTGTTCCTCTGCCCCTACACAGGGTAATGGTCTGCACCATTTCTTTGCCCCCACCCAGGTTAATAGCCTGCCCTGTTCCTCTGCACCCTCCCAGGGTAATAGTCTGTACTGTCCCTCTGCCCCCACCCAGGCTAATGGTCTGCACCATCCCTCTGCCCCCCTGTCCAGGGTAATGGTCGGTACCTTCACTCTGCCCCCACCCAGGTTAATGGTCTGCACCTTCCCTCTGCCTGCACACAGGGTAATGTCCTGCCCTGTTCCTCTGCCCCCACCCAAGGTAATGGCCTGCCCTGTTCCTCTGCCCCCACCCAGGGTAATAGTCTGCACTGTCCCTCTGCCCCCACCCAGGGTAATCGTCTGCACTGTCCCTCTGCCCCCACCCAGGGTAATCGTCTGCGCTGTCCCTCTGCCCCCACCCAGGGTAATGGTCTGCACTGTCCTTCTGCCCCCACCCAGGGTAATGCTTTGCACTGTCCCTCTGCCCCCACCCAGGGTAATTGTCTGCACCATCCCTCTGCCCCCCTGTCCAGGGTAATGGTCTGTACCTTCACTCTGCCCCCACGCAGGTTAATGGTCTGCACCTTCCCTCTGCCTGCACACAGGGTAATGGCCTGCCCTGTTCCTCTGCCCCCACCCAGGGTAATGCTCTGCACTGTCCCTCTGCCCACACCCAGGGTAACGGCCTGCACAGTCCCTCTGCCCCAACCCAGGGTAATGCTCTGCACTGTCCCTCTGCCCCCACCCAGGGTAATGCTCTGGACTGTCCCTCTGCCCTCTCCCAGGGTAATGGCCTGTCCTGTTCCGCTGCCCCCACTCAGAGTAATGGTCTGCACTGTCCCTCTGCCCCAATCCAGGGTCATGCTTTGCACTGTCTCTCTGCCCTCACCCAGGGTGATGCTCTGCACTGTCCCTCTGCCCCCAACCAGGGTAATGGCCTGTCCTGTTCCGCTGCCCACACTCAGAGTAATGGTCTGCACCGTCCCTCTCCCCCCACCCAGGGTAATGGTCTGCACCATCCCTCTGCCCCCCCTGTCCAGGGTAATGGTCAGCACCGTTCCTCTGCCCTGACCCCCCCCTTCAAGGTTAATGGTCTGCACTGTCCCTCTGTCCCCACCCAGGGTAATGGTCTGCACCATCCCTCTGCCCTCACCCATGGTAATGGCCTGCCCTGTTCCTCAGCCACTATCTAGGGTAATGGCCTGCCCTGTTCCTCTGCCCCCACCCAGGGTAATTTTCTGCACTGTCCCTCTGCCTCCACCCAAGGTAATGGCCCACCCTGTTTCCTCTGCCCCCACCCAGGGTAATGGCTGTCCTGTTCCCCTGCACCCACCCAGGGTAATGGCCTGCCCTGTTTCCTCTGCCCCCACCCAGGGTAATGGCTGCCCTATTTCCCTGCCCCCTCCCAGGATAATGGTCTGCATCATCCCTCTGCCCCCATCCAGTGTAATGGTCTGCACTGTCCCTCTGCCCCCACCCAGGGTAATGGCTTGCCCTGTTTCTCTGCCCCCACCCAGGGTAATTGTCTGGACTGTCCCTCTGCCCCCACCCAGGGTAATGGCCTGCCCTGTTCCTCTTCCCCTACCCAGGGTAATGGCCTACCCTGTTCCTCTGCCCCCACCCAGGGTAATGCTCTGCACTGTCCCTCTGCCCCCACCCAGGGTAATGGTCTGCACCGTTCCTCTGCCACCCCCCCACTCAGGGTAATGGCCTGCATCTTCCTTTTGCGCCCCCCCCCCCCCCCCCGGGTAATGTTCTGCACCGTCCCTATGCGCCAACCCTGGGCAATGGTCTGTACTTCCACCCTCGGAACAGTGCTCACTCTGACTCACTTCTGAATCGTTGACAACACTCATCCTCACTCTCGCTCACCTACAGTTAAACCCCCCAAACAGAACATTCCCATGGAATATGGGAGCAAGGGTAACACTGTTGGGAGGGTGTAATGGGATATGATCTCTCTTCAGAAGATGGCGCAGCTGACACTCTCAGGGGTGAGGGGGTAAACATTGTCTGGGGAGTGAGGGGGCTGAACACTGTTAGAGAGTGAGGGGGTGAGGGGGTGAGCACTGCCGGGAGTAAGGGGATGAGCACTGCCAGGGTTGAGGGGGTGAAGGGTGAACACTGTTAGGATAGGGAGGTGGTGATTAATGTTGGAGGTGAGGAGGGACAAAGACAGCTGAGATTTGAGGGTGGGTTGTTATGATCCCAGTTGGAGTAGTTGAATATGCGAGTATTAAATCTGAACAAAATACTAGCCAGGGGATAATGAATGATTGTAGGCAGGTACACACAATCTTGGATTATGTTAAGTTAATAGAGTATGCATTTACTGCCTCCAACTCACTCCCACCACCATCACGATCCTGCACCATGAGGAAGTACAAATTGGATTTCAGGGCTAAACTGCAAATCTGAAGCAGCTGGGAACCAAACCTGCATTCAAAAATCATTAAACTTAGTCATTACAGACAGAATTCCTTACATCCAATCTGAACTTGTAGCCACTGTGTTTGAGTTTCCGGTCAATGGTAACCCTCAGGATGTTGATAGTGGAGGATTCAGTAATGGTAACACCATTGAATGTCAAGGGGTGGCGGTTAGATTGTCCCTTATTTGGTGATGGTCACAGCCTGGCATTTGTGTGGCATGAATGTTACTTAAAGTCCTGACTGACAGATTTGGTCCACTGCGGTGCCCTGAGTGGGGTCCAAAGTGGCACTGCCCCTTTAACCAAGCTATTTCAGTGCTGCCATGACACTGAAACCAACACTGAAAAAATTGTCCAGCAAATGCAATTGGCTCCGAAAAAGCAGGAGATGGTTAACCTCGCCATTTACCAGCATATCTCCAAACTGGGACAACGCAGTTGAATGGCAGAAATGAGAGGAAAGGACATTAAAGCAACATTTGTCCAAGTCTGAGTGACAAAGAAGTCGTGAGAAAGCTGAGGTCAGTCAGGGATCAGGGGAAAACTTCCTTGTGGCTGTGGACGTACACGCTGGACTGACGGAAAATAGTTTTGGTCAGATTGCAGACTGATCATTGCAAATGCGGGACGTCAGTGTGGGAATTCTCATGCATATTCAGTCTGGACTGGACCCTGTTGATATTGATAGCCCAGTGTTCCTCGGTTCACTGACAGAGGGGGTCCATGTACTGCAAGAATTACTGGGATAATTGAGGACAGGCATCGACACCGCAGACTAATCTCATCAAGTGGCATTTGGAAAACCCACCGGCAATAATTGGGAATCACAGCATATTAGAAACTACGAGGCTGTCGCCCAGGCAGGGTTGAAAATCATCGTGAGGATTTTAAATGACTTGAGGAGAATCCAGAGGATCTATCATTTTAAGTGGGGGGGCGGGGGGGGGCAGATGGTTTTTGTTTTCTGTGGTTTGCTTTCAGCTGGGTTCACTCTCTGGATTGTGCTTTTGAGGACAGCAAGCTTGACAGTTTGGATAACCTCAAAGGCCAACTGGCAGTGGCCTGAGGAAATTCTGAGAGAATCCATAGCACTTGATCTTCCTTTACGTAAACACAGCTTTATCTCATCGGCAATGTCAGCCTCATGTCTCTCCCTTTCGCTTTCATCAGAGAATGTCTTTTGGGGCCTGATTATCTCCATCTTATAAAAGGAAGAAATTGTTTTAAATGAAGCTTTTCCTGTAACTGTTGAAGAACCAGCATTGATACAGAGGCGTGACTTTAAGCGACACTGTTTCTATTGTCAGGCAAATGATTTTCTTCGGAAAAGGAAGTGCAGGTTTATTAACGCTCACACCTGGCTATTCTTTACTCAGTCACAGGATGAGGGTGTCGCTGGCTAGGCCAGTGTTTGTGCCCATCCCTTATTACCCAAAATGGCAATTAAAAGTCCATTGCAATGCCTCTGGAGCACATGTAGGCCAAGCCAGGTAAGGTTGGCACTTTTGTTCCCTAAAGACAGTTAGTGAACCAGATGGGTTTTTCCTGACAATTGTTTAATGGTCATCATTAAACTCTCAATTCCAGATATTTTTAATTGAATTCAAGCTCCACGATCTGCCGTGGCAGGATTGGAATCCAGGTCCCCAAAACATTCCCCGGGCTTGTGGACTGAAAGGAGAAAGTGAGGACTGCAGATACCGGAGAGTTTGAGTTGAAACGTGTAGCACTGGAAAAGCACAGCAGGCCATCCGACGAGCGGGAGAATTGACGTTTCAGGCATAAGTCTATTGATAATACCCACTAGGCCATTGGACTCCCAGATTCCATTTCAGTTCCTCCTCCCCCAATGCCCCGCCAATTTCCTGCTGCTTACTCCTGAAGGCATCAACTCTACAGTCCAACAGATCTTTGAATTGCCATCGTTCAGATGTGGCCAGGCCAGGCAATGAATCATGGCAAGCTGTTCAACTGCTACAACCCTCACAGTTGTCCTTATTTGCATGAATGACTAGGTAGCAAATCAGGACAAGGAGCACGCCCCCAAACCAATGACACTGAGGCTAATTAGAATGCTCTAAGTCCTGAAAATCCCACAACTGGGATCAGCTCATCTGTCTCAGACCAACAACTGGACATGAAAGTTGGCCTCAAAGACTGAGTACACTCTGCACCTTTATAACTCAATATATGTAGTTTTGCTCCTTAAATCTCTCGATGTTTCAATATTCAGTTCAAAAGCAATCTGAATATACTTATTGCATTGTGGGATGATAAAGTCAGCCAGGTAATTCCTCCTGAGTGTAAAATATCAATCTAACATTATCAAAGGTTATCAAATCATTCCCTACACTGGCTGAGGTTACCAAGAAGGTCACAACCTCTCAACCTCACTCCTTGTCTAAGGTATGGTGACTGCTGAAAATGTGTTGCTGGAAAAGCGCAGCAGGTCAGGTAGCATCCAAGGAACAGGAGAATCGACGTTTCGGGCATGATTCCTTCTTCAGGAAAGGTATGGTGACCCTCAGATTAAACAAGCTCCTGTCATCACTCATTGATGATGGAGCAGCCTTATGATCTTTTAGGATGATAGTGACTTTACATTTTATTTGGTTAATGGAAAGGGTTGTAAAGCAAATAGATGAAAACCTCATAGAACAGCAAAGAATATTGCAGATCAGTCTGACTAAGGACTAAGGACTGTAGGATTGTTCAATGGGTGCAGTTCAATTCCAAATTCTCATCCACTGTTCATTGTTTATCTCACAAATTTCCCTGTAATCTTCTATCCCCCGGCCATCCCCCATTCCCCTGCCTCCAAGTCAGTGCTTTTCAGTTTATCCAGTTTATGTTTTTATAACATTTGACCCTTTGCATGTTGCAAGAAAGAGATTGGCGTCAGATAAGCTACTGCTCTCGCCATAAATGATTTTATGCACAATATTTTTAACAATGGGCTCAACTTCCTGGAGCCTGATGGAATAGGCACATTGACAGAGGTGCGCTGGCAGAATCGGTGGGAATACCTACCTCACATTCCCAGCATTGAGAAAACCACCTAGAATTGAGTTAAGGAGAGGAGAAAGTTGATTCTAGAATCCAACCTGATGCCACAATGCCAACTAGTGGGAGATTAGATTCCATACAGTGTGGAAACAGGCCATTTGGCCCAACAAGTCCACACCAACCGTCCGAAGAGTAACACACCAAGACCCATTCCCCTCCCCTATTACTCTACATTTACCCCTGACTAATGCACCTAACACCATGGGCAATTTAGTATGACCAATTCACCTGACCTGCACATCTTTGGACAGTGGGAGGAAACTGGAGCACCTGGAGGAAACCCACGCAGACACAGGGAGAATGTGCAAATCCACACAGACAGTCATCCGAGGTTGAAATCAAACCTGGGTCCCTGGCGCTGTGAGGCAGCAGATCTAACCACTGAGCCACTGTGCTGCAAGATGATGGTATGGTGGTAATGTTACTAGGCATTGGGGAAATGGGGTCAAATCCTGCACCTGGTTGAATTTGGATTCAACAAATAATTCTGGAATTGAAAGTCAGTCTTAGTAATAATGACCGTGAAAGCTTACTTTAAAAATCCATTTGGTTCACTAATGCTGTTAAAGGAAGGAAATCTGCCAGCCTTGTGACTCCAAAACCACAACAATGTGTTTGCCTCTTAATTACTCCCTGAAATGCCTAGCAAGGGACAATTAGTGCTGAACAAAAAATGCTTGCTTGCTGTCCGTCCCAAGAAAGAATAAAGCAATTAGGCTCATTGATGCACCAATTATCGTTCAGATGCCCTGGATTTAGGAGCCTTGTGGGATTTGCCTCTGCCCGAATGGTAGGAGATCCCTTTTTAGCCAAATCTCAGTGCCAAGTTGAGGGGCCTGGCATTGGGAAGGGGTGGACCTCTGGCAGTCATTCTTCTGTCTTTGCCCCATCAAAATGCATCCTCTCCAATCAACCCTTTTTTCAATCCCATCCTGCTCACTCAGCTGTCTTCAAGGATCCAACGTCAGAGAAATTGCAGAATCACTGAATTACTGAGGAGGTGACTCAGCCCGTTGTGCCCTACCAGGTCTCTGTCTCGGCCTCGGAGTATTCACGGGCAGCAGGCACTACTGCTGATGGCACTGCCGACATTGTAGAACTGCTCGTCCCTGATTCTCTGGTACCTGCTGAGAGCAACAATTCAGCACTCCAGAATCTTTCATCTCATTGATGCCATAATTATGGCCAGGTCAGTGCCTGAGTATGTTGCCTGCAGTTGTTCAAGACTACCTTCTCAAGAGCAGATAGGCATGGACAATTAAGACTGACCCAGGCAGCAAACCCCACATCCTGTGAATGAATGAATGAATGAATGAATCAATGAATGAATGAATTAATTAGTTAGTTAATTAATTAATTAATGAAAAACGTGGCATAAGACCACTCAGGCAGCACACACTGAAGCCCCTCCTCCCATTGTGGTTCTTCAACTGATAGTTTGAGTGCAATGAAACTAGGTTGGAGAATGGGAATTTGGCCAGGGAATTTGTGACCAGCAATTGTTACCCAATCCACATCTCAAGCTGTGCCTTCTTAAGAACATTGGATAAAGATGGAAATGTCTGGGATGAATACGCTCCCTGACATGCCCTGTTCCCATTCCACTCTGAAAGGGAATAGTGAATATTCCACGGAATCAGGATCCAAATTCTCTTTGTTCACTGAGGCAGGTAGCTGGTCTCAGCTGTGGAAGAACTAGACTTCTTTTTTGCTGCATTGCTCCAGTCACTGTGTCGCAAACACTTTGGTTGGTTTTAAAGCAAGTTGGGACATCCTGAGGTCCTGAAACGTGCTATATAAATGCAGCCCTTCATTAACTTGGTGCACCAGAAATAGAATCCTTGGTTGAATGAAACATCCCAAACAAAAATGGAGCAAGTCCAAGTGCAGCACAGATAGGAGATCGAATCTGGGATCTGCTAGTGGGCGTGCCTCATTTGACAGGAGTAATTAACTTTCCCACTCGAATACTGGGGAAGTTACAATCATTACATTTCTAAATAGATTCTTACATCTCTTCATACAAAGGCTGTGGTGGAAAGGAAGAGGTCTAGCTGACCTCAGTGTGAGGATCTGAACAGTTGTCAAATGGTGGATGATGTGCAGTTGATGTCGGACTAACACTTCTTTTTTTGCATATACCAAGGAAAAGATTGGCCTCTGATAAACTCTGCTGCTCTCCATAAACTATTTCAACGCAGCATTTGTAACATCACTTTCAACATGTTGGCCTCAATTCAAGAGTAACAAATGCCTTCCCAGCATCCTCTGCTGTTTCACTCAAACGTCATGCATCAAGTTGTTTTGGCTTGAGATCATCAGATAAGGGTGAAGCTTTTGAGGAGCTTGCCAGCTTACTTACTACATGAATCTAATTTCCCCTCTCTCCCTGACGCAGTTTGTGACAGAGTCTGCTAACATGAGTGTTCCGTTAGCCTGCCATTTGTATCATACTGCATGAATTCATTCCCATGCTGAATATCTCGTATACCGCTGACTTGACCACACACATCAAATCCCCAAATAATGACCCCACCCTGAGACCTCTCAGTACATCCTTAACCATTGCCGTACCTTTCATTCATAGTTTCGTCTATGTTCCAAACTCTTGTAGACCAGTGTATTCCTAATCTGCTCAGAGTTTGAGATATTTCTTTTGGATGGTACTACAGACGGATCGGAAGTTTGGCTTCCCAGGAACATTGTAAAAGTATGAATAAAGAGAAACACTCAGTTCCAGATTAGGCTCAAATTACTAACATTGGTTGGATATCTTCCTGGAAATGCTGTCATATTCCACCATGTTCCCAGAATTGGTCACCCAGCACATCCATCCTTGTGACATGTTGATTTTCTTTACCAATTGATGCAATTGTTGGTTTCTCTTTCAAATAGCAATTCCTTCCCACTTCCTTTACTTTTACACTTAATATACTGACCTTGTGATTTTTCCTGGTTGCTCACTGTAAAGCCCTCCAAATCCAAGACAAACAATGTCTGTTTGCTAATCTGATGCACAGCACCATATGTATCACTGGAAGTGGGCTTATTGTCCTGTGCTGTAGACCTGACACCAATGGTGAAAATAAAAGGCCACCACTAGAATATCAAAACAGTTTTCTTGACGTTATATGTCTGAACCTACCTTCTTCGAATATCAAGTCCAAGCCTTGGCTGTACATTTTCAACTGATGAAAATACTTCTATTTGTTGCTGTTTCCTTCCCGTTCTCTTTCTCCAATTCCTCCTGTCAAAGTTCATGACACTACCCAATACACTTGGGAAGGCAATTGCAGGATTTTGACTCAGTGATAATTAAGGATCAATAATATAGTTCCAGCTCAGGATGTGATTTGAAGGGGAACTTGTCAATCATAGAAAAGAACATCTACTAATCATAGAATCTCTACAGTGTGGATTATCATATTGTTATTGGCAGTTCCTTGCAGATGAGGATGATTCTCTTCCACTCTCAGGGTGAATGTGTAAGTGGCTGTACAGTCTGATATGATTTCTGCAGACTCTGCCATACTTTAGGGTGGTCATGGGAAGGGGTGGGTTAGGCGTTGGTGTAGCAGCATGCTTCTTATGTTACTTTCGCCTGGCTTCTGCTTTTTCCCAACAGCAAGTTTCGAGGTGCTCGATGCCTTCCAGATCTTCCTCCTCCCCTTTGGATGGTCTGGGGCTAGTGATTCCCAAGTGTCTGTGGGAATGCTGCACTTCCCCAGTGAGACCTTGAGGGCATCCCTGAAGCGTTTTCTCTGTCCCACCTGGGGCTCGCCTGCCATTCTGGAGCTGGGAGTAGAGCACCTGCTTGGGGAGTCTCATATTGATCATGTGGACGATGTGGCAGCTGATCGAGGTGGGGATCAGTGCCTCGTTGCTGAGAAAATTGGCCTGGTTGAGGACGCGAGGATTGGTACATCTTTCTTCCCAGCAGGTTTGTAGGATTTTGCACAGGCAGCGTTGGTGGTAATGCTCCAGCGCCTTGAGGTCCCTGCTGTGGGCAGCCCATGTCTCAGAGCCATATAGGAGGTGGGGGGGATCCACCACTGCTCTGTAAACCATGAGCTTGGTGTCGGATCTGATCTTGTTATCTTATTATCCTTAAACACCCTTTTCCTCAGGCAGTCACTGAGGTACTGGAAGTGATCAACATTCTCTACAGCCTTACCATTGGGCGGTGATGATTGGGGGTTTGCTGTACAATTTTGGCCTCGGTTGACGGAGGACCTTTGTCTTGTGGATGTTCAGGGTGAGACCCATGTTCTCATCTGCCTCTGTAAAGATTCTGACGATGGTCTGGAATTTATCCTCTGAGTTTGCATAATGACAACCATTATCTGTATACTGCAGCTCAATGACACTGGTTGACTTTAGCTGTTGACTGAAGGCAGCAGATGTTGAATAATTTCTGTAGGCTAGCTCCACTCCAGCAGGGAAGCACGTCATTCAGCCCATTGACTGCTCACCGACTTCTCCATAGAGCACCCATCCAGACTGAGTCTACCCCTGTAACCCTACATTTCCTTTACCTAATCGATCTAACCTACACATCCCTGAGCACCATGGATAATTTGGAATAGTCAATCCAGCTAACTTGCACACCTTTGAACGGATAATGCTATTGTCCTTTCAGGTGGTAGAGATTGTGGGATTAGAAGCTGAGTTGGTTCTATTGAGTCCTGTTGGGTTGCTGAACATGTCCTATAGATGGTACACACTGTGGCCACTGGTCGTGCAGGGAGAGAGTGCTTAAGAAGCTGAATGGGGTGCCAATAATGCAGGCTACTTTCTCCTAGATTGTAGCAAGCTTCTTGAATATTGCACTCATCTGGGCAAATGGAGATTATTTCAACACAATTCTGACTTCTGACTTGTAGATTGTGGACAGACATTGAGGAGCTGGGGGATGACTTACTTGCTAGAAAATTCCAAGCATCTGACCTGCTCTTCCAGTCACAGTATTTATATGGTTGCTCACCTTCTGGCCAATGGTGATCACAAGATTTAACAATATAGTTGTTTGTTAAATAGCCTAGGGAGATAATTAGTTATTCTCTTGTTGAATATGCTAATTGATGGCATTTATGTGGCATGAATATTATTTGCAACTAGTTTATCCCAGGTTTAGATATTGACCTGGTTTGTTACATTTGGAGATGGATTGCTTCAGTATCTGAGGAGACATGAATGTTGTGCATTAATTGGCCAACACCCCCACTTCTGACCTTATGATGGGGGGAGGATCATTGATGAAGCAGCTGATGGTTGGGCCCAGGACATCAATCAGAGGAATTAGTGAGTGTTTTGGGGGCATGGTGATAATGTCTCTGCCTTTGAGCCAGAAGGCTTGCTCCAGAGGTGTGCAATACCATCTCTAAACAAGTTGCTGAGGAAAGTGTACTCTGAGGAGATATCATGAAGCTGAGATGATTGACATCCAACAACTGCAAATTACAAGGTTTGACCCCAACCATTGGAGAATTTTCCTTGTGATTGCCACTTAGCACTAGTTTAGCTGGGGGTCTTTGAGACTAGATTCAGTCAAAGACCCCTGCCTTGATGTCAAGGACAGTGATTCATACATTAATATGAGTTCAGCTGGAGTTCAGCTCTTAATTTCATGTTTGAATCAAGATTATAATGAGGCCAGGATCTGAGTGACCTGGGCAGAACCCAAACTGCAGGTCAGTGAACAAGTTGTTACTGAGCATGTGCTGCTTGAAAACACTTTAGATGACCTCTTTCATCACTTTACTGATTAGCTAGATTAGACTGTTGGTAATGTCATTCATTGGGGTCAATTTATCCTGATTTTTTATGGACAGGACATACATTGACAATTTGCCACACATCAGTTATTATGTCTGCATTGCAATAGCTTGGCTGCAGGACAGCTAATTCTGGAGCACAACTCTTTACTATTATTCCCAGAAACGTTTCAGAGTTAATTGACCTTGTAGTATTGAGATACTTCAGCCATTTTGTGATGTAATATGGAATGAATTAAATAGACTGAAGAATGGCACCTATGATAGGAAAGACCTCTGGAGAAGTTGAGATGAATCATCCACTTGGCACTTTTCGAACATAGAGCATAGAACATTACAGCGCAGTACAGGCCCTTCAACCCTCAATGTTGCGCTGCTCTGTGAAACCAATCTGAAGCCCATCTAACTTGCATTATTCCATTCTCATCTATATGCCTATCCAATGACTATTTAAACACCCTTAAAGTTGGTGAGTCTACTAATGTTGCAGGCAGTGAGTTCCGTGCCCCGACTGCTCTCGGAGAAATGAAATTACCTCTGACATCTGTCCTTCTGTCACCCCTCAATTTAAAGCTACGTCCCCTCATGCTAGCTATCACCATCTGAGGAAAAAGGCTCTCCCTGTCCACCATATCTAACCCTCTGATCATCTTGTATGTCTCTATTAAGTCAACTCTCAATATTTTTCTCTCGAAGGAAAACAGCCTCCAATCCTTCAGCCTTTCCTTGTAAGGCCTTCCCTCCATACCAGGCAACATCCTAGTAAATCTCCTTTGAACCCTTTCCATAGCTTCTACATTCTTCCTAGAATGCGGTGACCAGAATTGAATGCAATACTCCAAGTGTGGCCGCACCGGAGTTTTGTATAGCTGCAGCATGATCTCATGGTTCCAAAACTTAATCCATCTACCAATAAAAGGTAACACACCATATGCCTACTTAACAACCCTATCAACCTTGGTGGCAACTTTCAAGGATCTATGTACCTGGGCACTGAGATCCCTCTTCTCATCTACACTGTCGAGAATCTTACCATTAGACCATACTCTGCATTCCTGTTACTCCTTCCAAAGTGAATAAGTTCACACTTTTCTGCATTAAAACTGCATTTGTCATCTCTCATCCCAGCTCTGCAGCTTATCTATGTCCCTCTGTAACCTACAACATCCTTCATCACGATCCACAATTCTACTGACCTGAGTATTATCTGCAAATTTACTACCCTATCCTTCTATGCCCTCATCCAGGTCATTTATAAAAATAACAAACAGCAGTGGACCCAAAACAGATCCTTGCGATACACCACCAGTAACTGAACTCCAGGATGGACATTTCCCAACAACCACCACCCTCTAGCCCTCTTTCATCTTGCCAATTTCTGACCCAAACCGCTAAATCATCCTCAATCCCATGCATCCAAATTTTGTGCAATAGCCTACCGTGAGGAACCTTATCAAATGCCTTACTGAAATCCATATACACCAGATCAACTGCTTTACCTTAATCCACCTGTTTGGTCACCTTCTCAAAAAACTCAATAAGGTTTGTGAGGCACGACCTACCCTTCACAAAACCGTGTTGACCATCTTGTATTAATTTATTCCTTTCTAGATGGTTATAAATCTTATCTCTTATGCCCCTTTTCAACACTTCTGGCTAAAGTTAATTGCAAATACTTCAGCCTTGTGTGTTGTACTGATGTGTGGGCTCCCACAACGGTGAAGTTGGAGATATTTGTGGAGACCTCTCCTCGTTTGAGCTGTTCAATTGTCTGACACCATCTAAGATGGATGTGGCGGGACTGTAGAACTTAGATCTGATCTTCCAGGAGTTTTCTCCTGTTGTGCAGATATGTTCTTACCATCTCCATTACATTGCTCGATGTCATCTGCATACCTCATTGGCTATTTCACTTCACTTACTCAATTACAATCCCAATTTTGAACTCAGTGATCTGTGGATTATCATAAATATTACTGAAGAAGACCTTAAAGAGTTCAAGTCAAATTATTTTTTCTAATATCGTAACTGGAGTGTAATTGATTAGGCATTCATATGGGAAACATTAAATAGTGTACTTCCCAGGATAGGATTGTGTTGCAGAACTAATGTGACAGCTCTAAACACAGAGTTTTTTTAAAAATCAAGTATCATATTAAACAAGAAAGTAAAAGAAATTAAGGAAATGCTCAGTAATTCATAAATCTTGAAGCCAGTAAGTTTCAAAGTTGTAGAAACAAATGACTGCAGATGCTGGAATCGGTACTGAAAACGAAAAGTGCTGGAGATCAGAATGTGTCAGACAGCATCCATGAAGAGAGAGCTAGCTAACGATTCAAGTCTGGATGACTCTTCATCAAAGTTGTGCTGCTTAATTGCAATAAATGCAAGTTCCTGAATGCACAATGGGGGTCATGATAATGCAAGTTAATAACAGTTCTACTCGCTGAAAATGTGTTGCTGGAAAAGCACAGCAGGTCAGGCAGCATCCAAGGAGCAGGAGAATCGACGTTTCGGGCATGAGCCCTTCTTCAGGAAGTTCTACTTGGCCTCAGCCATTCCAATTTTATGTTTAGCAATTCAAGGCTGATTACAAATAATAATTCAATGATTGTATGACAGCTCTGATTTTATGAAATTCCTTGTCCAATAGAGTGGAGAGGTACGTGGAAATAATAGATCATTCAGTCCTTCAGCCTATTGCACCATTCAATTTGATCAAGACTAAGCTATAGGCAAAAGTGAGGACTGCAAATGCTGGAAATCAGAGTCTACATTAGGGTGGTGCTGGAAAAGCACAGCAGGTCAGGCAGCATCTGAGGAGCAAGAAAATCAACGTTTCGGGCAAAAGCCCTTCATCAGGAATGAAGCCCCTTTTGCCCGAAATGTAGATTTTCCTGCTCCTCGGATGCTGCCTGACGTGCTGTGCTTTTCCAGCACCACTCTAATCTAGACCGAGACTAACCTATACCTTGCTTTTCTTTACATGAACTAAATGGCAGAGAGATACATACATTCAGTTATAAGGCAACTAACCCTCCTGAGTGAAACAGATTGCATCCATTCTGTGATTTTTACTGTGCTATGGTGAAGGTTCCTGTTTGTTCTCAGTTCAGTCGCAATGCCTTTGCATGTTGGCACAACTCAAAGCACCAAGTGCCATATTTTACAAATCTGATGCATTTCAGTTTTACTTGCAGTGGTTCGTTTTTCAGCCAAGTAGTAAGGGCAACTTTAACATCTGTTAAAAGAAGGCCATCTTTGCACCATTAGTATCTGTGAGTAATTTTCCATCTGTTCATAATCAGATCTCCTATCAGTCAATGTCGAAAGGTTCACTGTGTATCATTTCTACCTCAGTTAGTTTGGTATTGTAATTCCTTCTCTCACAATATGAGTGAAAGGACAAGGCAAACACTTCAACGTTATCTTTCAAGGATAACTATTTCATTGTCTTACAAATTGGCAGAATTATTCTCAGCATTCATTTTCAGAGCACAAGGAACTTGAAAGGGAGCAACTGAGAACAGATATTGCAAAGGTATATAAGAAAATAAACATCGCATAAATTCTTTTGTGGGATGATGGCATCACTGGCTAGGCCAAAATTTATTGCCCATTCCTAATTGCCCAGAGGGCACTTAAGAGTCAACCATATTGCTGTGGGTCTGGAGTCACATGTAGGCCAGACCAGGTAAGGATGGCAGTTTCCTTCCCTGAAGGACATCAGTGAACCAGATGGGCTTTTCTTGACTATTGGCAATGGTTTCATGATCATTACTCTTTTAATTCCAGATTTTTAAATTGAATTTAAATTCCACCATCTGCTGTGGCAGGATTCATACCCAGATCCCCAGAGCATTAGCTGGGCCTCTGGATTAACAGGCCAGCAATAATACCACACACACACACCCACACACACACACCCTCACCCACACACACACACACACACACCCACACACACCCACACACACACACAAACAAACCCACACACACCCTCACACACACACACAAACCCACACACACACACCCACCCACACACGCACACACACATGCATACACACACACGCCCACACACACACACACACATCCACACACACACACATACACACACACATACACACACGCACACACACGCACACACGCACGCGCACACATACACACACACACATACAAAAATGATGAATAGTTGTTTAATTGTAATGGTAGGTGTCACAATCTTGGCCCAGACAGCCAGTTATGTTATGATCTTGCGAGGAACCAGTATTTCTAAGATACACAGAGTTTGAAATCCACTGATTTAATAAGTAAATAGACCCATAAGCTTTTGAAGTTTTGAAGAAAGACAAATAAATGTAACTCCACAATATTATACAAATGTAATATACACAGCACATACTAAGTTGCAAATGAGATCAAGACAGTTCCCATGGATTTGTCAGCAATTCCCCCCCCACTGAAGGGTCATGCTGTTGTGGGCTACCATAACTGTTCTTGTTCAGATCAGAGACCCTCCTTTCTTGGGTCTACGCTCTCCTAGATTTCAACAACTACACACCATTACATATTCAAAGATGCAATTCCAGCTTTTCACCGTCAGTTAGCTTTGGTAACCTAGACCAAGCTGAAAGAACTGCACAGAGGCCGGTATCCTGTCACCAAGTTATCCTTAATTTACATGCCGAAAGGTGCAGCGCTGGAAAAACACAGCAGGTCAGGCAGTTTCCGAGGAGCAGGAGAATTGACATTTTGAGCTTGAGACCTTCATCTGGAATGTTGGAGGGGGGTGAGGGAATGGAGGCTGCGAGATAAATAGGAGGGTGGGGGTGGGACTGGCGGGAAGATATCTGGGATGGTGATAGGTAGATACAGGTAGGAGGTGATGGTGATAGGTCAGAGGGGAGGAGGGTGCGGAAAGGAGGGAAGGAAGATGGACAGGTAGGGCAGTTCAAGAAGGTGGTGCCAAGTTGGAGGGTTGGATCTGGGATGAGGTGGGGGGACAAGAGAAGAGGAAACTGGTGAAATTGATTTTGATGCTGCGTGGTTGGAGGGTCCCAAGTTGGAAAACAAAGTGTTCTTCCTCCAGTCGTCAGGTGGTTTGGATTTGGCGGTGGAGGAAACCCAGGACTTGCATGTCCTTAATGGAGTGGGAGGGGGAGTTGAAGTGGTCGGCCACAGGGCAGTGAGTTGTTTAGTGTGTGTGTGTGTCCCAAAGATATTCCCTGAAATGCTGCAAGAGATGCAAAACCTGCACCACTCCACTCCCAACATCTTCCCTTGCCACTGCAAGAGACGTAACCCCTGCTCCCACACCTCCCCCCTCACCTCCATCCAAGGCCCCAAAGGACCCTTCCATGCTCGACATAGATTCTCCTGCAAATCCAAATACCTCATCTACTGTGTCTGTTGCTCTTGATGTTGTCTCCTCTACATTGGGACGACAGGGCGCCAACTCACAGAACATTTCAGGGAACATCTCAGGACCTTACTGTCCTGTGGCTGACCACTTCAACTCCCTCTCCCATTCCACCAAGGACATGCAAGTCCTGGGCCTCCTCCACCACCAAATCCGAGCCACTCGAAGTCTGGAGGAGGAATGTCTCATCTTCCACCTTGGGACCCTCCAACCGCATGGGATCAATGTAGATTTCACCAGTTCCCTGATCTCCCCTCCATCCACCTCAAACCAGATCCAACCCACTAAGACAGCACCGCTCTCTTGACCTGTCCTACCTGTCCATCTTCCTTCCCACCTATCCGTTCCACCCTCCTCTCTGACCTATCACCATCACCCTGCCCCCACCCCCGCATCTACCTATTACTTATTACTTATTACCTTCCCAGGTACCTTACTCACGCCCCCAACTGTCCAAACATACACACACATGCATAATCACACATCTAATTCACACCTCGCTCAAATTTATGCTTTATCATAGAGTCATAGAAGCCCTACAGTGCTCTTCATAGGCCATTCGGCCCATCAAGACCACACCAACCCTCTGAAGAGCATCCCACCCAGATCTGTCACCCCACATAATGGATACAAAAAAAACATTCACAGTGATTAATGAAAATCAAGGCACTGCTGTCATTTCACAATCGTATCTGGACCAAACTGGGGGCAAATTTCTTTCTCTGAAGACCATGAGGGTTTTTGCAATAACTGTTGATAATTGTTGCAGTCTTATTACTGAGGCTAGTTTTTGTATTTCAGATTTATTAATGGAGTTTAAATTACACCAGCTGCTGTGCTTGGTTTGGAACCCAACTCCTCAGAGCATGTGGCAAGGGATCTGGATTGCTAGCCCAGTGACATTACCACTGTTCCACCGTATTCCTCCACCCCCATTAGTTGACCCAACAACGCTCCAGAAACAAATGTAATGTTTTAGCAATGTCAGCCATAATCCTAAACTTATCTAGTTGAATGGGGTGGGATTGGGTCAGAAGGTGGAATCTCAAGTAAGACAATTAAAGGAGTCTTCACATTGTCACCGTGTCTACGTGGGTTTCTTCCGGGTGCTTCTGTTTCCCCTAGACAATCCAAAGATGTGCAGGTTAGGTGGAGTGGCCATGGTAAATGCGGGGTGACAGAGATAGGGTGGGTCTGGGTGGGATGCTCTTCAGAGGGTTGGTGTGGTCTTGTTGGGCCGAATGGTCTGCAAAGAGCACTGTAGGGCTTCAATGACTCTATGATAAATTTGAGTGAGGTGTGAATCAGATTGTGACCTGAAGTCACCTTATTTTTTATCAAGCAGCCTAGGTTAGCGTCTGGATTACTCTGCAAGCATTTTTAAGAGCCCACAATTTGCTTGAAATTCTGTGGCTGATTTTTCCATAAGGGACTCGAGGCACTTTTCAATTGGCACTTGTCTGAATGTAGAATTTGATGGTTTGGCAGACATATGCAGTTTTGGAGAGATTATGGGTAATCTGTTGAAACAATTTTCATTTTCTGGCAGAGAAGATAAGGTCACCTTGGATGATAGTAATGTTATCCTTAGAAAATCCTATTGAGAAAAACAACATTACTAATAAGTTCGGGGCTAATCTGTTGTCAAATTCCTGTAGATAATTAGGTTGAGGAGTTTTAGAACAGATGCTGCAATAATGTAGACTTAATCAAAACCTTAAATATTGTGAAACTTATTTCATAGGAGGAGTGGAAATTCAGAAATTGATCAGAAATTGGAATAGTTGTAAATGAAAGCATGGTGTAAGTGGTAAGATTAGAGAAGACTTGCAAAGGGTGTAGAGACACAGGAAAACAAAGGAGGCTAAGGATTCTGAAGGCAGGTAAACACAGACTAAATTTCAGCGCCCCCAAGCAGAGACATTTGTATCATCAACAGCTACCGGTGAAGTGCCAGAAGATTGGACCATGGCTAATGTTGAGCCATTATTTTAGATAGGCTTCAGGAAAGGCCAGGGAACTACAGACCAGTGAGACTGATGTCAGTGGTGGGTAACTTGTTGGAGGGGATTCTGAGGTGACAGGGTGACATGCATTTGGAGAGACAAGGACTGGTTAGGGATAGTCAACGTGGCTTTGTACGTGGGAAACCATGTCTCTTAAATTTGAGTTTTTCAAAGAGGTAACCAAGAGGATAGATGAATGCAGAGCAGTAGATGTTATCTACGTAGACCTTCGCAAAATCTTCAGTGAGGTTCTGCATGGTATCCTGATGAAAGACTTATGCCTGAAAGGTCGATTCTCCTACTCCTCGGATGCTGCCTGACCTGTTGTGCGTTTCCAGCAATGCACTTTTCATCTCTGATCTTTAGCAGCTGCAATCCTCACTTTCTCCTCATGCTAGACTGGGTAGTCAGGCGAGATCACATGAGATACAGGGAGTGCTAGCCAGTTGGATACAAAATTGGCTTGACCGTGGGAGGCAGAGGTGCTGGTAGAGGTTTGTTGTTGAGACTGGAGGCCTATAGCTCGTGGAATGCTGCAAGGATCAATGCTGTGTCCACTGTTGTTTGTCATTTATATAAACGATTTGCAGGTTAATATAGGAGGCCTGTCTGGTAAGTTTGCAGATGACATGAAAATTGATGGTATTGTAGACAGTAAAGAAATTTATTTAAGAATACACTGGGATCTTGATCACTTGGGCCAGTGGTCTGAGGAATGGCAATTGGAGTTTGTTAGGAGTTGTATTTTGATAACTTACATAGGACTTACATAGTTATTGGTTGGACCCTGAGGAGTGTTGTCAAATGGAGAGACCAAGGAGGTGCAGGTACATAGTTTTTTGAAGGAGACATCACAGGTAAACAGGTTGGCGAAGAAGGCATTTGGAACGCTTGTCTTCATTGGTCAGAGCATTGAATACAGAAGTTGGGATGTTGCGTTACAGGTGTACAAGACAACGGTAAGGCCACATTTGGAGGACTGTGCACAGTTTTGGTCACCCTGCTATAGGAAAGATGTTGTTAAACCGGAAAGGGTGCAAAAAACATTTCCAAAGGTGTTACTGAGACTGGAGGGTTTCAGTTATAAGGAGAGGCTGGATAGGCTGGGACATTTCCCCTGGATTATAGGAGGCTGAGGGGTGACATTATCAAGGTTTATAAAATGATGAGGTGCATAATTAAAGAGATTAGTCAAGATCTTTTCCCAAGGATAGGGGGGTCCAAAACTAGAGGGAAACTAAGGTGAGGGGGAAAGATTTAAAAGAGACCCAAAGGGAAACTTTTTCACACAGAGGGTGTAACATATATGGAACGAGTTGCCTGAGGAGGTGGTAGAGGCAGATATAATTACAACATGGAAAAGACAGGTACAGGTTTAGTGGCTCAATTAGCCACTCCTCAGCCAATTTCATTCAATTCTCGTGACATTAAAAATTGGCAGAATGTACTGCATACTGCAAAGTCTAAGTGTCTGCAAAGACACTGACAACATTCTGGCAAAGCTTCTGAAAGCTTCTGCTCCAGAAGTTGCCGCACCACAAATAAAACTGTCCCAGCACAGTTATAACACTGGCATCTACCTTTCACTCTGGACATTGCCCAAGTATATCCCATTGATAATAAGCAGGACAACTCTAGCACAGCTAACTGTCACCCATATTTACTCTTGATCATCATGAATTTGATAGAAAGGTATCATTAACAGTCCTATCAAGTGATACTTACTCAGCAATAACTTGCTCAATGACACTCAATTTTCATTCTGTCAAGTCTACTCAGTCCCTGACCTCATTACAATTGTGGTCCAAACGTGGACAAAATTAATCATATTGAAGGGGTGAAGTAACAGTAACTGTCCTTGATAGCAAGACAACATTTGACCAAGAATGGCTCCACAAAGCCATGGTGAAATTTAAATCAATGGGAGTTCATTCTCCACTGGGGTTAGAGTCATACCTACCACACAGGAAGCTGTTTGTGGTTTGTCTATGTCCGCCATTTCAATCCCAGGACATCAGTGTAAGTTTTCCTCAGGTTAACATTCTCAGCCAAACCACTTTAGTTGCTACAATGGCCTTCTCTCCACAGTATGATCATGAGTGCAGATATTCAATGAATATTGACTCTGAACATTGTCCACTAGCATCTTCTCAGATGCTGAAGTTGTCCATAGCTGCAAGCAGCAACACCTGGAATGCATCCAGATCTGGGTTACTCATTGCTTCCCGTAGAGGTGGTGGAGGCAGCTACTCTTGGAGCATTATGAAGCCCCTGGATGAGCACTAAAAATGTGAGGGCCTCGTAGGCAATGGACCAAGTGCAGATAGATGGGATTCGTGTACTTTACGTTTGTAGGTCTGCGTAGACACGATGGGCTGAAGGGCTTTAATGGTAAGGAACATTTGTACCACCCAAGTGCCAGGTAATGACTATTCCAACAGGAGACAATCCAATCATCTCTCCTTGATATTTAACAGCATTAGCACCACTGAATATACCTCCATCAATATCCCTGGGAGTATCATTGATCAGTAAGTTAATGGAACAAGCGAGATAGTACTGTTGCTGCAAGAGCAAGTTAAAGGCTGGGAATTCCAATGAAGGGCTTATGCTCAACGTATTGATTCTCCTGCTGCTCGGAGACTGCCTGACTGGCTTTTCCAGGACCACGCTTTTCGACTCAGATCGCCAGCATTTGCAATCCTCGCTTTCTTCTAGCTGCTGGGAATTCTGGAGCAAGCAGCTCCTGGACTCACCTCCTAACACCCTAAAACCTGTCAACCATCTACATGGAATAATTTCCAACTGCCTGGATGAGTGCAGCTCCAATAACAGACAAATAAAATTTCAACATCATTCAGAAACAAGCAGCCAGTGTGATTGGTATCCTATTTGTCACCCTAAACATTTATTCCCTCCATCACTGTTCGAATATAGCAAGGGTAGCAATAGATAGATACCAATGCGGTATTAGACAGGGAATCATTTTGAGTGATATTTGTTGAAGACCAGGACACAAGGGAGGACTCATACTAAGGTAAGCTGCATTGTAACTGTGATCTCACTGAGTCTTTTAGAATCATAGGATAGAATCCCTACAGTGTGGAAGCAAGCCATTTGGCCCATCGAGTCCATACCAACCCCCCCCCGATGAGCATCCCACCCATAACCACCCCTCTACCTATCCCTGTAACCCTACAGTTCCTATGGATAAACTACCCATCCTACACACCCCTGGACATTATGAGCAATTTAACATGGCCAATTCACAGAAGCTGCACATCTTTAGACTGTTGAAGATAGAAATCGGAGCAAAACTCATGCAGACACAGGGAGAATGTGCAAACTTCACACAGACAGTGCCTGAGGCTGGAATCAAACCCGCATCCCTAGTGCTGTGAGGTGGCAGTGCTAACCATTGAGCTACTGTGATGCCCCTCTGTTAGAAAGTTGGAATAGTGTGGATCTAAGCAGAGAAACTTGCTGCCATATCATTGCGTAAATATTGTCAATAAATATTGTTTTAAAAATACCTTTAAGATCTAACTCACACTAAAAAGAGGAGGCAGTAGTTCCTAGTGTCTTAAAGAGACACTAGTCCAGAAAAGAATCTGAAGAAGCATGGGGCAAAACTCCTGAGAAGGTTGCTTGAATATTGTACGTTCAAAGATTTATCCAAAGTGAGAGAAGTGAGGTATACTCCAAAGGGGCAATATTTAGCTCTGAGCCAAGCAGTTTCTAGCTTTCCCTCAGCTCTAATATACCATCAAAAGATCAATGCAAGCACATTGTTTCGAAAATTCACTTTCCACTGGCATTGTGACCCTCAGAACCCCCTTCAAATAAAGGGACAGCTTCAGGTCAGAAACAAAAACAAAAATTGCTGGGGAAACCCAGCATCTGTGAAGAGGAAGCAGAGTTGACATTTCGAGTCCTTCTTCAGAATTGACAGTAGCTTGGAAATATTGGTGTAGGCTGATGACAGTGGAAGGGTGGAAATAGAGTGAGCAGATAGCTGGACACAATTAAAAATCACACAGCACAAGGTTATAGTCCAACAGGTTTATTTGGAAGCACTAGCTTTTAGAGCGCTGCTCCTTCATCGGGGAGCTGATAAAGGAGCGGCACTCCAAAAGCTAGTGCTTCCAACTAAACCTGTTCGACTATAACCTGGTGTGGTGCGATTTTTAACTTTGTCCACCCCAGTCCAACACTGGCATCTCCATGTGGGGACAGCGCTCAGAGAGAGAGAAAATTATGCAGATAAAGGGATGGATGATAGTAAACCAGGGAAGGAGAAAAGCTGACACCGGGAATCATAAGTAGATTTCAATAGATCGGATGTGCTGAAAACAGCCCGTGTCATGACAGGGCCTGGTGTGTGGGTGTGGGTAAAACGCATGAAAGGAGGTGAGGGTGCTTTAAAATTATTGCACTCAAGCCCTGACAGCTGCATGATGCCCAAGGTCAGAATTGAAGTATATGCAGTGGATCAAATTACAAATGATGTCCTTATTAGGTGAGGCATCGCTGAAAGCTCAATAGATTCTCTGTAGGTTCTGGCAGTCTTCAATGATTATTTAATGCCCCCTGAATTTTGACAGTTTAAAGAAGACTTAATAATCGAGCAGACGGTCCAGCATGCTAAACAGACAAAGCGAAGAGCATGAAATTCCAAGGTTCAGTCTGAAACTGTTGGTCGACGAGATGTTGGCCCCACCCTGCATGAAACCCATCAAAGTCAAGGCAGGAGGTACTATGTTTAAATGTTGGTGCTGTGGTGTGAGTTAGCAATGCAGGTGACAAGATTGTCTACCTGGGGTGCCCATGGTTTTTTCACCATGGCGGTAGTGGTCCTTTCCAGCGATTTTGCGACCCAAGATCAAATAGATCAACCCATGAACAACAGAATATTCAACAAAATGAATGTTAAGAAGCAAACGTGGACATGACGCATCCTGAACAAAGTGAATATCATTGACTTCAGAGCACAACTTGATCATCTGGACAAGAACTTTTGGTCAGTAACCAAAATAAAGAGAATTTTGTAATTATTTTGTTGCTTGATTCAGGACCAACTGTTACTGTGCTGCCAAACACTTTAAAGTGGCTCAACACTATGTACCGTCAACGATCAAACATCAGGATTCAGGCTTTGGGGAGGACCCACCCTTCCAATTAAAAGTAATTTTATTACAACGATTGCCTACAATGATAGAATTATTTATAAGTTGCTGAGGTTTTACAGAGTCAGAATGGAACCTTGCTGACTTGACTGAATTGGCATGTTTACGTGCAAGCTGGTACAAGACACCCCATGCTGAGATGATGACTATATTTCCTTGTGAAAGGAATTACCTCAGCCTTTCCAGAATCATGATCTTTTGTTCCAACAAGACTGGACGAGGGTTTGTGAAGACTCACCACAGGGTTTCCAAAATGCTGAAGCTTCAGTTTGATCAACTTCACAATACACCTAACTCAGCTATGCTTGATGGAGATGAGTTTGTTTCTTTAGAAGTCCATAGCCAGGAGACACACCCAATAAGTGCAGCAGGGAGCATGCAACTATAAGGCCAGGTTTTAAAGTATCAAGAAGAAAATCCCACAATCCATGACTCACTAGTCATAATCCCTCAAGTATTCTTCCCGACCAAGGTAAGCAGGATTCTTCCTCTACTCCTATGTTTTTGTCTGTTTATGTTACTTATAGTACTAATGAAGAGGCTCAGTGTACTGCAACTGAGATTGTGATATAAGTACCAGAGACCTTGGTCACAACGATCTTTTAATTGATACCACATAGAGTGAACATGATGAGACTGCACAGGCAACAAAGCCCTTCAGCAATACCGAAGCCTGACAATGTTGTTCTAATTTTTGATGAATACTCAGAAGTTTCTTTCATCTCACCTAGACGCTGTCAAAAACAACAGCTTTTGAAGTTAAAAGCTAATCTCATCAGAATGGTTTGCAGCAAGCACGCACTCCATCCTCACAGGAAATCCTCCAGTGCAAGGAGCAATGTCTGCTAAGTGCTCTGTTAATAACTCATGGTCTGTTTGCTAGTTTCTTGAACCATAGATTCCCCAACAGGGTGGAACAAGGCTATCCAAGTCCATACTGGATTAGTGGTGCTGGAAGAGCACAGCAGTTCAGGCAGCATCCAACGAGCAGCGAAATCGACGTTTCGGGCAAAAGCCCTTATCCAAGTCCATACTGACCCTCCAAAGAGCATCCTACCCAGATGAAGATTGCCACTCTATCGCAACAAATCCACATTTCCAAGGCTAATCCACTGAGCCTACACATCTCTGGACACTTTGGCATAACTAATCCAACTAACCTGCACATCGTTGGATTGTGTGAGGAAACCAGAACACCCAGCAGAAACCCACACAAGACAGTCACCTGAGGCTAGAATCAAACCTGGGTCCCGGGCGCTGTGAGGCAGCGGTGCTAACCACTGAGCCACAATGCCACCCATGAAGAACAAAATTAATGCTCTTGCAGTCTTCCTAAAGATTCAGTCATCTCTTCATCCTAGACTTGAGCACACAGCATAATATATCATGATACAGCTATTGATGAGAAATACTGATAGCTAACAGCTCATCTTCAGTGGTGTAGATTTACCATTCAGCTGTGCTTCGTTGTAAAATTATCCATTTGGTAGATTGTGAGACAGTGCTGCAAGCTGGGATCAATCAGAGGTCAGCCAAGAGGAAGTGGTACCCTCTCACTGAGCAACCATTGATCTTTCTCCTGATGCCGCAGCCTGTGATAGTTGGTACAATGATGCGACTAATTCTACTACTCTTCTTATTTCGGCTGAACACATGGTTCAAGGTCAGCCTACAGACTGTTCAATCCTAGGACAGTTTGAATGACCAGATCAGGGAAGGAACTGTGAGGTTGCCACAAGTGTTAAAGATGGAAGAGGGATGATGGAGTTGGAATTCCTCTCAGTTAAATCATCTCAATCAATAATTTGAAGAAACTATTTTTAGTTTGTAAAATATTTAGTTGGAAATGGAGAATATACTTGGTGGAAGATGTAAAGGTAAAGTTTTGTGAGTATGCAGATTAACCTCTCAAGTGAGCTGTGACCTCAATAACTATGTGATACACACTGTGCTCAAAGATTGAAATAAATACAAGTCAAACAAAGATGCTGCTATGTCCTCAAGTATATGTTAGTAATATATACTGTTTAATTAAATACCTTGATATTTGACTGGAGCCTATTCAAGGAACGGATGAACCCATATTAAATATTTGCAATTAAGGTGCAGCTGATACCTACCAACGAAGTCATCGTTATTTATTCCTCAGAGCTCCTTTACCTCTGACTGTGTGGAATTCCCTCAGTACTGAAAAGGAGTGCCAGCATAGGAGCTTTACATTGGGGTGGCATGGTGGCTCAGTGGTGAGCACTGCTGCCTCACAGCGCCAGAGACCTGGGTTCAAATCCAGCCTCAGGCAACTATCTGTGTGGTGTTTGCACATTCTCCCTGTGTCTGTGTGGGTTTCGTCCCACAGTACAAAGAAATGCAGGTTAGGTGGATGAGCCAGGTTAAATTGTCCGTAATGTTCATGGATGTGTTAGTTAGGGGAATGGGTCTGAGTGGGTTACTCTGCGGAGAATCAGTGTGGACTTGTTGGGCTGAAGGGCCCGTTTCCACACTGTCGGGATTCTATGAATAAGCCTTGAACCCAGAATCATGAAACAATACACATACTGAGACAGAGCTTTTATTTGCTGATGTGTTGCTGGCTCATTCTTCTTCGACTACAAGAAAGTTTGTGAGTTGGGAATTTGGACAAGTATATTGTCTTAGATATCACTGCACTCCCAATCCATGGGAACTGAAGAAAGGTGTGTGCTACTTACAAGATAATTGTCACTCATGCACGGCATGTGAGCATCAATGGAAAGGTCAAAATGTATTGTCCATCTACAATTGTCCTTCTGGCACAGCAATTCGCCAAATCTTTATTGACAGTACATCCCAAATCTCAAAGTCCACCACCTGGATGGACAACATCAGCAGAGAGCACCGTCAATTCCCAGTTCGCTTCCAAGACACACTGCATCATGACTTAGAGTCATAGAGTCATAGAGATGTGCAGCATGGAAACAGACCCTTCAGTCCAACCTGTCCATGCTGACCAGATATCCCAACCCAATCTAGTCCCACCTGCCAGCACCTGGCCCATATCCCTCCAAACCCTTCCTATTCATATACACATCCAAATGCCTCTTAAATGTTGCAATTGTACTAGCCTCCACTACATCCTCTGGCAGCTCATTCCATACACGTACCACCCTCTGCGTGAAAAACTTGCCCCTTAGGTCTCTTTTATATCTTTCCCCTATCACCCTAAACCTATGTCAATAGACAATAGACAATAGACAATAGATGCAGGAGTAGGCCATTCTGCCCTTCGAGCCTGCACCGCCATTCAATATGATCATGGCTGATCATTCCTAATTAGTATCCTGTTCCAGCCTTATCTCCATACCCCTTGACTCCACTATCTTTAAGAGCTCTATCCAATTCTTTCTTAAAAGAATCCAGAGACTGGGCCTCCACTGCCCTCTGGGGCAGAGCATTCCACACAGCCACCACTCTCTGGGTGAAGTAGTTTCTCCTCATCTCTGTCCTAAATGGTCTACCCCGTATTTTTAAGTTGTGTCCTCTGGTTCGGCACTCCCCCATCAACGGAAATATGCTCCCTCCTGCCAGAGTGTCCAGTCCTTTCATAAGCCTATACGTTTCAATCAGATCCCCTCTCAGTCTTCTAAACTCAAGGGTATACAAGCCCAGTCGCTTCAGTCTTTCCGTGTAAGGCAATCCTGCCATTCCAGGAATTGACCTCGTGAACCTACGCTGCACTCCCTCAATAGCCAGAATGTCTTTCCTCAAATTTGGAGACCAGAACTGTACACAGTACTCCAGGTGTGGTCTCACCAGGGCCCTGTACAGCTGCAGAAGCACCTCTTTGCTTCTATACTCAATCCCTCTTGTTATGAAGGCCAGCATGCTATTAGCCTTCTTCACGACCTGCTGTACCTGCATGCTTGCCTTCATTGACTGGTGGACAAGAACACCCAGATCTCTCTGAACAGCCCCTTTACCTAATTTGATACCATTGAGGTAGTAATCTGCCTTCCTGTTCTTGCCACCAAAGTGGATAACCAGACATTTATCCACATTGAACTGCATCTGCCATGCATCTGCCCACTCACCTAACTTGTCCAGGTCACCCTGTAATCCCCTAACATCCTCATCACATTTCACCCTACCACCTAGCTTTGTGTCATCAGCAAATTTGCTAATGTTATTGCTGATACCATCTTCTATATCATTTACATATATTGTAAAAAGCTGCGGTCCCAGTACGGATCCCTGCGGTACCCCACTGGTCACTGCCTGCCATTTCGAAATGGAGCCGTTAATCACTACCCTTTGTTTCCTGTTAGCCAACCAATTCTCTATCCAATCTAGTACTTTGCCCCCAATCCCGTGCGCCCTAATTTTACTCACTAACCTCTTGTGTGGGACTTTATCAAAAGCTTTCTGAAAGTCCAGGTACACTACATCCACTGGATCTCCCTCGTCCATCTTCCGAGTTACATCCTCAAAAAATTCAAGAAGATTAGTCAAGCATGATTTCCCCTTCATAAATCCATGCTGACTCTGTCCTATCCTGTTACTATTATCCAGATGTGCCGTAATTTCATCCTTTATAATAGACTCCAGCATCTTTCCCACCACTGAGGTCAGACTAACTGGTCTATAATTTCCTGCTTTCTCCCGCCCACCCTTCTTAAAAAGTGGCACAACATTAGCCGCCCTCCAATCCTCAGGAACCAACCCCGATTCTATTGAACTCTGGAAAATAATCACCAGCGCATCCACGATTTCCCGAGCCACCTCCTTCAGTACCCTGGGATGCAGGCCATCAGGTCCCGGAGACTTATCAACCTTCAGACCTAACAGTCTCTCCAACACCAAATCCTGGCAAATAGAAATTCCCTTAAGTTCAGGTCCTTCAGCCACTGTTACCTCAGGGAGATTGCTTGTGTCTTCCCCAGTGAACACAGATCTGAAGTACCCATTTAATTCCTCTGCCATTTCTTCGTTCCCAGTAATATATTCCCCTGCTTCTGTCTTCAAGGGCCCAATTTTTGTCCTAACCATTTTTTTGTCCTAACCATGTCCTCTAGTTCTGGACTCCCCGAACCCCGGGAAAAGACTTTGCCTATTTATCCTATCCATGCCCCTCATAATTTTGTAAACCTCTATGAGGTCACCCATCAGCCTCCAAATTATATCACCTGAAAACCACTCAACCTGAGGGTGGCTAGGAATGGGCAACAAATGCTGATCTTGCTGGTGACTTCTACATCTCACAAAGGAATTTAGAAAGCTTCCCTTCAATGTTACCTCCCAAGAGAAGTTACTCTGAGAGCTCTGTGTCCTTGTTTACAATCTGGCTAGGAAACAGGACACCCGCATGACCACAGTAAGATGTTGGCACACACAGTGGGCAAAGGGATCTGAACCCTAGGACTGATTACAAATCTGACTGGCATTGCTCCAGCCATTTATTTGTCATATTATCCAGTGTTTATTACCACAGAGTCCCTGTTTGTGTAACCCAGGCAAAGTTGCGACATGTGTGGTTGTCAATGACCTTACAAAAGTGACTTTAATTGATTGTGTTGGAGACTAGTCTCTCTGTTTTTACAAATGTTAAAACAAACGCATGAATCAAATTTTATGTTATGCATTTCTGAAGACATAATGCGAGTCTGGCATGCATACACTGAATTAATGTTGTATTATGTATGTGTTGTCAAGGTTGTAAATGGCTGGCAGAAGGAACCAATTCCTCTGCTTCCTGTGGCCATCTTCAACACTGACTGTTGGCACAAGGCTCACATGGATAAGTTGTTTTCTTTGCCACCTGAATGGGGCAAACAATGATGGCCAAGAGAGCAGCTTCCTTGTTATGAATGAAAGGACTGGCAAGCAAGCAACCGTGACCTTCCTGCACTTTGCCCAAGATGTGCCCAAGTAGGTGGTAATGATGAAGGGCGTCTTCTGATATACATCAAAAATTGACACTAATACTACAGTCTAAACTGCAAAACATTATGACAGGACGCAACAGAACAGATTTACTGAGATAGCGACAGCCCAGCAATACCACTCTACGGATCTCAGAACATCAGTGTATTAGCTTCATATATCGAGTCAACCAGCGTTGTTCATTTTTCAAAAAGGACTGACGTCAAAATGAGGCCCAACTAGGGGAAAGGTAATTTTTGACACATATTTCTGAGTTCAGAAATGGATTCAAATACCATGTTGGTCCTGATACTCAACAGGACTCCACTGCATCTCCCTTTCTCAAGCACAAGCATTATTTACAACCAGAAAACAAAAACAGAAATTGCTGGGAAAACTCAGCAGGTCTGGCAGCATCTGTGGACAGAGAGCAGAGGTAGCGGTTTGGGTCCAGTGACCCTTGTTCAGAACAGTTAACCAAAATATTAAGGAGAAAGTGAGGACTGCAGATGCTGGAGATCAGAGCTGGAAATGTGTTGCTGGAAAAGCGCAGCAGGTCAGGCAGCATCCATGTAGAGGGAGGAAGAGAGCTTCTTCAAGGAAGGCATCCTTGCAAGAGGATTCGCAGTAGGTTAAAATCTTCGAGGAGGAAGTGAGGATTGCAGATGCTGGAGATCAGAGCTGGAAAGGTGTTGCTGGAAAAGCGCAGCAGGTCAGGATGTGGGTCCTGAACAAGGGCTCATGCCCGAAATGTCGATTCTCCTGCTCCTTGGATTCTGCCTGACCTGCTGCGCTTTTCCAGCAACACATTTTCAACCAAAATATTAACCCAGCTTTCTCTCTACAGAGGCTGCCAGACTTGCTGAGTTTGTCCAGCAATTTCTGTTTGTGCTTCTGATTTCCAGCATTCACAATTCTTTGATTTGTTTGTTTACAGACATTAGGACAGTGTCCTAACTGGAAATCAGGTCTTACTGTCAAATCAGGACATGAGACATAATTTCTTTGACTGTTCCAGAATTGTACTGTGGGGGATCAGTCAGCAAGCAGCTTTCACAGTGGCATTTATAGGGGACCCTCACATTCTTATGGAGGGTGTTGGTGATTTTAAACTACTCGGGTGCTTTTGAGTCATATTTCTATCTAAGTGAGACAGTGTGAATTTGTGAGGTATACTTGCAGCATGAATATGTGGAAGACAAGACCAGCTTGCGATACAGAGGGATTTGGTGTCCTCGTGCATTCAGGGGATTTGAACCGATCCCCTCAGAATATTAGCTTGAGGTGCTGAATTGCTAGTTTAGTGATATTACCATTACATCATCATCTACAACTGAGCAAACCAGGCCTGTGTTCTCTACAGTCTCAAAGCATGAGAAATTGAAACAAAATAATTCAAGGGATGGGTAAGGTAGATGCTGGTAAGATGTTGGCAAGTTCAGAACCAACTTAAAAATAAGAGGGACGCTGCGCAGGTCTGAGAAGAGGAGAATCGTTGTTCACTCAGAAGGTTGTGATCCTCTGGGATTATGTACCACCAAGAAGGACCATCTTTAATGTTTAAGGCGGAGATTAATACATTTCTGATTCCCAATAGTGCACATGATTATGGTAATGGGATGGGCAAAAACATTGAAATGTTCAATCAGACATGATCATATTGAGTGACAAGATAGTATTGATGGGCTGAATGGGCTACTCCTGTTTCTATTTTTCTTTATGAATAAATCTCAAAATATTAGCATCTAAATTCATCAGTTTATAAAGGTGGAAATTAGATGGTTGGCCTTTATTTCAAAGGCAATGGAGTAATAGGTAGATCATCTTTTTTTGGCTTGATAGTAGCATCATGCTCATTAGTCGTGAATACCATTTGTAATGCTCCCACGTAGTGAGACAACCTTGTCTGTTTTAGAGTCATAGAGATGTACAGCACAGAAACAGACTCTTCAGTTCAACCCGTCCATGCCAACCAGATATCCCAACCTAATCTAGTCCCACCTGCCAGCACCCGTCTCATATCCCTCCAAACCCTTCCTATTCATATACACATCCAAATGCCTTTTAAATTTTGCAATTGTACCAGCCTCCACCACATCCTCTGGCAGCTCATTCCATACACGTACCACCCTCTGTGTGAAAAAGTTGCCCCTTAGGTCTCTTTTATATCTTTCCCCTCTCACACTAAAACTATGCCCTCCAGTTTTGGACTCCCCCACCTAAGGGAAAATACTTTGCCAATTTACCCCATCCATGCCCCTCAAAATTTTGTAAACCTCCATAAGGTCACCCCTCAGCCTCCGACGCTCCAGGGAAAACAGCCCTAGCCTGTTCAGCCTCTCCCTTCAGCTCAAATCCTCCAACCCTGGCAACCTCCTTGTAAATCTTTTCTGAACCCTTTCAAGTTTCACAACATCTTTCCGATAGAAAGAAGACCAGAATTGCACACAATATTCCAACAGTGGCCTAACCAATGTCCTGGACAGCCGCAACATGACCTCCAAAGCTTTGGGAGGTGTTACCCATCTGAGGCAGACAGTGCGTTTTTCAGGACCAAAACATGATGACCTCAGGCCTGGTCATGATTTTAATCAGTATATAGCGAGAAATTACAACCAATTTAGGATTGTCAGTCAGGCTCACAGGATGGTGCACTTGTATGAACAGGAATCTATAAATATGAATGCATAGGGCTCTGGTCTTTCAGAGCAACAATATAGGTGAAGTAACAAAATCGCTGGTTTGATTCTCAGGACAATGGCTTCATGAATCATAGTAAACCAGTCTTTAAAAAAAAGTAAACAAAACTTGGCAGTTAACTGTCAGGTATAATGTACTGATATAGAACATAGAACATAGAACATAGAACAATACAGCACAGAACAGGCCCTTCGGCCCACGATGTTGTGCCGAACTTCTATCCTAGATTAAGCACCCATCCATGTACCTATCCAAATGCCGCTTAAAGGTCGCCAATGAATCTGACTCTACCACTCCCACGGGCAGCGCATTCCATGCCCCCACCACTCTCTGGGTGAAGAACCCACCCCTGACATCTCCCCTATACCTTCCACCCTTCACCTTAAATTTATGTCCCCTTGTAACACTCTGTTGTACCCGGGGAAAAAGTTTCTGACTGTCTACTCTATCTATTCCTCTGATCATCTTATAAACCTCTATCAAGTCACCCCTCATCCTTCGCCGTTCCAACGAGAAAAGGCCGAGAACTCTCAACCTATCCTCGTATGACCTACTCTCCATTCCAGGCAACATCCTGGTAAATCTTCTCTGCACCCTCTCCAAAGCTTCCACATCTTTCCTAAAGTGAGGCGACCAGAACTGCACACAGTACTCCAAATGTGGCCTAACCAAAGTCCTGTACAGCTGCAACATCACCTCACGACTCTTGAATTCAATCCCTCTGCTAATGAACGATAATACTCCATAGGCCTTCTTACAAACTCTATCCACCTGAGTGGCAACCTAGGATATATTCTCCTAGGCAACAAATCTACCAATCAGAGTCCACTTGCCAACCAATCAGCATTTTCCTCAGACTGTTGTTTTACTTTTACATTGGTATTTCTCAAGACAAAATCTGCAACAAAATGTGTGTGTTTTTAGCAATACTCAAGGTATCCACCAGCCACTGGCTCCTTTCACATTTTCATGGGAATATTAGCAGCATCCATTAGTTGGCAGTGTGCAAGACCATCCAGTGAGTCACTGCAACACTGAAATGCCAACAATTTATCACTTTCTCAATGGAAGCTGAAAAACAGCAAGCAATAGCTCTGGGATTTGCCCCGTATTGATAGATTCCCACAACTACAAGGTTTGCATCCATTTTCAGATCAAAACAGATAATGTGAAGCTACAGGGAAAATGAACTGGAATGTTAAAGAGAATAGAAATACTTGTAAAAGGATTAGCATTTCTGAAATTGGTAATTAAAGTGATCTGGATGGAATGAATCTTTGATTGCCAAGAAAAGCATAGATAGAAGTTGCAGAGGCTTTGCTATGCATGCTAGTTAGAGAACTGAGGCCTAAGGAAACACAGATGCTAATACTATAGAATTCTTCATTAAAACGGGAGAGGGAAAAACCCGGAAAACAAAAACCATTCACTGTTGGTCTCGAAGTAAGATTAGAATAGTGAGCTGGGTGTTTTTGACTGGCACAGATGTGATGGACCAAAGGACCTTTTTTTGTGTGCTGTAGATCTCTGTGATGTTATGATTCTAAATTATTGGAAAGCACAGAGGTGAAGTTGTCATTGTAATGATGTCACTCGATTGATAACTGTTAGAATTAAAGTGCGATTAATGTGAAATGTAGTATTTTACAAGATGTGGGGATCACTGGCTATGCTTAATCCTCATTACTCAGAAAGCAGGTAAGAGTCAACTTCATTGCTGTGGGCCTGGATCACATGAAGGCCAGACTAGTTGAGGACTGGGAGAAGGATGATGTCCATCTGTAAAGGGTATTACAGAAGCAGATGTTTTTAAACCATTATCTGTTGTTATGTAGTCATACTTCCACAGATGTTGAAGAAAAATTAAACTCAAATTTCAGCACCTGCTGTGATGGGATTTGAACCCATGCCCTTGAATGCTGACTAGGAACCCAGGATTATCACCCCAGTCACATAATTGCTATACCACTACCACCCCTTGAGCTTAAATAGATTCTACTTGTACAGGCAGTCAATCTTCAGTGGCTCTATACGCCATTGACAACACACTTGCATTATTGAAACTTTTTGAAATGTTCTCATTCACCTTGCAACAACTATGTTCTGTCGGATGTAAATATTCAGTCATTATCAGCATTTGCAAACTGTATGAGACAAGAGACTCAGGACTCCCTCACCCGCCCAGACGCAAAGTGTTTGTCGCTGTGATACCTGTCAAAAGGTTTACAGCAACACAGCCAGCCAGTGGTTAACAACCCAAGACACATTTGAAGTGCTTACCAGAAGGACTGAAGCATATGACAGGAGTCAACTCTGAAAACCTAAAGCACAGAATGATGAAAACACCATTTGTTTAATATTACCCTCAAAACAATCTTTGTCGAAATCTTACAGGAAGTGTTTTGGGAAAGTCCGGATATACATGATAAGACATTACGCAAATACAATTCTCATGCCTCTATTAGCCTCTCTGTAGACCATCTGCAACCTGTTTTTATCATGCACTAACACCTCATCCATTTATTGTTTTGAGGGAAGATTAAACAAGGCTCTACAATGTTGAATGCTGCATCTTAAATGATAAACGTTTGTTTTGTCACGGGGCTGCTACCTGTCTTATATTTTTGTTGGAGAAGTCTATTTTTTGAACAACCTATCCAATATTTTTCATCAGGTTTTCATCCCCCACTGTGTTTATAAGTGTGAATCGAGCAGTTCTGGGGACTGCAAATCCAATAAGGCCTCCAAATGTGAAAAACCAGAAAGTGCCACATGGAAAAATGTCTCTGTGGAGCTAAAAGCAACAGTTGGGAACAGCTCCACTGGTGCATGGCTCACAACATCGTGTGACCCAGTTCCCCATCCAGAATCAGGCTCTGCTGTGCCAGACAGAGGGAAAATTCATTAACCACACCAGTGGAACTGCAGCAGAGTAAGACTTAGGGACACAGCTTTGAAATAAATATAAAATATAACTGACACTGCATTAAATAAATCTAAAAATCAGAGTCAAAACTAAACACAGATACAAAATATTACATTATAAATCTTCATGAATAATAAAGATAGAAAGATTCCAACAATACATACATCATTACCTGCATCAAGGGATTGTCTCTACCAAAAGTATTGAAATTATTCAGAATATGAAACAAATCCTGAACAATAATAATAGCTGGGGCCTACTTATCTGAATCTATAGTACCTGAAAATTTAATAATGGTCTCATAATCAAGTGCTCATCAGGGATTGATTAACTTTGAGGATTAGTTTATTCAGAAATGTTTAAACACATTACAAGTTATGAAGCAAACATCACAGGAAATGGACTGACTTCTAAGTGCTGTGTTCAGCTTAAGAGTTTAGATCAGAGTGGTGCTGGAAAAGCACAGCAGGTCAGGCAGCATCTGAGGAGCGGGAAAATCAACGTTTCGGGCTAAAGCCCTTCTCCACAGAGACACTTTTCCATGTGGCACTTTCTGGTTATTCACATTTGGAGGCCTTATTGGATTTGCAGTCCCCAGAACTGCTCAATTCAGTTTGAGACCCACAGCGGACTAGCTGACAGGCAGAGCCACAACATTGTATACACACAGCACATGGAGTTCTGAGAAGTGATGTCTCTTAAAGGTGAGTTGCACAGCAGCTAATCAAATAGCACACAGCTTAGCAGGAATGGCCAACTCTTTCAAAAGACTAACCAATACAGAAAAAACAAGACAGATAATTTCCAACCCAGGAGGCTGAGGAGGTCATGGATAGCACACTTAGCAGATTGGAAACATTGCAGATTACAATGGCTGAGGGAGAAAGAGAATGGGTGACTGTTGGAGAAATTACCCAATTGAACAGAAACCACACAAGCGCGGATTGGCTGAAATTGACAAGCTGTTTATTACAAGATGTGCTGGAAGTGAAATTGACTAGGCTGACACAGAACTGACAGTCTGTACAGGTAGACCAAGGGTTCTCTTCCTCGGGCAGTGGGCACAGACAGTTTTATAGGGGTACTGTAAGGTGTGTGAATTACAGTGCAATCAGGAGTAAAAACAATCAATGGGAGGACAATTAGCAGTCCGGTAGCAGCATTCAGTCCTTGATTGAGTTAGGAGATTCCGATCCTCTGTGAGAGTAGGTGTTAATGTTTCTCATCCTGGCATCAATGGGTTTCCATTGTGGTTAGTCCACAAGGGAGGCACCTTGGTGCCTTTCAGTCTGAGCATCCTTTGTGGAGTTCCAGTATATGGGAGGAGCAAGGCTGCCCTAAGGGCTTTGGGAGCAGTTGTGCCTACTGAGGGCTAGGAAGGCTATTGTCAGGGTGTCTCGGGAAGTGTATTCCCCAGCCTGGAAGTGGCTTCAGTCATCCCCTGTTTGCTGCCTAGTATCTTAGTTAGCCTGTTTGGTCAAGGCCGAGGCACTCTGGGTAGTTTCTGTTGTGGCTTAGGCAGATATGACTCCTTATGTTCATTGTGGCCATGCTGTGGGTGGAAAGGGAAGCAGATTCTCACCCACAGTGACCAAAAAGCAGAGGAAGAGCAGGAAGGCAGTGCAGGTGTCCCCTGCGGTCATCTCCCTCCAAAACCTTTAGGCGAGATGGCTCAACAGGGGAAGGGGAGGACTCAGCAAGATGGCGGCGATTCTGTAGAACTGCTGTGGACAGCTCTGCCTAACAGCCAAGGCATACCAGTGTTCCTTGCCATCCCTGGACACTTTGTGTGGTGGAATTATTAGTTTGAAACCTTACAGAACACATATTTGTTAATAGTTGGGAGCGGGAAGGATGCCAAAGGGAAAAGTATTGAGCAAACAGCGGCAGGGAGGACACTCCCCTGCAGCACCTACAACACCAGAGACTGCAGCAGCAGCAGCCTCTCCTGAACCCCCCGGGGACCTGACAGACTCCCAGGAATTGGCTGCGGCGATGGAAAGACTTACCTTGAAAGTTGGGGCTGCGATTGAGGAGATCCGTGGGGAGATTCGTGTCTAGGTCCAACCTATCGCGTCCACGCTGCAGAAGCATGAGCAGGAGATCCAGGGCCTCGGGGAGAGGCTGGAGGAGGTGGAGGGTCGAACTAAGGCCTCGGAAGCTGCGATGGAGTCCTCATCGAATCGGATCCAGGTGCTGGAGCGAGAGGTGCAGGCCTTGCGAGACCATATCGACGACCTCAAAAATTGGGGTCAGGGGATAGATCTCTGAATTGTTGGGCTCCCTAAAGGTGAGGAAAGTGAGCAGCCAGTCAGCTTCTTTGAAAGCTGGCTGCCGAAGTTTTTGGGCCTTCACATCGAGTCCAGCAGGCTGTAGATTGAAAGGGCTTATCGGGTTACAGTGCACAGGTCAGTGCAATGTCCCTCCTCCGCCCTAGTGCACTTCCATTCATATAAAGACAAGCAAAAAGTGATCGAAGCTTCCAGATCCCTAGGAAAAGATCCGTAGGCACTGCTGTACAAGGGGTCAAAAATCATGGTTTTCCAGGATTTCTCGGCAGTTTTAATTTGAAAGAGGAAGTCCTTTGATGATGTTAAAAAGAGGCTGAGGAACCTGGGCATCCAGTATTCCACAGTGCTCCATTTCAGCCACAAGGACTCAGTTTATACATTTGAAGCAGCGGATAAAGCTAAAAACTTTGTAGACACTTTAAAATTAGATGGACTGGCCTGAAGAATATAAAATTCTATATTCCTGATGAAGGGTTTTTGCCCGAAACATCGATTTTCCTGCTCCTCGGATGCTGCCTGACCTGCTGTGCTTTTCCAGCGCCACTCTGATCTAAACCCTGGCCGGAAGAATACGATTAATATTTGTTCTCTTTTCCTTCTTTCCCCATGTTTTCCCTTCCTTTTTTTAATCCTTTCTTTCTTCCTGATAATTTCTTTTTTTGGAAAGGGAGGACAAAACTTAGAATAAGTTGTTCCTTTTTTTTAATAACTGGATTTTCCGATGGGAATTTTTTGTTGCTGTCTCCCCTTTTAGGTTCGTTTGTTTTATTTCTCTTTTAGTCACAAATAGGAGTGAAATGAAGCCAGGGATGGATGGAGTGCTCATCCTGATTATCTCCTCGTATTTTCTTTCTGGCCTAAGGCTGGGGCACAGTCTGGGTTTGAAGGAGCTGTGAAGGAGGCGATGGGTAGGGTGAGTGCCCCCACTGGGCAGGGGGAAGAGTCTTCCATTTAAAGTTTTATAGTTGGTTTTCTTTGTAGTGTTTTGGTAGTAATAGTTGTTTATAGTTATGATAGAGTAGTTTTTGTCTCTATAATTCTTTGGCTTTATGAGTGTTGATTTACTTGTACTCGGCACTTTGTAATCAGGGTTCTTCCTCCCAGGGGTTCATGGGTCACTGAAAGGGGATATGGTTAAGCGTCTTATTAAATAGTGCACCTGGAACATTAAGCGAAGTAATTCACCTGTTAAAAGGAAAAAAGTGCTTTCTAGCCTTAAGAGGGAAAGCGTTGATATTGCTTTGTTGTAGGAAACCCATCTTCATGATGGGGAACACCTGAAATTACAATGGGGAGTTATGACTGGGTATTCTTTTCATCTTTTACTACTAAAAGTAGAGGAGTGGCAGTACATATCCAGAAAAATCTTCCATTCACATTATTAGAGCAGGTGAAAGATGAGCAGGGATGGTTTGTGATACTTAAAGCCCTGATACATGGGGAGGAATATAGCATTTTAAGTGTCTACTGTCCTCCGGCGCATCCCCTCAAATGTTTGATTCGTGCTTTCTCTAAACTGAGTGCTTTTGGAACATGGCACGTTATTATAGCGGGGGTGGGGGGTGGGGGGGGGTTGTCTTTTATTGTCTTTTGGATCCGACAGTGGACAGGATGCCTCATTGGCCCCCAACCATTTCTTCGCAGGTCAAACAGGTGGCTGACTGATGCGAGGAGTTGGGGCTGGTGGATATTTGGAGATGTCTTCATCCTACCGACAGGGACTTCACCTTTTTTCAATCCCACATAAATGTCACATGAGGATTGATCTTTTCTGGCTCCCTCAGCTTTTCTGGATTCGATTATAAATTGTAAAATTGTGAATATATCTATCTCTGATCACACGATGATATATTTGGAAGTTAAGGCCAAGAGTGAGGGGTTAGGTTTGCGGCACTGGACCCTTTTCTCCTTAAGGATTCCAAATTTGTGAATACTTTTTGAAGGAGTTTCAGAAATTCTTGACTATCAACCCAGGCACAGATAGTAGTCCATCTATGCTATGGGAGACCGCTAAGGCCTTTGCTAGAGGATTAGCTATTTCCTATTTGGCTAGCCAGAAATGGCAGAAGGAGGAACAGCAGCGTCTATTTGAGACGTGCATGAAAGCCACTAAGGCGGCACATTTTGCGTGGCCTTCAGTGACTAAGCTACAGCAGATCATGGCCCTTCGGGCTGCCTTGAATTCAATACTGACACAAAATATAAAGAAAGAACTTGCTTTTGCTAGACAAAGGCTGTTCGAATATGGGGATAGGCCATGGAAGTGTTTAGCGTACCTGATGAAGAAGGCTTATGTTAGGATGAGATGTGAAGGCTCAGTTAGGGCGATTGAGGGTTACAAGGTAGCCAGGAAAGACCTAAAGAGAGAGCTAAGAAGAGCCAGGAGGAGACATGAGAAGTTGTTGGCGGATAGGATCAGGGTAAACCTAAGGCTTTCTATAGGTATTTAAGGAATAAAAGAATGACGAGAGTAAGATTAGGGCCAATCAAGGATAGTAGTGGGAAGTTGTGTGTGGAGTCAGAGGAGATAGGGGAAGCACAAAATGAATATTTTTCGACAGTATTCACTCTAGGAAACGACAATGTTATCGCGGAGAATAGTGAGATATAGGCTACTAGACTAGGTGGGATTGAGGTTCACAAGGAAGAGGTATTAGAAATCCTGCAGAGTGTGAAAATAGATAAGTCCCCTCGGCCGGATGGGATTTATCCTAGGATCCTCTGGGAAGTCAGGGAGGAGATTGCCGAGCCTTTGGCATTGATCTTTAAATCGTCAATGTCTTCAAGAATAGTGCCAGAAGACTGGAGGATAGCAAATGTGGTTCCCCTGTTCAAGAAGGGGAGTAGAAACAACCCTGGTAATTATAGACCAGTGAGCCTTACTTCAGTTGTTGGTAAGTGTTGGAAAAGGTTATAAGAGATAGGATTTATAATCATCTAGAAAAGAATAATTTGATTAGGGATAGTTCGCACGGTTTTGTGAAGGGTAGGTCGTGCCACACAAACCTTATTGAGTTCATTGAGAAGGTGACAAAACAGGTAGATGAGAGTAAACCAGCTGATGTGGTGTATATGGCTTTCAGCAAGGCGTTCGATAAGGTTCCCCAGAGTAGGCTATTGTACAAAATGCGGAGGAATGGGATTGTAGGAGATAAAGCAGTTTGGATAAGTCATTGGCTTGCTGAAACGGGAAATATTCATCCTGGAGTCCAGTTACTAGTGGTGTACCGTAAGGGTCGGTGTTGGGTCCACTGCTGTTCGTCATTTTTATAAACGATCTGGATGAGGGCGTAGAAGAGTGGGTTAGTAAATTTGCAGGTGACATTAATGTCAGTGGAGATGTGAATATTGACAAAGGATGTTGTAGGTTACAGAGAGACATAGATAAGCTGCAGAGCTGGGCTGAGAGGTGGCAAATGGAGTTTAATGCAGACAAGTGTGAAGTGATTCACTTTGGTCGGAGTAACCGGAATGCAAAGTACTGGGCTAACGGTAAGATTCTTGGTAGTGTAGATGAGCAGAGAGATCTCGGTGTCCAGGTACACAGATCGTTGAAAGTTGCCACCCAGGTTGACAGGGTTGTTAAGAAGCATACAGTGTTTTAGCTTTTATTAATAGAGGGATCGAGTTCCGGAACCATGAGGTTATGCTACAGCTGTACAAACTCTGGTGCGGCCGCACTTGGAGTATTGTGTACAGTTCTGGTCACCGCATTATAAGAAGGATGTGGAAGCTTTGGAAAGGGTGCAGAGGAGATTTACTAGGATGTTGCCAGGTATGGAGGGAAGGTCCTACGAGGAAAGGCTGAGGGACTTGAGGCTGTTTTTGTTGGAGAGAAGAAGGTTGAGACGTGACTTAATAGAGACATATAAGACAATCAGAGGGTTAGATAGGGTGGACAGGGAGAGCCTTTTTCCAAGTATGGTGATGGCGAGCACAAGGGGGCATAGCTTTAAATTGAGGGGTGATAGATATAGGACAGATGTCAGAGGTGGTTTCTTTACTCCGAGAGTAGTTAGGATATGGAATGCTTTGCCTGCAACGGTAGTATATTTGCCAACTTTAAGTGCATTTAAGTCGTCATTGGACAAGCATATGGATGTACATGGAATAGTGTAGGTTAGATGGGCTTCAGATTGGTATGACAGGTCGGCGCAATATCGAGGGCTGAAGGGCCTGTACTGCACTGTAATGTTCTATGTTCTATGTTTTTTGTCTGGCATCGTGGGCGGCTCCTCGTCAAATGTAGTAAATTGCAGTTGCCTCAAGGAGGGGGAGGAGTTGATTTCCCTGACATCAGGAGGTATCAGTTGAGTTCCCTGCTGTTCTTTGTCTGTGATTGGGTCGGTAACGATCCGAACTCAATTTGGCTGGATATCGAGGCCTCCCAGGCAAAGTGCCCTCTTATTAACCTGTTGTTCATGGATAAGATGAGGACAGTTATGGACCACTGCTGGAACCCCATAGTCATTAGTACAGTCAAGGCATGGAGGGCGATGCGTCAGAGTGAGGGTCTCCACTTACGCCTATAGTTGGCATGCCAGGGTTCCGACCAGGGACTATGGACTCAGGACTCAAACTTTGGGCAGTGAGAGGAGTTTCTAGTTTGGGAGACTTGTTTGAGGGGGAGGTTATGATGTCTTTTGAGCAACTGAGCCGCAAATATGGGTTGCCCAGCAAAGATCTTTTCTGTTTTTTTCAGATTAGGGATTTCATCCAGAAGAAGACTCCACTTCTCACTAAGCCCTATAAACCTGATACAGAGGGGTTGTCGCTACGTTCCACAAGCAATCTTTTGGTTAGTGCCCTCTATCGTCTGCTGGGTGGCAGGGCCTGGCAGGATATTAACCGGTTATGTGAGGTCTGGGAGCAAGAGCTAGGAATGGAGATCTCTTCTGAAACATGGGAGAACATATGGGAGAATGCTCGAAAAATCTCAATCTGTTCTGCACAGGGTTCATCTGGCACAAGGCCGTCTGGCGAAGTTTAAAAAAGGGGCATTTTCAGCGTGCCCCAAATGCAAAATAAGTGTAGGTACTCTTACCCATTGCTTCTGGATGTGTTTATTGGAGCGCTGTGGCGGGAGAGATAGGGAGGGTATTGAGGACTGAAGTCAAAGTAGACCCGAAATCTCTCCTCTTAGGTCTACCGAATTTACCATCTTTAGACGGGCATGGGAAGAAACTATTTAATATTCTTGCACACTGTGCACGGAAGAATATTCTGATGAACTGGGTGTCTGAGAACCCGCTGGGCTTGCTGGGATGGCAGAAATTAATTATGGAGCACATTCCCTTGGACTTTTTTACAAACATGGAGCACCACAAAACAGACCATTTTTATAAGACATGGCAGCCCTACTTGAGTTATTTGGATATAGATTTGTCAGTTATCTTAACGAGGGCGTTTGTTTAACCAGGATGGTTAGATTTGTCAAGCTCTGGGCCCTGGAGGGGGTCTCCTGAGTTAATATCGGTATGTATACAATGTTCCTGTTCCTTTGTTTGGGAGCTTTGCACCAACATAGCTGTTCTGTATTCTATGTTGTTTTTTACTTTTCTTTCTTTTTTTGATCTATTAGTTATTTACTTTTTTATTGGTGTTGCTTTGCACAGTGTGAGGGTTTGTTTTGTATTATAGGGTAGGTTAGTAGTTAGTGGACAGTAGTTGTCTTGTTATTCGTGTTTTTTTTCTTTTTATTATACTAATATTTGTTATTGATTGTATTTTTCAATAATTTTATATGTTTGTAAAGTTAAAAAAACTTTCTAATAAATATATTTACCAAAAGAAAGGGGGAAGGTAATGGCTCTAGTCATCGGGGATTGAATTGTAAGGGGAGTCGGTAGGTGGTTCTGTGATTGAAAACAAGACTCTCGAAAGGTATGTTGCCTCCCAGGTGCACGGGTCAGGGATGTCTCAGATCGGCTGCAGAACATTCTGAAGGGGGAGTGAGAACAGCCAGCTGTTGTGGTGCATATAGGTACCAATGATATAGGTAATAAATAGGATGAGGTCCTAGAAGCAGAATTTAAGGAGTTAGGAGCCAAGTTAAAAAGTAGGACTTCAGAGGTAGTAAGCTCAGGATTGCTACCAGTGCCACTTGCCAGTCGGAGTAGAAATGAAAGAATAGGTAGGATGAATGAGTTGCTCGAGAGACGATGCAGGAGGGAGGGGTTCAGATTTTTGGGATGTTGGGAACGGTTCTGGGGAGGTGGGATGATTACAAATTGAGTGGTCTACACCTGAGCAGAACTGGAATCAAAGTCCTTGGGGGTGCTTTTGCTAACGTTGTTGGGAAGGTTTAAACCAATGCTGCAGGGGGATGGGAACCAAATGAGGAGGTTAGTGGACAGTAAGGAGATAGCAACTAAAGCCTGTAATGAACTAGATAATGAAGTCAACGTGACTAAGGGGAAGAGTAGACAGGGAGCAGATGATGAAAGCAAAGAGACAGGTAGTCTGAGGTGCGTTTGTTTTTAATGCGAGAAGTGTGGTAGGTAAGGTAGATGAACTTAGGGCTTGGATCAGTACCTGGCAGTATAATGTTATTACTATTACTAAGACTTGGTTGAGGGAAGGGCAAGATTGGCAACTAAACATCCCAGGATATTGATGCTTCAGGCAGGATAGAGAGGGAGGTAAAAGGGGTGAAGGAGTTGCATTACGGGTCAGAGAGGATATCCCAGCTATGCTGAAGGAGGGCATGATTGAGGACTTGAGCATTAGGCAATGTGGGCAGAACTCAGGAAAGGAAGGGTGTGGTAACAATGTTGGGGCTGTACTACAGTCCTCCCAACAGATTATGGAAAGATTTTGGAGCAACAGGGTGGTGGTGATGGGAGATTTTAATTTTCCCAACATCGACTGAGATTAACTTAGTGTTAGAAGATTGGATGGAGCAGAATTTGTAAGGAGCATCCAGGAGGGTTTTATAAAGCAGTCTATAAATAGTCCAACTCAGGAAGGGGCCATGCTGGACTTGGTGTGGGGGAATGAGGCCGGTCAGGTGGTGGAAGTTTCAATTGGGGATTACTTTGGGAATAGTGATCACAATTCTGTAAGTTTTAGAATACACATGGACAAAGACTAGAGTGCTCCTCAAGGAAGAGGGCTAAATCAGGGGAAGGCCAACAATAGCAAAATTTGGCAGGAACTCGGGAATGTGGATTAGGAGCATCAGTTTGAGGGTGAATGGGCAGGGAACAGAGGGGTACAGAGCCTGGGAAAATAAGTGACAAAGTTTGGGAGAAGATTGACAACGGAATGAGGACATGCCGCAACCCAAAGGACTAGCCACACTACCATACATCAGGAGCATTTCTGAAATGACAGCCAGACTACTGCGACCACTAGGACTCATAACAGCACACAAACCAACAGCCACGCTCAGACAACAACTCACCAGAATGAAGGACCCGATACCCAACATGCGCAAAATTAATGTAGTGTACAAAATCCCATGCAAGGACTGCACAAAACACTACATTGGACAAACAAGAAGACAGTTAACGATCCGTATACATGAACACCAACTAGCGACGAAAAGACATGACCAGCTATCCTTAGTAGCCACACACACAGACGACAAGCAACATGAATTTGACTGGGACAACACTACCATTATAGGGCAAGCCAAACAGAGAACAGCCAGGGAATTCCTAGAGGCATGGCACTCATCCACAAACTCTATCAACAAACACATCGACCTGGACCCAATATACCGGCCACTACAGCGGACAGCTCGAACTGACAACCAGAAGCGGCAGACACAGGCCACTATAAATGCCGGAGGAAACAGCACAGAGGCGCTTCACAGGAGGCTCCCAAGTACTGAGGATGTCACCTAGACAGGGGACGAAACGTTTGCAAGACAAATTCCCAGCTCGGCGAACAGAACCACAACAATAAGTGTAAAGTTTAGATAGAGCAGTGTTTCTCAACGGGGGCAGAAGTGCCCCCTGAGGGGTGTTTGCCTTCCTTCGGTGGGTGTTGAAGTCAAAGGGGGCAGCAAGGGGGCACCGAATGACTTTGTAGAGAGCTTACCAATCACTTGGAAGATTGCCATACCCTTGCAGGACATTGCTGTGTGCAGGTGGATAGTCGCATAACATGAATGATAACATTCATTTTTTGTTGTATATAAAACATATTTCACAAAAGTTTTCCGTTTTCAGCACTGCAGTGTAGTGCAGTTATATGTGCAAAAACAGACTTTAGTGATTTGGGGGTGTTGCATGATTTCAAGGATAAGAAGGGGGTGTTGAATATGGAAAGGTTGAGAAACACTGAGATAGAGGATCTGATCGGTGCAGGCTTGGAGGGCCGAAGGGGCCGAAGGTAATTCCCTTTATGTTTTGTTGTTCAAATTTCCTTCTTCAACAAAGAGACAGACAGACTAATAGGCAACAGATGGATCAATAACCAGACAGACAGACTGATAGACAGGCAAAAAGGCAGAGATGGACAAAGACAGCACATGCAATGAGATGAGTTCTTCCAGATGGTATGGTTGATGTTCTGCCATTATGCGAATTAAAAACAAGCTATTTGTACAATTGCTAATTTCCATATATAATATGTTACAGCAGCTTTCCTTGGGAAAAGGTTATCTTCCGTTCAGACACATATGCATTTTGAGCTGCACGCATTGGTACTAGCAATTGGGCATACAGCAACATTGGTGCAGCCTGGCCTGACTGATCTTATCCTTTCTCCTCCAACAGGCTGAGATGAGAACAGTTCCGTGGGAAGCTCTTTGCTGGCACAAATGAAGGAGGCATAATGAGTGCATGAATTGTCAGAAACACTCCACTAAATGAACTATCGTCTCAGTGCCCAGCAACTGCACATACTCATTTATGGGTGCCATGGTAACTTGATAAGTTATCCACATAATAACCAAAAATTATGTTAGACTCACATGACATCCCTCCTTTCTCATTCAAACCTGATTATGAATCGACCACTGAGTTCTGGCAGCAATTTCCACAAGACACCTGAAGACCCAACCGAAACCTCAGTCACAGGAAATCAGTAATCTCGTTTTCTATCCAAGATTATAATCTGTTAAATTGCAATGGCATCTGTTTCTAATGTTTGGAAAGATATTTAATACAGACCTTAGGAGAACTTGCATTTGTATGATAGTGGAAAGCAGGTGATGGTAAATAGGCAGTTCATTTTAAATCCCTCTTTAATATTATTTCCATTGACATTACTCAGGAGTGAAAACAGACTGGCAGCTCACTTATCAGAAGGTCGACATTTTCAGTGACCATATATTTTTTGTTTTTATGGTTTATAAGGTTCGATACTTCTGCAGGAGAGTTCTGCAATTTTAAAATCAAGTACATTTTTCACTGTACAAGATTATGTTGCTTTTGAAGCGGTAAACATGATACACTAATGAGATAAATCAGATAAATCTGAATGAAGGAAAACCTGCCTGATGACAGACCTCGAATTGGTCCAATTGTGGCTTGTTACAGACAGGGCAGCGCAGCCCCAAATATCCAGAGTTAGCAAACGAAAAAAGTCTTTCTCTCTTCTGTCTGTGTAAGTGAAAAGCCAACAACACCTAGACATTTAAGAGAAATATTTCTTGAACAAGAAAAGACCTAGATCTGCCTTATCGAACTGAAGACTGACCATTGCTCTGCAAACAACATTGAGTTATTATTGCTCAAATCCAAAAAAACGATAAGAAATAATTGTTCACTTTGTGATCCGCATATTTGATCGACAGAAATGAATTTCTTTAACAATATCCACCAGCCACAGCAACAGAACCTCAAAACATGCACAAGATTCTATTAGTCTCTTAGCCTAAAATTGTCACTCATCTATTTACTGTGAGTGGAGATGCTTTGCCATAATCATCAGCTATTTCATTGAATTTCCAAATGTAAAGAACACCACGGAAATGTTTGTGGTAGTCAAACTGTGTCCTTGTTCACCTTGTCCATGTTCACCTTGTCTGATACACCTGAAGAAGTTAGTTCTGCAAATGAATTACAGAACAAAGGCAAGCCTTTTAGGGAACTGAGTAATAATTGACATGTGAATCATATAACGTCCTGAGCATATTACCCCCAGATCAAACAGTGAAACCGAACCAATGTTTCACACCATTAAATTCACTCATCCTGAACTGTAGGACAACAAAACAAGTTTTTTCTGTTCCCGTGTTATACCTCAGAGCTAAACCTCTGGAAATGAGGTCACCATCACCAACAAAGATCATGTTTGGAAGGCAAGTGAGAAGGAACTTGCCAAGCCATCATCTATCCAACTTCTCTGAGATGCAAGACATACTTCTTGATAAAGAAGGGAGGATGAAGATGGGGGATATGACTGGGATTCAGGTGTAGAACCACCTCAACTACACATAGGAGAAAGGGTCAGTGTCATATATCCCACAATGGTGGTCATGGTTACTTAAAGGAGTTTCCAAAGAGCACACTGAGCTCAGCTCTTAAAGAGTTACAACAAATAATGGAACATCACAGAGGAGGACAGATGATGGCAATGGGATGTATTATGATTGTTTGGAAGGGTGCACTGAAAATCAATCCCCATTCATCCACAGGCCATGCAAAAAGTGTAATTGTCTTATTTAATCAACAAGATGGCCAATTTGTTGCTCTTTATAATGTTACCTTGGAATAAAAGAGATGCCTACCAGGTTTTTACAATAAACTCAAATATAACCTATCCAGAATGATTATTATTTACCCACTGAGAGAGAGAGACACACACAAAAAGAGATAATATGGCTTTCTTCCAACTCCCATCACTCAGGGCAGACAGAACTTGTTATTTCCAGCTTGAAGTTCCTTTTCAAACTTGCAAATCTGTGGTAGAACAAAAACCAGAAGGTCCAGAAGCTGTTGCTAGGCAACCTTCAACATGAGGCCCCTTCCAAAATCCTTTCTGTTTGTCGAACAATTAAAGGCCACAAAAGAGATCTCTCATTTCTCTTTTAAAAGCTTTGGTGTGTATTCTCCACGCGGCTAGTTGATTTTTGTAAACAGCAACCAATCTCCGCTTCTTTTTGACCTTTTGACTTTCGAGTTCCAAGAAGTCAAATGTAAACCCTCCATTGCCACCAAAACAACATATAGACTCTGAGACTTCTGCATTCTAAATATTATGGTTCCTATCTCTTTATTGCTATTAACCAATGTTTTGTGTTTTTAACTTGTAGCATATGATAACTATATTTGGAAAATATGTTATCGCAATTGCTATGATCCCTCTCTAAGACCTCGACATTACCAATGAACCAAGTCCCTGAATGCTATCACATTTTCTAAGGCCACAGGCTCTCTGCACTGGAACACTCTAAGCATAGGCTGTGTCCAGCAATTGTTCTGTACTGCATATATTACATTTACTGTAAAAACATTCACAAGTGATCTTCAAATAAGGGTAATTAATGTATCTTATTTGTTTTACATTTCAGAAACACATGGTTTTTTTACAAGATTGGAAGTGAGTGCTGGGAAAAAAATATCCAAGATACTTGCCTCAATTGACTGGATTTTTATTCATTTTTGTCTTTCCGTCTTGCGTGAATTTGTGGAATGGAAGAGTGTCATTGAGACATAGAGTCATATGGCTCAAAAAAGACGTTCGTCAGTCCATCAAGTCTGCACCAACATATCTACATTCATCCCACGTTCCAGCACTTAGCTCACGTTTCTAGCACTTATGATATTTCAAGTGCTCATCCATGTACTTTTTCAAGTTTGTGAAGTTTCCTGCCTCAACTACCCTCCCAGGCAATTTATTCCACATCCCCTCCACCATCTGGATTTTTCCTCAAATCCCTTCTAAACCTCCCGCCCTTTGCCTTAAAATTATGCCCCTTTCTTATTGACCCTTCAAGTAAGGGGAACAGCTGCTTTCTCTCCAGCCTGTCCATTCCCCTCATAATCTTATACACCTCAATCAGGTCCTCCCTCAGTCTCTTCTGCTCCAAAGAAAACAATTTGAGCCTATCCAACCTCTCTTCATCATTAAATTGCTCCTAGCCAGAGAACACCCTGGTGAATCTCTTCTGCATCCCCTGCAGTGCAGTCACCTCCTCCCTACTGTGTGGTGACCAGAACAGGCTAAAGTCTTGTACAGCTCTAACAAAACCTCCTTTTTCTTATAATCTATGCCACAACTGGTAAAGGCAAATGTCCTGTATGCCTTCTTATCTATCCTAATCATCTGCCCTGCCACCATCAGGGATCTGTGGATAAGCACCCCAAGATCCCTCTGTCTGAGCTTCCTAGTGTCTTGCCATTCAATGAGTTCACCCTTATTTTGTTACTTCTTTCAAATTGCATCACCTTGTACTTTTCAGGATTAAATTCTATCTGCCATTGATCTACATTCCTCACTATTCACCACCTGCCCAATCTTGGTGTCATTGACAGAGTGACCCATATTTTGGTCTGCATGGTTTTTATATGGGTAATCTCGGTAATCTAAACAACATGGGCAGGGAGTATTTTGTTTGGATAATCGAATGTTCGGAAAATACAGTTTACCTAAGCATCAGTATCATGAGATCTTGTTCGGACAATCCAAAATTCGAGTAAACGATGTTCAGATAACCGAGATTATTCTGGATCACAACATTAAGGGTCCCAGCACTAATCCCTGTAGGATGGCATGAGATACCATCTGCCAGTCAAACAAACTGCCTTCTACTATAGCCGTCTTTCTTCTACAATGAATCCAATTTTGGATCAATCTTGCAAATTATCCAGAATCCCATGTGCTTTTACCTACTTTATCTCCCACGTGGGGCCTATTCAAAACTTTGCTGGAATTTGTATAAACTTCATTGACCGCATTGTGCTCATCCACCCTCAACTGCACTACTATGATATCTCCCCTAAAAATTCCATGGAACTTGTTTTAGGCCTAACCTCCCTCTGATAAAGCCATGTCGACTCTCCCTGATCAAGCCTTGTCTCTCTTCAGTGTTTTCCCCAATAATTTCCATGCCACTGATATGGGATTCACTGGTCTGTAATTGCTTGCTTTATCCCCACCACCCTTCTTGAAAGGTGGATCCATATTAGCTGTCCTTCAGTCCTCTGGCACCTCCCACTTGGCCAGCGATTAAGTAAACATTTGATTCCGAGCCCCTGTAATTGCCTCCATCGCTTCGCTCAGCAGCTTGGGATACAACTCATCTAGGTTTGGGGATTAGGCCTCTTTTAAACCTGCCAAAACCTCAAGTACTTCCTCATTCCCTATGTCAATCTGCTCAAGGACCTCACAGTCCCTCTTCTCAAATTCTCTTTCTCCCAACTAAAGACAGAAGTGAAATACTTATTTAACATACAGCACCAATGTCCTCCAGCTCCATGTACACGTTGCTCTCTTGGTCTCTAATGGGCACTACTCTTTTCCTGGTTATCCTCTTCCCCTTTAAAAACTTATGGAATATCTTAGGATGCTACTCATTTTTACCTGCCAGTGTTTTTTCTCATACCCCGTTTTTGCTCCCCTAATTGTGTTTTTCAGTTTCCCCTCTTGCACTTTATATACTCCGCTACAGCCTCATTTGATTTGTTGCCTTACACTTCTAAAAGTTTCTCTTTTCCTTCTTCATTTCTTCCTTAAGTCCGGCACTACACTGTTCCTATTGGACTTTCTACATGTTGACATTAATTTCTCCTGTCTATGTTTCAATAAACCTGTTCCCTCTAAACTCTTTAGACTGTAACTGTCCTAATTAATGTTCAGGATGTTGAAATCCCCTAATACAATTACTCAATTGTTATTTTTATATACTCCAGTAAATTATTTCCAAATATGCTCCTCTGTTGCCTAGTAGCTATTTTGGGGCCTATAATCCTGTGTCAACAATATGACTGCCCTGTTGTTATCCCAAAACTCTTTCTATAAAGCCTTATTTGAAGACTCTTCCAAGATATCTTTCATCCATACTGTAGTAATTGACTCCTTAATTAATGATGCAAATTCCTATTTTACACTTTCCCCTGCATTACCTGAAGATACTGTATTCCAGAAGGTTGAGTTGCCAGTCCTGTCCCTCACTCAACAATGTGTGTGAGATGGCAGCAATAACGCAATCCCATGTCTCAATCCATGCCCAGTCTCATCTGTCTAACCTATAAATATCCTGGCATTAAAGTGGAAGCCATTCAGCCTTGCTTACTCTCTTGAAATGCAAAGGGCTGAACTCTGCCCTGATCCCTTTACTAAATTATGCTTTGTCTCTATTGCATGAACACCCTGTGTCCCTCTCCTAGCGCCGAACCAATTTAAATGGCTGCCCACAACTCTAACAAACCAACCTGCATGGATGTTGGTCCCATTCTGGATCAGCTGTAGATTTTCCCACTTGTACAAGTCCTACCTTCCACAAAAACGATCCCAGTGATCCAGGAATCGAAAACTTTCCCTCTTACACCAACACTGCATTTGTCCGCCCTATTCTCCTATTCCTGTGCTCTCTAGCATGTGGCACTGGGAGTAATCCAGAGATTACAATCTTTGAGGTCTTGCTTTTAAATCTCCTGCCGAGTTATCTGAATTCTTGAAGCAAGACTTCAACCTTTATTCTACCTGTATCGTTGTTAGCAAATGCGTCCCATGATCTCTGACTTACCACCCAACCCCTTTAGGATACCCTGCATGCCATCTCTGATGTTGGCCAAGGAAGTAGCGCATCATCCTGGGGTCACAGTTGCAGCCACAGAAATGCTTGTCTGCATCTCTCAATACTGAATCACTGATCACTATTTCCTTTGAAAGTTTTCTCCTTGTGCAGCCCCCAATATTGAGGAGTTCCCCAGTAAAATCCACACTACATGCTATAAAACGGATAGCACAATTGGATGGGAATGACTGCATGAATCCAAGGGCCTTATTTTGTTCCTACATTCATGTGACAATATACAAATCCATTTTTCAGCAGATCTTTCCAAACAACTCAAGTGTCACAACCTTAGTCAGCAGAGATGAAACATGATTTTGAAACTCACTGCGGTGCCCAGTCCTAAGCTGCCAATCATTTAGCTTCTATGTTGAAACCCAATGTGGGAGGGCAAATAATTTTGGTAAAACCTATAAACTTTAAACTGGCCTCGAAAGACAATGACTGCATTTCCCATTAACAGGAATAAGTATTAAGCAAGACCTCACAGGAACTTCTCGACAATAATGGCACTTTTCATGAAACCTATCATTGCTACTGTGCATCAGCCACAGTTAATTATTGATTTAAGTTTTTGTAGTTTTTTTAAAAGTGTGTCAGATTGTTGAGGTAAAGAAATAATTCCTGGCTTGAGTTATGGAGCATTGTACTTATAGTGCTGAATCAGTTTGAACAGAACAGCACCGTGGAAACCGGCACAACATTACACTGGGAGAAATGTCAAGGTGGTTGTCTGAGTCTTGGGAAGTAAAACTAAGTCACTTAATGAGGCATGCAAAGTTTGTTTTTCAAATTAGAGTTTACGCTTCAGGCAATGTGAGGTAGAGGCCTCCTGGTTAATGCTTCACGACAGGATATTTTGTTAAGGTATTTACTTAACCATTACACATCTCGCTGTGGAAACATGCAGGGATGTTTGGCATGCTTACCAAAGGCTTTTCGGTTGTGTTGATACTCAGGTGGTCATGTCAACCTTCACAATCGGCTTGATCTCATGTGATGCATAGATCCATCCCACTGCAGTAATTAATCAGGAGAGTATATGTGTGCACAAATGCCCTGGACCTCATGTACTACATCTATACACTAGAGTTTCAAAATAGATGAATGCATTATTTTTGATCTTCCACATTCTAGAATGTTCCCTCTCAAGTATGCACCCACACTCACTGTTCAATAAAGGAGAGTGCCTAAAAGGAACAGTAGACCAGATGACCTGATATCAGTGGCAGGGAAAATATCTAAACTTCTCTTTAAAAACATAAATCAAGTTCTGATGGCATCATTGAGGTCCAACTATTATTTTGACATGAGATTTGAATGGAAAGGAAAAAGTGTCTTTCTTACCTGGACCAGGATCCAGATCAGCGTTACAGATTGAACTTTTTCTTTAAGTTCCCATCTTGGCCACAAAGGATAATGTTTTCCTCCAGGCTTCCTTTCCCAAGATTTTCTTCTAACATTGGCCAACTCTTGGAAAGCTACATTTAGAGATGCTCAAAGGAATAATTCTAAAACCCAAAGGTTAAAGAAGAATCCTGGGTCCAGTCAATCAACAATGAATTAATGACCGATGATTGCTGTGCAGCTGATAATTTGTAGTCATTGAAGAATTGAAAAGATTATGAGAACAGCCCGTCCAGATTTGTGACTTGGACTGGTGATGCAGAACTGTGTTTCTCTGATCCACTCAGAATATTTGTGTTTTGCTTGTTTGTCTGTCTCAATGTGTGATTTTTTTATATAAAAGGGGTAAAATGCAAGCTGTACCATCATAAGTTAGCAATTCATTTTTCCTTTCTCACCACTGGTTTAGAAAATCAGTCTGATTACAATAAAAACAATTATTTTCTCACTTAAGACAGATACCTAATGTGTATATCTTTTAGTCTGGATCAGACAGGCAGATAAATTAAGTATTTTAGTAGCTTAATTAAGTTTTCACATTTGTGGCAAATCCAGGAGCAGTGGGGTTCAATATTGTTGCATTCTCCCAAGTGGATCATGTCAAAGGGCTTCACTACTGAGGCTAGCTTCCAACTCCAGTATCCACAGATCATTGACTAGGTCACTAGATTAATATTTCAGAGACCTTATTACAACATTAACCATCCCCACTCATGTGCATCCACTTGTTCAAGATTCCCTCTCAAGAGGAAGGGAGTACAAAAATCAGTCAGGCTCAAAACCCTTCATTGCCACTTAATGACCCTTACTGGAAGAGCATGCAATGATCAGATGAAGACAGGTTCGGGTCAGTTGTTATTTAGCAACATGGATGAATAGCCTATTGAACAAATTCATGGATGAGTAACGACAACTTAGCAAGTTGCTGGAGGGTGCTTGATGGCCACAGATCCTCAATTTCAGCAACGTCATCAGAACAAGAGGAAGGGCAAAACAAAACCTAATACTTTATTCCCTAAATAAGCATTTGACATCATAAACTTCTATCTCTTTATTGTCTAAGCTCCAAAGCTCTCAACATTTGCCACTTCTCTTTCTGTCTCTGGAAATACATTCACCATGCACCATCCAAGTTTGACAGCACACTTTGTAATGAGACGTGAATAAGAACTTATCCAATTCACTGACGCAAAACGGTGAAACACAAATCCACTTCATCTTTAAATGTTCCTGACAAACCACCATGGTTTAATTTATGAGGCATTAATACTTACTTCAGTTGCCGTCAGCTGTACACTGTTACCATCCTAATTTATATTAAATACAAACCGCTATAATAGTGTTGTAATCACACACTTCTTCACCTACTCAAATTCTTACAACTGAATCACAGGGTCTGACAAGAAAGCAGTTTTCAATCATTCTTGTTCAATTTAAAATTCCGCTGTTGATGCCAACTCCTTGTAACCACTGGAATGAAGGTAACAAGACTTGACATGGATATTAAATTAGATATGATTTACAGTAAGAGTATTAAACTACTTAGTGTAAGTTACTGTGCAGTAATTTAGTACATTAGCATTAAGGGATCATGATCTGCTCAAGCTTCTAAAATTTCTCTTGGTGCAGGACAAATTAAAGCATGTCAATACACAGGCCTCATGATTTGTACTTTTTTTTGGCTTATGGAAGACCTGCTTAGCATGAGTCAACAGCCATCACATTTAGCTCCTCCTGCTTGTATTCTGGCTCACAATGCACAAACAAATCTTTTTTTATAAAGCAGATATTATACTAATGGGGTCATGGCAAATATCATTAATGGGGTCAGGTAAAGGAAATGCCACCAAAACTAACAGTTGCAGTTCAGACAACAATACAGTTAAGTCCTCAATGTATTGCACGAGACTGGGAAACTGCCAACAAAAGAGTGCTTGTGGCTCTAAGACCATTTTAGATAGAAGATCTGGATTCATTGTTATTCCAATACCATGCTTCCTGGCCAACTATTCATCTCCTATTCATTATATTTATTAATGGAGTTTATAATGGAATAAAGAGCCATGTTTACAGACCACTGAGAGTTTGGAGTCATTGTAAACACTTTATAATAGCTGCATAAACGTACAATGAGATGCTTGATCGATGAAGTGAAGAGGCAAAGGGATTTCAATATCGGCAAATCGCGGTTCATCTACTCTGGCAAAGCTTGGTTTGTCCACTTTGGATGTAAAGGAGAAATAGCAGGGCACTTTCTAAATAATGAGAAACGGGAAACAGTATGGGCCCAAACAGAGCTGTGAGTGCAAGTGCGCGTGTTATTGAAATGTTAGAAACTGGTGCATAAAATGATCGAAAAGATTAAGTCAAAACTGAAAAAAACTGCAGATGCTGTACGTTGGAAACAGGAATTACTGGAAAAGCTCAGCAGACCTGACAGCAGAACTGAGGGTTGTGAGGAAGGGTCACTCAACCCAAAATGTTAACTCTGATTTCTCTCCACAGATGTTGCCAGACCTGCTGAGCTTTTCCAGCAATTCCTGTTTTTGTTTGTGAAAAAGATTAAGTCACACACATGTACCCATTACCAGAAAGTCTCAGAATTGAAACAAAACTGTACAGACCACCTGGGGCAGACTTTGATCATATATACATCTACCAACACAAGACTGGGTTTCTATAAGGTGCTGTCAGCCATCAGTAGCAGAATGGTACACAAGTACAATCCTCAACCTCATGGCATGGCATATTCCAAACTCTAGCATTATCATTTTGTCAGGAGATCAGCCTTGGTTTAGGACATATCAGGAGCCTGCACAAGGCATGTTTCAAAGTGACATATTAATGTGGTGAAGCTACCAAACAGGACTACTTGCATGCCAAAGAGCATCATCAACAAATTACACACAGAGCTAAGTGATTCCACAAACAACGGATCATGTCTAAGTCTACTACTTCCAGTCGTGAATGGTGTGGACAGTAAAACAATTTACTGGAGGAGGATACTTCACAAATATCCAATCATCGATGATAGAAGAGCCTAACCCACTCATGCAAAAGACAAGACTAATGAATTTGCAACAACCTTCAGTCAGAAATGTCAAGCGGTCAATCCATCTCGGTTTCCTTTGAAGGTTCCCCATGGTACAGATGCCAATCTTTTAAAGTATCCAGTGCCTCCAACAGTCTCATGATCACACATGGAGTGAATTGATTTGGCTGAAGACTGCTGAGGACCTCTCAAGAGGGTGAGACATATCACCTTCTTGGAAATTTGTTGCATTTTTGTTGCATTTGTTGCACTTTTGCACTAAAGTGCTGAGCTCCCCACAATTGAGCTTGTGGAGCTTGCTTCTCTGATCATTCACCAACATTCAGTGAGTCACACCTAGCACAAATAAAAGATGGCTGTGGTTGTTGAAGGTCAGTCATCTCAGGAGTTCCTCAATGTAGTACCCTTGTCTCAACCATCTTCAGCTGCTTCATTAATGACCTTCCCTCCATCAAAAGTCAGGATGTTCACTGAAATTTGCACAATATCCAACACCATTCATTTCTCTGCAGATGGTGAAGCATTGCATAAATGCAACAAGACCTGGACAATATCCATGTTAAGGAGAAAGTGAGGACTGCAGATGCTGGAGATCAGAGCTGAAAATGTGTTGCTAGACACATTTCCACGTTAAGGCTAACAATCCATGTTAAAGCTAACAAGTGGCTAACAACATTCATATCACATAACCATCAGCTAAAAGGGGGATTCAAACCATTGCCCACTGACCCAATGCATTACCATTACTGAACCCTCCACTGTCAACATTCTACAGTTTCCTTTTGATCAGAAGTTAAACTGGACGAGCTATATAAATACAGAGGCTACAACAGCAGGTCCGAGACTAGGAATCCAGCAGTGATCAGAATCATAGAATCCCTACATTGTGGAAACAGGCCATTTGGACCATTGAGTCCACAGTGACCCTTCAAAGAGCCTCCAATCCCATGTCTGTAACCCCACACTTCCCATGGCTAATCCACATAGACTGCACTTACCTCGATCCTATAGGCAATTTAGCATGGCAGCACAGCTTTGGACTGTGGGAGGAAATCAGAGCACCCAGAGGAAGCACAGTGAAGACATGGGGAAAAAGTTGAAACTCCAAACAGACAGCCACCTGAGATAGAATTGAACCCAAGTCCCTGACGTTGTGAAGTAGCAGTGCTAACCACTGAGCTACCATGTCACCATAGTTAACACTTGACTCTCCAATGCCTGTCCACCATCTACAAGACACAAGTCAGGAGTGTGATGAATGAGTGCAGCTCTAAAAGCACTCAAAAAGCTTGACACTATCCAGGACGAAGCAGCCTGCTTGATTGGCAACACATCCACAAGCATTCAAGACTTCCACTATCAGTACACCACTACAGTATTGTACACCACACAAGAGATACACTGCAGCAATTTATCTAAGATCATTTGATAGCATTTTTTAATCCACTGCCATTAACAGCTAGAATGACAAGGATAACAGATGCATGGGAGCATGACAATCTGCAAGTTCCACTCTAAGCCACCCACTGACTTGGAAATGTATCACCGTTCCTTCAGTGTCGCAAGGTCAAAGTCTTGGAATTCCCTTCCCAACAGCTCTGTGGATGTACCTCCACCACATGGAATGTAGCAGTTCAAGAAGGCAACTTATCACCATCTTCTCAAGGGCAACTGGGGGTGCCAATTAATCCTAACCCAGCCAGCAATGCTCACATCCCATGAACAAATTTTAAAAAAAGATTTGTAATAGCAATGTGGCATCAGAAACTGAAGTTTCAGCATGTAGTTCTCATGACCACTACACTGATTGCTGCTCATCAAGTATATATACTCTCAGAACTGGCATAGAAAGGTGAATATCACAAAACACCACCACAGGGATCATTAACATTATGTTTCTCGACATAATTAGGAATGCTTCAAACATATTAACAGCCTCTTCCACACCCATGAACAAGGGGTCACCTCCCTTGCATTCCTTCTCTTGAATTAGCCCAGCTTGCTGAATGGCTGGTTTGCAATTCAAAGTTGATGCTAACAACACAGGTTTAACTCCCCCACCCAGGTGAGGGTACCTGGAAGATCCAATCTTCTCAACTTCACCTGAGACATGGTGAACCACCGCCAGTCATTTCCCTCTAATGAGAGAGTGGTCCTCTGGGACTATGGTGACTTTTCTTATTAAATTATTATCACTGCTGCTAGCAAATGTGTCCATTTGATATTGATGTCAAATGCTAAGTGTGATATGATTGCATTACTAATAGCATTCAAAAATCTGATTCATTTTCATTGAGAAACACAACAGTACATGAATAGTTGACAATGTTTCATCACAAACAGTGGATCCATATTTAACTGGATTAGAGTGGTGCTGGAAAAGCACAGTAGTTCAGGCAGCATCCAAGGAGCAGGGAAATCAACGTTTCGGGCAACAGCCCTTCATCAGGAATACAGGCAGAGTGCCTGAAGGGTGGAGAGATAAATGAGAGGAGGATGGGGGTGGGGAGAAAGAAGCATAGAGTACAATAGGTGAGTGGGGGTGGGGATGGAGGTGATAGGTCAAGGAGGAGAGGGTGGAGTGAATAGGTGGAAAAGAAGATAGGCAGGTAGGACAGGTCATGGGGACAGTGCTGAGCTGGAAGTTTGGAACTGGGGTGAGGTGGGGGGAGGGGAAATGAGGAAACTGGTAAACCCACATTGATGCCCTGGAGTTGAAGTGTTCCGAGGCGGAAGATGAGACGTTTTTCCTCCAGGCATCTGGTGGTGAGGGAGCGGCGGTGAAGGAGGCTCAGGGCTTCCATGTCCTCAGCAGAGTGGGAGGGGGAGTTGGAATGTTGGGTCACGGGGCGGTGGGGTTGATTGGTGCGGGTGTCTCGGAGATGTTCCCTAAAGCGCTCTGCTAGGAGGCGCCCAGTCTCCCCAATGTAGAGGAGACCGCATCGGGAGCAACGGATACAATAAATGAGATTAGTGGATGTGCAGGTAAAACGTTGATGGATGTGGAAGGCTCCTTTAGGGCCTTGGATAGAGGTGAGGGAGGAGGTGTGGGCACAGGATTTGCATTTCCTATGGTGGCAGGGGAAGGTGCCAGAATGGGAGGGTGGGTTGTTGGGGGGCATGGACCTGACCAGGTAGTCACGGAGGGAATGATCTTTGTGGAAGGCGGAAAGGGGTGGAGAGGGAAATACATCCCTGGTGGGGTTTGTTTGGAGGTGACGGAAATGTCGTTGGATGATGTGGTTTATGCGAAGGTTGGTACGGTGGAAGGTGAGCACCGGGGGGGGGTTCTGTCCCTGTTACGGATGGAGTGGTGGGGTCTGAGGGCGGAGGTGCGGGATGTGGACGAGATGCGTTGGAGGGCATCTTTAACCATGTGGGAAGAGAAATTGTGGTCTCTAAAGAAGGAGGCCATCTGGTGTGTTCTGTGGTGGAACTGGTCCTCCTGGGAGCAGATACAGCAGAGGCAGAGGAATTGGGAATAAGGGATGGCATTTTTGCAGGACGTAGGGTGGGAAGAGGTGTAATCCAGGTAGCTGTGGGAGTCGGTGGGTTTGTAAAAAATGTCAGTGTCAAGTCGATCGTCATTAATGGAGATGGAGAGGTCCAGGAAGGGGAGGGAGGTGTCAGAGATGGTCCAGGTAAATTTAAGGTCAGGGTGGAATGTGTTGGTGAAGTTGATGAACTGCTCAACCTCCTCGCGGGAGCACGAGGTGGCGTCAATGCAGTCATCAATGTAGTGGAGGAAGAGGTGGGGAGTGGTGCCGGTGTAACCACGGAGGGTGGACTGTTCTACATAGCCAACAAAGAGACAGGAATAGCTGGGGCCCATACGGGTGCACATGGCTACCCCTTTGGCCCCAGCTATGCCTGTCTCTTTGTTGGCTCGTAGTTGAACTGGCACCACTCCCCACCTCTTCCTTCGCTACATTGATAACTGCATTGGCACCACCTCGTGCTCCCGCGAGGAGGTTGAGCAGTTCATCAACTTCACCAACACATTCCACCCTGACCTTATATTTACCTGGGCCATCTCTGACACTTCCCTCCCCTTCCTGGACCTCTCCATCTCCATTAATGACGACCAACTTGACACCGACATTTTTTTACAAACCCACCGACTCCCATAGCTACCTGGATTACACCTCTTCCCACCATGCCTTCTGCAAAAATCTATCCCGTATTCCCAATTCCTGTGCCTCCGACATATCTTCTCCCAGGAGGACCAGTTCCACCACAGAACACACCAGATGGCCTCCTTCTTTAGAGACCGCAATTTCCCTTCCCATATGGTTAAAGATGCCCTCAAACGCATCTCGATAAACATCCCGCACCTCCGCCCTCAGACCCCACCCCTCCATCCGTAAAAGGGACAGAACCCCCCTGGTGCTCACCTTCCACCCTACAACCCACCCTCCCGTCCTGGCACCTTCCCCTGCCACCGCAGGAATTACAAAACCTGCACCCACACCTCCTCCTTCACCTCCATCCAAGGCCCCAAAGGAGCCTTCCACATCCATCAAAGTTTTACCTGCACATCCACCAATATCAATTATTATATCCATTGCTCCCAATGCGGTCTCCTGTACATTGGGGAGACTGGACGCCTCCTCGCAAAGCTCTTTAGGGAACATCTCTGGGACACCCACATCAATCAACCCCACCTCCTGTGGCCCAACATTTCAACTTCCCCTCCTACTCAGCCGAGGGTATGGTGGTCCTGGGCCTCCTTTATCGCCACTCCCTCACCACCCGACGCCTGGAGGAAGAACGCCTCATCTTCCGCCTTGGAACCCCAGGGCATCAATGTGGACTTCACCAGTTTCCTCATTTCCCCTCCCCCCACCTCACCCCAGTTCCAAACTTCCAGCTCAGCACTGTCCCCATGACTTGTCCTACCTGCCTATCTTCCTTTCCACCTATCCACTCCACCTTCCTCTCTGACCTATCACCTTCATCTCCAACCCCATCCACCCATCGTACTCTTTGCTACCTTCCCCCACCCTCCTCCCTGACCTATCACCTTCATCCCCACCCCCTCTCACCTATTGTACTCTATGCTACTTTCTCCCCATCCCCACCCTCCTCTCATTTATCTCTCCACCCTTCAGGCACTCTGTCTGTATTCCTGATGAAAGGCTTTTGCCCGAAATGTCGATTTTCCTGCTCCTCGGATGCTGCCTGACCTGCTGTGCTTTTCCAGCACCACTCTAATCCAGAATCTGGTTTCCAGCATCTGCAGTCATTGTTTTTACCATATTTACTGGTCCACTGCCACTTTATTGCTGCTGATCAATATTTATAACAATATGTGCACATACAAATTAAAGAGAGCTTGCTTTTTTCTATAGCATCTTCCACAAAGATGTGTCAATCCAGGCACTAAAGCTGTTTTGAAGTGTGGTCGCAGTTGTTATGTAAGAATATTGGCAGCCAGACCAAACTCCCACAAGCAGTCTGAGATAAAAATCAGAGATACAGTTTTAGAAGAATCGGTCAGGGATAAATGTTGTTCAGGACCGGAGGAGAAGCCCTCTTCTGTTCTTCAAAATCCCTTTGAGGAGTTTGCTTCATCAACCTGAGAGCTGATGTCTTGATTTATTGTGTAACCAAAAACCTGGACAGGAGTAGCAGCCTGGAAGTTTTGTTTTAGAAGCTAGAGAGTGAGTTAAATGCATCATCTTCTGAATCAAAATTGATTAGAATCCCTACAATGTGGAAACAGGCCAGTCAGCCCATACCAATCAACCAAAGAGCATCCTATCACTTCACTAACCTTATAACCCGGCATTTCCCATGGCTAACCCACTTAGCCTACACATCCCTGTACACTATGAGCAATTTACCTTGGCCAATCCAGCTAACCAGCGCATCTTTGAACTGTGGAAGGAAACTGGAACACCCAGGGGAAATCCATGCAGACACAGGAAGAATGTGCAAACTCCACAGAAAAAGTCGTCCAAGGGTGGGATCAAACCAGGTCCCAGGTGTTGTGAGGCAGTAGTGCAAACCACTGAGCCACAGTACTTCCCATTGTTGAACAAGATGAACATGCTATCCACTGAACCACAGCAGAATTGGTCAATTTACTCTGAATGTGCAGACACTTATTAACTACAAGTTTAATTTTAAATCTTTTTCTTTCTGGGGCTTGTAGGAATGCACATCCAGTTGCTTTTCTGAAAGATCAGGTATATAACACAGCCCAAAACAGCAAGTACATGGTAAAGCCCCTGAAAATTGCTGCTGATGAAAACAACAATCATTAAACCAACACACCCATAAGCTCAATTAGACAATTCAGCTGCAGAGACCACCTTCTGTATGCAAAGGACACAAGATGAGAAAAATGCAAGTAAATTAAAAGATGTTGGTACCTAAAATTGCAACTCAATGATCAGAAGTGCAAACTACTAATCAGTGAAAAGAGAGGAAGGCTTAAGTGGTGGAGAACAGGAGTGGGGGGGTTTAAGGGAAAAGGCTAAGAGAGGTCAACATATAATTCATGTTTCAAGTGTGTGAAAGGTCACAGACAAAAGAATTGACAGAAAATGCTCTGATCAAATCTGATCCACCTTGTCTCTCGGCAAGAAAATTGAAGACAAATATCTTTTGCCCCTGGAAGTGTTGAAGTGACTGTGAGAAAATGCAGCATACAAACCTTTTGCTACGTGACCTGTCACTGGTAGTATGCAGCAGCAATGGAAAATGACAGACAGGTTCATCTAAACACTTCCAAGTAAGGTTGCGGAGAGCAGGCCAATCTTACTAGCAGTGCTACAGGATGTTTGGAAAGGAACAGGCTGCAGTTGAGTGCAAAGGACCTTTCAGAAGAGCAATATCCCTCAGAACAATCCTCATGTTTGTTCAACATCAATCTCTGGTCCCACAGAATGCATTTACAAAGGTCCTCTGACAAAGAGTTAGGGCTTAACGGATGTAGCTACTATGAAAGGTCAATGCCTGAAGGCAATTAGTAAACTTGGAGACTATTTACTCTTAGCTAAGAGAAATGTTTAGTTCAGGGCAACATATAGTCTGGAATATATGCTCTAAGTAAAAAGCAGAGCACAAATGCAGCTTGTTCCTATCATGATGGATGTGCATTATTCCTTTGGCCACTTTGACATTATAGCCCCAATTTAAATTTGTCCCTCCACTCTAGAAAAAATAGAGGCGTAGGCTATTTATAAATGGGGAAAGTCTTTGGAAATCTGAAGCACAAAGGACTGAGCAGTCCTAGTTCAGGATTCTCTTAAGGTTGGCATGCAGATTCATTTGACAGTAAGAAAGACAAATGCAATGATAGCAGTCATTTCAAGAGGGCAAGAATATTTGAGCAGCAATGTACTGCTGAGGCTGTATGAGGCTCTGGTCAGATTACATTTAGAATATTGTGACCAGTTTTGCTCCCCCACTGCCTTCCAATGTAAGGAAGGATCTGTTGGCATGCGAGAATGATCCCAGGGATGAATGGCTTGTCATATGGAGAGTGGTTGAAAGCTTTGGGTCTGTACTTGATGGAATTTAGAAGGATGAGGGGCGAATCTGATGGAAATTTACAAAATACTGAGAGGCCTAGATACAGTGGAAGTGGAGAAGATATCATCATTAGTAGGAGAGATGAGGACTCAAGGGTGCAGAGTCAGAGTGAAGGGACAACCCTTTAGAACTGAGATGAGGAGGCATTTCTTTAGCCAGAGGATGGATATCCTGTGGAACTCATTGCCACATAAGGCTGTGGAGGCCATGTGATTGAGTGCATTCAGGACGGAGATGGATAGGTTCCTGATTAGTAAGGGGATCAAGGGTTATGAGGAGAAGGCAGGACAATAGGGTTAAGAAACACATCAGCCATGATCAAACAGTGCAACAGACTTGATGGGCTGATGGATGAATTTTGCTTCTATATCTTATGCTCTTTCACTTCATGGTTTGTTCTGAACATAATACTGTTAATTTTCTGGGGTACAGCGTCTGAGCAAATCCATTTGATAGCTCAACTGTACCCATACTAATCAACATGGTGAATATGTGCAAATCTCTGAGGATTTTGATGAAAAGAGCTATACCCTGAGCAAAGAACAGTTATATTCACTAAAATGAAAAAAAACTGCAGAAGTTGGAAATTTGAAACAAAAATAGAAATTGCTAGAGAACCTCAGCAGCATCTTTGGAGAGAAACCAGGTTTAACATTTCAGGTCCAGAGTCTCTTCTTCAGAATTGATTGTACCTTGGAAATAGTTGGTGAATGTGCTGAAGATGTGATGGGGGAGAGAGGGAGGAGTAAATGATTGGTGAAGATGGTGTCCAGAGAGACAACAGCAGTTGGATAGACAAAGGAATCAGTAATGGTCAACCTGGGAGTGTATTACCTGAACTTCACTCAAATTAATCTACTCTATTTGTTGCTCACAATGTGGTCTCCTCTACACTGGCGACACAAAATGCAATCTGGGCGACTGCTTTGCAGCACTGCTATGTTCTGTCTACAAAGATGACCCTAAGCTTCCTGTTGCCTGTGACCTCAATGCACCACCATGTTCCCTGGCCAACATCTCTGTCTCAGGCTTTCTGCAGTGCTCCAGCAAAGCTTAGCATATGCTGAAAGAACAGCATCTCATCTGGAGACCTTGCAGCCTTCAGGACTCAATATCGAGTTCAATAATTTAAGAACCTGAGCACCCTCTCCCATGTTCTTACTCCAACTGCCACACACCAGACCTTGTCATCACATGGGCTGCTACCACAATCAACTCATTGACAGCCATTAATGGTCCCAATTTGCGGCCAGTGATTCCCCCAAGTGGACCATTCGTTTGTCTTTCCAGCTGCTGTTCTCTCCCTGGGCTCCATCTCCACTGACCGTTTACTTCTCCCACCTTTCCAACCCCATCCTCAGCATACATAGCAACTTTTTCCTAGCTAGAATCAGTGCTGAAGAAGGGTCACTGGACCTGAAACGTTAGCTCTGCTTTCACTCCACAGAGGCTGTCAGACCTTCAGAGTTTCTCCAGCAACTTATGTTTTTGTTTCACTCATTTTCTTCATATGGTTCAATAACCTTCCTTTGAAACACTTAGGATAGATTATGTAATAGCCTTCAGGCAGTGAGGCGGGATCCATGTTTAAAATGGAGTGTTTTGTTTGGCTGGAGTTTTCAGTTGTTAGTCACATAGTTTTGCATTCTTACTACTGAACCTCATCAAGAACTGGTGCAAGTTCACTTGCGAAATAGCTGCTGCTAATTAATATTTAACCCAGGATGTTAAAACACATTTTGAAAGGTCAGTCACATCAATGCGCTACTAAGTTATGCTATTCTTGCACTGGCACACATAGGTTGAATTGTAAATAGCCCCCAGTTATGTTTAAGTTGGTGGGTGTCAGGAAGAGAAAAGCAGTTGATTACATGGAATGTAATAATACAAAATGCTGTGTTTACAAGAAGAAATGAAGAAACACACAGCTCATTTTGACAATAAACAGAGCCTTTTAGCTGTCATGCCTAACAATCAGGATTCAGGGAATTCCTTTTCTTTTCAATAAGAAAGCTGTGTTAAATAATTTGGGATGCACTGCCTGAAAGGGTGGTGGCAGCAGATTCAATAGGAAATTTCAAATGGAATTAGCTAAAACCCTAAAGGGAACAAATCAGGATGTGACTGCTTTTGGCAAGGCAGAGTGAATGACTCTGTTCTTTCATATAAGATTCTATGATAATAAAATATATTTTCTCTTAAAATGATTAACCATTAGTAATATTTTGTGATTTAAAAACAAAACTTTTGTTTCAAGATGTCTGCCTTTTCACCCCATCATAAATTATACGTGTGCACCTTTACATTATTTCCAGATTAGTGATCACGTCCCATAGTTTGGAGGGTGCCCAATCTGTGGTCGGTTCTGCTTACACAACTCTTACCTCCTGTTTCCAGTACACACTTGTGCCCTGTCGAGGCCACACTCTGGTGGAGGACAGGGTAAGTGCAGTGTTAGAGTGACATCTATCTCCTCAGTGGACAAAGATCACTGTTTTAGATTACTTACAGTGTGGAAACAGGCCATTCGGTCCAATAAGTCCACACCGACCTGCCAAAGCGCAACCCATCCAGACCCATTCCCCTACATTTACCCCTTCACCTAACACTATGGGCAATTTAGCATGGTCGATTCACCTAACCTGCATATTTTTGGACTATGGGAGGAAACTGGAGCACCCGGAAGAAACCCACGCAGACACGGGGAGAATGTGCAACCTCCACACAGTCAGTCACCTGAGGCGGGAATTGAAGCCAGGTCCCTGGCACTGTGAGGCAGCAGTGTTAACCACTGTGCCACTGTGCTGCCCAATCAATTGAAACATATTTTCATGGGTGGACACGGAACAATATAGGTTTGGGTTGGTGAAGGATGATCTAGAGTGAGAGCGATACAAGTGGGTGGCACGGTGGCACAGTGGTTAGCACTGCTGCCTCGCAGTGCCAGACATCCAGGTTCAATTCCCGCCTCAGGCGACTCTGTGTGTGGAGTTTGCACATTCTCCCCGTGTCTGCGTGGGTTTCCTCCGGGTGCTCCGGTTTCCTCCCACAATCCAAAAATGTGCAGGTTAAGTGAATTAGCTATGCTAAATTGTCCGTAGTGTTAGGTGAAGGGGTAAATGTAGGAGTATGGGTCTGGGTGGTATATGCTTCAGCGGATCGGTGTGGACTTGTTGGGCTGAAGGGCCTGTTTGCACGCTGTAAGTAATCTAATCTAATCTAATACCAAAGTGACTAGGAAAAGCCTTATTTATAATTGACAGAATGTGAGTAATGAAACAGAGTGAGATTACAAGATTGCCCCTAACTACGGGTTGGCTACTTTCTATAGAGGGAGAGATTAAAAGATGATAGGAAGACAACAAACTCTGGGAGAGGCTATGATGAATTTGAGCTGAAAATGTGTTGCTGGAAAAGCGCAGCAGGTCAGGCAGCATCCAAGGAACAGGAGAATCTACGTTTCGGGCATAAGCCCTTCTTCAGGAAAGGCTTATGCCTGAAACATCGATTCTCCTGTTCCTTGGATGCTGCCTGACCTGCTGCGCTTTTCCAGCAACACATTTTCAGCTCTGATCTCCAGCATCTGCAGTCCTCACTTTCTCCTTATGATGAATTTGAGGCTGGAATCTCTGAATGAGAGAAATTGTTGAGTCCAGAATCTGAAGGAAGAAAGCAGTGAAGATATTTTAAAGGAAAAGTCAAAAGTACATGGCTGGGCAGAAGACTAAATGATACTTTTTTGTATCTGAGATTTAAATTCCGTATTAATTAGAATTTTGTTGGAGGGTATATGCATGCACCATTTTTGAAATAGCATAGTTTTGCAGCATACATTCACAAAAGCCTTCACTGATTAACATGAGAAAAAATGCAAAAATATAAAACTGAGAATGGCACTGCGTTGTAATGCTCATTCAGAGAGCTCGTGTATACACGATAGGCCGAACAGCCTCTTTCTGCTTCAAAATCATTCTGTGATCCGGTTAAACTGCAGGCACTTCTCAAAGGTTGTTCTTCAACAGTTTTCTGAGATACAGGTATCCACCACTTTTCGAAAGTTCACTTTACACCACTTTGCTTTTACAAAAAAAACCTAGATTAGTACATGTTTTCACTAACAGAAAGAAATCTGAAGAGGATTTTTGATTTTACAATAAAAGGTGAAATTTTTCCCATGTAAATGAATGCTTCTATGCTTTACGCCATTTCAACATATGAAAGATTTCATTGGAACGCTCTACCTTCGGATAGCAGGGGAAACCTGTATTTCAATGATATCACAACTCTAAAAACTCCCTCAGTCTGAGAGCATTTCAGAAATGGCTGGAGGGCTTTTGTAAACCAAATAGGCAGCAGATAACTTGATGTCACTGCGGCATGCCAACATTGTTCTGCGGTCAGTAACTTGGAATGTCAGAGACTTTGCCGAGTGAATAATCGAACAGTCTGTACCATTTTTCCAGCAGCTGACACGTTTTCAAGAACTCTAGTGCAAGCTATTTGAGCTGCTTTCGACAGGAGGTGAGAGATAACAATCCATTCTCTATCTTAGGGTGGTCACTGATAAACAGTTCTGGGAAATCTTCAGCTTGGGGATTATGTTTACGGGCAGCTGTTGTATGTGCATACTTGAAATTACTTCAGGGGATGCTGAGGAGAATCAAACTATGAAGACAGAGAATTACCTAGTGGGATTTCTAACAGAACATGCTGAATGGGAAACCTATTTGGTTGGGATGGAGCAGCATTTTTATACTTTGAATAATAATGCACTCACTCCTGTTCAATGGGAGCATAACTAAGCTGTGTGTAGATATTTTGAACTAAACCGTCCAGGTAAGTTATGACACATCTCTGGAGCAGATAGGACTTGAACCTTCAGGCTCAAAGGTGGCATCAGTACCAGTACACCGCAAGAGGCATGTGTGAAGCAATGAAATACTTGCCATTAAGTAATGCTTCTCATTGCCCCATTATGTCCCAATATGGTATAAGAAGCACAAAAGGTAAATATGTACAATGGAGGTTCTCATGATCCACAAGAGTTAAACAGCCAGACCGTTTTTTTCATATTAGACAAGGATTAAGTATTGGATATGAACCCCCGGCGACCTGTCCTGGACTTATTTGAAGTGCCACTATTTCACATAGACCTGAAAGAGCAAAATGCACCTTGGTTTTCATGGCTCAAGCATCACTCTAGACACTCCAGCTCACCCATCATTTTGGTATTGGAATGCGTAACATTCAGTCATACAACTGTAAAGCAATAACCCATTTCCATCAACAGAGAGCCAACAGAGAGCTGTGACATCCATTCCCATCACTGTATCCCTCAACATCAGTGTGGTAGAATCAACTAGGTCTTTCAAGCTCATTCAGCATGCTCACAAGAACACCATCACTCATACATCTCCCTCCAAGTCAAATACCATCTTGAGTTGGACCCTCTCACTGATTCTTCACTATCATTGGGTCAAAGTCCTGTCAATCCCTACTTTAAAGAACTGGAAGTGTACCTATCCCACAGAGTCCAGCAGTTCAAGAAGCTTGGTGACTCTTCCTCAAGGGTGATTTGAAATGGGTAAAACGTGTTGGCTTCACCAACAACCTAAAACTAAATTTCATGAAAATAGTCATTCACATTTCAAATTATTTCATGCTTCATTCCGGTTCGCAAATTAAAGCCCACAAGCAATAACATGATGTCCCGAGCAGTTTGATAAGCACAGAGGTGGGGAACCTTTTCATGTTGGAAGGCTGCATTATGTTAGCTATAATCTAATAAGGCCACATCCAAGAAATTTCAATTATATATTCTTCAAAATTCACAATTTTTAAAATTGTGGCGGTCAGTCTGTGAGGATTATTTCGTTGAATTTTCTTTTACTCTCTGGTATTTTAAATACATTCATTTTAAGATTAAAATAAAAATAATAAAGGATGAAAAAGAACAGTGGGCAGCACGATGGCTCAGTGGTTAGCACTGCTGCCTCACAGCGCCAGAGACCCGGGTTCAATTCCTGCCTCAGGCGACTGACTGTGTGGAGTTTGCACGTTCTCCCAGTGTCTGCGTGGGTTTCCTCCGGGTGCTCCGGTTTCCTCCCACAGTCCAAAGATGTGCAGGTCAGGTGAATTGGCCATGCTAAATTGTCCGTAGTGTAGGTAAGGGGTAGATGTAGGGGTATGGGTGGGTTGCGCTTCGGCGGGGCGGTGTGGACTTGTTGGGCCGAAGGGCCTGTTTCCACACTGTAAGTAATCTAATCTAATCTAATCTAATCTAAAAAAAAATATTAATAAAAAATAAAAGATTAGTTCTGCAAAATTTGGATTCATTGAAAAGGCCACACACAATGGCCGAGAAGGTCACATGTGGCTTAGAAGGCCTTAGGTTCCCCACCCCTGGATAAGTGCATTTAATTCACCCAGGTCACTTCACCCAGCTGACAGAGCTGGATTACAGCCACAATCCCCACTTGAGTTTGACATTCCTTCTTACTGGATAAATCCTGGAAATCCTCAACAGCCACTACATGCCTTTGTTAAGGGAATCCGTCTAAATGATTGCAGCAATGAATTACTCGCAGCTCCTTGGCGCCTACGTTCTAAATGGATCAGAAATGATTTGAGCTAATTCAACTTTGCATCAATATAAACCAGACAGCAAGCATTTTTTGGAACATCTCCACTTTGTGCTGAGTCTTTCGCTGTTTTATTCATTACCCATCTTCAGTTCTAGCTGTACCTGATTGTTGTATCACTGTTATGTAGGTCGCAGTAAAGTATTGTGCAGGGCATGAGAATTTTTCAAGCAGTATTGTTAAGGAGGGAAATAGTTTTCATTTGCCCAGTGTCTTGGGATGTCCCAGTGATGGTTTACTTTTCAAATGTGATCATTTTGAAATGTAGGAAACGCAAAGGGATTTTTAACATAACAACAATGTTACTGGACTCAGAATCCAGACTGATGTTCTGGCATCTTGAGCTTAAATCATACCACTGCAGCTAGTGTAGTTAAATTCAGTTAATTAACTAATCAGGAATAAGATACCATTATCAGTGTTGGTGATCATAAAAGTACCAGATTGTTGTGAATGGAAAAGAAGCGTTTGGTTCGTTAATAGCTTTTTGGGGACAGAATATGCCATTCTTATCCAGTCTCAGATGCATTGCAATTCCATATCCATACTAAAATACGTGACTACCTGACCTGAGAGGGAGTCCAGCAAGACGCTCAGTGGGATCAACACGCTTCCTGAAAATAATAGCACTCTGGTGGTGTCTGTGTCACATAGAGCGCAGTTCTATGTCACCATCAGTTCCTCAAGTGCAGTTAGGGATTTGCGATTCAGGCTGTCCCTGCCAACATTGCTCACATCCCAACAATGAATAATGACAGTCAGCTGCAATATTTACACAATAAGATCTCACAGAGATTCACAGAATTCTTGCGGTGCAGAAGGATGCCAATCAGCTGATCATGGTCCCAGCACTCATTGAATGAACCATTTCTTAGTGGCACTCTTGTTTCAGATAACAGTCAAATTTCCTTTTGAGCGCTTCAGTTGAAACCGTCTTCACTGCAATCTCAGGAGGTGCGCCCCAGAGACAAATTTCTTGCTCTACGTAAAGGGTTTTATTCCCATATTGTTGAAAAATTCATTCATGGGATGAGGGCATTGCTGGCTAAGAGTTAGAGAATCTTCATTGCACAGAAGGAGGCAATTCTGCCCATCCAGTCCGCATTGACTCTCCACGAGCAGCTCACCAAGATCCAACCCTGCAACCCACATTTCCCATGGCCAATCCACCTAGCCTTCATATCTCTGGACACTACAGGACAATTTCCCATGGCCAACCCACAGAGTCTGCACATCTTTGGACTGTGGGAGGAAACTGGAGCACCTGGTTGGTAGGGTGAGGTCAAATTAGAAGAATGAGGGGAGGTCAAACTGAGGTATTCAAGGTGATAAAAGGTGTAGATAAAATAGATGTGGAGTGGCTACTTCCTCTTGTGGGGCATTGAGGGACAAGAGGTCATAGCCTTATGATAAGGAGTAGCAAATTTAAAACAGAGCTGAGGAGAAATTACTTCTCCCAAAGGGTTGTGAACTAATGGAATTTGCTACCCCAAAGGGTGGTGGATTCTGGGACTGTGAGTAAACGTAAGGAGGAGTAAGGTAGATTTTCAACTGGTAATGGGTTGAAGGGTTATGAAGAGAAGGCAGGAAAATGGGAATGAGGACCATATCAGTCATGATCGAGAGGCTTCATGAAAGGATAGCCGTATGGACTAATTCTGCTCCTAGTTCTTATGAACTTAAGAGTCCATGATGCCTGTGTTAGTGAGAGTTATAGTCCATGAATCTTGGTGAGAAGTGTACGCAGTGGCAGAGTTACAGTGAGTGCTGGCCCTGTGAGCGTGAGGTATGCGAGCGAAGATGGTGGCACTTGCTCCTGCAGAGCTCAGAAAACCATTGGCCTTCTTCCTCTACTGCCAGGTGGTCTGCCTCACCCAGAACATAGCACTGACCTGGGCTACAGGTTTCGTGATGTCCTGCTGGGATCTGCAGGATAAGGAACTGGCCTTCTCCACACCACCCTGACCACCAAGACCAGCCTGCCATGAAGCAGGAACTAAACTCCACCTTCCTTTTGATCCATGCCCTGAGCAGAGAGGCTTGAGCAGCACATTGTGTGGGCTAGTTCCTAGCTTGCAGCATCTGAAGTGGCACGTAGCTTGGCTTTAAGGATGGCACCAGCGGCCTGAATATCAGCAACAGTGAGCACTTCCATCTCTCCTGCTATGTGATTCCACCAGAAAGATGTCCAAGAGACTAGCTGCATTAAAAAAGGCAAAGAGCAGAAGATTGCATGAGAAAAGTTGCTTGGAGCCATTTACACCATAAATCTCACTCAACCAAACATCTTAACCGATAAAGAGAAAATTCTACCCTAGCTGTTTCCTGTTACTCAGCCAATAATGTGTCCACTGTGGCTAAAGTGCCATTCATTCACTGAGTTATAACTTTGCTCACTGGTCTATGGTGTGGCATTGTGTCAAATGCCTTGGAAATCCATGTAAATCGCATCAACAGTTTTGTTCTCACTGGAGTCTTTCGAATTCCCCTCCTCAAAAGGTGGTCGGCGCAGAATTTTTAAACATTTTTAAGGCAGGGGTAGATGGATCCTTGATTTCCAATGGGATGAAAGATTGTCAGGGATGTGCAGAAATGTAGATTTGAGATTAAAATCAGCTCAGCCATGACCTTAATGATTAATGGAATGGCTTGATGGGCTGAATGGCCTACTCTTATTCTTGATCATATGCTCTGAGGCCCCAGTACAGATCCTCATGGCTCTCCACTATTCACTGCCTGCCAATGTAAGAATGCCCCACTTCTTGCTTTCCATCCTTTACCTCCATACTGTTAGGTACAGGAGGTGCTGAAGTAAACACAGAAAGTGCTGGAAAAACTCAGCATGTCTGGCAGCATTTGGAGAGAAAGAAACAGAGATAACTTCTTGCATCCAATGCATCTCGTCAATTTTCAATCGATCATGCTCTGTCATTTTTGTGCAGTGCTACCATGTTACACATGTTTGTGCCTCCAACTTGGCCTGATGACATAGTGTTCCCATTGTGCACAATATCTCCTCCCATTTCCAACTGAAACCAATGCAGAAGCAACACCTGTTCTTTGACCCCCATCCTTCTCACTATCCAGGCTCCAAAACACTCCTTCCAAGTGAAACAGTGGCTGAATTGCATTTTTTTCAAGATATTATATATTTATAACACATGGTCTGGTCTCACTTACATTGTGGAGCTCAAATGTAGTTTGACTAATCACTTTTAAAACACTTACGTTCAGTCCTCAAGTATAATCCTGAGCTTTCAGCTTCCATAAGACCATACGATGTCAAGCAGAATAGGACCATTCACCCCATCAAGTCTTCTCCACCATTCGATCATGACTGATATGTTTCTCAACTGCTGAAAATGTGTTGCTGGAAAAGCGCAGCAAGTCAGGCAGCATCCAAGGAACAGGAGAATCGACGCTTCGGGCATAAGCCCTTCCTGAAGAAGGGCGTATGTCCGAAACGTCGATTCTCCTGTTCCTTGGATGCTGCCTGACCTGCTGCGCTTTTCCAGCAACACATTTTCAGCTCTGATCTCCAGCATCTGCAGTCCTCACTTTCTCCTGATACGTTTCTCAACCCCATTCTCCTGACTTCTCTGCATAACCTCTGATCTTCTTACCAATCAAGAATCTATTCATCTCTTTCATGGATATCCTCAATGACTTGGCCTCCACAGCCTTCTATGGTAATGTGTTCCACAGATTAACCACCCTCTGACTGAAGAAATTTCCCCATTTCAGTTCAAAAGATTCATCCCTTCACTCTGAGGCTGTGCCTGTGGGTCCTAGTCTCTCTGACTAATGGAAACATTTTCTCCACGTCCATTCTATTCAGGCCTCTTGGTGTTCTGTAAGTTTCAATGAGATCCATCCTCATTCTTCTGAAGTCCATTGAGTACAGACCCAGAGTCTTCAAAAATTCTTCATATGACTAGCTCTTCATCCCCAGGATCATTCTTATAAACCTCCTCTCGACACCCTCCAACGTCAACACATTCTTCCTTAGGTACAGGGCCCAGAATTGCTCACAATATTCCAAATGCGTTCTGACCAGAGTCTTATACAGCTTCAGCAGTACATCCCTGCTCTTGCATTCTAGCCACCTTGAAATGAATGCTAACATTGCATCTGCCTTCCTAAATGCCAACTGAAACTGCATGTTAACCTTAAGAGAACTCTGAACTGAGATTGCTAAATCCATTATATTTCAGATTTCTGAAGACTGACCCCACTGAGAAAATAGTCTATGCCTTTATTCTTCCTACGATGTGCATAACTTCACATTTTCTCACATTGAATTCCATTTGCCATTTCTTTGCCAACTCTCCTAGCCTGGCCAATTCCATCTGCAGCCTCCCCACTTCCTAACACCACCTGTGCCTCCATCTGTTCCATCTGTAAACTTAGCAACTGAACTATCCCTGACTATTTAGTTTAAAGCCCTACCCACAGCTCGAGTGATGTGATTCACCAGGCCTCTGGTCCCAGCATGATTCAAGTGGTGCCTATTCCATTGGAACAGCTCCCTCCTTCCCCAGCATTGGTGCCAATGTCCCGTGGAATTGAAACTAACTCGCCCCTATCAATCTTTGAGCCACATATTTATTTCTCTAATCTTGCTGACCTTGTACTAGTTAATTCATGGCTCAGGTCATAATCTAAACTTGTTACCTTTTGGTTTCTGCTTTTTAATTTAGCCCCTAACTGTTTATATTCCCTCAGCAGAACCTCTTTCCTCCTTCCACCTATATTGTGAGTACCTACATAGACCATGACAACTGGATATTTCCTCTCCCCTACCAAGTTCCTCTGCAGTCCAGATGAGATATCTTATACCTGGGCACTAGGTGGGCAACACAGCCTTTGGGACTCTCAATCCTGGCCAAAGAGAACAGCTATTCCCTTACCACCCATGCCTGGAGGAAGAACGCCTCATCTTCTGCCCCAGGACCTACTGACCCCATGACATCAATGTGTATTTCACCAGTTTCCTCATTTCCCCTTCCCCCACCTCATCCCAATTCCAACATTCCACCTCAACACCACCCTCATGATCTGTCCTACCTGACCATCTTCCTTCCCACTTATCCACTCTACCCTCCCCTCCGACCTATCACCTTTACCCCACCTCCATCCACACTCAACTATCAACTATCTTCCCCCAAGCTCCACCCCTCTCCCATTTATCTCTTCACCCCTGAGGCTCCCAGCTTCATTCCTGATGAAGGGCTTTTGCCGGAACATCGATTTTCCTGCTTCTCAGATGCTGCCTGACCGACTATGCTTTTCCAGCACCATACTCCTGGATCTAATCTCCAGCATCTGCTGTACCCACTTTTGCCAAGAGAACAGTGTCTATTCCCAGGCTATGCTATCCATGATTACATTCTGGATTAGTGGTGCTGGAAGAGCACAGCAGTTCAGGCAGCATCCAAGTAGCTTCGAAATCGACGTTTCGGGCAAAAGCCCTTCATCAGGAATAAAGGCAGTGAGCCTGAAGCGTGGAGAGATAAGCTAGAGGAGGGTGGGGGTGGGGAGAAAGTAGCATAGAGTACAATGGGTGAGTGGGGGAGGGGATGAAGGTGATAGGTCAGGGAGGAGAGGGTGGAGTGGATAGGTGGAAAAGGAGATAGGCAGGTAGGACAAGTCCGGACAAGTCATGGGGACAGTTATTGAGCTGGAAGCTTAGAACTAGGGTGAGGTGGGGGAAGGGGAAATGAGGAAACTGTTGAAGTCCACATTGATGCCCTGGGGTTGAAGTGTTCTGAGGCGGAAGATGAGGCGTTCTTCCTCCAGGCATCTGGTGGTGAGGGAGCGGTGGTGAAGGAGGCCCAGGACCTCCATGTCCTCGGCAGAGTGGGAAGGGGAGTTGAAATGTTGGGTCACGGGGCGGTGTGGTTGATTGGTGCGGGTGTCCCGGAGATGTTCCCTAAAGCGCTCTGCTGGGAGGCGCCCAGTCTCCTCAATGTAGAGGAGACCGCATCGGGAGCAACGGATACAATAAATGATATTAGTGGATGTGCAGGTAAAACTTTGATGGATGTGGAAGGCTCCTTTAGGGCCTTGGATAGAGGTGAGGTTGGGTTGGGGGGGGGGGGGGGGGGGGGTGGAGGGGGGGGGGGGGGGAACGGCAAATTCTGGAGCACATGTCTTCAGTAATATTGCCAGAATGTTGTCAGGACCCATAGCCTTTGCAGTATCCAGTGTCCCCCACTATTTCTTGACATCACATGGAGTGAATTGTACTGACTGAAGATTGGTACCAGTAATAGATTCATAGAGTCATAGAGATGTACAGTCTGGAAACAGACCCTTCAGTCCAACCCGTCCATGCCGACCAGATATCCCAACCCAATCTAGTCCCACCTGCCAGCACCCGGCCCATATCCCTCCAAACCCTTCCTATTCATGTACCCATCCTCTTAAATGCTACAATTGTATAGCCTCCACCACTTCCTCTGGCAGCTTATTCCATAAACGTACCACCCTCTGTGTGAAAAAGCTTCCCCTTTGGTCTCTTTTATTTCTTTCCCCTCTCACCCTAAACCTGTGCCCTCTAGTTCTGGACTCCCCGACACCAGGGAAAAGATTTTGCCTATTTAGCCTATCCATGCCTCTCAGAATTTTGTAAACCTCTAAAAGGTCACCCCTCAGCCTCCAACGCACCAGGGAAAACAGCCCCAGCCTGTTCAGCCTCTCCCTTTAGATCAAATCCTCCAACCCTGGCAACGTCCTTGTAAATCTTTTCTGAACCCTTTCAAGTTTCACATCTTTCCGATAGGAAGGAGACCAGAATTGCATGCAGCAGTCCAACAGTGGCCTAACCAATGTCCTGTACAGCTGCAACATGACCTTCCAACTCCTGTATTCAATACTCTGACCAATAAAGGAAAGCATACCAAACACCTTCTTCACTATCCTATCTACCTGCAACTCCACTTTCAAGAATCTATGAACCTGCACTCCAAGGCCTCTTTGTTCAGCAACACTCCATAGGACCTTACCATTAAGTGTATAAGTCCTGCTAAGATTTGCTTTCCCAAAGTGCAGCACCTCACATTTATCTGAATTAAACTCCATCTGCCACTTCTCAACCCATTGGCCCATCTGGTCAAGATCATGTTGAAATCTGAGGTAACTCTCTTCACTGTTCACTACACCTCCAATTTTGGTGTCATCTGCAAACTTACTAACTGTATTTTTTATTCTCACATCCAAATCGTTTATGTAAATGGCAAAAAGTAGAGGGCCCAGCACCGATCCTTGTGGCACTCCACTGGTCACAGACCTCCAGTCTGAAAAACAACCCTCTACAACCACCCTCTGTTTTCTACCTTTGAGCCAGTTCTGTGTCCTAATGGCTAGTTCTCCCTGTATTCCGTGAGATCTAACCTTGCTAATCAGTCTCCCATGGGGAACCTTGTTGAACACCTCACTGAAGTCCACATAGATCACATCTACCACTCTGCCCTCATCAATCCTCTTTGTTACTTCTTCAAAAAACTCAATCAAGTTTGTGAGACATGATTTCCCACGCACAAAGCCATGTTGACTATCCCGAATCAGTCCTTGCCTTTCCAAATACATGTACATCCTGTCCCTCAGGATTCCCTCCAACAACTTGCCCACCACCGAGGTCAGGCTCACCGGTCTATAGTTCCCTGGCTTGTCCTTACCACCCTTCTTAAACAGTGACACCCCGTTAGCCAACCTCCAGTCTTCCGGCATCTCACCTGTGACTATTGATGATACAAATATCTCAGCAAGAGGCCCAGCAATCACTTCTCTAGTTCCCACAGAGTTCTCGGGTACACCTGATCAGGTCTTGGGGATTTATCCACCTTTACTCATTTCAAGACATCCAGCACTTCCTCCTCTGTAATATGTCACCATCTATTTCCCTGCATTCTATATCTTCCATATCCTTTTCCACAGTAAATACTGATGCAAAATACTAATTTAGTACCTCCCCCATTTTCTGTGGCTCCACACTAAGGCTGCCTTGCTGATCTTTGAGGGGGCCCTATTCTCTCCCTAGTTACCCTTTTGTCCTTAATGTATTTGTAAAAACCCTTTAGATTCTCCTTAATTCTATTTGCCAAATTTATCACATATCCCCTTTTCACCCTCCTGATTTCCCTCTTAAGTCTACTCTTACTTCTTTTATACTCTTCTAAGGATTCACTCAATCTATCCTGTCCATAACTTACATATGCTTCCTTCTTTTTCTTAACCAAACCCTCAATTTCTTTAGTCATTCAGCATTCCCTATACCTACCAACATTTCCTTTCACCCTAACAGGAATATATTTTCTCTGGATTCTCGGTATCTCATTTCTGAAGGTTTCCCATTTTCCAGCCATCCCTTGACCTGCAAACATCTGCCCCCAATCGGCCTAATACCGTCAAAATGGACCTTTCTCCAATTTAGATCTGGTCTATCCTTTTCCATCACTATTTTAAATCTAGTAGAATTATGGTCACTGGCCCCAAAGTGCTCCCCCACTTACACCTCAGTCACCTGCTTTGCCTTATTTCCCTAGAGTAGGTCCAGTTTTGCACCTCCTCTGCTGGGAATCACAGGAAGAATCTGAGATAGATCATCCACTCGGCACTTCTGGTTGAAGTTTGCTGCGAAAGCTTCAGCCTTACCTTTTGCACTGATGTGCTGGGCTCTTTCATCATTGAGATGGGGATATTTGTGGAGCCTCCTACTCCAGTGGATTATTTAATCGTCCATCATCATTCACGACTGGATCAGGCAGCACTACAGAGCTTCGATCTCATCCATTGGATGCAGGATCCCTTAGCCTTATCACCTGCTGCTTATGCTGTTTGTCATGCAAGTAGTCCTGTTTGGTAGCTTCACCAGGTGGGCACCTTATCTTCAGGTAGGCCTGGTGCTGCTTCTGGCATAGACAAAAGTGGCAATTGCAGATGTTGGAAATGAGAGTTTAGACCAGAGTGGTGCTGGAAAAGCACAGCAGGTCAGGCAGCATCCGAGGAGCAGGAAAATCAACGCTTCGGGCAAAAGCCCTTCATCAGGAACCTGATGAAGGGCTTTTGCCCAAAACATCAATTTTCCTGACCCTCAGATGCTGCCTGACCTGCTGTGCTTTTCCAGCACCACTCTGATCTAAACGCTGTTTCTGGCATGCCTTCCTGCACTTTCCCTTAACGCAGGTTTAATCCCCTGGTTTGATGGTAATGGTTGAGTGGGGGATATGCCGGGCTATTTGGTTACAGATTGTGCTGGAGTACAATTCTAATACTGTCGATGGCCCTCTGTGCCTTATGGATACCCAGTACTGCATTGCCTGTTCTGTTTGAAGTCTGTCCCATTTAGAACGGTGATAATGCCACTCAACACAATGGAGGTTATTTGCAATGCTGAAGTTGGGACTGAGAAATCCGAAGGTTAGAAAGACCCTAATGGGAGTTATCTTCAGGCCCCCAAAACAGTCGTCTGGATGTAGAGTGTAAGTTGAATAAGGAGTTGAAATTGGCCTGTCGGAAAGGTTTTGCTACAGTTGTTATGGGGGATTTCAACATGCAGGTAGACTGGGAGAATCAGGGTGGTACTGGACCCCAAGAAAGGGAGTTTGTTGGACTCTTAGAACAGCTTGAACTGGAGCCTACCAGGGAGCAGGCAATTCTGGGTCTGGTATTGTGCAATGAACCGGATTTGATCAGAGACCTCGAAGTAAAGAAGCCATGAGGAGGTAGTGACCATAATATGATAAGTTTTAATCTGCAATTTGAGAGGGTGAAGGGAGAATCGGAAGTGCAGTAGAACAAAGGGAACTATGGAGCTATGAGGGAGAAGCTGGCCAAAGTTCAATGGTTTAATAACTTAGCAGGGATGGCAGTGGAACAACAATGGCAGGTATTTCTGGATATAATGCAGAAGGTGCAGGATCAGTTCATTCCAAAGAGGTAGAAAGATCCTAAGGGGAGGCGGGGGTGACCGTGGCTGATGAGTGACGTTAAGGACTGTATAAAGATAAAAGGAAAGAAGTATAACATAGCAAAGATGAGCGGGAAGCTGGAGAAGTGGGAAACTGGAGTAACAGAGGATAACTAAAAAGGCAACACACAGAGAAAAAAATGAAGTACAAAGGCAAACTGGCCAAAATTATAAAGGAGGATAGTAAAAGCTTTTTTAGGTATGCAAAAAGAAAAACCATGGTTATGACTAAAATTGGGCCCTTGAAGACAGAAATGGGTGATTTATTATGGGGAACAAGGAAATGGCAGAAGAGTTGAATAGGTACTTTGGATCTGTTTTTCATTGAGGAAGACACAAGCAATCCCCCAAATGTAGTAGTGGCTGAAGGACCTAGGGTAATGGATGAACTGAGGAAATTTATATTAGGCAGGAAATGGTGTTGGATAGACTGTTAGGTCTGAAGGTTGACAGTCCCCGGGACCTGATGGTCTGCATTCCAGGGTAATTAAGGAGGTGGCTCCAGAAATCGTGGGCGCATTGGTAATCATTTTCCAATGTTCTATCAACTCTGGATCAGTTCCTGTGGATTAGAGGGTGGCTAATGTTATCCCATTTTTTAAGAAGGGAGGGAGAGTGAAAACCAGGAATAATAGACCGGTTAGCCTGATTTCAGTGGTGAAAAAGATGCTGGAATCAATTACAAAAGATGAAATTACAACTCATTTGGATAGCAGTAACAGGATAGGTCAGAGTCAGTATGGATTTACGAAGGGGAAATCATGCTTGATTAATCTTCTGGAATGTTTTGAGGATGTAACTATGAAGATCGACAAGGGAGAACCAGTGGATGTTGTGTACCTGGTCTTTCAGAAAGTCTTTGATAATGTCCCAATTAGGAGATTAATGAGCAAAATTAGGGTACATGGTATTAGGGACAAGATACTGACTTGGATTGAAAATTGTCTGACTGACAGGAAGCAAAACGTAATGATAAATGGGTCCTTTTCGGAATGGTGGGTGGTGACCAATGGGGTACTACAAGGTTTGATGTTGGGATTGCAGCTGTTTGCAATGTACATCAATGATGTATTGAAATGTGAGGAGGATGTTATGAGAATAAAGGGTGGACAGGCTGAGTGAGTGGACGGATGCATGGCAGATGCAGTTTAACTGTGTGGTTATCACTTTGGTGGCAAGAACAGGAAGACTGCTTGCTATCTAAATGGAGTCAAGTTAGGTAAAGGGGAAGTGTCCCTGTACATCAATCAATGAAAGCAAGCATGCAGGTACAGTGGGCAGTGAAGAAAGCCATTGGCATGCTGGCCTTCATAACAAGAGTAATTGAATATAGGAGCAAAGAGGTCCTTCTGCCACTGTACAGGGCCCTGGTGATATGCACCTAGAGTATTGTGTGCAGTTTTGGTCTCCAAATTTGAGGAAAGACATTCTGGTTATTGAGGGAGTGCAGCATAGATTCATGAGGTCAATTCCCGGAATGGCGAGACTATCATATGTTGAAAGATTGGAGCGACTGGGCTTGTATACACTTGAGTTTAGAAGGCTGAGAGGGGATCTGATTGAGACGTATAAGATTATTAAAGGATTGGACACTCTGGAGGCAGGAAGCATGTTTCTGCTGATGGGTGAGTCCAGAACCAACGGACGCAGTTTAAAAATAAGGGGTAGGCCACTTAGAACAGAGTTGCAGAGAAATTTCTTCACCAAGAGAGTGGTGGGTGTATGGAATGCTCTGCCCCAGAAGGCAGTGGAGGCCAAATCTCTGGATACTTTCAAGAAAGAGATGGAAAGAGCTCTTAAAGATAGTGGAGTCAAGAGTTATGGGGATAAGGCAGGAACAGGATATTGATTGTGGATGATCAGCCATGATCATAATGAATGGTGGTGCTGGCTCGAAGGGCCGAATGGCCTACTCCTGCAACTATTGTCTAGTGTCTATAAGAACTGTGCGGTGGTCACTCTTACCAATACTGTCATGGACAGATGTAGTAGCAGTCAGCAGCTTGGTAAGGATGAGGTCAAGTATGTTTTCCCGTCTTGTTGGTTCCTTCACCACCTGCTGCAAACCCAGTCTAGCAGCTATGTCCTTTCGGACCCGACCAGCTTGATGCGTCATATCGCTGCCAGGTCTCTCTTTTGATTAAAATCCCCCACCCAGAGTACACTTCCTCTTACCATCCTCACCGTTTTGCTTTATTTGGTTCCTAATTTGATTTTAAAAAAACACTTGTCTTTTAGTTTGTAACCAGTAAATACTTCCCCTATTTACGTTCAATCTGAAAGTTACCAATAACTGATGGTCAAATTAATAGTGGTTGCTAACCAATGAACTTATGGTTTGCCTGTGATATAATTCTTGTTTTGTGCTGGGCCTCCAATCTTGGGCTTCAAATTATCCTGATAAAAAAGACATTACAAAGGATGAAATCTTTTTAAAAACAAGCAAAAAGCACCACTTACCATCTGCACTGAATTTCCACATTGCCTCCAAGGTCACAAAATATTCACTTATCCTATGTCTCACTCTGGATGTGGTCTCTCCTTCCTGACCTTGCACAGCTTATTTCTCTCCACCACTGGCATTCTGACCTCTATGTCCTCAGGCTCCTATGTTGTTTTAATGATGTTCCAGGAACAATGCCTCATCTTTCAATTCACATTTTGCAGCCTCCAAGGCTCAATGCTGAGTTCAACAAATTCTGATCATGGACACAGCTCTCAGCTATTCAGACAGCTGTCATGATTCTATGACCGTTGTTTACACTTCTTCTTAAGACTACTCTCGTTTCTATATTTATCCCATTCTCAACCCTTTTTGACTCGCAGCATTATACCTTTTATAATTTGAGCTCCTCTGCCTTTCATCCCCCCACAAATCATCCTTAGAATTATAGGGTCATACAGTAAGTTAGTGAGTTTGCAAATGATACCAAAGTAGGTGTTGGAATGGACAGTGAAGAAGGTTACCTCAGAGTACAATGACCTTCATCAGATGGGCCATTGGGCTGAGGAGTGTCAGATGGAGTTTAATTCAGAGAAATGTGAGGTATTGCATTTTGGTAGGGCAAATTAGGGCAGGACTTATACGCTTAATGGTAGGGTCCGAGGGAGTGTTGCTGAAAAAAGAGACCTTGGGGTGCAGGTGTTAGCTCCTTGAAGGTGGAGTCACAGGTTGACAGGGTAATGAAGAAGGCATTTAATACACTTACCTTTATTAGTCAATGCATTAAGACTAGGAGTTGGGATGTCTTGTCACAGCTATACAGGACATTGGTTAGACCACTTTTAGAATACTGTGTGCAATTCTGGCATCCCTACTATAGGACAGGTACTGTTAAACTTGAAAGGGCTTAGAAAAGATTGATAAGGATGTTGCTGGGATTTGAGGGCTTGAGCTAAATGGAGAGGCTGAATAGGCTGGGGCTATTTTCCCTGGAGCATCAGCGGCTGAAGGGTGACCTTATAGAGGTTTATAAAATCATGAAGGGCATGAATACGGTGAATAGCCAAAATCTTTTTCCCAAGGTAGGGGTGTCCAAAACTAGAGGGCACAGATTTAGGGTGAGAGGGAAAGATTTAAAAGAGACCTAAGGGCCAACCTTTCCATGCAGAGGATGCTGAGTGTATAGAATGAGTTGCCAGAGGAAGTGGTGGAGGCTGGTACAATTACAATATTTAAAAGAAATCTAGACGGGTGTATGAATAGGAAGGGTTTACAGGGATAAGGGTCAAATGCAGGCAAATGTGAATAGATTAATTCAGGGTATCTGGTTGGCATGGACGAGCTGGGCTGAAGGGTCTGTTCCCATGCTTTACAGTTCTATGACTCTATAAATCATCTTTTTAGTTGTTTCCTCCCTTAACCAATTTTCCCAACCTTTATATTATCTTAAGGCCTGTTGAACTTTTTTTTTCTAATTTTCCCCAGGTTTCTCTAACTTCAGTGTTAGAGCATCTACCTGATAACAGTGTTGCTAACACCCATGGTACTGCTGGGCCCACTGAATGTTTCCAGCAGATTCTGGTTTTTATTTGCAATGTTCTCTCCATTGAGCTCAATCAGCGTAACATTCCTGGGCAGTGAACCCATGACCCTCCAGTACGTATTGTTAGTTGCTGAAATTCTCCACTGCCCAGGCTCGCTTCGAAAATTATCTGCAATGTGTATGAATGTTTCATGATGCAGAGTAAGTGAATCTCACTGAGGGGAGATAGTTTCAGACCCCTACCTGAGTTCACTGAGAACACATTGTATCACCAAACAATTGATCTGATGATTTTTCAGCAGCAAGGTCCATCCTGGAATATTGCGTGCAATTCTGGTCTCCTTCTTATAGGAAAGATGTTGTGAAACTTGAAAGGGTTCAGAAAAGATTTACAAGGATGTTGCCAGGGTTGGAGGATTTGAGCTGTAGGAAGAGGTTGAACAGGCTGGGACTGTTTTCCCTGGAGCGTCAGAGGCTAAGGGGTGACCTTATAGAGGTTTATAAAATTATGAGGGGCATGGATAGGATAAAGTCTTTTCCCTGGGTTGGGGGAGTCCAGAACTAGAGGGCATACGTTTAGGGTGAGGGGGAAAGATATAAAAGAGACCTGAGGGTAAACATTTTCACACAGAGGGTGGTACGTGTATGGAATGAGCTGGCAGAGAAAGTGGTGGAAGCTAGTACAACTGCAACATTTTAAAGGCATTTGGATGGGTATATGAATAGGAAGGGTTTGGAAAGCTATGGGCCAGGTGCTGGCAGGTGGGACTAGATTGAGTAGGGATATCTGGTCAGCATGGACGGGTTGGACCAAAGGGTCTGCTTCCGTGCTGTATATCTCTGTGATTCTATGAGTCTATGAGGCATAACCTGCAATTTGAATGATGGAGTGAACTATAATTACAAACTTGCTAGCATTTAGGGGAACAGGCAAGTCAATGCTTCCAAGCTCATAGTTAAAAATCACACAACTTCAGGTTATAGTCCAACAGATTTACTTGGAAGCCCTCGCTTTCAGAGCGCTGCTCCTCCAAATCATTCAGACTCATAATTCACCCTAATCATCTTCATAGTTTCTTCTGAACAAGATTCCTGGGGTACCACATGGTATCTTCGGCCTTTCTTACATCTCTTTCGAAAGTAAGATTCTTCCTGTGATATTCTCACCTGATTCACTTCTTTAGTGCAGCCTAACCTCAGGATACATGCAGATATGATGTCTGCATATGCATTTGGCATCAGAAGCACATCACCTTATACATTTTGATTTTGTTCAAAATAAAAAAAAAATGCTGGAAATAGTGAGGTTCAGTTGAATGTATAATTTACTGCTCAGAGACAATCTACAATGCAAGTTATCTGTTACTTCTCTATGCATATATTGACTGACTGTGAGATTCCAATAATATATGACATTTTTCTTTTAAATTTGCAGCTTCCCCTTGACATTTTACTGTTTATTTCTCTAGCACTGTTTGGTTTTCCTAAGGTTCAATTGACTTACAAACATTAAGTTTTTGGTTAAGTAGTTCTTGGTCAATAGAAGATGGTTTTTTAGAATTGCGTAGGAGTCAATGCAGTTTATACTGCACAAATAGGCCATTCAACCCAATCCAACCCAACCTGGTCCAGTCCAATCTTTATGCTTCCCAACAGGAGCCTCTCCCCTTGATTTAATCTTACCAACATTTTCACCTATTAGTTTCACATACATGCATTTATCCAGGTTCCTCGATAATTTATCTACATTGTTTGCTAGTTTTGGCTTTTCTCTGAAGTGAAAGCATCTTTTCTGTGTTTAACGTGACTTGTTTCACCATCACTCTCAACTTTTAAGAATTCTCTGTTAGCCCTCAGCCTTCTCTTTTGGTAAAAAAACTTCTCTTTTGCCTGATCAGGATAACCAGTTAGTTCTGGTCCCTCCCTTACAAATAGCTTTGTATTTTATTCACTGCTTCTACACTGTTTTTGTCATAAGGAGACTAAAAGAGTGCTCCAGTTGTGGTCAAACTAAATGTCCCTCCTCTTTTCAAATTTATTGCTTTAGAAATGAACGGCAAAATGTTTTTTTTTTAACGGCCTAACAATTGTTAGTCCTTTGGTCATACAGTTTCTATATTGTTGGTGCTCAAGTCATTTTGTGTCATTATTGAATAGAATACTCCATGTTCTTCAACTTGAAATACAAAGCCATAAATCTTTATTGATATGCACAGTGACTCTTCATCACTTGAGCTGAAGTATATATTCCTTCCATTGGCTCCATTCTTAAAACCTTCAGTAATGTTTAAATCTCAACTTTCAATTTACACCAAAGAAATATCTGCCGATTATACAAAAAAAAACAGCAAGAGTGGCTCTTATGTGAGTCATTGCAGGAGATTGGGCTAGCTATAATTTATTTTCACATCCTTTCATGTATCTGTTGGTGATTTTAACTCTCTTCAAAATATTAATTCATATGCGGTTAAACCCAGTACCTGCCTGACATTTGCTCCAAAAGCCCTTCTTGACATGGAAATGCATATTTCAGTTCTGTTGATCAAGTAGCTACTTCAGAACTGCAGGAAGAATACAACTAACCTTTAATTAATCTCCACTGAGTGACAGCCTCCTGATGCAAACCAAATGTGTGTTTCTCTTCATCATGATTAGTAGGTAATTCTAGTTCTTGCTGACCTGCAGCACATCAAGAACTTTTAATCCCATCTCTTGGCAGAGTTCTGTTCCTCTCAATGGAGTGTGGAATGTGCCTCGGTCCAAATGAATAATGAAACATGTTGCTCTATCATTAAGACATCACTGCCCATGGGATGTGCTGGGAAGCATCACTGGTTTGTCAACTTAATTTAGCCCTTCTAAATGCATCGGATGAAGTCTTGCCTAGAAATTTTCTGCTTTCAGTTCTGCTAACTTGCCGACACCAGAGATGTTCCCACATGCCGGCCTAATTATCAACTTTAACCATCCTTTAAAATTGGGGTTAATTCTTCATTAATCAGTTCAATACCAGTTAAGCTGTAGGTTGGGCTTCTTCTAAAGAGTGTCTGCTTTCTGTTGCCAGTACCTCGATTTTGCAGACTTTTCACTTCGTTCGAGCCAGTTGTTGCAAATATACCCTTCAGTGAAGCTTTGTGGTCTCAGCATGTGATAACTCCTCCTCTCGGTGTCTGAGGAGCAATGCTATTGGTGAGCAACCAATAATGAGGAAAGAATAAATGTTCAAGCCTCATAATTGCTGGATTTATGAAGCTCTGGCAATCAGACTTGGTGTCACTATTAGGTTATGGCAGTATTAAACTGTCTTAAAGTTTACATGTCGGCCAGTGTGCATTGATTGACTAAAGTGATTTTCTTCCGTAATAGTATTGTTGCTAGCTTGTCTTTCTGTTACTTTCCTTTTGATTCAGGGAATCAGGTGTTCAAGAATCATACTGGGGCATCTCCTTCAGTAAAATCCCTGTGGCTGAATCCGTAGATAATTTTAATGATTCTAGTCAGACAGTCAACATCCCAGCAGTTACTCTGCTAATTCTTTGTACAGCTTGTTTGAGCTCTTAATCCATAGAGAGCTCAGTGTTTGGCAACCAGCAGATGGGCACTGAAATGATGTGCAAACAGCTTTGAAAGGGATGATGGATAAATGTACTTGGCTGCAGTAGAGAATTAAATTGTGGTTAGCTCTTACCAAGTGAAATAACTCCACAGAGGCTGGTATCCCATCATCAAGATACCTTTTATTTTCTGACGCCTAGTACTTCACACTAGTCCAGTTCCCTCAGAGCCAGTTCTCAGAGTGAGCAGAACCTCTGACACTCCTGTTTCTATCTGTCAGCCAGGGTTCTTTGATTGGACCAGATTAACAGTCCCAATCAGGGAACTCATATTCTATGAAGTTTACTTGGCTGACTTAGTTACAAACTCTACATGAAGACTTTTTGCACATTTTTTTTGGATACCGAATATGTATGGAAAGTACTGAAGAATGGAGGAAAGAAAGTTTGCCTGTAACCAGTTAACAGCACTCTAATCTGCCATTTGGTGGCTGGTGAAGATGAGATTGCATTCAGGGAGGTGATCCTGTTTGTCACTCCTGCTTCACCTTTCATTCATAAATATAGATCAGAGACTGTAATCAAATAGCCTCAGATTTTCCAAAATGCAGCCATGATTTTCCTGACATCTCTCCATTGCTTCTTCTTTCTCTACCGATAAAGTAATGTACAACAGTAACAAATAAAATAACTTATGAGGAAAGGCTAGACTGGCTAGGCCTATATGCCCTGGCGTTCAGAAATAACAGAGTGCCTTAACTGAAACATTTAAGATCCTGAGGGGACTCTACCGGGTGAATGTCAAAAGGATGTTTCCTCTTATGGGAGAATCTAAAACTAGAGGTCATAGTTCAAAGATAAGCAGCAATCCATTTAAGACAGAGAGGAGGAAACTGTTCTTTCTCTCAGATGGTTTTGAATCTTTAGAATTCCCTTCTTCAAAAGACAGTGCATACAGAATCATTAAATATTCTTAAGGTAGAGCTCGATGGATTTTTGATGTCCAAGGGGTCGAAAGATTATTGGGGATATTCAGGAAAGTAGACTTGATGTTAAAATCAGATCGAGCCATGATCTTAGTGACAGAGCTGGTTTGAAGAGGCAGGAGGCCTACTCTTGTTCCTCGTTCAAATTCATAAAAGAGAACTCCCCCTTGGAAACCTATTGTTGTGACACAACATAACAGGAACAAAATACTTGTCCCAGCAAAATGGCAAGGAAATAACTTTGAAATGCTCTTACTCACATTATCAGTGAACATTGAAATCCACTTCTGCACACACCATGGTCTCTGATGGAGCTTGTCATCTTTATTATGTACTGCTTGGTGAAAAGCTGAATAGCACATTAGTATAATTATTGGGCACTTACATATGCATGCAAATCAATTCTCATATGACTGTTCGGGACTTTTAGATGCTTGGAGATAATCGAAGTGACAAATTTGTTCTATTCCCATTTTGAACTTGGTTATATCTGTTTGGTAGCTATTATGTAGAGAAAACATGTAGTTTCTTTGCATAGGCTATATATGTTTAAATGTAGCTACAGTATACAATTCATCTTAGAAACAAGGAATTATACAAATAAGTTACTGATTGTTCAGAGTGGTAGGAGACTGACTGGTAGTAAGGTAGAGTTAATGGCTTTGGTTGCATTTTGGTCTGAAGAATAGGTTTTCCATGGCATTTTTTGTTATTCACTTATGAGACATGGGTGTCAGTGGCTGACCAGCGTTTATTGCCCATCCCTAGTTGCCTTTGAACTGAATGGCTTGTGAGGCCATTTCAACCACATTGTAGTGTGTCAGGAGTCACATGGAGGCCAGATCAGTTGAGGATGGCAAATTTCCTTCCCTGAAGGACATTATTGAACTAGATTAGGGATTTTCCACAACAATTAGATTAGATTCCCTACAGTGTGGAAACAGGCCCTTCGGCCCAACAAGTCCACACCGACCCTCCGAAGATTAACCCACCCAGTCTCATTTCCCTCTGGCTAATGCACTGAACACTATGGGCAACTTAGCACAGCTAATTCATCTGACCTGCACATTTTTGGACCTGTGGGAGGAAACCAGAGGAAACCCATGCAGACATGGGGAGAATGTGCAAACTCCACACAGTCGCCCGAGGCTGGAATCAAACCTGGAACCCTGGTGCTGTGAGGCAACAGTCCTAACCACTGAGCCACCATGCCACCCATAATGGTTTCATGATCACCAACAGATTCTTAACTCCAGATTATGATTAAATTCAAATTCTACCATCTGGTGAGGATTCAAAGCTGGGTCCCCACAACATTAATTGTATTTCTGCATTAATAGTGTAGTGATAATATCACTAGGCCATCACCTCTCCATGGCAATAGCAGCAATGATTCACCAACAGAAATTCCCAAAATCTGCTGTGCGAGGTGTTAAACCAAGGCCGTGTACATCCACAGAGACGGGGAGGTGACCTGTTGTTATAATCACTAGCCTATTAATCCAGTGTCCCCTGTAACGTTCTGGGGACCCGGGTTCAAATCTCATCATGGCAAATAGTGGAATTTTGAAGTCAATAAAAAATAATTTTGAATTAAGAGTCCAATGATGACCATGATTCCATTCTGGATTGTCAGAAAAACCCATCTGGTTCACCCATGTCCTTCAGAGAGGGAAGCTGCCACCTTTACCTGGTCTGGCCTCCATGTGACTCCAGACCCACAGCAATCTGGTTGACTCTTAACTGCCCTTTGGGCAATTAGAGATGGGCAATAAATGCTAGCCTAACCAGTAACACCCTCATCCCATGAAATGCTGAAAAAAAAACATGGACTTCCACAAAGTTTACCATTCCAACAGCACAATCATCATCAATAGGGCATCCCATAATGGTGTAAGTTCAGGAATAATGTCCTGTCCCATTGTTATTGTAGGCAACAAGATTCCTTTTAGAACTGGCATCAAGGTCCATCTTTGGAGTGGTGCTGCAAAATGCTTCTAAACAGAGAAAGAACATGCATTTGGACAGCGCCTTCCACAAACCTAGAAGATTCCATACTGTTCCACACATTGTGGACATTTTTAATTTGTGATTTCTGAATGTGGATTTTTTTTTAAAGACGGCTGATATAGCCAAAACTAACTGCAGATATCCATTAAGTGACTGCCTAGAGAGAGAGAAACTGATAAAATTTAACACCTAATGTATCAAAGAAACTTCAAACATCCTGGACTATGTCTCTTGTGACTACAAAGCAAATGAAGGGCTAACTACCTTCTGTTCAACAGCAATCCGGTCCTTGTGGATTATTACTGTCCCACTTTTACATCGATAATAATTTACATTGCGTTGTGTGGCACCATCACTGTGCTCAGTAAGACAGACTTTGAACAGATCTAGCAGTTCAAGACTAGATATCTATGAGATGCCATGTGCCATCAGCAGCAGAATCTCACAGCAACACAATCTGCAACCAAATAGCTCAGCATATCGCCCACTCTACATTACCATCAACCAGTAACTGTAGGAGGAGGCTCCACAAACAGCCTCATCCTCAGTGAAGGGGGAGCTGAGCACATTGGTACAAAAGATAAGACTGAAGCATTCTCAATAATCTTCAGCTTTAATCAATTCAATGGGCAGGAGCCAATGGATACAGTAAAGGCAATGGATCCTGATAACATTCCGGCAATAGTACTGAAGACTTGTGCTTCAGAACTTGCCGCATCTCTAACCAAACTGTTTGATAACACTGGCAACAATGTGACAGTTTGCTCAGGTATGTCGTGTACATGAGAAGCAGGACAAATCCAACCTGGCAAATTATGGCCCTATTCATCTACCCTTGATCATCAGTAAAGTGGTGGAAGGTCTCCTCAACAGTGCTATCAAGCAGCACCTGCTCAGCAATAGCCTGTTCAGTGACACATATTTTGGGTTCCATCGGGACTGCTGAGCTCTTAATCTCATTCCAGCCTCGGTTCAAAAATGGACAAAAGAGCTGAATTGCAGAAGTGAGGTGAGAGTGACAGCCCTTGACATCAAGGCTCCATTTGACTGATTGTGTCATTAAGGACCCCTGGCAAAACTGGAGTCAATGGGAATCAGGGATAAAACTCTCCACTAGTGTGAGTCATACCTGGCACATAGGAAGATGGTAGTGATTGTTGGAGGTCAGTCATCTCAGCTCAAGATATCTCTGCAGCAGTTCCTCAGGGTAGTGCCTTAGACCCAAGCATCTTCAGTTGCCTCATCAATGGCCTTCTCTCCATCAGACATCCTTCAACTTCCACTGGGTCAAGTCTCCTCAGGATCTTTTTTGAGCTTGCATTGCTACAGGCTTGAAATGCCCACTGTTGATACCAGAGTGTTTGTAGCAGAATCCGGAAAAGTTATTTTTGAGGATCTATCCCTTAAACAGTAAAAAGATTTGAATTTCACCAGAGAGCCAGAAAACTTATGCAATGTTATGAGGAATGGCCAATAGTGTTTTGGAGGAAAGTAAGAACAATGAAATAAAAAGAGAAGCAGTCACGAGATTAAAAATGTCGCTACCAAAATTAGAATTTCACCAAAAAAAGAAAAGATGAGAAAAAGAAATGAAGAAAGATGGGAATGTGCAAGAAGAGAAAGGAGAGAGTTTCAGGAAAAACAGCAGGGGAAGCAGTTTTGAACTATTACAGTTTGACCCTAGAACAGGAAATCTACACCAAGGCAGACTGGCTTAGATTGGAGGGAACTCATAATGTTCATTTAGTTCCAATGCGTAACCATGCAGTGGTAGAAACTTTCTTTATGTCTTTCAAGCATGTGGGACAGCACTTAGTGGTCATTCTAACATTGACCCTTATTACTCCAGAGAAATCTTTCAAAGAAAGCTCACAAAGCTTGCTGCCTCTGTCTTGAGGAAATTTCCACTAATTACAAGGCAGCAAAAAAAAGGCTATGTTCAGCACCTAGTAGTTAGTGCCAGAGATGTACCATAAAAAATTCCATTCCCTTCTGAAATGGTCTGACCAGGCTTTACAAAGAGAATGCTTGCAAAGTTCTAAGTGATGACCTATGTAGGTCAAAGGAAAGTACTGCCCAGATTTGCAAAAGTGGAAGCGATGACATTGTTCCCACTCCCACAACAAAACAGGCAAGCATGACATTCTTAAGATTGCATGGGTTCAACTGAAAGTTCATCCCAAACGTCAGCACAGTAGCTACACCAATGACAGACCTACTACCATAAAAAAGATAGTATCGACTGAGGAATGCCAAACTGTTCTAGGAAAGCAGGCATGTGTTCACATCTCCAAACATTAAAGTATCTGAAGTCACCATTGATGCAAATGACATTGGGAGATGAGCTATGCTCCTTCAAGAGGATGAATCGAGCGTAGAGACAACAATTGAAAAGTCCAAACAAAAATGTCCAAGACAGTACTCTACAATAGAAAAGGCAACCTTAGTTTATTACAGGCTCTGAAACACTTTGAGACTCATGTTCAAAAACGGGTACAGACAGATTACACTGATTGCCAAAGTTCCCTTTAATTCTTGTAATGCTTGCACAGACTTGTCTCTGATCGAGTATTTGAAACAGAAATCATATTTCAAATGAATACGAAGTGTCTTTTTCAGCTGCTACACAGCTGAAAACTGATTGCAAAACTCAATTGAACAAGCACTGAAAGTTACAGGGACTGACAAAGGAATTGGGCCTTGGATTGGTTTGGAGCGAATGAGGGACAAATAGGCAGAATGGTGCCTTTCTATGCCACAATGGCTCTCAGTCAGACTTCTGACAATGCCGCTTTGTGCATGATCAGAGTCAATGAAGCTGTTAATTATTAAAGTGCAATGTTCTCAAAATTGACAAAGCCTCAAGAAGGGACCAATTCTTGGTGGAGGCTGTGACAATGCTGCTCCTTTAACAAGGTTATGCTGTCCTTGGCTTTTTTTCAAAAGGGATCGTAAAGGCAGAGGTTACGATATGTCTGGAAATATCAACTTGAGAAGACCTTTCATTCTTTTTTAACACTTGCTTAATAAAAGGAGAGTGGCCAGTTCTCCCAGTTCAGGGTTTGGATTGGTTTGATTTTAGCAAGTTTTTTGTTTGCAGCTACTTGTCAAGCTTATGTTGAGAACCCAAAGAGGCTGCTGGGGATCTAAAGAAGTAGTTCCATGCTGAGTCTCTCTCTCTCTCTGACATCTCTCCTGTAAGGACCCGTGTTTGATTTTACCTTTTTTTGCCAAGGTGGTCTTTATGGGGATGTTGCAAATATTTGGAATAGCATACTAAGTTGCAACAGAGTCAATTAGGTTTTCAGATATGTTATGTTATTGTATATTCTGTTCTCTTTTGTTCATGTGTAAATAGATTATGTTTTGTTTAAAACTGAATAATTGGACAATCTGCATCAGTCCTGGAATACCTACTCTATGCCCGCTTAAAACAATGAGACAAGTTGGGGTTGGGCTGTCTTTTTGAAATGTTTTGAAGGGATATGGCCTGGTCCATAACAAGACCAATTGGAAAGATGAGGAGCAAAAGATAAATAATCGCAGAGTGAAAATAACGTGAGGCCTTATGATTCACATTTTTTTCCTTTATTGAATAAGTGTGCAGCACCTCATTCTACATTCTGCACAACTGCTTTTGACGTAAGACAAGAGTCCTTTTCAGGCAATGTGCATTATATTAAGCAGGAGGTGAAAGATACATGAAGGGAGCTGGCTGAAAATACAATCAAAGACAACAGTGTTGAGAAATTTTTTTTAAAGGATGGAATAAAGTTTTCAGTAGGGACAATATGGCTAATGGCCAATAGTGGAAAGCAGAGGAATTTGTTTTTAGAAGAATGAAAGAATGAAATATCTTTCAGAAGAATAGAAGTATACAAGATCCTAAGTAGACTTAGGACATAGAATATTGAATATTACAGTACCATACAGGTCCTTCGGCCCTCGATGTTGCGCCGACTTGTGGAACCAATCTGAAGCCCATCTAGCTTACACTATTCCATTTTCATCCAAATGTTTATCTAATGATCATTTAAATGGGCGGCATGGTGGCTCAGTGGTTAGCACTGAGGCCTCACAGCACCAGGGTCCCAGGTTTGGTTCCAGCCTCGGGCAACTGTCTGTGTGGAGTTTGCACATTCTCCCCGTGTCTGCGGGGGGTTTCCTCTGGGTGCTCCGATTTCCTCCCACAGTCCAAAGATGTGTAGGTCAGGTGAATTGACCGTGCTAAATTGGATTAGTCAGAGGGAAATGGGTCTGTGTGCATTACTCTTCAGAGGGTCAGTGTGGACTGGTTGGGCCGAAGGGTCTGTTTCTACACTGTAGGGAATCTAATCTAAATGCCTTTATAGTTGGTGAGTCTACGACTGTTGCAGGCAAGGTAGATGTGAAAAGGTTCTTTCCCCTTTTGTGAAAATGGTTGTCTGTTTAAATCAGAGGTGAGAAGGAAACCTTTCTCTCAGAGGGTAGTGAATCTGTAGATTTCTTTACTACAGAGGGCTGTTGGGGCTGCGCCATTAATTCTTTATTCATTCTGAGGATCCATGTGCAGGTTTGTTAGGCTATCATTTACTGCTCATCCTTCATTGTCCAGAGGGCAGTTAAGAGTGCCCACATGTTGCTGTGGATATGGAGTCATAAGTAGGCCAAACCAGACAAGGACAACAGATTAGATTAGATTACTTACAGTGTGGAAACAGGCCCTTCGGCCCAACAAGTCCGCACCGCCCCGCCAAAGCGTAACCCACCCATACCCCTACATCTACCCCTTACCTAACACTATGGGCAATTTAGCATCACCAATTCACCTGACCTGCACATCTTTGGACTGTGGGAGGAAACCGGAGCACCCGGAGGAAACCCACGCAGACACGGGGAGAATGTGCAAACTCCACACAGTCAGTCGCCTGAGGCGGGAACTGAACCCGGGTCTCTGGCGCTGTGAGGCAGCAGTGCTAACCACTGTGCCACTGTGCCACTGTGCCACCGTGCCGCCCACCACTTTCTACTTTCCTAAAGGACACTAATGAACCTGGTGGGTTTTACAACAATGGTTATATGGTTGACCAGCTCTTTAGTGCATATTTTTAGTGAATTCAGGTTTTACCACCTGTCATGGTGTGGTTCTAACCTAATTCTCCAGAATACTGGCTTGGGTTTGGGGTTGTAGTGTTTTAGCCCAATGTCCTCCCTAAATTGCCATTCCCTCCCACTTTAAATATATTCAAAACTGAGGTGGTCAGATTTTTAATCCTTAAGGGAATCAAGGATTAGGGAGAAAAGGCAAGAAAGTGGAGTTGAGGGTGATCACTTTAGCTAAGATCTCATTGAATAGCATGGGTGATGGCTCATGGTAGTATCACTAGACTATCCATCCAGAAACTCAACTAATGATCTGTGCATCCTGCTTTGAATCATGCCATGGCAGATGGTATAATTTGAATTCAATAAAAAAGAAATCTGGAATTAAGAATGTACTGATGACCATGAAACCATTGCTGATTGTTGGGAAAACTCATTTGGCTCAAGGAAGGAACTTTGCCATTCTTACCTGGTCTGGCTTACATGTGACTCTAAATTTGCAGCAATGTGGTTGACTCTCAGCTGCCCTCTGAAAAGACCTACAAGCAGGAGGCTGGGAGAACATAGCAAGCCAGGCAGCATCAGGAGGCGGAGAAATCAATGTTTTGGGTGTTACGTTTCAGCCCTGAAGAAGGGTTACACCCGAAACGTTGACCTCTCCACCTCCTGATGCTGCCTGGCTTGCTGTGTTCTTCCAACTTCCTGCTTGTCTACCTTGGATTCCAGTATCTGCATGTTTTTTTTTTGTCTCTGAAAAGGCCTAGCAAGCCATTCAGTTCAAGGGCAGCTAGGGACAGGCAATAAATACTGGCCAGCCAGAGACAACAATGGCCGATAAGTGAATAAATGAAAGAAAGGTCTTGATGATCTGAATGATCTACTCTGCCCCTATGGCCTTAGTCGATCAGTATTGAAGGATTGAAGGCTGTGTGCTGAGATATTGGGCTGAAGAAGGTCAGTGAGAAATCTCTGCTACCGCACCTGCATTCTATCTTCGATATGTGTGGGACAGACAACTCACCAGCTGGCTAATGTCTTGGTAAAATATGTCCCAACAGCAACGGAAAACATGTTTAGAACAAAATAAACAAAAAACATAGTCTGGTTGCTAAAAGGCTTTGCTTTACAAATACTCCTTATTTATGGGACCGAAGGCAAAGAACGTACAAAGAAATATTAATTAGTGAGAGAAGGCTGCCAGTTCCCTCCCAGTGCCACATGTCAGGCATTTGAGATGGTAAACAAAATAATATCATTGGAAAGCAGCATTACATAATATTCCACACAAAGAAATGCATCAAATCATTGGGCTCAATGGAGTTTGGATTCAAAATGCATGTCTGGCTTATTTCAAGCAGATTATCGGAACTTACTTATGACAGTTGATGGGACATAAAAGGCGATTTTCCGTTTTGGGAGCACCCATTAGGAAACTGAATTTGACCCAACTCTGATTTTATAGCCTGATGTAGAAAGGCTCCTTTTTTTTCAAACATTGCATGTGCATGTTACATTTCTTTTAATTCTTTCTTGGCATTTGGGCGCTGCCAGTATTTTTTGCTAATCTCTAATTGCCCTTGAACTGAGTCGCTTGTGAGACCATTACAGGGGGCTGTTAAGAGCCAAGCATGCTGCTGTGGGTCTAGTGTCATTAGTAGGCCTGTAGGCCCCACATCCAATAAGGACGGCAGATTTCCTTTCTAAAAGTACGTGAGAAACCCAGGTGGTTTTGTTTGACAATTGTGATGGTTGTTAGTGATATTACTGTTAGTTATTTTGGTCAGATTTTAACCCACGTCCACAGAGCTTAACCTAGGCCTCTGGATCACCAGTACTATACCTGAATTGAATCCAATGTGTGGAAGCAAGGAGCATGACAGGGAGCTGACAAACACAGGCTGAACCCAAAAGAGAGAAAGCTTGTAAGGCCCATCGTGTTTAAAATCCAGAACTCTCTTTAATAGCTGAAGTCCTCCTCATTCTCAAAACTAGGCAATGTGACATAATCGCTGGTGGGCAGGAGTGGGAATTTGTCGCAGGACATGGATCTTGCTGGGACTGAAAGAAGCAGTTCCTCTCTTTATTTAAGTGCTTGAATACAAAGGGGTGTGTGACAGGGGTTGGTCATAGTGCCCAAAAGGATGCCAATTCAGTGGGAAACTGAAGATCAAAATGTTCCTTTGGAGGCCCACAGGAACACAGCTCTCCTAATCTCCTTAAAACCATCCTAAAGCCTGACAAATGATATTCCTCTTGGGTAAGTCTGACCACTGATAAGTTTTCATTAAAACCACATTGTGTTGAAATGTGGAGAGATCAACAATACAAGGATTTTAATATAAGGATCAGCAGTGGATAGGATTCATAATGGATGGGGTCTTGACCAATTGAGATTTCTCCACACTGGTTGGATTCTGTAATTGCTGGTTATCTATAGTGAGTGGTCTGTCTAAATTTGTTCAACTCTTGTCACTGGATATTAAGTTCTCCGCATAGTTTCATTCACCAGTACACAAAGTTCTGCCGGGGAGAGGGGGAAAAAAAAACTGGATTTTAGAATCAGCTGGCTGAAAAATATTTAAGGTTTATGAGACTGAAAAGGGTTATGTTTTGTGGCCCTCTGAGCTTATTTAACTGTCCCTGAACAAACAGAAATATAGCATAGAAGCCATAAATTGGAGAACAGTGTCATAAATTTGCAATGGCAATTAGAATTAGCTCTTTCTGATTGGGAGCATCTGATTAGATTTGAGTTGTTTTTTTTGTTGAAGGCTGTGATCCATTTACATAGAAAATCATATGGAACTTTCCTCAACCTCAGGAGTGGATAGGCTCAAGAAGAACATCCTACCACTCCATATACCCAATCAACAGATCCCTCTATTCCCCCTACTTTACGTATACATCAAATTTGCTTTAGAAGTCTTCAAGTCCCTGAAGCAGTTACTCTTGCATTCTCGGAGCAAAGAAGATTTTCTTGAAATCCTTGTTGGATTTATTACTCAAAGGCCTGAATTTTCCAATGGACATATCACAGTATTATCATGGCATTGAAAGAGGCCATTTGGCCAGTCGTGTCTTTACTAGTTTTTAAATTGAATATCATTACCTCATGCCAATCGCCTGCTTTGTCTCCAATAACCTTACATATTATTTCTATCCAAATAGCCATCCAATGCTCCCTGGTATATCTCATTTAACATAGTTAAAAATCACACAACAACAGGTTATAGTCCAATGGGTTTAGTTGGAAGCGCTAGCTTTCGGAACGATGCTCCTTCATCAGCGATGATCCGAAAGCTAGTGCTCCCAAATATAACCTGGTGTTGTGTGACTTTTAACTTTGTCCACCCCAGCCACATCTCCAAATCATTGAGCATAATGGCAGTAAGCATTTCTGCAGTGGAGGTGGGAGTTGTGCACCGGATCCCTACAGAATTCCTGATCTAGGAAACTCTGAGAGAAATACCTGGGAAATTAAAGATTCTGATGAGTAATTTCCCAACACTTGGAACCCTCTGAAAGTACTCATTGAAAGTGGAGAATTTGGACAGTTCTGCTGCATTTAAGTTAATAGTTACTCAGGAAAGATTAGAGGATTTTAAAAATCGAGACCAATTCCTGTGTAACTATTAAACAAACCCTCAACTTATTGTATCCTCCTCCCCCAAACCCTTCATACTCCCCAGACCCTGGCTCAGCATCATTACCCCTCTAGAAACCTGATACACCAGTTCCATCTCCCCCTCAACCTCCACATACTCTTCACCCCCAAGGACCTAACATAATCCCATCTCCCCATTGCAACTGCCCACAGTTGGACCCAATACTGCTACCAACATTCCATCTCCAACCCAACCCCGAACAGTACCACTGGACATTAATTATAACCCTAACATCCCATCTCCTTACCACACCTGATGACTCACATGATGTACCTGGAGCACTCCACCACCCATTTGCCACCTTACACAATGGCACCACAATCAACCAATGTTGTAGCTACCTCAGACATTGGCACCCTAAACCCCATTCAATTGGCACTGTCCCTGTCTGGCTGCCCCTGGACACCCTTAACTCACACTTACCATACGTCAGTGTCAGATTGTGATGCTGGACAGTTAAATCACAGAACAAGATAACTACTGCTGTGAAAAAGGTAATAGGGCATGAATTTCTCTGGCTTTCCTGTGCCATGAAGAACCTGCCAGATTTAAAGTTTGCTCTAAGACCGTCCTGAGTGGAATTATGTGTCAGAAATATGGAGCTCTTTCTACATGTGCAAAAGAAGGTGGGGACTGGTAATCTGAGCATGATTACTACTCCTAGGAAACTCTGGCACAACATGCATACTTACAAAACCCAGCTTTGGGTTTTCCTGTCAGTGGAAACATTTTTTTTCACTTTCCACTTTGAAGCCCTATATAATTTGTAAGACCTCTATCAGATCTCCTTCCACTTTCAATAGACAAGTGTCAAACTGCTTCGTTATTCCTGAGAGGGTTCTGGCACTGCCGCTTTTGATAATGTGGACTATGTAGGATACTCTCGTGTTGCATAGCCAAAGTTCTTCACATGTTTAACTTTTCTTTTGATGTTTATTTCCCTGGAAACACACCCTAGTGTTTTGTAATTTTGAGCTGGATGGCCCTATAAAACCGTCAGCTATGAGGAAGGTTCTTCTAAGATACACTGGGAAAATTCATTGCTGTATGCTGAATATTAATGTATTAGAAAAGCTAAAATTCAAAATATTCATAATTCATAATTTTCCAAATATCTTCCTGAGTACTTGTTGTCATCTCACTTTACTCCATTCTAAAAACCTAGACATCATGATATATTAAAAATGTTACCATAGTCTTACCAGACCATAGTGCTGCTCCCTCATGAGAAAGAGAGAGACGCTTAATGGTGGTTTAACCTGAGGGTCACCATGCCTCAGATGAGGGGAGAAACCTTCACAGTGACCTCAGCTGGTGTAGAAATGAAACACATGCATCACTCTAGACTGCAAACCAGCCACCGAGCTGACTGATCCCTCATCATACAGAACCTTTCTCAACCTCAGAACTGGACAGGCAATGTGTAATCACTGCTTTTGGGTAGGTGTAGGAATGGTGTTCTTGATGACAAGGCGATCCACAATCAGAAGTCACATTCTAAGGATTGAGGGATGTGGAGAAATGTCTTCTCCCAGACGGTGCAATTTTCTACCACAGGAAACACTTGAGGCCAAAACATTAAAGACTTTCAGGAAGGTTATAGATTTGTTCTTAGGACTACAGGGATCAAAGAACATGGGGACAAAGCTGGAACAGGGGACTGAGTCGGATGATCAGCCATGATCATATTGAATGGCAGAACAGACTCTCACTCCTCAGATGCTGCCTGGCCTGATGTGCTTTTCCAGCAGTACACTCTCAACTCATAGGGCTGAATGGACTACTCATTCTTGTATCTTCTTTATTTATACGTTTTAATGTTAGAAATGATGTAATCAATGGGTGCTCAGAAAAGCTCTATAAACAGCGATATGTGAATAAAAATATAATTATCAAATTCAATCTTTTAATTTAGGGATTACTATGGCAGGGACAAAGGGAAGAAATCCCCATGTATAACTGAGAGATAATGTTTCCAAAGCTATCCCTCTTGCAGTCATCAAGGAAAAATGTGAAGAATGCAAAATTTCATATAATCACATGGTCTTCTATAAGAAACAGCTGACTGACAGTCAATCAATGGATTGCCAAGGCAAAAGCAAGAGTGAACTGTTTGCTCCCCAGACTCCCCTAATCTGTAACTCTACAAAGTGAACATCACCCCAGATCTTTAGACATATCTTCTTGGGATCATTTATTACACGATCTGAAACATAAGCAACGTGTGCTGCTTGCACATCTTGTAATTCAGTAAATACATCCATCACTATCCAGTCCATTGTTAGCTGTTTGCCTTCCTTTCAAAAGTTACTTGTTTGATTTTGTTGAAGTTAAATGCAGCTTCTTTTACTCAAGGGATTATGCATAATGTTAAAATGGTCCCAACACATGTGCAGATGCAGCCCATTTTGTCAATTGGTTAAGACAGTCTGCAAGGTATGTTTGACATCATCAGGCCGGGGATAAAGGGGGCTGTGAAGACTGGAGGTGATGATTTAGGTGCAGGTGGAGCCTGGGGCTGAAGAAGCCAAGTTTCCCCTCCATGGTGTTGTCTGAGAAATAGGTTTCCTCATACCTTTTCTGTGCTTGCTCTGCCACCTCTATCCTACTGTGATGAATCATAAACCATGATCTGTCTGTTTGCAATTCCAATGAGAAAAATGCAAAAAGAAGTGACTGTACTAACTTTTAAAATGTCTGCTGCTTTCTTCACTTCTGAGTTCTTTTGGGTTCCTCTTTGAACATGTATGCTCTTCTGCCACCTAGAGGTGGTGTTTGCAGCATGTGCGATCTTCTTAGATTTGTCTTCCTTTGCATTCCTCATATTTTTCCTTTTTTTGACTTCTCTTTCATTTATTTATCACAGGGGACAGGGAGAAAAAAAAAGTTGTATGGAATGAACTACCACTGGAAGTGGTGGAGGCTGGTACAATTGCAACATTTAAGAGGCATTTGGATGGGTATATGAATAGGAAGGGTTCGAAGGGATATGGGCCGGGTGCTGGCAGGTGGGACTAGATTGGGTTGGGATATCTGGTTGGCATGGATGGGTTGGACCGAAGGGTCTGTTTCCATGCTGTACATCTCTATGACTCTAACACATCAACAATCATTATGAAATGTTATCAAGATAGCAAACCAGAGAGGCTCTGAATTCATGTAGGTTTCATAACAAAGCTGATGAATTGATATGACACTTTGAATTAATTAATTATGATCTGATGTCCATGGTGGAAACATGGCTGTAGCGTTAGCTCCAGCATATTGATGGGTGCATGCCATTCAAGAATAATTGGAGGTCAGATCATGGTGGGAACTGGGAGGGAGGGGGACATGGTGTGAACTGCCTTAATGCAATTGTTTGAGATGACCTTGATCAGGATGTAGAATCTGTTTTGGTGCAGATGAGAAACAACAAGATGAAAAAGTTATTCAGTGGAATGATCTACACAGCTCCCTAACCAAAAACTGCAATACAGGATGAAGTACATGAAAAATTAGTTAAAAATCACACAACACCAGGTTATAGTCCAACAGGTTTAATTGGAAGCACACTAGCTTTCAGAGCGCTGCTCCTTCAGCAGGCTCCTTCATCATCAACCACCCTGATGAAGGAGCGTCGCTCCAAAAACTAGTGCTTCCAATTAAACCTGTTGGACTATAACCTGGTGTTGTGTGATTTTTAACTTTGTACACCCCAGTCCAACACCGGCATCTCCAACTCACAAAAAAAAGGTGCTAGTGATAAAGAGACAGGAATGATCACAAATGATTTAAACTGGAATTAGCTTTGCAATAGTGGCCTGGTTGACAAATTTATGTACTACTTGCAAGATAGCTTCTTAAAGCAGTAAGTCTGAAATCAACTAGTGAATATGTTATATTTTACTTAGCTGTGTGTAACATAACTGGATTCATTAAAGCCTCAGTATAAAAGCACCTCCAGGGAGCAGCAACCCCTTACAGTATAAGTGCATTTTACAGTTTGAAAGTGGTCTCAGACTAGTATTTTAAACTTAAATAAGGACACCCATGTGGCCATAAAACCTGTGCTAGCCAAAGTGAACTGGGATGCAAGTTTCGAAGACAGACCAATAAAGAAGAATGGACAAATCTTTAAGGAGGTGTTACAGGATATGCAGATTAAGTATATTCTTAATTCAAGGAAAATTCCAAGGGAAGGACCTGCCAACTCTGGTTAACTAAAGAAGTTATGGAAAGCAGCAACCTTAGGAAAAATATGGAACTGTACAAAGATGAATGGTTGGTCGATGATTCTGCCAGAATTTGAAGAATGACGACAGAGAATAATGCAAAGATTAATTGGGGGAAAGAAATTAGATTGGGATGAAACTAACTCAGATGTACCAATGAACAGCAGGAATCTCTACAGGTTCCAAAGAAGGAAAATAGATTAAGTGTGTTTTACAGAGTTATGGAGTCTTCAGTTCACATGACCAGGTTCCCAAACTGAACTAGTCCACTGGATAAAAGCAAATTACTGCAGATGCTGGAATCTGAAACCAAAAGAGAAAATGCTGGAAAATCTCAGCCGGTCTGGCAGCATCTGTAAGGAGAGAAATGAGCTGACATTTCGAGTCAGAGCTTTGACAAAGGTTAGACTCAAAATGCCAGCTCTTTTCTCTTCTTACAGATGCTGCCAGACCAGCTGAGATTTTCCAGCATTTTCTCTTTTGAACTAGTCCCACCTTGGCCCATATCCCTCCAAACCCTTCCTATTAATGAACTTATCCAAATGCCTTTTAAATGTTGTAACCGTACCCGCATTCACCACTTCCTCTGGAAGCTCAATCCACACACGAACCACTCGCTGTGTAAAAATAAGTTGCCCTCGTGTCCTTTTTAAATTTTTCTCCTCTCAGTTTAAAACAATGTCCCCTAGGGAAACAACTCTTGGCATTCACCTCATCTGTACCTTTCCTGACTTCATAAATCTCTATGAGGTCACCCCTCAATCTCCAAGACTCCAGTGAAAAAAAGTCCCAGCCTTTTGAGTTTATTTTCATATCTCAAATCCTCCAGTCCCAGCAACATCCTGGTAAATCTCTTCTGAACCCTCTCCAGTTTAAAAGTATCTTTCCAATAACAGGGTGACCAGAACTGCACACAGTAGGCCAGAAGAGGCTTCACCAATGTCCTATACAACATGACGCCCAACTCCTATACTCAAAGGGTTCAAGAAATGAAGGCAAGTTGTTCGTTTAAGGAGTGAGAAAAGGGAGTTAATAATAGACAATAGCAAAGTGATGAATGAAACAGCATTTTTGTTTATATCTTCCCTACAAAAGGATACAAAAATTATTCGAGGAATAGCTGCAAATCAGGAGATGAAAGAAAGACAGGAACTTTAAATTACAGCCACTGGGAAGTTGATCTGAGCAAACTGAGGGATTGACAAGTCCTAAATTCTTTCAAGCAAAAGTGAGGACTGCAGATGCTGGAAACCAGAGTTTAGATCAGAGTGGTGCTGGAAAAGCACAGCAGGTCAGGCAGCATCCGAGGAGCAGAAAAGTTGACGTTTCGGGCAAAAGCCCTTCATCAAGCTATTCCTGATGAAGAGCTCTTGCCCGAAACATCAATTTTCCTGCTGTGCTTTTCCAGCACCACTCTGACCTAAATTCCTTCAGGTCATTCATTCTAAATTTTTAAAAGAAGTGACAATTCAGGTAGTAGTTGCATTGGTATTAATTTTCAAATACCCATTAGATTCAGGAAAGGTACATCAGACTGCAAAAGAGAGGGTCATAAAACAGGAAACCATAGGCCAGTTAGCTTGACGTCTGTCACAGGGAAGGTGTTAGAATCAATCAGGGGGTCTGTTCAGTTATTGATCTCCCAGTGCCTCGAATATATGCAAATATTGTCCTATATAAGTTAGAAATACCTTGGGTTTGTTGGTTCTCCATATGTGAATACTGTACAGAACCAAGCTGCTCTAGTGATTATGTACTATACCTAAAAATATTTACAAATAAGATGTATTTTTGAAATTAAAAAAAATTGGAAAGAATCAGTTTTTGGGAAATGTGAGTATGGTTTGAGAAGTAAAATCATGTTTCCCCAAAACACTGAAGTAACATAGAGTGTGGATGGGGGAGGGGGGGAGGGAGGAATGGGCGGGGGGGGGGTTGTTGTGGGCGGAAATGGAGGGTAAGGGAGGTGAACATAGAAATTCTTGCATTTTCAAAAGGCATTTGACAAAGAATCATGTAATGTGTTAGTGCTCAAAGTGGAAGCACACATGTTTATGGGAACATACTTATACAGTACATAGAGTCAGAGAGTCATACAGATGTACAGCATGGAAACAGACCCTTCGATCCAACTTGTCCATGTTACCAGATATCCGAAATTAGTTTCGTCCTATTTGCCAGCACTTGTCCCATATCCCTCTAAACCTTCCCAATCATGTACCCATCCAGATGCCTTTTAAATGGTGTAATTGTACCAGCCTCCACCACTTCCTCTGGCAGCTCAATCCATGCACTCACCACCCTCTGCATGAAAAAGTGACTCCTTCGGTCCCTTTTGAATCTTTCCCCCTCACCCTGAAGCCATGCTGTCCAGTTCTGGAGTCCCCATCCAGGGATAATACCTTAGCTGTTTATCTTCTCCATGTCCATCATGATTTTATAAACATCTATAAGGTCACTCTTCAGCCTCCGACACTCCAGGGAAAATAGCCCCAGTCTATACAGCCTCCCCCTGTAGCTCAAACCCTCCAAACCTGGTAAAATCCTTTTTTCTGAACTTTTTCAAGTTTCAACAACTTTCTTCCTATAAGATGTGCATGGATTAGTTGGCTGATAGAAAAGAGAGAATTTGCATTAATAAGTTGTTGTCTGATTGTTTGGTAGTGATAAATGGAGTCCCTCAGGGGTCTGTGCTGGGCCCTCAGGTTCTTACAATTTATATCAATGACTTTGATGAGGAGAGCAAAGGTGTGGTAGCTAATTTCGCAAATAACGCAAACACAGGTAAGAAGGTATGTTGTAGAGAGGACATAAGGAGATTGCACACATGTATGGATAGTGTGGTGCTGGGAAAGCACAGCAGGTCAGGCAGCATCCGAGAAGCAGGAGATTCGACGTTTCGGGCATAAGCCCTTCATCAAGATTGAGGTTTGTGGGTCGGGGCTGAGGGATAAATGGGAGGGGGGTGTGGTGGGGTTGGGGGAAAGGTAGCTGAGAAAGCGACAGGTGGATGAAGGTGAGGGAGAAGGTGATAGGTCAGAGGGGGCAATGATGGACAGATCTGGATGGCGGTGCCAAGTTGGAGGCTATTATCCCAGTCCCAAGCCTCCAACTCGGCACTGCCCTCCGGCACCCACCATCTCCCCACTCTCTGACCTATCACCTTCTCTCTCACCTTCATCCCTCTGTCGCTTTCCCAGCTACCTTCCCCTCAACACCCCCCTCCCATTTATTTCTCATCCCTGATCCACAAGCCTCATTGAAGGGCTTATGCCTGAAACATCGAATCTCCTTGTCCTCGGATGCTGCCTGACCTGCTGTGCTTTTCCAGCACTACAGTCATGTCTCTGAGCTCCAGCATCTGCTGTTCTCACTTTCTCCACAGGTATGGATAGGCTGAGTGAGTGGGTAAAAATCTGGCAGATCATAACATCCCTACAATGTGGAAGTAGGCCATTCAGTCCATCGAGTCCACACTGACCCTCCAAAGAGCAGCCTACCCAGGCCCACCCTATCCCTGTAACCCTGCATTTCCCACGGCTAATCAACCCAACTTCCGCATCCCTGGTCACTATGAGCAATTTAGCCTGGCCTATCCATCTAACCTGTGCAGCTTTGGACTGTGGGAGGAAACTGGAGCACCCGCAAGAAACCCACACAGATTCGGGAGAATGTGCAAACTCCACACAGCCAGTCACCCAAGGGTGGAATCGATTCCAGGTCGCTGGCACTGTGAAGCAGCAGTGTTAACCACTGAGACACTGTGCTGCCCAGCAGCTGAAATATAATGTAGAAAATATGTTGCTCACTTTCTCAGGAAAAATAAAAATGTAGAGAATTATTTAAACAAAGAAACACTGCAGAATTCCACTAGTTCATGAACCATGAAAAGTCAGTATGCAGGTTCAAATCATAATTAAGGATAATAGAATGCTATTCTTCATCACAAAAGAAATTGAACAGAAAAGTAAGAATGTTGTGCCTCAGTTTATACAGTAAGAAAACAGACTGAATTTGACCAAAAAATGGCAAGACGTCAATTTTAGGGATTTTCAGGTTTTTTTTAATCACTCGAGCATTAACCAACTATCTCATGCAATTCTCCGCTGTTGACTTCAGTGTAAGGACCAGCCCTCTACAGCAATCCTTTCGTGATCACCAGTGGTGGAAATACTTGCCATATTTAATACCTAACCGTGCTCCAACCTTGAAAAGTCCTTCAAAATGAAAGAGAAACTGAAAAGAAAAGCTTCTGAGGGCAGATAAGTGACCTTCACTATGAATGGAAACTCTCAGTCATAAATGCATCGCGATTTTACATTACCGCCTGCCTGATTGACTGTCGTTATAGCTGCAGTTACAAGAATGTAGCAACATAGGCCTCCCCCAGCCCAAGGCCTGAATTCCTTCCCTTTGTCTCTGTGTCACTTTATTTCACTTTCCAACTCAAATAACTACCCCATGACCAAGCTTTTAATTATCTGATCTGACACATCTTCTCAGTGACATATTTTGTTTTAAACCTCCCTTCCAAAATTCATCAGGATGCATTCTTAACTTAAAAACACAACATAAATATGCATTCTTTGTGAAGTCGTTGACTCTGGTAAGTTGGTATTACCTGCTTAGATGGCTAAAGCAGGACCAACCTTGACAGTACTCTCTTCACCAAGTTATGTCATGAAACTCTGACACATCGGCATCTTTGGGTAGGGGTGGGGGTGTCAGTTTTCCCCCGATAGATCAACCACTTAAGAAATAATGTAAAAATGCTCTTGCATTTGGATAGTGCTTTTCACAACCACAGTTTGTTAGAAAGAATTTCATATTTATTGAAGTTTTTTTAATGTTTAGTCACCATTGGAGCAGAAAGTGAGACCTGAATCGTTCAATCTGAATTGCAGTCTCTACTGCCGATTCAGATGAGATTGTGGTGCTGAACAGTGGTTCAGTGGTGAGCCCTGCCTCATAGCACCAGGGACATGGGTTTGATTCTACCCTTGGGGGACTGCCTGTGTGGGGTTTGCACATTCTCCCCGTGGGGTAAAAACAATGACTGCAGATGCTGGAAACCAGATTCTGGATTACTGGTGCTAGAAGAGCACAGCAGTTCAGGCAGCCTCCAAAGAGCTTCGAAATTGACGTTTCGGGCAAAAGCCCTTCATCAGGAATAAAACCTGATGAAGGGCTTTTGCCCGAAATGTAGATTTCGAAGCTCCTTGGATGCTGCCTGAACTGCTGTGCTCTTCCAGCACCACAAATTCACATTCTCCCCATGTCAACATGGGTTCCCTGCAATTGCTCTAGTTTCCTCCTCCAGTCCAAAGATGTATAGGTTTGGTAAGTTGACCATGGGAAGTGCAGCATTACAGAGATTGGACATGGAGGTGGATTTGAGTGGGATGCTCTTTAGAGGGGTGGTCTGGATTTGATGGGCCAATTGGCCTGGTTCTGCACTGTAAAGATTCTATGATGAGTTGCTCATTTACCTTTAGTGACCTTCTTTGTCACAGACAGTCCCCTAAGATGGAATCAAACCCAGGTCCTTCTTTCATGACAGAATCCTTCCCATCTGAATGAGTTTTTATAAGTCAAAGAAAGTGAGTTCTGAGGATGCTGGAGAAATGTCATTGACTGCATCTGTTGCACCTGATGTGGTCTCCTCTACATCGGGGAGACAGGATGCCATCTTGCGGATCATTTCAGAAAACATCTCTGGGACACCCTCACCAACTAACCCCAAAGCCCTGTGGCTGAACACTTCAACTCCCTCTCCCATTCCATCAAGGACATGCAGGTTCTGGGCCTCCTCAACCGCCAAACCTTTACCACCTGCCGCCTGGAGGAGGAGTGCTTCATATTCCTCCTTGGGGCCATGTAACCGCATGATATAAATATGGATTTCCACAGCTTCCTTATTTACCCTCCCCCCACATTATTCTAATCCCAACCTCCAACTTGGCACCACCCTCGGAACCTTGTCCCTCATCCACCTATCACTTTCCCAGCTGCCCACCCCACAACCCCCCCCTCCTATTTATCCCTCAGCCCCGACCCACAAGCCTCATTCACAATGCCCAAAACGTTGATTCTCCTGCTCCTCTGATGCTGCCTGACCTGCTGTGCTTTTCCAGCAGCACACTCTTGACTCAGCTTTGATAAGTGCATGGATCCTCACAGCCAGCTGCAGAGTGGGTCAGTGCTGAAACCATGTCCCCTTTATCAAGAGTAAATGTTGCATGCTGGAGTTTGGAGGACCTTAGTCTGCTTTGACAGCTACTGAGGGATGGTAAGTGTCTAAGGTTAGTGAGGACACTGGGTGGCAGTGGGAGGTGGGGGAGGAACATTGGTTCTATGGTCAAGGGGTTGAGGTGTCAAGTGATTGGGGGAATACAAGTGGTACATACGCAACTGTGTATGGTGCCATACTAGTGAGGGTTGGAGGTGACAGTGGGGGGCAGGGAGTAGGTTGTTAAGTGGGTGAGAAGAATAGAGTAAGTAGCAAAAGAGGATGGGTGCCAGGAGATGGTCATGTAGGGTGCCAGATAATGGGGTAGGGGGTTAGGTAGAAGGGTGATAAAGTGTGTCCCTAATCTGGATAGGTCAGTTCAAACGAGTTGACAGGTTAATAGGGACTGAGGCAGAGCTGCATTGCAAGGGCTGGTAATGGTGTCCATCTGATGGGATTGGGGATGGATGGAGGGATGATGGGGGAAGACTGAGGGGTGGTTGAGATAAAGATCCAGGGTGGTGTCAGGTCTATGGGGTTTTGGCATGAAGTTGAAGGTCAGATCAATGTCACGGAGGTGGGAGGGGGAGCAGGTTTTGTGGGGGCGGTGTCGGTGTCTGTTGAGGAGTTTAATTGTTAATGGTATTTCTGAGAGGCTGCAAGTAGTCATGGGATTCAGTCATGAGCCAGGGGTAAGCTTTGTATTTGGCCAGGATTAGAACAGAGTGCAATTGCTGTAACCAATCCTGGCTAACTATTCAAAGAGAATCAGCTGGAATCATGCAAATCCTTTGACTCCAACTCAGAGTTGGGGACTTTCTCAGAGAGTTCCAGACGGCGGTACTTCCCTGCCGGAAGTTTAAACTTCCCGGGAATTTTTCATGGAGCCAACTACGTTGGGAATTCCACATCATCCTGACCTAGTGAAGATGACCTTTCAATGGCAAGGTCTGGGCCAGAACGTTTGTGGCGTTTAAAACGTTACTAATCATTCAAATGAAAGGCGCTACATAGCTTCTTTACACTTTCCAGTTCTTGGCCCCTTTGACTTGTGGTTTGTGCTGTTTTGTGTACTTTTGAAGTTTAAATAAGGATTTTTTTTTTCCTCTGGTAGTTTGAGTTCCAAATTGCCCACAACCATCTGGATAAAAAATAGTCCCATCTAATCCTTCAATCAATTATTTTAAACTGATACATCATGGTTATTGAACTCTCTGCTGAGGGAAGTAGATCGATGCTTCAGCACTCCCACATAATAACGTATACTTGAATTGAATGTCACATGAGGCATCCTCTGTTGTAACGAAAATAAACCCAGTCTATCCAATTTATCCTCAAATTCTTCAATACACCCCTCCCCAGCCTGACCTGACTCCTAACTTCTTGCCTCATTACTCTCTGCGAACTTGACTTCACCAGATCCAACATCCCCTGCCTCCCAAATCCTGTTAACAAATCCTGGTCTCTGCCTTTCTAAATGACAATTCATACGCCCCCTCAGAATATTTTCCAATAAGTTTCCAGAAACAAGAAAATGCTGACTGCTCTGTAATGACTTGGTCTGTCCCTTCTCGCTTTTGTCAGCAGTAGTACAACATTAACCGTCCGTCAGTCCTTTGGCACCTTGCCTATAGCCAGAGAGGATTGGAAAATTGTAGTCAAAGCCTGTGCTATTGACTCTTTTAGTTCCTTAAACAGTTTGAGACACACATACACATTCAAAGTCGATCACCCTCTTAATATTTCCTGTTTCACTCTGTTTCTCCCATCCATTATTTCACAATCCTCTTCCGTAATGCAAATATTAATTTACAGAACCATGTCCAGATCTTCCACCTCCACATACAAGTCACTTTTTGTATTTTCTCATTAGTCCTTCTCTTTCCTTAGTTGTCCCTCTAGCTCATTATGTGTTTGAAATTTTGTGTTTATATTGATTTTATTTACTGTTTGTTTTCCTAATTCACCTTTTCAACTTCACTCCTGCATTTCTATATTCCTCTGGGCCTTCTACAGGATATAAGCTTCCCTGTTTGCTTCACCTGTGCGCATTGACAATCAGCAGGATCAAGATTTATAAAAATATATTTGTTCTGAACCTTCTTCATTTCCTTAGAGTTAGATTTTGGACTTTAGATTTTATTGTCACATGTACTCAAGAACAGGAGTACAGTGAAAAGTATATAATGTCACCACACATCTTAGGTACCAAGGTACCTAGGTACAAAAAAGACTCAGATAGTAAGAGACACAAGAGTTAAAAAATTAAGCATTACTCCAAACAATAGTAGAAAAATAAAAAAAGGTAAGGGTTTACATTAAAGTCTTTTGCAGTTTAATCTAGGAAAATAAAGGAATACGCTAAAAGTTCAACAATCTTTCAACAAAGTTCAAGTCCTCTGCTTATCTCAGTCTGCTATTAGTTCTTGACCCTTCTGCTACAGATACTGTCATTGCTGCTCAAATTACTGCTTCTCCAATCACCCCTCGTGCCTCAAAAACATGCCCAGGCAGGATCCACTCCCAGTCTGAGCTGAGACAATGCCATGAGCCACCGAGAGATCAGCCAACACACCGAGAAGAGCCCAGCTGACACACGATCGATAGACCGGGGCTGAGATTCACCAAGAGACCAGGCCGGGACAACACCATGAGCCACCTCCTTGAATGTCCACCATTGCTGTCACACCTCTTTAAATTCAAGTCACTTTTTCAAGTTCTTTTTTGCTAAATTACATCTCAACTTAGCAAAATCAATGTTTCATCATTTAGGAAACATCAAAAGTGTGTAAGCCATTGAAAGGAAGAGGAATCCAGCAGCTCCACATCCTTTAATAGCAACAACCAGGGTTTAGGAAGCTTTGTTCAAACTTGCAGTCACTACCACTAGAAATCCTCATGGGATTAATTATGTGTTTCTATGCAAAGGTTTACCTGAACTTCCCAAGTTCTAATGGTCTGCATGTGGAGGTCCTAAAATAAGTGGCTGCAGAGATATTACGTGCATTAGTTGAATTCTTCCAAAATTTCCCTAATTCTGAAAATGTTTCAGTAAATTGCAAAACTGTAAAGTGTAATGCACCCAAGAGAAGGGAGGAAACAACATGAAGGTATCAGCCAGTTTGTCAAACATCTGTGAACCATTCTTAAGGAAGTAGTAGCGGTATGTTTAGAAAATCAAAATATAGTCAGACAGAGTTATGGAGTCATAGAATCATAGAGTGATACAGTATGGAAACTGGCCCTTTGCCCAAACTGGTCCATGCTGACCATGATGCCCACTCAGCTAGTTCCAATTGCCCACATTTGGTCCATATCCCTCTAAACCTATGCCATCCATGCATCTATCCAAATGTTTTTTAAATGGTGCCATTGTGCCTGCCTCAACCATTTTCTCTGGCAGCCCCATTCCATATTCACACCAGTCTCTGTGTGAAGGGTCCTTCTTAAATCTTTCCCCTCTCACCTTAAATGCATGCCCTCTAGTTGTCATTCCCCCATCCCTGAGAAAAAGACTGTATGCTTTCATCTTATCAATGCCCCTCACAATTTTTTACACCTCAATAAGGTCACCCTTCATTCTCCTAAATTCCAAGGGACAAAGTCCTATCCAGGCCAAACTCTCCTTATAACACAGATCTACTAGTTTGAAAATGAAATCATAATTGATAGAATTCTTTGAGGACCTAACAAGCAGGATGGATAAAAACATAAACCAAGAGATTGTAATGTTGGGGATGATATACTGGCATGGATAGAGAATTGATGAATGAACAAAAAACAGGAAGTAGGGATAAATAGTTTGCTTTCAACTTGGCAAATTGGACTTCCACAGGTATCAATTATTTACAATGTATGCTAATGCCAAGCGGCTAACTACATTGTTGCCAAACTTGCTCTTGATACAAAGATTGGTCAGAAAACAAGATATGGGAATGACAGAAAGAAGGCATAAGAGATATAATGTGGGAAAAATCTCAGGTTTTCCACTTTAGCTGGGAACAGTTAAAGAAATCAAATATTTCTAAAATGGGGGAGATTTCAATACAGAGGGATTTGGGATACCTTAACATTACTCACAAAATGTTAGTGTATAGGTACAGCAAGCAATGAGGAAAGTAAACAGAATGTTGGGCTTTATTGCAAGAAGGTGGCATATACAAGTGAGTAGGTTTTCTGACAACTATCCAGGACATCAGTGAGACTTCATGTAGAGAACCATGCACAGTTTGTGTTCCCTTATTTAAAGAGGGATAAAATAGCATTGGAAGCAGTTCAGAGAAGGTTCACTAAACTGATTTCTGAGATAAAGGGATGAGGGAAGGATGGGCAGGTTGGGCCTATACTCATTGGAGTTGAGAAGAATCTCAGGTGATCTCATTATTATATCGTAAATGAGTGTGTCTGGGTCATTGCAGAAATTATGCTTCCCCTTGTGAAGAAATCGAGCAGTAAAAAACCCATTTTTAGAACAAGTGGACTGCCCTTTGAAGATCAAAATGAGAATGAATATGTTCTCTTTGAGGACTGTTGATGGATAGAGTCCTTCACCCCAGGGAGACTCGGAGACTGGGTCAGTGCATAGGTTCCATCTGAGGAATTTTTGCTCGATACTAGAGTTGAGGGTTTTGGAAGAAAGGCAGGAAAATGGAGTTGAAGCTAAGATAAAATAAGCCCTGATTATATTGACTGTTGGCGAAGGCTTGGGAACCTAAATGGCCTATTCCTGCGGTTATTTCTCATGTTTTTGATGCCTAATGTAGTCTGGTTACCATGATTGGTGACTGAAGTCAAGGAGTGTGGTTAGTTGGAAGGTTAAAATTGAGCACTGGTATTACACTGAGCTCAGCTGATTCCAGTTTAAAGAGATTGATGTATTTTGTGGGGATACTGTAAATCAGAAACAAGAACAGAAAGCATTTGAAAAGCTTAGCAGGTCTGGCAGGATCTGTGAAGAGAGATGTTTCAGGTCCAGTCACCCTTCCTCAGAACTAATTATAGATAGAAATGAAATAGTTTATATGCAGAAGATAGGTTAAGGGAACAGAGTGGCATGTTAAAGTGGTGGGCAACACAAAGTTCAGGGTCATTTTTGCAGACAGAACGTAGGTTTTCTGCAAAACGGTCACCTAGTCCACACTTAGTTTCCCCATGTAGAGGAGACCACATACCTGGCCAACACCTCTGTCTCAGGCTTGCTACAGAGTTCCAGCAATCTGGAAGAACAGCACCTCATTTTCCACTTGGGGAACCTACAGCCCTCGGGTCTCAATCTTGAGTTCAATACTTTTAGGGCCTGAACTCTCCCATGCCTCAGCCTCCAACCCAACAACCAAGCCTTGTTATCACATAGTCTGCCATGACACACAACCTACTGTCAGCCACTAATAGTGTCCATTAACAGCCATTCACTCTCCCAGCCAGATCATTATCCACTGCTTTGTCTGTCCAACTGTTCTTCTCTCTCTTAGGACTCTATCCCTACCTATAGTTTACTCCTTACCCCCTCCCCCCCACCCTACCTTCTGCATATAAATCGATATTTTCCTAGTTACCATCAATTTTGAGGAAGAGTCATAGGACATGAAACATCTCTTCACATCTCTTCACAGGTGTTGCCAGACTTCCTGAGCTTTTGCAGCATCTTCTGTTTTTGCTTTGTTATAAACTCTGCTTGCTTAGAACAAGTCTTGTGCCTCTGAAGCTGGAAAATCAGGGACCTTCCAAAATCAATACTACCATGGTTCAATCTGATGTCCAAAATCGACTCATGATCAATGGGTGACCCGTCTCCCTCAGAGTTAATAACATAAATAGTTAACAGTTATCATCAATGCCCTTCCTCCTCTGCTAACATGTAACAAAAGGGTGCAACATCATGAAAATTCAAGTTATTTGAGTCTCTGTTACTCGCTGCTGATAATTTCGAGCAGATACTCGTGATGAGAAACATAACCCAATGTACAAACATAGCTCATGAATGAAAAATGACAGCTCAGAAGTGTTTATTTGATTTATGAAATCTTTGCTTAATTATATTCTGATAACATGCCACTAAATAAATCTGAAATTAGTCACTTCAATGTCAAATTTCTGGGCATCCAGGACAGTTGATTGAAATAGCAGTGAGTTTAAAGACATGCTCGGGGCTGGATCTGCACAATGTGACCTACTTTCAGCTTTGCCAAGGCAAATTTTATGACTGCGTCTTTCCACCCAGACAGAGACGGAAAATTAACAAACTGGCATCTACGCCTTCACCCAATACTCTGTACACATCAAAGTCTCTTTGAGTCGTGAAAAAGACATGTCTCCTCAAAGCAACCGTATGATTTCTCAGGCCAACTGAATCTTTGTTTATATCTTAGTGTTAACCCATTCCTAGAGAACAAAGTTCCAGTTGGAAAGTTAGTGACACTATAGCAGCAATGGGCTGAATGGTCTCAATCTGTACTTTTACTTTCTGTGCTCCCAGGAAAAGCAAATGTACCTACCGTCCACTGCACAGTACACTTTTTTTTAATGCTGTAGTCTGAGATTTTACATTGTTACAAACTTTCTGGACATTGATAACTTTTGATGAGACATTTAAAACTCCTGCAGACAGCTGAAAGAATAGGTCATGTTTTCACGTTAATAAACATTTTCTGTGTCAAATTGCCAACAGCACCATTGACTAAGCAGTCACGTTTTTCTGATTCTAATTCCTGAGACTGAGCAGAAACAGCAATAGACAGGAGGCTGCCCTCCTGCCAACCCTCTAACTTGCATTTTTACCTGGAGCTCTTCCTGAGATACTACAGTGAGGATAGATCACCCAAGGATTAGAGGGAAAGGAGACAAACAGGCAGGTGACAATAGTTGAGGCTGAGGAGACAGGCATTCGGTCCTTCTACTGAGAAGAGAGAACATCAAAGGGATTCAGGACCTCAGAATAACCTGACTATAAGTGACCCAACACAGGCAGGTTCCAAGCCTCACATCCTTGACTTGTCCACTGTTTTCCTGCACAGCATTTGTCAGGACAAACTACTATGCAATTCCATACTTTATGTTCATGACATCAATTAGGGACTGCTGGCATTTCATCAAGATCCTGTCTCCCTGATCCATCACCCGCTGACAAGAATCTCACATCTTTTTGCTTCCGGAATGGTCATCAGGTCCACTTGCGGTGCAGACCCTTAAGTAATACTTAATTGGCCACTTACTAGCCTCAGTTGGTAGCAGGGCAGCCTCTCCTCATAGGACGAACCTCTCACCTCAAAAAATGAGCCAATTTGTTCCATTGCATCAGTTGCGAGTTTATCTTCTGTAAATGTGGAGACTGAAATGTGGAGACTGTATTCTAGAACTCTTCTCAACAAAGTTCCATACAAACAAAGCAAGACATGTCTTTGACTATTCTTGTCTTCCAATCCCATTGCATTAAAAACCAACAAACCATTGGCTTTTTAAATCTCTTTTATTGCCTGCCGCTAACTTTTTGTGGTCTTCATAAGAGTATAGCCATGTGTCTCTCAACACTTACAATTTCTACCCCTTTGAAAAAATATTCTGGTTTTCTAAGCTTCTGACAAAACTGAATAACCTAATTTCCCCATCCGCATACACATTCTGTCACCTTGTTTTCTATTCACCTAACATGACTGCAACGTCTCTATATTCTCCTCACATTATTGCTTTGCCTTATATTATCAACAAACATAGATACATTCTTATCTCAAGAGGGTTGGAATATAAAAGCACCGTTGTGCTACTGAGACTTTATAAAGCTCTGGTTAGGCCCCATTTGGAGTACTGTGTCCAGTTTTGGTCCCCACACCTCAGGAAGGACATACTGGCACTGGAACATGTCCAGCGGAGATTCACACGGATGATCCCTGGAATGACAGGTCTAGCATATGAGGAACGGCTGAGGATACTGGGATTGTATTCGTTGGAGTTTAGAAGATTAAGGGGAGACTTAATAGAGACGTACAAAATAATACATGGCTTGGAAAAGGTGGATGCTAGGAAATTGTTTCCGTTAGACGAGGAGACTAGGACCCGTGGACACAGCCTTAGAATTAGAGGGGGTCATTTCAGAACAGAAATGCGGAGACATTTCTTCAGCCAGAGAGTGGTGGGCCTGTGGAATTCATTGCCACGGAGTGCAGTGGAAGCCGGGACGCTAAATGTCTTCAAGGCCGAGATTGATAGATTCTTGTTGTCTAGAGGAATTAAGGGCTACGGGGAGAACGCTGGTAAGTGGAGCTGAAATGCGCATCAGCCATGATTGAATGGCGGAGTGGACTCGATGGGCCGAATGGCCTTACTTCCACTCCTATGTCTTATGGTCTTATGGTCTTATTATTCTGTCTCTTCCATAAGTCATTAATATAGATTGTAAAGAACTGATGTCCCCGCACTGTGACACTCCCCTAGTCATAAAGTTTTGTGATTTACACATGAAAGAAGTGAAACTATCATGGTATTCGAACAGATGAAAGACTCAACAGACAATCAAGGTATTTTTCAGTGTATAATTTCAGTTACATCACACTGTAAACTTTCGCTATAAATTCTGTGCCTTACAATTATGTACTCCACAATCCCCTGATGAAGAAGCGACACTCTGAAAGCTAGTGTGCTTCCAATTAAACCTGTTGGACTATAACATGGTGTTGTATGATTTTTAACCAAGTAATAGTCTGCTAACTTGAAAATGTTCTATTTATGCTGACTCTCAGGTTCCTGACTATTAACCAACCTTCGCTCCATTTTGTATACCATATGAGCCTTGATCTTGTTTATTAACATTTTGCATAGTACCTCACCAAATGCCTTTTGGAAATTCAAATATACTACCTCTACTTGATTGACTTATCTACCTCACTGGTTTGGATGACTTTATGTTGATCAAGGGTACTTCATATAAGATAAGCCAGGGAGCAAAAGAGATGTGAATGAGGCAGAAGATGAGCTGAGACTAGCAAAACTGTTATTGAGGTAGAAAAGGTTGTTGTAGATATGATGTGAAGGTAGGACCAAAAGCTCATACTGGGGTCAGATACAAGACTAAGGTTGTGACCATACAGGATTAATCTCAGACATTTGCCCGGGAGAGGGTAAAACCAGCAGAAAAAAAATTGTACCACCTTTCCCCAACCTCTGGTTGTCCCATAGTTCTTTACAACCAGTGAAATTCTTCAAGAATTATGATTAGATACCCCTACAGTGTGTCTCGTTAGTCTCATCTGCTCATTACAGGCAAACACTAACCTTCATTTCTGCTAAATCATTCCCCAAGAGTAAATCAACTCAGCCCAAGGTTAATTTCTCAGACCACCATTTGTACAGGTAGCATAGAATTCTTACAGTGGCCATTCAGTCCATTGAGTCCACACAAACCCCCTGAAGAGCATCCCACCCAAATTCACACCCGTCCCTATCCCTGTAACCCTGCATTTCCCATAGCTAATCTACTTAACCTACACATTCCTGCACACTATGGGCAATTTAACATGGCCGATCCACCCAACCTGCACATCTTTGGACTGTGGGAGGAAACCAAAGTACCCAAAGGAAACCCACGCAAACACGGGGAGAACATGTAACCTCTACAGAGACATTCACCCGAGTCTGGAATCAAACCCTGATCCCTGACCCTTTGAGGCAGCAATGAGCCATCATGTCAGCCCTGTGCAATTTTAACACCTTACTCCATTTTGTACATTGGATCCAGGATATACTTTCTAATTATCCCATTTACCAATACTTTGGCTTTGTTTTAACTCTTTGAAGGGAAAACTAAATGCTTCTCCAGCAAGAAAGGTTGAGTAATCCTTGTATCTTTTAGTATTGTTCTGGGCTCAGATGCTCTGTTTCATGAAAAAAAGAGGGGTTCCCTTCCTTGAGACAAAAACCCTTCATACATTTCATCTACCCTATGTACCTCTCCAGTCTCATTTCAGCACTCTGAATGAATGTGAGCCACCCTTGTTACAATAGACGAACCTTAGCTTTCAATATTCACCTCCATCCTCAGTCTGTCCCTTCTGATGTGAGGAAGAAACCTTGGGGTATTCCCAGATATCCAACTTCCGCTCCTTTCACTCTCCCATCATCTATCTCTTTTGATTTTATGAAGTTGACTGCTGCCTCACATCGCCAGGGTCCCAGGTTTGATTCCAGCCTCGGGCAACTGTCTGTGTGGAGTTTGCACAATCTCCCCGCGTCTGTGTGGGTTTCCTCCGGGTGCTCCAGTTTCCTCCCACAGTCCAAAAATGTGCAGGTCAGGTGAATTGGCCATGCTAAGTTGCCCGTAGCGTTAGGTGCATTAGTCGGAGGGAAATGGGTCTAGGTGGCTTAAAATCTGTGGGTTGGTGTGGACTGGTTGGGCCGAAGGGCCTGTTTCCACACTGTAGGGAATCTAATCTAATCTAATTTTATGGATCAGTTCTTCATTACAACATAAATACAGATCAAAAATAATTTAGACCCTAGCACTGTGGCTTTCCACTTGGTACAGTTTGCTAACCTGAAAATTACCTAGTTTTGTTTTTGTTTAATAATCATTCACAGGATGAGGGTGTCACTGGCTGCTTATTGCCTGCTCCTAGTTGTCCAGAGGTCAGTTAAGACTCAGCCACATTGCTTTGGGTTACATCTAGGCTGGACCAGGTAAGGATGACAGTTTCTTTCCCTAAAGGACATTCGTGAACCAGATGGGCTTTTCCTGACAATTATCAATTATTAGGTTCTTAATTCCAGATTTTTATTGAAATCAAATTTTTCCATCTGTTATGGCAGGAGTCGATCCCAGCTCCCCAGACCTGCGTCCCTGGATTAACAGTTCAGCAAGAATGCCGGCCCCTCCCTAACTCTCTGCTTCCTGGTAATTAATAAATCCTCCACCAATACCCATAAATCACCCTGCACACCATGAGCTCTTTCACTGCACAGCAGCCTTTTTTATGTCACCCATTATTGAATGCTTTGAGAAAAGGCAGAAGAAAGTTGATAGAGAAAATTGTGCAGTGCTGTGTTTTAATTGGCAACATGAGGAATGACAATATAAAACGCAGTTATAAAGGGGTGCCAGAACAATAAAAGCCTTGGAGGTACATGGACTCAAACCATTGCAAGTGGCAGAGAAGGTTGGAAAACATGTTGGAAAAATGTGAAGATTCTATATGTATCTTTATATGCAATGGGAAAAGAACAATTTAAAAGCAGTTTGCCGATACTTACTGTCAATGCTGTTTGCAGGACTATTTGTTTAAGGTTTAGTTGCAGACAAGCTAGAACCAGAGTGTTTGGGTTAATGGGAGATTCAGGCAGCAACAAGCAGCTGATTGGTCTGTGGGATGGTGGCCTGCTGTTGATGACAGGAATAACCCTTTTAAGGACCATGGGGAATCGGTAATTAAACTCTTTGTGGAACTCATTGAGTATGAGTTTGGACCAGACAATGGTTTACTTAGCCAGAACTCACCACCGGACCAGTATTGGCTGTGGGCAGTTGCGCTCCCTTTGTTCTTCGAAAGATTTTTTGTTGTGCTTTTGGTTGTAGTTCAGCCCCATGCCCCTGATCTTTGGGTATCTGGTGCAGAGGGATGTGGACAGATCAGAGGACCTCCCTGTTCCTGGGCCTGACCAGGCTGACTGTAAACAGGAGAAAGTGAGGACTGTAGATGTTGGCGGTCAGAGTGGAAAAGTGTGGAGTTGGAAAAGCACAGCAAGTCAGGCAGCATCTGGGGAGCAGGAGAATCGACATTTTGGACATAATCCCTTCATCAGTCCATTCCTGATGAAAGGCTTATCCCCAAAATGTTGATTCGCCTGCTCCTTGGATGCTGCTTGACCTGTTGTGCTTTTTTAGTGCCACAGGTTTTGATTATAAACAGGTCCAAGGAGCAGGCTGTGCAAGGAGGTCATCTCTGTCAACAGCCTACATCTTGTCTGTGGTTATATTTGTGTCATTGGAGAAGGAATATGCAATTTCTATCAATACTCTTGATGCCATTAGAGTAAGGTGGGCACCATGAGATACAGTGCTTTACTTTCCCCTTCAACTTCATTTTGATCTAGTCCCTTCCCTCTCTGCCTCCATCACCCTCACTTGTGATGGTTTGCATGACCTTGTAAGGACTTGAGGCATTTGTATGTTCTCCCTGTGTCTCCCTGGGTTTCAGTTTCCCCCTGCAGTCCAAAGATGTGCAAATTAGGTGGATTGGCATGTTAAATTGCTACATTCTCCTTGATCAGAACCCATTGAACCTTTAAAAAGGAAGGTGCTGTCTTTGTCTCTGTAGTAAAGTTTCAAGGAAGCCAGTTTATTTCCCAGTTGCAGTCAGCTGTGGCTTTTAATCAATAAGGCAGAGACTTTGTAAGTGTGAACCAGTTGCTCTGTACCTTCTACAAGTAAGTGAGAGGGAGGAGGAGCACAAGCCAAAAGGATCATCTCAGTAAACCCTATGGTCAGGAAACATGAATTGCCTTCCCATCTTCACCTCCATCCATAGCACAATGATTTTTGTGTCTGTCTGTAAGTGTGCATGTAGGGGGATTTTTATAAGGGGGTTAGAATTTTATCTAGGAGAGCTATATGTCTTTTTTAACCTTTTACATAGAATCGATTTATTCTTCATTAGTTGTCATTCTTGCTGAGTACAGAAAACTGGTCCATGCTTTCTGTTCACCTGCATCTAAAAGACAGGTAAATTGGTGAATTTTGCAACATTTTATAAAATCTTTGGGATGAGTCCAGGGACAACAGAGCTTCATGTTCCAGGTGCTAATCCAGCGAGGCATAACAGAAGTCTTATGGAGTGCTGGCCTTTATTAATAGCAGCTTAGAATAATAAAAGCAAAGAAGTAATGATAAAATGTTATATAACTGGTTTCCTCTCTACTGGAGTTTTTTCTCCAGTTCTGGGCGGGGCACTTTGGGAAACAGGGAAAGATCTACAGAGTCTGAAGAGACAATTACCAAGATGGTTTTAGAGGTGAGAGATTTCAACTACTTGAAGATGCTGGGGGTGTCAGAATAATAAAAAAAAGAGATTTTGTTTGAGGTTTCTAAGAAGAGCCTACATGGAATGGATAGAGAAACTGTTCTCGTTTCTGGGAAGGTTGAGAACCTAGAGTAAATAGATTAAGGTGATTGTCAAATGAGCCAATGTACTTGAGGGTTTTTGTCGTGCATCGTCTAGTTTGAGTCTGGCATGCACCTCCTGAAAGCCTGATGGAGGCAGGTTAAATCACTTTTTCAAGAGAATTGGATCAGCACCCCATCAGATAGCCTTTGCAAGGCTATGGAGAAAAGGTGAGAGAGCATGGGTGACTCTGACAAAGAGACGGCACGAGCATGGTAGGCTGAATAACAATTTTCTACACTGTAACTGTCCTATGATCCAATGATTCTCACTTGAAGCCATACAGCAGCTGGAAGGTTGTCATTTGCAAAGCTCTGTCCCAGCAACAGTAACCACAAGACAGCAAAGAATAAACAAAAAACCCAGAAAGATGATTGCCTGATTAATTGTGTTATAGAAGACAACATTTTTTTTTGGAAACATATTATCTTGAACATTGTTTGGAATTCTTTGTATTCCAACGTTGAATGCAAAAGCAGTGAACATTTATTCAGGTTCAAAGCACAAAATACAATTGATAAACACACTTCATCCTCTCAAGTTGGGTTCCTGAATGATACTTTATCTCATTCCTGATGAAGGGCTTATGCCCGAAACGTCAATTTTCCTGCTCCTTGGATGCTGCCTGACGTGCTGTGCTTTTCCAACACCACACTCTGACTCTGATCTCCAGCATCTGCAGTTCCCACTCTCTCCTTTATATTATCAGATGCTGATTGTGAATGTGACCTATTCAAAGTGGCACAGGGGAAAATCAAAAGTAAGGGCAGGAGTAAGCCCTGCAGACATGCTCCACCATTCAATATGGTCGTGACAGATCAACCTGTTCCTGCTTCCTCCCTTTACCCTTGACTCCTTTAGCCTTGAGAATTATGTCCAACTCCTGTTTGGGCCTCAGCTATTTTCACAACCTATGGACAGGAGCGATGTGAACCTATAAATAAAAAGTTGCACCAACATAGATTCTGTGAAGTTTTTGAAGTAGGCTGACACTTCCAGATTTTAAGGAATTTTTCCCTCTCTCTAAATGGTAGTGGTGGTTACCCTCAGCTTTCCATTTGTTCATGTTTGCAATCCACTTCAAACCTTTCAGTCCCAATCCTTAACACTGCTACCTGGTGCTACACTTGCTTTTCTTTGAGAATTGTACTTTGCTATATTCTACGGTCAGGGATTTCTCCTTTACACCAGTGGGGGATCCAATTGAAGCTAACATTTTGCACCAGAGTTCAACCCCAGCATCAAAGCCTCAGCACCGTTCAGCAGAACCTGGGACTTTGACAGGTTTAGGTCATTGATCATAATCATTGGAGTTGTGGGGAAAAGAAGGCAAGTGTTGACCTGTCATGCAATGCTTTGCATTATTCTACTTAAATGGACTCACATCTCCAAACTCAAACTGTTTCAATTCTGACATCTTTGCATATCTAATTAGAAACATCCAAGTTCAGAACAATGTGAACTCCTGGCCCAATCCTCAGGAGATCCATTACACAGAGTTGGCACATTAGCTCAATGTTTTGTTGCTGCTTGTGTGATTCTGCACTGCAAAATGTTCTCAGCCCTCCAAAATGTTAAGAATGAGTAATGTAGAGACAGAGGGAGACAGTGTTTATCAAACAAATCAGGACATCAGTGAAAATCATATCCTATTGTCTTATCGTCCATGTTCCAGTGTTGTGAGACTGTAATTTTCATGGCAGAATTTATGACTGAACAATCTGACCTATGATGAGAAGCTGAGTGAATTGGACTTTCATTCTCTGGGGTTTAGAAAAAAAATGACAATCTCATTGAATTGCATGAGATTCTGAAAGAGGTTGATTGAGTAGAGAGATCATTCTTGCTTGTCAGGGAATCTAAAACATGGAGTCACAGGAGGAGAAATTCTTCATTCAGCAGGATGTGACTGTCTGGAGTTCTCTACCCCAGAGTGCTGAGGATGATCCATCAGTGAATACCGTTCAGGGAAGAAAAATAGTTTTTTTTAAATGTCTCTTTTATCAGGGAGTCAAGGGATGGCGAATGTGTGGGAAAGCGTTGAGGCTATAGTCAACCATGCTCATATTTATTGGCAGAACAGTTTATATAGGCAATATGGTCTATTCTAGTTACTGCACTTTGCTCAGAGATCATAGGCAACATTTAAGAATAGATTAGTCAGGTGTATGATTGAAGAAAAAGATGTAGATGACAGGCCCAAAGGTAGCACCTCCAATAGTGCAGCACTCCCCTTTGCACTGCCCTGGCAACTCAAAATACATTTCAAAAATGCTTCCTTGGTTGTAAATATTTTAAGATGCTCTTAAGTTTGTGAAAGACACCTTACAAATATTTAAAGTTGCTTAATCTGACTTTCAGGTAGATGCTGTTGAATGCATAGAAATTAATGTGTGAAATGTGACCTTACCAAAGAATCTATCACTATTTAGTATCTTTAATCAATTAACTATTAGTTAGAATAATTGAACAGAGAATTTATGAACTATTTTAGATAATGTCTTTGGTGTTTTATATCTACCTAAGAAAATGGACTTGAACTCAGTTTAATACCTCATCCTAAAGACAGTACCTCCAAAATCGCAGCACTCCCCTGGAAGTCTTGTGCTGAAGCCTCAAGGGGACTTGAAACTATAATATTCAGACTTAGAATCAAGTGAGCTGCCACTAAACCACAGCTGATACTAGCTTTTGAAAGCCTCTCATATCTACAGTTATGTTTGTAATCCGTTGGTTTTGAGCTCATTGTCCAAAACTCCACGTTAGGGCTTGACATTATTTCTCAGGAGGCCAAATGATGTTGTGAAAAGTGAAAAATTGTCCTACTCCCCCAGTAGGCAACAGTCTTTTATGTTGTATCTGAGACACTGGGCATTATAGCCTTATATTTCTCTTCACCATCAGAGCATGGCTCTCTGCTGGCAGTATAATGACTGATGAGTGTATCTGTTTCTCTGACTAACATTGAGGGTTTGAAGGTTATAGCCTTTCGTGACTTGAAAAATAAAATGCAAAATCAGTGTTCCAATCTCACCTAACATCAAGTCACCACAATGAGATCACCATTATCTAAATCCTCTACTGTCTCCCAGCTAGCTTTTGCTCTCAGTATTTAGACAAATATCTTCAAGACAGATAGATGAAATGTTCTTCTCATCACCCCAGAGCAGACAGCTCAGACTAAAAATGGACATTTTTATGATTCCTCTCCCCTTGCAGATGACGGAATGCACCTGGCAATAAGGACATTCACAAAATGTTCTCTCGCTTTCCAAAATCCCAAACATGCATCCTCTTCAAATTACAGATAACACACAGGGGCTGAGCCAATGCTGTTAAAATGTCATTCATCTCTTCTCCTTGGGCTGCGTCTGATGTGGAGGGGTGTGGGGTCGGTGGGGGGGGGGGGGGGGGGGAAGGAGGAATGAGACACATGGCCAGCATTGGCCTGAATTCACAAGCATATACACAGCAGATAAATCAACCCTTTCAAAACAAAACTGCTGCTTATAGCTATGTGTGTGCGTGCACTCATTACATTGCAAAGGGTTACTTTGCCTGCACTTGGTTTCCACCAAAGATTTATTTTCCTGGATGCTCATTGACAATCACAAGAGCACATCTCGACAACTTTGACAAATTGAGCTTCACGTGCATGCGCCTGTTGACGTCAGCTGCTCCTTTGCTCAAGCCCAGGCTCATGGAGAGTTCGCTAGACTGAGTGGAAACAGCTGTTGCTCTGCTGAGATTGTGTCTGTTTGTGTTTTGTTCCTTATCTTCCCCTGCAGCCTTTGCCACAGCACCATGCCCAGGGAGCTGCTCTCACTCGGCACATCAGGATTCAATCAGGTCATCTTTCTTTCTCCTCGAGCAGCCGCTGACACATCTTGAGTTGCAAAGTCACGAGTGGAAAGGCTGGGAGATGAATGACTGTCGTGTTCGGTCACAGTGCACACGATGAAGGGCTTTTGCCCGAAACGTCGATTTCGAAGCTCCTTGGATGCTGCCTGAACTACTGTGCTCTTCCAGCACCACTAATCCAGTATCTGGTTTCCAGCATCTGCAGTCATTGTTTTTACTTCAGACTCATTAACAGGGTGACTCGAATCATGTGTCCGCTGTGACTGAGAGACAGTGTGTTTTACCTCTCAGTCAGATGATCATGAGTTCCCACCCACTTGGGGATCTCAGACTACAATTGCTGTATTGCACTGAGAAATAGCTGTTTGTTGTCTAAACTGCACTGTTCTGGAGATGTTAAACCCAGGTACTGTCTGCACTCTCAGGTGCACATTGAAGGCACCATTACATTATATTTAAAAATAAAACTAGAGAACATTGCCCTGTACCTAGCCCAACATTTATTGCTCCATCAGTATAGATGGACTGGTTATTACTGGAGATTTCACCTCTCAGGTCCATGCAGAGATGAAAATAACATTTTCTGTGTAACAGGTTTGATTTCTAATACTTTAAATATTCTTTATCTGTTCAAGTTTCCAGCTGTTTCTACAGCTTTTACATTAAAATGTGGAAAACAGGGACAGGAGTAGACTGTTCAGCCCTTTGAGCCTGCTACATCATTCAACATGATCATAGCTGACCATCAAACTCAGCATCCTGTTCGTATTTTATCCTTGCTTTGATCCCTTTAGCCCTAAAAACTATACCTAAGTCCTTCTTAAAAACATTCGATGCTGTGGCCTCAACTGCTTTCTGTGTCAGAGAATTCCACAGGCTCACCACTCTCTGGGCGAAGACATTTTTCCTCATTACAGTTCAAAATACCTTCGACCACATCCTTACGCTGTGGGCCCCTGGTCATTGGGAACATCATTCCTACTTTTACCCTGTCTAGACCTGTTAAAATTTTATAGGTTTCCATAAAACATCCCACTAATTCTTTGAAACTCCAGTGAATATATTCCTAACCAATCCAGTGTCTCTTCATACATCAGTCCTGCTATCCCAGAATCTGTGAAATTTTTATTACCCTCCCTCCCCAGCCAGAATATCCTTCTTCAGATAAGGAAATCAAAACTGCACACAATATTCCAGGTATGGTCTAAGGGCCTGTACAATTTTAGTAAGACATTCCTTCTCCTGTACTTGACTCCTCTCACAATGAGGGCCAGCACACTATTTGCCTTCTGCTGCACCAGCACGTCTTTTGTTTAAGGATGCCCAGATCTCATTGCACCTGAGTTCTGAGGAAGGGTCACTGGACCCAAAATGCTAATCTTGATGACTCTCCACAGATGCTGCCAGACCTGCTGAGCTTTTCCAGCAAGTCCTGTTTTTGTTTCTCATTGCACCTCCTCTTTTCTCAATCTATCGCCATTCGGATTGCTTCCTGCCTTCCTGTTTTTGCTACCAAAGTGGATAACCTCATATTTATCCATGTTACATTTCATCTGCCATACATTTACCCACCCACTCAACTTGTCGAAATCACACTGAAGCCTCTTTGCACCTTCCTTATATGGCACCCTGCCACTCAGCTTGGTGTTGTCTCCAAACCTGGAGATATTATGCTTAGTTCTCTCATCTAAACTATTCATATATATTGTGAATCATTGGGATCCAGGCACTTTGTCCTGTGATAATCCATTAGTCACTGCTGATAGACAAAAAAAAACTATTTTTCCCTTCTCTGTTTCCTGTTTGTCAATGAGTTCTCTATCCATTCAAGCACACTTACCCAATCACATGCATTTTCATTTCACATGTTAATCTTTTATGTGGGGCCTTATCAAAAGGTCTGAGCATCCAAGTAAATCAGATCCACTGCCCCCTTCCCCATCAACTCTACTAGTTATATCCTCAAAGAATTCAGCAGACTTGTCATGATTTCTCTTCGGTAAATCCATGCCGACTCTGTCCAATTGCATCACTATTCTCCAAGGGCTCTGTTATTAAATCTTTTACAACGGACTCTTGCATTTTCCATCACAAGTGTCAGAGTAATTATTATATAATTCCCTGTTTGCTCTCCCTCAGCTGTATAGGCAGATTTTTAATTGTTAAGAGAATCAAGGGCTCCAGGGAACAGGCAGGATATGCAGTTAAGTTGATCAGATCAGCCATGATCTCATTGAATGGCAGAGCAAACTTGATGGGCTGAATGGCCTACTTCTACGCCTTTTTCTTATGGTCTTTAAATAGTGAGGCATCTTTAGCAATCCTCCATTCCATAAGGAGTGCACCAGAGCCTATAGAATCTTGAAAGATGACTGTCTGTGCATCCATTATTATGTATTTAAGTACTTTGTGATGTAGGGCTTTGGGGATTTATCAGACTTTAATCCCATCAATCTCCCCAACACCATTTCCCTACTACCTCTGATTTCCTTCAGTTCCTCCCAACCACTAGAACATATGCTCCGAATAGCTTTGGGATGTTATTTGTATCCTTCTTTGTGAAGACAGAAGCAAAATACGAATTTAATTGGAATTTGTTCCCTGTTATAATTTAAACTGTGTTTTTCTTTCTCTTCTTTCTGAGTCCACACCCAGGCTCAAATCATTGAGTACCATGAACATCAATCATAAACAGACTCACACAATCAAACACGAAACAATTGATAGCCAGAGTGAAAATGTTGCTGTCTGTGAAAGTTTACTGTGTGCAAACTGGCCACATTTCAAAACTACTTCTTTTCTGTAAGTCACCATAGGACGCCCAGAGCTTATGAAAAATGCATTTGTAAATACAAATGCTTCTATCAACTTCATCGTATGGCGACGTTGGCTCAGTTGCAGTATTATTGGCTTTCAGGCCATAAAATTATGGCACCATTACAGAGACTTAAACTTGTAATCTAGACTGACATTTTGAATGCTGCTGTCAGCGGTGTTGTTTTTCAGTTGGCATTAAATCAACAGTCTTACTGTCCTGTCAGGTGAATTTGAAATGTCCTGTAATATGATTTGTAGAACACCAGGAGTGAAGTCTGGGCCAATGTTTATGTTCAGTCAACAACTCTGTCCAGCCGTCTCTTGGAGTTTTAAGTCCTCATACGAATACGTTGCATCAATTTGAATGTAGTATTGGCTGTGGAGCACTTGAAGCATTCGGTGAGTGTCGGACCATGTTACGTAAATGACACATCTTTCGATTCACAGAGTGCAATGATATATGGCGTCAGGAATTTCCATCAACAAGAGAACAGAGCCTTTAATTTAGTGCAAGGTTCATCAGGAGTGATATCAAGAAACACTTCTTCACACAACTGATTTGGTTGAAACTTATGCACTCAATATTGTGCATTGTACTTTATATTTGCAAAGTTAAAAATCACACCACACCAGGTTATAGTCCAACAGGTTTAATTGGAAGTGCACTAGCTTTCGGAGTGACGGTCCTTCATCAGGTGGTTGTGGAGGACACAATTGTAAGACACAGAATATATAGCCTATGGCTATAAATTCTGTGCCTTACAATTGTGTCCTCCACAACCACCTGATGAAGGAGTGTCGCTCCGAAAGCTAGTGCACTTCCAATTAAACCTGTTGGACTATAACCTGGTGTTGTCTGATTTTTAACTTTGTACACCCCAGCCCAACACCGACATCTCCAAACCATTTATATTTGCAGGTTGTGATATGTTTAAAACATCTCAGAACAGTGCAGAACTGGCATTATTTTCACTATGTGTAGTCGGTTTATTTACAGGAAATTTTTAATACTACAACAACCACAAAACTCATGCTTTAAGTTCAGCTTCTAGTAGCTTCTGCTTACTTTACTCTGAATCCACACTCAAGCTGTATCAAAATTGATCATCGACCAGTGACCAGACCGATAGTCAAACACAGAACAATTAAGTCAATAAATCCTGCTTGTATAAATTCTGATTTGCACGTAAAGGTTTCACTATATCGGGGTACATGTGACAATAATAAATTAGAAAACACTCTCCCTTTTAAAAAAACTTTAAAGGCTGGGGCCTAATTGAAAATTTCAAAATTAAAATAGATTTTTGTTAAGTATGAGTGATATTAAATCAAAGTGTATCAAAGATATGCTATAGCTCAATAGAGTTACGGATATGAGGCTGATTTCTTTACTATTTCTATTTCCTTTTCAAGTGTACAGTTTTCATGCATATCTTATAATATATACACAGCACACATAAATTATTCCCAGCTACCTTGCCCTCAGCCCCACACCCACCCTCCTATTTATCTTTCATCCGTCTTCCCCCCCATCACATTCCTGATGAAGGGCTTATGCCTGACATGTCTATTCTCCTGCTCCTTGCATGCTGCCTCACCTGCAGTGCTTCTCCAGCGCCACACTTATCAACACATAAATTATGTGCATTACCATATACCTATAGAGAGCTTTGTATACACTTGACATGCATGTGTCACTTGTCCGATCAAAAACCTGGAGAAAATGTGGAGCTTTAAGCATTGGGATATTAACATCGGTTACTTGGATTTCTGTAGACGTTAGGAGAAAGTGAGGACTGCAGATGCTGGAGATCAGAGTTGAGAGTGTGGTACTGGAAAAGCACAGCAGGTCAGGCAGCATCCAAGGAGCAGGTGAATCAACGTTTCAGGCATAAGCCCTTCATCAGGAATGAGCTTGTGGGCCAGAGGGCTGAGAGATAAATGGGGTGGCGGGGGGGGGGGGTGGGGGGGGTGGATGTGAGCGGGAAGGTAGCTGAGAATGTGATAGGTAGATGAAGGTGTGTGCAAGAAGGTGATAGGTCAGAGAGGAGGGTGGAGCAGATAGGCGGGAAGGAAAATGGACACGTCGTGAGGGCGGTGCCGATTTGGAGGCTTGGGACTGAGATAACGTGGGAGGAGGGGAAGTGAAACTGGTGAAATCCACATTGATCCCTTGTGGTTACAGGGTCCCAAGGCAGAAGATGAGAGACTCACTGAGGTCCTTACAGAGAGATGAGGAGAATTTCTTCATGATAGACATCCTTGGAAGAAGCTTCGCAGTAGGGTTATAATGAACTGGAGAAAGTGAGGACTGCAGATACTGGAGATCAGAGTGGAGACTTAGTGCTGGAAAAGCACAGCAGGTCAGGCAGCATCCGAGGAGCAGGAGAGTTGATGTTTCGGGCATAAGCCCTTCATCAGGAATGAGGCTTGTGGACCAGGGGACTGAGAGATAAATGTGATGGGGGGGCAATAACATATTTGCTCTGTGATTCCAGCACTTACAGCTACTATTACACTTTGCATCAATACGTTTGCTTTGCTATAAGTAAAGGACAGAGAACTCCTTGCTCACTAGAGAAAGGCTAAATGATCCAGATTGGAGAAGCACATTACTACAGATGCTGGAATCTCTACTGAAAATAAAACAAAACAAAATGCTGGCGATCGCAATGGATCAGGCAGCATCCATGGAGAGAAACAAAGCTAACATTCCGAATCTAGATTATTCTTCATCAAAGCTTTGATGAAGGGTGAACTAGACTTGAAATGTTAGCTTGCTTTCTCTCCATGGATGCTACCTCACCCAATGAGATCTGGACCGAGAACTGAGATTGGTTTCACAAGAGAGGAGAAAACTTCGCCAAGGTTTCTGCTCCTGACGTTTATCTGGTCAGCTGGAAAATGGTCACTTGTAAATATTGAATAAAGACATGAGTTTCTCTCCATTGTCAGATCATCCGCGAACAGTATATGGTCAAGGCTTGGCTGTGGGCAAAATTACCAGTTAGACTAGTTTACTGAGGAGGTAAAGATGAATGTTAATGTGAAAGGTACCAAATAAATATGTTCTTCTTTTAAATGTCTACAAAGAAACTCAAGCAGCCAATGTTTATGGAGGAGTGCTCAACATGTTGTTAAGGGAGCATGTTTAATAAGCCTATTTGCAGACTGGGTAGTTGATTTGATACAGAGTTAAGCTTCTAACCCCAATAGCATTCCCCTACCAAATCTATCGACTTTCACCTCCAGATTATCTCCATCCTTTATTTATTGAACATGGAACATGCAGGAAGGGACCCTTAAGCCCGCTATGTCTGGGTCAGCCATGATACTGTTATAAACTAATACAATCTGCCTGCAGATAGTCTGTATCTCTCAATTCCCTGCCTGTTCATGTCTGTGACTTAATGCCTCTTAAATATTACTATTGTATCTGCTTCTACCACCTCCCCTGGCAGCATGTTCCAGGCACCTACTACCCTCTGTATTCAAGAAACTTTCCTCATACATCACCCTTAAACTTTCCCACTCTCACCTTAAACCTATGGCCCCCAGTATTTAACATTTCCACCCTGGAAAAAAGACTCCAGCTATCCACCCAATCCACATATCTCATAATTTTATACACTTCTATCAGGGTGTGGCCTCTACCTCTGACACACTCTCGAAAATAATCCAAGTTTGTCCAATCAAGGCAACATCCCCTGGTAAACCTCTTTTGCACCCTTTCCAAAGCCGCCACGTCCTTCCTATAGCATGGCAACCACAACTGCACACATGACTTGCCAACCTTTGTACTCAGGGCCCTGACTGATGAAGGCAAGCAATCTGTACCCCACCTTTACCATCTTATCGACTGGTGTTGTCACTTTCAGGGAGTTATGGGCTTGCACCCCAAGATCCCTCTAATGTCAATGGGCCTTTGGGTCCTGCCATTTACTGTATTCTTTTCTCTTGCTTTTGACCTCCCAAAATGCATCACCTTGCACTCATGAGCTGCTGAAACATTTATTCATGCCTTTAAGTCAAGACTCAGCTGGTCCAAATCTCCCTAAGCCAGTTTCCTACCTTACACCCTTGGTAAACTTAAGCTCATCTGAAACTCTGCTGCTGACATCCTACCACACAATGAACTGCACTGATCCATTAACTCCAAACTCTGACTGACATTAGCTAACTGCCCACCTGTTCCTGAATTTAACAATTCTATCTGTGCCCCAGGCCCTCCATAGCTGCACTTCTCCCTACATCCTCCAGCCCTGTAATCCTTTAACAAAGCTAGGTTCCTTCTCCTCCAACTTTGCTCATCTCCTACTTCCTGTGCCTCACCATTGATAACCATATCTTCAGCTATCTACTCCCTTAGTCCTTGAATTTATTCCTCAATCCTCTACACCTTTTTACTTCCATCAATTTTAAAAACAAATATTCACTCAAAGGTTAAGGGTGTTGCTGGCTGGGCTGCCATTTTATTGCCCATCTCTAATTGTTGATAGTCAACCACATTGCCGTGTGGTTGGAGTCACATGTTGGCCAGACCAAGTGAGGATGGCAGATTTTCTTACCTGAAGGACTTTAATGAACCAGACAGCAATGGTTTCATGTAAGTTCTTAATTCCAGGTATTTTTCAGTTGGGCGATTCAAATCTGTCTCCTCAGAACATTAGCTGAGCCTCTGGATTAATAGTCTGGCAATAATATTGCTAGGTCTATTATCTCCCTCCAGTGACCTAAATCCAACCTCGCTGAACAAGAATTTAGCCACCAATCCTAACATACTAGGCCGAGGGTCAATTTTGTCTGATTACACTCCTATGAGATCCTTTGGATGTCAAATTATGTCAAAGGCATAGTATTATTGATGATATTTTATCAGATAGCACCATGTTTAAAACAAGAAAGTTTGTATTTGGATTCAAAGATCAGACAGAAGAACACTAAATTTCCTTCATCCCTATTTTAATGGTGGTGCTAAACTCACCTGGTTAGCATTTCAATTAAAGTAACCAATAACATATTTGACACAAATGGCCTGTCTGATAACATGGCCAAAGCTAATTCCTAGGCTGTAATCCATTTACATGTCTCTGTATAAATTAGTTCCATAACATAAAGGATTATTTTCTTTTTCCAGAACATAATTAATCCCATTCCAAATTTGTGTTATTAAAAATGTAACCAGTTACAGATGTTCTTAATGTGGATAACTATTCCTCTCTGACATTCATCTACTGGTTACTGAGTGACCAGTGATGTCACTAGTGAGCAAAATGAAATGGGGAAAAGCAAACCTTGGAACTGAGCATTGGGATATTGGAAAGCTTTGTTCTATTCAATTGTTTAGTTTTTTTTAATAAGGTTGCTAAGTCAAAACCTCCATTAAGATGGGGGGCAAAGGGCCCTCAAACCAGAGATTTTTTCGAGAGCCTGATTTCAAGAGATAAGGACATGAATTTCCTTTGGTGAACATTTTATACGAAGTGTTTATTGCAAAAATTCAACACTCGTGCTTCATCCTGTAGCATGTTTATGAGGTATATAGGACTTGCCTATCTTCAAAGCGCCCTTTGCAGTTTTGGAAGTCATTTGATGATTTCACTAAGGCAACACAGAGTCAAAAAGGTGTACACCAAAGAAACAGACCCTTTGGTCCAACTTGTCCAAGTCAACCAGATATCCCAACCTAATTTAGTCCACTTGCCAGCAGCCAGCCGATATCCCTCCAAAACCTTCCTATTCATATACCCATCCAGATTCCTTTTAAATTTTGCAATTGTACCAGCCTCCAACACTTCCTCTGGCAGCTCATTCCACATGTACCACCCTCTGCATGAAAACGTTGCCCCTGAGGTCTCTTTTATATCTTTCCCCTCTCACCCTAAACCTATGCCCTCTAGTTCTAGACTCCCTGACCCCAGGAAAAAGATTTTGTCTATTTATCCTTTCCATGTCCCTCATGATTTTATAAACCTGTATAAGGTCAACCCTCAACCTCCAGGGAAAACAGCCCCAGCCTTTTCAATCTCTCCCTATAGCTCAAATTCTCCAACCCTGGCAACATCCTTGTAAATCTCAATAAAGACAGATTTTAAATTAAAGGGAAAATTCTTAAACCCAGTACAGTTGTAGCAAGAGTTATGATGAACCTTCTGATCAAAGGTCATGAACCAGCACACATCTCAAACACTTTACGGATTATCACCTGAAATTCAGCAAATTTACTGGCTCCGATGTCACTGTCCTCTCTCAGGCTGACAGCCCCAGTAACAAAACACTCATTATGGTCAGTCAACTGCTTTGGGGTGGGCCACAACATCTGCATTTCTGACACGACACTTCCAAAACAAGCTCTCTCCTCTGAACCTCATCATTGCAGATAGTTAGTGGGAAATGCTTCACAGATGTCCCAAGGCCTCCCCAAACATATACAAAATCCACAACCTGCTGATGGGAATTTCTAGCCCAAACTGGAGAAGGAGCCTCAGTGAAGGTGCCGTCCTTTTGAGCATCACTGACAAGCCCAGATGGAAGCCATGTGCAAACAGCCGAAAGACAGCACAAAACTCTGAGCATCCAGGCCAGCCCCACTCCAAACACCAGTGGGCCCATCGTTGTCAGGATTTGTCAATGCACTTCTGAGTTATTCAGCCACACCAGGGCCCACAATACCAAGATGAAAGGGAATTACCCTCATTCCTGAGGCAGTGCCTAAGAAAGAAGGGATTAAATACTTCTGAGGTTTAGATTGATAAATTGTTGACTTACAAGGGAGTCAAAGCTTATTTGGGGAAGGCAGGAATGTTGGCTTGAGGCTATAATCAGATCAGATGTAAGCTTATTAAATGGCGGAGCAGGCTAAAGGGAGCAACGTTGTTTCCATTTGCTCCTACTGTGTATGGAGAGCCATAAAGTCTAGAACGTCAGCAGGATTATGAATCCACAAACCAATGTCTTTGTCACCTCAGAATGCTGAATCTGCTGCCATAGGGTGAAGAAAAATCGCAAATTAAGGGGAAGCTAGAAGGTGCTTGAGGAAGAAAAGGTTGGAAGGATATGGCTAAAGGTGCAGTTACGAACTTCAGTGTGAAAATTAGAATGGAAGAATATGATTTAAAGGGTCATATCTTGGGAAATGTGTACAATGGGATCTGAGTTTTCTTGTACACCAAGCAATGAAAGGAGACAGATGCAACAAGCAAGTAACAAGGCATATGGTATATTGGTTACAAACAATGACTGCAGATGCTGGAAACCAGAGTCTAGACTAGAGTGGTGCTGGAAAAGCACAGCAGGTCAGGCAGCATCCGAGAGGCAGGAAAATCAACGTTTCGGGCAAAAGCCCTTCATCAAGAATAGAGGCAGAGTGCCTGCAAGGTGGAGAGATAAATAAGAGGAGGGTGAGGGTGGGGAGAATATAGCATAGAGTACAATAGGTGAATGGGGGTGGGGATGGAGGTGATAGATCAGGGAGGATGGTGGAGTGGATAGGTGGAAAGGGAAATAGGCAGGTAGGACAAGTCATGAGGACAGTGCTGAGCTGGAAGTTTGGAGCTGGGGTGAGGTGGGGGGAGGGGAAACGAAGAAACTGGTGAAGTCCACATTGATGCCCTGGGGTTGAAGTGTTCCGAGGAGGAAGATGAGGTTGAAGTGTTCCGAGGCGGAAGATGAAGCGTTCTTCCTCCAAGCGTCGGGTGGTGAGGGAGCGGCAGTGAAGGAGGCCCAGGACTTCCATGTCCTCAGCAGAGTGGGAGGGGGAGTTGAAATGTTGGGCCACTGGGCGGTTTGGTTGATTGGTGCGGGTGTCCCGGAGATGTTCCCTAAAGCGCTCTGCTAGGAGGCGCCCAGTCTCCCCAGTGTAGAGGAGACCTCATCGGGAACAATGGATACAATAAATGATATTGGTGGATGTGAGGTAAAAGTTTGATGGACGTGGAAGGCTCCTTTGGGGCCTTGGATGGAGGTGAGGGAGGAGGTGTGGGCGCAGGTTTTGCAGTTCCTGCGGTGGCAGGGGGGGGTGCCAGGATGGGACAGTGGCTTGTAGGGGTTTGTGGACCTGACCAAGTAGTCACAGAAGGAATGGTCTTTGTGGAAGTCGGAAAGGGGTAGGGAGGGAAATATATCCCTGATGTTGGGGTCCATTTGGAGGTGGCAGAAATGTCGTCGGATGATTTGGTTTATGTGAAGGTTGGTAGGGTGGAAGGTGAGCACCAGGGGTGTTCTGTCCCTGTTATGGTTGGAGGGGAGGGGTCTGAGGGCGGAGGTGCGGGATGTAAATGAGATGCGTTGGGGGGCATCTTTAATCACGTGGGAAGGGAAATTGCAGTCTCTAAAGAAGGAGGCTATCTGGTGTGTTCTGTGTTGGAACTGGTCCTCCTGGGAGCAGACGGAGGCGGAGGCGGAGGAACTGGGAATACGGGATGGTATTTTTGCAGGAGGTAGGGTGGGAAGCGGTGTAATCCAGGTAGCTGTTGGAGTCGGTGGGTTTGTAAAAAATGTGGGTGTCAAGTTGGTCGTCATTAATGGAAATGGAGAGGTCCAGGAAGGGGAGGGAGGTGTCAGAGATGGGGTCAGGGTGGAATGTGTTCATGAAGTTGATGAGTTGCTCAACCTCCTCGTGGGAGCACGAGGTGGCACCAATGCAGTCATCAATGTAGCGGAGGAAGAGGTGGGGAGTGGTGACAGTGTAACTACGGAAGATGGACTGTTCTACATAGCCAATGAAGAGACAGGCATAGCTGGGGCCCATATGGGTGCCCATGGCTACCCCTTTGGTCTGGAGGAAGTGGGACGATTCGAATGAGAAATTGCTGAGGGTGAAGACCAGTTGAGCCAAACAAATAAGAGTGTCAGTGGAAGGGTACTGGTAGGGACGTCGGGAGTGGAAGAAACGGAGGGCTTGGAGGCAGATGGAGGTGTAGAGGGATTGGATATCCATGGTGAAGATGAGGCGTTGGGGGCCAGTGAAACGGAAGTCTTGGAGGAGGTGGAGGGCGTGGGTGGTGTCTCGAATATATGTGGGGAGTTCCTGGACTGAGGGGATAGGACAGTGTCGAGGTAGGTAGAGATGTGTTTGGTGGGGCAGGAGCAGGCTGAGACAATGGGTCGGCCGGGGTGGTCAGGCTTGTGGATCTTGGGAAGGAGGTAGAACCGGGCAGTGCAGGGTTCCCGGACTATGGTATATTGGCCTTTGTTGCAAGTGGATTTGGATTCAGGAGTACTGCAGTTATACAGGGCCTCCGTGAGAATGCATCTTAAAAATTTGTTCTTTTTTTCATGTCCCTACCTAAGGATATATTTGCCATCGAGGGAGAGCAGTGGAAGTTCACTTGGCCAATCTCAGGGATGGCAGAGCTGTCTCATGAGGGAAACCTGGATAGCAAGGATGAGTTAGGCCGAAGGGCCTGTTTCCATGCTGTATGACTAAAATGAGAAAAATAATCCTCACTTAAAGGGAAATGTACCTGTAGAATTCTCCACCATAAAAGGCTATGGAGGGCAAGGCATGAGATACATTCAATCTAGAGATATATAAACTTCTCGATTCTAAAGGCATCAAGGTCTTTGGGGAGAAAGCAGGAATACAATGCTGGGATACAGAATGAACCAAGATTGTATTGAATGGTGAAGCAGGCTCATAGAAACAGATGGCCTACTCCTGCTCCCAGTTTCAATGTTTCTGTGCTCTGCTGATAAAGATGGATGGAGACAGGTAGGGTGAGGTAAAAACAATGACTGCAGATGCTGGAAACCAGATTCTGGATTAGTGGTGCTGGAAGAGCACAGCAGTTCAGGTAGGGTGAGGCCTGTCTGGTGCAAAACCATTGGTATGAATGGCCTGTTTCTGTGCTATAAATACAATATCATTCTAACTACAAGGACATCCCAAGTGGTCCATATGATCACCATTACACGTCACAGAACCTCAGTTGAAGAGGGGCCAGATCTGAGCAAAAAAAACTCAGTTAGTTATAAGACGTACGCAGAAATAATATAAATAACATTCTTGTATATATTTGTGATGAATCATTGAATTACTGCATGTAATAGATTGCATCTGTTGTATGATGATAGGAAATGTTAATGTGCTGATTTTGAGAGCCAGGATGAAGAGGTGATGGGAGCACCATTTTATCTAGAGAGACAGGTGAAACTCTAGTCGATAAATCCAACTCTTTGATCATTATCAGACACTGTTGCAGCATCGTCTGGTTCTTCATGAGCCACTACTTCAGCAGTCAAGTTGTTGGGCTCTCTGTCAACATCAGAAATATCTACCATCCACCCACTGAAGCCGACATTACACTCAATCTTGATTCATGAGGCAATGCGCAGTGTCAGTAAGGCACTACCAGTCTTGTCTAGCCATCAGATCCTTACTTAAAACATATTAACAGCTTTCATCATTCTTATTTCATCATTGTTTCCATATGACACTCCTCTGCAGCACTGATGGTCCCACAAGAGGTATATTGACCCTCATGAACAGTGAGTGTCTCTTACTACCCAACAGCTAGCTTGATCCTTGCCCTAACTGGAGTTACAAGACACTGGGCTGGGATGTCAGGAACATTGGGTTAGCTACCAACATGCCATTAATTCATGTAAAAGAAAATATGGATTGCATTACTGAAGGCTCAAGGGACTAAACTGCCTACTTCCGTTCCTATTTCTTATGCTTTTATGATCCAGACAGTTTGGAATTGGATACCCTTGTTTGGGAAAATGGGTAATTGACATTCTAATTAGATCTAGCCAATTAAAACAAACCAGGAAATGCCCAGCCGCATGAAATGACAAAATAATCATTCGGCTACCTGTGCGGTGAAATTCAATTGCATTGAGATGGAATACTCCCACTTTCGTGGATGTGTGCAGCTCCAACAGCACACAAAAACTTCACACCATCAAAGACAAAGCAACCAACAAGCTCCACTCCCTCCACCACTAACACTCAGCAGCAGCAGTGTGTACCATCCACAAGATGCACTGCAGAAATTCACCAAAGAATCTCCGATGGCACCTTCCAAACCTGCAACCATTTCCATCCAGAAGGACAAGGGCAAGCTTTGTTTCCGAGCAATACGTGCAGATCATAGTCAGCACGGATGTACAGAGCAAAAAGACCTAGACAGAGGCATACAGGTTACATTGCACACGGTGTGTGCTAAGTGACATCAGAGTTAGCAAGATCAGTTAGAGAGTCGATTCATCAGTCTACTAACAACCAGGAAGAAGCTTTAGATTAGATTCCCTTCAGTGTAGAAACAGGCCCTTTGGCCCAACCAGTCCACACCGACCCTCCGAAAAGTAACCCAACCAGACCCACTTCCCTCTGACTAATGCACCTAACACAATGGGCAATTTAGCATGGCTAATTCAACTGACCTGCACATTTTTGGATTGTGGGAGGAAACTGGAGCAAACCCGCACAGACACAGGGAGAACGTGCAAACTCCACACAAACAGTTACCTGAGGCTGGAATCGAACCTGGGACCCTGGTGCTGTGAGGCAGCAGTGCTAACCACTGAGCCACCATGCCGCTCGTTTCTGAACCTGCTAGGGCGTGTATTCAGGATTCTGTATCTACTGCCTGATGGAGGAGATTGTTGGAGATCATTACTGGGGTGCAATGGGTCTTCGATTATGTTGGCAGCCTTTCACCTTGGACATTTATTTTGTATTTAACACTTATGCCATTGATTGTGATATACTTTATAAAGCAACAATTCATCTGATTTAGAACAGTTGATGCATTCATCCTCATCCCATCATTTGCGTTAAGGTTACCATAAGTTCAATAGTTATAAAGTCATCATCCTATGTTCTGACACTCAAATGCTAATGCCGGTAGGAGATTCTCCAATGTAAACCCAGTCTAAGTCAGTTTAATTGTGGAAACCTTTGGCTGCACAAAGCCAAACTGGATATTTTCCCTCTTTTTTTTTTTCCCTGTTCAACAGTTTCAAGGTCAGTGAGTCTCAGTGTCTGGTGAAAGAGCTTGAGTTGACTAAGTTCATCCCTATTAGTTTCTCATTTCCCTCCTCCCTATGGATTAACTGCACTCAGCAAGCATAAATTTTCACTGAGCGTCCTAATCATGAGTGGATAGAATTTGACCATGTGAGGTACGCCAGTCAGCGAGACACTCTGTCTTCTAATCCTGGAGTCAGGTTATTGTCTGGATTCATCATGTAATCAAATAAAGGGAGTAAGCCATTAAAACATAAAAGCTTCATTTACTGAAACAGATGTCTGGATTTTTCTTGTTGTGTTATGTTTTCTGGATAGCGGTTCTGGGCCTGACAGCTTTCCAAAGAAAGAATTGTTTGTAATGGCTGAACATGGGCAGCATATGTTTCAAATGGTCTTGAGGTTATTGTCAATGTCCACTGACATTGAGAATATGTACCTTGCTGCATCCCATTTTAAGTTTTCAGTTAAAGCTGAGGAAAACAACACTTGTCTCGGCTGCAGCATCACGATAACCCGCGCCAAGAAAGGCCCTCTTTTGTACAGCATCTTATTGTGCCTCTCAAAATACTGTCTGACGCTATGCAACAGAGGCAGACCGTGCAATTCCTTCCAGTCAGAAAGTTCCCCAAACAGTAGAGACAAGCAATCAGTCAGTGTATTTTTGATAGTACTAACTAAGGAAGGAATGTTGGCCCAGAACAGGGGGAACATCCTACTTATTATACCACGGGATATTTACTGACCATCGGGCCAGGCAGTTTTTAAAACTTTGCCTTAACATCACATCAGCTGGATAGTAGCTGAGATTACCTAGCACTCCGATTGGGTTAGTTTCTCAATTCTAGACAGAGTTTCTGAATCAGTGGTGAGACGACTTTCAGCTGATTGGAAGTTAGTGCAGTTCGAACATTTATGAGATTTGGCAGATTAATTCCAATATTCTACCTTTTAGATCGGTTGCTGTTATTCGAAACAACACTTCGTGTACTTCATTCTGAACTGAGCAGGTCGTAGTAAAATAACAAACAAGATCGAGAAAGAAATAAACAGTTAGAAGATTGGAGATTTATCCTTCAGTGTGATGGCAGTTGGGAAATTTGAATTCGGCTCATTAAATAAGTTTCTGATTAAAAATCTAGTAATGGTCACCACAAAACTGTTGGGAAAACCCATCTGGTTTACTGAGATCTGCAAAAGTAGGACTACAGAAAGTAGTCCATGGCCTGGACTACAGAATGTGACATAGTGATTGACATAAATAAAGGACGATGCGAGAGAGGCAGACCGTGCAATTCCTTACAGTCAGAAGGATACCCAAACAGCAGAGATGAAAAGGATACATTTCCTGTCCTTTTCCATCTGATTCCAATGCTTTTCCTCTCCCCATGTTAATGGTGTGTACAGGGCAGGGTTCCACAGACTGACATCCCCAAGGTGACACAATCAGAGGGAGCTCAATCTACAGTGGAGGTCCAAGTGCTAATATCAGCATGGCCCCTTTAAACAACCAGCGTTTTAGTGTTCAGTTGCTTAACTGACTGATCCTGGAGGCATGAACCTGTCCTGGACAAATAGAAAGGTTGGTTGCTTTATTTTTTTCTATTCATTCACGAGGTGAGGGTGTGGCTGACCAGGCAGCATTTATTGTTCAGCCCTAATTACCCAGAGGGCGGTTAAGAGGCAACCACATCACTCTGGGTCCACAGCCACATTTAGGCTAGACCAGGTAAGGATGACTGTTTCCTTCCCTGAAGGGCATTAGTGAATCAGATAGGTTTTTTTTCCCAATAATCGACAATGGATTCATGGTCATCGTTAGATACTTAACTCCAGATTTTTTTTTTATTGAATTCAAATTCCACCATCTGCCGTGACGGGATTCGAACCCAGGTCCCCAGAACATTATCTGGGTTTACGGTCCAGCGACAATATGACGAGGCCATCGCCTCCCACCTTTATAATTGGGATTAAACAGATTCCCCACACCTGCCTGCCCTCCTTCACTGTTCTTGTAGTCTCTCTCCCCTTCCCTGCCCTTCACAGGTCTTGGAGTCAATCCAAATGGGGTGATGATAGGGAAAAGTTTGGGAAGCACTGTTATAGGCTATGGTTATATTATTAAACTCATGATTAAGAAACCTGTTGGGAAAACCCATCTTGTTTACTGAGATCTGAAAAAGTAGGAATCAGTCTTTACCTGTATGGCCTGGACTACAGAAAAACAGCCGTGCCCTTGACTCTTGCCTCTGAAATGGCCTAGTATGCCAAGCAGATCCTTTCTTTGGGGCAATAAGGGGTGGGCAGTAGTTTTTTTAAAAAGTTCTTCAAAAGATATTGACATCGCTGGATGAGTTAGTGCTTATTGCCCATGGCTAATTGTCTGGAAGGCAGTCAACTGCATTACAGTGGGTCTGGAGTCGCTTGTTGGAGAGCAGTTTCATTCCCTAAAGGGCAAGAGTGAGCCGGATGAGTTCTTCCTGACAAACAACAACAGTTTCAGGGTAATTATTAAACTCCCTGAGCTCCTAGGGAGCTCCCAGCAGAGCTGGGCTGAGGAGTGGCAGATGGAGTTCAATCCTGTCAAGTGTGAGGTTGTCCACTTTGGAAGGACAAATAAGAATGCGGAATACAGGGTTAACGGTAGGGTTCTTAGTAAGGTGGAGGAGCAGAGGGATCTTGGAGTCTATGTTCATAGATCTTTGAAAGTTGCCACTCAGGTGGATAGAGCTTGTAAGGAAGGCCTATGGTGTATTAGCGTTCATTAGCAGAGGGATTGAATTCAAGAGTTGTGAAGTGATGTTACAGCTGTACAGGACCTTGGTTAGGCCACATTTGGAGTACTGTGTGCAGTTCTGGTCGCCTCACTTTAGGAAAGATGCAGAAGCTTTGGAGAGGGTGCAGAGAAGATTTACCAGGATGTTGCCTGGAATGGAGAATAGGTCATACGAGGATAGGTTGAGAGTGCTAGGCCTTTTCTCATTGGAACGGTGAAGGATGAGGGGTGACTTGATAGAAGTTTATAAGATGATCAGAGGAATAGATAGAGTAGACAGTCAGAGACTTTTTCCCCGGGTACAACAGAGTGTTACAAGGGGACATAAATTTAAGATGAAGGGTGGAAGGTATAGGGGGGATGTCAGGGGTGGGTTCTTTACCCAGAGAGTGGTGGGGGCATGGAATGCGCTGCCTGTGGGAGTGGCAGAGTCAGAATCATTGGTAACCTTTAAGCAGTAATTGGATAGGTACATGGATGGGTCCTTAAGCTAGGACAAATGTGCGGCACAACATCGTGGGCCAAAGGGCCTGTTCTGTGCTGTATTGCTCTATGTTCTATGTTCTATGTCCCAATTGCAGATTTTACTTGAATCCAATTCCACCCTCTGTACGGCAGGATTCTAACTCAGGTCCCCAGAACATTGCCACTTATAACACCATCTGGCCAGCACCTCCCCATACCATCGAAAGGGCCATTTCCTGTAAATAAATAAAAATACATTCACTGTCTGACGATGCAAAACAGGGGGATATTGGATTGACATTATTCATCACTCTTGGTTTTAGTTTCAATTCACCTTAATTAAAATGGAGAGTTGTATAATGAATGACTGTTCTGTTAAAGCCAATTTTACATTATAGCCCAATTCATATCTTACTTCCACTGGAGTATGTTTCCATCTGAATGGTTAGCTGCTCATGCAATGGCCAGTTATTTGCCTATGCATTGTTGATATTGGGAGGACTGAAGAGAGGCCCATTCTTGCCTATATCGAATACTACACTGTACATAGCCTTCCAGCAAGAGAGTTGAATAGCAACTAACAGCATGAAACCAGACCCTATTCTGCCCCACCTAACTTCAGGAACAGATGTCAACTCTGGCTCTTCAACCCTCACCTGAAAGCAAGGATGGGTTTTGTGACATTTTATCGGCATGGCAGAATTGAAACATTGATATTTTTAAATATAAAATGTTATATAAGCAAGTGAGAAAGCTGTTATTTCAACTTCAAAATAAATTAGACTAATTCAGAAACTTTTAAATTGATAATTATAAGTTATGTATCAATAACCGCATATGCTGTGTTGGGAATACAATTTATATTTAAAGACTATGTGAAAAATTTGGAAGATATTGTTGTGATTGGAACAATTAGAGTATGAGTTCCTTGATTGGGGCTGTTAACCTGCGCCAATCAGGGAGTCCTGGCTGACAGATATAAACAAGACACACTCAGGAGTTTGAGTGGCTGTCTGAGGGGAGGTCCGGGGCATCGAGGGTGACCAGGTTTGAGGATGTGCTGGGTGGCAGGGACCTGGGCTGGACGCTACCGCAGGATATTGCGAGCAGGGCAGTGGTAGATGTCCATTTGTGGCCATTGCCATTAGACGCTTTAAAACGGCGGTGCTTGGACCCAACGTCATGTAGCAGTTGGAGGATGCTCAGGTGTGCAGTGGAATCCTGTCTGTGCTTACCCTTGCCTGGATAGAAGTTCACATTGGCCCCAAGACCCCATACTTCCCACAGGATCCTGTGCCGTATATCCTGAGCTGCCTCCGGCGTTTTAGTTTTGACCTCTTCAGAGACATATCACACGGGCCTTGTACAGACTGCAGCTGCACACTGTCCATGTCTTTTCCCTCATCCACTGCCTGGACACGCTGTGGCATGCCCATTTACCACCAGCTGGTGGGGATCCCCAGTGAGGGCTGTCTGCGCGGGGGTCCTCCCCCTTTCTCTCGGGGATCTGGGGTGGAGGGTGTTGCATGCAGCGGTCCCCTGCAACTGCAGATTACTGTGGTTCACGGACTCCGACCCCAACTTGTTGTCCTGTGGTGCTCTGGAGTCCGTGGACCATGTATATATGGGGTGCGGGCGCTCGCACTCCCTTTTTAGTTTTCTGGAGAACCTTCTCCTCTGTTTGTCGGCTGCCCTTTAGCCCCATGTACCTGATCTTTGGGCACCTGGAGCAGAGGTGGGAGGGCAGGTCTGAAGACCTCCTCGTGAGTCTGCTCCTGGGCCTGGCCAAACTGACCATTAACAGGTTCAGGCAGCGGGTTGTAGCGAGGGACGTTAGGGCTGATTGCCTGCCCCTCTTCTGTAGTTACGTCTGTGGCCAGGCGTCCCTGCAGAAGGAGCATGCGGTGTCTACCAACACCCTCAAGGTTTTCAGGGAAAGGTGGGCACCACAGGGAGGAGAGTGTATTATTTCCCCCTCCAACTCTATTTTGATTTAATCCCTGCCTTCCCCTTCACTGTTTGATCACACAGCATTGCCCTTTGATGAGAAGGGCACTGCCTGATGAAGGGCTTTTGCTCAAAACGTCGACTTTCCTGCTCCTCGGATGCTGCCTGAATCTTGACTCTAATCTCCAGCAACTGCAGTCCTCACTTTCACCTGAATGCTTGTCGATGTCAACTCGGGTGTTTCCTGTCTTCCTGGTGGTGTTATATAAGTAAAGTTTTACACACTTGTTGTTCTTCACTGTCTTTCACACCTGTGCACATCCCTCATGGGTGCTGGGGAAAATATAAGAACTACCGCTGTTAGGCAGTAGTGTGGGGGAAAGTGAGGAAAAGAAAAAAATATATAACCAGGAGATTAAAAGTAAAACAAGACTCTCAGCATTTCTCCTCACTCGAGGGGCTGGCTCTGAGCTTGCTGGCCAGAATCCATGGGTTGTGCACATGTAAACAAAGGGTGACTTGGTGACAGGATACTGGCTTCCCTGGAGTTATTTTAATGTGGAACTATTTGTACAATTTCTGGATTGAAAAGGGTTTTTCCCATGTGGCTCCTTGGAAATAAAAACAGCAACTTAATGCATGCTGTGGTTCACCTGCTGTCCACAGGACGGCAAATGAATTCAGAGACAAAAACATAAAGAAAGCTTTTAAGAAGATACATGATGAGATTTAAGGGGTCAGTGCACTGAGTACCAGAGTTGGAGATTCATGTTGCGGCTGTACAGGACATTGGTTAGGCCACTGTTGGATTACTGCATGCATTCTGCTGTCCCTGCTATAAGAAGGATGTTGTGAAACTTGAAAGGGTTCAGAAAAGACTTACAAGGATGTTGCCAGAGTTTGAGGGTTTGAGCTATAGGGAGAGGCTGAATTGGCTGGGGTTGGTTTCACTTGTAGACGTTTAAAAAAAGCCACGAGTCCTTGGCGTGGGGGACTCCAAAACTAGAGGGCACAGATTTAGGATGAGAGGGAAAAATTTAAAAGGAACCTTTTATTTATGAAGAGGGTGGTGCATGTACGGAATGAGTTGCCAGAGGAAGTCAAGTTAGAGTGGTGCTGGAAAAGCACAGCAGGTCAGGCAGCATCTGAGGAACAGCAAAATCAACGTTTCAGGCAGGAGCCCTTCATCAGGAATGAGGCAGGGAGCCTCTGGGGTGGAGAGATAAATGGGAGGGAGCGGGGCTGGGGAGAAGGTATCTGGGAGTGCAATAGGTGGATGGAGGTGGGGATGAAGGTGATAGGTCAGAGAGGAGGGTGGAGTGGATCGGTGGGAAGGAAGATTGGCAGGTAGGACAGGTCATGAGGATGGTGCTGAGCTGGCAGGTTGGAACTGGGGTAAGGTGAGGGGAGGGGAAATGAGGAAACAGTGAAGTCCACATTGATGCCCTAGGGTTGTAGTTTTCCAAGGTGGAAGACGAGGTGTTATTCCTCCAGGCGTCAGGCAGTGAGGGAGTGTCTGTGGAGGAGGCCAGGACCTGCATGCCCTTGGCAGAGTGGGGAGGGAGAGTTGAAATGTCCGGCTACAGGGCGGTGGGGTTGATTGGTGCGGGTGTCCTGGAGATGTTCCTCAAAGCGCTCTGCGAGGAGGCATCCAGTCTCCCCAATGTAGAGGTGACTGTATCAGGAGCAACATTTGTGGAAGTGCAGGTGAAACTTTGATGGATGTGGAATGCTCCTTTGGGGCCTTGGATGGAGGTGAGGGGGGAGGTGTGGGTACAGGTTTTGTAATTTCACCCCTCCCCCCCTAACAACTCACCCACCCTGCCTGGCACCTTCCCCTGCCACTGCAAGAATTGTGAAGTCAAGGGGTCCTTCCTGAAACGTCGATTTTCCTGCTCCTCGGATGCTGCCTGACCAGCTGTGCTTTTCTAGCATCACACTAATCTTGACTCTGATCTCCAGCATCTGCAGCCCTCACTTTCACTTGCCAGACGAAGTGTGAGGCTGGTGCAATTACAACATTTAAAAAGCATCTGGATATGTATATAAGAAGGAAGAGTTTAGAAGGATATGGGACAAATGCTGAATATTTTAGGATATCTGGTCGGCATGGATGTTTCTGTGTTGTACATCTCTATGACTATATGACCTAAATTGGTGTCTTGAAAAGATCAACCTCTAAGCTAGGGGCTGTTTAGAAATCTTTCCTGTTTTAATTTTCTGTTTTAGAGAACAAAGTGGTCAATAAAAAAGAAACCTCAGGGATTACAAAGCTCTCTCCCACACTCAGCAAAATTCGATCAGAGATTAGAAACACGCCATTTGGTCCAACAATCCATACTGACCCTCTGAAGACTAACCCACCCAGATCTTCCTCTACCCTATTACTGAACAGTTCCCTTAACTAATGCACCTAACCTACACACCCCTGGATGCTTTGGGCAATTTAACATGGCCAATCCACCTAATCCGCACATCTTTGGATTGTGAGAGGAAACCGGAACACCCAGAGGAAACCCATGCAGATGCAAGGAAAACATACAAACTCCACACAGTCTCCCAAGGCTGGAATCAAACCTGGGTCCCTAGTGCTGTGAGGCAGCAATGCTAACCACTGAGCCACCATGTCACCTCATTATAATAGACAGATTATTCTGAGTTCATAAAGAAGTCTGGTGATAAGGTTTACTGGACAATGGTATAAAAGGGAATTGGTTGTCGATATATTGATTGAATCATTTGTATTAATAACGAGACTGAGGGGAGAATGGGGCTTGTTTATAAGCACATTCTTTACATCGAAGTTTTAACAGCTGCTCAGCAACAATTGAAAAAGATGCCAAAGTTTATTTGCCCTTTCAACCAAAGCAAAGCAGCAATCAAACCCAAAATATTACCCAAGACATTAGAGTAAACCTCCCAGAGGTGTATATCAGACCACCCTGAGAATTTTAAGTGCCCTCTGGATATTGCATAAAACATTCTGGAATATTTTTAATCCAGTCTGTAACATAATTGTAAAACGCGGATTGCTGGAGAAACTAAGCAGATCTGGCAGCTTCTGTGGGGAGAAAGCAGAGTTAATGCTTTGAGTCCAGAACTTCATCAAACTATTCATTGTAATGTTAACTTTGCTTTCTCCCCCCCAGATGCTGCCAGACATGCTGAGTTTTGCCAACGTTTTCTGTTACTGTAAAATTATTACTTTCATCTACAGCCTTGCATTGCTCTTGTGAAACAGATTTGCTTTCTTTTTCCGATCGAATTCCATATCCATCTGTGGGATTTGTTGCTTCTGCTGAGGATGTCTGTCCCTATTGAAGTTATTCGTGCTGTCAGGCATCAGTTTCCATTGGACCCTGCCCTTACATAATTTCCACATGTGGCATGCAACATCAGAGGACTCTTGTTGAGTCCCAGCCCTGGAGACCACAGAGTTAGGGATATAAGTCTAGACAGAGATGATTAATATTCTCTGGAACATGTTAGTTGAGTTGCTGCTACGATCAAGGAGGTGCCCCCTCTTGACAATAGCTTGAATAAGCATTTTGACACTAACAGCAGTAAAAACAATTTGTGTTAAGGTTCCAAGGAGCTACACAAGACTGGGATCAAAAAGAAGTCAACAATGAGAAACACAAGGAGACTTTCGGCTATTAGAAGCTTAGCCAAAGAAATAGACTTTAAGGAGCATCCTTTAAGAAGACAGAGAGGTAAAGAAGGGGAGATTAGGAATGGAACTCCAGAGCTTAGAGCTAGGGCCACTAAAGGTAGAATGTGGAAAGTGAGATTGCTCAATAGGCTTGGAGAGCCAAAGTGCCATTTCTCCTGTGCTGTAACTTCCTTTCTTCTTTGTTCTAATAGGCCAGGGAGAGGGACTGCAGAGGTACAAGAAGGCAGCTCACCACCACCACCATCTCAAAGGCAAATATTGCCAGGCAATAGATGCTGGCCCAGTGAGTGATGCCTGCATCCGATGAAGGCGTAAAGAAAAACAAGCAAACAGAATTGTTGAGCTGGTTATCAAATTCACCCCATTGACATTTTCCAGGGAGGTTGATTACACAAATCGAAGACTGATAGCATCAAAGCACTACTGGAAAAATGGAAATAGATGCAGGGCATTTCTTGCAAGCTGACAAAGTTTACATGTCCTAAGTACAAACTTGACACAAACATTAGGACACTCAAACACAGCAAGATCTTTGGAGAGTGTGGCCGTCTGAATGCACTATGGGAATGTCAGTTTTCACATGGTTTGAAAGGCATGTGGCAGAAAAGGCAGAGACATAGAACAGTACAGCACAGGAACAGGCCCTTCAACCCATGACATTGTGGAGAACATGACAGCAAATTAAACTAAGCCCCTCTGGCCTGCCTTTTGTCCCTCCATTTCTTGCACATTTTCGATTACTTACAGCATGGAAACAGGCACTTCGGCTCAACAGGTCCACAACCCACCCAGACCTTTACCCCTTCACCTAACACTATAGGCAAGTCACCTAACCTACACATTTTTTGGATTGTGGGAGGAAACCCAAGCAGTCACAGGGAGAATGTGCAAACTCCACACAGAGAGTCACCTGAGCCTGGGAATTGAACCCAGGTCTCTGGTGCTCTGAGGCAGCAGTGCTAACCACTGTGCCACCGTACCACCCAAATGTGGTTATCTAAAAGTTTTTTAAGCATCCCTGTTGTACCTGCCTCCACAATCTTCTCTCTAGACTAGTGTGCTCTAGACTCCTAAACTTGCTCTAAAACTTGCCCCTCACATCTCCTTTGAACATCCCCCCTCTCACCTAGAACATAAGAACATAAGAACCAGGAGCCGCAGTAAGCCATCTGGCCCATTGAGCCTGCTCTGCCTTTCAATAAGATTGTGGCTGATCCACTTACCCGCACTCTCACTTTTACCATTTTATTCCTTTATTGTTAAAAACAATATCTACCTTAGCCTTAAAAACGTTTACTAAAGTAGAGTCAACTACTTCACTGGGCAGGGAATTCCACAGATTCACAACCCTCTCGGTAAAGATATTCCTTCTCAATCCAGTCCTAAAGCTGCTTCCTCTAATTTTAAGGCTATGCCCTATTTTCCTAGTTTCATCAGCCAGTGAAAACATCCTCTCTACCTCTATCTTACCTATTCCCTTCATAATTTTATATATTTCTATAAGAGTCCCCCAATCTTCTAAATTCTAATGAATATAATCCCAGTCTACTCAGCCTCTGCTCTTAAGCCAACCCCCTCAACTCCAGAATCAACCTCCTCTCCACCCCCTCCACTGACAGTACATCCTTTCTCAAATAAGGAGAACAAATTTGCACACATACTCCAGGTGTGGCTTCACCAGTACCTTGTCTAGCTGCAACATAACCTCTCTGCTTTTAACCTCAATCCCTTTGGCAATGAAGGACAAAATTCCATTTGCCTTCTTAGTTACCTGTTGTACCTGCAGACCAAACTTCTGTGATTCATGCACAAGGACACCCAGGTCCCTCTGCACAACAGCATGCTGCAACTTTTTACCACTCAAATAATAATCCTTTTTACTGTTGCTCCTACCAAAATGAATGACTTTGCATTTACTAACATTGTATTTCATCTGCTAGACCTTTGCCCACTCACTCAAAGTATCTATGTTCCTCTACAAAGTTTCACAGTCCTCTGAACACTTTGCTCTGCCACTCATCTTAGTGTCATCTGATAATGCTGACACTCTATACATGGTCCCCAACTCCAAATCATCGATGTAAATTGTGAATAATTGTGGTCCCAACATTGATCCCTGAGACACACCATAGTCAATGATTGCAAGCCAGAATAGCTGGCATTTATCCCCAATCTTTGCTTGCTGTTTGTCAACCAATCCTCTATCCACGCTCATTCTTTCCCCATAATGCCATGCATCCTTCTCTTATGGAGTAGCCTTAAACAGATGCCTGAAGAACATCCACTGTTCTACCTTCATCGATCACCTTTGTCACCTCCTCAAAAAATTCAATCATTCTAATAAGACATGATCTGACCTGCACAAAGCCATGCTGACTGTCCCTAATTAGGCCATGCTTTTTCCAAGGCTCTAAACGAGAGTCGGGTGCAGCTCCAAAGATTTGTGCACTGTCCCAAACAGATCACACACAAGGAGCACCTTCAACCTCCAAGAAAAGACCATCTCGTCCTCCAGCAGAGATGGGAATATGAAGTCATTGACAAATCAGGATCTGGTCATTTACATGACAAGACAAAGGATTTGAACATATTTCACACTGTCAATCTCCTGGAAAACAATGTCTTCACACCTTCTGTTATTTGCAAAACTTCAAATTATTTGTCTTCAGAAAACTGATAGGAACATAATAACTAGGACTGGGAGTAGGTAATGCAGTCCTTGAACTTGCTCTGCAATTTAATACGATCATGGCTGATCTCGTGTCAGCCTCAACTTCCCTGACCACTCTCTGTAGCCGTTCAACCCATTACTAATGAAAAAACTGTCTATCTTCTTCTTAAATTATTCTATTTTCTGGCATTTGCTACACTCCAGCATCATGCATTCCACAGATTCATGACAGAGAGTCTCATATCTGCCACCCTTTAGCTTGCTTACTATTCATGATTAAGTAGGATTAACACGAGGTAAGTGCCAATTTACCACTGCATGTTCTGAAAAAGACATGATGCCAAATGCATGGGAAGCAATGATGAAGCCTGTGAATGTAAAACTTTCAGCCTACAATGGTTCATCTATTTCATGTGCAGGATTGATGATGGTGCCGCAGTGTAAGTACAATCTATCTACTTGAGATTGCAACTGTTCTTCATCATAAAAATTCTAGACCATCAATTACAGGTCTATCAGAGTGCCATAAACAAACACTCATCACAATCTGTAGAATCAGTCAAGTACTGGGCAACAAATCAGCACCGAAACCTCACTTGTCACTTTGATTCAAGGTATACAATTGAAATGTTACAGAATGTTTTGATAAAATTGATATTTTCAAGATTGCTGAAGCAACAGTGGCATGGTGGCTCAGTGGTTAGCACTGCTGCCTCACAGCGCCAGGGACCCACGTTCGATTCCAGCCTTGAGCGACTGTCTGTGTAGAGTTTTCACATTCTCCCCGTGTCTGGGTGTTTTGGTTTCCTTCCAATGCAAAGATATGCAGGCCAGGTGAATTGACCATGCTAATTTGCCCAACATGATACGTACATTAAGTAGGGGTAAATCTAGGGCGTGGGTCAGGGTGAGTTACTCTTTGGAGGGTTGGCATGGACTTGTTCGGCTGAAGGGTGTGTTTCCATACTGTAGGGAATCCAATTATTCAATTTGAAGGAGAATGTAAGCACACGCATTGACCCATCATGCAAGTGCAGTGTTCACTTAAAAGACAAACTGAAAATCAAGCTAGAGGAGGTAGAACCATTGAAAGAGTATAGGAGCACATAGATTGGTGTAACTCAATAGCATGTCATAAAGAAAAATAGACCTTTTGAGAGCATGTCTTGATCCATGACACATAAACCCAGCTTTGAAATGGAACCCTTGCACTCTACCCAATTTTGAAAAGCTAAATTCAAGATTTGCCTTGATGTCAAACTTGGATACTGGTCAGTGCATCTTACGGTGATGTCCCAAGTGTTCACTGTACTCTATTTGGACAATACTGCTCAAATGGTTCCTTATCGGGTAGTGTTAGCCAACATCTTTCTCAGGCTCCCATAGAGTGCATAACATTGATTGCATCAAGACATACCTGATCATTGATAACATTGTTGTAGTAGGAAGAACAAAGCAAGTAGCATGCAGGTGCACAACAGTCAAAAATGTCATACCAATATGTTACAGATCAACGTTTTTGATTCTATATATTCCAATGTGAGCAGAGGGCCTGATCCAAGTAAAATTGAGAATATAAACGTATGCCAACTTCTCGAGACAAGGACAATCTTTGAGGATGTGGGAAAAGACTTTGTCTATTTATCCTATCCATGCCCTTCATAATTTTGTAAACCTCTATAAGGTCACCCCTCAGCCTCCGATGCTCCAGAGAAAACAGCCCCAGCCTGTTCAGCCTCTCCCTATAGATCAAATCCTCCAATCCTGGCAACATCCTTGTAAATCTTTTCTGAACCCTTCCAAGGTTCACAACATCTTTCTGATAGGGAGGAGACCAGAATTGCACGCAATATTCCAACAGTGGCCTAACCAATGTCCTGTACAGCCGCAACATGACCTCCCAACTCCTGTACTCAATACTCAGACCAATAAAGGAAAGCATACCAAACGCCTTCTTCACTATCCTATCTACCTGCGACTCCACTTTCAAGGAGCTATGAACCTGCACTCCAAGGTCTCTTTGTTCAGCAACACTCCCTAGGACCTTACCATTAAGTCCTACGAAGATTTGCTTTCCCAAAATGCAGCACCTCACATTTACCTGAATTAAACTGCATCTGCCACTTCTCAGCCCATTGGCCCATCTGGTCCAGATCTGTTGTAATCTGAGGTAACCCTCTTCGCTGTCCACTACACCTCCAATTTTGGTGTCATCTGCAAACTTACTAACTGTACCTCTTATGCTTGCATTCAAATCATTTATGTAAATGACAAAACGTAAAGGACCCAGCACCGATCCTTGTGGCACTCCACTGGTCACAGGCTTCCAGCCTGAAAAAAACCCTCCACCACCACCCTCTGTCTTCTACCTTTGAGCCAGTTCTGTATCCAAATGGCTAGTTCACCCTGTATTCCATGAGATCTAACCTTGCTAATCAGTCTCCAATGAGGAACCTTATCGAATGCCTTACTGAAGTCCATATAGATCACATCTACTGCTCTGTCCTCATCAATCTTCTTTGTTACTTCTTCAAAAACCTCAATCAAGTTTATGAGACATGATTTCCCATGCACAAAGCCATGTTCCCTGGCTTGTCTTTACCACCCTTCTTAAACAGTGGCACCACGTTTGCCAACCTCCAGTATTCCGGCACCTCACCTGTGACTATTGATGATACAAATATCTCAGCAAGAGGCCCAACAAACACTTCTCTAGCTTCCCACAGAGTTCTCGGGTGCACCTGATCAGGTCCTGGGGATTTATCCACCTTTAACCATTTCAAGACATCCAGCACTTCCTCCTCTGTAATATGGACATTTTGCAAGATGTCACCATCTATTTCCCTGCAGTCTATATCTTCCATATCCTTTTCTGCAGTAAATACTAATGAAAAATATTCATTTAGTATCTCCCCCATTTTCTGCGGCTCCACATAAAGGCCGCCTTGCTGATCTTTGAGGGGCCCTATTCTCTCCCTAGTAATCCTTTTGTCTTTAATATATTTGTAAAAACCCTTTGGATTCTCCTTAATTCTATTTGCCAAAGCTATCTCATGTCCCCATTTTGCCCTCCTGATTTCCCTCTTAAGTATACTCCTACTTCCTTTATACTCTTCTGAGGATTCACTCGATCTATCCTGTCTATACCTGATATATGCTTCCTTCTTTTTCTTAACCAAACCCTCAATTTCTTTAGTCATCCGGCATTCCCTACACCTACCAGCCTTTCCTTTCATCCTGACAGGAATATAGTTTCTCTGGATTCTTGTTATCTCATTTCTGAAGGTTTCCCATTTTCCAGTCGTCCCTTTCCCTGTGAACATTTGCCTCCAATCAGCTTTCGAAAGTTCTTGCCTAATACCGTCAAAATTGGCCTTTCTTCAATTTAGAACTTCAACTTTTAGACCTGGTCTATCCTTTTCCATCCCTATTTTAAAATGAATAGAATTATGGTCACTGACCCCAAAGTGCTCCCCCACTGACACCTCAGTCACCTGCCCTGCCTTATTTCCCAAGAGTAGGTCAAGTTTTGCACCTTCCCTAGTAGGTACATCCAGATACTGAATCAGAAAATTTTCTTGTACACACTTAAGAAATTCCTCTCCATCACAACCTTTAACACTATGGCAGTCCCAGTCGATGTTTGGAAAGTTAAAATTCCCTACCATAACTACCCTAATATTTTTTCGGATAGCTGAGATCTCCTTCCAAGTTTGTTTCTCAATTTCCCTCTGACTATTAGGGGGTCTATAATACAATCCCAATAAGGTAATCATCCCTTTCTTATTTCTCAGTTCTACCCAAATAACTTCTCTGGATGTATTTCCGGGAATATCCTCCCTCAGCACAGCTGTAATGCTATCCCTTATCAAAAATGCCACTCCCCCTCCTCACTTGCCTCTCTTTCTATCATTCCTGTAACATTTGTATCCTGAAACATTAAGCTGCCAGTCTTGCCCATCCCTGAGCCATGATTCTGTAATTGCTATGATATCCCTGTCCCATGTTCCTAACCATGCCCTGAGTTCATCTGCCTTCCCTGTTAGGCCCTTTGCATTGAAATAAATGCAGTTTAAGTTTTTAGTCCTACCGTGTCCCTGCCTACCCTGACTGACTCACCTCTGTTCTCAACTGTCCCAGTCTCAGATTGATCTCTTTCCTCACTATCTCCCTGGGTCCCACCCCCCACCTTACTAATTTAAATCCTCCCAAGCAGTTCTAGCAAATTTCCCTGCCAGTATATTAGTCCCCTTCCAATTTAGGTGCAATCCGTCTTTGTTGTACAGGTCACTTCTACCCCAAAAGAGATTCCAATGATCCAAAAATGTGAATCCTTCTCCCATACACCAGCTCCTCAGCCATGCATTCATCTGCTCTATCCTTCTATTCCTGCCCTCACTAGCTCATAACACTGGGAGTAATCCAGATATTACTACCCTTGAGGACCTCCTTTTTAAATTTCTGCCTAACTCTCTGTAATCTCCCTTCAGAATCTCAACCTTTTCCCTTCCTATATCGTTGGTTCAAATGTGGACAATGACCTCTTGCTGGCCCCTCTCCCCTGTGAGAACATTCTGCACCCTCTCTGAGACATCCTTGATCCTGGCACTAGGGAAATAACCCACCATTTTGCTTTTTCTCTGCTGGCCACAGAAACATCTGTCAGTACCCCGGACTACAGAATCCCCTAACACAATTGATCTCTTGGGAGCCGACGTACCCCTCGTTGCATTAGAGCCAGTCTCAAAACCAGAAACATGGCTGTTCGTGCTACGTTCCCCTGAGAATTCATTACCCCCTACATTTTCCAAAACAGCATACCTGTTTGAAATGGGTATATCCACAAAAGACTCTTGCCCTCGGTGCCTACCTCTGTTACCTTTCCTGGTGTTAACCCATCCATGTGACTGTTTCTGAGACTTTCCCCCCTTCCTATAACTGCCATCCATCACATACTATTGCTGTTGCAAATTCATCATCACTTCTATCTGTCTCTTCAACCGATCCACTCAATCTGATAAGATTCGCATCCAACAGCATTTATAGCAGATATAATCTGCAGTAACCTTTAAAATCTCTTTAAACTCCCACATCTGACAAGAAGTACATATCACTGCAAAGGCCATTTTTGCTCCTTCACAATCTACAGACTCAGAAAATAACACTGTCTTATTCCTCTACAAACACTGCCCCAAGTTAAATTAATAGCTATGGCTTATATTTTAAGTTTAATCAAGAGACTTATCTCCAAAAAAAAATCAAGAAAGAACCCACTGTACTCACTAATACAGTGTTTCTCTTAGACAGACTTAAAACAACAATGAACTTATCTGATTCTGTGTTGTGAACTTTGCCCAACAGGTTCCTCCACGATTAGTTGTGAAATTCACTGTTTGTTAATTTTCCCAGATGCACTCCGATGTCCAGCGACACATGAATTCAAAAACAAGGAGTCCAGGACTAGAGGGCATAGGTTTCGGGTGAGAGGGGAAAGATATAAAAGAGACCTACGGGGCAACTATTTCATGCAGAGGGTGGTACTTGTATGGAATGAGCTGCCAGAGGATGTGGTGGAGGCTGGAACAATTACAACATTTACGAGGCATTTGGATGGGTATATGAATAGGAAGGGTTTGGAGGGATATGGGCTGGGTGCTGGCATGTGGGACTAGATTATATTGGGATATCTGGTCGGCATGGATGGGTTGGACCGAAGGGTCTGTTTCCGTGCTGTACATCTCTATGACTCTATGACTCTATTTCTTGATCTCACGCTCTGAAAGCTTGTACTTCCAAATATTCGTGTTGGATTATAACCTTGTGTTGTGTGATTTCTAACTTTACCTTTAATTCATATATTCCAACACTCACTCAATCTTCTTCACCCCTAAGGGAATTCTACAGGAAGGGCATGGATTTCCGATGGCAGGAGTGCCACTCGTGCTCTTCAAAGCAGTTGGAACTGTCACCATCCAAAGCATCAAACCTGCAAATTAAATAAATCTAAGGAGGTGACTGTCCTGGAGATAGATGGTTCACAGAAAGATCTGGGAGCATGCATGCTATAAAATGACAAACCAATTATGTTTGTTACAAAGGCTCTGTGTGTAGTGTAATCTAACTATTCAAACATTGAGCAGGAAATATTCGCTTTTGCTTTGCATGTCATGCACTTTCATAACTAACTACTCAGCAAAAGATTTGTGGTACAAGCTGACCACAAACCACAAGAGATGATTTCATGAAAACCATTGACCAGTGCACTGCCCTGACTTCAGCATATCCTGATAATGAACCAAAATTATGACTGGGTGATTAGGTACCAAACAAATACCCTGACGGTCACATTGGATACATTTCGTAGGTTACCCAGTCTGCAAAAATTGGTGATATAGTCTTGGATCTGCCTTGACATGAAAACTTGGAGATGTTTCTTAAATCAGCCTGGCATATTTCATACAATGCAAATGTCACCAGCTAGAAGGAGAAACAGAAAAGGATTCCAGACTGTAGAAAGTATAGAAAAACTTGGTCAAAGAATGGCCTAATTTATTTCAGCACTCCTCGGCCCTGTAAGATAATTTTGGTCTTTTGGGTGGAGCTAGACATCTCCAGAGGAACCATTCCTAAAGTAGAGGCAGGCCATTATGCTAGAATCTTTGAGATCTGATAGTCTTCAACAGCTACATCACTCACACACAGCCGTAGACCTGGTGAGAAGACTTACAAGAAAGTTAAAGTATTGACCCGCTATTGGTGCTGACACTGAGATCCTAAATGTGGAGGTGTGGGTGTTGGACTGGGTTGGACAAGGTCAAACTTCACACGACACCAGGTTATAGTCCAATAGATTTATTGAAAATACTAGCTTTCGCAGCACTACTCCTTCTCTCATTAACACCCGATGACGGAGCAGCACTCTGAAAGCTAGTGTTTTCAAATAAATCCATTGGACTGTAACCTGGTGTTGTATGATTTATGACATTAAGATCCTTGTTAAGGCATGTCAAGAGGATATGCCAAGTCAGTGCAAAGAACCACTAATTCTATTTGAAGTCCCTGTCCATTCATGTTCTAAAATCACACCTGAATTTTTTCGATGTCCATGGAAATGGTATAATACCATTGTTGACTATTTTTAACTATGTAACAACCATTTGTCAATTATAAAATATGCTAAGCACAGCTGTTGCACAGACTCTAAGCTCTATATCGGTACAGGCTTGGAGAGCCAAAGGGGCTGCTCCTGTGCTGTAATTTTCTTTGTTCTTTGGTCTTATTTTTGGTTTATTCAGTACTCTTAGACAGATCAATCTGAATAGTAACCTGCAAATACTTAGTAAACCAATAAGATCCTTGTGAGAAATAGAATACCAATCACGTGAATTCATCTCCACATTAGCCCAAGTGTAGTCAAAAACCTAATACTCAAATGTGGACAGACCAAGTTTGCAATGTTACATTTGAGAGCATTGGCAATATCAAAAAGGAATAGATAAGATAGAAACAGGGAAGCTGTTTCCACTGGTGGGTGAAACAAGAACTAGGGACCGTGGCCTCAAAATAATGGAGACTGAGTTGAGGAGGAACATCTTCACCCAAAGGGTTATGAATCTGTGGAATTCCCTGCCCAGTGAAGCAGCTGAGGCTTCCTCATTGAATGGTCTGAAGGCAAGGATAGATGGATTTTTGAACAGTAAAGGAATTAAGAGTTATGGGGAGGGGGACGGCTAAGTGGAGCTTATCCTAAGTAAAGATCAGCCATGATCTTATTGAATGGTAGAGTAGGCTCAAAGGGTCAGATGGCCTACTCCTGCTCCTGGTTCTTGGAGAACAAGCATTCCATCAATAGTGGAGTTAACCTTTGGTAGACCAGTAAAGAACAATTTACTGAATCATACACTTTTTCAGACTTGCAAGCAGCTTGTAAAGCTGCAACAGAAGGTAACCAATAATAGCAATGCAAGTATGGAACTGCCAAAAAGACAAGTTCACATTTAAGATCCCACAGAAAGTATTTTATAGCCGGCTGAGGTGAGAAGAATGTGTTCAGAACTAAGATCCAATGAGATTCCTGTACAATAGCACAACAGTGAACCAGACAAATCAGGCCTGCTCCATTTTCCCACCCACCTCGCAGTCCTGTTGCACCACCTCCAAGATCCTGAACACAAACAGAAATAACAGACGATATTATTGGTGACTGAGGGAAATCAATGACATTTCCAAACAAAATCACTAACATAAGTTCTGGACTTATGTTCATAAATCAGCATATTACCCATGCATCAAAGTTCTCAGGCTCATTTATTATTCAAAATAGTTATACTTTCTTTGGAAAGGAAGGGGATGATTTATGTATGTATACAATGTTGTGACTCTGCCTGCCACTTAATCTACTGTAAGTCTGGAAGCTGTATGCACTCAGTTGGTTGCCGTAATGTCTATTCTATAACTTGCAATGTGTTTTCCTATGACATTTACTAACATGCAGGGTTAATGAATCTCTGACAAGTGATTAATTATGGCCATTATCATTCATACCACAGCCAGATGTCAGTAAGAAGGATTTTGCAGGTGGACCTTTGGTGTTTCTGCTTAAGGCAATTGGTCCACCTAATTTAATTTTTATTGACTTTTCTATAGAAGTTTTATACAACAGAGAGGTTTGCCCTGAGGCAATATAAGGGCTCACCATGCTATACTGGGTCTGAAGTCACATGTCGGTCAGACCAGGTAAGGGTAAGATTCCTTTCCCCTAAAAGCTAACAGCTAGAATGGTTTTATGGTCACCATTACCAACACCTTTGATTAAACATGTATTAATAAAGTTTGAACTTTACTTGCTGTAATGGTGGGACTTGAACCAACATTCCCAGAGTAATATCCTGGATATCTGAATTGCTAGCCCAGTGACTTTACCACTATGCCAAAAACTCCCTTAACTGGTTAAAGAAGAGGTGGCCTTTTGCAACACAGATTTCACATTAAGTGTTTATTTTATAATCATCAGAACAACAACTCATTAGGGCTCAAGACATGTAATCACGTTAAAGGTAGTTTTATTAAGGATCCACAAAGTTCAAGGGCTTTTTCACTTGAGTCATGAATTGAGGCTGAACACTATTTCCAGCAGACATCATATCTTCAGAAAACCCCTGGTTAGGGGAGTGAGGCAAAACTCTGAATCTCTCTATTGCAGCATCTGGATTTTTGCAGTACATGCTGTACACTGAGTCACACTAGGATCTGTTAACACATTTACAATAACTAATACTCCTGGAGACCCTATGTCATTGCCACAAGTAACTGAATGACCAGTAACTATTAAGCAGAGATACAAACTATGAGGCCAGTGTAAGGGGGTGGGGCGATATTTGAAATATATATTTGCTGTTGATTAAGCAAAGGGAGGACAGCTGATAAGAAGCATCCACGGAGTACAGAAAGTACATGTTGTTATCGGAAAATATTCATCTGTTCTCTGTAGTTGGAACCACGTAGGGAACACACATGGAAACAATAGCAGGCTGAACATACTTATCTAACAGCAAATATACAACACAGACCCAAGATCATGGACACGTTCATTTAAAGTGAAAAATCTTTCAGATCCTCCTTTATTCCAGATGCATTCCACAGTATTTGCTTCATAGAAATAAATAGAAAACAACAATTTTTTTTTCACTGCAGCATGTTCTTGTTAAGTGACTGCTGTGTCATATTAACGTGAGGAGGTCATTTTGATGGATGAATTTCTTCCTCCTGATTTTCTCCATTTCCTCCTGTTGCACAAGGTTCCTTCACATGCAGAACCCATTCTGGGAACTTTCACATTCAACTAGGAGAAAGTGAGGACTGCAGATGCTGGAGGCCAGAGTTGAAAAGTATGGTGCTGGAAAAGCGCATCAGGCCAGGCAGCATCCGAGAAGCAGGAGAATCGACGTTTCGGGCATAAGCCCTTCTTCAGGAATCTGAAGAAGGGCTTATGCCCGAAACGTCGATTCTCCTGCTCCTCGGATGCTGCCTGGCCTGATGCGCTTTTCCAGCACCACACTTTTCAACCCCACTTTCGCATTCAGCATCAACATTTAACAAAGTTTATACTGAAGAATACCTCCGAAGTTAATGTTCAAAAGCATTCCATCATCTATACCATATATGGCGCTCACTACGACACTGGAACTATGTAATAGTTCTTGACTGTCATAATTAACAAATAAGCAATCATGAGTAAGCTGAATTAATGCATTGGAATATTTTCTGAATGCTTTTTGTCAAACCTTTGTTATTTACACATTGGTGCTATAACCTGAGTAAAGGATCAGTAGAGGGTAACAAGATGAAAAGGGGTAAAATGATTTCTATTGCAGGTAAATCTTGCATAATATTCAGTGTTTCAAGATGGCACTGACATTTTGCAATTAGCAGATGAAAACATACATTTCACTGTATTTTTATGTACATAAATAGGAAAAGGGAATAACAATCCTGTGGGAAACTAGTGAAGAGGTGCCAAAGCATTTGGCTGCAATGTATCTTTGAGTCTACACACTGTCTAATCCTCATAACGCAAGTTACAAATGACTATTAACTTCTCGAGGAGAGCAGGCTTGACTGGCCAAATGACATATCCCTATTCCTAGATTCTATGTTTCTATGGGACATATCTCCCAGGTTCTGAGCAGTAAGTCCATGCATTTATATATATAAATATAAATAACAGAATCACTGAACTGCAGTGCAGAAGACCATTTGACCCATGATGTCTGTGCCAGCTCTCTAAATGAGCAGCTCACTTACTGCAATTTTCCTCCATTCTCCCCATAACTCTGCACTTTCTTACTTCTCAGTTATTGTCCAATGAATGCCTTGATTGAACCAAACTCTCAGGTAGCTCTTCCCACTTACCCATTTTACTTTTGCTTCTTTCACTAATTATTTTAATTTTGTACCATTTCAGTCTTGTTCTTTTCACGTGAAATGAGAACATTTACCCCATAGAGATGCCACCCTACAGAGGTTTATGAAATAATGGAGGGTATGGACAGAGTTAATCTCCCCTATTTACCCCATCCAGACTTCTCGTGAGTTTGAATGTGTCTATTAGATCCCCTCTTCCTCAGGAGAAAGATTCCTCAATCTAGTTTCAACACTGAAATTCCTCATCACTCAAACTATTTAAGTAATTCTCCAATGCCTTCACATTTAAAGACTTGAAATGAACAACTTGCATTTATTGATAACTTTTGCCATTATCGGTCCAACCCAAAATACTTCATGGCCAGTGAATTATTTTAATTTGGTTTTGAAGTCTCCAGGAATTAATCCCTAAGTCTCTGTTGCAAGCAACCTAGGGGAAAAAATATATATGGGGTAAAAAGAAAATTGTTTGTTTTTTAAACATTGTTTTGAAGACAGGAAGGATGTTATTAGGTGGAGGGGGTTCAGAAGAGATTTGCCAAGATGTTGCTGGGTATGGAAGGTTGCAGTTATAACGGAGGGCTGGATAGGCTGGGACTTTTTTCACTGGAGGGTAAGAGGTAGAAAAGCGACCCAATAGAGGTTTTTAAAATAATGAAGGGCACAGACAGAGTTAACAGTCGTTGCCTTTTCCCTGGGATGGGGGATTTTAAGATTAGGGGGCATATTTTTAAGGTAAGAGGAGAGAGATTTAAAAAAGACACGAGGGGCAAATTGTTTACACAGAGGGTGGTTTGCGTGTGGAATGAACTTTCTGAGGAAGTCATGGATGTGGCTACAATTCAAAGACATTTGAATATATACATGAATGGGAGCGGTTTGGAGGAATATAGGCCAGGAGCAGGTGGGTGGAACCAGGTTGGTTTGGGATTATGTTTGGCATAGTTGGTTGCACCGAAGGGCCTGTTTCCATGCTGTATGACTCTATGAATCTATGATTGCTAATTTTAAAAATGGAAAGAAGCTTTTTGGCAGTCAAGGAATGAATGGTTGAACAAACCTGCAGCTTTCCATTTATTACAACAGGTGGTGTGGAAGCACCTCTCATTTTAATGCTGCTGTAAGAACACTTTGCAACAGGTACCCAGTCCATTGATTGGAATGGGCTGTATTACAAGGCTGTTTGCTCACTATCCTATCACTCACTCACTGTGCATCTGCCTGGATTGTCTCAGCATCTTTGTCTTGCCTGGAAGGGAAAACTCAAAGACAGGCAACTTGTTAGGGTTATCAGGAGTCACTGGTCCAGGAAGTGGACATGTTGCTGCATACCACCGTGCCAGGTTAGGGTCATACCATTACCATGGGTCAGTCATACTGAAATGCTTCAAGCATCTGGTCATTTCTCGACATTGGAGGGGAGTCATCCTCAGTCACACCAAGAGAGGCACCCTTTAGTCCGAGGGTCATTACGTTAAGGCACCCTCCAAAATCAATCCAGAGGCTTGGACATGGTCACACGGCCAGTTGGGATTAACAGAGTCAGGATCCTGTCCTGCTAAGGGATGACAAGCTGAGTGTCATCAGCCCACCTTATTGTGTGCTACTATAAACCGTTTTCCCCCCTGCACTGACAGAAAGGGTGGGATTGAGTGAGATGAAAGTGGTGGACACAGATCTTAATGCAGGTGCAGCTGGGGGACACAAGTGGTGAATTGTCCTGAGAGAGTGAGGGGACGGCACAGCGGGCATGCAGGTTTAAGAGGATGGAAGGCTTTGGGTTTGTAGGTGGGGTGAGATAGAATGAGGGAAGATGCCATTTGCAATAGTGAGGCTGTAGAGAAAGCGATTTGTTGGTAGATCGGTACAGAAGCACAGCTACAGGGAAGTGTCAAGTAGCAGACAGAAGAAGGTGGCAGTCACCTTGGCAGTGCAAAGGCATTCTTGATAGACTGCAGGGCATCTCCCCACGTGGCTGAGGCTGCACTGACCAAGGTACCAACCTCAGCCCAGGCTGGCATGGTCTGGTGCCATGACCTCCACTGATGGTTCCAGAGGTAGTCAATGCTCCTATTCTGCATCAGCCCATCCAGTTCCCTGTCTGCTAAGCATGGTTATAATTGAGTAGGAGAAAGTGAGGACTGCAGATGCTGCAGATGAGAGTCGAGAGTGTGGTGAGCATGGTGCCAATTTTCCCTTTTCCAAGACTGACGCCACACACCATGCAAGGTGTCACACAACTGCCATCATTTGTCTGCGTGCACAACATCCTTTTAAAGATGGTGTTGATGCCAAGGATAATGGTTTGTTCTGGCTTATCCTGACAGGGTGAGTCATTCTGGCTACAGCAAGTAGGAAAAAGTGAGGACTGCAGATACTGGAGATCAGAGCTGAAAAATGCGTTGCTGGAAAAGCGCAGCAGGTCAGGCAGCATCCAAGGAGCAGGAGAATCGACGTTTTGGGCATAAGCCCTTCTTCAGGAATGAGGAGGGTGTGCCAAGCAGGCGAAGATAAAAGGTAGGGAGGAGGGACTTGGGGGAGGGGCGTTGGGAATGCGATAGGTTGAAGGAGGTTAAGGTGAGGGTGATAGGTCAGAGAGAGGGTGGGGGCGGAGAGGTCGGGAAGAAGATTGCAGGTCAAGAAGGCGGTGCTGAGTCCGAGGGTTGGGACTGAGATAAGGTGGGGGAGGGGAAATGAGGAAGCTGGAGAAATCTGCATTCATCCCTTGTGGTTGGAGGGTTCCTTGGCAGAAGATGAGGCACCCTTCCTCCAGGCGTCGTGTTGCCATGGTCTGGCGATGGAGGAGGCCAAGGACCTGCATGTCCTTGGCGGAGTGGGAGGGGGAGTTAAAGTGTTCAGCCACTGGACGGTTGGGTTGGTTGGTGCGGGTGTCCCAGAGGTGTTCTCTGAAACGTTCCGCAAGTAGGCGGCCTGTCTCCCCAATGTATAGGAGGCCACATCGGATGCAGCGGATGCAGTAAATGATGTGTGTGGAGGTGCAGGTGAACAGCAAGTGATGAACTTGGAATAGCATCAGATGATGGTGATCCAATGGGGGTGTGCTGGATAGTTAATGACGTGTATTTGGGATGAAAGCTCAAGAAAACCAGCTAGATCTCTCAGAGAGAAACCCTCCATGTGTTGACACCTCGAGAATATATCAAAACAGAGTTAGCAATCCTAGTTCAGAAATTGCTGTTGGATACTTTGAGACTTCCCTGTTATTCATCTAAAATGTGCCCCAGGAATTTTCCATCCATTAAAATAGGGAGGCAGATTTAAGGCAAGGTAGTACTCCTTCAGTACTACACAGAAATCAAGATTTTAAATGGGATTTGAGCTCATAGACATTTGATTCAGAAATGATAAGCTCAGGAATTTTTTGATTGTGAACAATAATCTGAAGGCTACCACAGATTATTCAAAATTGTCTTCAGCGTTGCTGGATTATCATTCCTGCATCAATATTTGATGCAACATATCTCATGAACTCTGAAGTATGTCCATTTTCTGAAACTGTGTTAGGTTTCATGTTACATCTGTGGTTTCCTAATCAGTTACATTTGCAATGGTAGATAATCAGTGGAAACGCGTTTCAGCATATATTTGGGGTTCCCAAACAGCATCTACCAAAGTTATGGCAGTCAGTCAGAACAATAATCAAGTAAATCCCAGGGACTGTTGTTTATTCTTTTCTCCAATCTGTGTTTTTATTCTTTGACAGTTTCTGGCATTGGTGACGTTTATTGCCACTGTCCAAATGTCCAAATGGTGGTAGTATGCTGCCTTCTTGAGTTGCTTCAGTCCATTAGCTGTAGGTAGACTCGCAATACTGTTAGGGAAGGAGTTCCAGGATTCTGAAGCAGTGACACTGAAGGAATGGCGACACAATTCCAAATCAGGAAGGTGAGTGGCTTGCAAGTGGTGGTATTCCCATGGAAGTGCTGTCTTGTGCTTCTAGGTGCTAGAGTTCATGGGTTTGGAGCACTGGCTCATCTTTCCCATTTACGCACATCCAGCCCACAGACTCTACCTTTTTGATGTGTATTAATGAACTCTGTCAACTTGGGTTTACAGGAGACCAATTCAAACCTCCCAAATGACTCAAAAGTCAGAAATGTTGTAAATGACAACAAGGATAGTACCAGACTTCGGAAGAATGTAGTCAGGTTGCTGAACTGTTCAGACTTGTGCTGTTGAAGCAGCACCGGAGAGTTGCTGAAGCGTATCTTCTAGATGGTACATACCAGCTGCCTGCAAAAAGCTAAATAAAGGAGATTCAACCATCTTTCATTTTGCTTGTGTTGTTATCATTTAAAAAGCAATTAGTTAGGACAGTGAATTTTTACTCAGTATTTGCTTCCTTAACATTTTGTATTAATACTTCACCGTCAAACATATAACTAGACCTGGATACTCAGTCGAACTGCAGGATTTCCATACAGACTTAAAGGACATACAGAGGAATTGGAAACAGAATCCAGGGCAGTTAAGTGATTACAATTGTTAGGCGAAAGTGAGGACTGCAGATGCTGGAGATTAGAACAGTGCTGGAAAAGGACAGCAGGTCAGGCAGCATCCTTCATTCCTGATCAAGGGATTTTGCCCGAAACACCGGTTTTCCTGCTCCTCGGATGCTGCCTGACCTGCTGTGCTTTTTCAGCACCACGCTAATTTTGACTCTGATTATTATTGTTGTCTGACTGATGGGCGTTCTCAAATAATTTGCGTGTAGTAACATACTAACAATGACAAGTCCCTCACCATAACATACTTTCCTATTTAAATTGAAAACCGATACTCAACTTTATAATTCAAGTTTTACATAGCAAATTTATAAGCTGACAGATAGATACATAATTGATCATGATGTTGGATGATTACCTAAATCCTTATCCAGCAATGATGTGACAACTTAAATAATTTTAATTGCAGAATGGAGAGATCCCTTCAGCTTTTTTAAATTAATAACTGGATTTTATTACAGCTACTTGCATGATTTTTAACCCAAGGCTCTTGTATTGCAATGGTAATGTCCCTATCTCCATGCCAGGGGACTAGTGGCCAGGTCTCTCCTGCTTTGGTGGTGCATAACAGCATCTCTTCTCAATTTGATTTACAAATACCTGGGTTAATTTCTTGAACCCAGTTCTGAGGAATTGTTCTGCTTCTTGTATTAGACTTCCTCTTCCATAGACACCTCTTGCAGCAGTCAGAGTGAATGTTGTTGGTATAAGCAAGTCTTATGCCCTTTCAACTTTTGACATCCAAGGTGAAAGAGCAATTTATTGTGCAATTTAGTACATGATATCCACTGCTTTCCACATTGTCTCTTATAAATTCAGAAGACCAAATTTGGATTGGGTCTTTTTTTTATTAATGCCTTTGTTAAGTCTGTAACCATGGCTGCAAACTCCTTGTTCCTTGACACTTTAATGCTCTGTCTCACTCCCACTTCCATCTCTTTATCCTTGGCCTCCAGCCTGTTCCAATGCAGCTCAGAGTATTCTCTAAAAACACTGGCTCATCTTTCCCATTTACGCACATACAGCTCACCGACTTTACCTTTTTGATATGTATTAATGGACTCGGTCAACTTGGGTTTACAGGGCACCATTCAAACCTTCCAAACGACTCAGAAATGTTGTAAATAGCACCAGACTTCGGAAGAATGTAGTCAGGCTGCTGAACTGTTCAGACTTGTGCAAGAGTTAAACATTTCAACTTGTTCCCCTCTCTGCAGCCTTTTCTGAAGCTGCAAATAAAGTTAGTTCAATAATGGTTGCAATAGCTGGCATTCCAAAAAGTCCCTGCTCAGAGACAGAGATCCAGTCAGAAAAAAAAGAGTAAGCTGGTGATTTGAGACTCTAACTTGGCCTTGGTGCATGGGATGGTGTAGTGGAGGGTAGGCCTGATCACAGAGAACTGCCAAAGGAGGCCGCGACCTCTGACCCTCACAGACTGGTCTGTGGTTGTTATCTGGATCACAGCGATCTCTATGGTTCGAATGAAGGACCAGCAGTGCCGGAAGAAATTCAATCACCTACCCTGCTTTGCCAGGATAAATGCCACAATCTTCTCTCAACTACCTCACACTCACTGTATCTCAGCTAGTGCACCAACCTCCCACCAAGTCTCATGCTCTACTACCCCCACTATTGGCTTCAACAGCTTCCTTAGTACTGCACTAAGTCATGTGTTCTGATCTCTGAAATGGGTCTTGCATCTGCCATTTTATGACTTAATACCATAAGGCTAAAAGTTGAATTTAAACACATTGAATTACAGAAAATACCTACCCAGGTCAAGGTTTTCTGAAAGTTTCAGATTCTGACCTGCACATTAAAAAAAAATCTATTCCAGTAGTTGGTTTGGATGCTTACACATGATGTGAAGATCCAATTTGCTCCGAAACCTCACTTCCCCTAAACAGGGCAATAAAGTAGATCACAAACAAATTCTGGGGTGGTTAACACAGCTGCTTGGCAACACCAAGGATAAAGGTTTGATTTTACCCTTGGGTGACTGACTTTGTGGAGTTTGCACATTCTGCGTGGGTTTGAAGATGTGCAGGTAATGTCAATTGGCCACAGTAAATGCAAGGTTACAAGGATGGGGTGGATCTGGGTGGGATACTCTTCAAAGGGCCAGTGTGGACTTGATGGGCCAAATGGCCCGCTTCCACACTGTTGGGATTCTATGATCTTCCCTTACCCACTCACGGTGGCACAGTGGTTAGCACTGCTGCCTCACAGCGCCAGAGACCCGGGTTCAATTCCCTCCTCAGGCAACTGACTGTGTGGAGTTTGCACATTCTCCCTGTGTCTGCGTGAGTTTCCTCCGGGTGCTCCGGTTTCCTCCCACAGTCCAAAAATGTGCAGGTTATGTGAATTGGCCATGCTAAATTGCCCGTAGTGTTAGGTGAAGGGGTAAATGTAGGGGAATGGGTCTGGGGGTGTTGCGCTTCAGTGGGTCGGTGTGGACTTGTTGGGCCGAAGGGCCTGTTTCCACACTGTAAGTAATCTAATCTAATCTAATTTCACACCCCCCCCACCCCCTAACGAACTCGGCATGGTCTCTGCTCGACCTGCTCACTCACCTGGGATACCTCCGTACCATATCCCCCCCTCTCCCTTCACTAGCACTGACAGCTGTGGTTCCCACTTTCATCTCACTCGATTCTTCCTTTTCCATCACTCCAGGCAACACAAGGACAGAAAGGCCCAGACAGATGGAATTTGTGCCTGGCATTAGGCTCCTCATCCACTAATGAGGGGGGGAAGCGAGTCCTGCCCCCATTTCAGAAAAGACTGAGGCATCCATCTCACCCACTGAGTAAATGCCACTCTTGATTCCACTGCAACTCTACCATGAATCCCACTGAAATTGTCATTCATTGTATACCTCTTCTAACCATTGGCAATGACACCTTCTCTTGTAGGTATTAGCAATATGTCAATGACCTACTCTGCCAGAAGCCACCTCATTGAGCTCTAAGGACGAGAGTACCATTTGTTCAGTATCAGCTGTGCAGACCCAATCATAGATGCGATGGAGTGTAAAGGGACATCACTTCTTTGTGTGTTGTTCAGCCTGAATGTTAGTGGATGTAGAGATGAACCCTCTCATTTACATGACCCAGTAGCTGTCTCTTCTTACATATGTCCAGCAAATGCCTCTTTAGCTTAATTTCAATTACGGTTGTCTGGTCATGCTCACAGTTTGGTGAATCGCGACAATCTGTTTGGTGAGGGTTGTTCTAATTCCAAACCCTTTCAAATCCATGCTGCCTCAGCACAGGCTCCTGCTGACACAGCAGATCCTCTTAAGCTGTTGATTAGTTGCCAGCTAATTGAACTGGCATGGCTTGAGTTTGAGCCAAATGAGAGAGCAGGCCTGGAACGTCCCCAACGCCCAATTCCTGCCAGCGCCAGCAATATTCCCCCTGATATTTCAGGTTGATGACCAGAACTCCTGATATCAAATGACCACAAACCTGAAATGTTAGCTTCCTCCAAGCTGCTGCTTATATTTCAAACAGGTTCTCGTTTTACATCAGATTTCCAGCATCCCCAGTGTTTCATTTTTGTCCTCTTTGGTTCTGGGTCCACCTAAAAACTGTTATTAGGGTCTGTTGAAATGTTGCTAATTTCCACAGATGACACTGAACTTATTAAGCATTTTCCATCATTTTCGGGTCTTGTGCTGGCTGTGGAGTGACAGATATAGGGAGGATGTGCTCAACATTCCTGAGCTGAGGGCTGGAATGTTTCCACTGTGAATGAGGGAGTGTAAGCCTGGCCACGCTACATGGCCATGACAACAGCAACAAATGCTGCGTTGGACGTTAATTCTGCTTTTGCAAAACATGAAGTTTCAAAAGAAACACTTGGCAGGGCAGATGACAATGTTCAAGGGCAAAAACACTTCTGCAAGTGTTGGAAAGTGGGATTAATGTCGATTCAGAGTAGCTGTTATCAATGAGCTGAAGGATCTCTTCTGTACTGTATGATTCGATGAGATGGAATTACTGACTAAATTCCAGAACATTGCAGCCCTCTTTTTTTTTGGAGAGGTGGGGGTTAAAAGATCACGAATGCACACCGTCCGAGAGCAGAAATGGCATGAGATATTTTGTTAAGAGTGTTAATGTTTGTCTTGGACAAGATATTCAAAATGACATCGCTTAAACTATTTGATTTCTTAATGAGTTAAGATGGAATGCTGGTGACCATTTAAAGTCCACCAGTGTGGGAGCATTACTAAGATGACAGCCATCCTTAGTAACAATAATAATGGGTGTCTCACTGATCCAGCAGTTAAGGGCATGTCAGTTTAAGAGCTTGAGAAAGTTTGCAACAAGGTTAGGTCAATCTGCCTATGAGGCTGCTGTATTCAGTCTCTGTGTGTGATTGTTCTGTCATAGAGCCCTCACATAGACCACAAGAAAGATTTTATGAACAGGTCTTATTGATGCTATTTTTTAAATTTATTCTTTCATGGGATGTGAGTGTCATTGACAACGCTAATATTTGTGGCCCATCCCTAATTGTTCTTGGACTAAGTGGATTGCTAAACCATTCAGGTGGCAGGTAGGAGTCTGAAGTCGTGTGTAGGGCAGAGCAGGTAATGACGGCACAGTGCCTCAGTAGTTAGCATTGATGCTTCATAGAGCCGGGGACCTGCATCCAATTCAAGCTTTGGGTGATTGCCATTGTGGAGTTAGCATGTTCTCCCTATGTCTGTGTGTTTCCTCCCACAGGCCAAGGATGTGTAGTTTGGGTGAATTAGCCATGCTAAATTGCCCATAGTGTCCAGGGATGTGCAGGCTAAGTTGATTAACCAGGGTATATGCAGGCTTACAGGGATGGTGTAGAAGGGAGTTGGCCTGGGTGGGATGCTGTTTAGAGGGTTAGTGTGGACTTGATGGGCCAAATGGCCTGCTCCCATTTCATGGAGATTGTATGATTCTATTATTAGATTTTCTTCCCTAAAGGGCATTACTGAACCAAGTGGATTTTTACAACAATCGATGATAGTTGTCATGGTTACCATTTCTGAGACGAGCTGCACATAAGGACATAAGAACGAGGAGCAGGATAAGGCCGTCTGGCCCTTCGAGCCTGCTCCACCATTCAATAAGATCATGGCTGATCTTTTCGCGGACTCAGCCCCACTCACCACAACCCTTAATTCCTTTACTGTTCAAAAATCTATCTGTCTTTGCCTTAAAAGCATTTGACTAGAAAGCCTCAGCTACTTCAGTGGGCAGGGATTTCCACAGATTCACAACCCTTTGGGTGAAGAAGTTCCTCCTCAACTCAATCCAAAATTTGCTCCCCTCAATTTGGGACTGTGCCTTCCCCCAAGTTCTAGTTTCACCTGCCAGTGGAAACAACCTTCCTCCTTCTATCTCATCATTTCCCTTTATAATTTTATAGGTTTCAATAAGATCTCCCCTCATTCTTCTACATTCCAATGGGTAGTCCCAGTTTACTCAATCTTTCCTCATAAACCAACCCTCTATATTCCAGATCATCTCACTGTGGTGGGAGTTGAACTCCTGTCACCAAGTCATTATTCTGGGCCTCTGGACGACTCATTCAGCAAAATTATCATCACATCCCCCAAACAAAAAATCACAAAGTGAGGGAAGTGATTACTGGGCCCCATGTTGAGGTATTTGTTTCAACGATAGCCAAAGGTGAGATGTCAGAAGCCTGGAGGTTGGCTAACACTGTGTCAATATTTAAGAAAAGTGGTAAAGAATAGCCAGGGATCTAAAGACCAGTAAGCCTGACATCAGTGGTGGTCAAGTTGTTGGAGAGAATCCTTAGGGATAGGATTTGTATGTATTTGGAAAGACAAGGACTGATTAGGGATAGTGAAAATGGCTTTGTGCCAGGGGACTCATGTATCACTAATTCAACTGAGTTTTTTGAAGTAACGATGAGACAGAGTGGTGGATGTGACCTATATGGATTTCAGTAAGGCGTTCGACAAAGTTACTCAGGGTAGACTGATTAGCAAGGTTAGATCACACAGAATACAGGGAGAACTAGTCATTTGGATACAGAACTTGCTTGAAGGTAGAAGACAGAGGGTGGTGGTGGAGGGTTACTTTTCAGACTGGAGGCCTGTGACCAGTGGTGTGCCACAAGGATCAGTGCTGGATCCATTACTTTTTGTCATTTATATAAATGATTTGGATGTTAACATAGGTATATTTAGTAAGTTTGCAGATGACACCAAAATTGGAGGTGTAGTGAACAGGGAAGAAGGTTACCTCAGATTACAATGGGATCTTGGTCAGATTGGCCAATAGGCTGAGGAGTTGCAGATGGAGTTTGATTTAAGTAAATGTGAGGTGCTGCATTTTGGAAAGGCAGGACTTATGCATTTAAGGGTAATGATCCTGGGTAGTGCTGCTGAACAAAGAAACCTTGGAGTGCAGGTTCATAGTTCATTGAAAATGGAGTTGCAGATAGGTAGGATAGTGAAGAAAGTGTTTGGCATGCTTTCCTTTATTGGTCAGTGCATTGAGCATAGGAGTTGGAAGGTCATATTACAGCTCTACAGGACATTGGTTAGGGCATTTTTGGAGTATTACATGCAATTCTAGTCTCCCTCCTATAGGAAGGATGTTGTCAAACTTAAAAGCTTTCAGAGAAGATTTACAAGAATGTTGCCAGGGTTGGAGGATTGGAGCTACAGGGAGAGGCTGAATAAGCTGGGGCTATTTTTCCTGGAGGGTTCGAGGTTAAGGGGTGACCTTATAGAGGTTGATAAAATCATGAGGTGCATGGATCAGGTGAATAGACAAGGCGTTTTGCCCTGGGTGGGGAGGTCCAAAACTAAGGGTTTAGGTTTGAGGTGAGAGGGGAAAGATTTAAAAGGGACTTAAGGGCCAACGTTTTCTTGCAGAGGGTGGTGCATGTCACAATGTTGGTCTTTTTACAAGGTTACTCTGCCCTTGAGCTTTTTTTCCCAGAGAAGGGGTAATTGGCCAGGCTCCAACTAGGCTGGATTTGAAAGGCTTGCCAGGGGCCCTTTTTGTTTAACTCTCATAGATAATACCTCCAGTCGAAGGCTTTCATGTCTTAAAAAAATGATATAATCAAAGGGGAGTTGTCAGCTAGCTGCGTAGCTAACCTTTGTTCAGTTTAGAGTTTTTGATTCAGTTCAGCAGCAGTGTGTGTGAAAAATGGCTGCTGAGGCAAGTCCAGCCGGGTACTCTCTCTCGCTAACGTCAAACCTGTAATCTGATGACACCACCATAGTCGGTCGAATCTCAGATGATGGTGAAACAGACTACAGATGGGTGGTGGAAGACCTGGAAAAGTGGTGCACTGAGAACAACCTAGCTCTTATTGTCAGCAAAATCAAGGAATGCATTAATGACTTTTGGCAGGATATTACTCATGCTCCCCTGCACACATTAACAGCACAGAGGTGGAACGAGTAAAGGGTGTCAAGCTCCTGGGAGTGGTTATCCACAACAAGCTTCCTTGGGCTCTTCATGTGGACGCACTGATTACAAAGGCCCAACATTGTCTCTTCTTCCTCAGGTAGCTGAAGAAATTTGGCATGACGGTGAATACCCTTTGCCAATTTTTATAGGTGTGCCATCGAGAGCATTCTGTCTGGATGTATCACTACCTGGCGTGGCAACTGCACCATTCAAGATCGGAGACAGTTACAGAGAGTGGTGAACTTGGCCTGAGCAATCACAAAGACCAACCTCCCATCTATAGAATCCATCTATCAGGCCCGGTACCAAGGAAAGGCTTCCAGCATTCTCAAAGATCATCCCACCCTGGCAATGTTTTTCTACAACCTCTACCATCGGGGAGAAGATACAGAAGCCTGAACATATGCACCAGCAGGTTTCAAAACAGTTTCTGCCCTAATGTTGTTAGAATACTGAATGGACTCACAAACTCTTAACATTCGCCTGTACCTGTGTTTTGCTTTTGCCGCTGTTTACCTATTATTTACTTATCTATGCTACTTAACTCTGTGATCTGCCTGTATTGCTCACAAGACAAAGCTTTTCACTGTGCCTCAGTATACATGACAATAAATTCAATTCAATTCAATTCAGAAAACCTTGGTTTGTTTCATTTTTACAGCCTTTGTTAAGGGATGTGTTTATTGGGACTGTTGCAAGTATATTTGGAACAGCATCATTAAGTCGGGATAGTCTGTCAGGTTTTTGGATAGGATAAGTTATCCGGTATTCTATTTCTGTTCTTTGTGTTTCATCCTGTAATTTTGTAAATAAATTCTGTTTGTTTAAAACTTGGCAGTTGGATCAGCTCATTCACTCTGGGAATATCCACTATACACTTACCTAAACAAATAGCAAAGTTACGCTCTGGGCTACCTGCTTAAAAATATTTTGAGAGGTCGGACCTTGTCCATAACATGTGTGTATGGAATGAGCTGCCAGGGGAGGTGGTGGAGGCTGGTGCAATTACATCATTTAAAAGGCATCTGGATGTGTATATGAATAGGAAGGGTTTCGAAGGATATGGGCCAAATGTTGGCAAATGGGACTATATTTATATGAGATATCTGGATAATATGGATGTGTTGGCCCGAATGGTCTGTTTCAGTGCTGTATATCTCTATGACTATGACTTTATAATGAGCTGCAGATGCTGGAAATCAGAAACAAAATCAGAATTTGCTGGAAAAACTCAGCAGGCCCAGCAGCATCTGTTGAGAGAAAGCAGAGTTAATGCTTTGAATCCAGTTTCTAATTTTGTCAGCACATCTCCATCTCCATGTGAGGAGCACACAAGCTATTGATTGGTCTGCACTCTCTCTGACTCTTTTCAAAAAGGAAGGTCTTGCACAAAATAAGAACAGAAAGTGCTGGAGAAACTCAGCAGGTCTGGCAACATCTGTAAAAGGAGTTAACATTTCAAATGCAACATGACTCTTCTTCAGGCTGGAAGGATTGAAGAAATGTATTGGGTTATACACTATTAAAAGGGGGAATAAGAAGAAGCAGACCAAAGCAGAAATTCTACAATTGGCTGCAGGGTGGGAGAAAGTAATAGAAAGGGCAATTAGATAGAAATGGTTATGATGCAGGTGTGATTACACAGATATGGCTGCAGGATTACCTAGGATGGGAACTGAGTGTCCAGGAGTGTTCATTGTTTAGTTAGGACTGACAAATTGTGAAAGGAGGTGGGTAGCATAGCTGGGAAAGTACAGTAAGGAAGGATATTTTCTTGGAAGATTATGATGTAATCTGTATGATAGATAGAAGAAACACCAAAATTTGGGATTTATCTGTAGGCCCCAAACAATAATGGAAAAGTAAGGGGTGGCATTAAATAAGAAAATAGAAATGCTTGCAATAAGAGTATAATACTAATCATGGGTGACTTTTAGTTGCATGTTGATTGAACAAACCAAGTGAACAATGATATAGTGAAGAAGGGTGTCCGAGAGTGCACACGTGAGCATAGGCTATTCTAGCCTGCAAACTGTGCAATAGGAAAGGATTAGAGCCGTGAGGTTATGCTGCAGTTCTTTAGAGCCTTGGTTAGACCAAATTTGGAATAATGTGTTCAGTTCTGCTTGTCTCATTATAGGAAGGATGTGGAAGCTCTAGAGAGGGTGCCGAGGAGACTAACCAGGTTGCTGCCTGGACTGGAGGGCATGTCTTATAATGAAAGGTTGAGGGAGCTAAGACTTTTTTCATTGGAACAAAGAAGGATGAGAGGTGACTTGATAGAGGTGTACAAGGTGATGACAGGTATTGATAGAGAGGATAGCCAATGCTTTTTTTCCCAGGGTGGAAATGGCTATCATGAGGGGGTATAATTTTAAAGTGATTGGAGGAAGGTTTAGAGGAGATGTCAGAGGTAGGTTCTTTACACAGAGAGTGGTGGATGAGTGGAATGCTCTGCCAGTGGTGGTAGTAGAGTCAGATATATTAGGGACATTTAATCAATTCTTGGATAGGCACGTGGATGATAGTACAATGAAGGGTCTGTAGGTTAGTCTGATCATAGAGTTGGATAAAAGGTCAGCATACAATCGAGGGCTGAATGGTCTGTTCTGTGCTGTACTGTTCTACGTTCTGTGTTTAAATAACAATTTTGTTGTGTGGAATCACTTAGTGAGCAGCAACCATAATATGACAAACCAAATGAGCAATGATATTGTGGTGGAGAATTTCCTGGTGTGTGTACGTGAGGATGTTTTAGACCAAAATATTGAGGAACTAATCAGAAAATACGGCTGTTTTAGATTGCATACTGTACAATAAGAAAGGATTAATTAACAATCTTGATGTGTGGAGTCCCTCGGTGAAAAGGGACCATAATATGATAGAATTCTATATTAAAATGGGGAATGGTGTAGTTGAGTTGAAAACTAGGGACCTGAATCTTAATGAAGGGAATGATAAGAGTATGAGGCATGAATTGACAAGGATGGTTTGAGGAATCTTACTGAATGGATTGACAGTGAATATGCAATGGTTCATAATTGAATAATGTGTGTGTGATTACAACGATTAAACATTCTTGCTTGGCATTAAAATAAAAGAGAAAAAGTTTACAACCATGGCTTCCAAATTAGGGATCTGAAGTGAGATCAGAAAAAAAGCAGCAAGCTGGGAGACTGGGAACATTCTAGAAGTCAGCAAAAGAGACAAAGGGTTTGATGAAGAGGGGGGGAAATAGAACATGAGAGTAAAATTGCAGGGAACATGGAAATTAACTGTAAAAGCTTTGAAAAATATGTGAAGAGAAAATATGATGCATTTGTAGACATTTTCCAAAAATGCTGATTGATTGATTAGTCGAGTTATTATCACTTGTACCCAAATACAGTGAAAAGCTTTGTTTATAAGCAGTAAAGAGAGATCATAGACAGTAAGGACATACAGATCATAGGGTGAAAACCAAACTAGACAGAGGCATTCAAATTACATCGTACAGGTCATACACGAGGCAAGATCATCATTAGCAGGATCAGTATTATTTGAAGTTCGAGAGTCAATTCATCAGCCTAATAACGGCCAGGAAGAAGCTGTTCTTGAACAAGCTTCTGTCTCTTCTGCCTGATGGAAAAGGTTGTCGGAGAGCATTACTGGGGTGTGATGGGTCTTTGATGATGTTGGCAGCCTTTCCATGGCAACAGGCCATGTAAATGGAGTCCATGGTTGGAAGGTTGGCTTCTGTGATGGTCTGGGCTATGCACACAACTTTCTATAGCTTCTTACAGTCCTGGGCAGAGCAGTTACCACACCAGGCTGTTATGCACCCAGATAGTGTACTTTCAATGGTGTATCTATAAAAGTTGTTGAGGGACCATATAGGCATGCCAAATTTCCTGAGCCACCTGAGGAAGAAGAGATGTTGTAGTGCCCTCTTGACTGTCACATCTACACGGGAAGTCCAGAACAGGATGTCGGTGATTGTCATTCTGAGGAACTTGCCACTCTCCACCTTCTCAATCTCCGTTCCATTGATGTACATGGGAGCATGCTCTCCTCCTTTCTTTCTGAAGTCAGTGGCTATAAAGGTAGCAGCTGCATTACATTTTCATGCAAGTGGCTGCTTCCAAGAAACCACCAGAGGGACCTTATGTGGGATCTCTCAGTCCCTACCCCACAACATAATCATTTTGTACCAATGTCACACCAGTCTATCCCATTTCCCCAAAACCAGGTCAATGCTGTAGCCCAGGTACGCCACTTTCTCAATGTAGTGATTGTAATGATGTTAGCCAGGTGGACCTCATAGAATATGAGTTCCCTCATTGGAATTGTTAATCAGGTCCAATCAGGGAGATCACAGGACTGTCAAGAGTTCTGTTCACTCTGAGAGCTGGCTCTGAGGAAGCCAGACAAGTGTCAAGTACATGCACATGTAAATAAAGAATGACTTGGTGAGGGGGATACTGGCCTCTGTGCAGTTCAACACAGCTCAATTACCCAGGTGAAGAGTGCCATAGATTGTGTCTACATTGCTTTGAGAGTGCCGGTTCATAAAGTGCCTGACTTGATCAACAGAAAAGGAGTCCTGTCCATGAATATAAAAGTTGTCTTTGATGTAAGGCACTATGTCTATATAAGTCAGTGCAGGGTACCTGGAAGCTGCTAACATGCCTGTATCCTTGAGAATTCTATGTTCCCCTAAGGCTGGATGTCTTACAGAGATAGTTACTGGGAGATAGGTGCACCTTCTGCAACCATATTTGATGCCCACTTACTGAGACAGAGCACAGATCCAATTGTAGTGCATTCCTCTAGCAGGATCATTGTGGAGTAGAATATGGGCCTCCTGAAGATGTCAATCAAGAGCTTGAATCAGCCTGGGTTCTTTCAGTACAATTCATTCAGAGAGTGCCACATAATCCTAGCATGTTGGGCTGTGTAACTGGAGCAGGCAAGGTTGGGATAAGGTGTGCTCTGCAGAATTGAGAGAACAGCAGCCATATGCGGATGAGGAAGATGAAGACATTGAGAAGGAGGAACATGACCTTCAACATTGTAGAGTGGTGCAGTATCTGCTGCGATAGGCCAATCAAGGACTTACACCCACATCGAGTAGATGTAAGTTGAGTCAAAGGTGATCATTAATTGGCTGCACAATTATTGTGTAAAAAGTGAGGACTGCAGATGCTGGAGATTCAGAGTGGAAAAGTGTGGTGCTGGAAAAAGCACAGCAGGTCAGGCAGTATCCGAGGAGCAGGAGAGTTGACATTTTGGGCATAAGCCCTTCATCAGGAATGTCTGTCCTTCATTAATGATGGAGGGCTTATGCCTGAAACATTGACTCTCCTACTCATCGGATGCTGCCTGACCTGCTTTGCTTTTTTCAGCGCCACACTTTTCGACTCTTAAAAGTTATTGTTACTCAGAAGGCAAGCAGCTGCTGTTTGTTCCGAGAAACAAATACAATCACTTTAGATTTTTTTCCTTTGCTTTCCTAGTTGTTCTATATAGGTTTGTGTCTTCAACTATTTGAAAGCTTTCCAACATGTAATCCTTCCACATTAAGCTATGGTAACATGCTACGTTACACTGGAAATCAGGTAAAGATTAGCAGTCTCTTAATCATAGAGTCATAGAAATGTACAGCATGGAAACAGACCCATCGGTCAACCCGTCCACGCCGACCAGCTATCCCAACCCAATCTAGTCCCACCTGCCAGCACCCGGCCCATATCCCTCCAAACCCTTCCTATTCATATACCCATCCAAATGCCTCTTAAATGTTGGAATTGTACCAGCCTCCACCACTTCATCTGGCAACTCGTTCCATACCCGTACCACACTCTGCGTGAAAAGGTTGCCCCTTAGGTCTCTTTTACATCTTTCCCCTCTCACCCTAAACCGATGCCCTCTAGTTCTGGACTCCCCGACCCCAGGGAAAAGACTGTCTGTTTATCCTATCCATGCCCCTCATAATTTTGTAAACCTCTATAAGGTCACCTCTCAGCCTCTGAACCTCCAGGGAAAACAGCCCCAGCCTGTTCAGCCTCTCCCTATATCTCAAATCCTCCAACCCTGGCAACATCCTTCTAAATCTTTTCTGAACCCTTTCATGTTTCACAACATCTTTCCGATAGGAAGGAGACCAGAATGGCACGCATTATTCCAACTGTGGCCTAACCAATGTCCTGTACAGCTGCAACATGACTTCCCAATCCCTGTACTCAATACTCTGACCATAAAGAAAAGGATAACAAGTTTGTGAAACATGATTTCCCATGCACAATGCCATGTTGACTATCCCTAATCCTGTCCCTCAGGATTCTCTCCAACAACTTGCCCACCACCAAGGTCAGGCTCACTGGTCTGTAGTTCCCTGGCTGATCCTTACCGCCCTTTTTAAACAGTGGCACCACGTTTGCCAACCTCCAGTCTTCCGGCACCTCACCTGTGACTATCGATGATACAAATATCTCAGCAAGAGGCCCAGCAATCACTTCTCTAGCTTCCCACAGAGTTCTCGGATACACCTGATCAGGTCCTGGGGATTTAACCACCTTTAACCGTTTCAAGACATCCAGCACTTCCTCCTCTGTAATATGGACATCTTGCAAGATGTCACGATCTATTTCCCTGCAGACTATATCTTCCATTTCCTTTTCCACAGTAAATACTGATGCAAAATACTCATTTAGTATCTCCCCCATTTTCTGCGCCTCCACACAAAGGCCGCCTTGCTGATCTTTGAGGGGCCCTATTCTCTCCCTAGTTACTCTTTTGTCCTTAATATATTTGTAAAAACCCTTTGGATTCTCCTTAATTCTATTTGCCAAAGCTATCTCATATTCCCTTTTTGCCCTTCTGATTTCCCTCTTAAGTATACTCCTACTTCCTTTGTACTCTTCTAAGGATTCACTTGATCTATCCTGTCTATACCTTACATATGCTTCCTTCTTTTTCTTAACCAAACCCTCAATTTCTTTCGTCATCCAGCATTCCCTATACCTACCAGCCTTTCCTTTCACCCTGACAGGAATATACTTTCTCTGGATTCTTATTATCTTATTTCTGAAGGCTTCCCATTTTCCAGCTGTCCCTTTACCAGCGAACATCTGCCTCCAAACAGCTTTTGAAAGTTCTTGCCTAATACCGTCAAAATTAGCCTTTCTCCAATTTAGAACAGAGCTGCAGTTACAATGAACAATTAAGGGTGGCATGGTGGCATTGTACTTAGCACTGCTGCCTCACAATGCCAGAGAACCGAGTTCAAATTCATTCTTTGAGTGACTGTGTGTGTGCAATTTGCATACTCTCCCTGTGTCTGCGTGGATTGCCTCCAGATGCTCTGGATTTCTCCCACAGTTCAATGATGTGCAATTAGGTTGATAGGCCATGCTAAATTGCTCTATAGTGTGCCAGCTAGGTGGGTTATCCATGGTGGAGATGAGGCTATATGGATAGGGTGGGGGTCAGGGTGGGATGCTTCTTGGAGGATCGGTGCAGACCTGATGTGCCAAATGACCACTATCTGCAATGTAGTGATTCTATGAACAGTGGATCAAGTGATGTAGAAACGTGATACATTTATGAATATGGGCTTCCATTTGCAATGAATAGTGATCTATGCCACCTAAGTGCCCTCAGAATATGTTCTTATGCATTTCCCTCTGACAATGTTCACTGTGAAGGATTATTATTGTTAAATGCACAATAGTGTAAGCATACAGTTGTAGGAACATGGTGCATTCATAATGAGGTGAACAGAGGTGAATTGCATTAAACTGATGGAGAGAAACCCTCTGTGACACTTAGCTAATTTTGATACAATGATTGCATGTCTCACATAATTCTAACAAACACCTTTTGCTAGATGAATTGATGGAACTCTCTTGGCTTCCTATTTGATTCTGATGTGGAGGAGCCGGTGTTGGACTGGGGTGTACAAAGTTAAAAACCACACAACACCAGGTTAAAGTCCAACGGGTTTATTTGGAAGTACTAGCTTTTGGAGCGCTGCTCCTTCATCAGGTAGCTAGTGGAGTAGGATTGTAGGACACAGAATTTATCGCAAAAGATCAAACTGTCATACAACTGATGTGATATGTTGAACAAACCTAGTCTCCTGTTAAGTCTTTCACATTTTGGAATGGGTAGCAGGTTTCAATTCATTAATATGTTAAATCCCAGAACTTCTTTCAAGTCACATTACTGAGAAAACTTAAGGTTTTATGGAAAAAAAGGTGACATCTCAACTTAGACAATGCATTAACGGTGTGAGGTTAGAGTCTGCCTGTATTCCAATCTTGAGTCAGACTGGCACTGACATTTTTTTTACAAACCCACTGACTCCCACAGCTACCTGGATTACACCTCTTCCCACCCTACCTCCTGCAAAAATGCCATCCCGTATTCCCAATTCCGCCATCTCCGCTGTATCTGCTCCTAGGAGGACCAGTTCCACCACAGAACACACCAGTTGGCCTCCTTCTTTAGAGACCACAATTTCCCTTCCCACGTGGTTAAAGATGCCCTCCAACGCATCTCATCCACATCCCGCACCTCCGCCCTCAGACCCCACCCCTCCAACCTTAACAAGGACAGAACCCAACCCCCCCACCCCCGGTGCTCACCTTCCACACTACCAACATTCACATAAACCAAATCATCCACCGACATTTCTGCCACCTCCAAACGGACCCCACCACCAGGGATATATTTCTGTTCCCAACCCTTTCCGCTTTCCCCAAAGACCGTTCCCTCCATGACTACCTGGTCAGGCCCACGCCCCCTACAACCCACCCTCCCATCCTGGCACCTTCCCCTGCCACCGCAGGAATTGCAAAACCTGTGCCCACACCTCCTCCCTCACCTCCATCCAAGGCCCTAAAGGAGCCTTCCACATCCATCAAAGTTTTACTTGCACATCCACCAATATCATTTATTATATCCATTGCTCCCGATGCGGTCTCCTCTACATTGGGGAGACTGGATGCCACATAGCAGAGCACTTTAGGGAACATCTCTGGGACATCCTCACCAATCAACCACACCGCCCTGTGGCCCAACATTTCAACTCCCCCTCCCACTCTGCCGAGGACACGGAGGTCCTGGGCCTCCTTCACCGCCGCTCCCTCACCACCCGACGCCTGGAGGAAGAACGCCTCATCTTCCGCCTTGGAATACTTCAACCCCAGGGCATCAATGTGGACTTCACCAGTTTCCTCATTTCCCCTCCCACTACCTCACCCCAGCTCCAAACTTTCAGCTCAGCACTGTCCCCATGACCTGTCCTACCTGCCTATCTTTCTTTCCACTATCCACTCCACCCTCCTCTCTGACCTATCACCTTCATTCCACCCCCATCCACCCATTGTACTCTTTGCTAACCTTCCTCCACCCTCCTTCCTGACCTATCACCTTCATCCCCACCCCCACTCTCCTAATTGTACTCTATGCTACTTTCTCCCCACCCCCACCCTCCTCTCACTTATCTCTCCGCCCTTCAGGCTCCTCTGCCTGTATTCCTGATGAAGGGCTTTTGCCCAAAACGTCGATTTTCCTGCTCCTCAGATGCTGCCTGAACTTCTGTGCTTTTCCGGCAACACTCTAATCTAGAATCTATTTCCAAAGTAGGAATTTATAAAATATCACAAGGATTGTAAAAAATATTGACTGCCTTCAGATTGTGTGGTTTTTGAACAAAATAGAATGTATCTGCAAATACAAATCTACAAATGCAAATTCACCCCATAGACTTATATATGTGTATTTGCATGCATGTGAGGGAGAGAGAGAGAGAGAGAGAGAGAGTGAGAGGAAGTGTGTGTGTGTGTTTGATAGAGTGTGTATTTAATTCTAAACTGAGCTGATCTAATAGCCAGTCCATCACTGAGGCTGAGACCTGCACCTCTGAAATGTTTTCTTTCAATATTACTGACATACCACCATTTCCCCTTGTCCAAGTTTTATCACCCTCAGATCAACCACTAATCAAAAGGGAATGGCTTTCAATCAACTTTCCACATCTTGAACATATCAACTTGACTGATAGCCCAGTACATTGTCAAGAGAGTGCTGCACTGTGGGTGCTGTTGTCTCTTATAATGTTATGGTAAGCTTGGTCTTAAAAAGACAATGTTTATTATATGTTTATCACATAGCACCTAAGAGCTAGTTAATTACATTTGAGATACATAATGATCTCTTGTGAGATATCAGGGACAATTTAAGAGTATATACACATTACTACTTTAAGTACACACTGTTAAGACTAAGAAAACCGCTGAAAAACTGGTTAATGTACACCACACAACTCTGATAAATACATGGAGGACTCAATGGGACAATACCTAGTTCGTCCCTGAACCAGTTTTAAAAATCAACCTGTTTAGAGATGTTATTACAGGAACAGGTAGGGAACTTGAATCTAGGACTCCTAGCTCAGAGGTAGGGACAATACAATAGCACCACAAAATCAAGCCTTCCATTATTGACTAGACTAGACACCCTTCATGTGTTATTACAACAATAAATTAAGCCATTTGTTTCAATCAGGATGTGCCAGGGCATTTTTAGACCCAATCACAAAATGCCCAGAGTTAACAAAATGTCACCAAAATACTCCACACTACTGCAACAAACACTACATTGGACACAGGCAGAAACCTAGCCACCAGGATACATGAACATCAACTAGCCACAAAAAGACATGACCCACTCTCACTAGTACCCTTACATACAGGTGAGGAAGGACACTAATTCAATTGGGACAACACATCCATCCTAGGACAAGCCAAACTTGACAAGCACAAGAATTCCTGGAAGCATTACATTCCAACTGGAACTCAATCAACAAACACATTGACTTGGATCCCATTTACCACCCCCTGAGAAAAAGAACAGGAAATGGCATCATCACAGGAAATGATGTCACGATGGGAAATGACATCACCAACCCAAGAAAATCAAAACACATAAATAGAAAGCAGGCCATACCACCAGTGCTTCATCCGGAGACTCACTGATGATGTTACTTAGTATGGTGATGAAACAACTGAAAATGGACCTTCTTGCTCAGCGAACAAACCTACATCCAGAACCTCAATCTGAGCTACAAATCTTTTCAAAACTCATTAATACTCCACACTATAGTGTTGTGATCAGTCAGAATGTCAAATGGTTGCAAACTATAATAGGCTAGTGTGATCAATCGACTATCACGAAGAGAGGCAATGATAAGTAGCACTAACCATCTAATGTACCATCCTGAGCCTCTTATCCAATCAGTTGCTTTTTGAAATTATTTACATATTGCAATCAATGAGCCAGTATGATCAATTGATTAATAGAATTAATTGCTCGTTCATTCAGTGTGACAGATTGCAAGTAGGCCATCCAATCCACTGAACCCAGGCTAATTGCTTGAAAGATCTATTGAATTGATTCCATTCCCCTATTCTCCCCCATTAACCCTGAACATGTTGATTTTCTACAATCCATCCAATTTTGTTTCGGAAGTGGTGGGTGTCTGTTTTGGCAGCAGTGGTGGTGTCTCTACCTTTGGGCCAGGAGGTATAGATTCAAGTCCCACCTGTTCAAGAAGTATATTTTCAAATATACAAAAGATTTTTTAAAAACCCGTGCAAAAGACAATTGGCTCTGTTTCCACCATCCTTTCCACCAGCAGATCATTCCAGATCAAAGTAATTCTTTCTCCAGTGTGGTTCTTTTGTTTGCAATGAGCTGTGTGGCTTTCTCCTGATCCTACACCTTCTGGTCTTCCCCATGTATCTTAGATGTGTGGTGTTTGCTTACTAACCACCAGGCTCTCCCACACACAGCTCAGGTCAGTGGAGACAGTTGCTCCTTATTTAGTCTATCAAAAGCCTTCCACAAGAACACTTTGTTTGTTGACGTCATGCACTTCTTTTCCCCTTTGGAGAATAGGGAGGAAGTGTTGGAAGGATTAGCAGGCAGAAAGGCGTCATGAACAATCCTTATGTGGCCAATGTGGGACTTGAACCACAGTCTCTGGCTCAGAGGTAGTGGTGGCACCATCCGAACCACAAGACCTCCTACACAACAGCAAATTATATTGAGGTTGTGCCTTTAGCAAAATGAAGCATTCCAAAGAGTTTCACAGGAGCATTCAAAAACAAAGTATACCACTTAGCCACATAAGGATCTATTAAGTTAGATGACCAAAAGCTTCATCAAAGAGGTAAGGAAACTCTTAAAGCAGAAAAGTGAAGTAGAGAATGGAGACGGATTGGGAGGGTATTCCAGAACTACCCAAAGGCACAGCCAATAATAATGTGTGTGAGTTCGTGGAAGACCACGTGCTAGTGAACTGATGTACGAATGTACTGTGGTTCTCATGTGTGCTAGCCTTGGTTTGAGTACTAGTGTGCTGTGAAGTTCAGTGTACAAAAAGCAACATCTCCTGCATTGCAGGTAAAGTGTTCTCTCGTTCTGAGTGCTCAATGTCAGCTAGCCAGCAGGCCAGGCAGAAGGAACCAGAACAATGAAGGGTTCTCTCACTCCAAGTGCAGTCAGCCAACGACCATTGAAAGGAAATAGGACAAAGGCAGTTTAACCTGTGAATACAAGAATCCCAGAATTGACTGTTCAGTCAATAACTTTCTAATATCTACTTTTCATAAATGACACGGAGATCTGAACATTGTACATTTTAGCAGTTACCATTCTTTCAGACTCACTTGTCATTTCTTATCTGTCTCTAAGTGTGTTGCATTATTATTTCTTCATGCATTTAGCAACTAATAAACTCATTTTGGTTAACTTAAGAAAGCTTTGTTAAATCAGTTCCTTTTAAACATAAATCCATTTGGTCTGGGGGGAAAGGTATCCGCAAAGGATGAGATCAATGTAAATTAACCTGTTGTGACCATCAGGGAGATAGGTGAATAAAGAAGGGTCCTCAGCTGAGAGTTTGATAATTTGGAATATCTATCTGGAACTGTAACACCTTGAGGAACATTGCCAGAGGTCCTGTCATAACAAAATCGATCATGTCTGTCAACTCTCCTTTTATATCTCCCTGCTGTCAGGAAAATAATCTCTGTTCCACAGTCTCGCCGCATAAATCAATGTGCTCATCCCTGGAACCATTCCAATAATCAACTCCAAAACCTTTCCATGGTCTTTTCATCTTTCATAACATGCTGTGGCAAGGACTGGACACAGTACATCAACTGAGGCCTAACTAGTAATATATCAAGGTTTATCTTAACTTTCTTTCATTGTAGTTGGTTCAGAAATGTAATTAATTGGAGTACAGAACTTGTTGTTTGTTGAATAGTTTTTCCTAAAAGGAGCCAAAGCAAGGGAGCTAATGCTCCACTCTGTAAATTTAGCCTGTTGCCTTTGGACAGCTTCCCCTTCCCTCAAATGGACAGTTCCAGCTGAGTTGACAGTGCCAGTCATGAATGACTTACGAACCACCTCAGGAGCGGAAACATAAATCAAGTCTCACAGACCTCCGTGAAGGAGACTTTATAACACTTCTGTTACTTCGTGCATTTAAAATAAGTTACTGTTTTATTATTTTAAGGTAGCTGTGCCACACAGCTGCCCAGCCATTAAACTTGAATTCTGCACGACAAGAGCTAAGGGTTACCTAATGCTGAAAAATCGTGTCTCTGGGGCCTTGTTAAGGTGAGGTTATTTCTTAACCCTTTTCTCTCAGTCCGCTTTCAAAGGGTGGCATTAAGAAAAGGCCATTCAGTATATACAGCTGTCCTCGATCTTAAGGTACCCATCAGCCTGTTTTGGCAATAAGCCTAAGCTATCCGAAATCACACTGAATCAAATCCACTCACTTATTTACCTCACTGCTCTGCCTGTGTGTTGAGTTCACTCGACTAGATGGCAGTCTATTCCATAAATCAAGATCTCTCAGTACGATGGAATTGTGATAAATTGCACAGCTTATACTGTCTCTGAATTCACTGGCCTATGTTTAGCTTCTTCAGTTTGATTTCAATCCGTGACCTTGCTTGTATCAGCACAGTTAATTTGACCCAAGAAACCCAGATGAACAAAATTCTAAATACTGTCAACACAATCAGGGGATAATGTGGGGTTTGAGAGATGCAGGACATAATTAATAATTACTTAATAATTCTTCACAGGGTGATGCCCTCGTATCCGCAGAATCCTTTCTCGTGATTTCAGCTACCCACAGTTTACCGCGGCCTGAACAATATAAAAGGGAACCTTTCAGAACCAGGGGGCTGTAGGGAAGGTAAATTTACAATCTGAATGCTCCTATCCACAGTTTCAGGCTTCCGTGGTAAATTTAGGAAAGTATCATCCACGGGTACATTGGGGATTACTGAACTGACAAATTTCACCCAGAGCCTGTGGAATGCTTTCAGACAGAGAACAGTCAAGGCCAAAGGTCTGACTGATCTCAAGAAGGAGGTAGACATATGTAGAGCTAAAGGGATCAAAGGGTATGGGGAGAAAAAGGGAGCAGGGTTTTGAGCTGGATGATCACCTATTATAGTGAATGTTGGAGCAGGCGCAAAGGACTGAACTGCCTATCGGTATTCCTATTTTACATGGAACTCTACAAGTCCATACGAAATAGGAACAGGAGTTGGACCTTCAGTCCCTTGAGCCTGCTCCATCATTCAGTAAGATCATGGCTGACATAACATTCCTAATATCTACTTTACCATGTTTTCCCCATAACTATTGATTCCCCGATCAAGAATCTGTCTAGCCCCGCCTTAAATACACACAAGGATGCTGGCTACTTAGCTCTGTGTGGCAAAGCATTCCAAAGATTCTCAACCCTCTGACAGAAAAACAGAAGTGCCTTTGTTGTCCTAGCCAACATCCCTCAACCACAACACCACCAAATGTAGTAAAAACCAACAAAAAAAACCTGTGGATACTGTAAATCTGAAACAAAAACAGAAATTGCTGGAAAGGCTCAACAGGTCTGACAGCATCATGGAGAGAAATGAGAGTTAACTTTTCAGGTTGAGTGACCCTTACTCAGATCTCAATAACTCTGATTCCTCTCCACTGATACTGCCTGACCTGCTGAGCTTTTCCAGCAAGTTCACTTTTTGTACCATCAACTGAAGATTATCTAATCAAGTTTCATGAGGTGGTGATGTGATAGAAATATCTTTGGACCTGTCATCCAGAGTTTCTAGGTCTATGCTCTGGGGATATGAATTTGAATCCTAACATGGCAAATGATAAAAAAATTGAGCCCTATTTTAAGAAAAGAATTATGGAATTAAAAGCAAATCTAATGGCAACCATGTAACCATTACCAATTGGTGTAAAAACACATTTACTAATGTGCTTTACAGAAGGAAATCTGCCATTCTTACCTTGTCTTATCCATATATCAGTCCAAAGCCACAGGAAGCTGGTAATGACCCAGTGAGCCACTCTCTTCAAGGACAATTGTGGATGGGGAGAATTTGCTGATCCAGTCTCTTCCTCCCACATGTTCCATGAACAGAAAAAAAAGTAGACTTGTTTGCATTACAAAACATTTACTTCTCTGGCTGTGCAAATGTTTCTGGGGCATCCTTAGGTCATGACAGATTTAGCATAAACATAAATTTGTTCTTTCCTCTTGACCACAATTTATGCAATATGGACAGGAACACAGCCATGAGACATAGCTTCCTGTTGTGGTTCGGTTCACCGAGCTAGGAATTTGTCTTGCAAACGTTTCGTCCCCTGTCTAGGTGACATCCTCAGTGCTTGGGAGCCTCCTGTGAAGCGCTTCTGTGCTGTTTCCTCCGGCATTTATAGTGGCCTGTCTCTGCCGCTTCCGCTTGTCAGTTCGAGCTGTCCACTGTAGTGGCCGGTATATTGGGTCCAAGTCGATGTGTTTGTTGATAGAGTCTGTGGATGAGTGCCATGCCTCTAGGAATTCCCTGACTGTTCTCTGTTTGGCTTGCCCTATAATGGTAGTGTTATCCCAGTCGAATTCATGTTGCTTGTCGTCTGTGTGTGTGGCTACTAAGGATAGCTGGTCGTGTCGTTTCGTGGCTAGTTGGTGTTCGTGTATACGGATCGTTAGCTGTCTTCCTGTTTGTCCAATGTAGTGTTTTCTGCAGTCCTTGCATGGGATTTTGTACACTACATTGGTTTTTCTCATGAGCAAAACTAATGTAGTGTATAAAATCCCATGCAAGGACTGCAGAAAACACTACATTGGACAAACAGGAAGACAGCTAACGATCCGTATACACGAACACCAACTAGCCACGAAACGACACGACCAGCTATCCTTAGTAGCCACACACACAGACGACAAGCAACATGAATTTGACTGGGATAACACTACCATTATAGGGCAAGCCAAACAGAGAACAGCCAGGGAATTCCTAGAGGCATGGCACTCATCCACAGACTCTATCAACAAACACATCAACCTGGACCCAATATACCGGCCACTACAGTGGACAGCTCGAACTGACAACCGGAAGCGGCAGAGACAGGCCACTATAAATGCCGGAGAAAACAGCACAGAAGCGCTTCACAGGAGGCTCCCAAGCACTGAGGATGTCACCTAGACAGGGGATGAAACGTTTGCAAGACAAATTCCCAGCTCGACGAACAGAACCACAACAACGAGCACCCGAGCTACAAATCTTCTACCAAACTTTGAACATAGCTTCCTCTCTGTCTTCGTTTCTCCTTTGCGCAAGAATTGCTACCATCACAGCAAAATCAGTGTAATGGGGACTGATTCAACAAGTTACATCTTAAAATTGAAATCAAAAGCAAATTGCCTTGAACGCTGGACAAATAAGTGCAAGATGGTGGGAACTCAACAGGTCAAGAAGCACAAGAAGCAAAAAAACTTCAATTTGAATGAATCTAAATTTCAGATGAGCCTTCCCCAGTTCTGTGACATTTTGTAATTTGTACATCAAGATGTGACCATTTGGTTTGTAAATCTCTTTTGTTTGTCGCCCATTTACCCGTGTCCAACCCCTTAAGATCTCTGAGCAATATTTTCAGAAAACTATTTTTCCTCAGACTAAAATGTACATGGTTTATGGACTCAAATCATTAACCATTGCTAAGTGCTACATGTATTTCCCCACTGTAGAAATGAGTCCAATGGAAATGTGTGGAGGCAATTTAACGGACTGCACTGATATGAGAACATACTTCTCTAACTAAGGTCATGCACAGAATCTGATCAATGTTATATTGGCCATGGTAAATTCCATCATTGCGAGCTGGTTAGATGGATTAGCCAAGGGATACATAGGTTTATCAGATTAGAGTAGAGCAATAGATCTGGGTGGGATGCTCTTCAGAGGGTCAGTGTGGACTTGATGGGCTGAATGGCCTATTCCATACTGTAGGGATTCTACGATTCTATGGTTAATCTAATGCTGTGGATATTTGCAACACACTAAGCGATGGGAATGTAATTGTGCTTTATTTTTATGGTATCATTTACAACCTCCCAATCCCATCCACAGAAAGCACCACTCATACCATCTCTGCTCACTGACCACCCTTTGTTCACTGACTGAGACTAGCAAACAATTGTGACGGGACAGGTGTTTGTAGGTATGACTATTCTCTCAGTCAGTGTGTGTGGCATTGTAATGGGAAATCTAAGTTGGTCAGAGAAGATATCAAGATTTTAAAAAAGGGACAGAAACTAAATAAAGAAATATTAAAAACAGAGGGTCAATCATGGGATTTAATATTTCTAAAGGCAGGAAATGTGGATTAAATAGTCTACTGATGTCATCATTCCATGGCAGGTTTCAGGACTGTGGGAAGATGACATTTTGTTCCAATTTTGAGCACACACAGTTTTCTATGTTGATGCAGGTGCTCATAGTTCAGACAAGTTGGTGACTATTCTTAACTAAGGTTGGGAATTTGAATATATGGTCCAAAATTCACAGTTTATTGCGATTACAGATGTATGCAAGACTGTCTCAACCATGTCTACTTCCTATTCTGGCTTTGATTCGCACTCTACAACAGTTGTAGCATTCACTACAACTGGAATCTATTCTTTCTCTGTTAATTGTTAGTGAGTGTTCATATCCCACAGAAAACCAAGTATCACTTCCTTCTGTCACTTTTCCCTTACTCCCCTTTCACACATTCTGTCCCAGTTTTCGGGACTGAGATCAAAATTGCCAGAGGTCTGGACAGAGTAGATGGAGAGTAACTGTTTGCACTAGTTGAAGGAGCAGTGACCATCATTGTGAGATGCTTTGCAAAGGAACAACTTATACAATGAAGAAAGCATCTTTTCAGCAGCCAGCGATGAGACGCATTGCCTGAAAGGATGCTGGAGGCAGAATTTTTTTTAAAAGACTGTTGAATAAGCACAGGGAGGGGAGAGAAAGGACAACAAGGCTAGAGTGCTGCACACTAAATTGTTCTTGAACAGAGAAGGCATCATCTTAATGACTCAATCACTTTAGTACTGGAACTGGTATGGTGAATTTTTAAGTGTTTACTTCCAGGTGATGTCTATATTGTAAATCGTCTTAATTCCTTTATACCACCATTTTTTGTATGTATAAAATCACCTATGCCCTGCCTTTTCCTAAATCAATGTTGGCTAATCTTAATAGCAATGAAGCTTTGAACTTTTTAATTAAGCAGAACAAAGCCTATCAACACCAGCTTTCCAACTATTGACATATCCAAACCAAACAAAACTTGACATAAAGTCACATAAGAAGATATTTGAGCAGTTTGCCAAAATTACCGATCATCGCCAACAGTGCATTAAGTGGTCTTGCTCAGGCCTACACTACCTTCCTGATTTCTCCTTATCCTGACTGACCTCCGTCCACCTTCTTCCCAGTGAGTCATCATAGTGCACCTCTTTTAATCATTGCCTTTGTATCTGCCTATAACAAAGAAACATTTAATAAGTCACATCGTGTAATTCTGCCCAATTTTATTTGGCATTGCAGGGGAAAGTTTATGATTATGAGCTGCCAGAGGGAAGACTAGTCTTCTGGTAGTGAGCATCATAAACCTGGATACCTGCTGTTGGCAATCTTTTTGTCCGTTACTTCGGATAATCTGACCTCAATCTGGACTCCAGCATCATTTCTGGTTTTGGCTGAATTACTCCTATAAAGCTGAGCTGTAAGTCCCTGAATGTACTCCTGTATCATGTGTGGTCTTCAGCTTATTTTACCTTCTGTCAACTTTCCATTTCCTTCTCAATTTGCTACGGTTCCGTTGCCTAAGGGAGCCGGAGAGAAATTTTCTTTTCTCTCGATTGGCCGGGGTTTGTGTCTGGTTTCTTGGCTATCCCCGGGGAGTGCATGGCTTCTGGATGGGATAGGTGGGGGGTGTGGGGGGGGGGGGGGAGGTGAATGTGTGTACTGCACTTTACCAGACATGATGCAAGTGGACCAGTAGATCTTTACTCGCCTGTTCAATAAATTGATCCTACCTAAATTGATGAGAGATACTGTTAAATTAATCAACTTTATTGCAGCATAGCCATTCCATAGATAAATTAAGTACTTCTGGATATCAGTTGTCAACCATATTGATGTCTATAATCACCTTGGTCATCCATAAATCTGGAACTTATTGCTATCAAATGACTTCACTGCAAAGATATACTCATGGCTATCTAAGCATTTGTTCAGATTTCTCAAGTTCAATATTTCCTTTATCAAATAGATGCCCTATTGATCCTGAAACTAAGATACTTGTCAACTTGTGGAAATGTTACAACAGTTGTGCATGGTTTTGGTCTCCTTATCTGAGGAAAGATGTACTTACCATGGAGGGGATGCCATGGAGATACACCAGGCTAATCCCTGAGATCGGAGCCGATTACTGCAGGTGCTGGAATCTGCAGTGAAAGCAAAAAATACTGCAGATCTCAACAGCATCCATAAAGAGACAGCAAGCTAACCTTACAAGTCTAAATGACTCTGATGCACTGTCTTAAGAAGAGGGATTGAATGAATTGAACTAATGTTTCAACCAATGAAAGGTGATCTCACTGAAATACAAAATTCTTAGAGAGTGTGTCAGTGTGGATTGGATGATTTCCCTGATGGTGAGTTTAGAACCAGGGACATAACCTCAGGATAAGGGGCAAGCAATTTAAAACAGGGACGAGAAGGACTTTATTTCACTTGGAGCATGGAGACTCTTTGGAAGTCATAACCCTAGAGGACAATGAGATAAATTAATAGATTTCTAGATACTGATGACACCAAAGGATATGGTGATTGGGAAAATAATGTTGAGGCGGATGATCACTCATTATCCAACTGAAATGATGCAGCAAGCTCAATGGGCCAAATGGCCGACTCCTGCTCCTATTTCCTGTGTTACTGTAAGTTCTCTTCTACTCAATCTAAGCTGCATTAATCCTGCAACTAAAAGGAGAAGATTAAGACCCGAATAAACTCAAAATCTCCTTTTCTAAACTTCCATTGGAACCTTTCGTGTTTTGTGATCGGTTTCTGCATTTGACATGTACTCAGTTGTTCTTATCTTCCCTATTATTTTTAAATAATAGTTACTTGAGAATCAAGATAAATGGTTAATTATATGCTACTTGCAGAAATAAACTTAAATTTAAGAACTGTATTCAAAAATTGCTGACTGCGGTATTGATATCTCTCATATTAAAGCTGAAAATGTGTTGCTGGAAAAGTGCAGCAGGTCAGGCAGCAGCCAAGGAGCAGGAGAATCGACGTTTCGGGCATGAGCCCTTCTTCAGGAATGAGGGCTCATGAAGAAGGGCTTATGCCCGAAACGTCAATTCTCCTGCTCCTTGGACGCTGTCTGACCTGCTGCGCTTTTCCAGCAATACATTTTTCAGCTCTGATCTCCAGAATCTGCAGTCCTCACTATCTCTCATATTAAATCCTTGGGTTGCAATGAAAGATACTAGGACTTACAATCAGGTGAGTTTTATACACCAGCTCAGTGCACCTTACAGGTTGCAAGGTATTTTCAGAGACGCAATGTGAAATGTAAATAATGTAGCAGCCTATTTGCACAGAGATGGAGAGATGAGGCATGACATTGAGGTGTTTTCTTTTGGGATTGAATTTGCAATTTGAACTTCATTGTTGATTCAAAAAGTCTTAAATATTGATACTCTTAAATAATGCCAGGAGTGTAGACCAGTCATGCTAGTTTTGGCATAAATACATAACCCCTGTCCAACAATGTTGAGATGTGAAATAGTGGCATTGTGTGTCGCGTAACATAAATGTTAATTTGTTCAAAATTGATCAATATCAGTGACATATTTCACCAGAGCCTTACATATAATTTACAAAGAGGGAGATAATTTGGAATGGTGATTCTTAATTGCAAAGAGAAATTACTAAAGAACAGATTCTAAAATTACAGAACTTTCCTTCATCAATTCTTGCAATAGGTTTTAACATTGGATTGGGTTAAAATCTTCAGTTCCATTGGCAGTTCTGAAGGTGAATGTTAAGTAAGCTAGGTACACAGAGAAAGTGATGATTGGTTAATTCAAGGACTCAGATGACCTCATTGATCCCAGTTGATGGAAGACCAGTTCTAGCCAGGGCCCACTAAAACCTTCTGCCAGAACACTGTCATATTAAATAACTCACACAGCTAAGAAATTGGCGAAAATGTATCCATGGCAGCTCAAAATCTGAGCTCCATTGCAATTTTTATTTTCTTCTGCTCCAGCCAGAACTTGTCAAATTGTTGCCAACTCACTTTTCTCGCGAGCTTCCCTACCCCACCACCCCCATTGAGTTACTTCAGTTCCTGTTTTGAGAGGCCCCAAGGTTTCTTGGAAATGGGACAATGGGCTGAGCATCTGGAAGGATTTCTGTGTGTTTAGCTGCAGGCAGATCTGTTCTGGACCAATTTTGTGCAGCTCTGGCCATCTGTTTCTGTTATGTCTAAGCCTACGCTGGGTTAACACTTGAACTTCAATGCATTCAGTCTTTTTTGCTGGAGATGCAAGGTGGGCGCAGAGGCAATGTTCAACATTACACAGGAAGCAAGCAGCTCCAAAGGTTCAAGAACTTCATTTTTTCCAGATTGGCATTTGTGGGTCAAAGTGTCACAGAAATAGTCTGAGTTCTTGAATGTAGAATTATCAAAGTATTGAACAGTGAACCAAATGACCAAATTTAAATGGGTTTGCTCATTTAAATTCCCACAGGATCACTCTTGTATGGTTTCAGCTTTCATGGCAGACAGGAAGTTACTCAGGATGAGGCAACACCTGTTTTCACATCCTGCTTGGCTCTTGCTCTTCTGCTCTTTTGTTTTTCTGCACAGCCTTGTCCTTCATTTCTCCCCCAGTTCTAGCCTATCTCCAAGCTCTCTAAAAACACCAATGTGAGATCTTTACTCTTCTGAGTGAACAATGTGATCCCAATGATGTTAATACTGGACAATTCAGATCCCAGACTATTGACCTAGTTTGATAAGTCATACTTTGTTTATTCTTGGTTTTGACAAGTTGGTCTGTCACTGAAATCCAAAACATTCAGTGCTGTAGATTTGGGGCTTAAAAATAAAACAAAAGTTTATTGTGCAATAAAAATTCAGATAAAATGGAATAAGGTATATTTATATTCAACACATTTTCAAACTCACTGTAAAATATAATCTCATTAACCTCAATGACACTGCTTTCCAGTTCTTACATGAGAGAGAACTTCCTTCTCTTTCATATCGATAAGATTTAATTTAACAGTGGCTTCAATTACACATATTTAGAATTTGATAATATCTTCCTGGAGTGTTTAAACAACCTAGCTTAGACTTCTCAGTTTCAAATAATCCCTTCAGGATTTTAACCAAACACTTCTGGTCTGGAACTTTAAAAAATCTCCTTAACTGAGATAACTTCCTACTTAACAGTTCTAAGTCTATCATTCTTTCTTAGGAGCAATTGTTTTACATATTCTAAGTGCACTAAGGCTTCTGAATAGTGCCATAAACTGAAACAAAAAAGCTTTTTTTACCCCAAGAGACGGATATTTCCCCATAATGCCTAAAAAAAATCTTCTATCAGAAAGCCTAATGCACTAAATTACTTACTTTATTTGCTTGGAAACTGTTTCAATGTAAGAAAAAGTCCCTATAACTCTGCAGGAAATGTTCCTCTAAAATAATGTTCTAAAATAAATTAACATGGCTACAGAAATATTCACAAGTTAATCATTAAATCCCTTCAGACACACAGAAAACCCATAAACCATTATTTCAAAATTCAAAGATGCAAAAACAATTTATTACAAGATAAGTTACTCGCCTTACATCATAATTGCAACAGGCTTCATTAAACACAAACTGTACAAAAGCCACTCCACAGGGATGTAGAAGTATAGAGGTGCTGTCGCTAGCTGAGTAAATCTAGCACCCTGGCTAAGGTCCTGGGATATCCTAAGATTGAAGCACCACCTTGGAGGTTGTGCAATGGTAAAAGCTAGTCATTGCTAATGATGATCGCAATACTGTTGTCAATTGTAGAAAACATTTATCTGGTTCACTGATGCACTTTTTAGAAAGTTATCCTCCATCGTGACATGCTGGGGCATACTTCATACCCATATGAGCTGACTTTTGACTGAGAAAGCTGATCAGTTCAAAGGCAAGTAGGGATTAATAACAAATGCTGACCTGAACAACAACAAACACATGCAATAAAATGACGAAAAGCACATTGGGAAGAATTATATAAGGGTCTGAGCAATGGGAGCTAGAGACTTGTCACTGAATCTGATGAAAAGTCCGGCAAGGCCCATTTTGGTGTCAAGAGGTAGCACAGTGGCTCAGTAGTTAGCACTGCTACCTCACAGCACCAGGAACCTGAGTTTGATTCTGCCAGTGGGCAACAGTCTGTGTGGAGTTTGCATATTCTCCCAAGTCTGTCTGGGCTTCCACTAGTTGTTCTGGTTTCATCACACAAACCAAAGATTTGCAGGTTAGGTGGATTGCCTGGGCTAAATTGCCCATAGTGTCCAGGGCTGTACAGGCTAGATAAATTAGCCATGGGAAATATCGAGTTAAAGGGATAGGGTAGGGAAATAGGTCTGGATGGGATGCTGTTTGGAGAGTTAGGGTGGACTCGATGGACCACATGTCCTACTTCCATATTGTAGTGGATTCTATGTGTCGAAGAGCATCTTACTCCATTTTTTCTACTTTTGACAGATGGCGAGATTCTAGTTAAGCAGCAATGACTGTTAATGAAGAAGGAATATTGTTTGTTATGTGCCTTGTTAACAAAAATCATCTCACTAACATTCATTTTCCTATCTTAACAAATGTACCAAGACATCTAGGAAACTCAACATGGAGTACCTGGTGAATTCACCACATACTTCAAATGACCCCATGTTGTATCCACAGGCACTAGCCACACACACCTATATCCATGGACATGGGCATCTGATATCTGCCAACCTCTCACAACCATTGTGGCACCACCCTGATACATTTACAGGTCATACAGGAAGCACAGATTTGTACTAGAGGGTGTGCTAGAACTAGCATTGAAAGACTGCAGCTGGGATACTTTGTACAGATAGACAGATACCCATTCATGGATTTACCAGGCTGCATCATGGGACTGTTCACTTGCTCCCTTCGTGCTCACGTCTATATGCATGCTCACAACATCCACGCCATGCCATGTATTTCTGTGACAAAGCAGTTACAGAAGCAGACAGCTGGCCTTGCTGGTCAGCAGTCCTCAGTCAAGGAAATGTGCATCTTGCCGGACTGCACCATGGTAAGTCAATCACATGCTTCTATCACGTGCCAACAGCTTATATGGTAAACACATGGCATGTGCCACAAACAGCAACCATGGGATGGAGTCTCAAGACAGTAGTTTTCGCTAAAGTGTTCACAGACCACTGTTGGTTGAGGAAGGATGCAGGCTAACACACCTATGGGAAGGAACAGCCCCAAGTCAGGGGCCTAGGCACTTCCTGTCTGTGGCAGATTGGTTTCGTCAATCAAGTGGGCATGGTCAGTCTGTGGGATCCACCCAAAGATACGAAGGGGGTGGGGGACACAAGGGGCCGCTTCACTGGCAGGAGAGTTGGAAAGTTATTCTTCGAGAACGGGGCTGCTGGCTGGAGGAATGACAGTGGTGAAGGGGTACCAGTATCCTACATGGGGGAATTTGTGACAAAGCTTTGTTGGGCGGAGGTCACAAAGGCAGCCTTTCGTTTTCCATTTTTAGGCACACTCTGGTTTCGAGGGGGGAGACAATACGTGACCAAATTTGGGATGCGCCAGCAGTTGGCGGGCAACATCGGGCAAGTGCAGGCTCATGTTGGGAGGGGCCTGGGGAAGTGCAAAGCCTGTTAGGTGAAATGGAAAATGCAGCCAGGAAGGGGATTTGGATGTTTCGTGGTTCACAAGTAAGTTAAGGCAGAGGCTGCAAGCCACTGGCTGAGGAATGCTCACTGTCACCTTCCATCATGCTGGAACTTCTCAATAGATCGTAGTGTACTCCTTGGTTGTGCACTTGAAGTGGTGAGAGCCTGCTCAACAGTGGAGCCCATTGACCCCATAGGTTTTGTCAGCTAGGGAGTATGAGGGTTACAGTTAGATGATGGCCCAGTGGTATTCTTGATAGATCATTAATCTAAGGATCCAGATAACGTTTTGGGGACCTGGGCTCAAATCCTACCAGGGCAGATAGTAGAGATTTAATTCAATAATAATCTAGAAATAAAAGTCTCATAATGACCATGAAACTATTGCAGATTATCAGGAAAAAGTCATCTTTCCTTCAGGGACAGAAACTGCCATCCTTACCCGGTCTGGCTTGCGCTTGACCTCAGACCCACAGCAATGTGATTGACTCCTAACTGCCCTCTGAGACAATAAATGATGGCCAAGCCCGCAAATGAATTATTAAAAAAAGCCCTGGGAGGACCTGTGTCTGATCTAGACATTCCAATGTGCCCCTTGGCATAAACTTCCAAGGGTTGGTAGGGGCAAGGGAGGGGAGAGGTGGAGGACCCACCCACCTCTGGAATGTTCTGAGGAGACGTCTGAAGGGGCAACTTGTGTGATTTCCCCTCCAACTGGGTCCCTCCTGGCATGGCCTGTCTCCTGGGCAGGAATGGGCACCTGGAGTGTACACTAGGCTCCCTGTCCCTCTATTACCATGTCTTCGATCTTGGGAACCTCTGGTTCTCTGAAGAAGGGTTATACCCGAAACGTTGACTTCTCCACCATGTGGTGTTGTCAGACCTGATGTGTTCTTCCAGCCTCTTGCTGGTCCATTTTGGATTCCAGCATCTGCAGTTCTTTTTGTCTCTGCCCACTGGTTGGGGCAAGGGTGGATGTGCGTGCCACCCTGTCCAGCCAACCCTGATAGCGCTAGACCTGGTTCTCCCTGTCAGTCTGCAATAGAGTTAGGACAAACCCTAGCCCTAACTCGAATCCTAAACCTAACTCTAATTCTGACTTCAACACTAACCAGTCCATATCGACAGCCAGACGATCTGCACTGCTGCAGTTTCTGAGTGATAAGGATTATTACATCCTAGATATAAAAAAAGAGAGTTGAAGGTGCTGGGAATCAGAAACAAAATCAGGAATTGCTGAGAAAAATCAGCAGGTCTGGCAGTATCTGAGAAGAGAAAGTAGAGTTAACATTTCAGGTCTGATAACCCTTCTTCAAAGGGTGTCTGACTAGAAACATCAACAACTGCCTTCTCTCCACAGATACTGTCAGACCTGATGAGTTTGTCCAGCAATTTCTGATCTCGTTACATCCCAGATGCCTGTCTACTGCCCCAGTCCCTCCCTGTGCATGTGGATGAAACCCCTGATTGTAGACAGCACAGGATCCTCTCGTACCTGGGCCTGAGCTGGTGACTGGCCTCTGACAGTTCCTTGACTGCCGGGGCGTGTGCCCTTCCTTCCACAGCTGCCTACAGAGCTGGCACGGTGAAATGTGTACCGAGACTGTTGATAACTTGTGCTGTCACAAGCATTAACTCTAATGCTACCATGATGAAGGGCTCCTGCCCGACACATCGATTTTCCTGCTCCTCGGATGCTGCCTGGCCTGCTGTGCTTTCCCAGCAACACACTCTTGACTCTGATCACCAGCATCTGCAATCCTCACTTTCGTCTAATATTACCACTGTAGTGTTGATGTTCAAACTGAGTGGTGGTGCAGGAGGAAGCCTTGCTGATGCCTCTTTTAAGGTCTCAGTCTTCTCATCCTCAAAGGCCAAAAAGCTGCTTTTCAGGATAATAATGGTCGACCAAAAGACCTGCAGGTACTGTAAATTGGAGACAAAAATAGAAACAAAATTGAGGAAGGGTCACTCGAACTGAAACCGTTAACTTTGATTTCTTTCCACGGACGCTGCCAGACCTGATGAGCTTTTCCAGCAATTTCTATTTTTGTTACCATAAAGGTGGTAGCCATGTTGCTAAGCAAAAGTGAGAGGAGGTGCCAGTGATTTGAAAAAGAAGGAGGCAAACAGCAGGGGGTTAATCTGAGAGTTGCTTTGGAAATTCCTTTAAAAAGCTCAACACAACATGGATTTAGCCAAAAACAAATATGATTCAGCCTATCGTCAGTTCCACGTGCTCTAATGTTGACATTAGCTCTTTCTTTACATTCTCAGTTTAGATTTAGAGGACAGATATAATTTCAGGGAGCACCAAAAGGCCATGTCAACTGCCTACGCTCACACAAATGTTCTTCCTTTCACAGAACATCTGCAAGAAGTTGCATTCCTGCAAAGAATAGAACATTATAGCAGAAAGAAAGGGGCAAACCTGTATTTTCCACACATTGAAGTAACTTTTTTCAAAACAAAGCACAATTTTAATAAAACCATAGAGCACTCAGCCCACCATATATGTTCCGGCTCTTTGAAGGAGTATTCCAATTAGCCCAACACCTTTGCTCTTTACCCAAGGGCCTGCAATTTTTTTTTTTGCTTTTCAGGTATATACCCAATTTCCTTGTGAAAGTTACTTGGCATCTTTAACCACCCCTTTGGGCCATACATTCCAGATCACAACTCGTAATGCATCAGAACATTTCCTCCCTGGTGCTTTTTTAAACGTTTTGGTTAGATTTAAGATTTTGGCATCAAGCTTTGGCACTTGGGGATGAGTTTTAGTACCACCCAATGATTAGACACACACACACACACACACACACAAACACACACACACAAACACCAACACTCTCTCTCACACACAGACAACCACACTTTCTGTCTCTCTCTCACACACACAAACACTCCAACTCCATTAGCATTGAAAACATAAAACTATAAATATTACAGGATCCAATCTAGATCAGTACGCCAGAAGAAAGATAAGAATTCTATAAATGAAGCCTTTCCTAATACCATTTCTGGGTCTGATCTTCATTTTGAGTATTATCTATGTTTCCTTTTTTAGGGCTGCTATGTATTTCCAGCCTATTCAGATTTTATTTCAGATTTACGGGATCTGTCTGCACAATATGTGCTGCTTTTAAATCTGTAACTCATTATTGCTGTCTCACGCATATGGAATGCAGTTTTTGTTCCATCCGCACCAGCCTGTAGGGTGAGGCTAGAGACACAGTCGAAGAAGGAGAAAGAAATAACTCACATTTATATAGCACCGCACACCATCTCAGGATGGCGCTATATTCTTTGTAACCAATGAAGGCTTTTTGAAATGGTGTCACTGCCCTAATGTAGAAAACAAATGAGCTCATTCCAAACTGCAAGGTCCCCCAAACAGCAGAGTTACAATGATTGGATAAGCTTATTAATGGAAAGCAAAACTCCAAATTTGCTGTGGTTTTAGACAGGATATGCCATATCTTTAGGCTCTCATGTGAGGAGGGATGAACTGGCTCTTCCTCTTTATCCCCCCACCCCACTCCTTGCTTTAATTAGTATGCAACAAGATTAATGCAAAACCTGACCCCTTCCCTTGTTCCAGACCCAAATCAAGTAATGTTTTAGAAAGAACCGTTTTTAGCCAGGGCTTCTTGAGTTAATATAGAGTGAGCTTTTTAAATTACTAACCACTAAATAAATTAGTTATACAATATACATACATAAAGATTAGGAAACGAGAGGAAAGTTTCAAAAGGATAAAAGGCAAAAATAAGATACAGTTGAATGTTATGGCTATTGTGGTGGAGCTTATTGGTTTGATATTGATTGTTAAATAGCTGGGATCATGATCCTTGGTTTTGCGGATTAGTTGAGATTCTATACTTCGCGTTCCTTTCAAGTGTGATTGAGCTCTAGCATTTAGCGTGAGAATGTTTTGGTTCTGTTTCCTTTTGCACCATTCGGAGTGAGAGGATTTTCCTTTATCTGCAATGCAGGGATGGCTTTTGGCAGGGATGGGGTGGGGGCGGGAGTAGTTCTTCGACTGTGACCTTTATAGTACGTTGACACTCAAACTCAGGCTGGTACTCACAAAAAGTATTCAGTCCCACAAGCACAGTCCAGTTGAATTGAAACTGACTTTTTAATTTCTGTCCAACTCCTCTTCAAAAGAAAAAACATAAAATGTGCTCTATGTTTTGGGAAGTATTCCACAGGGGATGGCTTGTTACAGATCAGGGATTAATCAGTTCCTTGTTAGTCTTTCTAAGTCACAAGAGATCACTATGTTTTAACTTGCCTCCTCTTCCCCTCCTTCTTTGAAGGGCCATTGCTTGAGTTCTTTTCATATTGATAAGTGTGACTCTCTTTCGAGACACTCACTTAACTTACATCTACGGTAAATCATTGGCTGAATCAACCCTTTTAATAACAACATGTTTTTGAGTTACAAACAAAAAATGCTTGCAGCACTTCGAATGTTTTCACCTGTTGACTTAACAAAAAGGACATGACATCAGCATATTACATGGGAAGAAGCAATTACATTTTGTTTTCATTTCAGAAATGGACAGCACTGTTTCATGGATACATGTGTGTGGCATATTAATACAAATAAAGTCAACATAAAAATTATTGCTTTTTTTTCATTTCAAATTCCAAAAGAAATTTGGATTACAATCCAAATATTAAAATCGTTTGCAAAGAGCAACTGGCAAGCACTGACTAAATTGTTCAGTTGAACTACAGAAGCACAGAAAATCGTAATACAGATGGATCATGTTGGAAAATAAACGTTCTCTGGCTTAATCCCACTTTTCAGCTTACTTTTGATTATGGATGTTCATGCTACCTCAAGTCTATATTCAAATATATTTCAAATGCAATGAAGGTTCCTGCCTCAACCACTTATTTAAGTGGCGATTCAAGTAGTGGATGAAAAATATTCTCCTCAGCTACCTTATAATCCTTTTATGAATTACTTTGAATTTATGGCTGCCCCCAATATTTATTGACCTCTTTCCTAACTTACTTAGATCTCTCATAATGTCACACATTTCCATTAAATGTCTCCTCAGTCTTTTTTTCATAACGGAAATCTTTAAGAGCAACTTCAAAAATGCCAAATCCTTCCATATTTTGCTATGTTTATGGTCCCATGTTAACTGACATTGTTAATGATTCTCTCGTGTCTCTCACTCTGCCCCCATATACTTCATTGCTGGCGCCATTACCATCACCATCTCCCCAAAGCCATCCTGGACTCATGACCTCCCAAATTACCATCCTATCATCAATATCCCTTTCCTCTCCAAAGTCCTTGTACAAGGTAACCCTTTCTCAGCCAATGCTTATCCTCCCAGAGCTCTATGTTTGAATTCCTCCAATCAGGTTTCCATCCTGTCACATCACTGAAACAGTTCTTATCAAAGGCCCATGTGATTGTTTTAAGATAAAGTCTCCACTTCATATCTCTCATTGACATTTTGTCTTTATTGTTTATGGGATGTAATGTCACTGGCAAGTCCAGTATTTTTTGCCCATCCCCAATTTCCCTGGTGCTGAGCTGCCTTCTTGACCCCCAGGGAGTAGGGACCTGCAATGGTGTTAGGTTTTTCGATGCCCAACCTTTTTGGTACTTTTAGCAAGATAGGAAGCTTAATAAGGCAAGTTGGGACATTAACAAGGCATTTACCAAGCAATAATCCCCCTTCATTGGCAACTTGTCAGTGCTTAGCCATGAAATCCCTTTGTTGCTTGTCAAAAGTATAAAAGGTGAGGTATCTTAACCTCTGGACCAGAAAACCTGGGTTCAAGTCTCTCCTGCTCCAAACGTATGTACTACGATCTCTGGATGGGTTGATTAGCAAACATTTGAAATGTGATGCAAGGTGCTCCAGGCATTGAGATTGGTCTTGCCATACTCCTGATCTGAGTCAACCACACATCTCACCATAGCCCCTTCACTCAGATCCCTGTGAGGAAACATAGAGGACTGACAAGAATGCCGAACCCACTACCACTTGGACATGCACCGTTTGTAGCAAACTTCTTCTGTGCTATGTACCATATGTAATCCTATTTAATAAAATCTGTAAATTGCGCCTTTATATCTTCTCACCAGACAGTGGTTTAACAGTTAAATGACTGGATTAGTTAGCTTGAGCTTCAGGCTCAATGTTCCATCATCAACAGCTGGCATCAGGTAAATGTAGTTAATTTATAAGTTGGGAATTAGGAGAGATGATGGCCTAGTGGTATTATCACTAGACTCTTAAACCAGAGACCCAGTTAATATCCTGGGGACCTAGGTTCCAATCCTGCCATAGCATAATTTAAATTCTATTGAAATCTGGAATTAGGAGTCTAGCGATTGATATAACTGAGTGTGTTGCTAGGCCATCTCAGAGGGCAGCTAAGAGTCAACCATATTGCTGTGGCTCTGGAATCACATGTAGGCCAGACCACGTATGGATGGCAGAATTCCTTTCCCAAAGGACATTAATGAAGCAGATAGGTTTTTCTGACAACTGACAATGGTTTCATGGTCATCAGTCAACTCTTAATTCCAGATATTTTTTAACTGAATTCAAATTCGACCATCTGCTGTGGCGGGATTCGAACCCAAGTCCCCAGAACATTGTTGGGTTTCTAGATGAACAGTCGAGCAAAAACACCATTCGGCCATCGCCTCCCCCGGCAAAACTGAAATCAATGGGCATCGGGGGCAAACACTCCGCTGGTTAGAGTCTTACTTGGCACAATGGAAGATAGATGTAGTTGTGAAGGGTCAGTCATCTCAGCTCCAGGGCGTCTCTGCAGGAGTCTCTCAGTTTAGTGTCTGAGGCCCAACCATCTTCAGTTACTTCATCAATGACCTTCCCTCTGTTACAAGGTCAGAAATGGGGATGTTTACCGATGATTGCACAGTGTTCAGCACCATTTGTGACTCCTCAGATACTGATGCAGTTCATGCTCAAATGCAACAGGATCTGGACAACATCCAGGCATGGGCCAACAAGTGGCAAGTAACATTCGCGCCACACAAATGCCAGACAACGACCATCATCAATAAGAGACACTCTAACTATCGCCCCTTGACATTCAACGGTATTCCCATCACTGAATCCCCCACTGTCAACATCCTTGGGGTTCCAATGACCAGAAACTCAACTGGATTCACCACATAAACACAATAGCTACAAGAGCACATCAGAGACTAGGGATTCTGCAGCGAGTACACAGAGAGTGGTAAGGGCATGGAATGCCCTACCTGCTAATGTAGTTAACTCAGCCACATTAGGGAGATTTAAACAATCCTTAGATAAGCACATGGATGATTTTGGGATAGTGTAGGGGGCGAGCTGAGAATAGTTCACAGGTCAGCGCAACATTGAGGGCTGAAGGGCCTGTTCTGTGCTGTATTGTTCTATGTTCTATGATCTATGAGTAACTCATCTCCTTACACCCCAAAGTCTATCCACCATCTACAAGGCACAAGTCAGGAGTGTGATGGAATACCCCACTTGCCTGGATGGGTGCAGCTCCAACAACATTCAAGAAGCTTGACACCACTCAGGGCAAAGCAACCCGCTTGATTGGCATCACGTCAACAAACTTTCAATCCCTCCACCACCAGCTCTCAGCAGCAGCAGTTTGTATTATCTACAAAATGCACTGTAGAAATTCACCAAAGATCCTCAGACAGCACCTTGCAAATACATGACCACTTCTCCTTAGAAGGACGAGGGCAGCAGGTATTTTGAAATATCACCACCTGCAAGTTCCCCTCCAAGCCACTCACCACCCTGACTTGGAAACATACTGCTGTTCCTTCACAGTCGTTGGGTCAAAATCCTGGAAATCCCTCCCTACCGGCAATGTGGGTCAACCCACAGCAAGTGGACTGCAGTGATTCAAGAAGGCAGCTCACCACCACTTTCTCAAAGGCAAATAGGGATGGCCCAGCCAGTGATGCCCAAATCCCACAAAAGAATAAAAGGTCTAACAAAGCCCATCCATTGTCAGAAAAAACCCCCTGTCTTTCTCAGATATCCTTTCAGGGAGGTAGTATCTATCCTTACCGGGTCAGGCCTATATGTGATTCCAGACCCTTAACTGGTTGACATTTAAATGTCCTCTGGGAAATTAGGAATGGGCAATAAATGCTGGCTTAGTCAATGACACCCTCATCTCATGAATTAATAAAAAAGTGAAATTCAGATTCAGTGATCATGCCATGAAATTATGATCAATTGTTATGAAACATAGAAGATAGGAGCAGGGGTAGGCCATTCAGCCCTTCAAGCCTGCTCTGCCACTCAATGTGATCATGGCTGACCATCCAACTCAGTAACCTGTTTTCACTCTCTTCCCATGCCTGCTTCGCTGGAGAACTACATCCAATTCCTCCTTGAAAACATTGAATACCCATTTGGGTCACTGATGCCCTTTAGCAAAGGAGATCTGTCTCCTTACCGGGTCTGGTCTATTTGTTACTTCAAATGTTACCACAACAATGTGGTTGATTTGTAAATGCCTTCTGGTTGGTTTAGCAAGACACTTAAATCACAAGCAATTAGAATGGATGAAAAAGAAAATACATTGAATGGTATTTTGAACCTGTTTGATTCATTGTCCTCAGCAAGTTTGTGATTTCCCTTCATCCCAATCTTAATCTGGGTGTCCCTGGCAAAGAAATCAATTTTATTAAAAGTCTTCTTTGGGTATTCTAGAGGACTAACAACAACAAGTTCAAATCAATTTCTTGGCCCCATTGAGAGGATGTACAAATTAGTGTTGAACCTTTGCATGTGCTATTATCAGGATCAACAATTATGAAGAAAGTTTGGACAAGATATGCATCTATTAAATGCAATATTTTCATTTCAGTGTTGTTTGCCCGAAACAAAGTTTAAAGACTAAAACAGAGACCAGATGGCTTCCAGCACAGCAAGGCTTTGCCAACTAAAAATAAAGTTCCTTTCTGATTCATTTCAGTGCTTGTGATATACCACAGCTGGAGGACGTACTGCAGATGTTTATATCTCCCCAAATACCAGAAGAGTGAGGATGGTTGATTGTTGCAATGTTTAGTAGACAACGGACATGTAATTAAAGTGTAATCTTACAATAAACCAAACACTTGTTGAGCATGTAACAAAAAAGGAGAGTACTTCAGGTATTAAATCGACTAAATCTAATCAATCATTAGCACACATGTTCCACCAACATTGTGATTTTGCATCTATCTGAATGCTGGCAGTTAGTTATTTTCAGGCTCTCAGATGGGCCAGTCCCTTCGTGGTTGAGGAAGTTGTCAAGCCACTTCTAGAGTTATTTTGGGAGTCTGCAGAACGCTTTACAAATGGAAAGACAGAACTTCCAAATTCATTGTCAAGGTGTCTCCTAGAGCTTGCAGTCAAATCATTACCCTTGACAAGCAAGGTCAGAAGTCACACAACGCCAGGTTATAATCCAACAGGTTTATTTGAAATCACAAGCTTTTGGAGCACTCCTCCTTTGTCAGGTAAAGTGACGAGAAGCACACAGGCACAGAATTTATAATCAGAGAGATCAAAAGATCAGAAAAATGGTGGGAGTCGACAGGCTGAATAATAAACCTCTGCAGGTGATCAAGAGAGTCAGACAGTGTGAGGAAAGTCAAGAGTGTGGTGCTGGAAAAGCGCTGCAGGTCAGGCAGAAGTAGGAAAATTGACATTCCAGGCAAAAGACCTTTTGCCCGAAACATCGATTTTCCTGCTCCTCGGATGCTCCCTGACCCACTGTGCTTTTTCAGCACCACACTCTTGACTCTAATCTCCAGCATCTGCAGTACTCACTTTTGCCTAGTGCGAGTAAAGTGTCAACAGCTGAGTAGCAAGTGATCACCATCACCAACATTTTGATAACTTATTATGATCTCTCTACCTTAATTAGTTTGTACAGTTTTGCATTACTTGCTACTTTGGTTAGAACCTCGGTATGTAACGTTTATACCGATCATGTCAATCCAGTCATTTGGCTTCCCTCCAGTATCACCTCATTTTTAATTTTAAGTAAGTATCTCTCTGCCTCAATTAATTGATTTATAGGTCATCTCTCCACTTGCTATTCAGCTGTTGATACTTTCATATTGTTAATATTGTAGAATTTTACCTTAACTTTTAAAATGATGCAGTTCATTTTAAAATTTAGATCTTAAATCTGAAGAAAGACAACCAAAGTAAAAGTCACCATCATCCCAGAGGGCTGCTCGTTCATTAGAGAGAGATAATTGGCAGTGAATTTAAGTTAATGGTCACTAGACCCCAGGTGAGGTTGAAAAGGTAGGATCTTTAGGACGATCTCATAATAAGAATTGAACCCACACTGTTGGCATCACTCTGCATTACAAACCAATCAACTGATCTAACTGACCACTCAACTCTGGAAGGTTCGAGGAATAAGTTGGTTCTGATGAATTAGCAAAGTATTAAACTAAATGGTTTGATGTAGCAAAAGCTAGAAGTATTCTAGAAGTATAATGGCTTAAAGAAATATCATATTACATTCATCAAATATACATCCTTCTCTATGAGAGAAATCTTAATACAAAAGGTGAATCCACGATGCCTAACGAAAAGAAAAGAAAGAATTTATTGGGCGGTTAGAAAAAGTGATATATCTGAGGATTGGGAATTCAACAAATAATGACCAAGAAATCCCAGTACCTACTAAAGTATATGTAATGTGTCTTAATGACTACCTCCCTGTGGCTCTGACCTCCATAAGCATGAAGTGCTTCAAGAGGCTGGTGACGGCCCACATCAACTCCAGTCTCCCAGGCTGCCTCGATCCCTGCAGTTTGCCTACCAATGTAACAGGTCCACAGCGGATGTCATATCCCTAGCCTTGCGCTCATCCCTGGAACATCTGAACAACAAGGACACCTACATCAGATTCCTGTTCATCAACTGAAGCTCTGCCTTCAACACCAGTATCCCCTCCAGACTGATCTCAAAACTCTGTGACCTTGGTCTTGCCTATGCCCTCTGCAACTGGATCCTCGGCTTTCTGACCCACAGACAGCAATCAGTGAAGATAGGCAGCTGCACCTTCTCCACAATAACACCCAACACTGGAGCCTCCCAGGGATGTGTTCTCAGCCCCCTACTGTACTCCCTGTATACTCACGACTGTGTTGCCAAATTTGGAATGAACACCATCTACAGGTTTACTGACGACACCGCTGTCGTAGGATGAATATCTAACAATGATGAGTCAGAATACAGAAGGGAGATTGAGGGCTTGGTGTCATGCTGCATTGAGAACAACCTCTCTCTGAATGTCGGCAAAACTAAAGAACTGTTCATTGACTTCAGAAAGAAAGGACATCACACCCCCATCTGTATCAGGTTGAGAAGGTTACTGACAACCTGTCTTGGACTTCCCATGTAGATGCAGTGCTCAAGAAGGCACAATAACACCTTTTCTTCCTCAGGCGGCTCAGAAAATTTGCCCTGTCCATAAGGACCCTCACCAATGTCTACAGATGCACCATTAAAAGCATTCCATCCAGATGCATGATGGCCTGGTATGGCAACTGCTCTGACTAAAGACCCTAAGAAACTACAGAAGGTTGTGTGCACAGCCCAGACCATCACAGACCAGAAGTCAACCCCCCATCCATGGACTCCATTTAAACTGCCTGTTGCCGTGGAAAGGCTGCCAACGTCATCAAAGACTCATCACATCCTGGTAATGCTCTCCAACAACCTTTTCCATCAGGCAGAAGATGCAGAAGTTTGAACACACACCAGCACATTCAAGAACAGCTTCTTCCCTGCCGTTATAGATGAGTAGACTCTCTAACTTCAACTGTTGATTTTGCCTAGAGCAGGGCCTGTGCAAGGAAACTTGTATGTCTCTGCCTAGTTTTTCTTCCACCCTATGATCTGAATGCCCTCGCTTACCATGCCTGTATTGATCATAAACAAAACTTTTCAGCGCACTTAGGTACAAGTGACAACAAATCAATTAAATCAAACCAAATCAAAATGAACAAAGGAAAAGGAAAGAGAATATAAATATAAGCTAGCAAGAAATGTAAAGGCAAACTGTAAAATCTTCTTCATTTATGTGAAAGGAAATTATTAACAAGGATAAATGTATGTCCATGAACAGGCAGAAACAGGAGAATTTATAGCAGAGAACAGAGAAAGTGGAGAAACTGAACAATTACAGTGTCTGTCTCTATGGAGGAAGACACAGAAAATATCCTGGAAAAAAATACTAGAGAACCAAGGGACTTGCATCAATGAGGAAGCTGTTGGTATTAATAACGAGATAGTGTTAAAAAAATGACAGGATTGAGATTTGATAATTCCCAGGTGGCCATGGAGATAATTAAGACATTGGTGGTTACACTGTAAAATTCAATATATACTGGGAATTTTCCTGTAGACTAGAAAGTAACAAATGTAACCTAACCTTACTTGAGCCAGTGAATGTGGTGCATTAGGATTTTCAGAGTATTTTTGATAAGTTCACACACAGATGATTAGTAAAGAAAATTAGATCAAATGGGATTGGGAATAATATACCAGATTACGGATTAAGAAGTGGTTTACAGACAGAACAGAGAAAGTCAGAATAAACGGGATGACAGGCTGTTACTAATGAAGTACCACAAGGGGATCAACACTACAGCTTCAGCTGCTCACAACCTAAATAACTGAGTTGGATGTGGGGACTCAGTGTAATATTTTCCACATTTGATACAAAGCTGGGTGGAAGCGTTAGTTGTGAAGAGAATGCAAGGAGGCTTCAAGAAGATTTGGACAGGCTAAACAAATAGGTAAGAAAATGGTTGATGGAATTCAATGTGAATAAGTATAAATTTATCCACTTTGGATAGAGAAAAGAATGGTTGAATCTTGCATTTGTTTTTGGCTACGGGTGAATCGAGTAGAGTTTTTAGGAGGTATTTTCACCTCAGGGCGCAGTGAGAATTTCAGCTGTATCTTATCGAACATACAGTAACTACTTACCCCACCCCTACAGCAATTTCAAGCTCCATCTTACCTTTTACTCATCCCAGAATAACTTGCCATTCACTAAACATCTGCCAAAAGACTGGCATCCATGTTACATTTAAAAGTCTGCAGGGCAGCCTCAAGAGAACTTACATTTTGAAAGCTGCCTGGTCTTTCCCTGGCCTCTGCATCCTGAAGTGTTGATGTGAATGAGATGGTCAGCCATGTCTGTTGGGGGAGGTGGGAGGGTGACCCCGACATCCAGATGCTCCTCCTGATCACCTGTGTATCCTATGGGCTGTACACTTGCTGAGGTCCCCATCCAAACTGCTCACATTGACACCTGCTCTCCCCCCATTCCATGCTCTGCAGGCCCTGGCTTCTGAGGTGATTAGAGTGGTGCTGGAAAAGCACAGCAAGTCAGGCAGCATCTGAGGAGCAGGACAGGTGGATTGTCCACTGTTGCCCCTCCTTGAAGCCAGAATGCTTCTGACCATGGATGACAACCCCTCTTGCATGACCCCCTCCATTCAAGGCATCACATTACCATCTCCCTCCCATTGCAGACAGTGTTAACCTGCTCTTCAGAATTATCTTCTCTGCTTTCCTCCCCCAGCCCACAGCCTGAAACCCTGACAAATGGGTGACTGAGCTTCTCCCCCCAGAAACATGGACCACATGGTTCTGAGCTTCTCCCCTCCCCCCAAGCTCCATGGAAACAAACCCCATGTAACACATCCATTCCCACCTCACCCCCCCAACCCCGCAACACCCCTGTTCCTTTTATGTTCATTTTTATGGGATGACTTTGAGCTACCTAACTGGACAACCCCAGAGGAGAAGACCCCAGGTCCCTGAATGATGGCTGTATAACCTAACCAAACGTTAGTTCTACTCCCGAACTAACTGTGAACTACTCCCTGCACTACAGAGGCATGGACCCCTTGACCAAGAGCACCCAGGCCAGATGCCTGACCCTGGCCAATTCCCTGCACTGGTATTGGAGTCTTCCCTTGATTGACTGTGCCAGGACCCCTGACTGACTGGTGCCTCCATGGACACCGGTAAGGACTACTACCTTCAGACTTTGAGGTATGTCTGCTTGCTTGTTGCACAAGCTGTGTGCTTGTAACATAAGCTGCTGGCATACGGTTTGAGTTTGATGTACCACTGTGCCATACAGCAAGATGGATGCCCCTTACACTAAGCACTGTTGATCAGCAAGTCGAGCTGCTTTTTTGTGTGAATGCATTAATTGGCACAGCAAAGCATGGCAAGGCATGGATGTCATAAGCTTGCAGGTGGGTGCTAACTTAGCAATGGTCCAGAGAGCAAGCGAGCACCACTAAGATATTCAGCTAAGGTCCAATTTCTGAGTGGGGTGCCTATCCCTGCAATCAAAGTGTTCCTGCGGCAGCTGGTATACCTTATAATGCAGATCGGTCCTTCCTGAGAGGTCTACAACTGGATCGGAGAGGATCTATGATGGTTGTGAGAGATTAACCAGACATTAACTTCCATTGATGAGGGGTGTGTGTGGCTGGATTACAGTTGGAGGTTGAGCAACAATGAGGCTCCTCACAGCCAATGGAGAACTGAAGTTTCCAGGTACCCGTTCTGACCTCCATGTTGAAATGTCTCGGCCACTCGCCTATTGTTCAGATAGGAAGCTGGATATCAATGAGACATGCTGAGCTGATATAAGGCATTTAACACAGAAACATTTAAACTAGAAGCGCAAGTAGGCCCTGATGGAATGCTACCCCAGGACGCTAAAAGAGATAGCAGGAGAAATAGCAAATACGCTTGTGCTAATTTTACAAAATTCACTGGACTCTGAGGCAGTTCCAGCGGATTGGAAAACAGCAAATGTGCTGCCACTGTTTAAAAAGGGCAGTGGACAAAAGATGGGAAATTATTGACTGGTTAGCTTAACCTTTATAGTGGGTAAGATGATTCAGTCAGTTATCAAGGAAGAAAAAGCAATGCATCGATGATAGAAATTGTCCCATTAGACAGACACAGCATGGGTTCATGAAGGCCAGGTCATGCTGAACTAATCTACTGGAAATCTAAGAAGGCATTATGAGCAAGTGGACAAAGGGAATGCGATGCATCTGGATTTCTAAAAGGGCTTCGACAAGGTGCCGCACAAGAGGCTGCGGCATAAGATAACGATGCATGGCGTTATGGGTAAAAATTTAGTGTGGATAGAGGATTGGTTGACTAACAGAAAGCAAAGAGTGGAGATAAATGGGTGCTATTCTGGTTGGTGATCAGTGACTAGTGGTGTGCCTCAGGGATCAGTGTTGGACGACAATTATTCACAATTTACATAGAAGATTTGAATTGAATTGAATTAAATTTATTGTCGCGTGTACCGAGGCACAGTGAAAAGTTTTGTCTTGTGAGCAATACAGGCAGATGACAGAGTTAAAGAGCATAGATAGTAAATAATAGGTAAACAGTGGCAAAAACCAAAACACAGGTACAAGCGAATGTTAAGAGTTTTGTCAGTCCATTCACTATTCTAACAACAGTAGGGTAGAAACTGTTTTGAAACTGGCTTTGGATTTGGATTTGGGGACCATGTGTATTGTATCAAAGTTTGCAGATGACACTAAGATGAGTGGCAGAGCAAAGTGTGCAGAGGACTGTGAAACTTTGCAGAGGAACATAGATACTTTGAGTGAGTGGGCAAAGGTCTGGCAGATGGAATACAATGTTAATAAGTGCAAAGTCATCCATTTTGGTCGGAGTAACAGTAAAAAGGATTATTACTTGAATGGTGAAAAATTGCAGCACTCTGCTATGCAAAGTGACCTGGGTGTCCTTGTACGTGAATCACAGAAGGTTGGTCTGCAAGTACAACAGGTAATTGGGAAGGCAAATGGAATTTTGTCCTTCATTGCTAAAGGGATTGAGGTTAAAAGCAGGGAGGTTATGTTGCAGCTGTACAGGGTGCTGGTGAGGCCACACCTGGAGTACTGCGTGCAGTTTTGGTCTCCTTACTTAAGGAAGGAAGGATGTACTGGCACTGGAGGGGGTGCAGAGGAGGTTCACTAGGTTGATTCCAGAGTTGAGGGGGGTGGTTTATGAGGAGAGATTGAGTAGATTGGGATTATATTCATTGGAATTTAGAAGAATGAGGGGAGATCTGATAGAAACATACAAAATTATGAAGGGAATGGATAAGATAGACATAGAGAAGATGTTTCTCCTGGTGGGTGAAACTAGGACAAGAGGGCATAGCCTCAAAATTAGGGGCAACAGATTTAAAAGGAACTTCTTAATCCAAAGGGTTGTGAATCTCTGGAATTCCCTGCCCAGTGAAGTAGTTGACGCTACTTCATTAAACATTTTTAAAGCTAAGATAGACAAGGGTTATGGTGAGAGGGTGGGTAAGTGGAGCTGAGAACACAAAAAGATCAACCATGATCTTATTGAATGGCAGAGCAGGCTCAAATGGCTAGATGGCCTACTCCCGCTCCTAGTTCTTCTGTTTTTATGTTATGTTCTTATTTGGAGTATTTCCTGTTATCCTTTGTTATGTGTTAATGATGGACAGGGTTAGCAAGAGGTTTGTTGTGTTTGTCAACTGGGTTAATGATCTTAATAAAATTGCCTGAACAGTAAATTGGATAAAATTGCCAGCGATAGATTCATTGTGGACAGGCTTAGTTATGTTAGTAATGGGTTTATTATGCATGGGATTCATTATGTGTGTAATGCACACAAACTAATTTATGTCAATGAAAAGTTTATGACATTCACCATTAATTGTTCCTAAATTAAGACACTTTGACAACAGAACCATTCAGTTCTGTATATCTCTATCACTTCACTGAAACAAAGAAAGCTGTGTTTACTCTTACACTATCTCCCAACCCTCTAATTTTATAAAGTTAGCTCCTTCCTTTATTAGATAATGTATTTGTTCTGATGTCATGCCAGCTGAAAAACAATTCTACTATTGAAGGAGCAATTGTCATCACATCTTCTTTTGTTGTCTATAATCTGTTCTCTTTGCCTCTGCCTTTCATTCTCTTCAATCCTTGTCTGTTTAAGTTTTCCTTCTTTGTCTTTCCATGCAAAGAAAGGTTTGATGCAGCTGGTTTCATCCTGTGCCAGGTTCTTGTTCAGCAAACAGTGCCTATTTAACAAGCGTTCACCCCTGCCTGTGCCTCACTAACTTGCTCTCATTGCCAATCATGTTCACCCCTATATGTGCCTCTGTAATGTCCTGGTAAAAATCCCTTTCATTTTCTCTGCAAGGAATTCAACAATCCCCATTCAGTACTGCACTTGTCCCATTTACGTCTACCCATCTCTACTTGCCCTCTTCTTCAGTGACAAACTTTCTTACAAACCCTTGAGAATTGTCTCAGTAGCTCTCCGTTGTTGCTCATTTCTTCCGTACCATCTCTCATGTATCTCTGTTGAGGCCAATGATTGTAGACAGCTGGATGTACCACCATGAACTAGTTGCATCCCTATCACTCATGATATGAACTTCAAGAATCTTCCTTTCTCATTGATGTCGATCAGACACTAAATGTACCTCATGAACCTGTCCTTCTGGTTATCACCACTGATGTACATTGGCACCAGTGTATACAATGTACAAGCTGCATTTAAAAATCCACCATGGTCATTTTGACAGCATCTCCTCATTCTGCAACCCTGAAGGAGGCATGTAGAGTCATCACTGGAGGGACCACTCCAAGCTACTCGCCATTCTGACTTGGAGAACTTTATCACTGCTCCTTTATTGTCACTGGGTCAAAATCCTGGAAAGTCTTTCCTAGTAGCACAGTTGCTTTAGCCACAGCACATGGGCAGCAGTGGTTTCAGAAGGTGGCTCACCATTGCCAGCTCAAGGGCAAGTCAGCAATAAATGGACATATCCAATGAAAGAATCAAAAAGCCTGATAGGAACTATCACATCAATTGCTGCTATCTTTGAACCTTTGCAATGTGCTTCAGTAGATTTCTCCAAATGTATTTTTGCCATTTCCTCTGTTTTGTGCCTTGCTAATGATCATTACTGGCTGCATACTCCCCCCCCCCCGCCCCCCCCCCCCATCCCACCCCACAAAACCCCTGTCTATCTGGTTCTTTGTTATACAGGGGCAGAGGGGAGTGGGCGGGGGAGGATGTGGCTGCTATGTTAGTAATAGATACTTCCTAATCAACCTCTTCAGAGGTATTATGACATGCTTCTGGAGAAAGTGAGACTTGAATCCTATCCTGCTTCAGTGTTAGAGCATAATTGCACCACAAAAGCTGGTCTCAGTACAAGGGCCAAGTTGGTTACAGAACAACATGGACATGATGGGTTGAATGGCCTTATTTGATGCAGGATAAGTGTCTGCTTGTTCTGCAGCAGTGACAACAGTCACTTGGATTTTGCACCCAACTTGCAGAACTCGCCACTGATACATCATTTGTCCTTTTGTCTACATTGCTAATTGTAAATGACCCCAGTGAACATGGTACTCAAAGTATCATTTCCAATTCTAGTAAAGTATATTCTTCTTGCAACACAGGTGACAAATATATTAGTGAATTTTTTTTAATTTCAAAATATACTTTATTCGTGTAAATAAATCTTTGGTACTTGTACAATTTTCCATGTCGTTCATAGTTATATACATTGCATGTCTTAACATTACAAAGAACAAATTGAATTAATCGAATTCACAGTTATCCTATTAACAGTTACCTTTATTAACTATCCAGTCTCTTGGTATTTGGCTGTGGCTTCAGCGGAACCCACCTACTGAGTGGGTGCCCTGTTATATGAAAGCAAATGAAACTTCTTTAACCCCCAGTTTATGGGGTTACCATTGTCCATATGACTGTCCTGTCTCTGGGGTGGCTGTCTACATCCCCAAGGTAAGCACGAACTGCTGGACCTTCGCTGGGCTGAGGTAGCTATCCAGCTCCTCACTGGGGTCATTTACCCGCTCTGGTTTCATTGAGCCAAGGCAAGGGTCCTCACTGTCCAGTTCTGTGTCTGACAATGGGACTGTCAGAGGATCACAGCTCTTGGTAGCCTAAATATATTAGTGAATTTGCTAAAATAAAGCGTTGAGGTGCTTCATAAGAATGTGGTATAGGGCTTATCTGCGGCATGATGGCTCAGTGGTTAGCACTGCTGACTCATAGTGCCAGAGACCTGGGTTTGATTCCAGCTCGGGCGACTGTGTGGAGTTTACATGTTTTCCCTGTGTCTGCGTGGTTTCCTCCGGGTGCTCTGTTTTCCTCCCACAGTCCAAAGATGTGCAGGTTAGGTGAATCGGCCATGCTAATTTGCCCATAGTGTTCAGGTGTATTGGTCAAGGGTAAATGTAGAGCAATAGGTTTGGGGAATGGGTCTGGGTGGGTTACTCTTCGGAGGGTCGATGTGGACTTGTTGGGCAGTAGGGCTTGTTTCCACACTGTAGGGAATCTAAAAGAAAATATCCTCCAGCAGTAATTGGCATAGGATATGATCCTGCTAACAGTCATGCTCAATGTTAAAAGGTCTGGTGGGATTTTAATAACTGCTTCGGCAGAACAATGCATTTTCAGTCTATTATGAGAGAGGAGAGGATACGGTGAAGTCTTTGAACAAAGAGAGCCTCTGTTGATAAAACTAGCTTCTTGGAAGATGGAGAAAACTATCCTAGCAAACAAGGCAGCAGAAACCTGAGTGACAAGATGGAATAGGAGCCATTATTGAAGGGCAAGTGTGATCTTAACTCAGTGCCTCAGGAGCATGCCAAATTATCTTTCCGCAGTCAAGAGCACACCATCGTGATCAATGGAACCCCAGCCAGTTTAAAAAAAAACTCACATTTCAACAGCGGAGAGTCACGGTTCCCTTCTTGGTTTCCGCTTTCGTTAAATCAGCTAACAGCCCAATGACAGCCGAGGGGGAAAAGAAATAATTCCTCAGGACTTGGACAGAGCCTGCGTGAACTTGAAATGAATCCAGCCCCAATGAGAAACTTCACAAGGGGCTCCGAGGAAGCATCCGCTCAGCTCAGTTTGCAGCCTTTGAGGTCAGGGGGTCACGGCTTTGAGCTGAATACAAATCAGTTTGAACAGCACATAACTGAGACAGTGCGGCCGAGGAGCTGCCCTGAGACTCATTTGCGACTATGTGCTGGAGGCCGCTCTACCAGAAAGACTTAGAATCATAGAATCCTGACAGTATGGAAGGAGACCGTTCAGCCCATTAAGTCCACACTGAACCACCCAGTCCCAACCACCCCACTCTATCCCATGACCCCACATTTCCTATGGCTAATCCACCTAACGTACACATCTTTAGTGCGGAGGTGATAGTGTTGGACTGGGGCAGACAAAGTCAGAAGTCACATGACAGCAGGTTATAGTCCCACAGGTTTAATTGAAATTACAAGCTTTTGGAGCATTGCTTCTTCATCAGATGAAGGAGCGTTTCGTCACTTCACCTGACAAAGGAGCAGCGCTCCAAAAGCTTGTGATTTCAAATAAACCTACTGGATTGCAGTGTGATGTTGCTTTGGAATGTGGGAGGAAACTGGAGCACCCAGAGATAACCCACGCAGACACGGGGAGAATGTGCAAACGCCACACAGACAGTCGCCCGAGGCTGGGATCGAACCTGGGCCCCCTGATGCTATGAGGCAGCAGTACTAACCACTGAGCCACCATGGCACCTTGCATTTATATAGCACAATTCTTAACATCAGGTGATTCCAGAGCATTTTATAACCAACAGAGCATGATTGAAGGATAGCCACAGTTGTAATGCAGCCAATCACAGTCATCTTAAACATGGCAGACCAATAAGATAATGTGCACTAATTTAAAAGGTAAATATTGTCCAAGAGTTCTCTCCTTCCTTCTTTAAATTGATCTTTCATGTCTATCTGTGTAGGACAATGGTGCTTTGGTTGAATGTCTCATCTGAAAGGTGGTATTTTTGATAAGCAACACTGAATCATCTGCTTGCATTGTGCTTTCACACCTGTGGGGTACCAATAACCGGGGGAGAGGGGGGAGGAGGGGGGAGATATTTGCTGCTGCTCTTCGGGAGGGTTTAAACTTATTCAGCAGGGGGATGGGAATTTGAAATGTAGCTCCAGTGTACAGCAGGTTGAGAGTAGTGAGGTCATGAATAAGGTTTCAAGGTCGCAAAAGTGTACCAGCAGGTAGGAAGGTGGGTTGAAGTGTGTCTAGTTCAACGTCAGGAGCATCCAGAATAAGGTGGATGAACTTGCAGCATGGGTTGGTACCTGGGACTTCGATGTTGTGGCCTGTTCGGAGACATGGATAGAGAAGAGACAGGAATGGTTGTTGAAGGTTCTGGAGTTTAGATGTTTCAGTAAGATCAGGGAAGGTGTTAGAAGGGGGGAGGTGGTATTGTTAGTCAAGGACAGTATTATGGTAGCAAAAAAGATGATTGAGGACTCGTCTATTGAGGTAGTGTGGGCTGAGGTTAGAAACAGGAAAGGAGAGGTCACCCTGTTGGGAGTTTTCTATAAGCCTCTGAATAGTTTCAGAGATGTAGAGGAAAGGGTAGCAAAGATGATTCTGGATAGGAGTGAGAGAGACAGGGTAGTTGTTATGGGGGTCTTTAATCTTCCAAATATTGACTGGAAAAGCTATAGTTCGAGTACTTTAAATGGGTTAGGTTATGTCCAATTTGTGCAGGAGGGTTTCCTGACACAGTATGAAGACAGGCCAACAAGAGGCGAGGTCACATTAGATTTGCTACTGGGTAATGAACCAGGCCAGAAGTTAGATTTGTAGGTAGGTGAGCACTTTGGTGATAGTGACCAGAATTTGATTTTGCCTTTGTAAAACCATTTTGGCCCATGCAAGGTCCCAGGTGTTAAAATCAGATGATGGAAGTCAAAATTGGTTGGTCAATTTTTATCACGATTATAAAATGCAGCAATGGGGATATACAGCAGGTCAACTTAGACAAGCACAAATATTTTTGATGGTTGTGAGTTTCAGAAGGTAGAAAATGACCAGACCATCAAATGGTTTGAAAACATGAATGAAAATGTTAAATTTGAGGTGCTGTTTAACTGGATGTCAGTGGAGAGAGTGTGGTGGTGGAAAACACAACAAGTCAGGCAGCATCTGTGGAGTAGAAGAATCGACATTTCAGGCAAAAGTCTTTCATCAAGAATAGGCTGATTCTCCCCTCTCCATGGATGCTGCTTGACCTGCTGTGCTTTTCCAGCACCACACTCTCGACTCTGACCTCTGGCATCTGCAGTCCTCACTTTCTCCTGGGTGTCAGTGTTTGTCACCAAGAATAGAGGAGAAGGATTGACAACCTTTAATTTGGAAGACTTCAAGTAGAATTTGGGTAGAATTTGGGGTACCACCAGAGGTAGAATCAGAGATTCCCTACAGTGTGGGAGCAGGCCGTTCAGCTCATCAAGTCCACACCAATCCTCCAATGAGCATCTTATTTAAACCCATGCTCCCCTATCCCTATGTTGAAAATGTGTTGCTGGAAAAGCGCAGCAGGTCAGGCAGCATTCAAGGAACAGGAGAATCGATGTTTCGGGCATGAGCCCTTCTTCAGGAATGAGGAAAGTGTGTCCAGCAGGCTAAGATAAAAGGTAGGGAGGAGGGACTTGGAGGAGGGGCGTTGGAAATGTGATAGGTGGAAGGAGGTCAAGGTGAGGGTGATAGGCCAGAGTGGGTTGGGGGCGCGGAGAGGTCAGGAAGAAGATTGCAGGTTAGGAAGGCGGTGCTGAGTTTGAGGGATTTGACTGAGACAAGGTGGGGGGAAGGGAAATGAGGAAACTGAAGAAATCTGAGTTAATCCCTTGTGGTTGGAGGGTTCCTAGGCGGAAGATGAGGCGCTCTTTCTCCAACCGTCGTGTTGCTATGGTCTGGCGATGGAGGAGTCCAAGGACCTGCATGTCCTTGGTGGAGTGGGAGGGGAAGTTGAAGTGTTGAGCCACGGGGTGGTTGGGTTGGTTGGTCTAGGTGTCCCAGAGGTGTTCTCTGAAACGTTCCACAAGTAGGCGACCTGTCTCCCCAATATAGAGGAGGCCACATCGGGTGCAGCGGATGCAATAAATGATGTGTGCAGAGGTGCAGGTGAATTTGTGGTGGATATGGAAGTATCCCTTAGGGCCTTGGAGGGAAGTAAGGGGGGAGGTGTGGGCGCAAGTTTTACATTTCTTGCGGTTGCAGGGGAAGGTGCTGGGATTGGAGGTTGGGTTGGTGGGGGGTGTGGACCTGATGAGGGAGTCATGGAAGGAGTGGTCTTTTTGGAATGCTGATAGGGGAGGGGAGGGAAATATATCCTTGGTGGTGGGGTCCGTTTGGAGGTGGCGGAAATGACGGTGGATGATATGCTGTATATGGAGGTTGGTGGGGTGGTAGGTGAGGACCAGTGGGGTTCTGTCCTGGTGGCGGTTGGAGGGGCGGGGTTCAAGGGCGGAGGAGCGGGAAGTGGAGAAGATGCGGTGGAGGGCATCGTCGACCACGTCTGGGGGGAAATTGCGGTCTTTGAAGAAGGAGGCCATCTGGGTGGTAGGTTTTGGAACTGGTCCTCCTGGGAGCAGATGTGGCGGAGACGAAGGAATTGGGAATATGGGACGGCGTTTTTACAGGGGGCAGCGTGGGGGGGGTGTAGTCTAGGTAGCTGTGGGAGTCGGTCGGTTTACAGTAAATGTCCGTGTCGATTCGGTCACCCGAGATAGAAATGGAAAGGTCTAGGACGGGGAGGGAGGAGTCTGAGATGGTCCAGGTGAATTTGAGGTCAGGGTGTTGGTAAAGTGGATGAACTGTTCAACCTCCTCGTGGGAGCACGAGGTAGTCATCAATGTAGCGGAGGAAAAGGTGGGGGGTGGTGCCAGTGTAGTTGCAGAAGATGGACTGTTCCACATATCCTACGAAGAGGCAGGCATAGCTGGGGCCTATGTGGGTGCCCATGGCTACTCCTTTGGTTTGGAGGAAGTGGGAGGATTGGAAAGAGAAGTTGTTCAGGGTGAGGACCAGTTCAGTCAGTCGAAGGAGGGTGTCAGTGGAAGGGTACTGGTTGGTACGGCGGGAAAGGAAGAAGCGGAGGGCTTTGAGTCCTTCGTAATGGGGGATGGAGGTGTACAGGGACTGGATGTCCATGGTGAAGATAAGGCGTTGGGGACCGGGGAAGCGAAAATCATGGAAGAGGTGGAGGGCGTGGGTGGTGTCCCAAACGTAGTTGGGGAGTTCTTGGAGTAAGGGGGACAGGACCATGTCGAGGTATGCAGAGATGAGTTTGGTGGGGCAGGAGCAGGCTGAAACAATGGGTCGGCCGGGGCAGTCAGGTTTGTGGATTTTGGGCAGGAGGTAGAAACGGGCGGTGCGGGGTTGTGGGACTATGAGGTTGGAGGCGGTGGATGGGAGATCCCCTGAGGTGATGAGGTTATGGATGGTCATGCAGGTCCTTGGACTCCTCCATCGCCAGACCATAGCAACATGACGGTTGGAGGAAGAGCGCCTCATCTTCCGCCTAGGAACCCTCCAACCACAAGGGATGAACTCAGATTTCTCCAGTTTCCTCATTTCCCCTCCCCCCACCTTGTCTCAGTCGAATCCCTCGAACTCAGCACCGCCTTCCTAACCTGCAATCTTCTTCCTGACCTCTCCGCCCCCACCCCACTCCGGCCTATCACCCTCACCTTGACCTCCTTCCACCTATCACATTTCCAACGCCCCTCCCCCAAGTCCCTCCTCCCTACCTTTTATCTTAGCCTGCTGGACACACTTTCTTCATTCCTGAAGAAGGGCTTATGCCCGAAACATCGATTCTCCTGCTCCTTGGATGCTGCCTGACCTGCTGTGCTTTTCCAGCAACACATTTTCAGCTCTGATCTCCAGCATCTGCAGTCCTCACTTTCTCCTCCCTTATCCCTATCCCTATATTTCTCATGGCTAATCCACCCAGCCTGCATATTCCTGGACAATCTAGCTTGGTCAAGCCACCTAACCTGTAAATCTTTGGACCGTGGGAGGAAACCAGAGCACCCAGAGAAATCTTTGACAAAGGGTCAGTTAGACTTGAAACGTCAGCTCTTTTCTCTCCTTACAGATGCTGCCAGACCTGCTGAGATTTTCCAGCATTTTCTCTTTTGGAACCCAGAGAAATACCATGCAAACACGGGGGAATGTGCAAACACCACCCAGACAGTTGCCTAAGGGTGGAATTGAAGCCCATGTCCCTGGTGCAGTGAGGCAGCAGTGCTAACCACTGAGCCATTGTGCCACCCTACATCTCAGAAGTATCTTAGAATAGTTAAGCCCGAAGGGAATAAAAGTATGGATGAGGTTCTGGAGCTGAGTCAAGTTTTGGTGATAGTGATGTTAAAAATGTGGAAATAGCCTTCCTGATTCATAGATATTTGGTTGAGAACTCTTCTCAATGTCATACCAAAGTTGCAAATTGTCTGGTTTAGCCTCTGACAGCTTCCAGAGAGAGGAATGCAGTTAGTTGCAAGGGAGTGGAGTTTGGAATGGAATCTAAATACATGTAGCTCCAGCCTTTTTAATGTTTAAGCGGTGGAAATGTCTGCCCATCCAGTGCAGGATGTTCGAAAAGCAGCCTGACAAAGTCCAGGAGTCTCTCCTAAAAAGGGATTGTGAAAATAAATTCGTCTGGAACATCAAAACCAATAAGAAGGCATTTTATTTTTACATAAAGGGAAACTGATTAGCCAGGAGCAATGCTGGCCCACTAAAAACTGAAAGTGAGGATGTTCTCAATAACTTTGGGGAAATGGCAGATTTGTTAAATAAAATTTGCCTCTGTATTCACAGCAGGAGAGAAGAACAGCTTGACAGAAGTCCCAAGGAAACTAATAGCGATTGGGAATATGGGTTGAATAAAATTAACATCAGTAAATGAGGAAATTAAAGGGGTTAAACCGTGACAACTCCCCAGGACCTGACAGTCTGCATCTGAGGACGTTAAAGGAAGTAGGGGAGTAGATTGTTGATCCCCTAACTGTACTCTTTCAGATTTCCCCAGACCCAGAGTCATCCCCCTGGATTGAAAAATTGTACATGTCACTCTGCTTTTTAAAAATGATTTTAAAAGGAAAGCCGGGGAACTACAGACGAGTTAACCCTGCATCTGTGGAGGAAAATGTTGGAGTCTCTCATCAAGGATGTGTAACTGAACATCTTGAAAATTTTCAGTTAATCAGAGACAGCAAGGATGGATTCATGACAGGTAGATCAGGTCTGATAAACCTCATACAGTTTTTTGATGAGGTGACTAATCTGGTGGATAGCAGAAATGTCTATAGATGGGCGTGGAATAGAATCGTCATAGAATCCCTCCAGTGCAAACAGAGACCATGCGGCCCATCAAGTCTGCACCAACCCAAAGAGCATCCCATCCAGACTCAGCACCCCCCATCCTATCCCTGTGACCCAACACTTACCGTGGCTAATCCACCTAACCTACACATTCCTGGTCACTAATACGATAAGATTGAAACTACACTGAGATACGTGAGAGGAATTTGCGACATAATGATAAATAGTTATGTCCATAAATTATATTTGAGTTTCAATTACCGCAGATGGATTTAGATCAAAGGAACAACAACACATATTCCAACGATACCCATATTCACATCATGTATATTATCAGTCCCACTTGGAGTGATAATATCCCACTCTAAAGTCCCAAACTTTACAGCCAAGTTTGTGGGGAGAATTATTCAATATTGTGGTTGTGGAATGCAGTAAATAGAATTCCATAGTACAATGACTGCAGCAGCACATCTTGCATTTTTCATCTTACATGACAGCCCTACATCCGATGAATCTATTTAAATCTTGCATTCTTGATTAAACGGTAGAAAATGGGTGCAAGAGGGTAGAGAATAGGTCTATTTCAATGCTGTAACAATGTTTGATTGTGTCGATCTGAAATTCCAACTGGGCCCGGTGGTAAGAGGGAATATATGGCATTGTACTGTGGGCGGATATGGGAAGTCTCTTTGGTGTCTTGGCATGATTTATCCCACAACCAACATCGCTAGAGCAAATTATACGGTCACTGTCCCCTTGCTGGATGTGGGGGATGGCTGCGTGCAAATTGATTTGGAGGGGCCGATGTTGGACTGGGGTGAACAAAGCTAAAAGTCACACAACACCAGGTTATAGTCCAACCAGTTTAATTGGATGCACACTAGCTTTCAGAGCGCTGCTCCTTCATCCACAACCACCTGATGAAGGATCAACACTCCAAACACTAGTGTGCTTCCAATTAAACCTGTTGGACTATAACCTGGTGTTGTTTGGTTTTTAACTGCGTGCAAATTGGCAGCCATGTCTATATCATGTTACGGCAATGATGATCCTTCAATACTTTCTCTGTTTCATATTGTGCCTTCCTCTAAAGGGCATGTCTATAACCTCAATGAAGGGATACTCCAATTGAGTGCATCAGTGGCAGAAAGCTTGATTCTTTTGTAACCATTAATAGGACAGCAGCAGTGTTAAATATTGTCAAGGCTAGCATTTGTTGGAATTTTGCCTCTGTCCAATAGACAAATAGACACAGCATTACTTCAGCTCTCCTCTTGATGTTAAACGCACCAGGAAATGGCAGTCAAAAGGACACTCCAATCCCATTCGTAAACCACTCCTCCATCGAGGACAGATATCCTCCCAATCTTGTTTGTTAAGGTCTTTTGTCCTGCTATTCTGCACAGGGAGATAAACATCCAAAATTCTCAGAACCGTGTATTTAAAACATCGCCAACAGATGCCAGGGTGTGGGGTTGGGCACTTGCAATATTTCTGCCGGCATATCGTCAACACGTTTTGGAGGATTCATTGAGTGGCACAGCTTGTCACTGAAGTTGGCAAACAATGTGCTGAGCCCGTCAAGACCTCTGCCTGACACGGCTTCCCGCTGTGTGCAATATTAAAGAAACCATTGCACTGAAGGCTTTAAAATGTTGCCAGGCAGTTGCTGGATCATTTAGGAAATTTCTAAGACTAATTCTCATTCCTTCCTCCCAACCGTCATGCCAAGCATAAATTCCAGGTGTCCAAGTGTGCAAAAGTAATTTGCTATTTCTTTTTGTCAAAAACTTTTCTTTCTCGCTCGTTCACCAGAGTAGGGCTTGCCAGTTCAAGACACTTCAGTACGTAATCTGACTTCACGGTGCAGTAATATGAGAATGCTACACTTTTGGAGTTGCCATCTTGCAGATGAAATGTTAGATTGACAGACTATCTGCTCTCTCAGTCACGGTAAAAGTGCCTATATGCCACTGCATTATAGACAAACATAGGAGTTATGGGAAATGCTAATCCCTCAAACAATATCATGAGAGCAGATCATATACTCCTCATTCTTCAAACTTACATATTCACAGATAATACCATTATGCCATTGTCTTGTCTAACTAATGCCTGTGAAGACGAGGGAACATCTTTCCTCAGTTAAAAGTGCTTTAGCAATCCAAACAGTTCTTGATGAGAACATCACTTTTTTTTTTGTTTGGCACTAATGATAAGCATAGATATTCTACAGTTACGACAACCACCTTACATTCACAGTGGAGAAGGTAGAAGGACAGAGTGTGTTGTGTCAGATTACCCTTCATTTCACATTGTCCTGGGATTTCTGGGTTATCTCTCTGGCCACATCATCCATAGGCAAGATCGCTTCAGCTTGACAATGCTATTGCCAAACTGGAGGTTCCACATTCCAAGGAAGATAACGTGATCACTCTGATGAACAGTATCCTCTGGGAGATGTTCTTGGGAGTGGTTTGATTGCAATAACTGAAATCGGAGCAACAGCCTTTTATTGAAACTGGATAGCAACTTGCCAGCATTTAGCTGTACTTCACTTATTGACCAATAGGTGTCAGTTTAAGACTGTGTAAAGCTCTTATCGTGAAGCTCTTTATTCATCAACAAGAATTAGAAATGGCAAAAAAAAATGTCCAAATCCTGCTCAGGACTTGGAAAGTGGGGGAAAGGAGTGGCAGAGAGAAAAATCTGACTTAATAGGGATCAGTTCAGACAGATAGAAAGTTATCACTCTCCAGAAAACTTTGCACATTGACTCTAATGACTGTAAGACAGCTGCTGTGACCGCTTGAGGCTGTGTTCAGAGGGGTATTGGAAGAGAAGAATGGAAACGAAAATCCCTGCTGGATGGGAAGAGGCCCAGAGAAAACTGAGGCCAGCAAATTGAGCAGCCTCTCAGCCTTTTTCCCTCTACAGAGGTTGCCATGGTAGAAAGGTAATCCCTATGTATAACATGGTCTGAGCACCATGGTAGATAGGTAATCCCAATGTATAACACAGGCTGAACACCGTGGTAGATAGGTAATCTCAATGTATAACACAGGCTGAACACCGTGGTAGATAGCTAATCCCAATGTACAACAAGGGCTGAACACCTTGGTAGATAGGTAATCCTAATATATAACACGGACAGAACACCTTGGTAGATAGGTAATCCCAATGTATAACACGGGCTGAACACCAGGGTAGATAGGTAATCCCAATTAGTCACACAGGCTGAACACTGTGGTAGATAGGTAATCCCTATGTGTAACACGGGCTGACCAAAATGGTAGATACCTCATGCCAATGTATAACACGGGCTGAACACTGTGGTAGATACGTATCCCAGTATATAACACAGGCTGTACACTTTGGTAGATGGGTAATCACTATGTATAACACGGGCTGAACACTGTGGTAGATACGTATCCCAGTATATAACACAGGCTGTACACTTTGGTAGATGGGTAATCACTATGTATAACACGGGCTGAACAACATGCTAGATAGGTTATCCCAATTTATAACACGGTCTGAACACCAGGGTAAATAGGTAATCTCAATGTATAACACGGGCTGAACACGAGGGTAGATCGGTAATCACAATGTATAACACGGGCTGAACACCGTGGTAGTTAGGTAGTCCCAAAGTATAACAGGGGCTGAACATCATGGTGGACAGGTAATCCCGATGCATATCACGCAGTGTACACTGTGATAGATAGGTAATCCCAATGTATAACACGGTGCGGACACCGTGGGAGATAGGTAATCCATATGTATAACACGGGTTGAACACCATGGTAGATAGGTAATCCCAATGTATAACACAGGCTGAACACCGTGGTAGATAGGTAATCCCAATGTATTAGACAGGTTGAACACCATGGTAGATAGGTAATCCCAATGTATTACACAGGTTGAACACCATGGTAGATAGGTAATCCCAATGTATTACACAGGTTGAACACCATGGTAGATAGGTAATCCCAATGTATTACACTGACCGAACACAGTGGTAGATAGGTAATCCCAATGTATAACACGGTCTGATCATCATGGTAGATAGGTAATACCAATGTATAACACGGCTGAACACAGTGGTAGATGGGTGATACCAATGTATAACACGGCTGAACACCATGGTAGATGGGTAATCCCAATTTATAACACAGGCTGAATACCATGGTAGATAGGTAATCCCAATGCATAACACAGACTGAACACTGTGGTAGATAGGTAATCCCAATGCATAACACAGACTGAACACTGTGGTAGGTAGGTAATCCGAATGTATAACTCGGCCTGAACATGGTGGTAGATAGGTAATCCCAATTTATAACACGGGTTGAACACAGTGGTAGATACGTAATCCCAATATATAGTACAGCCTGAACACCGTGGTTGATATGTAATCACAATGTATAACACAGACTGAACACCGTGGTAGATAGGTAATCCCAATACATAACACGGGCTGAACACATTGGTAGATAGGTAATCCCAATGTATAGCTTTAAAATGTGTTGCTGGAAAAGTGCAGAAGTTCAGGCAGCATCCAAGGAGAAGGAAATTGATGTTTCGGGCAAAAACCCTTCTTCAGGAATGAGGAGGGTGTGCCAAGCAGGAATCCGAAGTGTGGTGGTAAGTACATGAAAGTTTTTGGTACTAACTGTCTTTAATTTCCGATATGGATAGGAAGAACAGTTTGTTTAGTGTATGGATTCTTCTGAGGAGGAAGAAGAGTAGAGGACATTTACAGGTCTGTGAGAGTGTTGTCCTGAGCTGGGGTAGGAGTGAGTGTAGGGAATGTTGGTAGCGGCGCATGGCTGCAAGCGTGGAGCGGAGGATCCGGAGGGAGGTCTGTTGCGGGAGTCTTCGGATTGTAGCACAGGCTGAACACCGTGGTAGAAAGGTAATCGCAATGTATCACATGGGCTGAACATCAGGGTGGACCGGTAATCCCAATGTATAACATGGGGTGTACACCTTGGTAGATAAGTAATCTCAATGTATAACACAGGCTGAACACCTTGGTAGATAGGTATTCCCTATGTGTAACACGAGCTCAACAAAATGGTAGATACCTCATCCCAATTTATAACACAGGCTGAACACCATTGTAGATAAGTAATCCCAATGTATAACACAGGCTGAACAACATGGTAGATAGGTACACCCAATGTATAACACAGCTTGAACACCATGGTAGATAGGTAATCCCAAATATAAAACACAGACAGAACACCTTGGTAGATAGGTAATCCCGATGTATAACACAGACTGAACACCGTGGTAATTAGGTAATCCCAATTTATAACACAGGATGAAAACCATGGTAGATAGGTAATCCCAAAGTATAACACAGGCAGAACACCATGGTAGATATGTAATTCCAATATATAGTACAGCCTGAACACCGTGGTTGATATGTAATCACAATGTAGAACACAGACTGAACACCGTGGTAGATAGACAATCCCAATACATAACACGGGCTGAACCCCTTGGTAGATAGGTACACCCAATGTATAACACAGCCTGAACACCATGGTGCACTGGTAATCCCAATGTATAACAAGGGGTCTACACCGAGGTAGATAGGTAATCCCAATATATAGCATGGCCTGAATGCCATGGTAGATAGGTAATCCCAACGTATCACACAGGCTGAACACTGTGGTAGACAGGTAATCCCAATGTGTCACACTAGTTTAACAAAATGGTAGATACCTCATCCCAATTTATAACACAGGCTGAACACCCAGGTAGATAGTAATCCCAATGTATAACAAGGGCTGAGCACCATGGTGGACAGGTAATCCCAATGCATAACACGCGGTGTACACTGTGGTAGATAGGTAATCCCAACGTATAACACGGTGCGAACACCATGGTAGATAGGTAATCCCAATGTATAACACGGGCTGAACACGAGGGTAGATCAGTAATCCATATGTATAACACACGTTGAAGACCATGGTAGATAGGTAAACCCAATGTAGAACACAGACTAGACACTGTGGTAGATAGGTAATCCCAATGTATGACACAGACTGAACACCGTGCTGAACACCAGGGTAGATAGGTAATCCCAATGTATAACATGGGCTGAACACCAGGGTAGAAAGGTAATCCCAAAGCATAACATGGGTTAACACCATGGCAGATAGGTAATCCCAATGTATAACACAGACTGAACACTGTGGTAGATAGGTAATCCCAATATATAACACGGACAGAACACCTCGGTAGATAGGTAATCCAGGGATTACCTATCTACCACAGGGGCTGAACAGGGGCTGAACACCGCAGTAGATAGGTAATCGTAATGTATAACACAGTCTGAACACCATGGTAGATAGATAATCCCAATGTACAACAAGGGCTGAACACCGTGGTAGATACGTAATCCCAATATATAATACAACCTGAACACTGTGGTAGATATGTAATCACAATGTAGAAACAGACTGAACACTGTGGTAGATAGTCAATCCCAATACATAACACGGGCTAAACCCCTTGGTAGATAGGTAATCCCAATTTATAACACAGGCTGAACACCATGGTAGATAGGGACACCCAATGTATAACACAGCCTGAACACCATGGTGCACCGGTAATCCCAATGTATAACAAGGCGTCTACACCGTGGTAGATAGGTAATCCCAACATATAACACAGGCTGAATACATTGGTAGGTAGGTAATCCATAGGTATAACACAGACTGAACACCATGGTAGATAGGTAATCCCAATGTATAACACGGGCTGAACACCTTGGTAGATAGGTAATCCCAATATATAACAAGGGCTGAACAATGCGGTAGATAGGTAATCCCAATATATTACACAGGTTGAACACCATGGTAGATAGGTAATCCCTATGTGTAACACAAGCTGAACAAAATGGTAGATACCTCATCCCAATTTATAACACAGGCTGAACACCATGGTAGATAAGTAATCCCAATGTATAACATGGACTGAACAACATGGTAGATAGGTAATCTCAATGTATAACACAGACTGAACATTGTGGTAGATAGGTAATCCCAATTCATCACACAGGCTGAACACCATGGTAGATAGGTTCAACCAATGTATAACACAGCCTGAACACGATGGTAGATAGATAATCCCAATGTATAACACGGGCTGAACACCCTGGTCGATAGGTAATCCATATGTGTAACACGCGTTGAACACCATGGTAGATAGGTAAACCCAATGTAGAACCCAGACTGAACACCGTGGTAGATAGGTAATCCCAATGTATAACACAGACTGATCACCATGGTAGATAGGTAATCCCAATGTATAACACAGACTGAACACAGTGCTGAACACCAGGGTAGATAGGTAATCCCAATGTATAAAACAGACTGAACACCGTGGTAGATAAGTAATCCCAATATATAACATGGACAGAACACCTTGGTAGATAGGTAATCCCAATGTATAACACAGGCTGAACACCATGGTAGATAGGTAATCTCAATGGATCACACAGGCTGAACATTGTGGTAGATAGGTAATCCCAATTAGTCACACAGGCTGAATACCATGGTAGATAGGTCATTCCTATGTGTAACACGGGCTGACCAAAATGGTAGATACCACATGCCAATGTATAACACAGGCTGAACACTGTGGTAGATACGTATCCCAACATATAAAACAGACTGTACACTTTGGTAGATGGGTAATCACTATGTATAATGCAGGCTGAACAACATGCGAGATAGGTTATCCCAATTTATAACACGGTCTGAACACCAGGGTAAATAGGTAATCTCAATGTATAACACGGGTTGAACACCAGGGTAAATAGGTAATCACAATGTATAACACGGGCTGAACACCAGGGTAAATAGGTAATCTCAATGTATAACACTGGCTGAACACCAAGGGAGATAGGTAATCCCAATGTATAACACGGGCTGAACACCATGGTGGACAGGTAATCCTGATGCATAACACACGGTGTACACCGAGGTAGATAGGTAATCCCAATGTATAACACGGGCTGAGCACCAAGGGAGATAGGTAATCCCAATGTATAACACGGGCTGAGCACCAAGGGAGATAGGTAATCCCAATGTATAACACGGGCTGAACACCATGGTGGACAGGTAATCCCGATGCATAATATACAGTGTACACCGTGGTAGATAGGTAATCCCAATGTATAACACGGTGCGAACACCCTGATAGATAGGTAATCCATATGTATAACACAGGTTGAATACCATGGTAGATAGGTAAACCCAATGTAGAACACAGACTGAACACTGTGGTAGATAGGTAATCCCAATGTATAACAACACACTGAACACCATGCTGAACACCAGGGTAGATAGGTAATCCCAATATATAACATGGGCTGAACACCATCATAGATAGGTAATCCCAAAGCATAACATGGGTTAACACCATGGTAGATAGGTAATCCCAATGTATAACACGGACAGAATACCATAGTAGATAGGTAATCCCAATATATAACACGGACAGAACACCTTGGTAGATAGGTAACCCAATGCATAACAGGGGCTGAACACCGCGGTAGACAGGTAATCCCAATGTATAACAGGCTGAACACCATGGTAGATAGCTAATCCCAATGTACAACAAGGGCTGAACACCGTGTTGGATACGCAAACCCAATATATAATACAGCCTGAACACCGTAGTAGATATGTAATCACAATATAGAACACAGACTGAACACCGCAGTAGATAGGCAATTGCAATGTATCACATGGGCTGGACACCATGGTAGATAGGTAAACTCCAATGTATAACACAGACTGAACACCGTGGTAATTAGGTAATCCCAATTTATAACGCAGGCTGAACACCATGGTAGATAGGTAATCCCAATGTATAACATGGACTGATCACCATGGCAGATAGGTAATCCTAATGTATTTCATGTGCTGAACACCATGGTAGATAGGTAATCCCAATTAATAACACGGGCTGAACACCATGGTAGATAGGTAATCCCCAGGTATAACACGGGCTGAACACCGTGGTAGACAGGTAAACCCAATGTAAAACATGGGCTGAAAACTACGGTAGTTAGGTAATCTGAATGTACAACATGGTCTGAACACCATGGTAGATAGATAATTCCAATGTATAACATGGTGTGTACACCATGGTAGATAGGTAATCCCAATGTATAACACTGAACACCATGGTAGATAGCCAATCCCAATGTATAACATGGGCTGAACACCATGGGAGATAGGTAAACTCCAATATATAATACAGCCTGAACACCATGGTAGATAGGTAATCCCAATGTATAACTCGGGCTGAACACCATGGTAGATAGGTAATCCCAATGCATAAAGTGGCCTGAACACCATGGCAGATAGGTAATCCCTATGTATAACTTGGATTGAACACCATGTTAGATACATAATACCAATGTATAACACAGGCTGAACACCACGGTAGATAGATAATCCCAATGTATAACACGGGCTGAACACCCTGGTCGATAGGTAATCCATATGTGTAACACGCGTTGAACACCATGGTAGATAGGTAAACCCAATGTAGAACCCAGACTGAACACCGTGGTAGATAGGTAATCCCAATGTATAACACAGACTGATCACCATGGTAGATAGGTAATCCCAATGTATAACACAGACTGAACACAGTGCTGAACACCAGGGTAGATAGGTAATCCCAATGTATAAAACAGACTGAACACCGTGGTAGATAAGTAATCCCAATATATAACATGGACAGAACACCTTGGTAGATAGGTAATCCCAATGTATAACACAGGCTGAACACCATGGTAGATAGGTAATCTCAATGGATCACACAGGCTGAACATTGTGGTAGATAGGTAATCCCAATTAGTCACACAGGCTGAATACCATGGTAGATAGGTCATTCCTATGTGTAACACGGGCTGACCAAAATGGTAGATACCACATGCCAATGTATAACACAGGCTGAACACTGTGGTAGATACGTATCCCAACATATAAAACAGACTGTACACTTTGGTAGATGGGTAATCACTATGTATAATGCAGGCTGAACAACATGCGAGATAGGTTATCCCAATTTATAACACGGTCTGAACACCAGGGTAAATAGGTAATCTCAATGTATAACACGGGTTGAACACCAGGGTAAATAGGTAATCACAATGTATAACACGGGCTGAACACCAGGGTAAATAGGTAATCTCAATGTATAACACTGGCTGAACACCAAGGGAGATAGGTAATCCCAATGTATAACACGGGCTGAACACCATGGTGGACAGGTAATCCTGATGCATAACACACGGTGTACACCGAGGTAGATAGGTAATCCCAATGTATAACACGGGCTGAGCACCAAGGGAGATAGGTAATCCCAATGTATAACACGGGCTGAGCACCAAGGGAGATAGGTAATCCCAATGTATAACACGGGCTGAACACCATGGTGGACAGGTAATCCCGATGCATAATATACAGTGTACACCGTGGTAGATAGGTAATCCCAATGTATAACACGGTGCGAACACCCTGATAGATAGGTAATCCATATGTATAACACAGGTTGAATACCATGGTAGATAGGTAAACCCAATGTAGAACACAGACTGAACACTGTGGTAGATAGGTAATCCCAATGTATAACAACACACTGAACACCATGCTGAACACCAGGGTAGATAGGTAATCCCAATATATAACATGGGCTGAACACCATCATAGATAGGTAATCCCAAAGCATAACATGGGTTAACACCATGGTAGATAGGTAATCCCAATGTATAACACGGACAGAATACCATAGTAGATAGGTAATCCCAATATATAACACGGACAGAACACCTTGGTAGATAGGTAACCCAATGCATAACAGGGGCTGAACACCGCGGTAGACAGGTAATCCCAATGTATAACAGGCTGAACACCATGGTAGATAGCTAATCCCAATGTACAACAAGGGCTGAACACCGTGTTGGATACGCAAACCCAATATATAATACAGCCTGAACACCGTAGTAGATATGTAATCACAATATAGAACACAGACTGAACACCGCAGTAGATAGGCAATTGCAATGTATCACATGGGCTGGACACCATGGTAGATAGGTAAACTCCAATGTATAACACAGACTGAACACCGTGGTAATTAGGTAATCCCAATTTATAACGCAGGCTGAACACCATGGTAGATAGGTAATCCCAATGTATAACATGGACTGATCACCATGGCAGATAGGTAATCCTAATGTATTTCATGTGCTGAACACCATGGTAGATAGGTAATCCCAATTAATAACACGGGCTGAACACCATGGTAGATAGGTAATCCCCAGGTATAACACGGGCTGAACACCGTGGTAGACAGGTAAACCCAATGTAAAACATGGGCTGAAAACTACGGTAGTTAGGTAATCTGAATGTACAACATGGTCTGAACACCATGGTAGATAGATAATTCCAATGTATAACATGGTGTGTACACCATGGTAGATAGGTAATCCCAATGTATAACACTGAACACCATGGTAGATAGCCAATCCCAATGTATAACATGGGCTGAACACCATGGGAGATAGGTAAACTCCAATATATAATACAGCCTGAACACCATGGTAGATAGGTAATCCCAATGTATAACTCGGGCTGAACACCATGGTAGATAGGTAATCCCAATGCATAAAGTGGCCTGAACACCATGGCAGATAGGTAATCCCTATGTATAACTTGGATTGAACACCATGTTAGATACATAATACCAATGTATAACACAGGCTGAACACCACGGTAGATAGGTAATCCCAATGTATAACACAGGCTGAACACCGTGGTAGACAGGTAATCCAAAAGTATAACCTGGCTTTAACACCCTGGTAGATAGATAATCCCAAAGTGTAACACAGACTCAACACCGTGCTGAACACCAGGGTAGACAGGTAACCCCAATGTATAACATGGTCTGAACACCATGGTAGATAGGTCATCCCAATGTATAAAACAGACTGAACACTGTGGTAGATAGGTAATCCCAATATATAACACAGACAGAACATCTTGGTAGATAGTTAATCCCAATGTACAACAAGGGCTGAACACCAGGGTAGATAGGTAATCTCAATGGATCATACAGGCTGAACATTGTGGTAGATTGGTAATCCCAATTAGTCACACAGCCTGAATACCACAGTAGATAGGTCATCCCTATGTGTAACACAGGCTGACCAAAATGGTAGATACCTCATGCCAATGTATAACACGGGCTGAACACCGTGGTAGATACGTATCCCAACATATGAAACAGGCTGTACACTTTGGTAGATGGGTAATCACTATGTATAACACGGGCTGAACAACATGCTAGATAGGTGATCCCAATTTATAACACGGGTTGAACACCAGGGTAAATAGGTAATCTCAATGTATAACACGGGCTGAACACGAGGGTAGATCGGTAATCACAATGTATAACACGGGCTGAACACCGTGGTAGTTAGATAATCCCAAAGTATAACACGGGCTGAACACCATGGTGGACAGGTAATCCCAATGTATAACACAGACTGAAGACCATGGTAGATAGGTAATCCCAATGTATAACACGGGCTGAACACCATGGTAGATAGGTAAAACCAATGTAGAACACAGACTGAACACTGTGGTAGATAGGTAATCCCAATGTATAATACACATTGAACACCGTGCTGAACACCAGGGTAGATAGGTAATCCCAATGTATAACATGGGCAGAACACCATCATAGATAGGTAATCCCAAAGCATAACAGGGGTTAACACCATGGTAGATAGGTAATCCCAATGTATAACACGGACAGAACACCTTGTAGATAGGTAATCCCAATATATAACAGAGGCTGAATACCTTGGTAGATAGGTAATCCCAATGCATAACAAGGGCTGAACACCGCGGTAGATAGGTAATCCCAATGTATAACACAGGCTAAACACCATGGTAGATAGCTAATCCCAATGTACAACAAGGGCTGAACACCGTGGTAGATACGTAAACCCAATATATAATAAAGCCAGAACACCGTGGTAGGTATGTAATCACAATGTAGAGCACAGACTGAACACCATGGTAGATAGGTAATGCCAATGTATATACTGGATTAGTGGTGCTGGAAGAGCACAGCAGTTCAGGCAGCATCCAATGAGCAGCGAAATCAACGTTTCGGGCAAAAGCCCTTCATCAGGAATGCCAATGTATAGCATGGTCTGAAATCCATGATAGATAGATAATCCCAACGTATAACATGGGTTGAACACCATGGTAGATAGGTAATCTCCATGTATAAAACGGGCAAAACACTGTGGCAAATAGGTAATCCCCATGTATAACAGGGTCTGAACACTGTGGTAGAGAGATAAATCCAATGTAAAACATGGGCTGAAAACCATGGCAGATAGATAATTCCAACGTATAACATGGGTTGAACACCGTGGTAGATAGGTAATCCCCATGTATAACACGGGCTGAACACTGTGGTAGACAGGTAAACCCAATGTAAAACATGGCCTGAACACCATGGTATATAGGTAATACCAATGTATAACACTGTCTGAACACCATGGTAGATAGGGGTATTCTCAATGTATAACACGGGCTGAACAACATGGTATATAGGGGTATTCTCAATGCATAACACGGACTGAACACCGCAGGAGATAGGTAATCCGAATGTACAACATGGTCTGAAGATCATGGTAGATAGATAATCCCAATTTATAACATGGGGTGTACACCATGGTAGATAGGTAATCCCAATGTATAACACTGAACACCATGGTAGATAGCCAATCCCAATGTATAACATGGGCTGAACACCATGGGAGATAGGTAAACTCCAATATATAATACGGCCTGAACACCATGGTAGATAGGCAATCCCAATGTATAACTCGGGCTGAATACCGTGGTAGATACGAGGTAAAAACAATGACTGCAGATGCTGGAAATCAGATTCTGGATTAGTGGTGCTGGAAGAGCACAGCAGTTCAGGCAGCATCCAAGGAGCTTCGAAATCGATGTTTTGGGCAAAAGCCCTTCATCAGCTTTATTCCTGATGAAGGGCTTTTGCCCGAAAGGTCAATTTCGAAGCTCCTTGGATGCTGCCTGAACTGCTGCGCTCTTCCAGCACCACTAATCCAGAACCATGGTAGATAGGTAATCCCAATGTATAACACGGGCTGTACACTGTGGTAGGTAGGTAATCCCTATGCATAATACGGCCTGAACACCATGGTAGATAGGTAATCCCAATCTATCACACGGGCTGAACACTGTGGTGGATAGGTAATCGCAAAGCATAGCACAGACTGAACACCATGGTAGATTGGTAATCCCAATATATAACACGGGCGGAAGACCATGGTAGAAAGGTAATCACAATGTTTAACATGGGTTGAACATCGCATTAGATAGGTAATCCCAATGTATAACAGGGTCTGAACACCATGGTTGACAGGTAATCCCAATGTATAACACAGAGTGTACACCGTGGTAGATTGATGATCCCAATGTATAACACGGTCTGAACACCAGGATAGATAGGCAATCACATTGTATGATATGGGCTGAAAACCATGGTAGATAGCTAATCACAATGTATAATATGGTCTGAACACCGTGGTAGATAGTTAATCCCAATGTATAACACGGGCTGAACACCACTGTGGATAGGTAATCCCTACGTATAATTTGGGCTGAACATCATGATAGATAGGTAATCCAAATGTATAACACAGGCTAACACCGTCGTAGATAGGTAATTCCAATGTATAACATGGGCTGAACACTGCGGCACCTTCCTGAAGAAGGGCTCATGCCCAAAATGTCGATTCTCCTGCTCCTTGGATGCTGCCTGACCTGCTGTGCTTTTCCAGCAACACATTTGCAGCTCTGATCTCCATCATCTGCAGTCCTCACTTTCTCCACTGTGGCGGATGGGCAATCCCAATGTATAACCCGTCTGAGCACCATGGTAGATAGGTAATCCCAATTTATAACACAGGCAGAACACCTTGGTAGATAGGTAATCCCAATGCATAACAGGGGCTGAACACCGCGGTAGATAGGTAATTGCAATGTATCACATGGGCTGGACACCATGGTAGATAGGTAATCCCAATGTATAACACAGACTGAACACTGTGGTAATTAGGTAATCCCAATTTATAACACAGGCTGAACACCATGGTAGATAGGTAATCCCAATGTATAACATGGGTTGATCACCATGATAGATAGGTAATACCAATGTATAACCCTGTCTGAACACCATGGTAGTTAGGGGTATTCTCAATGTATAACACGGGCTAAACAACATGGTAGATAGGTAATCCCAATGCATAACACGGTCTGAACACCATGGTAGATAGATGTATAACACAGGGTGTACACCATGTTAGATAGGTAATCTCAATGTATAACATGGGCTGAACACCATGGGAGATAGGTAAACTCCAATATATAACACGGCCTGAACACCATGGTAGATAGGCAATCCCAATGTATAACTCGGGCTGAACACCGTGGTAGATAGGAAATCACAATGCATAACACGGCCTGAACACCATGGTAGATAGTTAATCCCAATGTATATCCTGGGTTGAGCACCGTGGTAAATATGTAATCCCAATGTACAACACAGGCTGAACACCGTAGGAGATAGGTAATCCCAATGTATAACACGGGCTGAACACCATGGTAGATACGAGGTAAAAATAATGACTGCAGATGCTGGAAATCAGATTCTGGATTAGTGGTGCTGGAAGAGCACAGCAGTTCAGGCAGCATCCAAGGAGCTTTGAAATCGACGTTTCGGGCAAAAGCCCTTCATCAGCTTTATGCCTGATGAAGGCCATTGCCCGAAACATTGATTTCAAAGCTTCTTGGATGCTGCCTGAACTGCTGTGCTCTTCCAGCAACACATTTTCAGCTCTGATCTCCATCATCTGCAGTCATTGTTCTTACCTCGTATCTACCATGGTGTTCTTCACTGTGGCGGATAGGCAATCCCAATGTATAACCCGTCTGAGCACCATGGTAGATAGGTAATCCCAATGTATAACACAGGCTGAACACCAGGGTAGATAGGTAATCACAATGTATAACACGGGCTGAATATTGTGGTAGGTAGGTAAACCCAATGTATAACATGGGTTGAACGCCATGGTAGATAGGTAATCAGCATGGGAGATAGATAATCAAGTGTATAATATGGGCTGAACACCATGGTAGATAGGTAATCACAATGTATAACACGGGCTGAATATTGTGGTAGGTTGGTAAACCCAATGTATAACATGGGTTGAACGCCATGGTAGATAGGTAATCAGCATGGGAGATAGATAATCAAGTGTATAATATGGGCTGAACACCATGGTAGATAGGTAATCACAATGTATAACACGGGCTGAAAACCATGTTAGATAGTTACTCCCAATGTATAACATAGGCTGAACACCATGGTAGATAGGTAATCCCTATGTATAACTTGGATTGAACACCATGTTAGATACGTAATACCAATGTATAACACAGGCTGAACACCATGGTGGACAGGTAATCCCAATGTATAACATGGGCTCAAAACCATGGTAGATAGGTAATCAAATGTCGAACATGGCCTGAACATCATGGTAGATAGGTAATCCCAATGTATAACATGGTCTAACTACCATGGTAGGGAGGTAATCCCTATGTATAACACGGCCTGAACACCACAGTAGATAGGTAATCCCAATGTATAACACGGGCGGAACACCGTGGTCGATAGGCAATCACAATGTATTACACAGGCTGAACACCGTGGTAGACAGGTCATCCAAAAGTATAACCGGGCTTTAACAGCCTGGTAGATAGATAATCCGAAAGTGTAACACGGGCTGAAAACCGTGGTGGAACGTTAATCCCAATGTATAACACAGGCTCAACACCATGGCAGATAGGAAGTCACAATGTATAACACGGGTTCAAAACCATGGTAGATAGGTAATCAAATGTCGAACATGGTCTAAACACCATGGTAGGTAGGTAATCCCTCTGTATAACACGGCCTGAACACCATGGTAGATAGGTAATCCCTATGTATAACCTGGCCTGAACACCATGGTAGATAGGTAATCCCTATGTATAACACGGCCTGAACACCATGGTAGATAGGCAATCACAATGTATTACACAGGCTGAACACCGTGGTAGACAGGTATTCCAAAAGTATAACCTGGCCTGAACACCATGGTAGATAGGTAATCACAATGTATAACTGTCTGAACAACATGCTCGATAGGTAATCCCAATGTATAACACAAACTGAACACCAGGGTAGATAGGTAATCACAATGTATAACTACGGGCTGAATATTGTGGTATGTAGGTAAACCCAATGTATAACATGGGTTGAACGCCATGGTAGATAGGTAATCAGCATGGGAGATAGACAGTCCCAAAGTATAACACTGGCTGAACACCATGGTAGATAGATAATCAAGTGTATAATATGGTCTAAACACCATGGTATATAGATAATCCCAATGAATAACACAGGGTGTACACCATGTTAGATAGGTAATCCCAATGTATAAAATGGGCTGAACACCATGGGAGATAGGTAAACTCCAATATATAATACGGCCTGAACACCGAGGTAGATACATAATCCCGATGCATAACATGGTCTGAACATCATGGTAGATAGGCAATCCCAATGTATAACATGGTCTGAACACCGTGGTGGGTAGGTAATCCCAATGTATAACATGTGCTGAACACTGTGGTAGGTAGGAAATCCCAATGTATAACACGGGCTGAACACGTGGTAGATAGTTAATCCCAATGTATATCCCGCCTGAGCACTGTGGTAGATACGTAATCCCAATGTATAACACGGGCTGAACACTGTGGTAGGTATGTAATCCCAATGTACAACACAGGCTGAACACCATGGTAGATACGAGGTAAAAACAATGACTGCAGATGCTGGAAATCAGATTCTGGATTAGTGACTGAACACTGTCTGAACACCATGGTAGATAGGTAATCACAATGTATAACATAGGCTGAACACGATGCTGGATAGGTTATCACAACGCATAAATCGGGCTGAACACTGTGGTAGATAGGTAATCACAATGTATAACACGGGCGGAACACCATGGCAGGATAGGTACTGCCAATGTATAACACAGACTGAACACCATGGTAGATAGGAAATCCCAATGTATAACACAGACTGAACACCATGGTAGATAGGTACTCCCAATTTATAACACAGGCTGTACACCATGGTAGATAGGTACACCCAATGTGTAACACAGACTGAAGACGGTGGTGGATAGGTAATCTCAATGTAGAACACGGGCTGAACACTGTGGTAGATAGGTAATCCCAATATATAACACGGGCTGAATAGTACGGTAGATAGGTAATCCCGATGTATAACACAGACTGAACACCGTGGTAGATAGATAATCCCAATATAGGACACCGGCTGAGCACCTTGGTAGACAGGTAATCCCAATGTATAACACAGGCTGAACACCATGCTCGATAGGTAATCGCAATGTATCACACGGGCTGAACACAGTGGTGGATAGGTAATCCCAATGTATAACACAGGCTCAACACCATGGTAGATAGGTAATCCCAATGTATAACATGGTCTGAACACCATGGTACATGAATATCCCATTGTATAACAGGGGCTGAACACCATGGTAGAAAGATAGTCACAAAGGATAATACAGGCTGAACAACATGGTAAATAGGTAACCCCAATATATAACATGGGCTGAACGGCATGGTAGACAGGTAATCCCAATGTATAACACGGGCTGAATACCATGGTAGATAGATAATCCCAATATATAACACGGGCGGAACACCATGGTAGATAGGTAATCGCAATGTCTCACATGGTCTGAACACCATGGTAGATAGGTAATCCCAATGTATAACACAGACTGAACACCGTGCTGAACACCAGGGTAGACAGGTAATCCCAATGTATAACATGGTCTGAACACCATGGTAGAAAGGTAATCCCAATGCATAAAACAGACTGAACACCGTGGTAGATAGGTAATCCCAATATATAACACAGACAGAACACATTGGTAGATAGTTAATCCCAATGTTTCACAAGGGCTGAACACCAGGGTAGATAGGTAATCCCGATGTATAACACAGTCTGAACACCATGGTAGATAGCTAATCCCAATGTACAACAAGGGCTGAACACCAGGGTAGATAGGTAATCCCAATGGATCATACAGGCTGAACATTGTGGTAGATAGGTAATCCCAATTAGTCACACAGGCTGAATACCATGTTAGATAGGTTATCCCTATGTGTAACACGGGCTGACCAAAATGGTAGATACCTCATGCCAATGTATAACACAGGTTGAACACCGTGGTAGATACGTATCCCAACATATAAAACAGGCTGTACACTTTGGTAGATGGGTAATCACTATGTATAACACGGGCTGAACAACATGCTAGATAGGTAATCCCAATTTATAACACGGGCTGAACACCAGGGTAGATCGGTAATCACAATGTATAACACGGGCTGAGCACCGTGGTAGTTAGGTAATCCCAAAGTATAACACGGGCTGAACACCATGGTGGACAGGTAATCCAAATGTATAACACAGACTGAAGACCATGGTAGATAGATAATCCCAATGTATAACACGGGCTGAACACCCTGGTAGATAGGTAATCCATATGTATAACACGGGTTGAACACCATGGTAGATAGGTAAACCCAATGTAGAACACAGACTGAACACTGTGGTAGATAAGTAATCCCAATATATAACACACACTGAACACCGTGCTGAACACCAGGGTAGATAGGTAATCCCAAAGCATAACAGGGGTTAACACCATGGTAGATAGGTAATCACTATGCATAACACGGCTTGAACACCGTGGTAGATAGTTAATCCCAATGTATATCCCGGGCTGAGCACCGTGGTAGATACGTAATCCCAATGTATAACACGGGCTGAACACCATGGTAGATAGGTAATCCCAATGTATAACACGGGCTGAACACTGTGGTAGGTACGTAATCCCAATGTACAACACAGGCTGAACACCATGGTAGATACGAGGTAAAAACAATGACTGCAGAAGCTGGAAATCAGATTCTGGATTAGTGGTGCTGGAAGAGCACAGCAGTTCAGGCAGCATTCAAGGAGCTTCGAAATCGACGTTTCGGGCAAAAGCCCTTCATCAGCTTTATTCCTGATGAAGGCTTTTGCCCGAAACGTCGATTTTGAAGCTCCTTGGATGGTGCCTGAACTGCTGTGCTCTTCCAGCACCACTAATCCAGAACCATGGTAGATTGGTAATCCCAAAGTATAACACGGGCTGAACACTGTGGTGGATAAATAATCCCAATGTATAACACGGGTTGAACACTCTGGTAGTTAGGTAATCCCTATTCATAACACAGCCTGAACACCATGGTAGATATGTAATCCCAATGTACATCCCGGGCTGAGCACCGTGGTAGATACGTAATCCCAATGTATAACACGGGCTGAACACCATGGTAAATAGGTAATCCCCATGTATAACACGGGCTGAACACTGTGGTAGACAGGTAAACCCAATGTAAAACATGGGCTGAACACCATGGTAGATAGGTAATACCAATGTATAACACTGTCTGAACACCTTGGTAGATAGGGGTATTCTCAATGTATAACACGGGCTGAACAACATGGTATTTAGGAATCCCAATGCATAACACGGACTGAACACCGCAGGAGATAGGTAATCCGAATGTACAACATGGTCTGAACATCATGGTAGATAGATAGTCCCAATGTATAACATGGGGTGTACACCATGGTAGATAGGTAATCCCAATGTATAACACTGAACACCATGGTAGATAGCCAATCCCAATGTATAACATGGGCTGAACACCATGGGAGATAGGTAAACTCCAATATATAATACGGCCTGAACACCATGGTAGATAGGCAATCCCAATGTATAACTCGGGCTGAATACCGTGGTAGATACGAGGTAAAAACAATGACTGCAGATGCTGGAAATCAGATTCTGGATTAGTGGTGCTGGAAGAGCACAGCAGTTCAGGCAGCATCCAAGGAGCTTCGAAATCGATGTTTTGGGCAAAAGCCCTTCATCAGCTTTATTCCTGATGAAGGGCTTTTGCCCGAAAGGTCAATTTCGAAGCTCCTTGGATGCTGCCTGAACTGCTGCGCTCTTCCAGCACCACTAATCCAGAACCATGGTAGATAGGTAATCCCAATGTATAACACGGGCTGAACACTGTGGTAGGTAGGTAATCCCTATGCATAATACGGCCTGAACACCATGGTAGATAGGTAATCCCAATCTATCACACGGGCTGAACACTGTGGTGGATAGGTAATCGCAAAGCATAGCACAGACTGAACACCATGGTAGATTGGTAATCCCAATATATAACACGGGCGGAACACCATGGTAGAAAGGTAATCACAATGTTTAACATGGGTTGAACATCGCATTAGATAGGTAATCCCAATGTATAACAGGGTCTGAACACCATGGTTGACAGGTAATCCCAATGTATAACACAGGGTGTACACCGTGGTAGATTGATGATCCCAATGTATAACACGGTCTGAACACCAGGATAGATAGGCAATCACATTGTATGATATGGGCTGAAAACCATGGTAGATAGCTAATCACAATGTATAATATGGTCTGAACACCGTGGTAGATAGTTAATCCCAATGTATAACACGGGCTGAACACCACTGTGGATAGGTAATCCCTACGTATAACTTGGGCTGAACACCATGATAGATAGGTAATCCAAATGTATAACACAGGCTAACATCGTCGTAGATAGGTAATCCCAATGTATAACATGGGCTGAACACTGCGGCACCTTCCTGAAGAAGGGCTCATGCCCAAAATGTCGATTCTCCTGCTCCTTGGATGCTGCCTGACCTGCTGTGCTTTTCCAGCAACACATTTGCAGCTCTGATCTCCATCATCTGCAGTCCTCACTTTCTCCACTGTGGCGGATGGGCAATCCCAATGTATAACCCGTCTGAGCACCATGGTAGATAGGTAATCCCAATTTATAACACAGGCAGAACACCTTGGTAGATAGGTAATCCCAATGCATAACAGGGGCTGAACACCGCGGTAGATAGGTAATCCCAATGCATAACAGGGACTGAACACCGCGGTAGATAGGTAATTGCAATGTATCACATGGGCTGGACACCATGGTAGATAGGTAATCCCAATGTATAACACAGACTGAACACTGTGGTAATTAGGTAATCCCAATTTATAACACAGGCTGAACACCATGGTAGATAGGTAATCCCAATGTATAACATGGGTTGATCACCATGATAGATAGGTAATACCAATGTATAACCCTGTCTGAACACCATGGTAGTTAGGGGTATTCTCAATGTATAACACGGGCTAAACAACATGGTAGATAGGTAATCCCAATGCATAACACGGTCTGAACACCATGGTAGATAGATGTATAACACAGGGTGTACACCATGTTAGATAGGTAATCTCAATGTATAACATGGGCTGAACACCATGGGAGATAGGTAAACTCCAATATATAACACGGCCTGAACACCATGGTAGATAGGCAATCCCAATGTATAACTCGGGCTGAACACCGTGGTAGATAGGAAATCACAATGCATAACACGGCCTGAACACCATGGTAGATAGTTAATCCCAATGTATATCCTGGGTTGAGCACCGTGGTAAATATGTAATCCCAATGTACAACACAGGCTGAACACCGTAGGAGATAGGTAATCCCAATGTATAACACGGGCTGAACACCATGGTAGATACGAGGTAAAAATAATGACTGCAGATGCTGGAAATCAGATTCTGGATTAGTGGTGCTGGAAGAGCACAGCAGTTCAGGCAGCATCCAAGGAGCTTTGAAATCGACGTTTCGGGCAAAAGCCCTTCATCAGCTTTATGCCTGATGAAGGCCATTGCCCGAAACATTGATTTCAAAGCTTCTTGGATGCTGCCTGAACTGCTGTGCTCTTCCAGCAACACATTTTCAGCTCTGATCTCCATCATCTGCAGTCATTGTTCTTACCTCGTATCTACCATGGTGTTCTTCACTGTGGCGGATAGGCAATCCCAATGTATAACCCGTCTGAGCACCATGGTAGATAGGTAATCCCAATGTATAACACAGGCTGAACACCAGGGTAGATAGGTAATCACAATGTATAACACGGGCTGAATATTGTGGTAGGTAGGTAAACCCAATGTATAACATGGGTTGAACGCCATGGTAGATAGGTAATCAGCATGGGAGATAGATAATCAAGTGTATAATATGGGCTGAACACCATGGTAGATAGGTAATCACAATGTATAACACGGGCTGAATATTGTGGTAGGTTGGTAAACCCAATGTATAACATGGGTTGAACGCCATGGTAGATAGGTAATCAGCATGGGAGATAGATAATCAAGTGTATAATATGGGCTGAACACCATGGTAGATAGGTAATCACAATGTATAACACGGGCTGAAAACCATGTTAGATAGTTACTCCCAATGTATAACATAGGCTGAACACCATGGTAGATAGGTAATCCCTATGTATAACTTGGATTGAACACCATGTTAGATACGTAATACCAATGTATAACACAGGCTGAACACCATGGTGGACAGGTAATCCCAATGTATAACATGGGCTCAAAACCATGGTAGATAGGTAATCAAATGTCGAACATGGCCTGAACATCATGGTAGATAGGTAATCCCAATGTATAACATGGTCTAACTACCATGGTAGGGAGGTAATCCCTATGTATAACACGGCCTGAACACCACAGTAGATAGGTAATCCCAATGTATAACACGGGCGGAACACCGTGGTCGATAGGCAATCACAATGTATTACACAGGCTGAACACCGTGGTAGACAGGTCATCCAAAAGTATAACCGGGCTTTAACAGCCTGGTAGATAGATAATCCGAAAGTGTAACACGGGCTGAAAACCGTGGTGGAACGTTAATCCCAATGTATAACACAGGCTCAACACCATGGCAGATAGGAAGTCACAATGTATAACACGGGTTCAAAACCATGGTAGATAGGTAATCAAATGTCGAACATGGTCTAAACACCATGGTAGGTAGGTAATCCCTCTGTATAACACGGCCTGAACACCATGGTAGATAGGTAATCCCTATGTATAACCTGGCCTGAACACCATGGTAGATAGGTAATCCCTATGTATAACACGGCCTGAACACCATGGTAGATAGGCAATCACAATGTATTACACAGGCTGAACACCGTGGTAGACAGGTATTCCAAAAGTATAACCTGGCCTGAACACCATGGTAGATAGGTAATCACAATGTATAACTGTCTGAACAACATGCTCGATAGGTAATCCCAATGTATAACACAAACTGAACACCAGGGTAGATAGGTAATCACAATGTATAACTACGGGCTGAATATTGTGGTATGTAGGTAAACCCAATGTATAACATGGGTTGAACGCCATGGTAGATAGGTAATCAGCATGGGAGATAGACAGTCCCAAAGTATAACACTGGCTGAACACCATGGTAGATAGATAATCATGTGTATAATATGGTCTAAACACCATGGTATATAGATAATCCCAATGAATAACACAGGGTGTACACCATGTTAGATAGGTAATCCCAATGTATAAAATGGGCTGAACACCATGGGAGATAGGTAAACTCCAATATATAATACGGCCTGAACACCGAGGTAGATACATAATCCCGATGCATAACATGGTCTGAACACCATGGTAGATAGGCAATCCCAATGTATAACATGGTCTGAACACCGTGGTGGGTAGGTAATCCCAATGTATAACATGTGCTGAACACTGTGGTAGGTAGGAAATCCCAATGTATAACACGGGCTGAACACCGTGGTAGATAGTTAATCCCAATGTATATCCCGCCTGAGCACCGTGGTAGATACGTAATCCCAATGTATAACACGGGCTGAACACTGTGGTAGGTATGTAATCCCAATGTACAACACAGGCTGAACACCATGGTAGATACGAGGTAAAAACAATGACTGCAGATGCTGGAAATCAGATTCTGGATTAGTGACTGAACACTGTCTGAACACCATGGTAGATAGGTAATCACAATGTATAACATAGGCTGAACACGATGCTGGATAGGTTATCACAACGCATAAATCGGGCTGAACACTGTGGTAGATAGGTAATCACAATGTATAACACGGGCGGAACACCATGGCAGGATAGGTACTGCCAATGTATAACACAGACTGAACACCATGGTAGATAGGAAATCCCAATGTATAACACAGACTGAACACCATGGTAGATAGGTACTCCCAATTTATAACACAGGCTGTACACCATGGTAGATAGGTACACCCAATGTGTAACACAGACTGAAGACGGTGGTGGATAGGTAATCTCAATGTAGAACACGGGCTGAACACTGTGGTAGATAGGTAATCCCAATATATAACACGGGCTGAATAGTACGGTAGATAGGTAATCCCGATGTATAACACAGACTGAACACCGTGGTAGATAGATAATCCCAATATAGGACACCGGCTGAGCACCTTGGTAGACAGGTAATCCCAATGTATAACACAGGCTGAACACCATGCTCGATAGGTAATCGCAATGTATCACACGGGCTGAACACAGTGGTGGATAGGTAATCCCAATGTATAACACAGGCTCAACACCATGGTAGATAGGTAATCCCAATGTATAACATGGTCTGAACACCATGGTACATGAATATCCCATTGTATAACAGGGGCTGAACACCATGGTAGAAAGATAGTCACAAAGGATAATACAGGCTGAACAACATGGTAAATAGGTAACCCCAATATATAACATGGGCTGAACGGCATGGTAGACAGGTAATCCCAATGTATAACACGGGCTGAATACCATGGTAGATAGATAATCCCAATATATAACACGGGCGGAACACCATGGTAGATAGGTAATCGCAATGTCTCACATGGTCTGAACACCATGGTAGATAGGTAATCCCAATGTATAACACAGACTGAACACCGTGCTGAACACCAGGGTAGACAGGTAATCCCAATGTATAACATGGTCTGAACACCATGGTAGAAAGGTAATCCCAATGCATAAAACAGACTGAACACCGTGGTAGATAGGTAATCCCAATATATAACACAGACAGAACACATTGGTAGATAGTTAATCCCAATGTTTCACAAGGGCTGAACACCAGGGTAGATAGGTAATCCCGATGTATAACACAGTCTGAACACCATGGTAGATAGCTAATCCCAATGTACAACAAGGGCTGAACACCAGGGTAGATAGGTAATCCCAATGGATCATACAGGCTGAACATTGTGGTAGATAGGTAATCCCAATTAGTCACACAGGCTGAATACCATGTTAGATAGGTTATCCCTATGTGTAACACGGGCTGACCAAAATGGTAGATACCTCATGCCAATGTATAACACAGGCTGAACACCGTGGTAGATACGTATCCCAACATATAAAACAGGCTGTACACTTTGGTAGATGGGTAATCACTATGTATAACACGGGCTGAACAACATGCTAGATAGGTAATCCCAATTTATAACACGGGCTGAACACCAGGGTAGATCGGTAATCACAATGTATAACACGGGCTGAGCACCGTGGTAGTTAGGTAATCCCAAAGTATAACACGGGCTGAACACCATGGTGGACAGGTAATCCAAATGTATAACACAGACTGAAGACCATGGTAGATAGATAATCCCAATGTATAACACGGGCTGAACACCCTGGTAGATAGGTAATCCATATGTATAACACGGGTTGAACACCATGGTAGATAGGTAAACCCAATGTAGAACACAGACTGAACACTGTGGTAGATAAGTAATCCCAATATATAACACACACTGAACACCGTGCTGAACACCAGGGTAGATAGGTAATCCCAAAGCATAACAGGGGTTAACACCATGGTAGATAGGTAATCACTATGCATAACACGGCTTGAACACCGTGGTAGATAGTTAATCCCAATGTATATCCCGGGCTGAGCACCGTGGTAGATACGTAATCCCAATGTATAACACGGGCTGAACACCATGGTAGATAGGTAATCCCAATGTATAACACGGGCTGAACACTGTGGTAGGTACGTAATCCCAATGTACAACACAGGCTGAACACCATGGTAGATACGAGGTAAAAACAATGACTGCAGAAGCTGGAAATCAGATTCTGGATTAGTGGTGCTGGAAGAGCACAGCAGTTCAGGCAGCATTCAAGGAGCTTCGAAATCGACGTTTCGGGCAAAAGCCCTTCATCAGCTTTATTCCTGATGAAGGCTTTTGCCCGAAACGTCGATTTTGAAGCTCCTTGGATGGTGCCTGAACTGCTGTGCTCTTCCAGCACCACTAATCCAGAACCATGGTAGATTGGTAATCCCAAAGTATAACACGGGCTGAACACTGTGGTGGATAAATAATCCCAATGTATAACACGGGTTGAACACTCTGGTAGTTAGGTAATCCCTATTCATAACACAGCCTGAACACCATGGTAGATATGTAATCCCAATGTACATCCCGGGCTGAGCACCGTGGTAGATACGTAATCCCAATGTATAACACGGGCTGAACACCATGGTAAATAGGTAATCCCCATGTATAACACGGGCTGAACACTGTGGTAGACAGGTAAACCCAATGTAAAACATGGGCTGAACACCATGGTAGATAGGTAATACCAATGTATAACACTGTCTGAACACCTTGGTAGATAGGGGTATTCTCAATGTATAACACGGGCTGAACAACATGGTATTTAGGAATCCCAATGCATAACACGGACTGAACACCGCAGGAGATAGGTAATCCGAATGTACAACATGGTCTGAACATCATGGTAGATAGATAGTCCCAATGTATAACATGGGGTGTACACCATGGTAGATAGGTAATCCCAATGTATAACACTGAACACCATGGTAGATAGCCAATCCCAATGTATAACATGGGCTGAACACCATGGGAGATAGGTAAACTCCAATATATAATACGGCCTGAACACCATGGTAGATAGGCAATCCCAATGTATAACTCGGGCTGAATACCGTGGTAGATACGAGGTAAAAACAATGACTGCAGATGCTGGAAATCAGATTCTGGATTAGTGGTGCTGGAAGAGCACAGCAGTTCAGGCAGCATCCAAGGAGCTTCGAAATCGATGTTTTGGGCAAAAGCCCTTCATCAGCTTTATTCCTGATGAAGGGCTTTTGCCCGAAAGGTCAATTTCGAAGCTCCTTGGATGCTGCCTGAACTGCTGCGCTCTTCCAGCACCACTAATCCAGAACCATGGTAGATAGGTAATCCCAATGTATAACACGGGCTGAACACTGTGGTAGGTAGGTAATCCCTATGCATAATACGGCCTGAACACCATGGTAGATAGGTAATCCCAATCTATCACACGGGCTGAACACTGTGGTGGATAGGTAATCGCAAAGCATAGCACAGACTGAACACCATGGTAGATTGGTAATCCCAATATATAACACGGGCGGAACACCATGGTAGAAAGGTAATCACAATGTTTAACATGGGTTGAACATCGCATTAGATAGGTAATCCCAATGTATAACAGGGTCTGAACACCATGGTTGACAGGTAATCCCAATGTATAACACAGAGTGTACACCGTGGTAGATTGATGATCCCAATGTATAACACGGTCTGAACACCAGGATAGATAGGCAATCACATTGTATGATATGGGCTGAAAACCATGGTAGATAGCTAATCACAATGTATAATATGGTCTGAACACCGTGGTAGATAGTTAATCCCAATGTATAACACGGGCTGAACACCACTGTGGATAGGTAATCCCTACGTATAACTTGGGCTGAACACCATGATAGATAGGTAATCCAAATGTATAACACAGGCTAACATCGTCGTAGATAGGTAATCCCAATGTATAACATGGGCTGAACACTGCGGCACCTTCCTGAAGAAGGGCTCATGCCCAAAATGTCGATTCTCCTGCTCCTTGGATGCTGCCTGACCTGCTGTGCTTTTCCAGCAACACATTTGCAGCTCTGATCTCCATCATCTGCAGTCCTCACTTTCTCCACTGTGGCGGATGGGCAATCCCAATGTATAACCCGTCTGAGCACCATGGTAGATAGGTAATCCCAATTTATAACACAGGCAGAACACCTTGGTAGATAGGTAATCCCAATGCATAACAGGGGCTGAACACCGCGGTAGATAGGTAATCCCAATGCATAACAGGGGCTGAACACCGCGGTAGATAGGTAATTGCAATGTATCACATGGGCTGGACACCATGGTAGATAGGTAATCCCAATGTATAACACAGACTGAACACTGTGGTAATTAGGTAATCCCAATTTATAACACAGGCTGAACACCATGGTAGATAGGTAATCCCAATGTATAACATGGGTTGATCACCATGATAGATAGGTAATACCAATGTATAACCCTGTCTGAACACCATGGTAGTTAGGGGTATTCTCAATGTATAACACGGGCTAAACAACATGGTAGATAGGTAATCCCAATGCATAACACGGTCTGAACACCATGGTAGATAGATGTATAACACAGGGTGTACACCATGTTAGATAGGTAATCTCAATGTATAACATGGGCTGAACACCTTGGGAGATAGGTAAACTCCAATATATAACACGGCCTGAACACCATGGTAGATAGGCAATCCCAATGTATAACTCGGGCTGAACACCGTGGTAGATAGGAAATCACAATGCATAACACGCCCTGAACACCATGGTAGATAGTTAATCCCAATGTATATCCTGGGTTGAGCACCGTGGTAAATATGTAATCCCAATGTACAACACAGGCTGAACACCGTAGGAGATAGGTAATCCCAATGTATAACACGGGCTGAACACCATGGTAGATACGAGGTAAAAATAATGACTGCAGATGCTGGAAATCAGATTCTGGATTAGTGGTGCTGGAAGAGCACAGCAGTTCAGGCAGCATCCAAGGAGCTTTGAAATCGACGTTTCGGGCAAAAGCCCTTCATCAGCTTTATGCCTGATGAAGGCCATTGCCCGAAACATTGATTTCAAAGCTTCTTGGATGCTGCCTGAACTGCTGTGCTCTTCCAGCAACACATTTTCAGCTCTGATCTCCATCATCTGCAGTCATTGTTCTTACCTCGTATCTACCATGGTGTTCTTCACTGTGGCGGATAGGCAATCCCAATGTATAACCCGTCTGAGCACCATGGTAGATAGGTAATCCCAATGTATAACACAGGCTGAACACCAGGGTAGATAGGTAATCACAATGTATAACACGGGCTGAATATTGTGGTAGGTAGGTAAACCCAATGTATAACATGGGTTGAACGCCATGGTAGATAGGTAATCAGCATGGGAGATAGATAATCAAGTGTATAATATGGGCTGAACACCATGGTAGATAGGTAATCACAATGTATAACACGGGCTGAATATTGTGGTAGGTTGGTAAACCCAATGTATAACATGGGTTGAACGCCATGGTAGATAGGTAATCAGCATGGGAGATAGATAATCAAGTGTATAATATGGGCTGAACACCATGGTAGATAGGTAATCACAATGTATAACACGGGCTGAAAACCATGTTAGATAGTTACTCCCAATGTATAACATAGGCTGAACACCATGGTAGATAGGTAATCCCTATGTATAACTTGGATTGAACACCATGTTAGATACGTAATACCAATGTATAACACAGGCTGAACACCATGGTGGACAGGTAATCCCAATGTATAACATGGGCTCAAAACCATGGTAGATAGGTAATCAAATGTCGAACATGGCCTGAACATCATGGTAGATAGGTAATCCCAATGTATAACATGGTCTAACTACCATGGTAGGGAGGTAATCCCTATGTATAACACGGCCTGAACACCACAGTAGATAGGTAATCCCAATGTATAACACGGGCTGAACACCATGGTAGATACGAGGTAAAAATAATGACTGCAGATGCTGGAAATCAGATTCTGGATTAGTGGTGCTGGAAGAGCACAGCAGTTCAGGTAGCATCCAAGGAGCTTTGAAATCGACGTTTCGGGCAAAAGCCCTTCATCAGCTTTATGCCTGATGAAGGCCATTGCCCGAAACATTGATTTCAAAGCTTCTTGGATGCTGCCTGAACTGCTGTGCTCTTCCAGCAACACATTTTCAGCTCTGATCTCCATCATCTGCAGTCATTGTTCTTACCTCGTATCTACCATGGTGTTCTTCACTGTGGCGGATAGGCAATCCCAATGTATAACCCGTCTGAGCACCATGGTAGATAGGTAATCCCAATGTATAACACAGGCTGAACACCAGGGTAGATAGGTAATCACAATGTATAACACGGGCTGAATATTGTGGTAGGTAGGTAAACCCAATGTATAACATGGGTTGAACGCCATGGTAGATAGGTAATCAGCATGGGAGATAGATAATCAAGTGTATAATATGGGCTGAACACCATGGTAGATAGGTAATCACAATGTATAACACGGGCTGAATATTGTGGTAGGTTGGTAAACCCAATGTATAACATGGGTTGAACGCCATGGTAGATAGGTAATCAGCATGGGAGATAGATAATCAAGTGTATAATATGGGCTGAACACCATGGTAGATAGGTAATCACAATGTATAACACGGGCTGAAAACCATGTTAGATAGTTACTCCCAATGTATAACATAGGCTGAACACCATGGTAGATAGGTAATCCCTATGTATAACTTGGATTGAACACCATGTTAGATACGTAATACCAATGTATAACACAGGCTGAACACCATGGTGGACAGGTAATCCCAATGTATAACATGGGCTCAAAACCATGGTAGATAGGTAATCAAATGTCGAACATGGCCTGAACATCATGGTAGATAGGTAATCCCAATGTATAACATGGTCTAACTACCATGGTAGGGAGGTAATCCCTATGTATAACACGGCCTGAACACCACAGTAGATAGGTAATCCCAATGTATAACACGGGCGGAACACCGTGGTCGATAGGCAATCACAATGTATTACACAGGCTGAACACCGTGGTAGACAGGTATTCCAAAAGTATAACCGGGCTTTAACAGCCTGGTAGATAGATAATCCGAAAGTGTAACACGGGCTGAAAACCGTGGTGGAACGTTAATCCCAATGTATAACACAGGCTCAACACCATGGCAGATAGGAAGTCACAATGTATAACACGGGTTCAAAACCATGGTAGATAGGTAATCAAATGTCGAACATGGTCTAAACACCATGGTAGGTAGGTAATCCCTCTGTATAACACGGCCTGAACACCATGGTAGATAGGTAATCCCTATGTATAAAATGGCCTGAACACCATGGTAGATAGGTAATCCCTATGTATAACACGGCCTGAACACCATGGTAGATAGGCAATCACAATGTATTACACAGGCTGAACACCGTGGTAGACAGGTATTCCAAAAGTATAACCTGGCCTGAACACCATGGTAGATAGGTAATCACAATGTATAACTGTCTGAACAACATGCTCGATAGGTAATCCCAATGTATAACACAAACTGAACACCAGGGTAGATAGGTAATCACAATGTATAACTACGGGCTGAATATTGTGGTATGTAGGTAAACCCAATGTATAACATGGGTTGAACGCCATGGTAGATAGGTAATCAGCATGGGAGATAGACAGTCCCAAAGTATAACACTGGCTGAACACCATGGTAGATAGATAATCAAGTGTATAATATGGTCTAAACACCATGGTATATAGATAATCCCAATGAATAACACAGGGTGTACACCATGTTAGATAGGTAATCCCAATGTATAAAATGGGCTGAACACCATGGGAGATAGGTAAACTCCAATATATAATACGGCCTGAACACCGAGGTAGATACATAATCCCGATGCATAACATGGTCTGAACACCATGGTAGATAGGCAATCCCAATGTATAACATGGTCTGAACACCGTGGTGGGTAGGTAATCCCAATGTATAACATGTGCTGAACACTGTGGTAGGTAGGAAATCCCAATGTATAACACGGGCTGAACACCGTGGTAGATAGTTAATCCCAATGTATATCCCGCCTGAGCACCGTGGTAGATACGTAATCCCAATGTATAACACGGGCTGAACACTGTGGTAGGTATGTAATCCCAATGTACAACACAGGCTGAACACCATGGTAGATACGAGGTAAAAACAATGACTGCAGATGCTGGAAATCAGATTCTGGATTAGTGACTGAACACTGTCTGAACACCATGGTAGATAGGCAATCACAATGTATTACATAGGCTGAACACGATGCTGGATAGGTTATCACAACGCATAAATCGGGCTGAACACTGTGGTAGATAGGTAATCACAATGTATAACACGGGCGGAACACCATGGCAGGATAGGTACTGCCAATGTATAACACAGACTGAACACCATGGTAGATAGGAAATCCCAATGTATAACACAGACTGAACACCATGGTAGATAGGTACTCCCAATTTATAACACAGGCTGTACACCATGGTAGATAGGTACACCCAATGTGTAACACAGACTGAAGACGGTGGTGGATAGGTAATCTCAATGTAGAACACGGGCTGAACACTGTGGTAGATAGGTAATCCCAATATATAACACGGGCTGAATAGTACGGTAGATAGGTAATCCCGATGTATAACACAGACTGAACACCGTGGTAGATAGATAATCCCAATATAGGACACCGGCTGAGCACCTTGGTAGACAGGTAATCCCAATGTATAACACAGGCTGAACACCATGCTCGATAGGTAATCGCAATGTATCACACGGGCTGAACACAGTGGTGGATAGGTAATCCCAATGTATAACACAGGCTCAACACCATGGTAGATAGGTAATCCCAATGTATAACATGGTCTGAACACCATGGTACATGAATATCCCATTGTATAACAGGGGCTGAACACCATGGTAGAAAGATAGTCACAAAGGATAATACAGGCTGAACAACATGGTAAATAGGTAACCCCAATATATAACATGGGCTGAACGGCATGGTAGACAGGTAATCCCAATGTATAACACGGGCTGAATACCATGGTAGATAGATAATCCCAATATATAACACGGGCGGAACACCATGGTAGATAGGTAATCGCAATGTCTCACATGGTCTGAACACCATGGTAGATAGGTAATCCCAATGTATAACACAGACTGAACACCGTGCTGAACACCAGGGTAGACAGGTAATCCCAATGTATAACATGGTCTGAACACCATGGTAGAAAGGTAATCCCAATGCATAAAACAGACTGAACACCGTGGTAGATAGGTAATCCCAATATATAACACAGACAGAACACATTGGTAGATAGTTAATCCCAATGTTTCACAAGGGCTGAACACCAGGGTAGATAGGTAATCCCGATGTATAACACAGTCTGAACACCATGGTAGATAGCTAATCCCAATGTACAACAAGGGCTGAACACCAGGGTAGATAGGTAATCCCAATGGATCATACAGGCTGAACATTGTGGTAGATAGGTAATCCCAATTAGTCACACAGGCTGAATACCATGTTAGATAGGTTATCCCTATGTGTAACACGGGCTGACCAAAATGGTAGATACCTCATGCCAATGTATAACACAGGCTGAACACCGTGGTAGATACGTATCCCAACATATAAAACAGGCTGTACACTTTGGTAGATGGGTAATCACTATGTATAACACGGGCTGAACAACATGCTAGATAGGTAATCCCAATTTATAACACGGGCTGAACACCAGGGTAGATCGGTAATCACAATGTATAACACGGGCTGAGCACCGTGGTAGTTAGGTAATCCCAAAGTATAACACGGGCTGAACACCATGGTGGACAGGTAATCCAAATGTATAACACAGACTGAAGACCATGGTAGATAGATAATCCCAATGTATAACACGGGCTGAACACCCTGGTAGATAGGTAATCCATATGTATAACACGGGTTGAACACCATGGTAGATAGGTAAACCCAATGTAGAACACAGACTGAACACTGTGGTAGATAAGTAATCCCAATATATAACACACACTGAACACCGTGCTGAACACCAGGGTAGATAGGTAATCCCAAAGCATAACAGGGGTTAACACCATGGTAGATAGGTAATCACTATGCATAACACGGCTTGAACACCGTGGTAGATAGTTAATCCCAATGTATATCCCGGGCTGAGCACCGTGGTAGATACGTAATCCCAATGTATAACACGGGCTGAACACCATGGTAGATAGGTAATCCCAATGTATAACACGGGCTGAACACTGTGGTAGGTACGTAATCCCAATGTACAACACAGGCTGAACACCATGGTAGATACGAGGTAAAAACAATGACTGCAGAAGCTGGAAATCAGATTCTGGATTAGTGGTGCTGGAAGAGCACAGCAGTTCAGGCAGCATTCAAGGAGCTTCGAAATCGACGTTTCGGGCAAAAGCCCTTCATCAGCTTTATTCCTGATGAAGGCTTTTGCCCGAAACGTCGATTTTGAAGCTCCTTGGATGGTGCCTGAACTGCTGTGCTCTTCCAGCACCACTAATCCAGAACCATGGTAGATTGGTAATCCCAAAGTATAACACGGGCTGAACACTGTGGTGGATAAATAATCCCAATGTATAACACGGGTTGAACACTCTGGTAGTTAGGTAATCCCTATTCATAACACAGCCTGAACACCATGGTAGATATGTAATCCCAATGTACATCCCGGGCTGAGCACCGTGGTAGATACGTAATCCCAATGTATAACACGGGCTGAACACCATGGTAAATAGGTAATCCCCATGTATAACACGGGCTGAACACTGTGGTAGACAGGTAAACCCAATGTAAAACATGGGCTGAACACCATGGTAGATAGGTAATACCAATGTATAACACTGTCTGAACACCTTGGTAGATAGGGGTATTCTCAATGTATAACACGGGCTGAACAACATGGTATTTAGGAATCCCAATGCATAACACGGACTGAACACCGCAGGAGATAGGTAATCCGAATGTACAACATGGTCTGAACATCATGGTAGATAGATAGTCCCAATGTATAACATGGGGTGTACACCATGGTAGATAGGTAATCCCAATGTATAACACTGAACACCATGGTAGATAGCCAATCCCAATGTATAACATGGGCTGAACACCATGGGAGATAGGTAAACTCCAATATATAATACGGCCTGAACACCATGGTAGATAGGCAATCCCAATGTATAACTCGGGCTGAATACCGTGGTAGATACGAGGTAAAAACAATGACTGCAGATGCTGGAAATCAGATTCTGGATTAGTGGTGCTGGAAGAGCACAGCAGTTCAGGCAGCATCCAAGGAGCTTCGAAATCGATGTTTTGGGCAAAAGCCCTTCATCAGCTTTATTCCTGATGAAGGGCTTTTGCCCGAAAGGTCAATTTCGAAGCTCCTTGGATGCTGCCTGAACTGCTGCGCTCTTCCAGCACCACTAATCCAGAACCATGGTAGATAGGTAATCCCAATGTATAACACGGGCTGAACACTGTGGTAGGTAGGTAATCCCTATGCATAATACGGCCTGAACACCATGGTAGATAGGTAATCCCAATCTATCACACGGGCTGAACACTGTGGTGGATAGGTAATCGCAAAGCATAGCACAGACTGAACACCATGGTAGATTGGTAATCCCAATATATAACACGGGCGGAACACCATGGTAGAAAGGTAATCACAATGTTTAACATGGGTTGAACATCGCATTAGATAGGTAATCCCAATGTATAACAGGGTCTGAACACCATGGTTGACAGGTAATCCCAATGTATAACACAGAGTGTACACCGTGGTAGATTGATGATCCCAATGTATAACACGGTCTGAACACCAGGATAGATAGGCAATCACATTGTATGATATGGGCTGAAAACCATGGTAGATAGCTAATCACAATGTATAATATGGTCTGAACACCGTGGTAGATAGTTAATCCCAATGTATAACACGGGCTGAACACCCTGGTAGATAGGTAATCCATATGTATAACACGGGTTGAACACCATGGTAGATAGGTAAACCCAATGTAGAACACAGACTGAACACTGTGGTAGATAAGTAATCCCAATATATAACACACACTGAACACCGTGCTGAACACCAGGGTAGATAGGTAATCCCAAAGCATAACAGGGGTTAACACCATGGTAGATAGGTAATCACTATGCATAACACGGCTTGAACACCGTGGTAGATAGTTAATCCCAATGTATAACACGGGCTGAACACTGTGGTAGGTACGTAATCCCAATGTACAACACAGGCTGAACACCATGGTAGATACGAGGTAAAAACAATGACTGCAGAAGCTGGAAATCAGATTCTGGATTAGTGGTGCTGGAAGAGCACAGCAGTTCAGGCAGCATTCAAGGAGCTTCGAAATCGACGTTTCGGGCAAAAGCCCTTCATCAGCTTTATTCCTGATGAAGGCTTTTGCCCGAAACGTCGATTTTGAAGCTCCTTGGATGGTGCCTGAACTGCTGTGCTCTTCCAGCACCACTAATCCAGAACCATGGTAGATTGGTAATCCCAAAGTATAACACGGGCTGAACACTGTGGTGGATAAATAATCCCAATGTATAACACGGGTTGAACACTCTGGTAGTTAGGTAATCCCTATTCATAACACAGCCTGAACACCATGGTAGATATGTAATCCCAATGTACATCCCGGGCTGAGCACCGTGGTAGATACGTAATCCCAATGTATAACACGGGCTGAACACCATGGTAAATAGGTAATCCCCATGTATAACACGGGCTGAACACTGTGGTAGACAGGTAAACCCAATGTAAAACATGGGCTGAACACCATGGTAGATAGGTAATACCAATGTATAACACTGTCTGAACACCTTGGTAGATAGGGGTATTCTCAATGTATAACACGGGCTGAACAACATGGTATTTAGGAATCCCAATGCATAACACGGACTGAACACCGCAGGAGATAGGTAATCCGAATGTACAACATGGTCTGAACATCATGGTAGATAGATAGTCCCAATGTATAACATGGGGTGTACACCATGGTAGATAGGTAATCCCAATGTATAACACTGAACACCATGGTAGATAGCCAATCCCAATGTATAACATGGGCTGAACACCATGGGAGATAGGTAAACTCCAATATATAATACGGCCTGAACACCATGGTAGATAGGCAATCCCAATGTATAACTCGGGCTGAATACCGTGGTAGATACGAGGTAAAAACAATGACTGCAGATGCTGGAAATCAGATTCTGGATTAGTGGTGCTGGAAGAGCACAGCAGTTCAGGCAGCATCCAAGGAGCTTCGAAATCGATGTTTTGGGCAAAAGCCCTTCATCAGCTTTATTCCTGATGAAGGGCTTTTGCCCGAAAGGTCAATTTCGAAGCTCCTTGGATGCTGCCTGAACTGCTGCGCTCTTCCAGCACCACTAATCCAGAACCATGGTAGATAGGTAATCCCAATGTATAACACGAGCTGAATATCATGGTAGATAGGTAATGCCAATGCATAAAGCGGTCTGAACACCATGGTAGATAGGTAATCCCAATATATAACACGGGCGGAACACCATGGTAGGTAGGTAATCACAATGTCTCACATGGTCTGAACACCATGGTGGAAAGGTAATCACAATGTATAACACAGGGTGTACACCGTGGTAGATTGATGATCCCAATGTATAACACGGTCCGAACACCAGGATAGATAGGCAATCACATTGTATAATATGGGCTGAACACCATGGTAGATAGCTAATCACAATGTACAATATGATCTGAACACCATGTTAGATAGGTAATCCCAATGTATAACATAGGCTGAACACCATGGGAGATAGGTAAACTCCAATATATAATACGGCCTGAACACCGTGGTAGATAAATAATCCCGATGCATAATACGGCCTGAACACCATGGTAGATAGGTAATCGCAATGTATAACACGGGCTGAACACCGTGGTGGATAGGTAATCCATATGCATAACACGGCCTGAACACCATAGTAGATAGTTAATCCCAATGTATATCCCGGCCTGAGCACCGTGGTAGATACGAAATCCCAATGTATAACACTGGCTGAACACCATGGTAGATAGGTAATCCCAATGTATAACATGGGCTCAACACCGTGATGGATAGGTAATCCCTATGCATAACACGGGCTGAACACCGTGGTGGATAGGTAATCCCTATGCATAACACGGCCTGAACACCATGGTAGATAGTTAATCCCAATGTATATCCCGGCCTGAGCACCGTGGTAGATACGAAATCCCAATGTATAACACGGCCTGAACACCATGGTAGATAGTTAATCCCAATGTATATCCCGGCCTGAGCACCGTGGTAGATACGAGGTAAAAACAATGACTGCAGATGCTGGAAATCAGATTCTGGATTAGTGGTGCTGGAAGAGCACACCAGTTCAGGCAGCATCCAAGGAGCTTTGAAATCGACGTTTCGGGCAAAAGCCCTTCATCAGCTTTATTCCTGATGAAGGCTTTTGCCCGAAACGTCGATTTTGAAGCTCCTTGGATGGTGCCTGAACTGCTGTGCTCTTCCAGCACCACCAATCCAGAATCATGGTAGATAGGTAATCCCAAAGTATAACACGGGCTGAACACTGTGGTGGATAAATAATCCCAATGTATAACACAGGTTGAACACTATCGTAGGTAGGTAATCCCAATGCATAACATGGTCTGAACACTGTTGTAGGTAGGTAATCCCAATGCATTAAGGGGCTTGAACACCATGGCAGATAGGTAATCCCAAAGTATAACACAGTCTGAACACCATGGTAGATAGGTAATCCCATTATATAACACGGGCGGATCACATTTGTAGATAGGTAATCACAATGTCTCACATGGTCTGAACACCATGTTAGATAGTTCCTCCCAATGTATAACATGGACTGAACACCATGGTAGTTAGGTAATCCCCATGTATAACTTGGATTGAACACCATGTTAGATACGTAATACCAATGTATAACACAGGCTGAACACCATGGTGGACAGGTAATCCCAATGTATAACACAGATTGAAGACCATGGTAGATAGGTAATCAAATGTCAAACATGGGATGAACATCATGGTAGATAGGTAATCCCAATGTATAACACGGGCTGAACACCCTGGTAGATTGGTAATCCCAATGTATAACACGGGCTGAACACCCTGGTAGATTGGTAATCCCAATGTATAACACGGGCTGAACACCCTGGTAGATTGGTAATCCCAATGTATAACACGGGCTGAACACCCTGGTAGATTGGTAATCCCAATGTATAACACGGGCTGAACACCCTGGTAGATTGGTAATCCCAATGTATAACACGGGCTGAACACCCTGGTAGATTGGTAATCCATATGTATAACACGGGTTGAACACCATGGTAGATAGGTAAACACAATGTAGAACACAGACTGAACACTGTGGTAGATAGGTAATCCCAATGTATAACACACACTGAACACCGTGCTGAACACCAGGGTAGATAGGTAATCCCAATGTATAACATGGGCTGAACACCATTGTAGATAGGTAATCCCAAAGCATAACAGGGGTTAACACCATGGTAGATAGGTACTCCCAATGTATAACACGGACAGAACACCTTGGTAGATAGGTAATCCCAATGTATAACACGGGCTGAACACTGTGGTAGATAGGTAATCCCTATGCATAACACGGCCTTTACACAATGGTAGATAGGTAATCCCAATGTATAACCTGGGCTGAGCACCATGGTAGATATGTAATCAAATGTATAACATGGGCTGAACACCGTGGTAGAATAGTAATCCCAATGTATAACACAGCCTAACCACCTTGGAAGATAGGTAATCCCAATATATAATATGGGTTGAACACCATGGCGCAAACCATTATCTTACCAGACTAGGCACTGACTGTATACAGAAATACGGGCAGATATATCTGTGCAGAGATAAAAGCAGGTATATATTATTCAGATAGACAAAGAGTTTTATTTGTACAAAGATCGATATAGAGAAATAGAAACAAACATATAATTGGACAGAGATGGATCCATAAATATTATGTTTCAATGAGACACAGACTTATAGCTACACAGAGTCAGATAAAGTGAAGAATTAAAGAAGAGAAAGTTACAGAGAGAACCTGGATTGCTATACAGAAAGATATCGCTAGTATATAAAGGCATGTTGTTCCTCTGACCTTGGGATATTTTAGATTTCTGGTTTGTGCAGCAGTATAAGGCCAACAGTATGGGTTCAATTTCTGCAATTGCTGAGGTTAATATGAAAGTCCTGCCTTCTTAACCTCACCCCTCTCCCGAGATCTGAGGTGACCCTCAGGTTAAACTCACCTCTGGTCATCTCTCTCTCCCTGTCTCTCTCTCTCTCTATCTTTAATAATAGTGCAGGACAATGGCCACCACCTTTCTACACTAACAGCATGAGGCTTGATGATTTTCCCTTTGAGGAATACTCAAAAAGCCAGTTTCAACTCTACTGGAGTGCCCTAATAGAACTGAATGCTGTCATGTATTCCAATCTAAGTTTCAGCATTAGTGTGCTGCATAGGCCACAGTCAAGGAGCCTTCTCTAGTAAACCCAATGTTACAGATAAAGGGATTCTCTCACTCTAGTTGGCTCGAAGCCAGACAGAAGTATTCTCATGAATAAAAGCAAAATAATGGAAATCTGAAACAAACAGAAACTGCTGGAGAAACTCAGTCGATCTGGAAGCAGTTCTGAAGTAAGATCATACAGGACTCAAAGAATTAACTTTGTTTCCTTCTCTTCAGATGATGCCAGACCTGCTGAGTTTCTCCAATATTCTCAGTGTTTGTTTCGAAAAGAACACTCTTGCCCCTGGAGTACTGAATGCTGGACTTCAGTCATGAAAGGGGTCAGAACCACAGAATCTTAGCCAATCTGCAAAACAAAGGATTGTGATACCACTAATTCATCTCCAACACGAACCTAACCTCTAGTGCGACAGTGGTAATGTTCAACCGTCAGTCCTTTGTGAACAATTCAGAGGCCAATCCTTATATCTTTTATCTTTTTAGACTCATCGCTTCTTTCTGAGTCAAGTATATGTGTGATGTGTTAGTATTTCTTCTCCCTCTTAGTAATTAACTAGCTCACTCTCTTTTATTAATTCAAGAGAGCCTGCTTACATTGGCTCCTTGAAATCATAAGTTTGTTTGGTTCTGGGGGAGAGCTATCCACAAGGGAAGGGATCCTTTCTAAATTAACCTTGTTGTGACCAACCAAGGAAGTGGGTGAATAAAGAAGGAGAGCCAGATCAAATTTCCTTGCTGGGACCTGGGACCTTCACAATTTGTGACATCCCATCTGAAAGTATCAGGAATTCTCTAGCCAACTAGAGTGAGAGAATCCCTTTATCTGTAACATTGGGTTAATAGAGAAGGCTTCTTTGACTGTGACCTGTGCAGCACACTAATGCTGAAACTTAGACTGGTATACAAGACAGCACTGAGTCCCATTAGGGCACTCCAGTAGAGTTGAAACTGGGTTTTTGATTATTAGAGTCATAGAGATGTACAGCATGGAAACAGACCCTTCAGTCTAACCCATCCATGCTGACCAGATATTACAACCCAATCTAATCTCACCTGCTAGCACCTGGCCCATATCCCTCCAAACCCTTCCTATTCATATACCCATCCAGATGCCTTTTAAATATTGCAATTGTATAACCTCCACCACTTCCTCTGGCAGCTCATTCCATACACTTACCATCCTCTGAGTGAAAAAGTTGACCCTTTGGTCTCTTTTATATCTTTCCCCTCTTACCCTAAACCTGTGCCCTTTAGTTCTGGACTCCCTGACCCCAGGGAAAAGACTTCGTCTATTTACCCAATGCATACCCCTCATGATTTTATAAACCTCTAAGGTCACCCCTCAGCCTCCGACGCTCCAGGGAAAACAGCCCCAGCCTATTCAACCTCTCTCTATAGCTCAAATCCTCCAACCCTGGCAACATCCTTGTAAATCTTTTCTGAACCCTTTCAAGTTTCACAACATCTTTCTGATAGGAAGGAGACCAGAATTGCACGCAATATTCCAACAGTGGCCTAATCAATGTCCTGTACAGCCACAACATGACCTTCCAACTCCTGTACTCAATATTCTGACTAATAAAGGAAAGCATACCAAATGTCTTCTTCACTATCCTATCTATCTGCGACTCCACTTTCAGGGAGCTACGAACCTGCACTCCAAGGTCCCTTTGTGTAGCAATACTCACAAGGACCTTACCATTAAGTGTATAAGTCCTGCTAATATTTGCTTTCCCAAAATGCAGCACCTCTCATTTATCTAAATTAAACTCTTCAAAGGGAAAAGCATCAAACCCCATGCTGTTGGTGTAGAAACGTGAAGTGTCCATTGTCCTGCACTATGATTAGAGAGAGACGAGCAGAGGGGAGTTTAACCTGAGGGTTCACCAGGCCTCAGGAGAAACTCAGCAGGTCTGGTCAGATGACATAAGAATATCAGTACAGAAATATTCCTCAACTTGTAGTGAAGATGTTGTTCCAAATAGATATACATAATAGTGAGGGAACTAAGTACAAAGATTCATTGACAGAACTAAAAAGATCACAGAATCCTTACATTGTGGAAGCAGGTCATTTGGCCTACTGACTCCACACTGGCCCCTCTGAAGAATATCACACCCAGACACACCCCATCCCTGTAACTCATGTATTAGCCATGACTAATCCATTCCTTAGTTTATACATCCCTAGATACTCTGGGCAACTTAGTATGGCCAATCCACCTAACCTTCATGTCTTTGGACAGTGGGAGGAAACTGGAGCAAACCCAAACAGACATAGGGAGAATGTGCAAACATTACTTGGTCAACCAAAGGTGGAATCGAACCCATGTCCCTGGTGCTGTGAGGCAGCAATGCTAATCACTGAGCTTGTGTGCCATCCCATATAGATATATCTATACAGTGTTAGGTACCAAAGTATGGATAGATACAGAAGTCATATTTGCAAATAGAAATTCAGAGATCCATCTACACAGGTATATGTGGCAGAAATAGAAATTATACTAAGTTTATGTAAACTGAGAAACAGCCACCAAGATATTAATTCATTTTGGCATAAAAAGAAGATATTTGGCTCATGGACTCATGCCAGTTCTCTGTCGAACAATCCATTCAGTCCAATTGCCCTGTTCTAACCCTGGAGTCAGTCTACTTCCCTCAAGTGCCAAGTTCCTTTGGAGAACATCATGATCCTTGCAGTTCCCGTGGTCACTCCAACTTAGTGCATGAAAGCATTCTTCATCAAATACTGCTGTCACTCTTCAACTGATGTTCCACACAATGAGAACAGCTTATTTTTGGACTACCTTATCTGAATCTCACATAAATTTATACACACGAACTCTCTTCGTCCACCTAACCATCTTGTTATAAATTCCCCCTCCCTGGATCCATTCTGATCCACCTCCACTGCATGATCTCAATGACCCTCCCAGCATTCCAAAAGGAATGCCCTTTTCTGGTTGTGGCTGAACCAGAGCTATAAAAAGATGGGCAACCACAACCATTGAGGACCTCTGAAGCAGAGACCCCCTCTGGGAAGCTGCAAGACCACCTAACAGGTTATCAGCAACTTGCCATGACTGAGGAAGTGGTAGATGTGGGTACAATTGCAACATTTAAAAGCTTTTCGATGGGTACATGAAAAGGAAAGGTTTGGAGGGATATGCGGCAGGAGCAGACATGGACTGGTTGGACCAAAAGGTCTGTTTCCATGGTGTATGACTCTATGACTATGACAGGCACTGCCGACTAGATCAATCAGTTGCCTGTACTGGAACTGAATTCCTGTGGATGGTATTGTTCCTGTTGTTCGAACAAGGACTGTTAGGATCTCCTCACATCAGAATCACAAATAATGAATAAACTCCATTACAAGGGCACTGTGGGTGGGATCTTTACCATTTTGAATTAATTTCAAATGCTGGAGTAATAAGAGTAGAGAACCATACGTGATGTTAACATCCGAAAGCCTGTTTGGGGTCCAAGCAGTTAGGTACCTAATAGGTACTGGCAGGTTTTCTATTAGCAAGAGAACCTCAGTTGAGGAAGGGTCTACTGCCAATGAGTTGTTGGTTAATCAGAGGCTGGTAGATCTCAGCAGTGCCATGGAGGAGGCAGTGGCTGCTCAATATACAAACACACCCAAATTCCTCAGGATAGGGGGGTGAACATGGAACAAGTGAACATTCGGGGGATTTGTGAGTGGGGTTGGGCAGGGGGCAAGGAGGTAGTAATTGTATCCTCGGCTGGGGGTCACGGGAGAGAGTAGGAGGCAAAGACAAGAGCAGGAGGTGCCTTCTGGTGGTCCGATAATCAGAGATTCCCTTCAACCTGTCCTCACTGGTTAACTTGTTGTTACAGATACTTTTCTCTCATCCTGCATGCAGGTGAAAGGTCAGAGTAGTCCCATCTGTGGCCATTAAACAACTGTTAAGTGCCTCAGTTGGCAACAGGATAATCAGTCAAATGTGTGCCTTCCCATCTAGAACCTAATTCATGCAGGGAGTGTAGATCGATGGGGCTCTGGGCCATTACTACCCCGCCAAATTAGGTTTCCTTGCCTTCTCCAGTCTTGCTGCCTCCAGGACCAGAAGGTCCCTCACTGTATCCAGGAAACTTTTACAAACATTGAAGATAGGTGGATGACATTATTTCAGATGTCTGACTTGCACCTCCCCTTTCATACCAATTTCTTCCTTGTCAGACAGGAGTATGGACAAACCAGTGTAGCAATCAAGAAATACAAATGAAAGAGATGTTTAGATCATGAGGCAAGCGCTCATGTGTAATGAAGAAAGTACACAGCCTATAAGAAGTACATGAATGAGCAATTGAAATGTCATAATATCGAAGGCTATGGAAAATAGGATTAATGTCACTCAGTCGATTCAGACTTGATCGGCCAAGAAGACTCTTCTGTGCGGGACGACTCGATGATTGATGAAAGAAAATGATGGAAATGCTCAATAGATCTGCAGAGGAGTTAACATTTCAGAACAGGTGTAAGGTCATGCTTCTGAAATATTGAAAGTAATGAGCCCACTTACAGCGGACACCCATGCAGTTGGGTGGAACTTTCATTGTTTTACTATTTTCTGACTCCAGTACAGTTTTATTCTTATACTGATGGAAATACATGAAGTATAAGTTCCCACAAATGAAAGCGTGATATTAATGATGAAAAAAAAATATTTTTCCACAGTCAGTCCTTCCAGATACTGTTCTGTCTGCAAATACAATTAAGATGGGATGGACAAAAGCAAAATTCTCTCTTTGTGTTGGAATTTTATAATAAGGCCATAAATGTGAGGAATTCATAAGAATGTAAGAAACAGGAGCAGGAGTTGGCCATCTGGCCCTTTGAGCCTGTTCCACCTTTCAATAAGATCAAGGCCTTAGCTCCAATTACTCACCTGCTCACCATAACCCTTAATTTCCTTACTGTTCAAAAATCTATCTGTCTCTAAAAACATTCAACGAGGTAGCCTCAACTGCTTCACTGGGCAGGCAACACCATAGATTCACAACTCTTTGGGTGAAGAAGTCCTTCGTCAACTCTGTCCTAAATCTGCTCCCCCTTATTTTAAATTTAAGCCCTCTAGTTCTAGTTTCATCCCTGCTTCCATTTTATCTATTCCCTTCATAATTTTATATGTTTCTATAAGATCCTTTCTTATTCTTTTACATTCCAGTAAGTACACTACCAGTCTACTCAGTCTCCTCATAAACCATACCTCCTATCTGTGGAATCAACCCACTGAACTTGCTCTGCACAGCCTCCATTGCCAGTACTCCCTTTTTCAAGTAAGGAGACCAAAGGTGTACACAGCACTCCAGGTGTGGCCTCACTACCACCTTACACAGCTGTGGCATAACCTCCCTGTTTCCAAACTCCATCATAAAGTCATAGTCATAGAATCATAGAGATGTACATCATGGAAACAGACCCTTCGGTCCAACCCATCCATGCCGACCAGATATCCCAACCCAATCTAGTCACACCTGCCAGCACCCGGCCCATATCCCTCCAAACTCTTCCTATTCATATACCCATCCAAAACCCACATAGAGATGGGGAGAATGTGCAAACTCTACACAGACAGTTGCCTGAGGAAGGAATTGAACCCGGGTCCCTGGTGCTTTGAGACAGCAGTGCTAACCGCTGTGCCACTGTGCTGCCCTCCTGCACCTGCAAACCAACTTTTTTTGATTCATGTACAAGGACACCCAACTCTTTGGCTGCAACTGTTGAGAGAGAAAAACAGAATTCATATTTCAATTCAAGGACCTTTCTTGAGAATGTTTGGAAATGTTTATGGCGAGACCAGCTATAGTGGAATATCCTACTGATAGGTGGCTCAGTGACTTGCACTGCTACCTCACAGCGCCAGAGACCCTGGTTCAATTCCAACCTCAGTCTTTGTAGAGTTTGCACATTCTCTGCGTGGGTTTCTTCCCACAATCCAAAGATGTGCAGGTTAAGTGAATTGGCCATACTAAATTGCCCACAGTGTTAGGTGCATTAGTCAAGGGTAAATATGAGGAATGGATCTGGGTGGGTTACTCTTAGGAGGGTCGGTGTGTACTTGTTGAGCCGAAGGGCCTGTTTCCATACTGTAGGGAATCTAATTTAATCATAATAGTAACCATGACAATCAACATCCAAATTCCATTGGTCTAATTTCAATGCTTGGAATCTTTATGGACTGAAGTGACTTTTAGAAAATAGTTATTCAGAAAGAACCTGATTAGGTTGAACCAAGTTCATGAAACCATCAATAAACAAGGATCAGTCTAAGCCAAGATTAACATCATACAACAGATGCAGATGTACATCACTCAGCCCTTATTTTTATGTTCAATTCCTCTCGTAATAAGTGATGGAATCCCATTAGCCATGTTCATTATGTACTGTATTACAGGCTAACTGTTTACATTTCATGCTGTAGAAACCTAAATTAGACTCCTAGATATCCTAAGCAATGAAAAAAAAACATTTCGGTCCACAGTTTTGGCGCCAGTCAAAAACAACACGCTAACTATTCTATTCGCATCTTCCAGCACTTGGCCCATTGCCTTGTATGCTTTGGCATCACAAGAGGATATCTAAATGTTATGAGGGATCTAAATACTTCTTAAATGTTATGAGGAGTCTCTGCCTCTACTATCCTTACAGGCAGTGAGTTCCAGCTTCCCACCGTCCTCTGGGTGAAGAAATATGTTCCTCACATCAGTTCTAATCCTCTTGCCCTTACCTTAAATCTATGACTTTAAATCTAGATCATTGATCCCTATGTTAAAGGAAGAAGTTGCTTCCTGCCTATGTTATCTATACCCCTGCATAATTTTACACATCTCAATCATGTCCCCTCTCAATTTCCTATGCTCGAAGGAAAGCAACCCCAGTTGATCCAATCTCTCTTCATAACTGAAATACGCCAGCCCAGAAACCATCCTGGTAAATCCCCTCTGCAGCCTCTCCCGTAGCATCACATCCCTTCCTTTCATGAATTCCAAAACTTCACACAAAACTGTAGCTCCTAACATGAGATATTCGCAGTCATTCTTTATTAAAGTGATACTCATCTTTTGACATTCTTTCCACCAAAGTAAAGCTGCTACACTTTCTGACATTGTAATCCATCTGCACACTTTATGCACTTACTCAGCCTCTCAATATCTGTCTGCATCTTCCTGATGTTTTCCTCACAAATTCTTTTTGCCTGTCTTGTATAATCTGCAAACTTAACTATCGTGCCTTTGCTCCCCTCATCTAAGCCGTTGATGTAAAATGTAACAAACCCCAAAAGAGCTCTACTTGTCATATCGTGCCATTCAAACACAATATGCATTCTGTATATTTTCTGTCAGCCAACCAATCCATTATTCAAGCTAAAATGTTAGCTTCAATATCATGAATAACTATTTTCCACAAAAGGCTTTTTATTAATGCTCCTAAGGGTCTGGCCATTAACTGTGTCTTTTCCTCTTGTATTTGACCTCCCAAAATGCATCACCTCACACTTGTTGGGATTAAACTCCAATTGCCACTTCCCCACTAAAACTTACACCTGATCTGTATATCCTGTTGTATCCTTTGACAATCTTCCTCACTATCCACATTTCCACTAATTTTTGTTCAAACTCACTAATCAGCCCACCAACATTTTCATCCACATCATTTATATATATTATAAACAATAGGTGTCCTAAAACTGATCCTTGCTGAACACCACTGCTCACAGAATTCCAGTCAGAAAAGCACCCCTCCACCACTATCCTTTGTCAATCCAGTTTTGTATCCAAACATATCAACTCACCATGGATTCCATGTAATTTGATCTTCTGGACCAACCTACCATGGCGGACCTTGTCAAATGTGTTCGTAAAGTCCACATAGACAACATCCACCACCTTACCCTCAACAATCATCTTTGCTACTTCCTCAAAAAACTCAATCAAGTTTGAGAGACATGACTTCCCCTGCACAAAGCCATGCTGACTATCTCTGATAAATCCATTCCTCTCCAAGTGCAAGTAAATCCTGTCCCTAAGAATCTTCTCCAATAATTTTCAAAACAATGATATAAGGCTGACTTGCCAATAATTTCCTGGATTATCCCCATTGCCCTTCCTGAACAAAGAAACAACATTGGCTATTCTCCAGTCTTCTGGGACTTCAGTGTGGCACCTTGTCAAATGCTTTGTGGAAATCCAAGTACAGATGTATGCAAGTACAGAGTCTATAGTCTCTTCTTTACGTACAGCGCATGTTATTCCTTTAAGTAACTTCAACAAATTGGTTAAACATTATTTCCCTTTGACAAAACCAGGATGATTCTTCCTGATTACCTTGAGTTTTTCCAAAGTGCACAGCTATAATCTCTTTAATGATCAATTCTCACACCTTCCTCACAACAGACACCAAACTAATTAGGCTATAGTTTCTTGTTTTCTGCCTCCCTCCATTATTGAATGGACTATATTTGCTAATTTCCATTCTGATGGAATCTTTCTTTAACTGAAAGAATGATTGAAAACTAACAAGAATGCATCTATTAGCTTATTAGCCAATCGTTTAAAGACCCTCAGATGAAGTCCACCTGAACCTGGACAATTGATAGCCTGCAGCACCATCAGTACTGGCTTAGTATCGCTTCTTTTGTAATTTCACTATGTTCCTCTTCCCTTCTGCCTCCTGATTTACAGCTTTCATTAGAAAAGGCTTTGACATTGAGGTCTGTGTTTCCTATTGATTCACACGATTTTTTAGAAGACACACATTAGGATAAAATTCAAATGCAGATCATCTAGCTTAAAAAAGGCAATGATGTCAGACACTAGAATCCAGTAAGGAACTATATTTCAGGCAATAGTTTTTGAATAACAAAACGGAGAGAAAAAATGGTCAATAATTAAAAGAAACTGGAAGCCTCTATCTCCCCATATCACTCAACATCTAAGTCTTTGCCAGGTGCCAGCATGATTTGTGATTATAGACATTCATTGAAGACTCAAAGATAGCTGAAACTTTGCCACTACTGAAGGCAACCGCTCTCTCAGCAGTATTCTGGCAACTCTCATTATTCAAGGTCAGTAAAGACGTTAAGACAGCAAATGCCTTCACCTTCCTGTCTGTACTAGACAGTGTCCTCCCACCCCCAATTTTTTTAAGCTTAAGCATTCCCAATGGTCGTGGGGTGCAGAAGCAGGGGTCATTGTTTAAGGATAAGGAAAGATGAGGAGAACCTTCTTCACCCAGAGAGATGGTGAGCCTGAGGAATTCACAAATTAGAAAGTGGTTGAGGCTAAAGCATTATATGTTTCCAAGAAGATGGTAGACATAGCTCTTATGGCCAAAGAGACCAAGGCATTCGTGGTGAGTGGGAGTGGAGTATTGAGTTTAATGATCAGCTATGATCATATTGAATGGCAGAGTAGGCTCAAGGTTTTGTGTGTGTGTGTGTGTGTGTGTGTGTTTTTTGTATTAGTTGGGAATAAATTGTTCATCCATTTTGGTTGAAGTTAATTATGTTTAAATTGAAGCAAGATATTTGCATACTAAAAACAAAATTAAAGACATTTATTAAAACTGAGAGAGATGTACTTGAAGAGTGGACCCAATTCAGTTTATCACAACAAGCCCTGGTGCTGAGACTGGAAACCCGAATCTGAAAGTGCCTTTTAAAGAAAAGCTTGTATTTATCTAAGACTTTTCACAATCTCAGGTTGTCCTAATGCACACCATAAACAATGAGATACTTTTTACAGGTTATCATTAATTGAATGTAGGAAAGTTAATTTATACATAGCAATGTCCAACAAATAACGATTGGATAGTAATCAGATATTCTGATTTTAGTAATGGTATGTAGTATTGAACTGGTCTGTGGTCATTCCTCTCCACCTGTAAGTACAACAACCTTTTATCTACCCACCTCCATAACCAGTGCTCCTCAAACACTCCAGTAGATTCCCCTGGCCTCTGGAACTGCTCAGACGCCATTAGCCATGCGGCTTGTGCAGCCACCATCCCCACGCTGATTGATGATGTGACTTCCACCCCCATCATGGCCACTTCCACAGCCACTTCCGCTCCTCACACTTCCTCATGCACCACACGTGACATCACTTTCGCCCCTCACATCATCACTGATGTCACATGTTCAGTGACTTCTGCACCCCTACTGCTGTGTTTGCCACCACTTCAACCCCCACCAACGCCACTCACCTGCATTCTGCTGACACGTCCCCCACAGATCCCACTGTCACCATTCACGGCCCCCAGAACCCTGAGGGGAACACCACCCCTGCTCATGACTCCACCTCCATACCCCCACCATCACACCCACTCCAGTTACCGGCTCTGCCCCCACTCCCAGCTCCACACCTACACTAGATCCCAGATCCCAGCTCCCAACCCCGCCGAGTTTTCACCATCCATCCAGACCCCATTCACCATCCCCTCATTGAGGACAAACGATCAGTCCTCAGCAAAGGACTCACCTTCATCCCCCTCTGTCCACGCATCAATGAATTTAATACACGCCGTGACGTCGAACACTTCTTCCGTCGCCTCCACCTCCGAGCTTACTTTCACGATCAGGACACCCGCCCACCTTCCGAGGACCCCTTCACCCACCTCCAACACAGTCCATCCACCTGGACACCCCGCGCTGGCCTGTTACCTGCCCTCGACCTCTTCATTTCCAACTGCCGTCGGGACATTAAGCGCCTCAACCTGTCTACCCCCCTCCCCTACTCCAACCTCTCACCCTCACAACGCACAGCCCTCCAATCCCTCTGCTCTAATCCCAACCTCACCATCAAGCCAGCAGATAAAGGGGGCGCAGTGGTAGTCTGGCGCATTGACCTCTACACCACTGAAGCCAAACGTCAACTCGAGGACATCTCTTCCTACTGCCCCCTCGACCATGACCCCACCCTCCATCACCAAACCATCATCTCCCAGACCATACAGAACCTCATCACCTCAGGAGATCTCCCACCTACAGCTTCCAACCTCATAGTTCGGGAACCCCGCACTGCCCAGTTCTACCTCCTTCCCAAAATCCACAAGCCTGACCATCCTGGCCGACCCATTGTCTCAGCATGCTCCTGCCCCACTGAACTCATCTCTACCTACCTCGACACTGTCCTATACCCCTAGTCCAGAAACTTCCCACATACATTCAAGACACCACCCACGCCCTCCACCTCCTCCAAGATTTCCATTTCCCCGGCCCCCAACGCCTCGTCTTCACCATGGATATCCAATTCCTCTACACCTCCATCTGCCATGACCAGGGCCTCCAAGCCCTCCATTTTTTCCTCTCCCGACGCACCCAACAGTACCCTTCCACCGACACTCTCATTCGTTTGGCCGAGCTGGTCCACACCTTTAACAATTTCTCCTTCGAATCCTCCCACTTCCTCCAGACCAAAGGGGTAGCCATGGGCACATGTATGGGCCCCAGCAAGGCATGCCTCTTTGTTGGCTACGTAGAGCAGTTGACCTTCTGTAATTACAACGGCACCACTCCCCACGTCTTCCTCCGCTACATTGATGACTGCATCGACGCCACCTCGTGCTCCCGCGAGGAGGTTGAGCAATTAATCAACTTCACCAACACATTCCACCCTGACCTTAAATTTACCTGGACCATCTCTGACACCTCCCTCCCCTTCCTGGACCTCTCCATCTCCATTAATGTCGACCGACTTGACACTGACATTTTTTACAAACCCACCGACTCCCACAGCTACCTGGATTACACCTCTTCACACCCTATCTCCTGCAAAAATGCCATCCCCTATTCCCAATTCCTCCGCCTCCGCCGTATCTGCTCCCAGGAGGACCAGTTCCACCACAGAACACACCAGATGACCTCCTTCTTTAGAGACTGCAATTTCCCTTCCCACGTGGTTAAAGATGCCCTCCAACGCATCTCATCCATATTGCGCAGCTCCGCCTTCAGACCCCACCCCTCCAACCCTGTAACAAGGACAGAATCCCCCTGGTGCTCAACTTCCACCCTACCAACCTTCGCATGAACCAAATCATCCACCGACATTTCTGCCATCTCCAAAAAGACCCCACCACCAGGGATATATTTCCCTCCCCACCCCTTTCCACCTTCCACAAAGAGCGTTCCCTCCGTGACTACCTGGTCAGGTCCACGACCCCCCAACAACCCACCCTCCCATCCTGGCACCTTCCCCTGCCACTGCAGGAATTGCAAAACCTGCACCCTGACCTCCTCCCTCACCTCCATCCAAGGCCCTAAAGGAGCCTTCCACCTCCATCAAAGTTTTACCTGCACATCCATCAATATCATTTATTGTATCCGTTGCTCCCGATGCGGTCTCCTCTACATTGGGGAGACTGGGCGCCTCCCAGCAGAGCGCTTTAGGGAACATCTCCGGGACACCCGCACCAATCAACCACATCGCCCTGTGGCCCAACATTTCAACTCCCCCTCCCACTCTGCCGAGGACATGGAGGTCCTGGGCCTCCTTCACCGCCGCTCCCTCACCACCAGACACCTGGAGGAAGAACGCCTCATCATCCACCTTGGAACACTTCAACCCCAGGGCATCAATGTGGACTTCAACAGTTTCCTCATTTCCCCTTCCCCCACCTTACCCTAGTTCCAAACTTCCAGCTCAGCACTGTCCCCATGACTGGTCCTACCTGCCTATCTTCTTTTCTACCTATCCACTCCACACTCCCCCCTCCCCCCCGACCTATCACCTTCAACCCCTCCCCCACTCACCTTTTGTACTCTATGCTACTTTCTCCCCACCCCCACCCCCATCTCATTTATCTCTCCACCCTTCAGGTACTCTGCCCGTATTCCTGATGAAGGGCTTTTGCCTGAAACGTTGATTTTCCTGCTCCTCGGATGCTGCCTGACCTGCTGTGCTTTTCCAGCACCACTCTAGTCTAGACTCTGGTTTCCAGCACCTGCAGTCCTTGTTTTTATCCACTCGGTTTGTCTGGTTGAGCCTGGATGTGGAGTCAGAGAGAAGTAAACAGACACCCTAGAGGCTATGAGCAACTCGAACTAGGATAAACATGGTGCTGGATATTTTGTGGTTGCAAGGATCTTTTAAATCCTTGTAAATAAATCAATTGCACGTTTCAACATTAGTGCTATTTCTGCATGGCAATGAGGCAACTCAACCACATAAAGGATACAACATGGACTTTGAAAAATGAGCAGCATATTCGGACCTTTAGTTCCCCCCGAGAAAGCAGACGATATCTCCATTTAACAACTAATCTGAATGATGTCACCTCTAAGAGTGTGGCCCTTCCTCAAAGTTGCACAAGTCTGTCAACTTAAAGGTCAGGTCTGAGTCTCTGGAGTAAGATTTGAAGCCAAGCTAAGTGTTACCATCCACACCATAGTGACACCTAACCCAACATTCTGCTTTTGAAAAAACAGTCAAGTCATATCTCTTTGCAAACAGAGGGCTTTAATCATCTAGGACAACGGGGATTAAGTATTTGCTGTTGCACTACAGTTTATCAAGGAAACAGAAAATGTGCTTGCTCAGCATTTCTGGTTTTAATTAAAGCTTTAACATGACCCTGATGCATCACTCACTGCACTGGGTACAGAGGCTGACCTATAAGCAGGGTTAATGGGATGGTTTTAAAACTAAACGTCAGAGACAAAAGCTAGAAACAAACAGGATGGAAACAAATCATTACCTCAGGCAAACCGGGGCGGAAACCAACTCTACACCTTGATCTTTGATCCACATTTTAAAGAGTTTTATGCAGCAGGCTTTTAAAGTGTAAAGCACAATAAACAGTGTTTTTATTATGAGGCTTGAACCACCATAACACCACCTGGTTCTTATCCACTCACCATCTGCTGTCATTTATTGTTTGGTTCCTCATTTATGGCTCTCCTCATTTGACTGTGGACCTCAGATATGTTTTAACACCAAGAGTGTTTCAGATTTAAAACAACTCATGGAATCCTCACAAGGATGCAAACATTAAATGTGAAATGGTTAGAATGTAGAGCTGCAGCATCTCACAGGAGCTGTAGTTTATAAAGGAGCAAAACAGGATTGCCATGTGTAACAGGAGTGCAGTATACAACAGGAGTGTGGTGTATAATATGGGTGTGGTGTAGAACTGGAGTGAGGTGTGTAACTGGAGCGTGTGGTGTGAAACAGGAGTGAAGTGTGTAACAGGAATGAAGTGTGTAACAGGAACGAAGTGTGCAACTGGAGTGCGGTGCGTAACTGGAGTGCGGTGCGTAACTGGAGTGCGGTGCGTAACAGGATAGTGGTGTATAACAGGGGTGTGGTGTATAACAGGAGTGTGGTGCAGAACAGGAGTGTGGTGCAGAACAGGAGTGTGGTGCAGAACAGGAGTGGGTGTATAACAGGAGTGTGTGTATAACAGGAGTGCAGTATGTAACAACACTGTGGTGTTGAACAGGAGTGTGGTGTGTAACAGGAGTGTGGAGTATAACAGTGGAGTGGTATATCACAGGAGTGCAGTGTGTAACAGGAGTGCGGTATATAACAGGAGTGTGGTGTATAACAACAGAGTGGTGTGCAACAGGAGTGCGTGGTGTATAACAGGAGTGTAGTGTGTAACAGCAGTGTAGTACATAACAGGAGGGTGGTGTGCAATAGGAGGGTGGTGTATAACAGAGGTGTGGTGTATAACAGTATAGTGGTGTAGAGCAGGAGTGTGGTGTATAACAGGAGTGTGCTGTATAACAGGAGTGTGGTGTATAACAGGAGTGCGTGGTCTGTAACAGGAGTGCGTGGTCTGTAACAGGAGTGTGGTGTGTAATAGGAGTGCGCTGTATAACAGGGTTGTGGTGTATAACAGGGTTGTGGTGTATAACAGGGGTGTGGTGTATAACAGGAGTGTGGTGCAGAACAGGAGTGTGGTGCAGAACAGGAGTGTGGTGCAGAACAGGAGTGTGGTGCAGAACAGGAGTGCGGTGTATAACAGGAGTGTGTGGTCTGTAACAGGAGTGCGTGGTCTGTAACAGGAGTGTGGTGTGTAACAGGAGTGTGGTGTGTAACAGGAGTGCGTGGTATATAACAGGAGTGTGGTGCACAACAGGAGTGTGGTGCACAACAGGAGTGTCGTGCATAACAGGAGTGTCGTGCATAACAGGAGTGTGTGGTGTATAACAGGAGTGTGTGGTGTATAACAGGAGTGTGGTATATAACAGGTGTGCAGTGTCTAACAGGTGTGAGGTGTCGAACAGGTGTGCGGTGTCTAACAGGAGTGTGATATGCAACAGGAGTGTGGTGTATAACGGGATTGCGTGGTGTGTAACACGAGTGTGGTGTATGACAGGAGTGTGGTGTACGGCAGGAGTGTAGTGTAAAGCATGAGTGTGTTGTATAACAGATGTGCGGTGTATAATGGGAGTGTGATGTATAACAGGGATGTGGTGTATAACAGGGGTGCATGGTGTGTAACAGGAGTGTGTGGTGTGTAACAGGAGTGCGATGTGTAACAGGTGTGTGGTGTATAACAGGCATGTGTGGTGTGTAACAGGAGTGTGGTGTATAACAGGAGTGTGTGGTGTGTAACAGGATTGTGTGGTGTGTAACAGGATTGTGTGGTGTGTAACAGGATTGTGGTGTATAACAAGCGTGTGCTGCATAACAGGCGTATGGTGTATAACAAGAGAGTGATGTGTAACAGGAATGCGGTGTACAACAGGAGTGCGGTGTACAACAGGAGTGCGGTGTTAAACAGGAGTGCGGTGTACAACAGGAGTGCGGTGTTGAACAGGAGTGCGGTGTTGAACAGGAGTGTGGTGTACACAGGTGTGTGATAAGTAACAGGAGTGTGGTGTACAACAGGAGTGTGGTATACAACAGGAGTGTGGTGTATAACAGGTGTGTGGTGTGTAACAAGAGTGTGATGTGTAACAGGAGTGCGGTGTATTACAGATATGCGGTGTATAACAGGAGTGTGTGGTGTATAACAGGAGTGTGTGGTGTATAACAGGAGTGTGGTGTATAACAGGTGTGCGGTGTATAACAGGTGTGCGGTGTCTAACAGGAGTGTGATATGTAACAGGAGTGTGGTGTATAACGGGATTGCGTGATGTGTAACAGGAGTGTGGTGTATGACAGGAGTGTGGTGTACGGCAGAAGTGTGGTGTAAAGCAGGAGTGTGTTGTATAACAGATGTGCGGTGTATAACAGGAGTGCGTGATGTGTAACTGGAGTGGGGTGTATAACGGGGTTGGGTGGTGTACAATATGAGTGTGGTGTATAACAGGAGTGTGTGGTGTATAACAGGGGTGTGTGGTTTATAACAGGGGTATGGTGTGTAACAGGTGTGTGGTGTATAACAGGATTGTGTGGTGTGTAACAAGCGTGCGGTGCATAACAGGCGTATGGTGTATAACACGAGAGTGGTGCGTAACACGAGTGTGGTGTACAACAGGAGTGTGATGTACAACAGGAGTGTGGTGTACAACAGGGGTATGGTGTACAACAGGGTTATGGTGTGTAACAGGTGTGTGGTGTACAACAGGAGTGTGGTGTGTAATGGAATGTGGCGCATAACAGGAGTGCGGTGTGTAACAGGAGTGTGGTGTACAACAGGAGTGTGGTGTACAACAGGAGTGTGGTGTGTAATCGAGTGTGGTGTGTAATGGAGTGTGGTGTACAACAGGAGTGCGGTGTACAACAAGAGTGCGGTGTACAACAGGAGTGCGGTGTACAACAGGAGTGCGGTGTACAACAGGAGTCAGTGGTGTATAACAGGAGTGTGGTGTACAACAGGAGTGTGGTGTACAACAGGAGTGTGGTCCGTAAAAACAGTGTGATGTGTATCAGGCGTGTGGTGTATAACAGGAGTGTGATGTGTAACAGGAGTGCGGTGTATTACAGATATGCGGTGTATAACAGGGGTGTGGTGTGTAACAGGAGTGTGTGGTGTATAACAGGAGTGTGTGGTGTATAACAGGAGTGTGGTGTATAACAGGTGTGCGGTGTATAACAGGTGTGTGGTGTCTAACAGGAGTGTGATATGTAACAGGAGTGTGGTGTATAACGGGATTGCGTGGTGAGTAACAGGAGTGTGGTGTATGACAGGAGTGTGGTGTACGGCAGAAGTGTGGTGTAAAGCAGGAGTGTGTTGTATAACAGATGTGCGGTGTATAACAGGAGTGCGTGATGTGTAACTGGAGTGTGGTGTTTAACGGGGTTGCGTGGTTTATAATAGGAGTGTGGTGTATAACAGGTGTGTGGAGTATAACAGGTGTGTGGTGTATAACAGGTGTGTGGTGTATAACAGGAGTGTGTGGTGTGTAACAGGTGTGTGGAGTATAACAGGGGTGTGTGGTATGTAACAGGATTGTGTGGTGTGTAACAGGAGTGTGGTGTATAACAAGTGTGTGGTGCATAACAGGCGTATGGTGTATAACACGAGAGTGGTGCGTAACACGAGTGTGGTGTGTAACAGGAGTGTGGTGTACAACAGGAGTGTGGTGTGTAATGGAGTGCGGTGTACAACAGGAGTGAGTGGTGTATAACAGGAGTGCGGTGTACAACAAGAGTGCGGTGTATAACAGGAGTGAGTGGTGTATAACAGGAGTGTGGTGTGCAACAGGAGTGTGGTCCGTAAAAACAGTGTGGTGTGTAACATGAGTGTGGTGTACAGCATCAGTGCAGTGGCAAAAATGGCGATTGCAGATGCTGGAAACCAGAATTTAGATTAGAGTGGTGCTGGAAAAGCACAGCAGGTCAGGCAGCATCCGAGGATCAGGAAAATCAACGTTTTGGGGAAAAGCCCTTCATCAGGAATGGAGGCAGGGATCTTCCAGAATGCAGAGATAAATGGGGGAGGGGGGTTGTGGGGCTGGGGAGAAAGTGGCAAAGAGTGCAATAGGTGAATGGGGGTGGGGATGGAGGTGATAGGTCAGAGAGGAGGGTGGAGCGGATCGGTGGGAAGGGAGATTGACAGGTAGGACAGGTCATGAGGATGGTGCTGAGATGGAAGGTTGGAACTGGGGTAAGGTGGGGGCAAAGGGAAAATGAGGAAACTGGTGAAGTCCACATTAATGCCCTGGGTTGAAGTGTTCCGAGGTGGAAGATGAGGTGTTCTCCCTCCAGGCGTCGGGTGGTGAGGGAGTGGCGGTGGAGGAGGCCCAGGACATGCATGTCTTTGGCAGAGTGGGAGGGGGAGTTGAAATGTTGGGCCACAGAGTGGTGGGGTTGATTGTTGAGGGTGTCCCAGAGATGTTCCCTAAAGTGCTCCGTGAGGAGGCATCCAGTCTCCCCAACGTAGAGGAGACCACAGTGTATTACAGGAGTGCGGTGTAGAAAAGGAGTGTGGTGTATAACAGGAATGCGGTGTGTAACAGGAATGCGGTGTAGAACACGAGAGTGGTTTGTAACGGGAGTGTGGTTTGTAACAGGAGTGTGGTTTGTAATGGGAGTGTGGGGAAAAATGGGAATGCGTTCTATAAAAGGAGTATGTTGTGTAATGGAAGTGTGGTGTTTAAAAGGAGTGCAGTGCACAACAATAGTGTGGAGTTTTACAAGGGTATTGAAATATAACAGGAATGTGGTGAATAACAGGATTGTGCTTTATTACAGGAGTGTACTGTATAAGAGAAGAGTGGTTAGTAACAGGAGTGCAGTGTGTAACAACAGTATTGTGTATAACAGATGTGCGGTGTAGAGCGGGAGAGTGGTTAATAACAGGAGTGTGGTGTATAACAGGAGAGTGGTGTATAACAGGAGAGTGGTGTGTAACAGCAGTGCGGTATATAACAGGAGTGTGGTGTGTAACAGGAGTGTGGTGTGTAACAGTAGTGCGTGGTGTGTAACAGGAGTGCGGTGTCTAACAGGAGTGCGGTGTGTAACAGGAGTGTGGTGTACAACAGGAGTGTGGTGTACAACAGGAGTGTGGTGTACAACAGGTGTGTGGTGTATAACAGGAGTGCATGGTGTATAACAGGAGTGCGGTGTATAACAGGAGTGCGGTGTGTAACAGGAGTGCGGTGTATAACAGGAGTGCGGTGTATAACAGGAGTGCGGTGTGTAACAGGAGTGCATAGTGTATAACAGGAGTGTGATGCGTAACAGGAGTGTGGTGTGTAACGGGAGCGCGGTGTGTAACAGGAGTGCGATTTAGAACAGGAGAGTGGTTTGTAATGGGAGCGTGGTTTCTAACGGGAGTGTAGTGAAAAATGGGAATGCGTTCTATAAAAGGAGTATGTTGTGTAACGGAAGTGTGGTATTTAACAGGAGTGCAGTGCACAACAATAGTGTGGAGTTTTACAAGGGTATTGAAATATAACAGGAGTGCGGTGAATAACAGGATTGTGCTGTGTAACAGGAATGTACTGTGTAACAGAAGAGAGGTTAGTAACAGTAGTGCAGTGTGTAACAGTGTGGTGTATAACAGATGTGCGGTGTAGAGCGGGAGAGTGGTTAATAACAGGTCTGCGGTGTATAACAGGTGTACGGTGTATAACAGGAGTGCGGAGTGTATAACAGGAGTGCGGAGTGTATAACAGGAGTGTGATGTGTAACAGAAGAGCGATGTGTAACAGGAGTGTGATGTGTAACAGAAGAGGGATGTGTAACAGGAGTGTGGTGTATAACAGTAGTGCGGTGTATAACAAGTGGGTGATGTATACCAGGAGTGTGATGTATTACAGGGGTGCGTGGTGTGTAACAGGAGCGCATGGTGTGTTACAGGTGCGTGATGTATATCATGTGTGTGGTGTATAACAGGAGTGTGGTGTGTAAAACGAGTGTGGTGTATAACAGGAGTGTGGTGTATAGCAGATGATCGGTATATAACAGACGTGGGGTGTGTAACAGGAGTGTGTGGTGTGTATATCAGGAGGGTGGTGTATGCAGGAGTGTGAGATGTGTAACAGGAGTGTGGTTTGTTACAGATGTGCGGACTATAACAGGTGTGTGGCGTGTAACAGGACTGTGGTGTATAACAGGAATGTGAGGCGTGTAAGAGGAGTGTGTGTTTAACATGAGTGTAGTGTGTAACAGGAGAGTGTAGTGTGTAACAGGAGTGCATGGTGTGTAACAGGACTGTGGTGTATAACAGGAGTGTGGTGTGTAACAGCGGTGCGTGGTGTGCAACAGGAGTGTGATGTTTATCAGCTATGTGGTGTATAACACGAGTGTGGTGTGTAACAGGAGCATGGTGTGTAACAGGAGCGTGGTTTATTACAGATATGCGGTGTATAACAGGGGTATGGTGTGTAACAGGTGTGTGGTGTATAACAGGAGTGGGTGGTGTGTAACAGGATTGTGGTGTGTATCAGGAGTGTTGTGTGTAACAGGAGTGTGGTGTATTACAGATGTGCAGTGTATAACAGGGGTGTGGTGTCTAACAGGTGTATGGTGTGTAACAGCTGTGTGTGATGTATAACAGGAACGTGTGGTGTGTATCTGGAGTGTGGTGTATAACAGGAGTGCGGTGTGTAACAGGGGTGTGATGTATACCAGGTGTGGGATGTATTACAGGGGTGCATGGTGGGTAACAGGAGCGCATAGTGTGTAACAGGTATATGATGTATATCAGGTGTGTGGTGTGTAAAGTGAGTGTGGTGTGTAACGGGAGTGTAGTGTATAACAGGAGTGTGGTGTAGAACAGGAGTGTGGTGTAGAACAGATGCGCGGTGTAGAACAGATGCGTGGTGTAGAACAGGAGTGTGTGGTGTATAACAGGAGTGTGTGGTGTAACAGGAGTGTGTGGTGTGTAACAGGTGTGCGGTGTATAACAGGAGTATGATGTATATCAGGCATGTAGTGTATAACAGGAGTGTGGTGTGTAACAGGAGTGTGGTGTATTACAGATGTGCGGTGTATAACAGGGGTGTGGTGTGTAACAGGAGTGTGTGATGTGTAAACGAGTGTGTGGTGTGTATCTGGAGTGTGGTGTGTAACAGGAGTGTGCTGTATAGCAGGAGTGTGATGAGTAACAGGTGTGTGTGATGTGTAACAGAAGTGTGGTGTGTAACAGGAGTGTGGTGTATTACAGATGTGCAGTGTATAACAGGACTGTCTTGGTTCGCAGGAGGGTAGTGTATTACAGATGTGCGGTGCATAATAGGGGTATGGTGTGTAACAGGTGTGTGGTGTATAACACAAATGTGTGGTGTGTAACAGGAGTATATGGTGTGTAACAGGAGCGTGGTGTATAACAGGTGTGTGGTGTCTAACAGGAGTGCGGTGTATGACAGGAGTACGGTGTATGACAGGAGTGCGGTGTACAGCAGTTGTGTGGTGTATAACAGATGTGCTGTGTATAACAGGAGTGCGTGATGTGTAACTGGAGTGTGGTGTATAACAGGAGTATGGTGTGTAAAAGTAGTGTGCGGTGTATAACAGGAGTGTGATGTATAACAAGTGTGCGGTGTATAACAGGAGTGTGATGTATAACAGGTGTGTGGTGTGTAACAGGAGTGTGTGGTGTGTAACAGGCATGTGGTGTGTAACAGGCGTGTGGTGTGTAACAGGCGTGTGGTGTGTAACAGGCGTGTGGTGTATTACAGATATGCGGTGTATAACAGGGGTATGGTATGTAACAGGTGTGTGGTGTATAAATGGAGTGAGTGGTGTATAACAGGAGTGTGGTGTGTAACAGGAGTGTGGTGTGTAACAGGAGTGTGGTCTACAACAGGAGTGTGATGTATCGCAGGAGTGTGATGTATCGCAGGAGTGTGGTGTATAACAGATGTGCAGCGTGTAACTGGAGTGTGGTGTGTAAAAGTAGTGTGTGTTGTGTAACAGGAATGTGTGGTGTATAACAGGAGTGCGGTGTATAACAGGAGTGTGGTGTATAACGGGAGTGCATGGTTTACAACAGGAGTGTGGTCTACAACAGGAGTGCGGTGTAAAGCAGGAGTGTGGTGTATGACAGATGTGCGGTGTATGACAGCAGTGCGTGATATGTAACAGGTGTGTGTGGTGTGCATTAGGAGTGTGGTGTGCAACAGGAATGTGGTGCGCAACAGGAATGTGGTGTATAATAGGAGTACGTGGTGTGTAACAGGAGTATGGTGTCTAACAGGAGAGTGGGGTGTGTAACAGAAGTGCGTCGTGTTTAATAGGAGTGCGTGGTGTATAACAGGAGTGTGTGGTGTATAACAAGAGTGTGTAGGGCAGGAGTGTGGTGTAGAGCAGGAGTGTGATGTAGAGCAGGAATGTGGTGTATAATAGGCGTGTGATGCATTACAGGGGTGCGTGGTATATAACAAGAGTGCGTGGTGCGTAACAGGAGTGTGATGTGTATCAGGTGTGTGTGTATATAACAAGTATGGCGTGTAAAAGAAGTGTGTGGTGTATAACAGGAGTGTGGTGTGTAAAGAAGGGTGGTGTGTAGCAGGAGTGCGGTGTGTAACAGGAGTGCAGTGTGTAACAGGAGTGCGTGGTGTGTAACAGGATTGTGTGGCATGTAACAGGACTGTGGTGTATAACAGGACTGTGGTGTAGGGCAGGAGTGTGGTGTGTAACAGGAGTGTGGTGTGTAACAGGAGTGTGGTGTAGGGCAGGAGTGTGGTGTAGGGCAGGAGTGTGGTGTGTAATAGGAGTGTGGTGTGTAACAGGAGTGTGGTGTGTAACAGGAGTGTGGTGTAGAGCAGGAATTTGGTGTATAACAGGAGTGTGGAGGACCATCTCTGACACCTCCGCCCCCCTTTCTGGACCTCTCCATCTCCATTAATGACGACTGACTTGACACCGACATTTTTTACAAACCCACCGACTCCCACAGCGACCTGAATTACACCTCTTCACACCCTACCTCCTGCAAAAATGCCATCCCCTATTCCCAATTCCTCCGCCTCCACATATCTGCTCCCAGGAGGACCAGTTCCACCACAGAACACACCAGATGGCCTCCTTCTTTAGAGACCACAATTTCCCTTACCACGTGGTTAAAGATGCCCTCCAACGCATCTCGTTCACATACCGCACCTCCGCCCTCAGACCCCATCTCTCCAACCATAACAAGGACAGAACCCCCCCTGGTGCTCACCTTCCACCCTACCAACCTTCGCATAAACCAAATCATCTGCCAACATTTCCGCCACCTCCAAACACCCCCCCCCCAACAACCCACCCTCCCATTCTGGCACCTTCCCCTGCCACCGCAGGAATTGCAAAACCTGCGCCCACACCTCCTCCCTCACCTCCATCCAAGGCCCTAAAGGAGCCTTCCATATCCATCAAAGTTTTACCTGCACATTCACCAATATCATTTATTGTATCCGTTGCTCCCGATGCGGTCTCCTCTACATTGGGGAGACTGGGCGCCTCCTCACAGAGCGCTTTAGGGAACATTTCCAGGACACCCGCACCAATCAACCACACCGCCCTGTGGCCCAACATTTCAACTCCCCCTCCCAACCTGCCGAGGACATGGGGGTCCTGGGCCTCCTTCACCGCCGCTCCCTCACACCAGACACCTGGAGGAAGTACGCCTCACCTTCCGCCTCGGAACACTTCAACCCCAGGGCATCAATGTGGACTTCAACGGTTTCCTCATTTCCCCTTCCCCCACCTCACCCTAGTTCCAAACTTCCAGCTCAGCACTCTCCCCATGACTTGTCCGGACTTGTCCTACCTGCCTATCTCCTTTTCCACCTATCCACTCCACCCTTCCCCCCGACCTATCACCTTCAACCCCTTCCCCACTCACCTATTGTACTCTATGTTCCTTTTTCCCACCCCCACCCCCATCTCATTTATCTCTCCACCCTTCAGGCACTCTGTCTGTATTCCTGATGAAGGGCTTTTGCCTGAAACGTTGATTTTCCTGCTCCTCGGATGCTGCCTGACCTGATGTGCTTTTCCAGCACCACTCTAATCTAGACTCTGGTTTCCAGCATCTGCAGTCCTTGTTTTTATCCACTAGGCTTGTCTGGTTGAGCCTGGATGTGGAGTCAGAGAGAAGTAAACAGACACTCTAGAGGCTACGAGCAACTCGAAGTAGGATAAACATGGTGCCGGATATTTTGTGGTTGCAAGGATCTTTTAAATCCTTGTAAATAAATCAATTGCACGTTTCAACATTAGTGCTATTTCTGCATGGCAATGAGGCAACTCAACCACATAAAGGATGCAACATGGACTTTGAAAAATGAGCAGCATATTCGGATCTAGACTGTGGTGTGTGACAGGAGTGTGGTGTGTGACAGGAGTGTGGTGTGTGACAGGAGTGTGTTGTACAACATCAGTGCAGTGGCAAAAGTGGCGATTGCAGATGCTGGAAACCAGAGTTTAGATTAGAGTGGTGCTGGAAAAGCACAGCAGGTCAGGTAGCATCCAAGGAGCAGGAAAATCGACGTTTCGGGCAAAAGCCCTTCATCAAGAATGGAGGCAGGAAGCCTCCAGGGTGGAGAGATAAATGGGAGAGGGGGGTTGTGGGCTGGGGAGAAGATGGCAAAGAGTACAGTAGGTGAATGGGGGTGGGGATTGAGGTGATAGGTCAGAGGAAAGGGTGGGGCGGATTGGTGGGAAGGGAGATTGACAGGTAGGACAGGTCATGAGGATGGTGCTGAGATGGAAGGTTGGAACTGGGGTAAGGTGGGGGGAGGGAAAATGAGGAAACTGGTGAAGTCCACATTAATACCTTGGGGTTGACGTGTTCCGAGGTGGAAGATGAGGTGTTCTCCCTCCAGGCGTCGGGTGGTGATGGAGCGGCGGTGGAGGAGGCCCAGGGCCTACATGTCCTCAGCAGAGTGGGAGGGGGAGTCGAAATGTCGGGCCACAGAGTGGTGGGGTTGATTGGTGCGGGTGTACTGGAGATGTTCCTTAAAGTGTTTTTTGAGGAGACGTCCAGTCTCCCCATTGTAGAAGAGACCGCAGTGTATAACAGGAGTACGGTGTAGAACAGGAGTGCGGTGTAGAACAGGAGTGCGGCGTATAACTGGAGAGTGGTAGGTAACTTGAGTGCGGTGTAGATCGGGAGCGTAGTGCGTAATAGGTTTGTGGTGTATAACAGGATATGTTTGTGTTTCTTTGGTTGGTGATGTAATTTCCTGTGGTGATGTTATTTCCTGTGGTGAAGTCACTTCCTGTTCCTTTTCTCAGAGGGTGGTTGATTGAGTCTACCTCTATCAATAAACACATTCGGGTAGACTCCATCTATCACCCCCTGAGAAAAGGAACAGGAAGTGACGTCACCACAGGAAATGACATCACAACCCAAAGAAACATAAACGTATAAATAGAAAGAAGGAATTTTCAGCAGTGCTTCACCTGAGGCCCACTGAAGATGTTACCTAGTCGGGTGATGAAACGTCTGGAAATGAATCTTGCATCTCAGCGAGCAAACCTACATCCAGAACATCAACCTGAGCTACACATCTTCTCAAAACTCGCTAACATGCTTCTGTGCTTTTCATTTGACAATTAGATCTTTAAGTAAGTTTTTTGATGTTGTTACCTCTCAATTCTTAAATCAAACAACGCTGTTGCCATTATTATCAGAAATGTGAGAAGTTTGGTTTGGGATTTTTGAAATATAGAGTGTGGTGTTGGAAAAGCACAGCAGGTCAGGCAGCATCTGAGGAACAGGAGAATTGATATTTCGGGCATAAGCCTTTCATCAGGAATGAGGCTTGTGGGCCAGGGGGGTGCTGAGAGATAAATGGGTGGGGGGTGCAGTAGCTGGGAATGCGAGAGGTAGGTGAAGGTGGGGGAGAAGGATATAAGTCAGAGAGGAGGGTGGAGCGGATAGGTAGTCCTCCAGGTGTCGGGTAGTGAGGGTTTGGTGATGGAGGAGGTTCAGGACCTGGATATCCTTGGTGGACTCAGAGGGGGAGTTAAAGTGTTTGGCCAGGGGGCGGTGGGGTTCATTGGTGCAGGTTCCACCACCTACGAACAGACCCCACCACTCGGAAGGGATTTCCCTTCCCACCACTATCTAAGTTTCAGAGACACCATTCCCTCCACGACTTCCTTGTCAGATTCACGCCCCCTACCAGACCACACCTCACTCCCGGCCCCTTCCCCTGCCAATGCAAGAAGTGCAAAACCTGCACCCACACCTCCACCCACATCTTCTTCCACATCCAACTGAAATTTATCTGTACTTCCACACACGTCATTTACTGCATCCATTGCACCCAATGTGGTTTCCTCTACATCGGGGAGACAGGGTGCCAACTTATGGAATGTTTCAGAGAACATCTCTGGGACACCTGCACCAACCAATCCCACTGCCCTGTGACCTCCTCCATCACCAATCCCTAACCACCCGATGCCTGGAGGAAGAACGCCTCATCTTCCACCTTGGGACCTTGCAACCACACAGGATCAATGTGGATTTCACCAATTTCCTCATTTCCCCTCCCTCCACCTTATCCCAGGCCCAAGCCTCCAACTTGGCACTGCCTTTTCACCTATCCATCTTCCTTCCTACCTATCTTCTCCACCCTCCTCTCCAACTTATCACTTCTTTCCCCCTCACCTTCACCTACCTATTGCATTCCCAGCTACCTTCCAACCAACCCCACCTACTCCCATTTATCTCTCAGCCCCCTGGCCCACAAGCCTCATTCCTGATGAAGGGCTTATGCTCGAAACATCGATTCTCTTGCTCCTCAGCTACTGCCTGACCTGTTGTGCGTTTCCAGCACCACACCTTCGACTCTGGGCTCCAGTATCTGCAGTCCCTACGTTCTCCTTTGTTGAAATATATTCAAACAAAGTTGACAGATGTCAGGCTTACAATGCATGAGGGTAACTGAAAGATTGAATATTCTCAGGAAGAATCCAGACTGAGAAATCCAGCAGAGGTTCATAAACCAATCCTCTCGCCATGCTCAGCTCTGTCTGCTGGCTGGTGGAATGTGGGGTCAGCGCTGGTGGAGGGTGGGGTCAGCGCTGGTGGAGTGTGGGGTCAGTGCTGGTGGAATGTGGGGTCAGCGCTGGTGGAGTGTGGGGTCAGCTCTGGTGGAGTGTGGGGTCAGTGCTGGTGGAATGTGGGGTCAGTGCTGGTGGAGTGTGAGGTCAGTGCTGGTGGAGTGTGGGGTCAGCGCTGGTGGAGTGTGAGGTCAGTGCTGGTGGAGTGTGAGGTCAGTGCTGGTGGAGTGTGGGGTCAGCGCTGGTGGAGTGTGAGGTCAGTGCTGGTGAAGAGTGGGGTCAGCGCTGGTGGAGTGTGAGGTCAGTGCTGGTGGAGTGTGAGGTCAGTGCTGGTGGAGTGTGGGGTCAGCGCTGGTGGAGTGTGAGGTCAGCGCTGGTGGAGTGTGGGGTCAGCGCTGGTGGAGTGTGGGGTCAGTGCTGGTGGAGTGTGGAGTCAGTGCTGGTGGAATGTGAGGTCAGTGCTGGTGGAGTGTTGGGTCAGCGCTGGTGGAATGTGAGGTCAGCGCTGGTGGAGTATGAGGTCAGTGCTGGTGGAGTGTTGGGTCAGCGCTGGTGGAATGTGAGGTCAGCGCTGGTGGAGTGTGAGGTCAGTGCTGGTGGAGTGTGAGGTCAGCGCTGGTGGAGTGTGGGGTCAGCGCTGGTGGAGTGAGAGGTCAGTGCTGGTGGAGTGTGAGGCCAGCGCTAGTGGAGTGTGAGGTCAGTGCTGGTGGAGTGTGAGGTCAGCGCTGGTGGAGTGTGAGGTCAGCGCTGGTGGAGTGTGAGGTCAGTGCTGGTGGAGTGTGAGGTCAGTGCTGGTGGAGTGTGGGGTCAGCTCTGTCTGCTGGTTGGTGGAGTGTGGGGTCAGCGCTGGTGGAGTGTGAGGTCAGTGCTGGTGGAGTGTGAGGTCAGTGCTGGTGGAGAGTGGGGTCAGCACTGGTGGAGTGTGAGGTCAGTGCTGGTGGAGTGTGGGGTCAGCGCTGGTGGAGTGTGAGGTCAGTGCTGGTGGAGTGTGAGGTCAGCGCTGGTGGAGTGTGAGGTCAGTGCTGGTGGAGTGTGAGGTCAGCGCTGGTGGAGTGTGAGGTCAGTGCTGGTGGAGTCTGAGGTCAGCGCTGGTGGAGTGTGAGGCCAGCGCTAGTGGAGTGTGAGGTCAGTGCTGGTGGAGTGTGAGGTCAGTGCTGGTGGAGTGTGAGGTCAGCGCTGGTGGAGTGTGAGGTCAGTGCTGGTGGAGTGTGAGGTCAGTGCTGGTGGAGTGTGGGGTCAGCTCTGTCTGCTGGTTGGTGGAGTGTGGGGTCAGCGCTGGTGGAGTGTGAGGTCAGTGCTGGTGGAGTGTGAGGTCAGTGCTGGTGGAGTGTGAGGTCAGTGCTGGTGGAGAGTGGGGTCAGCACTGGTGGAGTGTGAGGTCAGTGCTGGTGGAGTGTGGGGTCAGCGCTGGTGGAGTGTGAGGTCAGTGCTGGTGGAGTGTGAGGTCAGCGCTGGTGGAGTGTGAGGTCAGTGCTGGTGGAGTGTGAGGTCAGCGCTGGTGGAGTGTGAGGTCAGTGCTGGTGGAGTCTGAGGTCAGCGCTGGTGGAGTGTGGGGTCAGCGCTGGTGGAGTGTGAGGTCAGCGCTGGTGGAGTGTGAGGTCAGTGCTGGTGGAGTCTGAGGTCAGTGCTGGTGGAGTGTGGGGTCAGCGCTGGTGGAGTGTGGGGTCAGTGCTGGTGGAGTGTGAGGTCAGCGCTGGTGGAGTGTGAGGTCAGCGCTGGTGGAGTGTGAGGTCAGCGCTGGTGGAGTGTGAGGTCAGTGCTGGTGGAGTGTGAGGTCAGCGCTGGTGGAGTGTGGGGTCAGCTCTGTCTGCTGGCTGGTGGAGTGTGGGGTCAGCGCTGGTGGAGTGTGAGGTCAGTGCTGGTGGAGTGTGAGGTCAGTGCTGGTGGAGTGTGAGGTCAGCGCTGGTGGAGTGTGAGGTCAGCGCTGGTGGAGTGTGAGGTCAGTGCTGGTGGAGTGTGAGGTCAGCGCTGGTGGAGTGTGAGTTCAGCGCTGGTGGAGTGTGAGGTCAGTGCTGGTGGAGTGTGAGGTCAGTGCTGGTGGAGTGTGAGGCCAGTGAATTTGCCACATGAAGCAAGGCTGCACCTGAATGTCTTAACAGATCAAAGAATTGAAAATGCACTGTGGCATTACTAATACTTTATTCTGTCTCTTATTTCAACAGAGATCTCTTTAAAATAAATAGATATTGTGTATCCTTTATACATTGATGAAATAATAACCCAATTGATAGTAGACACATGAATGACTGCCTGCCTATCGATAGTGATACCTACACTTTGGGAAAGGCACTGATTTAGAAAAGCTTTAACTACTGCATATTAATGTCTGCTGAAGTATGTTCTCAGTTATCACTCCAATAAATAACTAAAGGATAAATATTGAGGTATGTGCAGACCTCTACTACCACCAGAGTGTAATGCAGGCATACTTCGAATAGAATAATAGTTTATTGTCATGTGTATTTTTACAAAAAAGTAGTGAAAAGTTTCATAAATCGTCACACCACGGTACCTCTTCTAAAAGTGCATCATCTTAATTGTGACCCGCCTGCAAAAGCCTGAACTTAAATTTATTACTGACATTTCCGTCATGCTGTTATATCTGATCCTATTGAGGTAAACTCTAAGCTTAGCAGGGTATATTCTGTGGGTTGTGGTATATTCTATGGCTTGTGTGAACCATATGTCTATTGCATTCCCACTATGAATATCTACTGCCCTTATGCCAATGCATTCTCAAGTCAGGCACACTTGCTGCACTCCAGGGCTTGAACACAATTGTGCAGCAGAGTGAATTTACTGCATTGCCAGTGATAATGTATTCCAGATGACAAACTGGGTTTGTGTCTGCTTGTCAATGTAAATACTAAAGATGCCATGGCTCTATTAGAAGAGAAGCAGATTTCTCTGTCTTTTTTCTATTTCTGAGTCATACATTTATCTCTTGATCAATAATAACTATTGATTTGCACATGTCTAAAGACTGGTCACTGAAATTTCCTCAATAACAATAACAGGTATTAATCGAGTGATTCATTGGCTGTGAAGCAGTTTTCCAACATTCTGCTTATTTAAAACAAACCTCTGAGGTTTACTCTTCTTGTTTCTCTTATGATGATGTCTTAAATCATTGTCATTAATCAATTTGACCATCAATAGGAATCAAGAGAATAGCTGGTGCTTGATTAAGGCATCATTTTTTAATATTAGTACCAAAAGTCAAATTATTTCCACTGCACTGAAATAAAGAATTCATGTTCCATTTATCTCACCATGCAATTTCATATTTAACGAGGCGTTACGCAATAAAAGACCATTTTTCTTTTCCACTGGTCTTCTTGAATCTAGATTAGAACAGGATTAAGAAAATCATTAAGCAAAAATGTGCAGTCCCTCAGCATTTTCCCTGAGTGCGAATTATTGAGCAGAAAGAAATAGGCTCCTCTTACTTCATTCACCATGAACATCTGGGCTATGAGGACAATCGCCTTAGATCAAAGTAACTTGGAGACATTGACCCCGTAATCACTGTCAGTTGGGATGAATGGGTGTCTTTGAAGTCATGGCAGTAATGCGATCTGACTGCAATTGCCCAGGACAACCTCACCTATTGTGCAACCACAGTTTCCCTTTGTTAGCCGTTTATCAAGCAGTGAGTTCATACTTGCAACATCAAATTCAAATGAATAGACAAACACTGAAAGCTTCTTTTACATTTGGTCCATTCATCATTCATAATGGAGCGCGGTGGCATTAGGTTATAGGTGTACCTATACTGTCTCAGTCACTTCGAGAAAATTACCTTCAGTCAGGCAAGAGGCAAACTATTCATTTACATTAGCAGTTGTCCCAATTGTTTATGAAGGTCAGTTGTTAGTTACAAAGAAAAAGAACTGTGAGATGTGCCAGTGAATTCTTGTGTTTATTTTAGTAATGCTGCCATTTCAAAATCCTGAGTCTATAGATGAAGGGAACCATCCACTGCCCAATCACACTAAAGGTAAGAAATAGTCAGATCTGCGATCGGCAGGTTGTGGATGTAGATCGCTCTAATATTGGCTGAAAGCAAGGCTTAAATTTGAAATCTGAAACAAAAGTGGAAATTGCTGAAAAGGCTCAACAGGTCTGGCAGCACCTATGGAGAGAAATCGGAGTTAACGTTTCCGGTTCAGGGACCTGCAGTGCCTTTCTAGCAATTTCTGTTTTTGTTTCTGATTTCTAGCATCTGCAGTTCTTTCGGTTTTTAACTTCAAGATTAGATTAGATTCCCTACAGTGTGGAAACAGGCCCTTTGGCCCAACAAGTCCACACCGAAGAGTAACCCACGCAGACCCATTTCCCTCAGAGTAATGCACCTAATACTATGGGCAATTCAGTATGGCCAATTCACCTAGCCTGCACATCTTTGGATTGTGGGAGGAAACCGGAGCAGCCAATGGAAACCCACATAGACACGGAGAGAATATGCAACCTCCACACAGATGGTAGCCCAAGGTGGGAATTGAATCCAGGTCCCTGGCGCTGTGACGCAGCAGTGCTAACCACTGAGCCACTGGCAAATGAGTTTGGTTAATAGATTTTGTTATTTGGACCAAGAATCGGATTTTAGTGGGTGAGGTGGGTCAGGGCTCTAACTATCATTACTCTGTTATGTTGGAGGTTGATTGAAGATTAAGTTGCAACTTGGGATTTTTTTTATTCGTTCATGGGATGTAGGCATTTATGGCTAGGCCAGCACTTATTGCCTATCCCTAATTGCCCAGAGAGCAGTTGAGATTCAGCCACATAGGAGGATTTTGGCAGTTGTCCCACTCAGAGGCATGGCATTTTGCCAAATTTCTGAGGATTCTGACACTAACTTCAGATTCACAAGTACTTTAGAATGCCAGTGAAAGATTATGACGTAGGGTAAGGGTTGGAGTGATATTCAACATTTGCTTGAGAAAACCGACGCAGCATTGGTACCTTCCAAGGAATCCATCTCTGTGATGGATCAACCATGTTGAGTTACGGTCAGACAGGGCTCCAGGAGTCACATGATCAGTAGTATATGTTCCTTCACTTGCTCCCCACTGACAGGATCCCCCTGTGCCTTTGCCAGGGTGCGAGCAATTCTCCTCAAAGATGATGGACTTGTGCATCCCTCATCATGACTCCATGAAACATCATGCACCCTCACATCAGGTACTGAACCACTGAAAGCGTTGCTTCATCCACCAGACTTCTGGCCTCAAGCAGTTCCCCTCTGATGGGTTTCCTTAGGTTACCCCTTCTATTGATTTGGCAATGTAAATGTGGCTACCACTATCCCACACATCCCGTATCTTATTCCCATCCCTCATTTGCTGATTTTGGACAGGTAGCCTTGCACTGTTTGGGACAGTTCCAATGGATTGGGAAGCAGAACCATAAATATAATAATCTCAGGATTACTACCTGACCCTTGTGCAGATCGGCAGAGGGTAAATAAGGTCAAGGAGGAAAATGCATCGCTCAAAGATTAGTATGGGAGGAATGGGCTCTAATTCATAGGGACCAGCAACAGTACTGCAGAAAGAGAGAGCTGTCCCAGTGGAAAGAACTTCATTTGAACACTGGTGGGACCAGTGTACTGATGAATTGCATAACTAGGGTTATACAATTCATCATCTTTTATACAAGATGATCAGTGAATAGATATGGTGGACATTGACAGTCTATTTCCGAGGATGATGTTGTCGGCTTGCACGAGGGAGCATAGCTGCAAATTGAGGAGTGTTAGAGTTAAGACAGATGTCAGAGGCGGGATCTTTACTCAGAGAGTGGTAAGGGCCTGCTAATGTAGTTAACTCAGCCACATTAGGGGCTTTTAAGCAGTCCTTGGATAAGCACATGGATGATGGTGGAATAGTGTAGGGGGATGGGCTTCGATTAGTTCACAGGTTGGTGCAACGTCGAGGGCCGAACGGCCTGTTCTGTGTCGTACTGTTATATGTTCTGTGCCCTGTGTTGTAGATAGGGCTTAAAACTAATTCAAGGGAGGGATTCAATTGAAAAAAAGTTTAACAAATCAAAAAGGAAAGAGAGAACAGAGATGCAGAGGTGACAAAGAGGCGTGCAATCACTAAAGTCTGACAGGATAGGACTGAAGATATAAACAGAAGAGTGTAGCAGCATTACAGCGCAGTACAGGCTCTTTGGCTCTCGATGAAACTCGTGTTCATTCAAATCCCAGATGAATGCTAGAGTTTCATCAAGGGCTGAAGAGCCTGTACTGTGCTGTAATGCTGCTACACTCTTCTGTTTATATCTTCAGTCCTTTCCCGTCAAGCTTTGGTGATTGCACACCTCTTTGCCACCTCTGCATCTCTTTTCTCTCATTCCTTTTTGTATCTTTAAACATTTTTCAATTGAACTTTTTTCAATGTTTTGAATTGAACATTAGAACTTGAATATGAGATAATGGTAAAAAGTCTGCATTAAGGCTCTTTATCTGAATGCACATAGCATTTGAACCAAGATGGATGAGTTGACAAATATAAATGAATTATCAAGTTGTAAATAAATGTAACTTGATCGCGATTACAGAGACACAGTTGCAGAGTGCAGTGCCCAAGATTGTGAATCTAATATTGAAACGTGTTTGATGTTATGAAAGGATAGACAAAAAAGAAAAGGAGGTAGAAGAATGTTATTAACAAAGTACAATGGTGAACAGTGATGGGGGTGCAATAGATCGTGATGTGAAATTAATTTGGGTGGAGGTCAGAAATTACAGGGGAAAGAAGTCATAGGTGAAAGTTCATCAATTGCCCCTGAAGAAACACCTCAGGGTTGAACAAAGTATAAATCAGAAAATAATGAAGGGATGTAAGAAGCCATCGACTACAATTATCATGCATGATTTTAATCTACATACTGACTGGATAAGTCAGAAGTGGGACTAGATTGGGTTGGGATATCTGGTCGGCATGGACGGGTTGGACCAAAGGGTCTGTTTCCATGCTGTACATCTCTATGACTCTATGAGATGGGCAAGGGTAATTTGAAAATTAGATTTGTGGAGTCCTCCAGAGATTTTTTTTTCTTAGAGCAGCACATTGCAGAATCTACCTGTGAAAGGGATTTTCAGTTTGGGTAATATGCAATGAGGTAGGCTCATTAAGGAAACTCATAGTTAAAGATCCTGTAGTGAGTAGCAATTACAACGGTTGAAATTCAAACTTATTTTGAGGGAGATCAACTCAAATCTCAAACCAATGTCCTCAACTTAAATTAGGCTAATTGCAGAGGTATGAGGAAAGGATTGTCTAAAACATGTTGGGAAAATAGATTGAGGGAAATGTCATTTGAGATGTGGAAGCAGATATTTTAGCAGCCATTTTGCAATACTCGGCAAACTTTATTCCGGTCAAATTGAAGAACTCTATGAGAAGAATGAACGATCCATGGTTAACAAAGGCAGTCAAAGAGAATATTCAACTGAAATCTAATCTTTAAAAAGCACTGAAAACTTGTGATAGACCAGAGGATCAGGAATTCTTTTAGGAACAAGCAGCAGAGGCCTAAAAAGCTAATAAAAAAGAAAATTGATTATGAATGGAAATTGGGATATCAAAACCAATAGCAAGTGCCTCTACAGGTATATAAAGAGAAAGAGAGGAGCCAAAGTGAATGTGAGACCCTGGATAATGAGACTGTGGAATTGATAGCAAGGAACAGGGAAATGGCAGATAATTCAAACTAATACTTTGCATCAGTTTTCATAGTGCAGGATATGGTAAACATCCCAAAGAGAACAGATAAGGAAGGGATGGGATGAAAAAGCTTGTAACACAGTCACTATCAGGAAGGACTAAGTATTTGACAAACTGAAGGCAAGTGGCCAGGATGTGAGGAACTCCATCCAAGGTTATGAAAGGGAGTGGCTGCAGGAACAGTGGAACCATTGATCCAAGATTTCCAAAACTCACTGGATTCCAGGAGGTTGCCAGCACATTGGAAAACCATAAATGTGATGTACTGTTCAAGAAGGTAGCAAGACAGAAAACAGAAAACTATAGAGTAGTTAGCCCAACATCTGTCCTTGGGAAAATGCGAGAGCCCATTGTTTGACAAAGTTACACAAAGTCTTTGAGGATAGAGCAAGATGAGTTGATAAAGGGGAACCAACAGATGTAGTGCATTTGAATTTCCAGAAAGCATTGGATAGTTGCACAATATAGTAAGTCAGTGCACAAGATAAACTCTATTGTGATGAGGACATCAGAAGTCTGCAAGGGGGTATGGCTGGATTTAGTAAGTGAGCAAATATTTGGCAGATGGAGTTTAATGTAGGAAGGGTGATGTCATGTAGCTTGGTAGGAAGAATCAAAAGGCAGACTATTATTTAAATGGAGAGAAACTCCAAAAAAGTGTAGCATGGAAGGGTCTGACTATTTTTCTTCATGAAATTCAGTTAACATGCAAGTGTAGCAAGTAATTAAGGTAACATGGCTTTCCAATGAAAAGAATTAAAAATTGCAACCTGAGAAGTTACTGCAAGAAAACAATGGACAACCTGGCCTCCCTTTGGTCTCTGGTGAAGGGATTTGATATGGACTACTTCTTCCTTCTGCCTCCTAACAATGACTGCACTTCACTGGGACCATGCTGAGATCATGAAACTTGCTGCAAGAAGTACAAATACATTTCTCCTTTCCTATTTTCATTCTCTCTCCTGGGAGAGTTGGTTGCTAGGGTTTGACAGCCCAGTTTGTGCTCCAGCAGAAACCATTTGCATTCTCAGACATTTTTACTAGTTCCACATATGTGCTGCCCACAACCATCTTGATTGAATCTTTCAGGCAAGGGATACCTAGCCTGCTGTGCTTGTGTTTTATTTTGTCTGTTTAGAATCCCTACAGTGTGGAAACAGGCTCTTCAGCCCAACAAATCCACACCTTCCCTCCAGAGAGTAACCCACCCAGACCCATTCTCCTATCCTATATTTACCCCTGACTAATGCACCTAACCTACACATCCCTGGACACTATGGGAAATTTAGCACAGCCAATTCACCTGACCTGCACATCTTTGGATTGTGGGAGGAAACCAGAGTACACAGATAAGGGAAGAATGTGTAAACTCCATGTAGATAGTCACCCAAGGCTGGAATCAAACCTGGGTTCCTGGCGCTGAGAGACAGTAGTGCGAACCACTGAACCACCGTGCCACGTTTTGAAGGATGACTCAATTAGAACTATTCCCTCATTTGTTCCTCGCAGCGGGAATGGCTAACTGGTTAATGAAGGAGGTGGTCATCAGCTTATAGTCTGCTGGCAGAAATAAGACCACAGGAAGTAGGTGGAAAAACTGGAAGGTTCATGAGGTAGTTGATGGAGCATATCATCAAACCGAGCAACGTCCATTTTGCTACAGGAATTTCAATAAATAACATTCACAAGTGCAACTGCAGTGCAATATTATTGAAAGAATAAAGCATAAAAGGTTTTGTGTAAATAATCCTGATGTGCTTCAAAGACATTTACATTAAAGAGCTCTGGTGTGCTTTGAGCCCTGCAACAGACCAAAATTAGGTCAATTTCGATTTTCTGTCTCTCAGTAAACCTAAACTTTTACCTTGCCCACAGTCCTGATCAATCCTGAGAACAAATGCCCTGGCTGGCTCAATTTCTTTGCCACCCCCCAAGATAATAATACCATACACATTACCATTAAGTCAATTCACTCATGTTCCTTTCGGGAAACAGTGCTTCAAAGTGTTTATTTTCATTGAGACCAGAGCAACTGATTCCCATGCATCCTGACATCAAACAAAGCGGTGTAGGGAGACGCATAGGCTGTCTCAATCACACCTTCACCTGTCAACCTTTGATTTTATTATCCAATTCAAGCAGGTGGGCAGGTGGCTACATCAAAATAAGTTATAAATCACATGATACATGCATAACAACAAGAAGAATAAAGCTGTCAACAAAGGTTAATCTCGAGTACAGACCTGCTTGTGTGATTTACCTCTGAAGCCTTTGTAATTAAGTGTTTGTACTCATTCTGGGGGGGTTGGAGGAAATACATACTGCAGATTTGTGAGCATCTGGAATGGGAAAAGACAGAATAATTATGGTGAAGGGTCACTGCATGAATTATGATCATATCTTTTCAGTTGTGATCTATCAACATTGACGTTATGAGAAAGATGTAATCTTTATGCAACAGCTCATGTATCCTCAGGACATCTACTGCAAAGCAAGGAAGTTATCCTCAGATATTTATCTCTTACCCAGCAACACAATAACAAATTATCTGACCATTATCACATTGCTGTTTGTGGAAATTTGCTGTTTGAAAATTGGCTACCACATGCCTTCCATTTCAGCAGTGACTACACTTCACAAAGTACGTTTTTGATTGCAAGTCCTTTAAGACATGCAGATGCTGTGATGATGTTGCATTAACACAAAATTTGCTTTTTTCATTGTTCATGCCATTGAAAAATTTGATGTGTCACCCTCTCCCCGTCTATTCAGACAAACTCAGGGCAGCAAGAGCCCACAAGTAGCAACGAACTCAATGACATGCCTTTGGGATCTTAGGCCATCAGGAGGACTTCCTTCCAACTGTAGGACAGTTTACATCTAACGGGTGGCACGGTGGCACAGTGGTTAGCACTGCTGTCTCACAGCGCTAGAGACCCGGGTTCAATTCCAGCCTCAGGCAACTGACTGTGCAAACTCCACACATTCTCCCCCTGTCTGTGTGGGTTTCCTCTGGGTGCTCCGGTTTCCTCCCACCGTCCAAAAATGTTCAGGTTAGGTGGATTGGCCGTGCTAAATTGCCAGTAGTGTTAGCTGAAGCGATAAATGTAGGGGAATGGGTCTGGGTGGGTGGCGGGTCGGTGTGGACTTGTTGGGCCGAAGGGCCTGTTTCCACACTGTAAGTAATCTAATCTAAGAAAAAGTAAAGGACAATTGAGGTTTTGGTTTAATAGACGATCCAACCAAAATAAAAATACTTCCAACAGTACTGCACCCACCCAGTGTTCCAGAACAATTGAAAAATACTGCAGATGCTACAAATCAGAAATAAACATTGAAAGTGCTGTAAAGATTCAGCAGAGTGCAGAATAATGTGATTCCCATCTGCAACATGACTAGTCAAGATGTATACAGATAAAATGATGGTATTGATGCTGTATAATTGTGGGAGAGAACTGAAAGGTTTGAACAGAAATTCAAGAGCATCTAGATGGAGCTGTAAATAAATAGCTCTTAGAAAAAGTTGCATAAACTCAAAGGACTTCTTATGGAGGTCTGACTGACACGGGCCATTATGGAATTTGTGCAAAATTGGATGAAAAGTTGACCTGTGGAGTTGGGAGTAACTCATTTCATTTGGAATATTGCCTTTCATTGCTAGAGGGATGAAGTTTCAAAACAGTTTCAAAACTGCAGCCATATGGGATGCTAGTGAGATCACACCTGGAGTGGTGTGTACAGTCTTGGTCTCCTTACTGAGACAGGATGACCTGGCACTGGAGGGGGTGCAGAGGAGGTTCACTAGGTTGATTCTAGAGTAGCAAGGGTTAGTTTATGAGAAGATTTTGAGTAAACTAGGACTTGGAAGTTAGAAGAATGAGGGGGGAATCTTATAGAAACATGTACAATTATGAAAGGTATAGCTAAGAAAGAAGCAGGAGGTTGTTTCCACTGGTGGATGAAACTAGAACTCGGGGGCAGAGACTCAAAATAAGGGGGAACAGAATTAAGATTGAGTTGAGGAGAAATTTCTTCACCCAAATTGTTGAGAATTTGTGGAATTCCCTCAGCAGTGAGGCAGTTGAATATTTTTAAGGAAAGATAGACAGATTTTTGAACAGTAAAGGAATTAAGGGTTATGGTGAGCAGGAAGATAAGTGGAGCGGAATCTAGGAAAATGTCAGCCATGATCTTATTGAATGGCAGAGTAGGCTCAAGGAGCCAGATGGCCTACTCCTGCTCCTAGTTCTTACGTTTCTTAGTTTTTTAGCTGAGTGGCGTGGTGAGTTTCTCGCTAGGCAGTGTTGAGTTGTTAGTTAAAGAGGATTACTGCTTGTTAAGTGATGTGTTAGCATTGTAGCTTGACTCATTCATCTTTCTCGCTTACCATAAAAGCCAAACAAGCTGGATGTTGAGGTACATGGACATAGAAATAAGAACAGATACCTGGTGACTTCAACTTGCCACTGGCTGCAAGGAGTAGCAGGATTCTCAGCATGCTCCATTGGCACCAGGTACACACGACCCATGTCTCACAAAATTCATTGAGTTTTTTGAGGAAGTGAAGATGATTGATGCCGGGGGGGGGGGCAGTGGATATTGTCTACATTGACTTTTGGCAAGGTCTGTCATGGTATATTGGCCCAGAGGATCTAATTGCATGGAATTGGCAAGTTGGATCCAAAATTGGCTTGGACAATAGAAGACAGAGGGTAGTTGTGGAGGGGTGTTGCTCTAACTGGATATCTGTGACCAATGATGCTCCACAAGGATCAATACTGGGACCCATGTTGTTGATTACTTATATAAGTATGAATGACTTTAGATGGAACTGTTGCAGATCTAATTAGTACATTTACAGACAACATAAAAATTGATGTGGTTGAAAATAGTGAGGAAAGTTATCAAAGGACATGGCAGGATAAAGATCAGTTGGAAAGTTAGACAGAGAAATGGCAGATGATGTTTAATGCAGGCACGTGCAAGGTGCTGTATTTTGCGAGGTCAATGTGATAGGAGAGCATGCAGTAAATGGCAGGATTCTGAAGAACATTGATATTCAAGGGTCTTAGGGTAAAAGGTCATAGCTCCTTAAAAATGGCAACACAAGTGAATAAGATGATAAAGACAACATGCTGCTTGCTTGCATCGGTCAGGGATTGGGTATAAAAGATAGCAAGCCATGTTGCAGCAGCAGAAGATTATAAGACCATAAGACATAGGATCAGAGTTAGACCATTCAGCGCATCGAGTCTGCTCCACTATTTGACCATGGCTGATATGTTTCTCTATTCTCCTGCCTTCTCTCCATAGCCCTTACTAATCACTAGTTTGATTTCACGTACTAACAGATTTAAGAAAAGCTTCTTCCCTGCTATTATCAGATTTACGAAGGACCCCTCATAAAGTTGATCTTTCTCTGCACCTTCTGGCCTGGACAGAGTGGATATTGGGAAGATGTTTCCATTAGGAGAGACTATGACCCAAGGGCACAGCCTTAGAGTAAAGGGAAGACCTTTTGGATCGGAGATAAGGAGAAACTTCTTCAGCCAGAGAGTGGTGAATCGATGGAATTCATTGCCACAGAAGGCTGTAGAGGCCAGGTCATTGGGTATATTTAAGACTGAGATAGATAGGTTCCTGAGTATCAAGGGGATCAAGAATTACGGGGAGAAAGCGGGAGAATGGGTTTGAGAAACTTATCAGCCATGATTGAATGGCAGAGCAGATTCGATGGGCTGAATGACCTAATTTCTGCTCTTATGTCTTATGGTCTTAAGGTCTTATGGTGTTCTCTGTAGCTATAACATTGTATACTGCATTCTGTACTATTGCCCTGACATATTTACGTAAGATATAGTTGTCTGGATAGCACACAAAATAGTACTTGTCATTGTATATTAGTACATGTGACAATAATAAATCATATCCAATCAAACGTCTTCTCCATGTCCATTTTATTCAGGTCTTTCAGTATTCTGGAAGTTCCAATCAGATGCCCCTCATCCTTCAAAACTTTGTTGAGTACAGACCCAGAGTCCTCAACTGCTCCTCATATGACAGGAGGATCTGCCAAAAGATAGAGAGCTATCTCACTGCACAATGACACCAGCTTGTGCCAGCTGTCTGCATGGCAAACACACTGCATATTTGTTCAACCAAATGATTGTGTAGTTACTGAATGGAGGCTAATCCTCAGACCAACCTTAGTCAAGGGGAACAGAAGTGCATACCCATAAATGACTCAGATCCTGAACGGTAAGAGCATTGATGAGGAAGTTAGGGGAAGCACGTGAGATTGACAGTGAGGATCCTCGTACCATTGAGAGCAAATGTCCCATTTTCCAAACAGGGTTTGAATGATGGGATTCTCACTAGTGAGCAGGGAGAGGCCTATTAGTATGTATTAGTATGCATCAATAGCTTGTTACGACATTGTCTCACCTCATTGATAAGCAGTTTCCCATTCTCCTGCTCCCTTCCTCCAGGTAAAAACTAGGTAGGGACAATTCCTGACATGAACACCAGATGGGGATCTGATGACTCCAATTTACCCCCTCTGTGCCTCCATCTATCACCAACATCTCAATGCAGGTCCCATGAGCAGTGCCTGCATCTAGGAGCCTGTCAGTAATGCAGGGTGCCACTGGCCCTCAGTCTGACATATTTGTGATGAATAAAATGAACCATATAGGATAGCTACAGAGTGCCAGCACTTGACTGGGGGAATGTAACTGATCATTGTAGATTGCACCAGTGACAGGAAGTCCCAGCATTGACTAATATGTCCCACCTGTGGCAAGGGGGGAGTTATCGGTCAGCGGGCTCTATAGCTGTCTGATGCATAGTCAATGGAGCAAGTCTGGGACTTGAGAAGACTTGCTAGAGTTCATAAAGAGACACCCTCCAGGAATCTCACCAAAAAAATGACCGTAATTTCTGGTAAGATCCAGCCCAATAATCCAGGGGTGGACTCACCAGTCTTCTACACAACTGAAGACAGACTTTGTTGCTCCTGTACTCAAATCCCCTTGTGTTCAACATATCAATTATCTTTCCAATTGCTTGCTGTGCATTCAAGATAGCTTTTAGCAAATTATGAGCAAGCAAATCTGAATCTAGCAGGGCATTAACAGTTTGCAATCTCTCACCATTGAAGAAGCACTCTGCACCTTTATATTTCCCACCAAAGTAGATGGCCTCATACTTATCTATACTGTATTTCAACTGCCATGCCCTTGCCCACTCACCCAGCCTGGTCAAACTCCCTTGGAGAGATAAGAAGCTGAGGCCATTGAGAAGGTTAAGAATGAAGAGTAGATTTGTGGGAGTTGTTCAAAAGTCATGGCACACTTTGATAAAGTAAGAAGAGAGAGATTGTTTCCACTGGAAGTGTCACTGAAGGAAACAGACTGAAGGATTTTGGCAAAATAATGAAAGGCAACATGTGGGAAATCATTCAGCAAAATATTGCGACCTAGAAAGCATTGGTTTCAAAGACTTATGGAAGCAGACATAATGTACAATTCAAAGTTTAATTCGATAAATGTGAAAGGGAAAAATATTACAGAGCCTAGGGAGATAGAAGAAGAGTCAGGTTGGTTTAGCAGCTTTACAAAAGAGCTAGCACAGACATGATAGGCCGAATGGTCTCTTTACATGATGTATCATTCAATCACACTAAGATGTACAGTAGGAGTGTAATGTTTATAATGTGAATGTGTTTCCTGTTTGCTATTTTGGCCTGCTTAGTTCCCAAATAGTAGGCATGCTGACACTGAATAGACTACAATCCTCTATCTCTGTCATGAGGCTACAAGTACACTTAAAATGCTAAACATGCAAGGCTGTGGGCAATTGCTGGAAAATGGGGTTAGAACTGTTTGGTGATTATTTCTAACTGGCACAGACTTGATGGGCTAAAGGGTTTCTTTCAGACTGTAAACCTCTCTGACTAGTAACTGAGTTAAACTTACAAAATTTAAACTTGAGGGCAGCACTGTGGCTCAGTGGTTAGGACTGTTGTCTCACAGAAATGAGGACTTGGGTTTGGTTCCACCCTTTTGAGTGACTGCCTGAGTGGAGTTTGCATGTTCGCCCTGTATCTGTGCAGGTTTCCTCTGGTCTTCTCCCACAGTCCAAAGATGTGCAGGCTAGGTGGATTGGCCTTGGGAAATGCAGTGTTATGAGACACAGTAAGGGGTGGGTCTCGGTGGAATACTATTCAGAGGGCAACGAAGACTTGATGGACCAAATGGCCTCTTTTCACACAGGAGGGATTCTATAAAATCAGAAAATGCTGCAGTACCTCAGCAGATCTGGCAGGATCGGTAGACAGAGAGGGGAAAAATAGAATTAATGTTTCAAGTCTGACGTGACTTGTCTTCAGAACTGAAAGAGGCTAAAATGGTGGGTTTTATCTTATTGACGGAGGAGGAGCTATAGAAACAGACTGTGAGGGTGCTGAGTGTCATACAAAAAGAAAGTAGTACTGATGGGAAAGGAGAGATAGAGATGGAACATGGATGTAAATGAAAGTGAGAAAATAAAAATGGGTTCGTTCTGCTGAGAGCAAAGCCAATGAGACACAAAAAAGACCTGGCAGCGGAGGGAGTAGGGATATAAGAAAAATGGAGAACCCCAGGTTAGATTAGATCCCCTACAGTGTGGAAACAGGCCCTTCGGCCCAACAAGTCCACACCAACCCTCCTAAAAGTAACCCACCCAGACCCATTTCCCTCTCACTAATGCACCTAACACTACAGGCAATTTAGCATGGCCAATACACCTAACTTGCACATCTTTGGATTGTGGGAGGAAACCGGAGCACCCGAAGGAAACCCATGAAGACACAGGGAGAATGTGCAAACTCCAAACAGGCAGGTAAAAATGATGCTGGAAACCCGAGTCTGGATTAGAGTGGTGCTGGAAAAGCACAGCAGGTCAGGCAGCATCCGAGGAGCAGGAAATTGCAACTGCCTGTGTGGATTAGAGTGGTGCTGGAAAAGCACAGCAGGTCAGGCAGCATCCAAGGAGCAGGAGATTTTCCAGGAAATTTCCTGCTCCTTGGATGCTGCCTGACCTGCTGTGCTTTTCCAGCACCACTCTAATCCACACAGGCAGTTGCCCAAGGCGGGAATTGAACCGAGGTCCCTAGCGCTGTGAGGCAGCATTGCTAGCCACGGAGCCACCGTGCCACTCCAAGAGGTGGCATAAATCGTGGGATTTATTTCCGAAGAGGTGTTGCAAAGAGATCCAGGGTGAGCATCTCTATTCATTACTATTAGGCTCTGAAGGTGTAGAATTCAATATTACATTCTTAAGGCTCCCATGTGGAAGGCCAATGAAATATTATCCTTCCACCTTGGGTTGGTGGAACACTGCATTCACGCAAGAACAGAAATGTTAGCATGGAAGCAGGGTGCTTTATTGAAATGGCGAGCAACTGAGAAGTTGGGGTCATTCCTATGGACAGAATCGAGCTATTCCACAAAAGGATCACCCAGACTGAATTTGATCTCATCGATGTACAGGAGATCACATTGCGAGCAGAAAATACAGTCAAGTATTATTTGACTGTAATATTTTGATTACAGTATGAGAGGCGACATGTGGGAAATTATGCAGCAAATTATTGTGACCTGGAAAACATTGGCTCAAAGATTTTTGGAAGAGTGATTACAGTGATGAGAGGTGACATGTGGGAAATTATATGGGACTTAATTGAAAGAAGTACAATTAAAAGTAAAATGGCGTTTGACCTGGAAGGTGTCTTTGGGGTCTTGGACGTTGAGGAGGGAGAATGAGAATAGGCGAGAATGACACTTACTGCAATTGCATAGGAAACTGGCATGGAAGAGTGAAGAAATATTGGAAGTGATGGTGGAGTGGGCCAGCATATTCCAGAGTGAATGGCTTCTGTAGAATGCAGACAGCAGAGGAAAGCAGAAACAGTGTTTGGTGGTGGCACCTTGCTGAAGGTTGTTTGAAGTGGTGGAAGATGATCCTTTGAATGCAGAGTTTGTTAGAGTGGAAAGTGAGGACAAGGAGATCCCTACCTTGCTTCTGGGAGGGAGCATTTTCTGTTTATACTTCACATTTACAGCAACCACAGTCATATTGCTTTCACTTAAATCAAACTAGCACTTTAGAGTGAAGCTGTGGAACACTCAAAAGTTCTTTTAAGCTCAACTGGATAAATATCTCTCTCCTTGTGACCTCAGATTAATTATCTCTTCAGCACTCCTTTGAAGTAAACTACAGGTACTTAATTAGTTTTCATCCTCTATTTAATTTACTGGAGAGTGGGAAAATAAAAGCTTCTATAATTTTTTTTCTCAGAAAATAAATAGGTTGCCCTTTTAAATTAAACTTTACGTTAATGACAGTACTTACATTAATGGCTGCTCTTCCTTTAATAGTAGTCTTTGTACCTGTAATAATATCATAGATAGTCCATGAAGAGATGCTTATGTTTCTTTCTCTCATTAAAACAAACGTTTTAGTGTTGGAATCCATGGGCGGTCCTATAGTCCAGGTGTGTGACAACTATACCTAGCTTTGGATAAATTTTGTTGTGCAGAGACAATGGAGCAAATTATAAGGTGGAATATTAAGTTTCTTTTCCCACCAGTTTACAAAGTCATCAAAACTTAGAGATGGTGAAAGAAAATTTTATGGAAGAAACATGTATTGAGTCATAATATATGTTACATATGGAAAATGAGGAAATTTTAACTCCTGGGAAAAGGTGAGGAAAGCAATGTAACGAGTATGCAGGTCAAAAGGATAACAAGCCTGATTTAAAAGATTTTTAACAATAAAATTCTTAAGAGTTGGATCTCATTAACTTGTTCTTGGCAAAATTCTTGAAAGCTTGAAATGAGATTTCTGCAATGGCTCCTTTTCCTGATCCCAAACTTCTACTTCAGGTGTGCTTCAAGGATCTATCCTCATCCTCCTATTCTGTCTCTATGTGCTGCTCCTCTGTCAGATTATCTTAAAGGTACAGGCTTAACCTACACAGTTTCCACAGGTAACACCCCCCCAGTCCTACCTCACCACCATGCTTCTCAACTCGTGCACTAAACAATCATTTGGGTTAGCGACAGCGCTTTTTGTAGGAGAGTTTCATGACTCTGCCCTTTTTATTGAGAAGCCCAGCTCTGAAATACTCCATTGAAAGACCTGGCTCTGGTTTTAAGTTTGTATCACCTTATCATGAATTCCCTAGCATGGATGGTGGCAGGTAGATCACTCTACGCTGTCTTGTCAAGTCAAGGTAAACTAGATGTCCCAGATGGAATGCAACTAGCTCAATACACAACATAATAGATCTAGTATCTTTGTCATGATTGAGCCCAACTTCTGCCAAAGTCTTCTCTGTGGGAAACCTTCAGTAAATTCAACTAATACCAACAAGATTGGTGAGAATGAATCTATCAGTGCCATCTCAGATGGTGCTTTGGGGCATGACCATAATATATATCATGGTGATAAGAAGGGTAGACTTAGCCATAGCTACCAAGAGGAATAGATTGTTTTCCTGGTGATGTTATTGAGAGACACGAGACCAAGATGGATAGATGGAGTTGAAATACATATTATTTAGAGTCTAGAGTCATAGAAACATACAACGTGGAAACAGACCTTTGGGTCCAACTCATCTATATTGACCAGACCTAATCCCATTTGCCAGCATCTAGCCAATATCCCTCTGTATCCTTCCTATTCATGTGCCCATCACAGATGCCTTTGAAATGTTGTAATTGTATCAGCCTCCACCACTTCCACTGGCAGTGTACACACACCACCCTCTGCATGAAAACATTGCCTCTCACCTCCAATGCACCGGGGGAAAAAGCCCCAGCTTATTCAGCCTCTCCCTATAGCTCCAACCCTCCAGTCCCACACTGTCAGAAGGCAGCTCAGGGCCTGAAGTGACTTATAGATCATTACAATTAAATTGAGTGATGAAACAGGTTCAAGAGCTGAATGACCCTCTCTTTTACTTACATTCTCAGATTATTTTTCTCGTTCTGCCATAGCTATGGATTGAGAAGAGTTTTATTATCCATTTTTGATGATGGAAGGAAATTGTGATGGGAAGATAGCAGGGATTTGGGAATGCCGAGGGAGGCAGTAAATAGCTAGAGTTGGGTTTTCTATGACCATTGAAACAGGAGCCATACAATATTTGGATTTCTGTACAAGTGTTCTGTGTTAAAGTCTCATGATCAAAGTTGATACTATCAACATCCTGAGCTTTACCACTGACAAGAAAATGAACCTTGCCAGATATAAATAATGTGGCTTGAGGAGCAGGTCAGAGGCTAGAAGGTCTGCAGTGAGTCATTTACCTCCTGCCTCTCTAAAGCTGTCCACAAGGCACAAGTCAGGAGTGTGATAGAAGAATCCTCACTTCCCTAGATAACTGCAGCTCCAACAACACAAGAAACTTGTCACCATCCAGGACAAAGCAACCCACTTGACCAGCACTGCATCCACGTTCACTCCTTCTGAAGTTTCTCCACAGAGGCTAGTATCCTGTCACCAAATCACCCTTTATTTACACCTGGAAAGTCCTTGACATTGATCCCGCTCCCTCAGAGTCAGCCCTCAGAGTGTGAGGAAGTCTGACACTCCTGCTTTTATCTATCAGCGAGGGCCCCCTGATTGGATCTGTTAATCAGGTCCAATCAGGGAACTCATTTTATGAGGGCTACCTGACTGACCTTGGTACAATGTACTACATCCCACTCTTTCAGAGTCAGAGGACATAGGCTGGTTCTTTCTTTCTGTAGCTCCTCCTGCAATGTTTCCCCACCGGGTCAGGTTACTCTGCCTTGGATATAGTTGGCCTGTAATATACAGTAGCTGGTCTCTTGTGCCCAGAGCATCTCAGAAGAAATTCATTCTCTTCTTCTGGTGACTAAGGTCGAGGCGGCAGCATCCAATGTGTCCATCTCAGATTCTGAGGTCTTTTTAATGGTTGACAGAGGGAGAACCATGGGTTCCGCCACCTTTCTGACTGTCCTGAGGAGCTGAGCAGTTTGCTCCTGCCCCATTTGAGAGTTCCATATGGTCCACGTGCTTGTTCAGTGCCACCATACCAACCTGGTATTTATATGTCACTGATCCTGACATCATATTGACAATGCCTCTTATCAATGCAGGGCCATTCCTATGATTCCCACACCAAACTTCATCCCCTTTAGTAAACTCTCTCTCGCTTGATGGAGCCTTGTGTTCAGTATTGACTTTCCTGATGTCCTTTCATCTTGTACTCCCCTCCTCCCACCCACAGCAGGTCCAGGAAGATCAGGTTTAACCTGGTGCAGAGTCTTCTCCCCATTACTAAATCTACGGGAGCTATCTCTGAAGTAGCAGGCTGTTTACAATCATGGAGTTATAGACATGTACAGCACAGAAACCACCCCTTGGGTCCAATTCATCCATGCCAACCAGATATCCCAAGTTAATCTCAGTCCCATTTGCCAGCATTTGCTCCAATATCCCTCTAAACCCTTCCCATTTATATACCTATCCAGATGTCTTTTATGTTGTAATTGTACCAGCCTCCACCATTTCCTCTGGCAGCTCATTCCATACGCACACCACCCACTACATGATAAAATTTCCCCTTAGATCCCTTTTAAATCTTTCCCCTCTCACCCTAAACCTATGCGCTGTAGTTTTGGACTCCCCCACCTTGGGGAAAAGACCTTGTCTATTCACCCTATCCATGTCTCTCAAGATTTTATAAACCTCGATAATGTCACCCTTCAACCTCTGTCACTCCAGGGAAAACAGCCCCAGACTATTCAACCTCTCCCTATAGCTCAAACCCTCCAGCCCTGGCAGCATGCTTGTAAATCTTTTCTGAACCCTTTCAACTTTCACAACATCCTTCCGATAGCAGGGAGACCATAATTAAACACAGTATTCCAATAGTGGCCTAACCAATGTCCTGTACAGCTGCAACATGACCTCCTAACTCCTGTACTCAATGCACTGACCAATAATGGCAAGCATACCAAGTGCCTTCTTCACTATCCTATCTACCTGTGACTCCACTTTCAAGATACTATGAACTATGCACTCCAAGGTCTCTCTGTTCTTAAAGTCTTCAGATTTTGGAATGCTCTTTCTGCCAGGCAATTGGACAATGGTGCTGCCCTTACATGTTGAATGACATTTGACTTTAGAAAATATTCAAATTCTCTGCCATTAAACGATGGCCCAATGTTTGTGACCAACACTTCAGGGAGTCCATGCATTGCAACAAACGGGCAGTTTTCCTATCATTCCTGTGTTTGACAAATGAACACTATGCATGTCCAACCACTGAGTGGACGTCCACAATGACTAAAGACATTGAGCCCATGAAAGAACCTGCATAGTTGAAGTTTAACCAAGTGCAGGGTTTGCCCAGCCATTCCCATGAATGTGGGGAGCTGCTGGCAGTGCTTTTTGTCCTTGCTGGCGTTCTGGGCACTTTCCAACCAACACAGCTATGTCTACATCCAATCATGGCTACCAGACACACCTTCTCACCAAAGCCCTAGATAACCCTGGTGAAGTTCTGCCAGTGAACCTTGCCTGGGGACACTCACTCTTGCTCCTCATAATAATATGCCGTCCTCTACCGTGATCTGATCTCTCCAGGTCCAAAAAGGTTTCAATTCTGGTTGTGAAAGCCCTTTGGTTTCCCCATCACCAACAGACCTTTCTGCCTCCAAAGTCTGATATTATCTGGAAAATTTAAAACCATTACAGATTCTTCCAGTGATGTATCTGCCAGTGGAAGGCAGCTCAGTGCATCTGCATTTGCTACTCAGCCTGCCAGAATATGTTCCAACTTGTAACTACACACACTTCATTTCAGAGTCCACCACTGAATTCAGCCTGAAACTATGGATGGCAAAACTGTGTCCTCTTTTAGAAGACCTAACAAGGGCTTATGATCTGTTATTAGAACAAATTCAGGTTCATAAAAGTATTGGTAGAACTTCCTGACTCTAAGTATGACTGCCAAACCTTCCTTCTGAGTGTATTTATGCTCTACATTAGCCAAAATCCTAGATGCAGACGCTATTAGGTGCTCCTCTCCATTAGGCCACCTACGAGCTAAGCAAAAGTGAGGACTGCAGATGCTGGAGATCAGAGTCAAGATTAGAGTGTTGCTGGAAAAGCACAGCAGGTCAGGCAGCATCTGAGGAGCAGGAAAATCAATATTTCAGGTAAAAACCCTTCATCAGGAATAGCTCCTATGAGCTAATACCACACCGATGACATATGGACAGGCATCACATTTCAATACAGATGCTGCTTGGGGTCATTGCGTGCCAATACCTTAAAGGATGATAACTGTTTCTTCACTTCCCTGAAAGCTATGGCTTGGTGACATGAACATTTGCAAAGTTGACCCTTTTGAAGAAATTAATGCAAAGGTATCAGGATGGAGGCCAGATTATGTTTGAACTTTCCATAATAATTCACCAGTTCAAAAAAAAAGACCTAAACTCCAGTACAGTCATGGGAACCGGGACACCTTTGATCACCCTTACTTTATCTTCCAATGTTGTAACCCGGTCTGGTTGTCTCTGTAGCCCAAGTAGGTCACTTGGGGTTCCAGGAATATACAGTTGTCCTTTGAGGCATATACTTGTTTGGGAGAAACATCTAAGGACTATGTTCAAGTTCTCTAAGTGATACTTTTTGTTATTAGCACATCTGGATAAATAGACCTTGTAAAATGTTCTCCATCATCCACTGAGAAATTGCACAAACTGACAATACCCCCAATGACAATCATGCATATCGGTACAAACCCTCATGGGTGTTAATTGTAGCATATCTCTGGGAATCCTCATCTAACCGCAATTGTAAGTCCACATGGCTCATGCCCAGCTTTGTGAAAGACAGCCCCTTACCAGTTTTGCATATAAGTCCTCTGTGTGAGGGATTGGGTATTTATCCAGCTGCGAAAGTGGTTTTCTGTTTGTTTAAAATCTCCACAATGTTTAACCGACCCATCAGACTTCACAATCAGTATGACCAGTGCTGCACATTCCTCAAACTGGACTGGTTTGATGATTCCTTTACTTCCCACCCCTCTGATTTCTGCCTCTACTTTTGCCCAAAAGGCAAATGACACTTGGATGAACTTTGCAGAATCGTGGAATTGCTTCGTGGTCAACATAAGGTGGCCTTGGCTCCTTTGATAGCCCCTGCAATTTCCTGAAAGACTTCCGGGTGTTTAACTAGGACTTCCCTCAGGCAGCCATTTTCTAAGTGAAAATTGTCGAGCCAATCAGGGTGAATCTTTCTCAAACAATTACACCCCATCAACATTGGGCCCAATCCTTTTCTTGCGATCAGTGGTAACTGAACTAGTTGCTTCTCATGACAGATCGGAATCAAAGTTGTACCCTTAATCTGCAGAGATTCTTCAGTATAGGCTCTCAGTCTCGCATAAATCTTAAGGGTTGGAGTCTAAAGTGAATTTTGTTAAAGAGTGTTTCTGCAGTCACTGAAATGGCCATGCCGTTATCAACCTTAATTAGAACCAGGTGACTGTTTAACCAGACATTCACTTTGATTGGTTCTGATTAGAAGTTGCTAAGCAATGTAATTGCTCCAATTGGTGGCTCAGGGGTTTGCACTGCTGCCTCACAGCACCAGGGTCCCAGGTTCAATTTTGGCCTCAGGTGACTGTCTGTGTGGAGTTTGCACATTCTGCGTGGGTTTCCTCCGGGTGCTCTGGTTTCCTCCCACAGTCTAAAGATGTGCAATGCAGTTGAATTGGCTGTGCTAAATTGCCTGTCGTGTTAGCTGCATTAGTCAGAAGGAAATGGGTCTGGGTGGGTTAGACTTCGGATGGTCGTTGTGAACTTGTTGGGCCAAAGAGCCTGTTTCCACACTGTAGCTAATTTAATCAAACCAGATGTAGGTGGGCTTTCCAGCATGTACATTCTCCAGTATACTGGCCTTTGAGTTCCCTTACTCCAGTTAGGTCCAGTGGACTCGGCTGCTGTTTTGAGTCCACATACTGGCAGCAACTACAATGGCTTACCAGCCCAGATTCTGAAGGAAATTTTAGCCCTTTGTCTGAGGCTTGGCTTTGCTTTGGGGTTTTGCTGTAGGTTGACCTAGAGTCCCTCTGTTCAGGATGTGTCTGGAGTGAGGCTCTGCAATTGCCTTCACTCAACTAATGTTTCCCAAGCTCAGTCAGATTGGCAGGGTGTCCACTTCCATCAGAATACCCTGTAACCCATACACTCCACTCGCCGCATTTTCCAACGATAAAGCTAATTGTAGTGCCTGTTTGAAGTCCACTTGGGCTGCAGCTAATAAGTATTTTTGCATCATTTTAATCCCTCATATCAAATGGTCTCCCAGCATCTTTTTAAGCATTAAACTAAAGTCGCATGCCTCTGCCGGTCGTCTTAACCTAGTCAAAAATTCTGATACCGATTCCTCTGGTTCTTAAATTGCTGAGTATAAACTGATAGCATCTCAGAATTAGAGGAGATTTGGAGTTGTAATATTCCTTATCTATATCCATCAACTTAGAATATAGAACATAGAACATAAAACAGAACAGAACAGTACAGGCGCTCAATGTTCTGCTAACCTTTTATCGACTCTAAGATCAAACTAACCGACATACTCTTCATTTTACTATCATTCATGTGCCTATCCAAGAGTCACTTAAATGTCCCTAATGTGTCTGACTCTACGACCACTGCTGGCAGTCCATTGCACGCACCCACCACTCTGCAAAGAGTGACATCTCCCCTAAACCTTCTTACAATCAATTTAAAACTATACTCCCTCATGATAGCCATTTCCACCCTTGGATAAAGGATCTGGCTATCAACTCTATCTATCCATCATCCTGTACACCTCTATCAAGTCACCTCTCACCCTTCTTCGCTCCAATGAAGAAAGCACTAACTCCATCAACCTTTCTTCGTTAGACATGCCCTCCAGTCCAGGCAGCATCCTGGTAAATCTCCTCTGCACCCTCTCTAAAGCTTCCACATCCTTCCTATAATGAGGTGACCAGAACTGAACACAGTATTCCAAGTGTCATCTCAGCAGGGTTTTATAAAGCTGCCGCATAACCTTGCAGCTCTTAAACTCAATCCCCCTGCTAATGAAAGCATACACATTATAAGCCTTCTCAATGACTCTACCAACTTGGGTGGCAACTTTGAGGGATCTATAGACATGGATTCCCAAGATCTCTCTGTTCCTCCACACTGCCAAGAATCCTGCCTTTATCCCTGTAATCTGCATTCAAATTCAACCTCCAAAATGAATAACATCACACTTTTCCAGGCTGAAATCCATCTACCACTTCGGAGTCCAGATCTGCATTCTGTCAATGCTCCATTACAATCTACAACATCCCTCCATGCTACTCTACTGACCACCACTCTACCAACCATCATGTCATCAGCAAACTTACTAACCCATCTTTTCACTTCCTCATCCAAGTCATTTATACAAATCACAAAGAGCAGAAGGCCCAGAACAGGTCCCTGCAGAATATAATGGTCACCGAACTCCAGGCTGAATACTTCCCATCTACTACTACCCTGTCTTATATGGGCCAGCCAATTTTGTATCCAGAATCTTGCAAGGTTTAGTTATCTAGTGTCTCATAGAAAATGAGGTTTCTAATAACGGAAAAGGCTGTGGGTCCACAAGCTGTCAGGAGAATTACTTGTTGCTTTTCAACTGCCACAATGTCATTTGCCTGAAAAACAACATTCTTTCTTCATAATGAGCCCAGTCTTCGATGGCTGGATCGACTGAGTCAAGCTTCCCAAATAATGGCGTGATGTCAGAAATGCTTATCCCAACTCAAAGATGACCATTATGAGAGAAGTTCTTCAGAAGCTAGCTTTACTCTGGTTGCCACTGAAATAACTCCACAGAGGCCGGTATCCTGTCATCAAGTCACCCTTTATTTACACCTGGAAATTCTTTGACACTGATCCAGCTCCCTCAGAGCCACCCCTCAGCATGTGAGGATGTCTCACATTCCTGCTTTTATCTCTCAGCCAGGAGTCCCTGATTGGAGCAGATTAACACCACCAATCAGGGGACTCATATTTAATAAGGTCTACCTGGCTGACCTCGTTGCAATCACTACATCGTCCGATATCGATGCTCAGTAGCAATGTTATGCATCATTCACACAGAAATTTGCCAATGATCTTTCAACAGCACCTTCCAAATCCAGGACCTCTTCTTTCTACAGGACAAGGGCAGCAGATACATGGGAACACCAGCCCCTCCAAATTCCCCTCCAAGCCACTCCCCATCCTGACGTGGAAATGTATCACCGTTCCTTCACTGTCGCTGGATGAAAATCCCAGAACTTTCTTTCTGATCACATTGTTATCCACAACAAATGGACTCCAGCAGTTCAAGAAGGCAACTCATCATCACTTTTCTAAGCGTAATTGGAGATGGGCGATAAATGTTGGCTCACTCAGCAACACCCCCATTCCCTAAATGAATGAAAATAAATGATCTCTCTGGACTTTGCTCTGAAGTGCCAGACTGGATTACATCATCAAATCATTGAATTATAGAATCATAGAATCCCTGCATTGATCTTGCAAAGAGCATCCCACTCTGACCTACTCCCCCAAATCCTAACCCTGCATTTCCCATGGCAATATGGGACAGTTTAGCTTGGCCAATCCAACTAATCTGCACATCCCTGGACTGTGGGAAGAAACCAGAGGAAACCCATGCAGATATTAGATTAGATTACTTACAATGTGGAAACAGGCCCTTCAGCCCAACAAATCCACACCGACCCGCCGAAGCGCACCCACCCATACCCCTTCCCCTACATTTACCACTACGGGCAATTTAGCGTGGCCAATTCACCTAACCTGCACATTTTTTTTTGGACTGTGGGAGGAAACCAGAGCACCCGGAGGAAACCCACGCAGACACGGGGAGAATGTGCAAACTCCACACAGTCAGTCGCCTGAGGTGGGAATTGAACCCAGGTCTCTGGTGCTGTGAGGCAGCAGTGCTAACCACTGTGCCACCGTGCCGCCCACGGTGAAAACGTGCATACATTGTGGGGACTAAGTTGTTCTCGGAGGAAGATTTCTCGAGATCTGTTTTCTTCTGGTGAAATTGCTGACATATTTACAAAAATACCAGGTAGAGTTGTAACTGTGACTCACTCTCCAGCACACTCCAGTTTTTGATGCAGGCTCATAATTTGAAGAGCCATTTGACTGCGATTGTGGTTGACAATGCACAGTGTTTCACTCAGGTAAAACATTCAGGGCTTTAGAGACTTGATGGCGCAGACTAGCTACTTTGATGGGATTCAGCTCCCATCTCCAAAGGGTTCAACTAGACTGTTGGATGATTTGTACCAGCACAGTCACTGTTATACCATTATCTCCCTTAAGCTAGGTTTTGCACTACACTGTCCCTTTTTGTTAAATTTTGAATTCAAAAGAACACTGAACCAAGGTTGAACCACTCAACCACGAGAACCACACTCTCTCTCTATGAGCCTTGAAATTATGCACTGCAGAGTTTATAGCATCAATGCTTAATGTATTCCTCTGAAAGTCCTTCGTCAGCTACTTTACACAAGTATTTCAGAGGAAAAGGCTTTAGCAAGAGGATTTATTAGACTGTGGGATTTTCCTTTTGACCGCTTTGCTGGGTTTTATAGCAAATAGCCTCACCATCCCCCCACCCACCCTCTCCCTGCCCCCTTCTTCCTAAACTTGGAGATGTGTGCCAGAGTGTAAGTAAAATGATTCAGCTAAAACTTCTCAGAAAGTAAAGGTATAGAATTCACCAGCAAGCAGAAACAGCACAGAGGCACTCAAGGTGAGTCTAAATAAATATGAGGGAGAAAGGAGTAGAAGGTTACATGAATGAAGTTATCCAGAGAGGGGAGAGAAAAGGCAGCATTGCAACCGACTAGGTTGTATGATCTGTTTCTGTATCAAGAAACAAATGTCCTTTGACATAATCTTAACAGCGGTGTTAACCCATTATAATAAAGACAGTTGGAAAAACTTTGAAACTAATGATTTGAAGATGCCAGTGTTGGACTGGGGTGTGCAGACTTAAAAATCACACAACACCAGGTTATAGTCCAACAGGTTTAATTGGAAGCACTAGCTTTTGGAGCACTGCTCCTTCATCAGGTAGTTGTGGAGGACGCAATTGTAAGACACAGAAGTTATAGCAAAAGTTTACAGTGTGATGTAACTGAAATTATACATTGATTGTCTATTGAGTCTTTCATCTGTTTGAATACCATGATAGTTTCACTTCTTTCCTGTATAAATCACAAAACCTTTTTTAAAAAGTTGCATTCTCAGTTTAACTGTAACAATTGGTGATAGCTAGACAATATGTTGAAGGTGTTAGCCCCCTGTGTTCTCTGTCTATGCCATGATGTTGAGATTGATTCCAATCTAAAACGTGAGATAACAGAGTTTTACATGAATTCATGCAGTTTTTGAGCAAAGAATAATGTAACTTGCAAGTATAAATTCACCCCACAAAATATATGTGTGTGTGTGTGTATGTGTGTGTGCATCTGTCTGTCTGGGTTAGAGGTTGCGAATGTGAGAGAGAGTGTATGTGTGTGTGTAGTGAGTGTAGAGTGTCTTAAGTCTGTGAGGGGGTGCACGTGTGAGTGTGGGAGTGTGTGTGTGTGTCTGGGGTGGGGGGTTGTGAGTGTCTGTGAGACACTCACACATGCACCCTCTCAGATAGACAGACAGACAGACAGACAGACAGACAGACAGACACACACACATATATTTTGTGGGGTGAATTTGTACTTGCAGAGTTACATTGTACTTTGCTCAAAAACTGCATGAATTCATATAAAACTCTGTTATCTCACTTTTTAGATTAGAATCAATCTCAACATCATGGCATAGACGGAGAACACAGGGGGCTAACACCTTCAACATATTGTCTAGCTATCACCAATTGTTACAGTTAAACTGAGAATGCAACTTTTTAAAAAAAGGTTTTGTGATGTACACATGAAAGAAGTGAAACTATGATGGTATTCGAACAGATGAAAGGCTTAACAGACAATCAAGGTATTTTTCAATGTATAATTTCACTTACATCACACTGTAAATTTTTGCTATAAATTCTGTGCCTTAGAATTGTGTCCTCCACAATCACCTGATGAAGGAGCGTCACTCCGAGAGCTAGTGTGCTGCCAATTAAACCTGTTGGACTATAACCTGGTGTTGCGTGATTTTTAACTTTGAAACTAAGTCAGTCAATCATATTTGGTGAGGTAGAATTCATGTTGGCATTTCAGATCGATGACCTCACATCAGAACGAGTGAGCTTGCTTTCATGCAAAGGCCTATATTTTTACCAGGATCCAATTGTTGTGAGGGGTGTGGACAAAAAGAAAACAGTCAGGTGATCAGGACGGTGGTGAGGGCGGGGGGGGGGGTGTTACTGGGGGAATCCAACAGCTTAGATTGAGATGAGAGTGAAAACTCTGTTGAAAATTGGCATGAACTGAAGAATTGGAGGGGGATTGGGAAGTCTTTGGCAGGCACAACAGGTCTGGTAGCACTTTATAAATCAGTGAGTGTGCTGGCTCATTTAAGTATGCTGATAAAAGGGGCCAGTGGGAAAGGTGAAACATCTTATCCTGGCAGCAAAACTATCGTTTACAATTAAACACATCTGGCTTTTCAAACAGCTGATCATGGGCTGACATTACCCATCTTGTTCTTGTAATTTAGCAGTTCCATTACAGCTCAGAGCTTTTCCACGTCCGTTCGGATCACATGTGGTTCCTTTTTATGGGATCAAGATGTGTTATTCTCATTCCCTGTTTCTTTCATGATTAGCTTGGGGACTTTTATCTTCTTTTGCCCTCCTCACAAATTTAACCAAGCACTTCCCACCCACCCCATTCTTGGAGGAAGCTGTCTCAAGTCCTGAGCAGAATTATTCAGGAGAAACATGTTTACTGAGTGTGGTTCGAGCATGGAATCAGACACCTCAGAAGAAACTAGACATAAACACGTGGATGGGTTGGACCAAAGGGTTAGATTAGATTACTTAGATTACTTACAGTGTGGAAACAGGCCCTTCGGCCCAACAAGTCCACACCGCCCCGCCGAAGCGCAACCCAACCATACCCCTACATCTACCCCTTACCTAACACTACGGGCAATTTAACATGGCCAATTCACCTGACCTGCACATCTTTGGACTGTGGGAGGAAACCGGAGCACCCGGAGAAAACCCACGCAGACACGGGAGAACGTGCAAACTCCACACAGTCAGTCGCCTGAGGCGGGAATTGAACCCAGGTCTCTGGCGCTGTGAGGCAGCAGTGCTAACCACAGTGCCACCGTGCTGAGCTGTATAACTGATTCTGACTCTCTGACATGAGGAAGGTTAAAAATCACACAACACCAGGTTATAGTCCAACAGGGTTGATTTGAAACTGCAAGCTTTCGGAGTGCTGCTCCTTCGTCAGGTAGCTTGCCTGAAACGTCGATTTCGAAGCTGTTTGGATGCTGCCTGAACTGCTGTGCTCTTCCAGCACCACTAATCCAGAATCTGGTTTCCAGCATCTGCAGTCATTGTTTTTACCTTGCAGTTTCAAATAAACCTGTTGAGCTATAACCTTGTGTCGCGTGATTTTGAACTTTGTTTATCGCAGTCTAACACCACATCATGAGGGAGAGTTAGGGGAATAGACAGTCATGCTGAGTAGGTTCGATGAAATAAAGTTGGAGGAGTCTGGTGTGGAGCCTAGCCACCATTTAGATTTAGAACGCTAGTGCTGTGCCTTCACTGTTACTGGCTCAGTATTTTGGAGCTTCCTGCCTAACAGAGCTCTAATTCCAAACTCTAATTGCTGCATTGTTCAAGCTGGCCACTCACCCCCACCTTCACAAAGCTAGGATCAGAAGGCATAATACTCAGAATAAGGGATCACACATATAAAACAGAGATGAGGAGGAATTCTTCTTCTTAGAGGGTAGTCCTTTACCACAGGGGGCGGTCGAGATTGGCTCAGTAAGTATATTCCAGGCTGAGATCGACAGATTCTTAATCAGTAAGGGACACAGGTTTATGGGGGAAAGGCAGGAAAGAGGAGATAAGGATTTTCAGATCAGTCATGATCTCATTGAATAGTGGAGCAGACACAATGGGCTGAATTGACTACTTCTGCCCTTATGTCTTATGGTCTTCTGATGGTTGGGAAGTCTAAGTTGCTTTGAAAATATAGACTTTTACAGAGAGGTGCTCATTAGGAATTAAGGATTGTAATGGGAGAGCCTTCAACATTCTTTCCATCACATAACTGACGAGGAATCTCCCCTGATCTTACCACCTTATATTAGCATGTATATTCATCCTAACTTACCTCATTTGAGTTTTTGAAAAGATCACTAAATATATTGATGAAGGTAGTGTAATTGATATGGTTCACATGGACTTCGGTAAGCCCTTTCATACACTCCCACATGGAAGGCTAGTGCAAAAGGTAAGAGCCCGTGGGATCCAGGGCAAGTGGATCCAAAATTGGCTTCTGGATAGAGGCAAAAGGTGATGATGGAAGGTTGCTTTTGTAATTGGAAACCTGTGACCAGCAGTACACCACTGGAATTGGTGCTAGGACCCTTGCTGTTTGTTACCTATGTTAAAGACTTGGATGTGGATGCAGAGGTACAGTTGGTAAATTTACAGATGACACAAAAATTGGCAGTGATGTTGATAGTGAGGAGGATGGTCTCAGGCTACAGTTTGATATTGATCAGCTGGTAAATTAGGCAGAGCAATGGCAGATGGGTTTTAATCCTGACAAGTGTGAGGTTTATCAGTTTGAGAAGTCTACTAAGGGAAGGATGTACACAGTGAATGATAGGTTTCTGGAGAGTACTGAGGAAGAAAAGAACTTCAGTGTACCAGTCCATATATCCTAGAAAGGTATCAGCACAGGTAGACAGGATGGTGAAGAAGGCATACAGGATGCTGACCATCTTTAGACATGGCATGGAATATAGGAGTAAGAAGTCTTTCTCTCTGACTGTGTGACTGAATGGCCATGTATATAGATAGGGCTTCCCTGGCCTTTAATTGCTGGAACTCAAACTTGGAGCTTTAGGCTCAGAGGCAGGGACATTGTCCAATGCGTCAGAAGACTGTTGAAAGGAATACAAGTCATTAAAGAAAATGATGTAGTGTTTTTTTCAGTTTTCGTTTTCCATCTTTTATTCATGAGAGCTAAGCAATTTACAGATAGGAGTGAAACAGTGGGAGGTACAGTTCGAGAGTGTTTAGAGCTGATTTACACAATTTACAAATTTGATGTTTTATTTGACCCTGGGATGAACTTCAGATCTTCTCCACCCTTAGGACTGTTGTAAAGACTGCAACTTTATTTTTCACGTTTCTCTATTTTGGATAATGCATCAAAATGGGAAAAAAGGACCTGCTTTAAACCAAGTCGTTGCTGCATTTTTAAAAATAATTTACTGGGACTCATTGGAAGTTGTGTTTACACTGTTGCTTTGGACAAGAAGTGGGGAAGATGTTTGAGACCCAGTGGCTCTGCGTGTGGGTAAGTTTTCCCAGCAAGCTTTGCTCAGAGACATCTCAAACCCCATACATATCCTGGAGCTTATTGACATACATCAGCTTCCAGGTGAGGACTGCTGGTGGCAGTTGATGAGAAATGCCTCAGCTGATATTCTGGGAACAGATCTGATCTGATGAAAGGTCACAACGTGAAATACCATTCACTCTGTTTCTCTCCACGGATGCTGCCTGACCTATGGAGCTTTTCTAGCACATATGCTTTGTGTTTATTAGTAATTATAGTCTTGGCCCTGATATCTTTGATGCTTGCAATTAACATTTCAATCTCTGCTTTCCTCTGGGCTCAGCTGTTTCACTGTATGACTTTGTTTTCTTCTTCTGGAGGCTGTCAAATAGTGTGCCTTGATATAAATCTTTATAGTGCTCCCAATACTCACCTGATAGCTCCATCTTTAAAAGATATGTCTGAACCTTAATCAACGTGAACAGCCTGAGCCCAGCTTATCTCCTGAAAAAAGACGAAAGTGAGAATTGCAACTAACCTCAGTATCCCTGGAGGAAGCAAAGGGCAACACTGCAACCCATTAATAAAAAAGTAAAGTCATCACACCTCAGGCAAGGTTTCAAGATGGGGCCTTCATGGTAACCTCAACTAGTAGAGGAATTGAACCCACACTGTTAAGGTCATTCTGCATTGTAAACCAGTTGGCCTGCCTAACTGTGCTAACCAATCCAGTTAAGATCTGCAAGAATATAGGAACATAGAAAGGCTTTGTTACGCCAAGATCCTGCCTTGCCTTTCAATCAGATTGTAACTCAACTCCATTCCCTGCTTTGCCTCCATATTCCTTGATTTCCTTCCCTAACGAAAATGTATCCATTTCAGCTCTGAAAGATCGAATTGTCCCCCAGCATCTGCAACCTTCTGGGACATGGAATTAATCATTTGCAGGTATCCAGTGCTTGCCAAAATGAGCATAGTATGAATGGCAGCTGAAGACTGGGTCAGATATGATGCCCTCCCGTAACGGAAAGGAACTGCAATCGGGATCATAGAATGTTATATCAATGAACAACAGCCTCCCAGTGTTAAAGGACACCATGTGTAGGCTCTTGCCATGGGCTATACCTCCATGATAAGCATCCTCCACACTTCAAGGCACTGCCAATCATCATTACCCTCATAAGACAGAAGGATTCTGTCCACTGTGACCCTGACTGTCTTTGAAACCATTTCCCAATTAGTCCCAGCCTCCTTTCTTTCCCCAGGACTCAATAGATTTTCCTAAACAATTCTATATCCAATGCTCCATTGAAAAATACTGCTGTCCAGATCATAATAATTAGCTGCACAAAGAAAGAATTTGTCATTTTCTCCCTCCTTCCCTCCAGGATGTATAACCCAGCTGTGTAATAGCTGCAAGTCATATTTGTGAAACTCAATTGTGGACATGTTCAGAATCAAGGCTTGTTGTTCTTAAGGAGCGCCCAGGTAAAAATGCTACTTTGTATAATCTAAAAACTCAGGTGAGACGGTTTAGACTGAGGTCAGGTTGTCACTAATCATTCTTTTTAAAGAGACAGAACACCATATGAGTTTCTGTTGTACATTTGATAGGGGATTCAAAATCATAAAGGGTCAGCACAGAGTTTATGTGGAAAAATAGTGTCCATCAGTGAAATGATTGAGAACAAGAAGACAATAGATTTCAGATAGTTCAAAAAAGAAGCAATGGAGACATAAGGAGAAGTGTTTTCATACAGCCAGGCATTAAGGTCTGGACTGCTGTGTCTGAGAGCGTGTTGGAAGTAGATTCCGCTGACGTATTCAAGATAGAATTGGATCATTTTCTATAAAGCTGCTCAGTGCCGAGTTACAGGAAGATACTGGGAGAATGGTAATAATTGCATTTCTCATTCTGAAAGCTCACATGTATATTGGAGGCCAACTCGTCTCCTTCCTCACTGTGACAGTTCTGTCATTTGGTTGTTGAATACTGAAAAAGGCACGAGAACAAAGTAGGATGTTTTTGAGAGATAGTGCCCCGGTTATATTTCTTGCACGTTATTAGGTCCCGCAAGTAAGGGTATGCCAGTAATGTTTATTTTATTGAGTTCCAAAGCAAATCTTCAGTTGCCTGGTGATCAGGAATTTTGCTGAATAACAGATAAAAATACGAAATGGCCCCTTGTCACTTCTGTCATCTCAACTATGTGTCTACCTACTGTAGAAACAATGTAGTGAATGATACCATTCTATCAAGCCCTGGCAAGAGCTATTGGGAGCATTCAGTCCTGGAAAAGATAAATCATAAACAGAACAGGGATTACAGCTTCAAACTGATGTAGGCCCATTGGTAAGAAGATCCACCAAACAGACAAATTGACATCTGGAATGATGTCGGGCAAAAATAAATTTTAGAAATAAACCGACGAATCCATTAGATATTTAAGGAGATCATACATTACCTGGAGCAATGTGTGTGTGGGACTTGTCAGTGCTGAGTTCAGAATGATAATTATACTTTCGGGAGAAAGGATTGGAATTTCATGCTGAAATGGTAGGATCAGAAGGGCTGGAAGGATCACAATGTTGTAGTACCAACCATTGGTGGCTTCTGGCCTGGTTAGAGGACAGTCACCAATCTTCCCTTTGAATGATTGCTAGATAATCTGGTCACAAATCCTGCAACACATCTGTTGGATGGATGAGACTCAAACCTAGACTTTCTAGCCCAAAGGTATGGACATTATCCTACCCCTCAAGAACCTCAATCCTCCTTCCTAGATATTTTCCAATCATCCTTGCTCAGAGACAGGATTACACACCTCTGGAGAAGATAGAACATGAAGATAGAACATAAAGTAGGTTGGTCTTGAACCTGAATCTCCTACCCCAGAGAAAGGTACACTACACCAAAAAAGCCCCATGATTACCATTGTGTTTTTGTTTAACTCAGTCTTGAGATGGATATTTTTAACCAACATATTGCAACATACACTCCTCTAAAACAGGTAGGACTTGAATCCAGAGGTAGGGACACTACCATTGTGGCACATGAGTTCTTTGAATATGGGCTATGGATGTCATTGGCTAGACCAGAATTAACTTCCAATCCCCCTAACTGGTCATTTTTTGTCGAGACGTTCTAATCATTCAGAAGGATAATGGCATCTTGAGGGACCAAAGCATTAATGCTGGCTTCAGTTAGATTTTAAAAAGTGACAATGGGAATCCTGTCACTTCAAATCTTCTAACACCTAGCTACCCCATTGCTGACATCATTACAAACAGCTCCACTCTGTGCCTTAGATATAGAAACTAACAGAATCAATATTAATGCTCTCTCCTAACCCTAACACTCAAAAGAAGCAGTGTGACAGGCAGAATGAAGTAACAATCGCATGGGTATATATGTTGCCCATATCACAGAGGATCATGGAATCATGGAAGCTAGAAGAGGGTTTGCGTTCATGCCAACCCTCCGTAAGAGCAGTTCAGCAAGACCCACTCCCCTATCCTTACCTCATCACTTTTGAAATGCTCCTCCTTCACACTCTTATTCAATTCTCTTTCCAAACCTTTGGCCATCACACTCTTATAGAGTAAGTCAGAAGTCACACAACACCAGGTCATATTTAAACCACAAGCTTTTGGAGCACTGTTCCTTCATCAGCTGAAGTGACTTCTTACGACTTCAGGTGAAGCTTGTGATTTCAAATAAACCTGTGGGCTATAAGCTGGTGTTGTGTGACTTGACTTTGTCCACCCCAGTCCAACACTGGCACCTTCATAACATTCTTATTGAGTGCCAATCTTGTAGCTCAGGGGGGAGTTCAAAAGTTCTTGGTTCAAGTCACGCCCTAGGACTTGTTGACTACAGAACGAGTATTCATGATGTGGTTCAAACAGGTTGACAATGAGACTACTTCCACTTTCTCATCACTTTCTCGAGGGGAAAACAAAACTGGACATCAAGATATGAAGCAAAATAAAAACAAGATTTTAATGAACAACCTCAGAAGCACCAGAATTTGTTTTTATTTTTTCTCATGGGATTTTGGTGCCATTGGCAAAACCAGCAATTATTACCCACCCCTTGTTGTCCTTGAGGAGCTCATAGTGAGCTGTATTGTTAAACTGCTCCAGTCCATCTGGTTCAGCGACAATCACAATGCTCTTAGGCATGGGATCCCAGGACTTTGACCTCATGAGAGTAAAGGAATGGAGATGTATTGTCCTGAATGGTGTCAAGCTTCTTGAAACTTGTGAGAGCTGTACCCATCCAGGCAAGTGAGGACCGCTTCTTGCACTCCTGACCTGTGCCTTGTAGGTGGTGGATAAGAGGGGACCTTATAGAAACATATAAAATTCTGAAAGGGACGGATAAGACAGAGGCAGGCAAGTTGTTTCTGCTGGTGGGTGAGACTCCGACTAAGGGACATGGCCTCAAGATTACGGGGAGTAGTTTTAGAACAGAGATGAGGAGGAACTGCTTTTCCCAGACAGTAATGAATCTATGGAATTCTCTACCCAAGGAAGCAGTAGAGACAGCTTCATTAAGTATATTCGAGACAGAGTTGGATGGGTTTTTGCAAAGTGGGGGAGTTAAGGATTCTGGGGATAATACAGGTAGGAGGAGCTGAGAATGATGGAGAGATCAGCCATGACCTTAATGAATGGCAGAGCAGGCTTGATGGGCCAAATGGCCTACTCCTGCTTCTATTACTGTGAAACTATGACAGGCTTTGGGGAGTCAGGAACTGAGTTATTTACTGTAGGTTTTTCAGCTTTTTCCATACTCTTATAGCCACAGTATTTATACTTTCATAGAATCCCTGCAGTGTGGGAACAGGCCATTCGGCCCAACATTCCACAACAACTTTCTGAAGAGCATCCCCACCCAGACTCATCTCCCTACCCCCCCACCCCAATATTTCTCATGACTAATCCACCCAGCCTGCACATCCTGGAAGCTGAGGGCAATCTAGCATGGCCAATTCACCAAACCTGCACACCTTTGGACTGTGGGAGGTAACCCACGCAGACACAGAGAGAATGTGCAAACTTCCCACAGACAGTTGCCAGAGGCTGGAGTTGAATCCGGGTCCCTGGCACTGTGAGGCAGCAGTGCTAACCATTAAACCACCATGCCCCCCTCCACCAACAACCCCCCCCCCCCCCCCCCCCCCACTCCCCGCCAACCCCATCCAGTTCAGTTTCTGGTTAATGGTGACTGCCAAGGCATTGATAGTAGGGGATTTAGTGATGGCAATGCCATTGAATGTCAAGGGGCAATGGTTACATTCTTGCTTGTTGGAGATGGTCATTGCCTGGAACTTGCATGCCATGAATGTTACTTGCCACTTCTCAGCCCAAACCAGGATATTGTCCAAAGATTGCTTCACTTGGACATGAACTGTCTCAACATCTGAGGAGTTGTGAATGGTGCTCAACACTGAGCAATCATTGGTAAACATTTCCACATTTTTAAAAAATGCATTCATGGGATGTGGGCATTGCTGGGTGGTCAGCATTTATTGCCCGCTCCCCTAGTTGCCCTTGAGAAGATGGTGGTGAGTTGTCTTCTTGAACTGCTGCAGTTTAACTGCTTTAAGTTGACCCATAATGCACATAGGGAGGGAGTTTATATTTTATGATGGAGGAAAGGTTGTTGATTAAGCAACTGGAGATGGGTGGGAGAAGGATATGACCCTGAGGAACCCCCTGCAGAGATGTTCTAAAGCTGAGAAGATTGATCTCCAGAAACCATTTTCATTTGTACGAGGTATTCTACAGCTGAGACCTCTCCCTTGTACCAATTTACTCAGATTTTGCTCAGGCTCCTTTATACCACACTGAATCAAATGCGGCCTTGATGTCAAGGGCTGTTCCTCTCATCTCACCTCTGGAATTCAGCTCATTTGTCCATGTTTGAACCAATGAGTTCAGAAGCTGAGTGGCCCTGGTGGAACCCAAACTGGGCATCACTGAGCGGGTTATTGCTGAGCAGGTGCTGTTTGATAGCACTGTTGGTGACACCTTCCATCACTTTGCTGATGATTGGAAGGAGATGAATGGGGTGGTAATGGGATGTCGAATTTGCCCTTTTTTTTAGTGCACAGGACATACCTGAGCAATTTTCCATATCTTTAGTACGATGGCAATGTTATAACTGTACCGGAAGAGCTCGATGAGTGGTACAACAGGTTCTGGAGCAAAAGCATTCAGTAGTATTGCAGGAATGTTGTCAGAGCCCACAGCCCTTCCATTATCCAGTGCCTCCAACCGTTTCTTGATATCATGTGGATTTGGCTGAACACTGCCTTCTGTGATGCTGAGGAGTTCTGCAAGAGGCTGAGGCAGATTATCCACTCAGCACTTTGGCTGAAAACTGTTGTAAATGCTCCATCCTTTTCTTTTGTATCAATATGCTGGTCTTCCCCATAATTGGAGATATTGGAGGAACTTCCTTCAGTAAGTTGTTTAATTGTCCATCACCATCAGTAAAGACACGAGTGTAGATTTTTGATCTGATCTGTTGCTTATGCAATTTCCCAGTCCTGTTTATCTCCTGCTGCTCATGCTGTTTGGCACAGAAATAGTCCTGTGTTGCAGCATCACCAGGTTGGGCGGCACAGTGGCACAGTGGTTAGCACTGCTGCCTCACAGCGCCAGAGACCCGGGTTCAATTCCCACCTCAGGCGACTGTCAGTGTGGAGTTTGCACGTTCTCCCCGTGTCTGCGTGGGTTTCCTCCAGGTGCTCCGGTTTCCTCCCACAGTCCGAAGATGTGCAGGTCAGGTGAATTGGCCATGCTAAATTACCATAGTGTTAGGTAAATGTAGGGGTACGGGTGGGTTGCGCTTCGGCGGGGCGGTGTGGACTTGTTGGGCCAAAGGGCCTGTTTCCACACTGTAAGTAATCTAATCTAATCTAGACACCTGATTTTCAGGTTTGCCTGGTGCTGCTCTGGCATGCCCTCCTGCCCTCTACATTGACCAAGGGTTGAACCCCTCAATTGACAGTAAGGGTGGAGTGGGGACCATGAGGTTGCAGACTGTATCTGAGTGTGATTATCCTTCTTCTGATGGCCCACAGCACCTCCCAGATGCTCAGTTTGAGTTGCTGGATCTGCTCAATATCCATTTCATTTGGCATGGTGAGATTGATACACGACATGATGCAGGGTATTCTCAATGTGAAAATGAGAATTCTTCACCATAAGAACTGCATGGTGGTCACTCCATGGACAGGTACCTGCGTATCCAGCGCAACTTGCTGAAGATTGCGCTGTTCAAGGTCATAATCCATTCCACCAATGGTCACATATTTCGATAACTCCATTAGTTCTGATCCACTTTGGAGTGCCGTCAAAGTTACTGTATAATCTCAAGACCTTGTGTTTGTCTTAAGAAAGAGGAGCAGGACTAGGACAAGATCATTTGTGTGAATGATAATTCAAAGCTCGTGCAAAGAAGGATACTGATTGGGAATGATCAGCCATGATCATATTGAATGGCGGTGCAGGCTCGAAGGGCTGAATGGCCTACTCCTGCATCTATTGTCTATTGTCTATTGTCAAAACATTTCATTCCACACTCACTTTTCCCAGCAAGAAAGAATGATGCCAGTTATCTAAAACGGCGCTCATCCGTGTCTCTTCATTCTCTTGTTCTTTCATCTTTCTATCTGCACAACTGTACCAGTTTGCACACACTGCTGTGGCTCTCCACAGGCTTCCAGTTATTCGGCAGCTCATTTCCAGTGCTCCGTTCGGGTCTAATTTAGCAAAGCACTAATGAATGCTTGTTAACTTTCAGATCTCTTTATGGCACCACTTTAATTGCCTGTGGTTCAGCAGCTGAGGGTTATGGGAGTTCAGCTTGAACTAATAGTTCCCTTTGATGCATCAAAAGCCTGAGGCAAACCACGTGAGTTCAAGCAGATCAGTGAGTCTAAGCACATTAACCTACTTTAAGGTCTCTGTGCTTATTGCAATATAAAAATCACAAACACACACACACACAGAAATCAGTTTTAAAACAGAAACAAAAGTTGCAAACTTTGTCAGCTGTAATCAACATATCATTCTGTCTACATTCTCGTGCCTAGTATTAAGATCGGTTTATCAAGTGAGGTCTCTGTTTTAATTCTCCAAATACCCATTGTGCAGTGTGATCTCATACAGGTGATCCAATTTAATCAGCCACAAATTAAAGCCATGACCTGCATTCAATCTTCAGTTCTGCCACAATCTAATATTGACTTTCAAGGAATCATAGAGTCATGCAGAACAGAAGTTGATCATTCAGCTCATTGTACCTACATCAGTTTTTCCAAAGAACGGTCTGATTTGGTCATGCACACCCACTTTGACCCCATATTCTTATGAACAATTCTTCTCCAGACACATGTCCGTTGCATTTTGAAAGCTCCTGTGCATCAGTTGGACCATTCTTTATGATCGTGTAAAACCTCTCATTTGCTCTCAAGCTGTTTTCCACACATATTTTACATTTATGACCTTTAATTACTCATCCACTTTCCCCAGCTAACAACGTCCCTGTACTCATTCTAACATAAACTCTCAATTGCAATACCTTGAATAGATCTGCTCCAAGTAGGACAATGTCAGCCATCTTCACTTTTCCAAGTAACTAAAGTCCATTATTCCTGGTGCTATTCTGTTGAACCACATTCGTGTTGAGGTTTTGAGACATTTATTTAAGGAAGACTGTTAAATCCCTGGAAAGAATGAAAAGGAGATTTAGTAGAATGACACCAAGAAAGAGGCATTTTCAATAAAGGGAAAGGTTAGAAAATCTGGGCTCCCTGCTTTAGGAAGGATGTCGTGAAACATGAAAGGGTTCAGAAATTATTTACAAGCATGTTTTTAGGGTTGGAGGGTTTGAGCTAGAGGGAGAGGCTGAAAAGGCTGGGACTATTTTCCCTGGAGAGTGGGAGGCTGATGGAAGTTTATAAAATCATGAGGGCCATGGATACAGTGAATAGCCAAAATCATTTTCCTAGGGTAGGGGAGTCCAAAACTAAAGGGCACAGATTTAAGGTGAGAGGGGAAGATTTAAAAGGGACCAAGTATACACATCACTCTCACCACCGGAGAGAGTGGTGCATATACAGAACAAGCTGCCAGAAGAGGTAGTGCAAGTAGAGATAATTACAACATTACTGGATTAGTGGTGCTGGAAGAGCACAGCAGTTCAGGCAGCATCCAATGAGCAGCGAGATCGACGTTTCGGGCAAAAGCCCTTCATCATTCCTGATGAAGGGCTTTTGCCCGAAACGTCGATTTCGCTGCTCATTGGATGCTGCCTGAACTGCTGTGCTCTTCCAGCACCACTAATCCAGTATTTGGTTTTCGGCATCTGCAGTCATTGTTTTTACCCATAATTACAACATTTCAAAGGCTTTGAGATGAATGCATGAATGGGAAGGATTTAGAGGAATATGGCAAATGGAACTAGATTAATTTAGGATATCTTGTTGGCATGGACGATTTAGACTGAAGAAACTGTTTTTGTGCTGTACATTGCAATGATTATATGACTCTAAATTGGGCTTACTCTCTTTGGACCAGAGAAGGTTAAAAGGTGACCTTATTGAGGTGTTCAAAATTATGAACAATTTTGATAGGGTAAAGAATGATATTTCATTTCCACCAGTCGGTATATCAGGAAGTAGGGGTCACAATTTCAAGATTGTCAGCAAGAGATGAGGAGAAACTTCTTCACTTAGTTGCTCGGATTTGGAATCTGCTGCCTGGGAGCGTGGTGGAAGAGGATTCCATAGGAGGGTTTCAAAGGAGACCTGGATATCTGGTGAATGTAGACAGTTATGGAGATAGAACTGGAGAGTGGGACGAGCTGGGTAGCTCCTTCCAGAGCCAGTACAGTCACCGGTCGAATGGTCTCCTTCTGTACTGTAAAATTCTATGGATTTATGATTCCATGAACCCCGTTTTATTTTGAGCCTTCAGCAAATGTTGTTGTCTGCACACTCCAGTTTGTAGTATCTTGGGCTGTGGGTACCTGTATGCACACCAGCCCTGAGCTGATTGCTCCTTACCTCCATTGCTCTTCATCTATTTCTGTACTATTACACTCAGTCAGTCACACCTGTACAGTCAGTCAGCTCCCTGGCACCTCTCTCTTCTTGTGCTCATTTTAGACCAGTGTCTTCTCTCTTACTGATGCCAGTGCCACGTGATCAGTGACATTATCCAATATGGAAATTGTTAATGACATGCACCGTCATGTGAAGAGACAGTGTGGGGTCAGTGAAGAGCAATCAGAGTCCACAAGAAATAAAATCATGAGAACTATTGATGCCAACACTGAGGAGTGGATTTCTGGTGAGACCAATAGAACTACCAGTATGTAGCCACCTCCAATATGAATCAACATCTGACTATATTAATGCTAGTCTATTGAAGCATAGCTCAGTAGATCTCAAACTGGTTTCATACTGGATTTGGACCAGTCCTTGTTAGTTTTTTTCCTTTTGGGTAAGCTACTTTGAGAATATTAGAAGTACATGTCAAAAGATATGAGCTATCCACCTACTCTTGACACATGTAAAGTGATGGAAGATATCATCAATGGTGCTATTAAGCAAATGTTCCAAAACAATAATCTGCTCACTCATTACAGCCTTGGTTCAAACATGGACAAAAGAGTTGATTTGCAGAATTGACGTGTCTGCCACATTTGACTGATGTGGCATCAAGAAGCCCCTACCAAAACTGGAATCAAAGGGAATGTGGAGGAAAGCTCTCCACAGCTTAGAGCCATACCTCGCTCAAAGGAAGGTGGCTATGGTTTGGGGGTTAATCATCTCAGCTCCAGGACTTCTCTACAGGAGTTCCTCAACATAGTGTTCTAGGTCCAACAATCTTCAGCTGCTTCATCCTTCCCTCCATCATAAGGTCAGAAGTGGGAGTGTTCATTAATGTCTGCACGATGTTCATCACTTCAGATACTGAAATAGCATGTATCCATATGAAACAAGACCTGGGCGCTATCCAGACCTGAGCTGTCAAGTGTTAAGTAATATTTGTGTGATACAAGTGCCAGACAATGACCATCTCCAATGAGAAAGAATCTAAATAACACCCTTTGACATTCAATGACTTTACCATCACTGAAGCCCATACTACCAACATCCTGGAGGCTTCACACAGACCAGAAACTGAATTGAATTAGCCACATTAATACTGTGTTGACAAGAACAGCTCAGATGCTACTATCCTGTAGCAAGTAAATGGACTCCTGACTTCCCACAGCCTGATCAGTGCCCACAAAGCAACGTCACAGATGTAATGAAATGACTGGGTGACTAAGCTCCAACAATACTCAAGTGGTTTGACATTTTCCAGGACAAATAGGCCCACTTGATTGGCACCACATCCACAAACATTCACTCCCTCCAGCACAGATGCTAATAGTAATAGTGCGTAACATTTATAAGATACACTACAGAAATTCACCAAATAATTCACTCCTAAGACACCACCTTCCAAACCCTCAGCCACTTGCGTCTAGAAAGACCATGACAGCAACAGATACATGAGAACACTACTCCCTGCAAGTTCCTCTGCTAGCCACTCACCATTCTGACTTGGAAATATATGGCCATTCCATCAGTGTCATTGGATCAAAATCCTAGAACTCCCTCACCTACAGTAGTCTGGGTCTACATACAGCACATGGACGGCAGCAGTTCAAGAAGACAGCTCACCTCCATTCTCTCAAGGGCAATGAGCAACAGGTGATAAGTGCTGTCCCAGCCAGTGAAACCCACTGTATCCAAATGAATGAGTTCAATGGTGACCATGTAATCACCATTAATCGTCAGTTAAAAACCCATCTGGTTTATTAATGCTATTTAGGTAAGGAAATCTGCTATTCTTACCTGGTCTGGCCTATATGAGATTCTAGGTCCACAACATCGTTGACCTTTAACAATTAGGGATGGGTAATAATTGCTGGCCTAGACAGTGATGCTTGCATCCAATGCACAAATATGAAGAATTTTTTAAATTGTAAGTTTTAGAAGCCTTTTGCCTGTGGGAACATATAGAGGAGAAAGGTAACTGATGCACTATTCACAGATAAATTTAATCAGGTAGCCAAACTTGCTGATTGATGAGTCGACTGATTCTCTGTTACTAACCTTTTGTTTTTATCCTTTTCCCTCCGCATGCTAAAAGTGCTTGTCCCACTCAGCAGGGCATTTCAGATGACAAGCAAAACATTCGCCTTCCAGCAGATTTCCAGTCCTGGTTACAGGGACACTATGTAGATCACAATTATTGCTTCATTGACATTTTTATTTTCCACTAATGTTGGTTGTACTCACTGGAAATATTGGAAAAACTCACTTGAACTGCACAAAGAACATTCGAACACACGTCACAAGGCAACTTTTGCATGCTGTGTTTCTCCTGGCTGCTACAACCGTTAAACACAAACTCAATGAACCCGACATTTGAGTATCTCTCACAGCAGCTTTGCACTTTGATTTTACATGTAGATTGTGCAGAAGTGGAACTGAACATTAAAAAAAATAGATAGATGGAAAAGGCTCAATGTTTAAATATTTCTTATGTATGAGTCCTGAAGAAGAGTTACACTTGAAATGTCAACTTCTCTACCTCCTGATGCTGCCTGGCTCGCTGTGTTCCCTCAGCCTCCTGCCTGGCTACTAAAGTAGATATAGGAGGAGAGAGTGAGGACTGCAGATGCTGGAGATCAGAATCGAGAGTGCGGTGCTGGAAAAGCACAGCAGGTCAAGCAGCATCCGAGGAGCAAGAGAATCGACGTTTTGGCGCATAAGCCCTTCATCAGGAAAGTAGATGAGGCCAGAAGGACTTGAATAGGTTTGAATTACCCCTCCTCAAGACTCGCTTTCCTTCAGATACTCTTGAAATCTTCTTGTTCTCCCCACAGTCTGCCTGTCTTTGGGTATGGTGTAATGCTACGAGACTGGCAATCCAGAAACCCAGATTGATGCTCTGGGGCCTTTGATTCAAACACCAGCAGAGCATTTGATGGAGTTTAAAATCAATTAATAAAACCTCGTGTTGAAAGCTAATCTCTGGTTAATGACCATGCCCATCATCTGGGCGGCACAGTGGCTCACTGGGCGGCACAACTGCCACACAGGGACCCAGGTTCATTTCCAGCCTCGGGCGACTGTCTATGTGGAGTTTGCACATTCTCCCTGTGTCTGTGTGGGTTTCCTCCACGTGTTCTGGTTTCTTCGAACAATCCAAAGATGTGCAAGGTAGGTGAATTGGCCATGCTAAATTGCCAATAGTGTTCAGGGATGTTTTGATTAAGTGCATTAGTCGGGTTTCGTGTAGAATAATAGGGTAGAGGGAATGGGTCTGTGTGGGTTACTCTTCGGTGGGTCAGTGTGGACTTTTTGGACCAAATAGTCTGTTTCCACATTGTGGGACTTGTTCTAGCATTTATTGCCTGTCCCTAATTGCTCTTGAAATGACTTTCTCAGCTGATTCAGAGGATAGTTAATGGTCACCCACATCGCAGTGGGTGCGGAGTCACAAGTCGGCAGACAGGTACGGACAATAGGTTTCCTCCTCCGGGAGACTAAGGATTTTGAGGAGGAAGAAAAATGAGGCACCTGATGCATTATGGAATAAAAGTAGCAATAGAAATCAGGAAGAGTATCTCAAATTCAAAAGCAAGGCGAAGGCTGAACTAAGGAAGGTGAAGAGGAAACAGGAGGAAAGGATGGCAGGCTGTGTTAAAACAAACAGTGAAATGGTCTTCAAATGTATTAATAGTAAAACATACGTGAAAAATAGAGAGAGGTTCATAAAAAACAAGCAGGGTAAACCACTCACTGTAGCAGAGTTACAAAATGAGTACTTTGCTTCTGTCTTTAACAAATTAGAAGATGGTAACAATGGCCCAGTTGAAAGCATGAGTGTTCAGCAACCGAATGGTTGAAACTGAAGCGTTAGATAAAGAAGAGTTGTTAAAAAGGCTGGCCGCAATCTAGGTAAAGAAGTCACCAGCCTGGATGGGCTCCATCCCAGATTGCTGAGAGAGGTAAAGATGCATACAGAGCCATTGTCAGAAACTTTGCAGGCCTCTCTGCACACAGACCTAGTACCAGGGGACGGGAGGATTGCAGATTCCCTTCAGGAAGGGATGATGAATAACCTTGGACTTATCAACCTGACATCAGGAATGGGAAAACTGATACAGGCTATAATATGGGAAAAGATAAGCATACGCTTAGGGAAATATAAGTTAAGATGAGACAGTCAACATGACTTTGTCAAGGGCAAGTCATAGACTCATGGAGTCATACAGATGTACAGCACAGAAACAGACACTTCAGTCCATGCCAAGCAGATATCCCAACCCAATCTTGTCCCGCCTGCATATCCCTCTAAACTCTTCCTATTCATATACCCATCCAAATGCCTTTTAAATGTTGCAATTGTACCAGCCTCCAACACTTCCTCTGGCAGCTCATTCCATACACGTACCACCCTCTGCGTGAAAAAGTTGCCCCTTAGGTCTCTTTTATATCTTTTATATCTTTCCCCTCTCATGCTAAACCTATGCCCTCTAGTTCTGGACTCCCCCATTCCAGGGAAGAGACTTTGTCTATTTATCCTATCCATGTCTCTTGTCATTTTATAAACATCCAGAAGGTCACCCCTCAGCATCCGACTCACCAGGGAAAACAGCCCCAGCCTATTCAACCTCTCCCTAGAGCTCAAATCCTCCAACCCAGGCAACATCCTTAGAAATCTTTCTGAACCCTTTAAAGATGCACAGCATCTTTCCGGTAGGAAGGTGACCAGAATTGTAATATTCCAAAAGTGGCCTTACCAATGTCCTGAAGAGCTGCAACATGACCTCCCAACTCCTGTACTCAATGCTCTGACCAATAAAGGGAAGCATGCCAAACGCCTTCTTCACTATCTTATCTACCTGCGACTCCACTTTCAAGGAGCTATGAACCTGCACTCCAAGGTCTCTTTGTTCAGCAACACTCCGTTAAGTTAACGGACCTTACCATTAAGTGTATAAGTCCTGCTCTAATTTGCTTTCCCAAAATGCAGCACCTCACATTTATCTAAATTAAATTCCATCTGCCACTTTTCAGCACATTGACCCATCTGATCAAGATCCTGTTGTAATCTGTGGTAACCCTCTTCGCTGTCCACTACACCTCCAATTTTAGTGTCATCTGCAAGCTTACTAATTATACCTCCTTTGCTCACATCCAAATCATTTATTTAAATGACAAAAAGTAGTGGACCCAGCACTGATTCTTATGGCACTTGATTGGTCACAGGCCTCCAGGCTGAAAAACAATCCTCCACCACCACTCTCTGTGTTCTACCTTTGAGTTAGTTCTGTATACAAATGGCTAGTTCTCCCTGTATTCCATGAGATTTAACCCTGCTAACCAGTCTCCCATGGGGAATTTTGTCGAACGCCTTACTGAAGTCCATATAGACCACGTCCACCACTCTGCCCTCACCAATCCTCTTTGTTGCATCTTCAAAAAACTCAATCAAGTTTGTGAGACATGATTCCCCACTCAAAGCCATTTTCACTATCCCTAATCAGCCCTTGCCCTTCCAAATACATGCACATCCTGTCCCTCAGGATTCCCTCCAACAACTTGCCCACCACTGAGGTCAGGCTCACCGTCTATAGTTCCCTGACTTGTCCTTACCACCCTTCTTAAACAGTGACACCATGTTAGTCAACATCCAGTCTTTCGGCACCTCACCTGTGACTATCAATGATACAAATAAAACAGTAAGGGGCCTAGCAATCACTTCCCTAGCTTCCCACAGAGTCCTAGTGTACACCTGATTAGGTTCTGGGGATTTATCCACTTTTATGCATTTCAAGACATCCAGCAGGTCCTCCTCTGTAATATGGACATTTTGCAAGATGTCACCATCTATTTCCTTACATTCTATATCTTCCATGTCCTTTTCCACAGTAAATACTGATGCAAAATACTCATTTAGTATCTCCCCCATTTTCTGCGGCTCCACACAAAAAGCTGCCTTGTTGATCTTTCACTATTCACTCCCTAGTTACCCTTTTGTCCTTAATGTATTTGTAAAATCACTTTGGATTCTCCTTAATTCTATTTGCCAAAGCTATCTCATGTCCCCTTTTTGCCCTCCTGATTTCCCTCTTAAGTATACTCCTACTTCCTTTATACTCTTCTAAGGATTCACTTGATCTATCCTGTCTATACCTGACATATACTTCCTTCTTTTTCTTAACTAAACCCTCAATTTCTTTCGTCATCTAGCATTCCCTAGACCTACCAGCCTTTCCTTTCATCCTAACAGGAATATATGTCTCTGGATTCTCTTTATCTCAATTTTAAAAGGTTCCCATTTTCCAGCCGTCCCTTTACCTGCAAACATCTGCCCCCAATCAGCTTTTAAAAGTTCTTGCCGAATGCCATCAAAATTAGCCTGTCTCCAAGTTAGAACTTTAACTTTTAGATCTGGTCTATCATTTTCCATCACTATTTTAAAACTAATAGAATTATGGTCGCTGGCCCCAAAGTGCTCCCTTACTGACACCTCAGTCACCTGCCCTGCCTTATTTCCCAAGAGTAGGTCAATTTTTATATTCACATACTGAATCAGAAAATTTTCTTTCACACACTTAACAAATTCCCCTCCATCTAAACTTTGAACACTTTGGACGCCCCAGTTTGGAAAGTTAAAATCCCTGACCATAACCACCCTATTCTTCTGACAGATAACTGAGATCTCCTTCCAAATCTGTTTCTCAATTTCCCTCTGACTATTAGGGAGTCTATAATACAATCCCAATAAGGTTATCATCCCTTTCTTATTTCTCAGTTTAGCCCAAATAACTTTTCTGGATGTATTTCCAGAAATACCCTCCCACAGTACAGCTGTAATGCTATCCTTTATCAAAAACACCACTCCCCCTCTTCTCTTGCCTGCCATTCTATCCTTCCTGTAGCATTTGTATCCTGGAACATTAATCTGCCAGTCCTGTCCATCCCTGAGCCACGTTTCTGTAATTGCTATGATATCCCAGTCCCGTGTTCCTAACCATGCCCTGAGTTCATCTGCCTTCCCTGTTAGGCCCCTTACATTGAAATAAATGCAATTTAATTTATTAGTCCTACCTTGTCCCTGCCTGCCTTGACTGTTTGACTCGCTTCTGTTCTCAACTGTATCAGTCTCAGATTGATCTCTTTCCTCACTATCTCCATGGGTACCCATCTTAATAGTTTAAATCCTTCTGAGCAGCTCTAACAAATCTCCCTGCTAGCATTTTGATCCCCTTCCAATTCAGGTGCAATCCGTCCTTCTCCCATACATCTGTTCCTCAGCCATGCATTGTTCTGCTTTATCCTCCTATTCCTACCCTCACTAGCTCGCAGCACCAGGAGTAATTCAAATATCATTACTCTCGAGGATTTCCTTTTTAAATTCCTGCCTAATTCTCTATATTCTCCCTTCAGAATCTCATCCTTTTCCCTTCTTATGTAATTGGTTCCAATGTGTACAATGACTTCCTGCTAGGCCCTCTTCCCCCATGAGAACATTCTGCACCCTCTCTGAGACATTCTTGATCCTGGAACCAGGGAGGCAATACACCATTCTGATTTTTCACTGCTGGCCACAGTAATGTCTGTGCCTTGGACTAGAGAGTCCCCTAACACAATCAATCTCTTGGAATCCGACATAACCCTCATTGCATTAGAGCCAGGCTCAATACCAGAAACTTGGCTGTTCTTGCTATATTCCCCTGAGAATCCATCATCCCCTATGTTTTCCAAACCAGCATACCTGTTTGTAATGGGGATCGCCACAGAAGACTCCTGCATTAACTGCCTACCTCTCTTACCTTTCCTGGAGTTAACCCATCTATGTGACTGTATCTGTGACTTTTCTCCCTTCCTATAACTGCCATCCATCACATCCCCTTGCTCTTGTAAATTCCTCATTACCTCTAACTGTCTCTTCAACCAATCCATTCGATCTGATAAGATTATCATGCTGACCGATTTGATTAAGTTCTTTGTCAAGGTGATACTGACAGTGGATGAGGGTAATTCTGGAGATGTATGTTTGGACTTTCAGAAAGCAACTTGATATGGTGCCATATGCCAAATTAATCAGCAAATTAGAAACGTTTGTGATTGATAGGTCCCTGGTAGCATGGATTAGAAATTGTCTAAAAGGTAGGAAACAGAGGGAAAGTATAGACAGACATTTCTCAGAGTTTCTTTGAGAATAAAGTGGTGTTCCCCAGGGATTGGCGTTGGGACCTTTTGTTTTTTCTACTATATAAAAATGATCTGGAGATGACTGTTGAGAGAAATATCCCTAAATTTGCAGATTATCCGAAGATAGAGAGAACAGTGAATTGTGATGATGAAGCTGAGCAGCTTCAGAGGGACATTGACAAGTTAACTAAATAGGCAGACACCTGGCAGATGGATTTAAACGTGGAGAAATAATCCAGGCTCAATGATACAGCATTGAGGGGAGCGGAGGGATCTCAGGGTACGTGTGCATAATTCTCTGAACGTGGCAGCCAAGTTGAAAGAGTTATTAAGAAGGCTTACAGGATCCGAGGGTTTATAAATAGAGTTTATAAATAGGGGTATAAAAGCAAGGAAGTGATGAATCACCTCTTCAAATCATTGGTCAGACCATGTTCAGTGCTGGGCACCTTATTTAAAGAAGGATGTTAAAGCTCTGAGGAGAATGCAAAGGAGATTGCTAGAATGATACCAAGAATGAGGGATTTTAGATACAAGGAAAAATTAGAGAGATTGGCCTTATTATCCTTGAAGCAGAGAAGATTAAGAGGTGGTCTTATTGAGGTGTTCAAAATTATGAACAATTTTGACAGGGTAAAGAAGGGCATTCTATTTTTGCTTGGTATGTCAGTCACTAGGGGGGCTCACAATTTCAAGATTGTTAGCAAGGGAGCGCAGGGTTTCAACTCTGACCCTCCAGCATCTTGCAGTCCTCACTTTCTCCTATCTCTAGGGTAAGATAAGGAGAAACTTCCTCAGTCAGAGAAGTCGTTTGGGTTTGGAGCGCACTGCCTGGGAGAGTGAATAGAGATGCATTCCATTGGAGAATTCAAAAGAGAGCTGGAGCTGGAGATACTTTTGAAAGTGAGGAATTTGGAAGGCTATGGAGAATGGTTGTTTTATCGGGAGCAAGTACAGACATGATGGGCCAAAGGGACTCCTTCTATGCTGTAAGATTTGATGATTCTATAAATCTTACCAGCCTTCTGAAATGGGCTAATTAGTCATTCAGATCAAGGGCAATAGGGGTAGGCAACATATGACATTAACACTCACATCTCTTAAAAGAATAAAGTAAAACCATGTCAGTTGACTTTGTTCAAGACTTTATTTATCCTTTCTCACCCATCACTAGCTGCCAATCTCCATCTTTTCTGAGCATAGACAGCAGACAGGGTGAGGCCTAATGGTTAAAACCACAAACAGATTGCCTACTGCCCCTGGCGGACAGAGAGCTGACTGACTGAGCATAATCCCAGTGAAACCCCCTTGGATGGAAAATTCCTCCTCGTCCCATAACTGCCAAGACTCTGTAAATAATGACTTGCACAATCCTAAAAAACAAATCACTTTAGGTTATTTCACAGCAATAAAGTGGTAAAACTAAACTCTTAGGCAATGGATGATCCCATGACTTAAGTGGTGCTGGATGTGATTTCAACCAATCTCAAAGTAGTAGTGCAGTGCCCCAGGCCAGGAAGGACATGAGTGTGGGTGAACTCTACATCAGCTCTTGTGGCTCACTGACACTTGTTTAGCAAAGTTGGTCTGTGCCTCTGCCCCAGGCCTGGCTTTGACTGCTTAAAGGTCAGTAACTTGCCAGTGTGGTGCTTTTCCTGCTGTAAAGTATCCCTTCTGATTTCGTGTAGCTGTCCCTTGAAGATGGAGAGACAGCCATTAAGAGTCCCAGGCTAGCAGCGACATGTGCTAGCTCCACATGTTGATATGTGTGGTGGGTTAGATTGCTTGAAAGTGAAAATCATGGGAACGAGGAGGAAGCATAGTGGTGTGCTGCTCTGAAGAGCGGGGGATCCAAAAGATTTTGGTTTCAAATAGATCTGTTGGACTACAACCCAGGGTTGTGTGAGTTTTTTACTTTTCCATATGAATGGACATTAGAGACTTTGGCCGATACAAATCATGGTCCACTCCCACAAACAGGTGCAGACCAATTTTCAGCTGAGAATGTTTTCACTTTAAAGTATTACTCATTTCTGTTTAGGCCAACATTTCTTGCAAATCCTGAATCTCACTGGAGAAGGTGGCTGACAGCTACCTTCCTGAATTACTGCAGCCCTTCATCTTTAGGACACCCACAGTATGTTTGGAAGGGAATTCCATGATTTGACTCAGTGAAGCTGAAGGAACAGAATGGTAAGTGGCTTGGAGGGGAACGTGCAAATGGTGAGGATCCCATGTGTCTGCTGCCCCTTGTTCTACCAGATGGTCAAGGACACGGGTTTGGAAGGTGCTGTGGTAAGTTATGTCTTCAGCTTCTGAGGAATCACAAATAGTGTTGAACGTTGCCTAATCATTGGGGAATATCCACACTTCTGACTTTATAATGGAGGGAAGGCCATTGACGAAGCAGCTGAAGATGGTTGGGCCTAGGACACTATCCTGAGGAACTTCTTTCCTGGAGCTGAGATAACTGACCTCCAATAAAGGAACCAATCATCTTTTGTGCCAGGTATGATTCTAACCTTGGGACAGTTATCCCCCTAAACCATATTGACTCCAGTTTTACTCAGATTCCTTGATGCTATTTTTGGAGTGATCTATATGGACTTCAGTAAGGCGTTCGATAAGGTTCCCCATCAGAGACTGATTAGCAAGGTTAGATCTCACAGAATACAGGGAGAACTAGTCATTTGGATACAGAACTGGATCAAAGGTAGTGGTGGAGGGTTGTTTTTCAGACTGGAGGCCTGTGACCAGTGGAGTGCCACAAGAATCAGTACTGGGACCTCTACTTTTTGTCATTTACATAAATGATTTGGATGCGAGCATAAGAGGTACAGTTAGTAAGTTTGCAGATGACACCAAAATTGGAGGTGGAGTGGACAGCAAAGAGGGTTACCTCAGACTGCAACAGGATCTTGACCAGATGGCCAATGGGCTGAGAAGTGGCAGATGGAGTTTAATTCAGATAAATGCGAGGTGCTGCATTTTGGGAAAGCAAATCTTAAAAGGACGTATACACTTAATGGTAAGGTCCTCGGGAGTGTTGCTGAACAAAGAGACCTTGGAGTGCAGGTTCATAACTCCTTGAAAGTGGAGTCGCAGGTAGATAGGATAGTGAAGAAGGTGTTTGGTATCCTTTCTTTTATTGGTCAGAGTATTGAGTACAGGAGTTGGGAGGTCATGTTGCAGCTATACAGGACATTGGTTAGACCACTGTTGGAATATTGCAAGAAATTCTGGTCTCCTTCTTATCGGAAGGATGTTTTGAAACTTGAAAGGGTTCAGAAAAGATTTACAAGGATGCCGCCAGGGTTGGAGGATTTGAGCTATAGGGAGAGGCTGAATAGGCTAGGACTGTTTTGCTTGGAACATCTGAGGCTGAAGGGTGACCTTATAGAGGATAAATGGACAAAGTATTTTCCCTGGGATCGGGGAGTCAAGAACTAAAGGGCAGAGGTTTAGGGTGAAGGGGGAAAGATATAAAAGAGACCTAGGGGGCAACTTTTTCATGCAGAGGGTGGTACGTGTATGGAATGAGCTGCCAGAGGAAGTGATGGAGGCTGGTACACTTGTAACATTTGAAAGGCATTTGGATGGGTATGTGAATAGGAAGGGTTTGGAGGGATATGGGCCAGGTGTTGGCAGGTGGGACTAGATTGGGTTGGGATACCTGGTCAGCATGGACGGATTGGACCGAAGAGTCTGTTTCTGTGCTGCACATCTCTATGACTCTACTCGTAGTCGAATGTAGCTTTGATATCAAGGACAGTCGCTCTCACCTCTTTGATTCTTTTATCTATGTTTGGACCAAGGCCGTAATGAAGTCAAGAGCTGGCTACCTCTGGCAGAACTCAAACTGAGTGTCAGTGAGCAGGTAAATCCCTCGATAACACTGTTGATGATCGCTTCAGTCATTTTGCTGATGATTGAGACTGCCAGGCTGATAATTGGCCTGGTTCGATTCTTCCCTACTTTTTGTACACAATGCAGAACTGGACAATTTTTCCACACAATTGCATATATGCCAGTATTTTAATCTCAATTAATGAGATAAAAGACAGACAACAAAATGTTGCAGAGTCTGAAGGAAAAAAGCCATTTTTTGTCAATAAACCAGTTTCACAACATACAACTAATCACTCCTTTCCACGTTTCCCTCATCACAAACCTACATTGGGTCCCAGTGTGTAATGCCTTGGTTGTAAAATTCTCATCGTTGTTTCCAAATTCACCTCTCCCTATCTCCATAATCTCCTTCAGCCCCACGGCAGTCCAAGTCATGTGTACTCCTCAAATTCTCCCCTCGTCAACATCTCTGGTTTCACCGCTCCACCAATCACGCCATGTCTTCAGCTGCATTAAACTCTGGAATTTACTTTCTAAACCTTTCCATGTGTCAACCTCTGTTTCCCCTGCCTGAGACATTTTTTTGTAACTTTCCTCTCTATCTGGGCATTTTCTCAAATTTTCTCTGACAATACTCTTGTGAAACACCATGGAGCATGTCACTACATTATTATAAAATTGTAGAACAGCTACAGCATAGAAAGAGACCATTCAGTCCATTACAACCCTGGCAGCTCTCGGCAGGAGCAATTTAGTTAGTCTCCCCTGCTCTTTTTCTGAAGCCTTGTAATTATTGTCTCTTCAGGTTTTAATCCAATTCTGTTTCAAAAACCACAATTGAATTTGTTTCCACCATACCCTCAGGATACACATTCCTGATTGTAAGCACGCACTCTATTGAAAGAAAACACCGCATAGCTCAATGTATTTTTTTCACCTTAAATCTGTAACTTCTGATTTCTGAGCTTTCTGTAAGGGGAATAGCTTATCTTTGTCTAATCTAACCAGGTCCCCATTGATCCTATCACCTATTCACCTCCTCACAATGCTATATGAATGCATTTTGTTATTGTGGCTTCCAGAAACATTTGAAAGATTTATGGTACCTAGCCCATAGTCGGAGTGACAACAGACAGTGTTGAAGAAACTCTGCAGGTCTGGCACATATACAAAGAGGACAACAGAGTGAGCGTTTCAAGTCTGACGTGACTCTTCTTCAGGCAATCCTTGTTCTGACCAGTTTTGGTTGCACCGTGGTTGAGTGAGACACAAAAGCCACCGAATTAGGTTCTGTAGTGCCAGCAGCAGCAATGTGAAAGGGCTAAACTCAAAACATAGCTGTCAGAATGCTTCCAGCTGACTGCAGTTGACCACAAGTCATTCCACAGTGGATGGTAAGATGGTGTGACACGCCCACTGCAGTCATTTGGTGTGAATGGATCACAAACAGGGGAGGCAGTGGTGCAGTTCTAATGTCACAGCAATAGTAGTCTAGAGCCCCAGGCCAATGTTCCAGGCTTGAATCCCCACCACAGCAGATGGTGAAATTTAAATGCAATTTAGAAATCTGGGATAAAGACTGGACTAGTGATGACCACTGTCGATTGTCATCAATATCCATCTCGTTCATCATTACTGCATAGGGAAGGAAACCTGCTGTCCTTAACTGATCTGATTAGGGATAGACAAAACATGCTGACCCAGCCAGCATATACCCATGTCCCATGACTAAATGAGGAAAAAAAGCATCTAGAGTTGTTTTGATGCACAATCTGAAATTTTGGGCCACATAAACCTGATTAGTCTTTATCACTTGTAGCTAAGCATGCACTTAGCTGCATGAAGTGCTCCTCACTGTTTAACCAAGCAATGTTCACAGGTTTATGATTAGGGCAGAATTTTGCTTTGCTCGTGAAAGCAATCTGCTAACATCAGGTTTTCAGTGTAATGGAGTTTAATTTACATAAGTGTGAGGTGCTGCATTGTAGGAAAGCAAATCTTAACAGGAATTATACACTTAATGGTAAGGTCCTAGGGAGTGTTGCTGAACAAAGAGACCTTGGAGTGCAGGTTCATAGCTCCTTGAAAGTGGAGTCGCAGGTAGATAGGATAGTGAAGAAGGTGTTTGGTATGCTTTCCTTTATTGGTCAGGGTATTGAGTACAGGAGTTGGGAGGTCATGTTGTGGCTGTACAGGACATTGGTAAGGCCACTTTTGGAATATTGCATGCAATTGCGTGCAATTCTGGTCTCCTTCCTGTCGGAAAGCTGTTGTGAAACTTGAAAGGGTTCAGAAAGATTCACAAGGATGTTGTCAGGGTTGGAGGATTTGATCTATAGGGAGAGGTTGAATAGACTAGGACTGTTTTCCTTGGAGTGTCGGAGGCTGAGAGGTGACCTTCCAGAGGTTTATAAAATCATGAAGGGCATGGATAGAATAAATAGACAAAGTCTTTTCCCTGGGGTGGGGGAGTCCAGAACTAGAAGTTTTAGGTTTAGCCTGAGAGGGGCAAGATATAAAAGGGACCCAAGGGGCACCTTTTCACGCAGAGGGTGGTACGTGTATGGAATGAGCTGCCAGAGGAAGTGGTGGAGGCTGGTACAATTGCAACATTTAAAAGGCATTTGGATGGGTATATGAATAGGAAGGGTTTGGAGGCATATGGGCCAGGTGCTGGCAGGTGGGACTAGATTGGGTTGGAATATCTAGCCTGCATAGACAAGTTGGACCGAAGGGTCTGTTTCCATGCTGTACATATCTATGACTCTATAATTCTATGACTCCTGGAGCTGACAAGGAGGTCAAGGGAGGCCTGACAGAAGAAATTACTGGAGTGTAGTTAATCTTTTTTCTTATTCTTTCATGGGAATTCAGCACCACTGTCAAGGTCAATACTCATTACTAATTCCCTTGAATCGAGTGACTTGCTAAGCCATTCTAGAGGCAACCATATTACTGAGGGTCTGGACTCACATTGCGGAGGTGAGTGACATGTGCTTTAAGAAGGTGCTCAAAGCAGCAACATTGTGTATTCTTGAATGTTCTGAGTGAATACAACCACCTCAATGACAACCATCCTCATTTATGAACTGCACTGTCTCCTCTAGAGGGCTCAGTCAAATCTCTCCCCGTCCCTCGCCCTGCTGCTCCCTCCTAATGTGGGTCACCTTTACCTGCAAGAAAACGGAAGACTGACTGCGAATGTTTTTCAATATGTTTGGCTGGCATGTCAATAGCCAAATAGCCAAAAATGTGGAAATATCTTGAGGTTGGGAGAGTTGGGCATTGATACATGTCAGAAAGTGAGGTGAAGTGTATTAATACTAAACATGAATGCTGAGAGCCAGGGTGATGAACTGCTGCATTGGGCAGTATGAGAGGCTAGTGGTGTTGCAGATAGAACATGGCACTTGGGATGTTCCACTGACTTTAACCACCTATCTGAGCTGATTAACCTTCTTGTAGAAATGCTGCCACATCCCTGATGTCTCCCTAGTCATTGCTTCCATTTCATTCTCAGGATGTTGTCTGTGCACCTCCAAACATCCATAAGAAAACTAGTATCTCTTCTGGCCCATCTCCAAAACCAATGCTTCCATCACCTCAAGAGGAATGAGATGGAAATCCTCTTCCTTACTTGACCCATTTCCCAGACTTTACGCCAAGCAAACCAGAAACTGTTACAACAGCAGCCTGTGCATGATTCCTCTTTTCGGGAAAACAGGCTACCTTCAAGGGTTGTCAACATGAACACTGAACATTAGAACATTACAGCGCAGTACAGGCCCTTCAGCCCTCGATGTTGCGCCGACCAGTCATACCAATCTGAAGCCCATCTAACCTACACTATTCCATGTATGTCCATGTGCTTGTCCAATGTCAACTTAAATGCACTTAAATTCGGCGAATCTACTACCGTTGCAGGCAAAGCATTCCATATCCTAACTACTCTCTGAGTAAACAAACTACCTCTGACATCTGTCCTACATCTATCACCCCTCAATTTAAAGCTATGCCCCCTCATTCTCGCCATCACCATACTTAGAAAAAGGCTCTCCCTGTCCACCCTATCTAACCCTCTGATTATCTTATATGTCTCTATTAAGTCACCTCTCAACCTTCTTCTCTCCAACGAAAACAGCCTCAAGTCCCTCAGCCTTTCCTCGTAAAACCTCCCCTCCATACCAGGCAACATCCTAGTAAATCTCCTCTGCACCCTTTCCAAAGCTTCCACATCCTTCTTGTAATGTGGTGACCAGAACTGTACATAATACTCCAAATGCGGCTGCACCAGAGTTTTGTACAGCTGTAGCATAACCTCATTGTTCCAGAACTTGATCCCTCTATTAATAAAAGCTAAAACACTGTATACCTTCTTAACAACCCTGTCAACCTGGGTGGCAACTTTCAAGGATCTGTGTACCTGGACACCGAGATCTCTCTGCTCATCGACACTACCAAGAATCTTACCATTAGCCCAATACTTTGCATTCCAGTTACTCCGACCAAAGTGAATCACCTCACACTTGTCCACATTAAACTCCATTTGCCACCTCTCAGCCCAGCTCTGCAGCTTATCTATGTCTCTCTGGAACCTATAACATCCTTCATCACTATCCACAACTCCACCAACCTTAGTGTTATCTGCGAATTTACTAACCCACCCTTCTACGCCCTCATCCAGGTCATTTATAAAAATGACGAATAGCAGTGGACACAACACTGACCCTTGCAGTACACCACTGGTAACTGGACTCCAGGATGAATATTTCCCATCAACCACCACCCTTTGTCTTCTTTCAGCAAGCCAAACTGCTATATCTCCCACAATCCCATTCCTCCGCATTTTGTACAATAACCTACTGTGGGGAACCTTATCGAACGCCTTGCTGAAATCCATATGCACCACATCAACTGGTTTACTCTCATCTACCTGGTTGGTCACCTTCTCAAAGAACTCAATAAGATTTGTGAGGCATGACCTACCCTTCACAAAACCGTGCTGACTATCCCGAATCAAATTATGCTTTTCTAGATGATTATAAATCCTATCTCTTATAACCTTTTCCAATACTTTACCAACAACTGAAGTAAGGCTCACTGCTCTATAATTACCAGGGTTGTCTCTACTCCTCTTCTTGAACAGGGGAACCACATTTGCTATCCTCCAATCTTCTGGCACTATCCCTGTAGACATTGACGATTTAAAGATCAATGCCAAAGGCTCAGCTATTTCCTCCCTGGCTTCACAGAGGATCCTAGAATAAATCCCAACTGGCCCAGGGGACTTATCTATTTTCACACTCTGCAGGATTTCTAATACCTCTCCCTTGTAGCCTGCATCTAAGTATTGTCCTCGACAGCATTGTCGTTTTCTAGAGTGAATACTGTCGAAAAATGTTCATTTAGTGTCTCCCCTATCTCCTCTGACTGCACACACAACTTCCTACTAAAATCCGTAATTGGCCCTAATCTAACTTTTGTCTTTCTTTGATTCTTTATATACCTATAGAAAGCCTTAGGGTTTACCCTGATCCTATCTGCCAACAGTTTCTCATGTCTTCTCCTGGCTCTTCTGAGCTTTCTCTTTAGATCTTTCCTGGCACCTTGTAATCCTTAAGTGCCCTAACTGAGCTTTCACATCTCATCCTAACATAAGCCTTCTTCTTCCTCTTGACCAGAGATTCCACTTCCTTCGTAAACCATGGCTCCCGCGCTCTACAGCTTCCTCCCTGCCTGACAGGTACATACTTATCTAGGACACACAGGAGCGTTTCCTTGAATAAGCTCCACATTTCCAATGTGCCCATCCCCTGCAGTTTCCTTCTCCATCCTAATCTTCCTAAATCTTGCCTAATCGCATCGTAATTGCCTTTCCCCCAGCTGTAACTCTTGCCCAGTGGTGTATACCTATCCCTTTCTATCTCTAAAGTAAACATAACAGAATTGTGATCGCTATCACCAAAGTGCTCACCTACTTCCAAGTCTAACACCTGGCCGGGCTCATTACCCAGTACCAAATCTAATGTGACTTTGCCCCTTGTAGGCCTGTCTACATACAGTGTCAGGAAGCCCTTCTGCACACACTGGACAAAAACTGACCCATCTATAGCACTCGTACTATAGTGTTCCCAGTCAATATTTGGAAAGTTGAAGTCCCCCATGACAACTACCCTGTCTCTCTCACTCCTATCGAGAATCATCTTTGCTATCCTTTCCTCTACATCTCTCGAACTATTCGGAGGCCTATAGAAACCTCCCAACAGGGTGACCTCTCCTTTCCTGTTTCTAACCTCAGCCCATACTACCTCAGTTGACGAGTCCGCAAACATCCTTTCTGCAACTGTAATACTGTCCTTGACCAACAATGCCACACCTCCCCCTCTTTTACCATCTTCTCTGTTCTCAATGAAACATCTAAATCCTGGAACCTGCAACAACCATTCCTCTCCCTGCTCTAACCATGTCTCCGAAATGGCCACAACATCGAAGTCCCAGGTACCAACCGATGCTGCAAGTTCACCCACCTTATTCCGGATGCTACTGGCATTGAAGTCGACACACTTCAAACCAACTTCTTGCTTGCTGGTGCCATCTTGAGTCCCTGAAACTTGATTTTGGACCTCCCTACTCTCAAGCTTTTCTATACTCGAATGATAATTTTGGTTCCCATCCCCCTGATGGATTAGTTTAAACCCACCCCAATAGCCTTCGCGAATTTCCCCCCAGGATGTTGGGACTCCTCTGGTTCAGATGAAGACCATCCTGCTTGTAGAGGTCCCACCTACCCCAGAAAGAGCCCCAATTATCCAAGAATCCAAAACCCTCCCTCCTGCACCATCCCTGTAGCCACGTATTCAACTCCTCTCTCTCCCTATTCCTCTCCTCACTAGCACGTGGCACAGGCAACAAACCAGAGACAACAACTCTGTTTGTCCTAGCTCTAAGCTTCCATCCTAGCTCCTGAATTTCTGCCTTAAATCCACATCTCTCTTCCTACCTCTGTCATTGGTGGCTATGTGGGCCATGACTTGGGGCTGCTCGCCCTCCCCCTTAAGGATCCCAAAAACACGATCAGAGACATCAAGAACCTTGGCACCTGGGAGGCAACACACCAACCATGAGTCTCTCTCATCCCCACAGAACCTCCTATCTGTCCCCCTAACTATGGAGTCCCCAGTGACTACTGCCCTGCTCCTCTTCCCCCTTCCCTTCTGAGCAGCAGGGACAGACTTTGTGCCAGAGCCCTGTGCCCCACTGCTTTCCTCTGGTAAGTCGCCCCCCCCCACCCCCCACAACAGAATCCAAAGTGGTATACTTATTGTTGAAGGGAATGGCCACAGGGGATCCCTGCACTGCCTGCCGGTTCCTTTTCCGTCCCCTGACTGTAACCCATCTGGCTTTTTCTTGTACTGAGGAGTGACTACCTCCCTGTAACTCCTCTCAATAACCCCCTCTGCCTCCCGAATGATCCGAAGTTCATCCAGCTCTAGCTCCAGTTCCCTAACGCGGTTTTCGAGGAGCTGGAGTTGGGTGCACTTCCCGTAGATGTAGTCAGCAGGGACACTAGTGTTGACCATTACCTCCCACATTCTGAAGGAGGAACATTCAACCGCCCTCACCTCCATTCCCACGATTCTAAATTCCCAAAGAGACTGTTGAAAAAATAAGGAATAAAAAATAAACTCGTTACCTTACCAATCTGGTGCACAGAACCTTTTTTTTTGTGTTAGAGGAGGAGGATGGGTGGGAGGCACTACCTGAGTAGTGTTTTGGGTAAGGCAACCACACAAATATATGACTTCCCAGAAGTCCTTCGCTCCTCCCTCGCACCTCTCGGCAAATGGAGGCCCGACTCCCAAGGTAAGTCCCCTTTAATGCGGGAAAACTCACCCATTCCCGGCAGCCCTCGCTTCACCCCTCCTTCTCTCCTCGCCGCTCTGGCAAAATGGATGTGTATTGTATAGCCACTCAGCAGTGCACTTTGTAAGTGAAACAGAAATTGTTCGTGAAACTCAATAGATCTGGCAGTATCTGTAGGGAGAAGCCAGAGTTATGCCTCAGGGGACTGTCTGTGGAGAGTTTGCACATTCTCTCCGTGTCTGCGAGGGCTTCCTCTGAGTGCTCCGGTTTCCTCCCACAGTCCAAAAATGTGCAGGTCAGGTGAATTGGCCATGCTAAATTGCCTGTAGTGTTAGGTGAAGGGGTAAATGTAGGGGAATGGGTCTGGGTGGGTTGCTCTTCGGAGGGTCGGTGTGGACTTGTTAGGCTGAAGGGCCTGTTTCCACACTGTAAGTAATCTAATCTTAACATTTCAAGTCAAGTGACTCTTCATTGGAACCTGAATGAGAATCAGAGAGGTGTTCTGATGAAGAGTCATTAATTCTGCTTTCTTCCCTCAGATGCTGCCAGACCTGCTGAGTTCCTCCAGCAATTTCTGTTTTTGGATAGGATCTGCAGCATCCGCAGTACTTTGCTTTATTTTAGCAGTGCTCTTTCTGTTAGGACTGCAAGAGAAATTACTCAGATAAGGAAGCAGAATGAAGTTAAAGCAATACCTGTCTCAGTGGGTCCAGGTAATGATGCTCTTCATTCTCTGCACCCAAAAGACAACCTGAACCAGTTTACCGCCCAAAGAGTGCCCAGGAGCCCATACACTAGTAACTCAGTCACGATCTTCACCACTCTCACAGCAGCCAAACTCAGCTTTAAGCAAATAACAACTGTAATTAGACAAACAGTACAATGCACATATGGTAACAGTTTCAATTCCTGGAACAATGTTTAAAACTATGCGCCATTACATCTGTCAACAGTTAGCAAATCTGTAATCCTAGAAAGGGAGAGAAAATACTAAGATCATAATGCCGCATTTTTATAGCATCTTATCAAATTATAAAGTCTGAAAGTGCATTGCATTGTAAATTACTTATGAAGTGCCGGGAAGTGAAACCAAGAGCAGATCTTAAGAATGAAATCGAGATACTGCAAGAACGGTCGAGGGGAGATACAGGGTGGCCGAAAGACAGAGCAAGAGAGACTTCTCTCAGTGAGGAAGGGAAAAAAGTGATGATGAGGAGAGAAAGAACATTGCATCTGAAACGTTATGTCTGAAATAACCATGAGGTGGTGACTTTTCACAGGGTTCTTCAAGGGTGTAAAACTCCCAGCTAAAGACCCTCAATGCTGCTTTTAGAACATAGACCATTGAACAGTGTACCATAGGAACAGGCCCTTCACCCACCATGTCTGTGCTGACCAAAATACCATTCTAAGCGAATCCCATCTGCCTGCACATGGTATTCCCTACTCTCGATTCCCTGTCTGCTTATGTCTCTACCTAAACATTGCTATCATATCTGCTTCCATCTCATCTTCTGGCAGTGTGTTCCAGGCACCTACCACTCTCTGTCTAAAAGGTCTTCTCTCACACATCTCCTTTAAACTTTCCCCGTCTCACCATAAACCCATGCCCCTTGTATTTGAAATTTCCACCCTAGGAAAAAGACTATCTACTCTACCCACGCCTTGCATAATTCTATATACTTTCATCAGGTTGCCCATAGTCTCCAACACTGGAGCAAAAACAATCCAAGTTTGTCTAACCTCTCCTTATAGCTAATACACACCAATCAGGCAACATCTTGTTAAACCCTTGTGCCTTCTCCAAAGCCTCTGTATCTTTCCTATAGTATGGTGAGCAGAACTGCACACAGTACCTTCAAATATGGTCTAACTGAAGCTTTAATCAGCTGGCACATGACTCGCTAACTTTTATACTCAATGACTGATGAAGGCAAGTATGTGTACACCTTCTTTACCACCTTATCTGCTTGTGTTATATATTTCAGGGAGCTATAGACTTACACTCCAAGATCTTTCTGTGCACCACTGTCTGAAGGATCCTGCCATTTATTGTATATTTTCCTCTTGCTTTCGTCCTCCCAAAATGCTTGGCCTCACGCTTGTCCACATTAAACTCCATCTGCCATTTTTCTACCCAACTTCCCAAATGGTCTAATTCTGCTGTATCCTTAAACAAGCTTCCTCACTTTCCACATCTCCACCAATTTTTGTGTTGTCTGCAAATGTAGTCACCAGACATTTTCATCTGAATCATTTATATATTATAAACAACAGAGGTCCCATCACTGATCCTTGTGGAACACCACTGGTCATAGAACTCTAGTCTGAAAAAACACCCCTCCACAATTATCCTCTGTCTTCTATGACCAAACCAATTTTGCATACAACTTACCAACTCACTGTGAATGCCAAGTGACTTAATCTTCTAGGCCAGCCTCCCACGAGGGACCATGTCACATCCTTTAGTAAAGTCCACGTAGACAATATCCACTGCTCTACCCTCACCAATCATCTTCTTCACTTCCTCAAATAATTCAATTGAAATTGTGAGACAAAACTTCCACAGCAAAAAAACTTTTGCTGACTATCCCTAATAACTCAATTCTTTACCAAATGCAAGTAAATTCTGTTCCTCAGAATCTTCTCCAATAATTTCCTTACCACTGATGTAAGGCTCAGACCTATAATTTCCTGGATTATCCCTGTTGGCCTTTTTAAACAAAGGAACAAAACTGGTTATTATCCAGTGTTCTGGGCAACATCTGTGGCTAAAAGAAAATAGAACAATCTCTGTCAAGATACAAGAAAGCTCCTCTCTTGTCTCCTTCAGTATCCTGGGATAGATCCCATCAGACCAGGAAACCCATCTACCACTGTGAGGTCTTGGGGATCTTTCAACCTACTTTTTATCAACTGCTCAGTTTCTCTATTGATTCATCAATCTCCAATCCATTTCCATATGGATTACTATAGCAGATTGGCACTTGCCTGTAGAAATCCAGGACCAAAGATTCAAAGGTGATGAATCTACTTTAGACATGAAAGGTGCTTTCTCAAATGCAAAATCTATTACATAATTGGTGGAGTACAGACCATAAGCACCTGCTTGCAAAACCTAAAACCTAATGTTTTTCGTTCAATGTGATTCTCCAATTGGGGTGCATTTGCTGAACATTTGTTCTATGACAGTAAATGGCACATGTAAATGGCCTTGTATCTTTATGAATTACTCAGGAACTCAAGGAGCTAATAAGTCTCTGTTGCTGTCTCCACAGCAATGTTTTAACCAATCAGAGTCAACTTTCAAACCAATCAGCACCATTTCTTCTATTGTATTCACCATTAAGATTAGGCTAGATTCTCTACAGTGTGGAAACTGGCCCTTTGGCCCAACATGTCCACACCGCCCCTCTGAAGAGTAACCCACCCATTCCCCTACCCTATATTTACTCCTGACTAATGCACCTAACACTATTGGCAATTTAGCATGGCCAATTTACCTGACATGCACATCTTTGGACTGTGGGAGGAAACCAGAGCACCCGGAGGAAACCCACGCAGACACGGGGGGGGGGGGAATGTGCAAACTCCACACAGACAGGGGGGAATCGAACCCAGGTCCCTGATGCTGTGAGGCAGCAGTGCTAACCACTGAGCCACTGTGCCACTCCAACATCGATTAAAAGTTGGCTTTATTGTATATGTCTTCATGAAGGCAACACTAAAAGTTTCAGTAGCATGCCTTTCTTCTTAAAGGTGAAATCCACTCAGTTCCTGGCACAATTGACTCCTGATAGATGCCACCTTTTGACAAACATTCACAGGTGAAGTAATGATGAAACTCCAGTCAAATATCTTTACACTAGAGCAATACTCTTTACTCCTTTTTAAATGTTGCTTTTATATTCTGTAATTAAGCCCCCCATTAAGGTCTGTGCTGCATTAAAATGTTTATGGATTCTGTAGGTCAGCCAGGGTTATAAGAATGCAAAGAGAGAACTCATATTCACAACACACAAGCCTGAAGTGTTTTGGCACTCATTAAAGGAATCTGCTTGTGCTTATGTCCAAACCCTAGAAAGTGTTTACTCCGTTTCTAAAATTATATGAAAATGAAGAATGAGTTTCAGCCACGTGGCTTGTTTTGTTTTTCCGAATCTCTGACAAGTTTTCATTTTGATCCTCCTCCTATTCCGGCCTCCTGTACAATCCCGGATTCCTTCACCTCACCATTAGTGACAATATCATCAACCACCTAAATCAATGCTGCAGGACTCCCACCCACTTCCCAACAGATCTCCTTTTCCACTCCATCTCTTTGTCTCTCTTCCTTTAAGATAGTTTATAATCTTGCCAATTGAGTCGTGGTATAGATATTTACAGGACGGGTTTGGTAAGTGTTTGGTTGGAAAGTCGAGGTTTTCTTGGTGCTTTGCACCCAAAAGTGTACATTTATTTAAAGAGGAAAACTACCCAGAATTCAGCATTCTGTTTCTTCTGTTGTTCTTGTTAACCCATCCTCCATAAAAATAATCAATACAATGGAGAAAAAGTTTGAGATAAATAGTGATTAGTGGTACTCTTCACAAAATGCATTTAGAATGTTGCTGTAACATGTTAACAGAGCTCAGTTAATTACTTTTCAATAGTTTCCAATCAATTTTTCTATGTATGTGCCTCCCCATTTCAAATTATAGTAAAGCAGTAAATTCAATGTTGTTCTCTGATTTTAAGAGGCATCGTAAAATACAGTTGCCATGGAGATGCCTCAGATAACAGCACCAGTACAATCTGTATTCTCAAAAGGTTTCTGCTCAGTGGTATTTCTCACAAGGCAGGATAATCACTGCTTTTAATATCATATCTTCCTTTTGGCAAAACTTGTGCATAATGTCACAGAATGTTCACTGATTGGTGAGGAATGGTCTACGTCAGTGATCTGGTGGATCAGGAGAAGGGTACAAAGCATATGGTTGGTCTTCAGAATTCCACTGCAAACAGTGAAGTTTTAGACACAGGCAACAAAGAGGTGAGTTTTATTTTATTTCTTTACTTGTGGAACATGGCTGCTGCTGGCTGGGCCAGCCTTTATTCCCTGTCCCTGGTTGTCCTTGGTCGCGGTGAGTTGCCTTCTTGAATTGTTGCAGTCCATGTTCTGGAGGTGAACTCACAATGCTGTTATGGAGGGAGTTCCAGGACTTTGACCCAGAGACACTGAAGAAACAATCATATATTCCCAAGCCAGGGGGTGGAAACTTGCAGGTGTATCTGCTGCCCTTGTCCTTCTGGATGGAAGTGATCATGGGCTTGGAAGGTGCTGAGATTAGAGTGGTGTTGGAAAAGCACAGCTGGTCAGGCAGCATCCGAGGAGCAGGAAAATTGACGTTCCGGGCAAACGCCCTTCATCAGAAATTTGCCCAAAACGTCGATTTTCTTGCTTCTTCGGATACTGCCTGACCTGCTGTGCTTTTCCAACACCACTCTAATCTTGACTTAATCTCCAGCATCTGCAGTACCCACTTCCCCCGGCTTGGAAGGTGCTGTCTGAGGATCCTTGGTGAATTTCTGCGATGCATCCTGTAGATGGTACACACTGCTGCTACTGAACGTCCATGGTGGAGGCAGTGGATATTTGTGAATGCTTTGTCCTGATTAGTGTCAAACACCTTGAGTGTTGAACTGCACTCATCCAGACATGTGGGGAGTATTCCATCACACTTCTGATTTGTACCTTGAAGACTCTGGACCGTGTACCTCCAGCATGGAGTGTGCCCCATCAGGAAGAAGGGTAAATATAAAAACAATCACAATCCATACCTTATGACTATCCTACCACACTGCTTTGCTCCCCCACACCCTCTCCTGTCTATCATAACATGGGAGATACTTTCCTCGTCTTTACTGCTTAACTTTTATGTTTTTGCCCTATATTTGACTGCATATTTTGTTCTATAATCTTTAATCTCATGGTTCACGTTCCTGAAGACACCAGTTTTTTAAAGAAATGTTTCTATGTCCTTATCTGCACTGAGGCAAGTCATTTTGGTAGTTAGTAAAGTTACTTGCTGTTTATTCAAAAGAATGTTGCACAACTATATTTAAATAAGCACTGTTCTGATGTTAACAGTACACATTTGCTCCAGTTGCTACAGGATATGTAATATTCTTATTCAACATAACAAATGTCAAAAGTGCAAAAAATGTCAAAATATGAGAATTAATGGTATTATGGATGAAGTTTGACACACAAAGTGATTCCCTTCAACAGTGTTTACTGAATAAAAGTCATTCCTTATGTCTTTGTCAGCATTTTCTGGGGTTGGGGTGGAGGGGGGGTGTTTTCCAGATTTAATAAGCGATAAACTGTAGAAAAAATTTGATCATTTGGTGCAGTATCAGAGGCTGGATCTTGTGTTTCCTCATGTTCTCCAAGAAACCTAGCTGCCTCTGGTTCCTCCTGACTTTCATCCATCTCATCCATTTCTGCTGCTAGAGTTAGGGGTTAGTCCTTCTTGAATAGCACTGTCGTGCAGTACTCAAAATGCCACCACAATCTGTCTGTGCACTGAAATAATAGCAATGCTCAGGGCATGCTGGAAATGTGAAATAGAATTGAAGAAGAGCCATACTAGACTTGAAATGTTAACTCTGTTTTTCTCTCCACAGATGCTGCCAGACCTGCAGAGTTTTTCCAGTAATTTCTGTTTTTATTTCTATTTTTATTTCTGTCTAACCTACCTAACCTGTACATTTCCCCTTCCCCCACCTCATCCTAGTTTCAAACTTCCAGCTCAGTTACTGTTTCCTTGACTTGTCCGACCTGCCTATCTTCTTTTCCACCTATCCACTCCACCCTCTCCTCCCTGACCTATCACCTTCATCTCCTCCCCCACTCACCCATTGTACTCTATGCTACTCTCTCCCCACCCCCACCCTCCTCTAGCTTATCTCTCCATGCTTCAGGCTCACTGCCTTTATTCCTGATGAAGGGCTTTTGCCCGAAACGTTGATTTCGCTGCTCGTCTGATGCTGCCTGAACTGCTGAGCTCTTCCAGCACCACTAATCCAGTATTTGGTCAAGATTACTGTAGCGCTGGAAAAGCACAGCAGGTCAGGCAGCATCTGAGGAGCAGGAAAATCGACGTTTTGGGCAAAAGCCAGTGGCATGTGACTGTGGGGGAGCGGCCAGAGTATCTGTAAGCATTGCAACAGACCTGTATAAAGGGGATGTGCTTTCTTTGTTCAGTGTCTCACTTTGACTCAACCTTGCATGTCTGTGAGGGAGGGGGTCAAAGGGGGTTACCTATCTTGTACAAGCTTTAATAAACCTTAACTGTTTCCTTTGTTCAGAGAGAGCTTTGCTACGACCCGATAAGCTCCGTGAGATGTGTGTTAGAGGTTCCTCCAGAGAGCCTGTTCTGTACTGTGTTTAATAAATTTGGTTGTTTGTTCACAGAAGTTGGTGTGTTGCAGTTGCATCAGGTGTGGAAGAACCTCAAGAGTAAAAGAACCTAACACCTCTCGGGCCAATACAGAGGAACCTCAATGTCCTGAATGACACAGGCGGGGAGTATTTTGTTTGGATAATCAAACGTTCTGATAATTGAATGCCGGATAACACAGTATAGCCAAACATCGGGACCTTGCAATCTTGTATGGATAATCTGAAATTCAGATAATCGAATGCCAAATAATCAAGGTTCTTCTGTACATCCTTTCTCAAGTAAGGAAACCAAAACCACATGCAGTTCTCGGTGTGGCCTCCCCAGCACCCTGTACAGGTGCAACATAACCTCCCTGCTTTTAAACTCTAACTTGATCCTGGGAATGAAAAGATTGTCTTATGAGATTAGGTTGAGTAGGTTGGGACTGTATTCATTGGAGTTTAGAAGAATAAGATGTGACCTTATAGAAGCACACAACATTCTTAGAACCTTGAAGTGGCAAATGTGGATAGTCAAGGCCAGTAGGCATCCTCTCAGAACAGGGGATCGCCCATTTAAATCAAATAAATGGAAGAATTTCTTTACCACAGAGGTTGGGTCATAAATATATTGAAGACAGAGATGGACAATTTTTTAATCAGTAAAGGAATCAAGAATATTTGGGAAATGTCAGGAGAGTGGAGTTGAAGGTTATCAGGTCAATCATGATCTCACTGATGGAGCAGAGCCAATAGGTCAAATGATCTACTGCTCTTGTGTTTTATGGTTCAGGTTTCAGACTTTCAGGAAAACATGGCAAGCGAAGGCCTTATTCAAACTGCAGCTGGCAAGGAACTTGCCATGAGGATGTCCCAAATGGCAAACTCTGTTAGGTTTCTTGCAGGCTTTCAGATTATGGCAGGTTGTGGATGAGGGTTACCCATTCAATGGCATTCTGTGCTAAAGCAGATGAACCAGCCCTTGGTGGTGAATTACCTCCTCCCCACACCCTCTCCGTGACGTCCATCACTACAGCCCTCATCCCATTTTCACCGATTTGAGTTTCCTCTGCGATCCTGGGATTTGAGGATTCATTGCCGACGAAAGGGTCTTTTCAGTACTATGTGATTCTATGATTCACACAGTGGCTGTTCCACTGATGGACAAGTTGTATCTATTTCCCCATTAATCCTCGTTCTTTCTCCAGGATTTCTGATATTTCCAGCATTTCTGGTTTTTTTTGTTACATGTGATTATTACAGAGCTGCGCTTTTTTTCCTATAATATGTTGCATTTTTATTTGTTAATGGAATGTAATACCACTAGCAAGCTCTCCATGTATTACCCATCCTAACTGCCCTTGAGAAGGTAGCAGAGTTGTCTTCCTAAACCATTGCAGTCCATTGTGATTAGGTTATGAACTCTAAGATTGTGATCCAGTTTCAGTGCAGGAATGTGTAGCCAGGTTACTGAGCTGATGGGGAACGTAGAATTGGTGATGTTCCAATACACGTGCTCTACTTGTCCTTAATGACAAAGGCCACTGGTTTAACAGGCATCCTTAACAAAGCCTTGATGAGTGATGCAGTGACCTGGTGGATAATACACATCGTGACGCCAGTGCAGGAGGCTTTTTATCGATTTGTTCATGGGATGTGGGCATCAGTGGCCAGGGTAGTACTTATCGCCCATCCCTAATTGCCCAAGTGGGCAGTTAAGAGTCAATCAAATTTCTGTAGGTCTGGACTCACATGTAATCCAAACCAGATAGGGACCTCAGATTTCTTCCTTAAAGGACATTTGGTGCATCAGCTGGATTTTTATTGTAATCAACAGCAGTTACACGTTGCTATTGGGTAGCTTTACATTCCAGACTTCTACTGACTATCTGCCATGGTGGGATTCAAACTCATATCCCCAGAACATTAACTTGGAATTCTAGATAGCTAGCCAAGTAGCATTGCCATGTCTCCACTGCCTTCCTATGATAAGGCAATGAGTAGGTTGCCATTTTAATCTTGATCTGGTTTGTGTTCACCAGTGGTGCTGTTAGAATGGAACAGTAGACTCTATTACTTCTTGAGATACATAAGAAATTGATGCAACCTTAGGTCTGAGTATTTTACTGAGCGATCTCCAGTGCATGTGTGTTGTGTCTCACAGCTTTGACTCAAAAGCCTTTTAGAGGTAAGCTTGTGATTTATCACTATTTCATCGTGTGTGCTATTAATGTATAAAGGGTTCAGACACAAAAATAATTGGGGCCACTTGAGATAGCATACATGAATGGGAATGTGCTACTTTTTCTCAATGAAAAGATTAATACTAGCTCAGATGATGAAGGTTGTGAACCCCGAAAAGTAAAATGTTCTGTTTCACTGGTTTATCCAGTGCTTCGAGGCAGTGGGAATTCAAGGGTTAATGATTGAAATGATTCTCTATGTATTTGACTGTATACCTGTCCAGTGGCAGGCAGAGACCAGAGATAACAGCAGGAGTCTGATTGCCCCTGAATCACCAAAGCCATCTGGAGCCATACGTGTGTATTTCACTCCCAACCCTAAGTGAAGATACTTGCTTTTTGACTAGGACCGTCAGCCCTGATCAGACATCCCGTTACCTACCTCCTGTTCCCATGCATAAACTTCCTTGCCAGTTAACAACAGTATGCGAAGACTAACCACACTACTGATACTAAAACCTATTATCTACCCCTTTATCAATGAGCATGAGACTGAGAACAATACAGTCACAAGTTTCTGTGAACGGTTTATTATTATCACAGGCAGGCAGCGATCTCCAGCTATTGTGAGAGTGAAAACACATATTGTAAATGAGATTTGTATTCCGCCCTGTGTTGTCAGAAACTTTTGTATCAATTATATTTGAACAAGGTATAAAATGTGCTATTTACTTGTAACATTCAGAGATTAATTGGGGAGGGCCTCCACAAGAAGATGGCCAGACTCCTTTGGGGTATTCGGGATCTCTCCTGCGGTTTTCAGAAAGAAAGTGTCCAGCATCTGAAGCAGGTGTCATCTGAAATTTACTTAATCACAGGTACATGTGTGTGTACCAGGAGCTGTGGTAAATGAACCTTGATTCTTTTATTCTTATAACTGACATTATCTATGACTAAATCTTATGTTGGAGCAAATTACTGCAGGTGCTGGAAGCTGTACTGAAAACCACAAATGCTGGAAGCCACAATGGTTCAGGCAGCATCCATGGAGGAACAGATACTGCCTGACCCACTGTAGTTTCCCAACAGTTATTATTTTCAGTCGAAATCTTACATCACAGGAACTAACAGTTATTTCCTCATCAGGTAGAAATACTCTACTGAAGTTAAAGCCAAAATCTCAGGGTCAGTTTGAAGTGGGCGTTGGGTGAAGAGAAAAGAATGGAGTCGTGAGCACACTAGTTGACTCTGATGTCAAGAATAGAGGCTTGAATTGGGCAGTAAGGGATTTCTGTGGGAAGTATCTGATGAGAGGCTGTAGGTTAGCAGAAGAAACCTGGAGGGAACAAAGTTTCACTCATGTAGTCTCTGACTGTACAAAGTTCAATTTATTTCTGCTATTGCCAACTCTTGCTCTTTGTCTCAAACACTATTGCTCTTGGTCCTGAACCACCAAAACTATTGTTTATACTGAGCGAGGCGGTATGTGTTACATGGTTGTGGCTGCTGATGTTGCAGATTCCCACAGAGGGAATGAATGGGTTCCAGCTGAAGTGTGGTCACTTACCAAAATCCCTCAGGGCAGGCACTTGGATGGCAAACTATCTGGGAAGTGCTTTTGTGGTCGTGAGGTGAGAAGGCAAACAAAACCACACCTGTTCCAATCCTTGTAAATCCCACCCTGCAGCAATCCATATACACACACAGACACACACACACAGACACACACACTCGCACACACACACAGACCCACACACACACATACATACATACAGACACACTCACACAGACATGCACACACACACGCACGCACACACACGCGCACATACACACAACACACATACAATACACACACAACACACTGACACACACAACATGCACACACATACACGCACACAACACATGCATGCATACACACACTCAGCAGACAACACAACACACACATAACACCCACAACACACTAACGCACACACACAGGCACACATGCAAATACACACATGCGCGCGCGCACACACACACACACACATGCACAGACACACACTCACACACACACTCGTACACACACACTCGCGCACACACACGCGCACACACATGCAGACACACACGCAGACACACATGCACTCACACACACACACACACACCACACATACACACGCACACACAAACATAGACATATACACACACAGACAGGTAGACACACACACACTCACACAGAACACACACACACACATGCACACACATGCAGCACACACACACCACACACATCACACATACATGCACACAGAACCCACACACACACACACATGCACACACACCACACACACAATACACACACACATACACACAACACACAGACACACACCACACACACATACACACAACGCACATACACAACACACACAGCACACAAACACACACAACACACATACCACACACTCACATACATACACAACACACACAATATGCACACAACACACTGACACACACAACACGCACACAACACACAAACACACATACATGCACACAACACACACATATATACACACACAACAGACAACACAACACACTAACACACAACACACACACAAACACCACACACAACACATAAATATACCACATACACACAACACACACACTGCACACACACACACACAACACACACACAGCACACACCACACGCATAACACACACGCACACAACACACACGCACACAACACACATACCCCCATGCACACACACAACACACACATACACAATACACACACGCACATATATACACACACACACAATATACGTGAGTCTTCTCTGTAGAGCTGAGAGGTGCAAATCACAGTCTCAGGAAAGAGGATCAGATCAGTTTATCAATTTTTGAAAAGAATAGAATGCAAGCATTGCAAGTTCATAAAGGAAGTGAATGTATTATGTTTTCCTTAATACTTTATGGAGATGTTTGCAGTCATACCAAGGTTTTCAAAGAAGGAAAAGGAAAGGCCTGAATTTTTATATGTTTTCACAACTACGAGCAGGCTGAGAGCACTGTATTGTCAATGAAATATATTTTAAAGGAGAGCAGTGCATTAAACATATCAACCAATCTGTGCACAGCAAGGTCACAAAAACAGAACTAAGACCAGATGATTTGTTTCTTTATGATGTTACTGATCCGGACACCAGCAATAATTCCTGTAATCTTCAAATTAGTTCTGGGGAAGCTTTTACACTCATCTATTCAGGCCTATAGGTCTTTGGTTTTATGTCTCTTTGGCAGAACATAACAATATTGGCCTCAATTTTGATGCTCGCGACATGGATCCGGGCTTGAACTTAGAACCATGTGACTCAGAGGCAAAAGCACTACCAACAGAGTCCATCTCCCACATTAATATTCTTTGTATGCTTCTTAATTCCAGTGACATCTTTAATGGAATTCTGATTGATTCTCCTTTTATATTGTTCATTGGATATGGGTGTGACCGACTACGTCAGGATTTATTGCATGTCCCAAATTGCACTTGAGAAGGTGCTGCTGTCCATGAAGGGTAGATACACTCACTATCTGTATGAACTTTGCACATTTTCCCTGTGTCTGCGTGGGTTTCCTCCAGGTGCTCCGGTTTCCTCTCATTGTCCTGAGATGTGCAGTTTAGGTGGATTAGCCATGCTAAATTGCTCATAGTGTCCAGGGATGAGTACGTTAAGTGGATTAGCCATGGAAAATACAGGGATAGAATAGATGGGTGAGTCTGGGTGAGATGCTCCTCAGAGAGTCGGTGTAGACTCGATGGGCCAAATAGGATTCTATGAATAAGGATAAGTCACGACCTTGCAGAAAAGTAGGTGCCCTGGTACAGGGAAAATCATGTGAGTATTAGGCAGAAAATGGTGTGTATTAATTGGGAGAAGCTGTTATCAAGCAACTTCACATTTGCCACGTGGAAATTCTTTAAAGGGTTCCAGGGTTTTGACCCAGCATCAGTGAAGGAATGGTGATATAGTTCCAAGTCAGAATGGTATGTGGCCAGAAGGGGAACATGCTGGTGCAAATCTTGCAAAGTCAAGCGGAAGTTTGAGTCTCAGTATAGGAACATCACACATGGATACCCTTACCTCACACAATGTACAGATTATTGGGATCTCGTACTTTCCTCTTGGCAATGCAAATGTATTCCCGATTTAATGTCTCATTCGAAAAACAGCCCCTCCAACTGTGCAGCACTCCTGAACTGACACTGAAGCAGCGGTCTGGATTTTGTATGCTGCAGTGGGTTTTAACCCACTGACTCAGTTCAGAATCTATGGAACTGAACAACCGAAGATGACTGTATGAACAGATTGTGTCACTATAGCTGTGACGTACTAGCTTGCGTGATGTACTATTGCGTGTAATTTTTGTTTTATTGTGCATGGACTATCACTATATTGATATAATATACATGATGGGGCAGTAATCATGTCCTCATATGTGCAAAAGATGTCTTTTCGGGATTTGAAGTGCTGTAGGGTATGTCTTCAAGCTTGATGAAATGAGTTCATGTCCCTGTAAAGTATAATTTCATTGCGCTGAGGATGGTGGACATACAGAGAAACATATCTGGGAGACAAAGGTGTGGAAAATGGCAATATTTTCCAAAAGGATAATGGATGCATTTTTAGCAGAGGTACCACAGAGTTAAAGCCTGTCCTTGAACTAACCAGAGATCAGGTTATAAATTAGACTGAGATTGTAGCAGGATGTATGAATGACCTACCTGAAGGGAACTGGAAATACCAGGCTAGGAGACAGATCAAATGAGACACAGTGTAGACATTTAAGGGGATTTTCTGAATGCTCAAAGTAAGAACATAAGAAATTGGAGCAGGAATAGGCCATACGATCCATCAAGCCTGTCCCATACAGTCACGGCTAATCTTTTTGTGGAGTCAGCTCCACTTACCTGCCCGCTATTCCGAAATCTATCTATCTTTGCCTTAAAAACATTCAACATTTGCCCGAAATGTTGATTTCGCTGCTCCTTGGATGCTGCCTGACCTGCTGTGCAATTCCAGCACCACTAATCCAGAGTCTTAAATGCTTCACTGGACAAGGGATTCCACAGATTCTCAACCCTTTGTTTGAAGAAGTTCCTCCTCAATTCCATCCTAAATCTGTTCCTTCTTATTTTGTGGCTTTGCCCCTATTTTAGTTTCACTCACCAATGGAAACAATCTTCCTGCTTCTTTCTTATCTATTTCCTTCATCATTTTATATGCTTCTATTAGATGTCCCCTCATTCTTCTAAATTCCAGTGAGTTTTGCTACGCCTACTATAAAGAAAAATCATCTAAGGAGTAGACCCATCATCAATGGTTAACAAATGAAGTTAAGGAAAGGATCGAACTGAAGGGAAAACAGATAATGGTGCAAAGATGAGTAGCAGGTCAGATAATTGGACCCAATATAAAGAACAGAAAAGAATTATTAAAAGATTCATCTGGAGTTTGAAATTAGAGAATGAGAGGAAACTACTATAAATGTAATAAAAAAATGAACAGCAAGAGTTTCTATAGGTGTTTAAAAAGGAAATGAATAAGTCGAGTGTTGGAGTTCTCTAAAGAGTGAGAATGGGAAGTTAATAGTAGATGTTAAAAAAATGGTGTATTACGGAAACATATGTTTTACTTTTGTCTTCATTACAGTGGTTAGAAAAAATCCAAGTGTAATAGCTATAAATCAGGATTTGGAAGTGAGGAAATTTGTGAAATTACAATCACTAGGGATATGTTACAGAGTAAACTGCTGAAACTGCTGAATGACAAGTTCCTAGGTCCTGATGTGCTTCATCCTCAGTGTCACTGAGATTGTTGGTGGTTGGTGTTAATATTTCAAAATTGGCTAGATTTTGGAAATGTTCCATCAGACTGGAAAGTAGCAAAATCATCCTTTGTCTCAATAAGAAGGGAAAGTGAAAAACAGGAAACTACAGGACACTTGGCTTGATGTCTGTCACGTGGTGGTTAGATGCAATCACCTAACTGAGAAAATCTCAAATTTAATGAGAAGAGTTGGCATGACATGGTTCTTTGAAGAACCTATATACATTGTGGATAAAGAGAGCTTTTAATTGTACTGTACCTAGTGAGAAAGGAGCTCGTGGTGTAGTGGGTAAAATCTTAGCAAGGATAGAGGATTGGCAGGTTGTTAGAAAGCAAAGTTTGCATAAATGTGTCTTTTTCTGATTAGCAAGATGTGTTGAGTGGGATCCAGTGAATGTCTGTGCGGGGGCCTCAACCTTTTACAATTTGTATCAATAACTTAGATGAAGGGAGTAAATGGATGGTAGCTACATAAACATATGAGACAAAGATAAGTAGGAAACGTTGCTGTGCAGATGACATAAGGAGTTTGCAGACAAATATCAATGCTTGGGCTACTGAGAACATTTAGTTTATGAAGTATAATGTGAGAAAAATTGAAGGTGATACCTTTGGCAGGAAGAATAAAAAAAGCAGAGTATTATTTAAACAGAGAAGAAATGCATAATTCTGAGGTGCAGAGGGATCGAGGTGTGCTGGTGATATGAGGCACAAAAGTTTAGCATGCAGCGCCAGCCTCATGATCAGGAAGGATAATCAGATCAACCTTCATTACTTGAGGAATTGAATTTTAAAGTAAGAACATTCTTCTTTAATGATACAGGACAATGGTGAGAGAACATCTCAAATACAGTGTGCAGTTTAGGTCGCCTTATTGAAGGAAAGATGTAAATGTGCAGGAAGCAGTTCAGAATGTTCCGATTGGTGGAATGGGTTGAAAAGACTGGGCTGGTTTCCACTGGAGTTTAGAAGGACAAGTGTTCACTTGGCTGAAGTAAGACCCTGAACAAGGTGGATCGGGAAAGGATGTTTTGTCTTGTGGCTGAGTCCAGAACGAGGAAGCACTGTTTACAAATCACGGTCATCCATTTTGACGGGGCTCAGATGGTTGTGAGATTCAGGGAACTCTCTGCTGCTGAAGGCGATACAGGGAGAGTGATTGAATCCCTTTAAGACAGAGATAGAAAGATTTTGGTTGAGCAGGGAAATCAAAGGTTGTGTGATGCAATTGGCAATGTGGAATTCAAAACACAATCAGGTCAGCCACAATCTTACTGAGTGGCAGGGCAAGCTCAAAGAGCCAAATGGTCTATTTCAGCTCTATGTTTGCACGTTAAAAAACCTTTTTAGTTCCACTTTTCAATCGCCTACACAGTTATGTAATATGTAGTTGTTATGACCAGGGGAAGAAATCTCATTTAACCTCCTTAGTTTGTCACAGGAATGATTGAATGATTATTTTAGCATGTAGCAGCATGCAGGAAAAATATTGTTCACTAGTTAACCAGAAACAATTAAGGAGGCGATTACAAAGTGATCTTGAATGAAAGAAAGAGCAACTTTAACTCATGCAAATTGTGGGAAAAAAAAACATGCAATGTCAAAAAGGGGAATGAAAAGGAGGATAAAATAACATGGAGTTTAAACCCTTCAGGGTGTTCAATCCAACAGGCACTTGAAATTTCAACAGTTGGTTCAATTTCAAGTCAATCTGTCCTCAAATACTGTGATTTATCGTGATGTCCGGGTAGTCAGCCGAAGCTGAGTGAGCAGGCTCTGTGTCAGTTTATTTCAGGCAAAGTTGTGTGATTATTTCAGTGATTTATGCTGTAAATAAAGTAGAACAGTGATGTGTAAAACCTGTGCATTATGTTTCTCTTTGCTAGGGTGTGTTTTTATATTGATTATGTGCCTCTCTTGATTAATCAGAATATTTAATCAAGCAGCACACTCCAGGTCCCATAATTACCGAATAATGAAAAGTTTACTGTACCATGATAGCCCAGGAGAGAACAAGAGGAGTGCTAGGGAACAGCACAATTCATTTTGACCAAACACAAAATACATTGCAGAACTTGCTGAGATTTTTAATGTATTATATTCGATTTTTAAAAAAAACTTCCTAGTTCTGCTTGTGTAACTGTAAGAAAGGAAAAAGAGAGAGATTTCCAGTGTGGGCTAAGTTAGCTGATCTCACCCAGGGGAATGATTGCATCTGGGTGCTCCAGAGATGGAAAAGGGTAAGCAATCAGCCAAATGTTTCAGTTTTGTTTGCTTTCGAATGCACTGCATGAGTACAGATGGGGACTGGAACAGGATACATTCACTACAACACTTCCAGCACTGGTGGTAACTTTTAACAATTATTTCCTGGGATGTGATCAAGCGACAGTGAATCATTGGGGTTAGGGTTCCAAGTCAGGGTTGTGAGTGGCTCAGAGGGGATCGTTCAGGAAGTGGTGGTCCCATTGATCTTTGAGAAGGTAGATGGTAGTAGATTTGGAAGGAGGCTTAGCATGTAAGGGGCACAACAGGTTATTGAATAAATAAGAAAGACATATTCTTGTAGAGTCTTTCATGGTCTCAGGACTGAAGGGATTTTACAGCCAATATGGATACATTGAAAAAAATAGGAGCAGGAGGAGGCTATTTGGCCCTTTGAGGCCGCTCTGCCATTCAAAATGATCATGGCTGATCACCCAACGCAGTACCCTGTTCCTGTTTTCATCCCATACCCTTTGGTCCTTTTAACCTGAATAACAATGTCTACCTCCTTCTCGAAAATATTCCATGTTTTGGTGTCAACTTCCTTCTGTAGCAAAGAATTCCACAGGCTCACCTGGGTGAAGAAATGGACATGGAGTCAAGGAGTCATACAACACAGAAACAGACCCTTTGGCCCACCATGTCAATGCTGACCACCAAACACCAATCTACACTCATCCCATTTGCCTGCACTTGATCCATTGCCTCCTATGCTCTGACAGTTTAAGTGTTCATCCAGATGCTTCTTAACGTTGTGAGGGTACTTGATTCCACCACCCTCTCAGGCAGCACATTCCATATTTCTACGGTCCATTTTCCTTGGATCTCCTCTAAACCGTTTACTCATCACCTTAAACGTGTGTCCTCTGGTCTTAGGTACGTCTAGGAGACAGTGAGGACTGCAGATGCTGGAGATAAGAGTTGAGAGTGTGTGGCTGGAAAAGCACAGCAGATCTGGTAGCATCTGAGGAGCAGGAGAATCGACGTTTCGGGCCAGAACCCTTCATCAGGAATTCCTGATGAAGGGCTCCGGCTTGAAACATTGATTCTCTTGGTCCTCGGATGCTGCCTGAACCGCTGTGCTTTTCCAGCAACACACTCTCAACTCACATCTTAGATACTACGGGGAAAATATATTGCAAGAAACCCCCAATGCCAATTGATGCACAGTGAGGTCCTACACATAACACAGTGATAATGACCAGGTACTCAAGGATGCATTTTACTACAATAAACCAATTGTTGATTTTGTCGTGATTGAGTGAGGGTTTCTCTCTGTGGATCCTAGTGAGATTTCTCACGTGGTCTTCCCAATCTGTTTAATGTTTAATACAATGGCCTGTAATTATCTGAACTGCGCTGCCTGGAAGGGTACTGAAAGCAAACTCGGTTATTCTTTTGAAAAGGGAATTAACTTGTGAAAGAACATTTTTCCAGGATGATGGGGAAAGAATAGAGCAGCGGATCTAATTGGACAGCACTTGAAAAGATCCACCATTTACATTATGGACTGAATGGCCTCCTTCTGTGCTTTAATATTCGATGATTCCTCTTTCACAACTTTGTATTTTTTGGCCTGGACTTTTGGAAGAGGATGTTCGTGCAATCATCTCATTGGGTGGATAAATCGTCCAGCAGGAGACCACAACAAAAGACTTGGACATATTTTCACTGGCCCAGCGATTGGCTCTTATCAGATCATTAAGAAGGGAAATGAGAAAGGTCAGTGCACATTCTCACTACAGATAGTGTTGGCAACTGAAGGATACACACCTCATAGTTTTGGCATCCAGGCAATCCTTAGAGGAAGCTACACCCTTGAATGTTCTCGGAGTGCTCACATTCACTATTCAACCCTTAGTCCCCGGGGACATCCCGGAGGATAGAGCATCTTTGCAAATCAACCTGTTACTGTAATTCAGCAGGATATGGGAATTTGCATGTTTCTCACATTCATCCCTAATATGAGAGCATTTTTAAGGAGAAGACACTACCTTGGAAATCCCATTTTTGACTGTGGGGCCGATTAAAACCACACCCTGAGCTTTTTCCTCATTCCTCCTGCTTAAACATCAAGGAAGATGTCTCTGCTTCTCTGACGTCAGCTGTGATAGACACACCACTTAAAGGTAGTAGTGGGAGATTTACTGATGCAATACCATTTTTCTTGAAGATGAACAAGAGGAGGCAAGAGCAGAGGACCTGGAGGAGGACCAATGTCCCCCTACATTTCCATTCCCATAGAACAGGTCGTGCTTTCCATGATGATGAAAAGCACTGATGATACTATGACCACTGGGTAGGGCTTGGAGGAATGGATGATGAAAATGCAGTGGGCAGTTTTGCTCCAGCTCCCTCTTGTAATGGCTCTTGCACTTTAGGACTTTTGTAAAGAAAACATCACACAGACACAGGATTTGCCTCAACAAACTTGTTGCTTGTTAAAATAAAGCAGATGCCTTGATACGAAAGCTCTAAGCTGATCAATAGTACACAACACTTTGATTTGCTTTGTCTGACTTTAACCTCAGCTTCCTCCCAAAACACACAAAGTCACCTCCGACTTATTTTTTCCCAAAATCTTTACAGGCAAAATTCCACATTTGTGCCCAAACTTATTCAATTCAAACCTAAATGCCTTGGATTTAATTGTCACCGTTACATTAACTTATGGTCTCATATTCAATATCCCTTAGATTTGGCTGTTAACTTACAACGGTCAATGCAGTTGCTTTTTCTGGTAAGAATGTAGATCACCAAGCCAAATTGACTGTTCCTGACCCTCCTTCATGACTTCAGATCACCTCGAGAAAATAAAACATCAGTGTCTGCCATTTGTTGTGGATCTGAGTCAGACTGACTATTCCTTACTTTCTTCCAACTGCCATAAAGTGTCTTCAATGGCATCTCCTTTTATAATGATACACATCAAACATATCACCTCCACAATCAAATGTTTCCCTGATATTCATGATGTTCAGGATGTCTGAATGCTAATCCTCTTCAATGTATTTCACATCCAGTCCAGCTGAGTATAGTCATTGAAACAATGCAAACCTTTTCCATGGGAATACCAGTCTGGGCATCGTGATCACTTCACAGTGATTCCAAATACCTTGAGTCCTGTTTGGAGGTGATGTAGCAACAGCACCCAACATCAATATGGATAAAGGTTTGATTTATCTGTTTCCCTCCTCGTTGGGAACTCATTTGAGTAACAATGGCCAAATCCCCAGACTATTGCCCTCCTTCTCATTGAAAACAGTCTCCTTGCCTGTCATTTAGATTAGATTCCCTACTGTGTGGAAACAGGCCCTTCGGCCCAACAGGTCTCACAAACTTGATTGAGTTTTTTGAAGAAGTAACAAAGAGGATTGGTGAGGGCAGAGCAGTAGATGTGATCTATATGGACTTCAGTAAGGCGTTCAACAAAGTTCCCCATGGGAGACTGGTTAGCAAAGTTAGATCTCATGGAATACAGGCAGAACTGGCTCAAAGGTAGAAGACAGAGAGTGGTGGTGGAGGGTTGTTTTTGAGACTGGAGGCCTGTGACCAGTGGAGTGCCACAAGGATCGGAGCTGGGTCCTCCACTTTTTGTCATTTATATAAATGATTTGGATGTGAGCATAAGAGGGATAGTTCGTAAGTTTGCAGATGACACCAAAATTGGAGATGTAGTTGACAGCGAAGAAAGTTACTTCAGATTACAACAGGATCTTGACCAGATGGGCCAGTGCGCTGAGAAGTGGCAGATGAAATTTAATTCAGATAAATGCGAGGTGCTGCATTTTGAGAAAGCAAATCTTAGCAGGACTTATACATTTAATGGTGAGGTCCTGTAGGGTGCTGCTGAACAAAGAGACCTTGGAGTGCAGGTTCATAGCATCTTGAAAGTGGAGTCACAGGTAGATAGGATAGTGAAGAAGGCGATGGGATGCTTTCCTTTATTAGTCAGATTATTGAGTACAGGAGTTGGGAGGTCATGTTGAGGGTGGTACGTGAGTGGAATGAGCTGCCAGAGGAAGGGTGGAGGCTGGTATAATTGCAATTAAAAGGCATTTGGATGGTAATATGAATAGGAATGGCTGAACAGGAGAACAGGGCATTGAGTTGATGTCAGCCATAATAATATTCATTGAAGAGTAGGCTTGATGGGCTGAATGGCCTATTCCTGCTCCTATTTTCTACATTTCTACTATGTTTGGTGATCAATCTGTTGATTGCATCAGCCAATGACAGGTAATGACAATTCTCTGCACCGTTGTTGCAGCTTCAATCTGCAATTTGAGAGGGAGTGGGTACAATCTGAAGTGACAATATTTCAGTTGAATAAAGGGAAATATGGAGCTATGAGGGAGCAACTGGCCAAAGTTCAATGGTTCAATACCTTAACAGGGAAGACCGTGGCGTGGAGGAACAATGGCGGATATTTCTGTGTATAATGCAGAAGATGCAGGATCAGTTCATTCCTAAAAGGAAGAAAGATCCCAGGAGGAGACATGGGCGGCCGTGGCTGACGAGGGAAGTAAAGAAACATATAAGGTTAAAAGAGAAAAAGTATAACTTAGCGAAGATAAGTGGGAAAACGGAGGACTGGGAAGCTTTTAAAGAACAACAGAGGATTAGTAAGAAGGAAATACGCAGAGAAAAAATGAGGTACGAAGGTAAACTGGCCAAGAATATAAAGGAGGATAGTAAAAGCTTTTTTAGGTATGTCCAAGGCAAAAAAATGGTTAGGACAAAAATTGGTCCCTTGAAGACAGAAGCAGGGGAATATATTACTGGGAACGAAGAAATGGCAGAGGAATTAAATGGGTACTTCAGATCTGTGTTCACTGGGGAAGACACAAGCAATCTCCCTGAGGTAACAGTGGCTGAAGGACCTGAACTTAAGGGAATTTCTATTTGCCAGGATTTGGTGTTGGAGAGACTGTTAGGTCTGAAGGTTGATAAGTCTCCGGGACCTGATGGCCTGCATCCCAGGGTACTGAAGGAGGTGGCTCGGGAAATCGTGGATGCGCTGGTGATTATTTTCCAGAGTTCAATAGAATCGGGGTTGGTTCCTGAGGATTGGAGGGCAGCTAATGTTGTGCCACTTTTTAAGAAGGGTGGGCGGGAGAAAGCAGGAAACTATAGACCAGTTAGTCTGACCTCAGTGGTGGGAAAGATGCTGGAGTCTATTATAAAGGATGAAATTACGGCACATCTGGATAATAGTAACAGGATAGGACAGAGTCAGCATGGATTTATGAAGGGGAAATCATGCTTGACTAATCTTCTTGAATTTTTTGAGGATGTAACTCGGAAGATGGACGAGGGAGATCCAGTGGATGTAGTGTACCTGGACTTTCAGAAAGCTTTTGATAAAGTCCCACACAAGAGGTTAGTGAGTAAAATTAGGGCGCACGGGATTGGGGGCAAAGTACTAGATTGGATAGAGAATTGGTTGGCTAATAGGAAACAAAGGGTAGTGATTAACGGCTCCATTTCGGAATGGCAGGCAGTGACCAGTGGGGTACCGCAGGGATCCGTGCTGGGACCGCAGCTTTTTACAATATATGTAAATGATATAGAAGATGGTATCAGCAATAACATTAGCAAATTTGCTGATGACACAAAGCTAGGTGGTAGGGTGAAATGTGATGAGGATGTTAGGGGATTACAGGGTGACCTGGACAAGTTAGGTGAGTGGGCAGATGCATGGCAGATGCAGTTTAATGTGGATAAATGTCTGGTTATCCACTTTGGTGGCAAGAACAGGAAGGCAGATTACTACCTCAATGGTATCAAATTAGGTAAAGGGGCTGTTCAGAGAGATCTGGGTGTTCTTGTCCACCAGTCAATGAAGGCAAGCATGCAGGTACAGCAGGTTGTGAAGAAGGCTAATAGCATGCTGGCCTTCATAACAAGAGGGATTGAGTATAGAAGCAAAGAGGTGCTTCTGCAGCTGTACAGGGCCCTGGTGAGACCACACCTGGAGTACTGTGTACAGTTCTGGTCTCCATATTTGAGGAAAGACATTCTGGCTATTGAGGGAGTGCAGCGTAGGTTCACGAGGTCAATTCCTGGAATGGCAGGATTGCCTTACACGGAAAGACTAAGCGACTGGGCTTGTATACCCTTGAGTTTAGAAGACTGAGAGGGGATCTGATTGAAACGTATAGGATTATGAAAGGACTGGACACTCTGGCAGGAGAGAACATATTTCCATTGATGGGGGAGTGCCGAACCAGAGGACACAACTTAAAAATATGGGGTAGACCATTTAGGACAGAGATGAGGAGAAACTACTTCACCCAGAGAGTGGTGGCTGTGTGGAATGCTCTGCCCCAGAGGGCAGTGGAGGCCCAGTCTCTGGATTCATTTAAGAAAGAATTGGATAGAGCTCTTAAAGATAGTGGAGTCAAGGGGTATGGAGATAAGGCAGGAAGAGGATACTGATTAGGAATGATCAGCCATGATCATATTGAATGGCGGTGCAGGCTCAAAGGGCAGAATGGCCTACTCCTGCATCTATTGTCTATTGTCTATTGTCTATTGTCTATTGCCTATTGTCTATTGATAGCAATCAGATGATGCTGAGTTGATCTTGCGGGAGCTACTGTGTCTTACTTAAACCATGAATTTAGCCCTTCACTGTGTAGCTCACCAATATGTGTTTGTGCTGAGGGCTGTCTTTTGTTTGCAGCACTTGTTACCATGAGTTTTGAAGTTTTCAAATTTCATAAAATCCATTTGGAGGTGATTCTGATGAGATGGTCTGTGATTTGAACATTCAGTGCAGCCTCACTCTTCCAGTTCTCAGGAAAAGACAATCCACCCAAAAGGCAGCGAGGAGACTGCATTCAATGGGAAGGAGGGGAAATAGATTAGTCTGTGAATGCAACTGAACCTCAGAACAGGAGCAGTTAAAAATAAATTCCCCTTTGCACAAGTCAGGAGGGGTAAAAAGAAATTAAGGGAGGCGATATTAAAAAGGACAGTGGATTCATATTTGCCAAAATAAATGATTGACCTGCAAAGAAAATTAGCTGTAGAGGTTGTTTTAGGGAGAATGGACTTGGAAGGTGTACAAACGGTTCCCGAAAAGGATGTTAGTGCATCGTATTTTTAAGTGAAATTGATAATGGAAAACTAAATTGTCTGCCAGATATTCCCTGAGGTAACCTTGTGCAGTAAGATATTTACTGAATGCAGGTTCAGTCAGATGCATGACCTTGAATGTACCCATGCAAACTGTAGGATAGATGGGATTTTTTTTTTAGACTGCTCTGTGGGCTGTGCTTGGCTTGCTTGCCCACTGCTGCTATACTGGTGCTGATTCTGCTGTGTAACTGATTGCCTGACATCAGCATTCTTACCCAGGAACTTTGAAATTAGTTGGCACTAGGAAGCACACAGCTTATTGTGAAAGAGTATCCATTTGATTTTACTCTTGATTGTAATTATCCCAGATCATGAAATGCATCTATCTATTCGTGTCTTCTGCTCTTTTATGTCCCCTTTTGTTTGCTTTTTGCTAGCAACAAGATTCCAAGAACCTGTAGTCATTTCATTTCTTGCCCATTCACTTGTTGTGCGGGTTTAAATAAAATGTGTTGGCAGTTTATGTGGTTATTTAGATATGCCAAGAATGAACAAGAAAGAACTTTCAACTTTCTACTGGAAAGAATGGCATTTTTTAATTAATTCACGGAATGCAGATGCTGCTGACTGGACCAATAGTTATGACACATCCTCAGAAGGTGATAGTGAGCTGTTTTCTTCAATTGCTGCAATCCATGTGCTGTAGGTAAACCTACAATTCTGTTCAGGAAGGAATTTCAGGAATTTGACCCAGTGACAAATTTCCAAGTCAGGGTTGTTAATGACTTGGAGGGGAACTTGGTGGTGGTTGTGTTCCCACATATCTGTTGTTATTATTCTTACAAATGCAAGTAGTTATGGATTTGGAAGGTGCTGTCTCAAGGTCTTTGTTGAATTTCTGCTCTGCAATTTGTGGATTGTACGCACTGCTATTACTGAGTGGCTGGATTGAATTTATCCTGGTTTTTGAGTCTACGACATACCTGGAAAATTTTTCACATTGTTGGGAAAACTGACGTGAAAAGCAGAGTGGTTACCTGGTGGAGTCAACTCATTGCTGGCTCCAAGATCCCTTCATTCTGGCCGGTCCAGGGGAGAGGCCTGTCAGAGTCAGGGACTCTAGTCAACAGCCTGGACATATCTCACCAGCACTGCCCACTGAGATCGGTCGAGGCAGGGGAAAGGGTAGGACATAATCAGTCTGTCAGGTCTGCCCAAAGGCAATTAAGGGGGGGGAGGGGGTTGGTGGGTTTGTGGGGACAAAAGATGGGCACCATTGAGCCTCAACAGGTTAGTCTTCAGGACTGGGGCCTTCTGGATCTGGGGAAGAGCAAAATACAAATTGTGATAATCATGGTGTTTGTCATCAGTGAACTTCTAATTCCAGATTTTATGGCACTCAAATCCCAGCAGTTGTCCTGGCCGACCTTGATAATGCAATTTTGCCAGTTGCATAGAGTATGGAGTGAGGGAGGGTTGGGGTGGGGTAGGGTGTTACCTGGTGGATGGGGTGAGTCGTTGTGGGAGATTAAGGCCAAGAACCTACCCAAAGACATGCATGAAGCTGGTGCAGCAATGAAACATAGAACCTAATAGTACTTAAAAGGGGAGGGGTTGGTGGCGGTGGTGGGGGGGTGGGGGGGTGGAGCATTGGAGAAAGCAAATACCAGGGTGTAGAGATTTGCAACAAGCCTCAGGAGCTGGACATGAAAGCACCTAGGATAGAAACAGCATGAAGACATGTATCTCAGAGTTCTGAAGTCAAACTGGGCTCAAAGTATTAACTTGGTTTCTCTCTCCACTGGTGCTGCCAGACCTGCTGAGTTTCTCTAGCATTCTCTGTACTTGTGACAGCATGAGGGATGGATTGTTTGGGGTCAGGGTCAGGACTTGTTAATAAGTGTGGTATTCTCTCCATCAGAGATTAAGGATGTATACAGACATTTTGTGGAAGGATTGCTGGGTCCCCAAGAAGCTGCTTATCATTTGCCAACATAACATATTATGGATAAGGCAGAAGTGGGTACCGCAGATGCTGGAGATTAGAGTCAAAATTAGAGTGGTGCTGGAAAAGCACAGCAGGTCAGGCAGCATCTGAGGAGCAGGAAAATCAATGTTTCGGGCAAAAGCCCTTCATCAGGAATATGAAGGATAACATGAAGCCCACTCAAAATATATTAAGAAGATAGCCTGGACCCTAACATTTTCTTATTTTAAAATTAAGTGTAAGGCATTGTATTCTTGATGCAACTCGATTGGTCAAATAACTCCATGTCAAGCAAAATACACTTTATTCATACACAGTAGGTAAAGTACAACAAAAGAAAGAAATAAGGAAAAGAATTGGCTTAGTTGTAAATCAAAATACCGAACAAAATAATAGATACAGTAACTATTACTAATTTACTGTGCCAAGACAGTAACATTCCATAAATACACTCTTGACAGAGACAAATACAGAAAAATGGATTGTCTCATAATACAACTCCAGAGCAGGAGCACCAAGATAAAACTCTGACAAAGTGTAGCAGGGAGAGATGTACTCCAGCTTCCAAACTCTACTGAGACCCCAGCAACAACTGCTGAAAGCTAAAATTAGAAATCTTAGCTTTGTCCGAGCTTGATCGCACCCATTCAGGCTGCTTCTATTGTTCCAACTTTAAACAAACCCACAAGGCCTCACAAGATGTTTACTTTACCAGTTTTCAATTGACAGCTTTTTACCTCTGCCTTAAAGCCTCTCTTCAAAGTGAAACAGGACAAAATACACCTCTTACAGCTGTAGTATCATCATAGAGATGATTCCCTCTCATCACTTGCACTCTCATTTTCATGTACCTGTCTCATAATTCACTTTGTGAGCCTGAGTTGCTTTTGGCTGGAATTATGGATGCTCATGGCAGAGGCTCCAACATTCTTGTCATCACGTGGTAAGTCAAGAATTTACCCATTACTACATGTTGGAAGGACTTGCATGTTATTACCAGACCTGTTTGGCTGAATTATTCAGGATTTGAAACCTGAGCTTCTACCTTGGAGGCAGAGATACTATCCACTACCTCACAAGATTACCTCATTTTAATCAATGAATAATTAACTTCATTATTCCAGAGCAATCAGAAATCAGGTTCTGATTTGACTGTGTCAACCTAAAAAAAGTCTCATCAGAAGTCAACCTTTGGCACCTATAGGCTCCATAAGACCATAATACATAGGAGCAGAAGTAGGCCATTCAGCCCATCAAGTCTGCTATGCCATCCAATAAGACCATGGCAATTCTGATAATCCTCAACTTCACCTTTTTGCTTTAACACTTGATTTCCTTACTGATCAAGAATCTATCTCAGATCCCTGGTTCCTGCTTTGGAAGAAAGTATGTTGGATATGCATCATGCTCACCAAAAGATACTGGCCAGGGATTTCCAATCATGATTAGAAATCACGCACACAATAAAGGTAGTAGAATAGCAACTATTGAAGAAATTCAAGCCTGGATTCCAAACCACACCGTCCTCGCAAACCTCTAATGAACCCCCGGAGGAGAAGGGAACTTCCCATTGAGGGAAGCATCTTCTGCAGATATTTAAATTGCAGCAAACCTTTTGGAAATAGCTGTGGCAACTCTCTGCTGCAGCAGCAGTTTATTTTATACATTTTGTTTAAAGATTTAATGTTATTCCTCTGGCATTTATGTAAGTGCAGTGATTGATGTAAGTTTGGTACGTCTAATGAGGCTTTACATCAAGTTTAAGGACTCAATGCAATTGTAATGTGATCAATGTTAGTTTAATTAGTTCTTACTTATTTAAAAACTGCAATGTTTTTCAATGATTGTCAGTGTTATGAAGATGTGGGTGTACTGTACCGTTAAGAGAGTTAAAAGCTAGCAGTGACAGCACCAACTGTCCTGAAAAAAGATGCAATGTAATATGTGACCCAGCTACTGGGGTAGCTAGGGTAGCTAGTTGCCTGGAAACAAGAAAACAGATTCAAATTAGGCCAATCAGTTTAAATTAAACCTTGAAAAATCCCAAATTCCAATCCAGTTTGACTTTGGTATATTGATAATCTTAAAAGCCAATGACACAATTCGATGCTTTGGGGGTATAAGACCAGTAAAAATTGAACAGTTGAGAGGAGAACTGCCAAGCCACCAGCATGGGAAAAGATTGCCTGAAAAATACCTCTCTTAAAAGTACCTTTATCAATCAGTAACCTCTGAAGCAGGCTCTGCAAGAAGAAAAGAAGACAGGAATTCAAAGAAAACTGAAAACTGTCTGGTTTTGTGATAAGAAATTTTGTTTTGTAAATGTAATTGAAAGTTCTATTTGACTTCTATTATAGAAGGGAAGGTAAAAGATAGGTCGGAGTAAGGACTTGTAAATAGCTGTTAGTTAATTATTCCGTGTTATACTTTAGGAAATAAAGTTGTTAATTTTTACTTTAACAAGTTCTTGGCCTATTGAATTTTCACAGATTACTGCATGGGATAAATTTTTTCTGTGTTGCTAGTTTTAAATTAAGCAGGAGACTTTACCCTGTGACGTAACAGATTGGGTGCTTGGGTCCGTGATTTGAAGTGGTTTAGACAGATTTGAATAGATTTGGGGGTACGAAAAATCCCAGCATATTTAAAAACTTGCAGGTTAGTGTCCTAGATCTTTAAATAAAATGTAGCTGAGGCAATTTGTTTAATTTCAGTGACTTGTTGCTGATTAAATTAAAAATGGAGTTAGATGATAAACAAAGAGAGAGAGAGAGGAAAAAGAGAGGAAGAGAAGGTTCTTGGCTGAGCAAAAAGAGAGAAAGAGAGAGAGGAAAAGAAAGAGAGAGAAAGTTCTTAGCGGAGCAAAACGAGAGAGAATTTGAACTTGAGAAGTTGCGACTTAGTCAGCAAAATCAAGTTAACAGGATGGAGATTAAAAGAGTAGGTAGTGATATATACAAATATGTCAAAACTCTGCCACAATTTGATGAGAAGCCTTCTTTGTTTCATTTGAAAAGTTGGCTAGGCAGATAGAGCCGTTCGAGGATTTATGGGTAATGCTAGTTCAGACTAAACTGGTAGGCAGAGCTTGTGAGGTATTTGCAGCGCTGTCAGATGAGGAATCAAGAGATTATGAAGAGGTTAAACAGGCTATTTTAAGTGCTTATGAATTGGTACCAGAAGCAGATAGTTCAGAAATACAAAGAATGAACCAGGTCAGACTTATGTTGAATTTGAAAGAATTAAACATAGTCATTTTGATCAATGGGTGTGTGCTTTGAAAATAGATAGGATCTTTGAGGCTCTATGAGGGGTTATTCTGCTGAAGAAATTTAAAAACTCACTCCCAGAGATGGTAAGAATTCACATGGAGGAACAGAAAGTTCAGAGGTGAGAAGGGCAGCAGAATTAGCAGATGAGTACATGTTGGTACATAAGACAAGCTTCCAGCCAGAATTTCATCCTGTGAGGGATAAAGGTTGGGAGAAGGGGAGATCCTACACTCCGAAGAGTAGACAGCATTAGTAAAAATTTACTACAGGATAAAAAAGAAGCACAAGAGGGTGAAAAGGAGGTGTAAGGCCTCAGGTTTTTCCACTGTGGTAAAGTGGGATGCGTAAAGTTCAGCCCTGGTCATTAAAGGAAGGCACTGTGGGAAAAGATATGGGAAAATAAGCTAAGCCAGTGGCATTAGTGAAGGTAGTAAAGGAGACCCCAAGAAGAGCTGAGGAGCTGTAGGAGAATGCATAGCCTAAGGAGGGGCTGGGTATAGAGTTTGTACCTGATCTCTACAAAGAATTTGCCTCTGTGGGTAAAGTTTACTCAGAAAGAACAGGGGGAGGAAGACAAGAAGTTACAATTTTAAGAGATACAGGATCTAACCAGTCGCTGATAGTAAGGGATGAGCGAATATGCACTCTTTCTGATCTGTTACCTGAGAGAGTAGTAATTTGTGGGATAGGTGGACAGAAATTTAGATTCACCCGATGTAAGATCAGGTTGGAGTGCCAACAGAAGACTGTAGAAGTTACAGACGGAATAATTAACAGAGTGTCAGTTCCAGGAATTCAGGTTTTTCTTGGGAATGATTTAGCAGGATCCAAGATGGGAGTGATACCCCTTGTTGTGGAGAAGCCCAAGGAAGACCAAGAAACTGAGGGGATAAAACAGAAATACCCTGGTATTTTCCCAGACTGTGGTAACCAGATCCCACTATCATATGTCACAGCACGAAGTGAAAAGTAAACAGAAAGATGAAGGAGTTGAGGTTCAGTTAGTGGATACCCAGGAAAAACCTGAATAGACTGAGGGTCAGACAGAAGTGTTTACTCCTGAAAGACTAAGAGTCTATGCAAGACAAGATGATAAAAGATATATATGTGGATGTGTACTCTGAAAAAGAGACAGAGAATATTCTGGAGGGTTGTTATTTGAAAGATAAAATCCTAATCCGATCAAGAACAGTAGTGGGAGACTGTGCATTGAGTTGGAAGAGATAGGAGAGGTCTTGAATAAGTACTTTTATTCAGTATTTACAAATGAGAGGGACCGTATTGTTGAAGAGGAGAGTATGAAATGGACTGGTAAGCTAAAGGAGATACTTGTTAGGAAGGAAGATGTGTTGGGCATTTTGAAAAATTTGAGGATAGACAAGTCCCCGTGGCCTGACGGGATATATCCTAGGATTATGTGGGAAGCAAGAGAGGAAATTGCAGAACCGTTGGCAATGATCTTTTCATCTTCACTGTCAATGGGGGTGGTGCCAGGGGACTGGAGAGTGGCGAATGTTGTGCCCCTGTTCAAAAAAGGGAATAGGGATAACCCCGGCAATTACAGGCCAGTTAGTCTTACTTCGGTGGTAGGCAAAGTAATGGAAAGGGTACTGAGGGATCGGATTTATGAGTATCTGGAAAGACACTGCTTGATTAGGGACAGCCAGCATGGATTTGTGAGGGGTAGGTCTTGCCTTACAAGTCGTATTGAATTCTTTGAGGAGGTGACCAAGCATGTGGATGAGGGTAGAGCAGTGGATGTAGTGTACATGGATATTAGTAAGGCATTTGATAAGGTTCCCCATGGTAGGCTTATGCGGAAAGTCAGGAGGCATGGGATCATGGGAAGTTTGGCCAGTTGGATAGAGAACTGGCTAACTGGTTGAAGTCAGAGAGTGGTGGTAGATGGTAAATATTCAGCCTGGAGCCCAGTTACAAGTGGAGTTCCGCAGGGATCAGTTCTGGGTCCTCTGGTGTTTGTAATTTTTATTAATGACTTGGAAGAGGGAGTCGAAGGATGGGTCAGTAAATTTGTAGATGATACGAAGATTGGTGGAGTTGTGGATAGTGAGGAGGGCTGTTGTCGGCTGCAAAGGGACTTAGATATGATGCAGAGCTGGGCTGAGGAGTGGCAGATGGAGTTCAACCCTGTCAAGTGTGAGTTTGTCCATTTTGGAAGAACAAATAAGAATGTGCAATACAGGATTAACAGTAGGGTTCTTAGTAAGGTGGAGGAGCAGAGGGATCTTGGGGTCTATGTTCACAGATCTTTGAAAGTTGCCACTCAGATGGATAGAGTTTGTAAGAAGGCCTATGGTGTATTAGCATTCATTAGCAGAGGGATTGAATTCAAGAATCATGAGGTGATGTTGCAGCTGTATAGGACCTTGGTTAGGCCACGTTTGGAGTACTGTGTGCAGTTCTGGTCGCCTCACTTTAGGAAAGATGTGGAAGCTTTGGAGAGGGTGCAGAGGAGATTTACTAGGATGTTGCCTGGAATGGAGAATAGGTCGTACGAGGATAGGTTGAGAGTGCTAGGCCTTTTCTCATTGGAACAGTGAAGGATGAGGAGTGACTTGATAGAAGTTTATAAGATGATCAGGGGAATAGATAGAGCAGACAGTCAGAGACTTTTTTCCCCGGCTACAACAGAGTGTTACAAGGGGACATAAATTTAAGGTGAAGGGTGGAAGGTATAGGGGGGATGTCAGGGGTAGATTCTTTACCCAGAGAGTGGTGGGTGCATGGAATGCACTGCTTGTGGGAGTGGCAGAGTCAGAATCATTGGTAATCTTTAAGCGGCAATTGGATAGGTACACGGATAGGTGCTTAAGCTAGGACAAATGTTCGGCACAACATCGTGGGCCGAATGGCCTATTCTGTGCTGTATTGTTCTATGATCCTATGATCCTATGATCCTAAGATGGAAATGGAGACCACAACAGGTTAGTGTTGAGGAGAAATGGGCCGAAGTGCACCAGATTGTGTTGCTGTAGCATACAGACAGGAGGTGTTACTGGTAACACATGAACTACCTGTAGGATGTCACCTAGGGGTATGTAAGACTCAAGTTAAAGTGCAAAAACATTTTTATTGATGTGGAATGCACTATGATATGGTTAACTTTTGCCGTACATGTCATACATGCCAAATGGTAGGTAAGCCACAGGCGGTAATAAAACCAACACCTTTGCTGCTAATTCTCACATTTGAAGAACTTTTCATATGGGTTATAATTGATTGTGTAGGTCCCCTCCCAAGGAGAAACAGTACTTGTTAATCATAATGGATGTGCCCACCAGATTTCCAGAGGCAATTCCATCATGGAGTATCAAGGCAAGAGGGGTAGTAGAGGAGTTAGTAGCTTTTTCACATGTTATGAGCTGCCCAGAGAGATTCAGTTGGATCAAGGGTCAAATTTTACAGCTAGGCTCTTTAAGGAGGTTATGGGAAGCTTAGGTATACAGCACTTTAAATCTTGTGCGTATCATCCTGAATCCCAGGGAGCTTTAGAAAGGTGACATCAGACCTTGAAGACCATGCTGAGAGCATACTGTCAGGATTACGTGAATCATTGGGATAAAGGTATCCCATTCGTATTGTTTGCTATTAGAGATGCCCCAAATGAATCTACCCGGTTCACTCCCTTCGAGTTAATATTCAGGCATGAAGTGAGAGGTCCTTTGAAATGAATGAATGAAAAATTGACAGGACCAAAGTTGGAGATCTCATACTTAGATTATTGTTCGGAGGTGAGGGAGGCACTAAATAGAGTAGGTGAGTTAGCTAAACAGCACCTAAAGAGGGTACAGTGTAGAATGAAGCAGGTGACAAATAAAATCTTTGAGACTTGGGCATTTTCCCAAGGGAATGATGAAGAAGTCTTTGAGGAGTGGGATAGGTTAGTAAGCTATCTGTCTCAGGAGCATAGAATGCATTTGAAAGATTTGTTACTGCAGTATCAGGTCGTACGTAAGAATCAGATGGGGAGGACTAATGCTATTGTACATGAAGTAGACATAGGGAATACCACTCCAATAAAACAACACCACTATTGACTTAACCCTTTCAAAGCCAGACAGGTCCAGATGGAGGTGGAGGCCATGCTCGATGAGTACATCATCAAACCAAGCCAAAGCAAGTGGAATTCACTAATTGTCTTAGTTCTCAAACTGAATGGGACTCAATGATTCTGCTTAGATTATCAGAAGGTCAACGCCATTCCAAAATTGGACTCATATCCAATTCTGAGATTTGAGGACTGTATTGAGAAAGTCATACAAACTAGTTACATCACCAAGTTGGAATTAATGCATGGATACTGGCAGGTACCTTTATCAGAGAGGGCAAAATAAATTTCTGCATTTGTAATCCCAAATTGGCTCTATCAGTTTAAAGTGATGCCCTTTGAAATGAAGAATGCACCCGCCACATTCCAAAGACTCAGGAACGGTGTTGTGACTGGGTTAACAAACTGTGCGATCTGTTTGGACGATGTACTAATCTTTAGTAAGTCCTGGAAAGATCACATGGTACCATTGGCAGAGCTCTTTGATGCCTATGAGAAGCAAAACTGGTGGTAAACTTAAATAAAACAGAATTCGCGAAAGCAGAGGTGACATTCTTGGGACATAAGATTGGACAGGAAAGGTTGACCCCACAGAATGCAAAGGCGAAAGTGATTGAGGGATTTTCACGACCAACCTTCAATTCTTAGGACTCAGTGGATTCTATCAGACGTTTGTTCCAAATGTCAGCAGTGTGGTGGCACCGTTAACTGATTTGCTGAAGAAAAACACAAAGTTTCGGTGAACAGAACCATGCCAGGAGGCATTTGATCATTTGGAAGCAATATTAACCATCAAACCAGTTGTAGCTACACCAAAATTTTCCAAATCTTTTAAAGTTGCCATTGGTCTAGTGGCATTGGAGTTGGAGCTGTAGTTCTACAGGAAGATGAGGATGGGATTAAACTGCCAGTTGATTACTTTTCGAAGAAGATCAACATCTACCAGAGGAAATACTCCACGATTGAAAAAGAACTATTGAGTTTGGTACTGGCCTTACAACATTTTTAATGTGCATGTCATGAACAATGTGTCGGAGACAGTGGTGTACACAAATCACAATCCGCTTACATTCTTAGAATGCTTTAAAGACAAAATACAAGACTATTTCATTGGAGTCTTAGGTTACAGACTTTTATTTTAAAAATCGTACATGTTATCGTACATGTAATCACAGATACATTATTGCGGATTTAACTGATAGAGTTTAGATGAAATTCATCTTTAATTTTTATACATATATAAGAAGTTAAGGTGAACTTATATTAAAGTTATCTGTAGGTTTGGATAATGTGTTTAAAAAGTAGAGAAAGAAATTAAGCCAACTTTTCATTATGATGGTTTATTTTTTTCTTAAGGGAGGTGGTATTATGAAGATGTGGGTGTACTGCACCTTTAAGAGAGTTATAAGTTAGCAGTGACAGCACCAACTGTTCTGAAAAAAGATACAATGTGACATGTGACCCAGCTACTGGGGTAGCTAGTTGCCTGGAATTGACAAAACAGATTCGAATTAGGCAATAAGTTTAAATTATACCTCGAAAAATACCAAACTCCAATTCAGTTTGCATTTGGTATATTGACAATCTTAAAAGCTGGTGACACAATCCAATGCTTTGGGGGTATAAGACCAGGAAAAATTGAACATTTGAGAGGAGAACTACCATGCCACCAGCATGGAAAAAGACTGCCTAAAAAACAGCTTTCTTAAAAGTACTTTTATTGATCAGTAACCTATGAAGCAGACTCCGCAAGAAGAAAAGAAGACAGAAATCCAAAGAAAACTGAAAGCTGCCTGGTTTTGAGATAAGAAGTTTTGTTTTATAAATCTTAATTAGGAGTTTTATCGAACAAGAAGGGAAAGTAAAAGATAGGTTAGAGGAAGGAGTTGTAAGTAGTTGTTAGTTAATTATTCTCTGTTATACTTTAAGAAATAAAGTGGTTAATTTTTATTTTAACTGGTTCTTGGCCTATTGAATTTTCACAGATTGCTGCACAGGATAAATCTTTTCTGTGTTTGCCGGTTTTAAATTAAGCAGGAGAGTTTACCCATGTTGTAACATTAGTGTAACCTGCTGATAAAGTAGCTACATTTTTCCCTGGCAGAGTATAGCAGTGCAGAGATTAACACTGAAGAGAAAATGCCAAAGCTTCACTGATGAATTGTAAGTAATTTTCTCATGGTAAAAAAGGCAGACTAGAAATCTTGAAACATAAATGTGCTAAACTAAAAAAAAAGTTTTGTGATGTGAGGTTGGAAAAGAGTTTGTAAAAGGCAGTTGCCTTAGAAATTACTAACTTCATTTGAAATTTCCAATTAAAGTGGGGATGCTGAAAGGTCAATATCGTTCACTGATTTTATGAGTTGTCAGTTGCCTTGGAGATGCCTCAGATAACAGTACCAGTGGTATCTGTAATCTCAGAAGATTTCAGCTCAATAGTATTTTACACAATGGCAAGAGAATAGCTTGATTTTAATTTCCATGCCTGGGAATGTTCGGAAAAATGTTGTGAAAACCTGAAAGGGTGCAGAAAAGATTTACAAGAATGTTGTCAGTGTTGGAGGGTTTGACCAAAAGGAGGGGCTGAATATGCTGGCGCTATTTTCCCTGGTGTATCAGAGGCTGAGGGTTGACCTTATAGAAGTTTATAAAATTATGAGAGGCCTGGATAGGATGAATAGACAAGGTCTTTTTTCCAGGATAGGGGAGTCCAAAACTAGAGGGCATTGGTTTAATGTGAGAGGGGAACCTATAAAAGGGACCTAAGAGGCTTTTTGTGTAGAGTGTGGTGTGTGTATGGAATGAGCTGCCAAAGCAAGTGGTGAAGGCTAGTACAATAACAACATTTAAAAGGCATCTGAGATGGGCACATGAATAGGAAGGGTTTAGAGGGATATGGTCCAAATATTGGCAATGGGACTAGATTAATTTAGGATATGTGGTCAGCATGGACCAGTTAGACCGAAGAGTCTGTTTCTGTGTTGTACATCTCCATGACTCTATGAGAGGTGGAGAATGGCCTACATCAAGAGGTTGATGGCATTGGTGGAGGGTGCAAAGCATATGCTTAGTTTTCAGAATGTCACTGTGACCAGGAGAGTTTCAGACACAGGTATTAACGGAGGTGAGTTGATACGTTGAGTGATGCACCACTTTGTGGTGGGACCTACCACCATTGGACTTACTTTGTGACAAAACTGAGAGTTTGAATGAAAACGGTTCTCCATTGTTTCCAGTTCCTGAGAGACTAGAAACAGATATGGATGAGATGGAGGCAAGTCCTTCACAACAATGTGACATTACACCGACAGTTGAGGAGGGAGGACAGTGTCCCAGGGGTGGCTCATTTGCCTCTGACCAAGGTGTTGACAATGTTGTTTCTCATTTTAAATCAGTTGAGATTTAGGACAGTGTGGAATGTGATGCCAATACAGCTGCAGCAGGAGAAAGCCCCTTTGAACCTAATGTAGACAACAAGCCTACAGCATTGCCAACTAAAGCTAAGTCTTCCCATGCTGTATTGGCACTGTGAGACATGCAATGAGGATTGTGAATGTGTTGCAGCAACCTGAGAGGAAATGAATCAGTCACATTTGCAGAGTATTCAAACAACTCAGGACAATTCAGTTTCATTTGTGCAAATTCTAAATGATTTCTGAAAGGACAGAAGGTATTCAAGGGCGACGAGGGATGGGCAATAAGCCTGTGGGACCCACAGCCTGTGAGTGAATTGAAGGTGAAAATCCATCTGAACAATTGGAGCAGAATCACAGGCATCAGAATTAGATTCCGAGGCAATATCTACAGCAGGGCTCTAAGATTCAGTATCTACAGCTTACTCAGCAACAGTTCCTGCAACTTCTGACCAGGAGCAAGCATGTGCAGCCTTTGAGCAGCTGTAGCCCAAGGCAGAGAGAATTGATGCCAGGCATACATTCAGAACTGAAGAGGTCTCATCAGGAAGAAGGGTAAATAGAGAAAGTTTAAAGGTCCATATTTGTAACACTAGTCTACTTCAACGCTAGTCCTTCCCCTCCAAATCCTCTTATCTTCTGTAGTGGGAGAGATATAGTCTCTGCCTTCACCCTTGACTTTTATGCTTTTTCACTGTATGCTTTGTTCTGTAATTGTTTGAATTCATTCTTCATTTACTTGATGGTACTAATTTTTTATGAATGTTTAATGATGATTTTTGCACATAATTTTGGCAGTTGTTCAAATTAACTTGTCGTTAAAAAGAATGTGACACATCTACATTTTTAAATAAATCACCACTCTGATGTTAAAGAAACACATTTGCACTAATTTCTCAAGGCTGAGAATTTTTAAATTCAAATTAGTTAAAAGCAGAGAAATACAAATCTCTATCTTTAACAGATAAAAAATAACATTGCACTTTAAAAGTCAAACTGTACCTGTAACTACTTCAAAAAGTTTTTCTTTTTCGAAATAAAAGTCATTTTCCAAGTTTGCTATCTATTCTTAGAGCAGAGTAGATGCACCAGTCTTCAAGATTTAATGGCATAAAGCTGTCGCAATGAGACAATGGCAGTGGCTTAGATTTGTGCCTATTCACTTCTGACTGCATGTAACATCTGTCCATCTCATTCATTTCCGTTGCAAACTCATCTCCAAACTTAAGGGTCAGTCCTTCTAATCAGTTGTGCATTGCACGACATTGTGCCACACTCATGGGACACCATCACAAATGAATATTTGTCCTGTGACTTGTCCAGGCTATGAACGTTTGATTGGAATACCTCCAATTGTGTGCTCGAGCAGGCGACACATTGCAGCATGAGCACTCTTACTGTCCCTCAACAGTGATCCTGTGAGACAGTGTTCAGAGCAATGCATTAATGGCTACCTCTTATCATCCAGAAGCTAGCACGTGATTCCCGGTAATTAAATCATGGCCTATTATATATTCGGGGTTTACCAAACAAATGAATCATGCATACTTCCCCAGTTATCTGCATTCATGCTTATGAACTTTAAGTCTGCATCATACACAATCATAACTTTCAAAGAACAGTACCACTTCTTGTTGATGAATGAAAGAGCTTTCTGTAGTGGTGCCTTCAATGGAATATGTGCTCCCAACCATCTTCGGGAAGCCAGCAATCCCACGGAATGCAAGACCCCTCTCCCTCATCCTCACGGGGACCTGTCAAATTTAATAAATACTGAACTCATATGAAACATCACCTCAGACACCTGGTGAATGCAGGGTTTTTTTAGCAAACTTTGAAATGTTGCATATGTCTCCATTGCCAACGTGAAATGGGCCACGTGAAAAAATTTCAGTGCCGTGGTGACTTTAGTCCTCACTGATAAGGTCATACAGCAGCTCAAGTTCAGCAACAGATCTTTATTCAGTGCCACAACAACGCATCAAACTGCATCCGTGGTGTCCTCACACATAGCTCCTCAGGCATCATTTCAAACAGCTCGGCCTGTACATTTTCTCAGGAGTGGTTAATTGATCTTCCTGGTATGCAGCCTCAGATATTGCTGCACTCTCTTCTGATGATCCCTGCATTTGCATCATGCCCCTCACAAAAACCGCCATGTAGAAAGGGGAGGCATCAGCCTAGTAAGTCAAAATCCCAGTCAAATATCAGACACGACAGATGATGAAATGCAAATTCAATTTTAAGAATCTGCATAAATATCAGCATGAATTAATAAAACAAATGACTTCTGTAACAGCTAGAACTTACTGCAATAAATATCCCAAATGTCTCAAGAAGGACCTAACATTTTTACCATTGATACATGTTTCACAAAAGTATTAGATCTTTTAACTCAGCTTCACAAGCTGATCATCGCTCCTGCCCAAACTCCTTTCAGACTGGCTAGGAAAAGATTTAATATCATGCATCGTTTTAGCTGAATATTATAATTTCACAATGATTTAAATGGTAATTCAATCAGTATCTGTTGACAATCAGCGATCATAAATCCCTAAGTCAGAATCTCCTAATAATCAAGGGTCCAATTCCAAATGCATGTCCAGCATAGACTTATGCTTCTGAGCTGTAGGAATCTCCAAGTCTTTGTTTCATACAGGGCTGGAGACAGATGGCAGGTAGTGAAGGTCAATGATATTCTGACTGATAGCTGGCTATTGATACCACAGTGCACCTGAGATCCACTGGTACCTTGGGCTTCAAGATATCACTTCAGCACAGCAGCAAGAGAGCAGAATGTCCAGGTTGTTTATCGTCTTCTAAAAGACACTTGTCATAAATACATACATGCACAATAGAACTATTTTATAATATCAAACCTAATGCAATCTGTTCTTTGCGTTTTGTATGTCAGTGTAAATTTGGAACTCAATAAGCTGAAGCATTTTTTGGCAAAGTCCAGGTTACCTTTTTTTTTCTGCTGTGAGTTATCTTACCAAAGCTGTCTCATTAACTACTTCGATCCTCCAGTGTCCGATTGCTGTTCCATTTAACTGCGCATTCTCAGAAAATCTGGGCCGAAGGCACCTAAGGACAATCGCCCAAGAGTTTCAGGCCAAAGGGTCAAATACAGAGCAGGTCATCCTTTCCTCAGCTGCAGACATCAGGATGGCATTTAGATCTAATGGGAGACAACAGAAGACAAATCTACAGAGTGGCATGGGTAACCCATCATTGTACCTAAATGCACATTCAGTTGAATAAGTGTTTTGGCATAATTTTCCATGTCCAACCTAATTAGGTCTGTGAGAGATAACCAGCCTCTTCAAACGTTCCAAGGAAGACAGAAGTGGTAATGGGCTAACTTTGCTCATCTCTTAAGTGACCAATTCCTTGCCTGCAGATAGCTTCAGACATCAGGGATCTTTGAATTGTGACAGCAAGGATTCCATCCACAGCAATCTCTCTGTGAGATCGGTGAATAGATGATCACTGGGGAATGTCCAAAGGAGAGCACAATTTTATTGAAGGAACTGCTCAGCTATCACATCCATCACAATGGAGTCTCATGTTTTACTTTCACACAGTGATCTTGAGGCTTTTCCAAGGAGATCATTGCCGGGTCTCCGTAAAGAGCTCCAAGGTAAATCACGTTAACAATTACACGTTGCATAACTAATGTTTTACTACCACATTGGAGTAGAATTCTGTCAGAAAGCCACCATTAATCTCCTCCACTCGTTATCTTAAAGAAAAGGCTTCATTCCATATCAAAGACCACGTGACATATATACTTGTAGTGTAATACATACCGGTGTGAGAATCTGACAACTGTGAAACATTGTCTTCCATTGCTAGTTCAAGTTATTACAGGGCAAGTCAGATCCCAGACAGCTGAGCCGGTGCTTTAAATTTACTTCAATATTCAAAAGGACATTTTCTATTTGGGGTGGCACAGTGGTTAGCACTGCTGCCTCACAGCGCCAGAGACCTGGGTTCAATTCCCACCTCAAGCAACTCTCTCTGTGGAGTTTGCACATTCTCCCCGTGACTGTGTGGGTTTCCTCCGGGTGCTCCGGTTTCCTCCCACAATCCAAAAATGTGCAGGTTAGGTGGATTGGCCATGCTAAATTGCCCGTGTTAGGTGAAGGGGTAAATGTAGGGGAATGGGTGTGGGTGGGTGGCGGGTTGGTGTAGACTTGTTGGGCCAAAGGGCCTGTTTCCACACTGTAAGTAATCTAATCTATTTTAAAGTGAATGTACATGTTTTCGACTTCGTAGCAGTATACAGTATTCTCGCTTTCATTAATAGGAGTGTTTCTCATAAAATTGTGAGGGATATAATTAACTCAAACATCTCAGTTGGAGTCTTGGGTACAGTTTTGGGCACCACACTTATGGAAGGATGTGAATATATTGGAGAGGGTGCAAAAATTGTTTATGAGAATAGTTGGAGGGATGAGAAATTTTAATTGGAGAAATTGCCTGGAGAAGTTGGGACTGTTTTCATTGGACAGGATAAGACTAAACTGAGATTTGATAAAAGTTTTTAAAATCATGATTGGATCTGGACAGAGTAGAGAAGGAAAACCTTTTCTCACTCGTGTATACCAAGAGCCATAGGTTACAGTTTTAAACAGCATTACAAAAGAACCAAGCGCATGGCAAGACAAGCTTTTTCACACAGCAAGTTGTTAGCGTCTGGAATGCACAGCTTAGAATCATGATGGAGACAGGATCAACAGAGGCAGTTAAGAGAGCATTGTTTCTATTGAAATAACCATCCAATGAGCATAATTGTAAGGGAGAGACAATGGCCCAGTTCCCTTGTCCCATTGAGTCATTTCCTATGACATCAATGTGCACATTCCTCCTCAAGCCCATAACTTTGGAAATCGATGGGCCTACACCATCCCTGTGTAGATACCAGTGTGGCCATGACCTGTAAGAACATCCTTTCTGGGGATCCAATTCCACTCCTATTACCTCAGATGGGTACAGCCTCCTAACACTGTCATCATTCCTTCAGTGAACTGATACATTGAAACGTATCACGAGTTGCCTGCTTCCCTGAGGGCTCCATGCACTGTCCCCAGATAAACTGCTGGATTGCTATTGAGTTAAATCTCATCACTGACTGGGGCTCACTCCCCTGGCTGACTTGGCAGAACAGCCCCATGTGAGCAAGTTCCAGCCCTCAGGCTGATGTCTCTGTTAAAACCTCAAGTGACCTCCCATTATGATAATCTTGAATGATTACATCTAACCTGTGGGACAGATCATGGCCTGATCCACAGATGGAAAGGATATGGATGCCCAGACTTTCATCAAAACAAGTACGCGAACCAATCCTCTGGAATGGATTCAGATAAAGCCATTGACTAATTGTAGTAGGCAGGCAGGAGGCTGGAAGAACACAGCAGGCTAGACAACATCAGGAGGTAGACAAGTCGACGTTTCGGGTGTAACCCTTCTTCGGGACTTGATTAATTGTGGCTGTACCTGCTGACTGGGCGTAGCCCTCCCTCATTTCACTAAAGACTGCTCCCCTTTGATTTACACACATGGCCATTTACTTGAAGGTCTTGCAGTGTGCTTGCCACATAACAAGCTAGTGGAATGTGCTGCAGGTGTGATGTTGACGTAGCACAGTGCCAGTTGTGGCAATAGAACGTCCCATTTAAATAATCTCTGTTTTGGGACATGAAAAGTAACACAAGCTAACTGAAGAGTATGCTGGGAAATGGATCATGCCAGACAGATAAACAACACCTTGTTGAAAGAACAACATCTCATCTTCTGCCTGGGCCCAGAGGACTCAACATGGAGTTCTCCAATTTTAATTAACCTCCCTTCCCGTCCCTTGGCTCCCCTTCCAGCTCCTCCCCCGCCCTTCCACCAAACGGATTCATTCTTCCCATTGACCAACCAGGTCGTACCCTCTACCTGTCTTCACCTATCTCCACTTCACCACACTGCCCCTGCCACCCCCTTTATCTGCAGCTCCCCCTATACCCCCAATCCTGAAGAAGGGTTACACCTGAAATGTTGACTCCTCCACCTCCTGATGCTACCTGGCTTGCTGTGTGCTTCTAACCTCCTGTCCGTCTAATTGAGACAGATGAGCAGGCTATTTACCTTGACTGATTATGGGTGTTAATGAGACAATGGAACGGAGATAGCAAGCCAAGAAGCTTGCACAATTCACTGTCACATTGGATCAGGCCAGACAGATATACAAGTCATTCACCTTGATTGACTGCATTGAATTGTTGTTGATGGGGTAATGGTGCAAGATTTTTATTGGGTCGAGCAATAGAGCGGAATGGAACTGTTTTGAGACAACCTGACTCCTGGGTTTGGCTCAATCAATGTGGAAATTACAATATCCAATACTGTCATTTGTAACACCTTTTCCTGGGATCGAAGTTCAATTTATATGAAGCAGCTGATTAGGTTAAGTACATTGTTATATCAAACTGCTGTTACTGAGTGATAGCAAACCACTGTGCTTGGAAATGGGGCAGAGAACTGTATTGAAATAAGCCACTCAAATCTGAGGGGCGTGATACTCCCGAGACAACATCAGCATCAGGAAACAGGAAGCTTAGGATCAAGAAGAACAGCTTCAACATCAGTTCAAAGATCATGATGGAAATTTGCTGTCTATAAACAGCAGTGGGTAAATTCAACTGGGAGAAAGTGAGACTGCAGGTGCTGGAGATCAGAGCTGAGAGTGGAGTTCTGGAAAAGCACAGCAGGTCAGGCAGCATCCAAGGAGCAGGGGAATCGACGTTTTGGGCAAGAGCCCTTCATCAGGAATGAGGCTTTTGAGCCGAGGGTGTGGAGAGATAAATGAAAGGGGGGGTGGGGCTGGGGGCAAGGTAGAAGAGAGTACGATAGATAGATGCAGGTGGGGGGGAGGGGGGGGTGGTGATGGTGATGGGTCAGTGAGGAGGATGGAGTGGATAGGTGAGAAGGAAGATGGACAGGTCATGAGGGTGGTGCCGAGTTGGAAAAGTGGAACTGGGATAAGGTGGGAGGGAAGGGAAATGAGGAAACTGGTAAAGTTCACATTGTTGCCATGGGGTTGGACGGTACCAAGGCAGAAGATGAGGCGTTCTTCCTCCTGGTGTCAGGTGGTTAGGGTGTGGCGATGGAAGCGGCCCAGGACCTGCATGTCCTTGGTGGAGTGGGAGGTGGTGTTGAAGTGATCGGTCATGGGGTGGTGGGGTTTATAGAACATAGAACATAGAAAAATACAGCGCAGTACAGGCCCTTCGGCCCTCGATGTTGCGCCAACCGAAGCCTACCTAACCTACACTAGCCCAATAACCTCCATATGCTTATCCAATGCCCGCTTGAATGACCATAAAGAGGGAGAGTTCACCACTGATACTGGCAGGGCATTTCATGAACTCACAACCCGCTGAGTAAAGAATCTACCCCTAACATCTGTCCTATACCAACCTCCCCTTAATTTAAAGCTGTGTCCCCTAGTAACAGCTAAATCCATATGCGGAAAAAGGTTCTCACTGTCAACCCTATCTAAACCCCTAATCATCTTGTACACCTCTATCAAATCTCCGCTAAACCTTCTTTTCTCCAATGAGAACAGCCCCAAGTGCCTCAGCCTTTCCTCATACGATCTTCCTACCATGCCAGGCAACATCCTGGTAAACCTCCTCTGCACCCGTTCCAGTGCCTCCACATCCTTCCTATAGTATGGTGACCAAAACTGTACACAATACTCCAGATAAGGCCGCACCAGAGTCTTATACAACTGCAACATGACCTCAGGACTCCGGAACTCAATTCCTCTACCAATAAAGCACAGTACACCATATGCCTTCTTCACAGCACTATTTACCTGGGTGGCAACCTTCAGAGATCTGTGTACATGGACACCAAGATCCCTCTTCTCATCCACACTACCAAGTAGCCTACCATTAGCCCAGTAATCCATCTTCTTGTTACTCCTACCAAAGTGAATGACTTCACACTTAGCTACATTGAACTCCATTTGCCACCTTTCTGCCCAGCTCTGCAACTTATCTATATCCCGCTGTAACCTGCCTAATCCTTCTTCGCTGTCCACCACTCCACCGACTTTCGTATCATCCGCAAACTTGCTCACCCAGCATTCAAGCCCCGCCTCCAGGTCATTTATAAAAATGACAAACAGCAATGGTCCCAAAACAGATCCTTGTGGAACACCGCGAGTAACTGCACTCCAAGATGAACCTTTACCATCAACTACTACCCTCTGTCTCCTTCCAGCCAGCCAATTCCTAATCCACACCTCTAATGCACCCTCAATGCCATACCTCCATAATTTTTGCAGTAGCCTACCATGGGGTACCTTATCGAACGCCTTGCTAAAATCCATATACACCACATCTACTGCTTTACCCTCGTCCACTTCCTTGGTCACCTTCTCAAAGAACTCAATAAGGTTTGTGAGGCATGACCTGCCCTTCACAAAACCATGCTGACTATCCTTGATCACATTATTCCTATCCAGATGTTCATAAATCCTATCCCTTACAATTGTCTCTAAGACTTTGCCCACAACCGAAGTGAGACTCACCGGCCTATAGTTACTAGGGCTGTCCCTACTCCCCTTCTTCAACAAGGGGACCACATTCGCTCTCCTCCAGTTTTCTGGCACTATTCCTGTAGACAACGACGACATAAAAATCAAAGCCAATGGCTCCGCTATCTCCTCCCTAGCTTCCCAGAGGATCCTAGGATAAATGCAATCAGGCCCAGGGACTTATCTATTTTCACCCTTTCCAGTATTCCCCGGACCTCTTCCCTACGTACCTCAAAGCCATCCATTCTAATCACTTGTGACTCAATATTTACATCAGCAACAATGTCCTGTTCCTGAGTGAATGCTGATGAAAAGTAGAACATAGAACATAGAACATAGAACAATACAGCACAGAACAGGCCCTTCGGCCCACGATGTTGTGCCGAACTTCTATCCTATATTAAGCACCCATCCATGTACCTATCCAAATGCCGCTTAAAGGTCGCCAATGAATCTGACTCTACCACTCCCTCGGGCAGCGCATTCCATGCCCCCACCACTCTCTGGGTAAAGAACCCACCCCTGACATCTCCCCTATACCTTCCACCCTTCACCTTAAATTTATGTCCCCTTGTAACACTCTGTTGTACCCGGGGAAAAAGTTTCTGACTGTCTACTCTATCTATTCCTCTGATCATCTTATAAACCTCTATCAAGTCACCCCTCATCCTTCGCCGTTCCAACGAGAAAAGGCCGAGAACTCTCAACCTATCCTCGTACGACCTACTCTCCATTCCAGGCAACATCCTGGTAAATCTTCTCTGCACCCTCTCCAAAGCTTCCACATCTTTCCTAAAGTGAGGCGACCAGAACTGCACACAGTACTCCAAATGTGGCCTAACCAAAGTCCTGTACAGCTGCAACATCACCTCACGACTCTTGAATTCAATCCCTCTGCTAATGAACGATAATACTCCATAGGCCTTCTTACAAACTCTATCCACCTGAGTGGCAACCTTCAAAGATCTATGTACATAGACCCCAAGATCCCTCTGTTCCTCCACCTGACCAAGAACCCTACCATTAACCCTGTATTCCGCATTCTTATTTGTTCTTCCAAAATGGACAACCTCACACTTGGCAGGGTTGAACTCCATCTGCCACTCCTCAGCCCAGCTCTGCATCATATCTAAGTCCCTCTGCAGTATTGATTTAGTGTCTCTCCAATCTCCTCTGCCTCCACGCACAACTTCCCACTACTATCCTTTACTGGACCGATACCTACCCTAGTCATCCTTTTATTCCTGACATACCTATAGAAAGCCTTAGGGTTTTCCCTAATCCTACCAACCAAGGACTTTTCATGTTCCCTTCTCGCTGCTCTTAGCTCTCTCTTTAGATCCTTCCTGGCTACCTTATAACTCTCAATCGCCCCAACTGAACCTTCACTTTTAATAAAGATTCCAATTCCTTATTAAACCATGGCTCCCTCACAAGACCCTTTCCTCCCTGCCTGACAGGTACATACTTATCAAGGACACCCAATAGCTGCTCCTTGAACAAGATCCACATATCATTTGTGTCCTTCCCTTGAAGCCTATTTTTCCAATCCACACATCCTAAGTCATGCCTCACCACATCATAATTTCCCTCCCCCAGCTATAACTCCTGCCCTCCAGTGCACACTTATCCCTCTCCATCACTAGAGTAAAAGTCACCGAGTTGTGGTCACTGTTCCCGAAGTGCTCACCTACCTCCAAGTCTAACACCTGGCCTGGTTCATGACCTAGAACCAAATCCAGTATGGCCTCACCTCTTGTTGGCCTGTCTACATATTGTGTCAGGAAACCCTCCTGCACACATTGGACAAACACCAACCCATCTAACGAACTCGAGCTATAGATTTCCCAGTCAATATCTGGGAAGTTAAAGACCCCCATAACAACCACCCTACTACTTTCACTCTTCTCCTGAATCATCCTTGCAATACTTTCCTCTACGTCTCTCGGACTATTAGGAGGCCTGTAGAAAACTCCTAACAGGGTGACCTCACCTTTCCTATTTCTAACCTCAGCCCAAACTACCTCAGATGGCAAGTCTTCCTCCATCGTCTTTTCCACCGCTGTAATACTATCCTTGACAAGCAATGCCACACCTCCCCATCTTTTACCCCCACCTCTGACCCTACTAAAACATTTAAACCCTGGAACCTGCAATAGCCATTCCTGTCCCTGTTCTACCCACATCTCTGTAATGGCCACAACATCGAAGTCCCAGGTACCAACCCACGCTGCAAGTTCACCTACCTTATTTCTTATACTTCTGGCATTGAAGTATACACACTTCAAGCCACCTTCCTGTTTACCGGCACCATCCTTCGAGATCGATGCCTTGTTCCTAACCTCCCTACACTCAAAGTCCTGTACCCTAAAGCTACAGTCCAGGTTCCCATGCCCCTGCAGAGTTAGTTTAAACCCTCCCAAAGAGCACTAGCAAACCTCCCCCCAAGGATACTGGTGCCCCTCAGGTTCAGGTGGAGACCATCCTGTTTATAGAGGTCCCACCTTCCCCAGAAAGAACCCCAGTTATCCAGATACCGGAATCCCTCCCTCCTGCACCATCCCTGTAGTCACGCGTTTAACTGTTCTCTCTCCCTATTCCTCGACTCTCCATCACGTGGCACGGGTAACAAACCAGGGACAACAACTCTGTTCGTTCTAGCTCTGAGCTTCCAACCTAGCTCCCTGAAAGCCTGCCTAACATCCTCACCCCTCTTCTTACCTATGTCGTTGGTGCCAACGTGGACCACGACCTGGGGCTGCTCCCCCTCCCCCTTAAGGACCCGGAAAACACGATCAGAGACATCACGTACCCTTGCACCTGGGAGGCAACATACCAAATGTGAGTCTCTGTCGCCCCCGCAAAACCGCCTATCTGCGCCCCTCACTATTGAGTCCCCAATAATTATCGCTCTACCTTTCTCCGCCCTTCTCTTCTGAGCAACGGGGACAGGCTCCGTGCCAGAGGCCTGAACCCCTGGTAAGTCGTCCCCCCCACAATTATCCAAAACGGTATACTTGTTATTGAGGGGAACAACCGCAGGGGGTCCCTGCACTGGCTGCTTCCTCCCAGTTCCCCTCACTGTCACCCATCTCTCTATAACTTTCGGAGTCAACTCCTTCCCTAAAGCTCTGATCTATGACCACCTCTGCCTCCCGAATGATCCGTAGTTCATCCAACTCCAGCTCCAGTTCCCTAACACGGTCTTGGAGGAGCTGGAGATGGGTGCACTTCCCGCAAGTGTAATCAGCAGGGACGCTAATGGCTTCCCTCACCTCAAACATCTTGCAAGAGGAACATTGCACTGCCTTCACTGCCATCCCTCTAAAAGGTAAACTTTAAAAAGAAAACTGGATCTAAAGAAACAAACAAGCAAAATGCAGCACTTACCTGCTTACCACAACGGGTCTTATTATTAGGTTAGAGCAGCGCAGTTCAATTTGTCAAATGGCCTAATTCTGCTCCTATGTCTTATGGTCTTATTCTCTAGACATGTCAGTGAAGCTCATTCACAATCCTATCATGAACACACTGTGATTGAAGAGTCAGCTACAAACGCTGGGAACTGCCTGGAGCTTTCATATCACTCATAGGTTAGTCAACTTCAACGACAAATTTCAGTTTCATCAGAGTCTATGTTGTCAAGGAAAACATTTTTAACAGATGAAAGATCCAATATAGGGTTATTTTATGATTATGTATTCAATAATGAACTTGGGAAAACCAAAGGCCAGAATTGTTCCTGTTAGTTGAGGTTGCCCATTATCTTACTTTAGAACAACTGCTGTACTTCCAAAGTGCTTGGACAGCTGAGAAGATGTCTTGTTGTTATGAATGATGCAACATCAATAGAAGTTCCTTTTCTGTTTTAAAAAATTATGGTTAATTGGTTATGCTTTCTGATGCAGCACAGTTTGACCTGCTATCTAACTCATGAGTATCACATTCCTTGTGGCCCCATGAGCTGAAGTCTTCTGAGATTAGATACCATTGGTGCTGTTACCTGAGGCATCTCCAGGGCAACACCATTTTACAATGACTCATAAAATAGGTGAACAACATTGACCTTTCAGCATCCCCACTTTCATTGGAAATGTGAAGCGAACTTAGAGCCATCTTCACAAAGCAGGATTTTGAGTTTTGCAAAAGTAAAACATAAAACATTTATGCTTTTTAAAAAGAATATGCACATTTACTATAGCAGTTTGCATTAGATAATTCCATTTCTTCCAGCGTTATTTGACTATTCGGGGAACTGCACTGTTTGCAAAGACAATGGCAGACATTTCCTTCCATGCAGCACCTTAAACTCTCTATTGGCGAACTGGACTGATGTTCCAAAAGTTCTACTCTGATTTAATTCCACTGCCACGGAAAATAAGTCCATATATTCGTCAGTGAAATTTTGGTAATGTCTCTTCTTGCTAATGTCCTGCTATGCTCTCCGATGGAAATGTGAGAGCTTCTTCAGCTCATATCATTTAAAAATACTGCATTTTTCCAATATATGAAAATAATTAATTAAGGTAGATGACACAATTACTTAAAAACTTTGTTCCAAGTTTATATGGGTAATCAATTAAGTCAGCAATGATAACAGTATATTTGAATTTAATCCTGAAAATATATGTATCAGCTCATTGAACTGGCATTAATGGTTAAAATAACACTACTTTCAGAGCAATTGCTTCACATCAGAATAGCTCCTGCAGACTGTTCAAAAGATCTTCTAAGTTTAAATGGATCAAAAATGCTGCCCTCAAGGGGCATTCCCTTCTCCTGGGATTTGATGTCAGGGCATTGCCTTCTTCCTCCTACGATCAGAATCAAGGTCAGATTTCTCCAAAAGGTAGGAGTGTAATTTTCCTACTTTTCTGTCATTGGCCTATTTCCGATTACACAAGTGTTGGAGACCTGTGGGAAATTCTTTTACGTGATCATATTCCACTCTCAGTTCCTCAGGCCATAACACTGAATCTTTACGTATCATTAACTCCGAGCTAAAAGCCCAGCATGGAGCAAATCTTTCACAGCAAATTTGGTTTAAATTATCCATGGCCCCCTGTGCAAATAAATGCAATATTAACAAGTAAACTGGTTTTCAGCAATTGGAGGCATTGCAGAGGGGGTGAATTGAGAGACATATTCAAAGTTTGTGAGAAGATTTGTAGCTCGGGTGCTCGTTGTTGTGGTTCTGTTCACCGAGCTGGGAATTTGTGTTGCAGACGTTTCGTCCCCTGTCTAGGTGACATCTTCAGTGCTTGGGAGCCTCCTGTGAAGCACTTCTGTGATGTTTCCTCCGGCATTTATAGTGATTTGAATCTGCCGCTTCCGGTTGTCAGTTCCAGCTGTCCGTTGCAGTTGTCGGTATATTGGGTCCAGGTCGATGTGCTTATTGATTGAATATGTGGATGAGTGCCATGCCTCTAGGAATTCCCTGGCTGTTCTCTGTTTGGCTTGTCCTATAATAGTAGTGTTGTCCCAGTCGAATTCATGTTGCTTGTCACCTGCGTGTGTGGCTACTAAGGATAGCTGGTTGTGTCGTTTCGTGGCTCGTTGGTGTTCATGGATGAGGATCGTTAGCTGTCTTCCTGTTTGTCCTATGTAGTGTTTTGTGCAGTCCTTGCATGGGATTTTGTACATTACATTGGTTTTGCTCATGCTGGGTATTGGGTCCTTCGTTCTGGTGAGTTGTTGTCTGAGAGTGGCTGTTGGTTTGTGTGCTGTTATGAGTCCTAGTGGTCGCAGTAGTCTTGCTGTCAGTTTGGAAATGCTCTTGATGTATGGTAGTGTGGCTAGTCCTTTGGGTTGCGGCATGTCCTCGTTCCGTTGTCTTTCCCTTAGGCATCTGTTGATGAAATTGCGCAGGTATCCGATTTTGGCGAATACATTATATAGGTGTTCTTCTTTCTCTTTTTGCAGTTCTGGTGTACTGCAGTGTGTTGTGGCCCTTTTGAATAGTGTCTTGATGCAACTTCTTTTGTGGGTGTTGGGGTGGTTGCTTTCATAGTTCAGGACTTGGCCTGTGTGTGTGGCTTTCCTGTATAACTTTATGGTGAATTCTCCGTTCGGTGTTCTCTGTACCATCACGTCTAGGAATGGGAGTTGGTTGTCCTTTTCTTCCTCTCTAGTGAATCGGATTCCTGTGAGTGTGGCGTTGACGATCCAGTGTGTGTTCTCTATTTCTGTGTTTTTAATGATTACAAAGGTGTCATCCACAGATCTGACCCAGAGTTTGGGTTGAATTTGCGGTAAGACTGTTTGTCCTAATCTTTGCATTACCCCTTCTGCTATGAGTCCAGAGATGGGTGAGTCCATGGGTGTGCCGTTGATTTAAATATATATGTTTGTTGTTGAATGTGAAGTGTGTTGTGAGGCACAGGTCCAGCAGTTTGAGTATGACGTCTTTGTTGATAGGTTCACCGTCCTGTTGTCTGTTCTGTACGTCCAGCAGGAGGATGTCACCTAGACAGGGGACGAAACATCTGCAACACAAATTCCCAGCTCGGTGAACAGAACCACAACAATGAGAGACATATTTTCAATCTAGATTGAGAATTCCCAAACTCATCGACAATAATTCTGAATTCTAGAATCAATAAACTGGTAAAGATTACAATCAAAATACGATAAAATCTTTCTGAGGGAGGTGGTGAGAGGGTATATCAATGCAAGACTCTCTTTCTTTCAGAAGTTTTAAAATTCATTCATGGGACATGGACACAGCTGCCTGGCCAACATTTCTTACCCTTCCCTAGTTGCCCTTGAGATGGCGGTAGTGAGCTGTCTTTGATTTTGATTCATTATTGTCGCATGTACTGAGATACAGTGAGAAGTATTGTTTTGCATGCTAACCAGACAAATCATGCATTGTATAAGTACATCAGTGTAATAGAACAGAATGCAGCACATAGTGTAATAGCTACAGAGATGCTGCAGAGAAAGATCAACTCTATGAGAGGTCCGTTCATAAGTCTGATAACAGCAGGGAAGAAGCTGTTCTCAAATCTGTTGGAACGTGTTTTCAAACTTTTGTATCTTTTGCCCGATAGAAGAGGGTGGAAGAGAGTATAACCAGGATGGGAGGGATCTTTGATGATGTTGGTTGCTTTCTTGGGGCAGCGGGAAGTGTAGGCAGAGTCAATGGAAGGAAGGCTGGTTTTGTGATGGACTGGGCTGTGTTCACATCTCTCTGTAATTTTGTGCAGTCCCGGGCAAAGCAGTTGGCATACCAAGCTATGACTCATCTGGATAGAATACTTTCTCTGGTACAGCTATTAAAATTGGTCAGAGTCATTGTAGACATGCTGAGTTGTTTACCTTTCTCAGGAAGTAGAGGCGTTGTGTGCTTTCTTGACTATAGCATGGATGTGGATAGACCAGGATAGATATCTCGTCTTAGGAACATAACTCTTGACTATTTCTACCTTAGCACCATTGATACAGACAGAGGACATCCTCCACTCCACTTCCTGAAGTCAATGACCAGCTCCTTCATTGCACTGACATTGTTGGCTTTACACCATGCCACTAAACTGCCTACCTCTTTCTCGTCATTGTTTGACATCTGACCCACTTCAATGGTGTCATCAGCAAATTTGTAAAGGAATTAGAGCTGAATTTGGGCACACAGTCATGAGAGTATAAGGAGGGGCTAAGAACATGCAGGGATTCTTCATTCCACTGGCATCATAAGAACATAAGACATTGGAGCACGATTAAGTCACTTGGCCATTGCGTCCGCTCCACCATTTGATCATGCTGAAATGTTTCTTGACCTAATTTTCCTGCCTTCTCCCATGACCACCTTGCTATATATCTTCGTATTAAATACACTCAGTAACCTGGCCTCCGCAGCCTTCGGTTGCAATGAGTTTCACAGAGTCACCACCCTCTGGCTGAAGAAATTCCTCCTCATCTGAGTCTAAAGGTCATCCATTCATTCTGAGGCCAAGCCCTTGGGTCTTTCCTACTGGTGAAAATACCTTCTCCACATCCAGAAAGGTAAATTAAAACTGGGAAAATTGAATATTATATTGGAATTAAGTCGCTAGTCAACATTTTGAAGAATCCTTTACTTCTCAATTTCTATATCTCTCTACATGAAACCTCTTTCTGACAGATACCCCTTCCTCCAAAGAAAGCCTACTTAGACTGTGTTCGTGCTCTCCTGCTTGCCCTCCCTCACTGCTGCCACCTGCTGCTGGAGGTCCCCATTGCACAGATATGAAGGGGTTAATTGTAAATGCCACCGAAGGACGAACTGGCCAAATTTCTAGCTCATTATTAGGCTGGAAGTAACATTATCAAAAACAATGGTGCAAAGTAGCTGCCACTGCCAAGTACAATCAAAAGCCTTGAGCAGACATTTGAATAAACAATCATACAGAAGGAGCATTCACACATTCATCTGAAGGGCATTCTGAAAGGGGAGGGTGAACAACCAGTGGTCATAGTACACAACAATACCAACAATGTAAATTTAAAAAAAGAGATGAGGCATCACAAGTAGATAGCACTGGTTAACACTACTGCCTTGCAGCACCAGGGACTTGGGTTCGATTTCAACCTCGGGTGGATGTCTATGTGGAGGTTACATATTCTCCCCATGGCTGCATGGGTTTCCTTCCACAATGCAAAGATGCGCAGGACGAAATGGTTTGGCTATGTTAAATTGTCCATAGGATCTGGGAATGTACAGGCTAGGTGGAATAGCCACAGGAAATGTGGGGCTACAGGGATAGGTTATGGGTGGGTTGCCCTTAGGAGGGCCAAGGTGGACTTGATGGGCTGAATGGCCTGCTTTCACACTATAGGGATTCTAGTGAATATAGCGAGTTAAGACATACTTTGAAAAACAATTGCAGGATTACTACTGGGAAATTACTAATAGGGAAATCCCTGACAATTACAGACCAGTCAGTCTTAGGTGTGTGGTTAGCAAGGTTTTGGAAAGAATTCTGAGGCATAGGATTTATGACTATTTGGAAAATCATAGAGTGATTAAAGGCAGTCAGCATGGCTTTGTGAGGGGCAGGTCATGCCTCACAAATCTTATTGAGTTCTTTGAGGAGATGACAAGACAGATCGATGTAGAATGAGTAGTGCATGTGGTGTATATGGGCTTCAGCAAGGCATTTGATAAGGTTCGCCATGGTAGGCTCATTCATAAAGTCAGGAGGTATGGGATACAGGGAGATTTGAGCTCTCTGGATTCAGAATTGGTTGGCTGACAGAAGGCAGAGAGTGGTTGCAGATGGAAAGTATTTTGCCTGGAGGTCAGTGTTGAGTAGGGTCCCACAGGGCTGTGTTCTTGGGCCTCTGTTCTTTGTAGTTTTTATAAATGACTTGGATGAGGAGGTTGAGGGGTGGGTTAGTAAATTTGCAGATGACATAAAGGTTGGAGGTGCTTTCAATAGTATAGAGGACTACTGCAGGCTGCAGTGTGACATAGACAGGATGCAGAGCTGGGCTGAGAAATTGCAGTTGGAGTTCAACCTGGATAAATGCAAAATGATGCATTTTGGAAGGTCGAACTTGAATGCTGAATATAGGATTAAAGACAGGATTCTTGACAGTGTGGAGGAGCAGAGGGATTTTGGTGTTCAAGTACATGGATCCCTCAATGTTGCCACCTAACTGGATAGGGTTGTTAAGAAAGCATATGGTGTTTTGGCTTTCATTAAAAGGGGGATTGAGTTTAAGAGCCACGAGGTTTTGCTGCAGCTCTACAAGTCCCTGGTGAGACCACACTTGGAATATTGTGTCCAGTTCTGGTCTCCCTACTATTGGAAAGATACAGAGGCTTTGGAGAGGGTGCAAAGAAGGTTTACCAGGATGCTGCCTGGACTGGAGGGCTGGCCTTATGAAGAAAAGTTGACCAAGCTCGGACTTGGATAGAGTCAATAGCCAGAGATTTTTCTCCAGGGCAGGATTGACTGGCACGAGGGGTCATAGTTTTAAGATATTAGGAGAAATGTATAGAGGGGAAATCAGAGGAAGGTTCTTTACATAGAGAGTTGTGAATGCATGGAATGCGTTGCCAGTGCTGGTGGTGGAAGCACAGTCATTTGGGACATTTAAGTGACTGCTGGACATGCAAATGGATAGCAGTGAATTGAGGGGTGCGTAAATTAAGTTATTTTATTTTACATTAAGATTAATCCTCGGCACAATATCGTGGGCCAAAGGGCCTGTTCTGTGCTGTACCTTTTAAAATTCTATTATGTGAAGGTGAAACCCTTAAAAATGGGATGGGTAACAGCAACCAATGTTCTTGAAGTGGTGTGGAGGGAGCATTTAAACCAGAATGCCAGGGAGATGAGAATGTGAGAAGGGAGACAGAGGAGGGAGAAACAAAAATAGAAATAAAAGATAGAAAGACAAGAAGCAAAAGTGGAAGGCAGAATAAAGGACAAAATATTGCAAAATAAAAATAAAAATGATTAGCAAGTTTAAAAAGAGAAGTCTAAATGCTTTGTGTCTTAATACATGGATCATTCACAAGAAGACCAATGAATTAACAGCACAAATAGATATAAATAATTTTGATATTGTTCTGAGTACAGAGACATTGCTGTAGGATAACTAAAGATGGAAACTGAACATCTGGGTGTACTTGTTATTTGGGAAAAACTGAAAAAAAGAGAGGAAATTGTAAAGTAGTTAGTAAAGGAAAAATACATGCAATCATTTGGAAAGACATTGACTTGCAAAATCCCGGTGTGATACCTATGGGTCGAGATAAAGCTTCTATAAATATGTAAGGATATAAAGATTAATAAGGACCAATGTAGGGACCTTGCAGTCAGAAGCTGGAGAGGTTATAATGGGGAGCAAGGATTGAATGCTTACTTTAGCTGTGCTTCACAACAGATGGCGCAAATAACCTTTGAGGAATGTTAGGGACTGAGATGAGGGAAAATTTCTTCACTCAAAATATAGTGAACCTGTGGAATTCTCTAACACATAAAGCTGTGGCGATCAAGTCACTGAATATATTCAAGAAAGAGATAGACAAGCTTTTAGATTTCTAAGGCATCAAGGGGTATGGGGTGAAAGCAGGAATATGGCATTGAGGTAGAGATAGGCCATGATCATATTGAATAGAGGAGCAGGCACAGAGAGCTGACTGACCTACTCCTGCTTCTAAATTTCTATGTTTTCACTGTTTCTCTGTATCAATTCTGGAGCCCAGGATCCCTCACCAGGGGGCAGGGATTGTATTTCTTTCTGTTATGGAAACATCATTGTGTCTATCCAGTCCTGTCAAGACCACAATGTGAAATAAACCAAGAATGAAAGATGTAACCTTGAGATCAATCAACAGGAGGACAACAAGAGTTGGGTTTGCAATATTTGTTACATAAATCATCATATCAAGAGGACAAGAGCAGGGTGTGGATATGGCTGTCAGTAGAAAGAGATTAGAGACTGGTCACCTCTCTGTCAGGCCTATGGTCAATACCAGTAATGGCCATATGTGTGTATAATTACAATTTTCAATCAAATTGTGGAGTAGCTTATACCTGGGAAATTTGTAAGTTGCAATCTAGTAAAAGGCATAGATAATAATTGGCAGATGACACCAAAATTGAAGGTGTAGTGGACAGCAAAGAAGGTTACCTCAGAGTACAGTGGGACATTGATCAGATGGGCCAATGGGCTGAGGAGTGGCAGATGGATCTTAATTCAGATAAATGTGAGGTGCTGCATTTTGGGAAAGCAAATCTCAGCAGGGCTTATACAATTAATAATAAGGTCCTAGGTTGCTGAACAAAGAGACATTGGAGTGCAGGTTCATAGCTCCTTGAAAGTAAAATAGCAGGTAGATAAGATAGTGAAGAAGGCGTTTGATATGCTTTTCTTTATTGGTCAGAGTATTGAGTATAGGACTTCGGAGGTCATGTTGTGGCCGTACAGGACATTGGTTATACCACTTTTGCAATATTACATGCAAGTTTGTTCTCCTTCCTAATGGAAGGATGTTGTGAAACTTGAAAGGGTTGAGAAAAGATTTGCAAGGATGTTGCCAGGGTTGAAGGGTTTCAGCTATAGGAAGAGGCTGAATAGATTGGGGTTGTTTTCCTGGAGCATCGGAGGCTGAGAGGTGACCTCAGAGAGGTTTATAAAATCATGACGGGCATGGATAGGATAAATAGACAAGGTATTTTCACTGGGGTGGGCGAGTCCAGAACTAGAGGGCATATGTATAGGGTAAGACGGGAAAGATATAAAAGGGATCTAAGGGGCAACTTTTTCACACAGAGGGTGGTGCGTATATGGAATGAGCTGCCAGAGGAAGAAGCACAATTACAGCATTTAAAAGACATCCGGATGTTTATATGAATAGGAAGGGTTTAGAGGGATATGGGCCTAGTGCTGGCAAATGGGACTAGATTAGATTAGGATATCTGGTCAGCATGGACGAGTTGGACTTAAGGGTCTGTTTATCTCTATGACTCTATGACACTAATCAAGGTATCAAGAATTGTAATTTTTATAATTTTCAGTCAACCTTGTACAGAGTTTTTGTATCATGGGTTCGGGTAAATTGTGGATAAGTCGCACAATTTTTGCACTGGGGAGAGAGAGAGAATTTTGTGAGTTCTTTATTGGAGAATAAATCTGAGGTTGAGCCAAGTTCTGGGTCATTTGCATTTTGCTCTTGTGATTCCTGAAGACCAAGAACTATTGTCCGTGAGAATGGCATTGTAAACTCTTGCAAAGATTATGATAAGAAAGCAAGTCATTGAGGTTAAAAGGCTGAACTATCAACAGATACAGAAGAGGAGGTTTTATAGGACAAGTGAGCTTCTCATGTTCCTATAGATTAGCAAATCACAGTTGGTCAGATAAACATCTTTTCAACCAGACATGAGGTGAGAAAGTAGCAGGCTTCCAATGAAGGACTCCCAAAGACTCGTGAAAACCACCAATCCTGTGAGAACAGTTGGGCACACTGCTATGTATTTAAAGCTTTGTATCTTGCAACCTGTAAGAGATACAAGTCGAAGAGAGAAGGCTCATAAAAATGGCTTCAATTAAATTTACGATTTCAGAAGAAAATAAATCATCAACATGCAACTTGCTGCGAGGTCTTGTGATGCAGTAGGTCTTTGAGCAAGCAAGCGCTGGGATGGACCTCCTCACGAGACTTGATGCCCACAAGAAGTACATTTATAATATGACCAAACATGATCATTATCAACTTCCAAATCCTTCCTACACATTGAATCTCTACAGTGTAAAAGCAGACCATTTGGCTCATCAAGTCCACACAGACCCTCCAAAGAGGATCCCACCCAGGTTGAACCCATCTCTGCATTTCTCATGGGTTATCCACCTAGCCTGCACATCTTTGGACTGTGGGAAGAAACTGGAGCACTTACAGGAAACCCATACAGACACAGGGTGAATGTGCAAACCCCACTCAGCTTGTCGCCTGAGGGTGGAATCAAACCCAGGCTCCTGGAGCTGTAAGGCAGCAGTGGTAACCATTGAGCTACCATGCCATCCTATCAGAGTGGAAGAAACTCATCGTAAGTTAATTATGATGTGGAGTGTAATCATTTCAGACTATAGACTCTGACTTCAAGGTCGTGACTTTTTCCAGAATAAACAAGAGATAGAAAACAGACGCTAGCATGTTCTATGCCTGCTTCATGCTTCTTAAAATGTGGAAATCTTTCTAAATCATCTTGCTCTAAGAAAATGATAACTTCTTGAGTCAATGAGGTGATTCAACACTTTTGGAAGAAACCTCACACTAAAGCTACTGGTTAAGAAAGTTAATTACAATGGAAAGCGCTCCATGCAATGGGACACAGGTAGTTCTTCTATAAGATGATGGTTGCGTTCTTGTGCAACCCTGCATTATAGAAAAGTAGCGCTTTAGAAACAGAGCTTAAACTATTGGCGATGTAATCGCATTACACCAGCATGCGTTTATTAACAGTGTCCCCAATCTGTCAATCGCGTTACAGTGGATTCGCGTGAACAAAATGCATTTATAGAGGAATGAATTGTACAGGTATTATCTGGACAAAATTCATTGCATGTTAAACCTATATATTTTAGAATATTATGTTTCATCAACAGGTGTCACTAGGGAGCTTTAAGTAAAGCTCAAAATGATCACAAATGATTGAACATGTTGGTTTAAAATACAAGAGGACATACAAAAGAAGACTACTCACAATATTTATAAATATATCAAAGGAATAAACAATTCCTATTTAAAGCTTCAGAAACTGATCTTGTTTGCTTTTTTGTTTTCCAATAGCTTCCGTTACTATCTAAACCTTGCTTAAAATAAGCCGTTCTTTCCTTTTGGAAAACTAACAGCACAATTCAGGTCAAAAAGTAAGATCTCAAAACACACCCCGACTTTCCTTCCTGTAAGTTAAGCATTACCATCTGATTTTCCTGTCCTAAACTACAGTTTTAACCTATTTATTACCATTTATCCTGAGTGATTTCCTTTATACTCGAAATTTTATCAACTTTTATCTCCTCTTGCTCATCTTATCAATTTCCTCTCTTCAGCTCCTGAACTTGGAAAATACACTGCATTGCAAAACAGCCCAGTTCTCTGCTTGAATGACCATTCTGGCTGAATGAGGAGACATTGTTGTCAGCTCAGAGCAATAAGCACGTGGATGTGGATGTTGGCAATCAGCAAAGTAATCCAAATCAAATTCTTAACCCTTGTGAATGTATGGTGGTCATTTTGACTTTGAGTGACAGTGTTAGACTCATGAGAGGTGACATTGCTGGCTGGGCCAGCTTTATTACCCACCCTTAGCTGTCCTGGAGTGAGTGGTGGTGAGCTGCCTTCTTGAACTGCTACAGTCCATGTGCTGTAGGTTAACCCACAATGCCATTAGTGATGGAGTTCAAGGATTCTTACCCAGTGACATTGAAGGAACAGCAGCACATTTCCAAGTCACAACAGTGAGGGTTCATCTCAGCCACTCAGCCTTCTCTTTTCCACTGATATGCTGGTGTCCTCCCTCATTGGGGACAGGGACATTTGGGAGCCCTCTCCTCCAATGAATTGTTTGGCTATCCACTATATTTGACAATACTGTAGCAGGACTACAGAGCGTAGATCTGATGTGTTACTTGCACGATTGCTTAGTGATGTTTATCACTTGCTGTTTGACATGCAGATAGTCCAATTTGGTAGCTTTACCAGGTTGACACCTCATCTTCAGGTCTGCCTGGTGCTGCTCCTGGCATGCCCTCTTACACTCTCCATTGACCCAGGGCTGATCCCCTGGCTCAATGGTAATGGTACAGTGAGCAATATGCCCAGGATATGGGGTTACAGATTGTATTAAAATGTGATCCTGCTGCTGCTAGCCCACAGTGCCTCTTGCATGTCCACTCTTGAGTTGCTAGATCTATCCGAAGTCTGTCTATTTATCACAATGTTAACATCGCACAACGCGATGGAGGGTACTGTCAATATGAAGATGAGACTTTGTCTCCACTAGGACTGTGTGAGGATAGGTCTTATTGATACTGTCATGGACAGATGCATCGGCAGTCAGCAGATTGGTAAAGAATAGGTCAAGTATGTTTTTTTCCTCTTGTTGGCTCCTTCACTGTATGTTGCAGACCCAGTCTCGCAGCTGTGTGCTTTTAACCTGACAAGCACGGTTAGTAGTTCTGCTGAATATTGAAATCCCCCACCCAGAGTCCATTTTGTGACCTAGGCATCATCAGTGCTTCCTCTAAGTGTTGTTCAACATGGAAGAGTACTGGGTGAAAGTGAGGACTGCAGATGCTGGAAATCAGAGACTACATTAGAGTGGTGCTAGAAAAGCACAGCTGGTCAGGCAGCATCTGAGGAGCAGGAAAATCGACATTTCGGGCAAAAGCCCTTCATCAGGAAGTGTACTGACTCATCCAGCAAGGAGGGATGCGGTAATTAGCAGGAGATGCCCATTGTCCATGTTTAACCTGAAGCCATGAGTCTTCACAGGGTCTGGAGTCAATGTTGAAGACCCCCAGGGGAACTCCCTCCTGACCGTATAGCACTGTGCCGCCACCTCTGTTGGGTCTGTCCTGCCCCCTGTGAGACAGGACATATCCAGGGATGGTGATGGTCGTGCCTGGGACATTGTCTGGAAGGTATGGTTTCATGAGCATGGTTATGTCAGGCTGTTGCTTGACTAGTCTGTGAGGCAACTCTACCAATTTTAGCACTAGCCTCCAGATGTCAATGAGGAGAGTCGACAGGGCTGTTTCTGCTGTTGGTAGCTTTTTATTTGAGAAAAGCATGAAACTGAGACCTATGTGTTCCATCAGGTGGGCAAGAAAGTCCCCACAGGGCAACAAAGCAGATTATCACTGACAGTGTGGTCAATATATTACCTAGTCCCTGTCACAGAGCTGTGTGTAAATTGGTTGTCTCTTTTCCTACTTTGCACCAATGACTACAATTTCTGAGTGTCTCCATGACTGCAGAAATGCTTTGGGATCTCCTGAAGGTGCTCTGTCAGTGGAAATCGCTTTTCTGTCAAAAAGTAAAGCAATGCGTTTGAAATATTTAAAAAATTCTGCCTGGGATTCATTCAATGAATTAATGAAAACCTAACTCCCTCACCAGGTGATAACCTCCTTCATGTTGCACCTGTTAACAGCTTTCCTGTGAAAACATTGAAAGTCGGGGGAGAGGGACCCTTTCAGGGGTAAGATAAACCTGCTGCAGAACAGGGCTCGACTGTGGAAAGGTGATTTTCCAACCCTCTAGCCTTCCTTTGGAAAAACTTTAAAAGACAGTGTTTTTCTTTACTTCTTTGATGCCAGCAGTTGTTTCAAAAATAAACTCAGCTGCCTTTCCCGAAAGCTACCTGAGTCACTGTCTGGCTATCCCTTAAAAAGGGTTAGAAAATGAGGGAAAGATGAATGAGAGCACATGCACCATTTGAGGTTATTGATAGTAAAGTGATGGATATGCAGCCGCCCTCTGATCCGAATATGAAAACACCCAGATATTAAAGCACGTGAGAGAGTGCTGACTTTTGTATCATTTCAGTCCATTTGCTGCAATGGCTCCCAATCCCAACATCTCCAACTTAAAAAAACCTCACCCTCATCTTCAAGTCCATTCCTCCCTAATCTTCTCCACATCAACAACCCCACAGAACGTGGTGCTCTTCCCAGTGTAATCTTGTATCTCCTTCCCTCCCTTCACCACACCGCTGGCAGCCAATTGTCTTTACCATAATTTCATTTCATCAGGAAACATAGAAAATAGGAGCAGGATTAGGCCAGTAGCCCTTTGAGCCTGTTCCATCCTTCAGTAATATCTCTAATGGTCATCCAATTCAGTCTCCTGTTCACACTTCCCCCCCGCCCCCCCCCCCCATGCTCTTTGATCTCTTTAGCCCTTAGAACTGTATCCAGTTCCTCCTTGAAAACATTCAATATTTTGACCTTAACTTTTTTTCTGTAACAGAGAATTCTACTGGTTCATCAATCTCTGGATGAAGACACTTGTCCTCATCTGCATGCCAAATAACTTACCACCTGAGCTTCTTGTTCTGCACTCTCCAGTCACTGGGGACATTTTTCTTGCATTTCCCCTATCTGAACCTGTTAGAGTTTATACAGTTCAATGATATCCCTCTCATTCTTTGAAAACCTCAGTGAATACAGTCATAATCAATTCAGCCTCAATAAATGAAGGGGAAGAATAAATGGGTCTTTTTCTAAGTGGCAGGCAGTGGCTAAAGATCAAAGAACAATACAACACAGGAACAGGCCCTTCGGCCCTCAAGCCTGTGCTGACACATGACTAGTGGACTACTGCAGGGACTAGTGCTAGGACCCCAGCTATTCACTATATATGTCTGAATTATTTGGGTGAGGGAACTAACTGTAACATCTCTAAGTTTGCAGCTTCCATAAAGCTGGGTGGGAGGGTGTGCTTTGAGGAGACAGAGATGTTTCAGTGTGATTTGGGCAATTTGAGTGAGTGGTCAAATACATGGCAGAAGAATTATAGTGCGGATAAATGTGAGATTTTGCATATTAGTAGCAAAAACATAAAGGTGGATCATTATCTGAACAGCAATAGATTGGAAAAGGGGGAGATTCAATGAAACCTGGGCATTTTCATACACCGGCTGTTGAAGGTAAACACAGAGAGGCAGCAGGTGGCGAAGGAAGCAAATGAGACATTAGACTGTGTAGTGACAGGTTTCGCATGTAGGAGCAGGGATGTCTTACTGCAATTGTACAGCGGCTTGATGAGACCACAGCTGGAGTATTGAGGAGTATATTCTGGCTATGGCTATCGGTGGTCACATAAGGCCATAAGACCATAAGACATAGAAGCGGAAGTAAGGCCATTCGGCCCATCGAGTCCACTCCGACATTCAATCATGGCTGATGGGCATTTCAACTGCACTTACCCTCATTCTCCCCGTAGCCCTTAATTCCTTGTGACATCAAGAATTTATCAATCTCTGCCTTGAAGACATTTAGCGTCCCAGCCTCCACTGCACTCTGCGGCAATGAATTCCACAGGCCCACGACTCTCTGGCTGAAGAAATGTCTCCGCATTTCTGTTCTGAATTTACCCCCTCTAATTCTCAGGCTGTGTCCACGGGTCCTAGTCTCCTCGCCTAACGGAAACAATTTCCTAGCGTCCACCCTCTCCAAGCCATGTATTATCTTGTAAGTTTCTATTAGATCTCCCCTTAATTTTCTAAACTCCAATGAATACAATCCCAGGATCCTCAGCCGTTCCTCGTATGTTAGACCTACCATTCCAGGGATCATCCATGTGAATCTCCGCTGGACACGCTCCAGTGCCAGTATGTCCTTCCAGAGGTGTGGGGACCAAAACTGGACACAGTACTCAAATGGGGCCGAACCAGAGCTTTATAAAGTCTCAGTAGCACAACGGTGCTTTTATATTTCAACCCTCCTGAGATAAATGACAACATTGCATTCGCTTTCTTAATCATGGACTCAACCTGCATGTTTACCTTTCGAGAATCCTCAACTAGCACTCCCAGATTCCTTTGCACTTTGGCTTTATGACTTTTCTCACCATTTAGAAAGTAGTCCAAGCTTGTATTCTTTTTTCCAAAGTGCAAGACCTCGCATTTGCTCACATTGAATTCCATCAGCCATTTCCTGGACCACTCTCCCAAACTGTCTAGATCCTTCTGCAGCCTCCCCACTTCCTCAATACTACCTGCCTGTCCACCTAACTTCGTATCATCGGCAAATTTCACTAGAATGCCCCCAGTCCCTTCATCCAGATCATTAATAGATAACGTGAACAGCTGCGGCCCCAACACTGAACCCTGTGGGACATCGCTTGTCACCGGCTGCCATTCCGAAAAAGAACCTTTTATCCCAACTCTCTGCCTTCTGTCAGACAGCCAATCCTCAATCCATCCCAGTAGCTCACCTCGAACACCATGGGCCCTCACCTTGCTCAGCAGCCTCCCGTATGGCACCTTATCAAAGGCCTTTTGGAAGTCTAGATAGACCACATCCACTGGGTTTCTCTGGTCTAACCTACTTGTCACCTCTTCAAAGAACTCCAACAGGTTTGTCAGGCACGACCTCCCCTTATTAAATCCATGTTGACTTGTTCTAATCTGACTCTGCTCTTCCAAGAATTTAGAAACTTCATCCTTAATGATGGATTCTAGAATTTTACCAACAACCAAGGTAAGGCTAATTGGCCTATAATTTTCCATCTTTTGTCTTGATCCTTTCTTGAACAAGGGGGTTACAACAGCGATCTTCCAATCATCCAGGACTTTCCCTGACTCCAGTGACTTTTGAAAGATCTCAACCAACGCCTCCGTTATTTCCTCAGCCACCTCCCTCAGAACTCTAGGATGTAGCCCATTGGGGCCAGGAGATTTATCAATTTTAAGACTTTTTAGCTTTTCTAGCACTACATCTCTTTTGTAATGGCAACCATACTCAACTCAGCCCCCTGACTCCCTTTAATTGTTGGGATATTACTCCTGTCTTCCACTGTGAAGACTGACGCAAAGTACTTTTTAAGTTCTCCAGCTATTTCCTTATCTCCAATCACTAGGCTTCCAGCATCAGTTTGAAGTGGCCCAATGTCTACTTTTGCCTGTCGTTTGTTTCTTATGTATTGAAAGAAAATTTTGCTATCATTTCTAATATTACTGGCTAGCCTACCTTCATATTTGATCCTCTCCTTCCTTATTTCTCTCTTTGTTATCCTCTGTTTGTTTTTGTAGCCTTTTCAATCTCCTGATTTCCCACTGCTCTTAACCACTTTATAGGATCTCTCTTTTTCTTTAATATATTTCCTGACTTCCTTCGTCAGCCGTGGCTGTCTAATCCCTCCCTGGATAATCTTTCTTTTCTTGGGGATGAACAGTGTCCTCAATTATACCCACAAACTCCTGCCATTTTTGCTCTACTGTCTTCCCCGCTAGGCTCTGCTTCCAGTCTATTTTTGTCAGTTCCTCTCTCATGCCCTCATAATTACCTTTATTTAACTGTAACACCATTACATCCGATTTTGCCTTCTCTCTTTCAAACTGCAGACTGAACTCTACCATATTATGATCGCTGCTTCCTAAGTGTTCCCTTACTTTAAGATTTTTGAAGGGTACAGGGTAGACCATTTTATAATTGAGATGAGTAGAACTTCTTCACCCAGGGAGTAGTGAGCCTGTGGAACTGTCTGCCAGAGAAAACAGTTGAAGCCAGAATATTGAATATTTTTGAGGAATTAGATATTGTTCTTAGAGCTAAGGAAACCAAAAGGTAAGGGGTGAAAACAGGAACAGGGTATCAAGATGGATGATCAGCCATGATCACATTGAATCACAGAATGGGCTGAAGGGCCGAATGGCCTACTCCTGCTTCTCCTTTCCATCTCCATATTTTATTTCTCCACTCTGATCTTTACTCCTCAAGGGATATGAGGCTACAGTCCTTGTATGAAGTTATGTTTATTGAACCTTGTAAATGTTCACTCAGTGAACATTCAATGAGTGTGGATCGCACCTTCCTAAAAGGTGGCAATGGAACTGGAGACAAGAGGCAGGCAGTACCTGAGTGAAGCCCTGTGCTGGAAATTCTGTAACCAATGGTGGCAGAGTAATTCACTCTTGCTGGAGCTCCTTTGCTCGCCATGCTCTTTTCCTTCCCCTTTCGTTTTTCTCTCCCTGTTGCAGTTTTTTTCACCCCCACCCAAACCCCAACTTTTAACAGCTTAAGGTACCTTACCTGGAAAAATGTAGAATGGAGTCCGGAGGCACATCCCGAAGCACGTTGCGGCTGAGAAGGGGATCAGAGTGATGTCCATAAGACCATAGGCCTATCGAGTCCATTCCGCTATTTAACCATAGCTGATGGGCATTTCAATTCCACTTACCCATACTCTTCCCGTAGCCCTTGATTCCTTACGAGATCAAGAATGTCAAGTCAGGTCCAGGAGCGAATCGCAGCCAAAGAGGGGGAACAGGGATCGGGGCAATCATGGGCTGGGTCCCAGAAGCAAGTCAAGGCCGGAGCCTGGACCGGGGAGCAGAATGAGTCTGGCCAGGGTGATGAATCCTGGTTAGAGGCCACCCCCATGGAGGCAGTGAGACCTCATGTTCTGAAGCCCAATGGGCATGGACTGGGTGGGAAAGGAAGGACTATAACCTGAGTACTTTAAGGTTAGATTACTTGCAGTGTGGGAACAGGCCCTTCGGCCCAACAAGTCCACACTGACCCTCCAAAGAGCAACCCACCCAGACCCATTCCCCTACACCTAACACTACAAGCAATTTAACATGGCCAATTCACCTAACCTGCACATTTTTGGACTGCGGGAGGAAACCAGAGCACCCGGAGGAAACCCACGCAAACTCCACACAGACAGTTGCCTGAGGCAGGAATTGAACCTGGGTCTTCTGGCGCTGTGAGGCAGCCGTGCTAACCACTGTGCCACCGTGCCACCCTATAGCTTTTTATTATAATTCTGGGTTTCTTAAACTCTGTATTCCATGCTTGTCTGCTTCTCAATATTTTAATTCTGTAACAATATTTCAAGTATCTGTACCTTGGTACCCTGTAACTAAGGTGGCACTGAGAGGCGACATTACAAACTTTTCACTGCACTTATTTGAGTGCACATCATAATAAAAGATGCTCAATAAAAATGTGTCATGCTAATAATAAAATGAGGCTAGCCCTGCAATCTGACCCCAGAGATGAGCAGAAAACATTGCGGAGAAGCCCAAGAACAACAGGGAACAGCAGACAATGGACTTTAAGGTACTCTTCGACATTGGAATACAGGGAGGAAAACACAACACTGGCAAAGCAGAGGAAAGAGCAAGGACGCATGACATTACTGAAACGTGATTTCTATCAGTCTTGCGGGCACAATGTAAGAACAATTGACTGGCCTACCGTGTAAGTAAAACATCATCATGACTCTGAGATCTTTACAGGATGAGGAACAAAGAGAGTTCTCAACTCACCACCAGAAAGTATGCGAAGAAACAGGATATTTCCAAGTCATTAAAGGACCCCATCAATTCTGATTATGACTGGCCCAGTCCTGGATGGAAAGGCATTCAGATGCTTGTGAAGGCAGGCTGATCGGTCAACCACTTGGAGTTGATTCCCTCAGGTAGTGCAGAGAATGGGTTTCCTCATAACAAGCACAAGGGAAGGTTGAAGCTGGGTAGTTCAGGAGGGGAGTCAGGAAGACATTTTTAGACCAAAGTAGTAGCAATCTGAAAGCTTGTGGATGTTCGAGCTTTCAAGACTGCTATTGATCTTTCCTGTTGAGCAAGCGTATCAGGAGTTTGATACTTGAACAGAAGATTAGCTGTGAGTATGGGATATTGGTTTGGCCACATTTGGAATACTGTGTACCGTTCTGGTCGCCACATTATCAATAGGATGTGTATGCTTTGGAGAGGATGCAGAGCGGTTCACCAGAATGTTGCCTGGGATGGAGGGTGCTAGCTATGAAGAGAGGCTGAATAGATTAGAACTATCTTCATTGAAAAGAAGGAGGTTAAGGGGTGACCTAATTGAGGTCCACAAAATCATGAGAGGTATAGACAGGGTGGATAGCAAGAAGCTTTTTCCCAGAGTGGGGAACTCAATTACTAGGGGTCACGAGGTCAAGGTGAGAGGGGAAAGGTTTAGGGGTGATAAGCTTGGAAAGTTGTTTATGCAGAGGGTGGTGGGAGCCTGGAACCCGTTGCTAGTGGAGGTGGCAGAAGTGGGAACAATAGCTTAATTTAAGATGTATCTAGACAGATACATGAATGGACTGGGAGCAAAGGAATACAGATCCTTAGTAAATAGGTGGCAGGTTTAGATAGAGGACCTGGATTGGCGCAGACTTGGAGGGCCGAAGGGCCTATTCCTGTGCTGTAATTTTCATTGTTCTTGAATCTTTGTTCTGATTTAATTATTCTTGTGCTGAAATATAATGAATATGGTTTCAAAGGTAGGAGAGGAAGGGCGTATGACATTACTGAAACGTGATTTCTATCAGTCTTGTGGGCGCTCATCTCTGTCATAAGGAAGGGGCTTCCACATACCCAGCCCTGCGTCACTATTTTATCAAAGGAAATTAAGAGTGGCTCTGATGCTGGGAAATACTGTGTAAAACAGTAGGGACAGGATGGGAGGACGAACAGGAAATGCAGTAGAGGAAGTCCAATGCCTTTAGGCAACAGGAAATGTTCTTGTGATAATGATGCAAGGGCACACCAGTGCATTGACCTGCTACATTCTCCAATCCCATTGATCACGGGAAGTAACTCAAACACTAAATATTTAACATTACTCCTTAACATTTAAACTACTGCAGTTCTTTGCATCTACTTTCTGTTAGGAAGCTGTGTACTTTATCCCACAGATATTGTGCATGTTTATAAAGCAGCTTCATATCTCTCCTCCCCCATACCTCTACGATGTTCTGATTTCAATCCTGAGTAATGTTATGTAATTATTTGACTTTCCAAGTGACTCATGGTTCAGTGGGTAGCAGCATTCAGTCAGAAGACTGTGATTTCACACCTAACTCCAGGGGCAGCAGCACAGAATCGAGACAGAATCTCTCGTGTCGCACTCTGGCAAATGACCTTTTTCAGAACTGAGATTAATTGAGTGTCCCATCAGTCCTCTCACATGGATGTAGAAGCTCCCATGGCACTGCATTGCAGAAAAAACAGGGGAGTTATCAATTATGTCTTGGCCAGTGTGTATCCCACAACCAGCATCACTAAAGCAGAATGTCCTGTTTTCATCTGAAAAGGTTCAGATTTTGCTGGACACTTTGATGATAAATTGTCCTGTCTCACCTTTCTTCAATTTCTGCCACTACTCCAGGATGTGGCAGATTGCTGTGGAAATGTAGATGCCCCATGGTTGGCACTTGCTGCTTTTTGTCTGGTTCTATTATGGACTTTGCCCTGTGCCAGCAATCAGTGAAATCAGTTGTTGACTTGAAAGCCTTCTTCCTTTTCCACATTAACATCACTGTTCAAGACTCCATACAAAATTGCAATCTACTCAGTCGTGATTGATAGAGCTTGATCTGGATTCAGAGTGATAAATATCATTGAACAGGAGATATAGACCAGAAACACAGATTTGCATTAGTAGATTGCCAAATTATCCAATTATTCTGAATAACTACACTGCCTTTAAACTAATGTTTCAGTTGTTTTGAAGATTTTTCATGATGTTTAGGCTTCTAACCCACTACATATATTTTAATTTGCTCGAGGTAAAGTCATTTGATTGTTATTTATTTTCATTTCTTGTTTAGTTGTCTATGAGAATTATGTGATTGGCTGCTTAGGCAGTTTGATGACACCACATTACGAATTGCAATTGGAGAATATTACAGTCAACTGTATGCCAAATATCTTTCAAGATATTGCTACATCTCTAGTGATGACTTCTTCCAAGGTCAGTAGAGAGCAATCCTGTCTCATTACTGACTAAGTTGTGAACCATTGTTGTTTGTAAGCGCTTGCTGTGTAAAATTTGGCTGCTTCCCTTCTGATATTGTAACAGTGATTCAAAGTTAATCAATTTTGCTTCCAATTTCCACCGTCATCACTTTCACCTGGTCTATCTCTGACTCCTCCCTTCCCTTCCTTGACATCTCTGTTTCCATTTCTGGGGATAGACCAGCCACTAATATCTACAATAAACCCACCAACTCCCACTGCTACCTGGAATATGCATCATTGCACCCTGCTTCCTGTAAATACTCCATTCCCTTCTCCCAGTTCCTCCGTTTCCATTGCAAATGTTCTAATGAAACCAACTTCGACAAGAGAGCCTTCGAAATGTTCACCTTCTTCTCCAACTGAGGATTCCCCAGCAACATAGTTGATAGGGTCCTCAATTGAATCCGACCCATCTCCCGCACTTCAGCCCTCATCCTCTCCCCTCCCTCTCGCAACAGCCATAAGGTTCCCCTTGTCTTTACCTACACCAGCATCCACATCCAACAGACTGTCAGCTGCCATTTCTGCCACCTCCAGGAAGATGCCACCACCAGACACATATTCCCCTCCCCTCCCTTGTCTTCCATCTGCAGGGACAATTCCCTCTTCCTTCACTCACAACACCCTCCCACAACCTCACTGCAACCGCTGAAGGTATAATACTTGCCCATTTACCTTCTCCCTCCTCAGTGTCCAAGAATGCAAATATACCTTCCAGGTGAAGCAGCACTTTACCTGCACTTCACCCAATCTAGTCTACTGCATTCGCTACTCACAATATGGTCCCCTCTACTTTGGGGGAAACAAAGCGTAGACTGGGTGACCACTTCGCATCTACATTCTGTCCACAAAAAAGTCCCTGAGCTTCCAATGTCCTGCCACTTTAACACACCACCCTATTCCATAGTCAATATCTGCAGTGTCCCAGCAAAGCTCAGTGCAAGCTGGAAGAACAGCACCCCATTTTGCACTTGGGGACCCTGCAACCCTCCAGACCTCATTATCAAGTTCAATACTTTTAGGGTCTGAGCTCCCCTAGATCCAGCCACTACCCCACAAATAAGACCTTGTTATCACATAGTCTGCCATTACATATTACCTATTGTTAGCCACTAACAGCTTCCACTAACAGATATTCACCCTCCCGGCCAGATCATTTACTTGTCCAACTGCTCTTCACTCTCTGTGGCCTCTATCCTTACCTATTATTAACTCCTTAAACCCTCCCCCCACCTTACCTTCTGCATATAAATTGGCATTTTCATAGTTACCATCAGTTCTGAGGAAGGATCACTGGACCTGAAACATTAACTCTGATTTCTCTGCCCAGAGGCAGTCAGACCTGCTGAGCTTTTCCGGCAATTTCTTTCAGTGTTTGTTTCAGTGGCACATGGTGCCATGTGAAAAGTGAGTGGAGCTTGGTTTGGGGAGAACATGAGGTGCACTTTTTAAAACTTCCCTTTCAAAAAGTTTTTCTAAGGCAGACCATGGTTCAGGACATTTCTAAGTGCCTCCTGAAAATCCTGACCCTACTCCAGGAAAGTTGTGGAGGAGGGAGATTTGCCGATCTGTGCTACAGAGTCAGCCAGACTGAGAGTGCGGGATTCATGTTCGTGACCCGATTCAGCCAACTGCCTTAAAAGGTATTTCTGAAGTTTGGAAAGTCTGAACTGGGGTCAGAAATTCTGGAATTGGGACCCACCCACTTTTTTTTAAAAAAAGGATTCTCAAGTCTTCCACAATCTAAGAAAATCCGGGCATTACTCAATGTTGTCATGCAGAAAATTCAAAATCTAATTTGTACACAGCTAGATCCTATAATTTGCAATGTGATAATGAACAGCCAGCCCTGATTAAGGTGAGATTGGATCCCCTTGTAGCATGACTGTCAGCTAACCTACCTACTCTTCAACAACACAGTAAAGCTTCAAACTCCGCACGACAGTTTAATTAAATCATAAAGATTTTCAATCCTGCCTTTGAAAGGCAGCAACAATAGTTGCAGCAACATGGAATTATTTTAAAATCCACTGTCAAAACAGCTTAGAATAAAATCTATGAATGGTTGGAGAAACTCAGCAGTTCTTTGACTATCCATGCAGAGAAAAACAGTTTATATTTTGAGTCCAAAATGGTTCTTCAGAACAACTTGGTTACACCACATCTTAAACAAGGCAAAGCAGTGATCGCTAGCTCATCAAGAGGCTGGTTTTGAAAACGCTTTCAAAGGTGATGAAAGAAATTGAGATTTAGGATAGAATAGCCAAGGGGACCAATAACCAAGTCCAAGCACATTCCTAAAGGTAACAGAGATGTCGACTGTACAACGACTGTACAGCTTGACAGTGTCTAATGACTGCATTTTATACAATTTGATCCTGCAGGAACATACCAGTGAAGGATATACTATATCCTGCTGTTTGACAACTGTATCATAGCTCAAACTAAAATGGTGACCAGACATCCTTTTGTTCGGTGACAAGTCTGAATCTAAAAATGTAGCTCAACATCAAACAATGTATGTTACTTGATAGCGATTCCTCAGTTTCCTTTGAGGAAATTCTCATTGAACAAACAAAATTCCTGTGGGAAGCCACGAGACTACATCACCTAGATGGATGATGGTTGGGCTTTATTAGAAATTGGGTTTGGTTAGCTTACTTGGCAGGATGGCTAGCTTGCAATGCACCTTCTCAACCTCTTCCCTTGCCTGAGGCATGGTGACCCTCTGGTTCAATCACACTAGTCGTCTCTCTCTAATATGACAGCAGTCCTTTGATGTTCTAGGACTATGAAATTCAGGGATCAGTTGGCTCAGTTGGCTGGTTTGTGATGCAGAATGACACTAACAGGGTGAGTTCAATTCTTGTGTCAGCTTGGGTGAGCACGCTGATCCCCCTTCCTCAACCTTACCCCCTTGCCTGAGGTGCAGAGATTCTCAGGTTAAACTACACCAGTCATTTCTTTGTAATGAGAGAACAGCCCTTTGGGACTGTAGCGACTTTACCCAAGAGAAAATAGCATTTGTGTGGAGTAGGAAAGGGCTTGTACAGATGTTTTGCTTTAGTGAAGCCATTAAAAGGTGAGAGAGAAAGGAAATTGCCTTTCACGACTTCTGAAAATCCCAAAACGCAAATGATTGAAATGTGTTCACTGCTATAATATGTGGAATGTGGCAACCAGATTCTCACAAACAGCATTGAAATAGTGACCCGACTTTCTCACAAAATCTAGGATGAGGCAATGTGGACTCTCAGACCTGCCACTTTACAGTTTCATCTTCCCTGTTGGATGGACATAAGTTAGATTAGATTCCCTTCAGGGGATAGTTAACTTAACTATTTATCCCACAATCAACCTCAACAAAATGGTTTATTGGGTCACCTTGCCATTTGTGATACAGTGTTGTACTCAAACTGACTGCTATCTCCCTTACATTGTGACAGTAACTACACTGCTATAATACTTAAGCATGATGACTGTGGATGCTGAAAATCTGAAAGAAAAACAGAAAATAATGGAAATGTTGAAGTCAGGGAGCATCTGTGGAGAATCATTTCTGGACACCACACCAATGAAATCCTCATTTTAATTCCCCACTTCAGAATTTATGTGCTATCATGGCCTTTGATGGGCTGATACCTGGAGGAACTTGTCATGGCTACAATCACTGTTAAACAGTGACTCACCACGTGCAGATGTGGAAGTATCAGCTGAAGTAAAAAAGTGTTTCTTTTCTCAATATCTTTTTAAAAAATTATTCCTTACCTTCTCCTTTCTTCAGGAGCAGCTACCTTGACATGCATCTTCTGCTGAGTCTGTTGAAAACCAAAGCCAAAAGGACTTTCTTCAATCTATGAGTGTTCCTTCTAAGCCAACAATAAAATAATTCCCAGATCCTTCTATATGAACTAATGCCCAACTGTTTACTCTGTTCACTCATAAAACGCAGCCAATGAAAACAAAGATTATTCTCCAGGAAGTCTGTCTCTCATACAATATTTTAAAAGAAACCACCATAGCTATAGAAACACTTAAAAGTCCATCATCAAACCCTTTCACATATACAGAAAACTCAGATGCCACTATTTCAAAATCCAACATAAGTGACTTTAAATGGTGGCTCAGTGGTTAGCACTGCTGCCTCACAGCATCATGGTTTGATTCCCACCTCAGGTGACTCTGTGGAGTCCCCATGTCTGCGTGGGTTTGTTATGGGTACTTCAGTTTTCTGTCTCAGTCCAAAGATGGACAGGTTAGGTAGATTGGCATTGCTAAATTTCCCAGAGTGTCCAGGAATATACAAAGTTAAAAAAATCACACAACATCAAGTAATAGTCCAACAGGTTTATTTGAAAGCATTAGCTTTCAGAGTGCTGCTCCTTCATCAGGAAGTTAGTCGGGCAGGATCATAGGATGCAGAATTTATAGTAACAGATCAAAGTGTCATACAACTGATGTGATGCATTTGAAATAGTGACCCGACTTTCTCACAAAATCTAGGATGAGGTAATGTGGACTCTCAGACCTGCCACTTTACAGTTTCTAGATTGTTGTTAATTCTTTAATCACTTAGAATGGGGATGCAGGTTTCAATTGATTAATATGTAAATCCCAGAACTTCTTTCAAGTCACGGTCCTAAGAGAACTTAAAGTTTTATCGGTGTAAAGAAAGCTGTGACATCTCAGCTCAGACAATATATTAAACGTCTGAGCTGAGAGTCTAGGAGAAAGAGAGGGCTGCAGATGCTGGAGATCAGAGTCGAAGAGTGTGGTGCTAGGAAAGCACAGCCAGTCAGGCAGCATCTGAGGAGCAGGAGAAACAACGTTTCAGGCATTCCTGATGATGGGCTTTTGCCTGAAATGTTGACTTTCCTGCTCATCGGCTGCTGCCTGATCAGCTATGCTTTTCCAGCACCACTCTCTTCAACTCTGAGGTTAGAGTCGGTCTGTATTCCAACTTCAGTCAGACCGGTGCTATTTCCAAAGTGGGAATTTATAAAATGTCACATTGACTGACTGCCTACAGATTGTGCACTCTTTGAACAAAACAGAATGTTTCTGTAAATACACATCTGCAAATGCAAATACACCCCATAGACTTATATGTGTGTGTGCATGCTGTATGCATGCGTGAGATAGAAAAAAGAGCATGTGTGTGTGTGGGAGAGAGGGAAAGAGTGTGTAAGTCTGTGTGCATGTGAGTACGTGTGCGCATGCTTGATAGAGTGTGTGTGTGAATGTGACAGAGTATATGCCTGTAAGAGGGTGTGCGCGTGAGTGTGTGTGTATGAGAGAGGGTCTGTGTGGTATGTGAGTGTGATTGCATGTACAAGGTTGTGTGTATGTGTGCTTGTATGTGAGTGTGAGAGTGTACAGTGCAGGCTAGGTGGATTAGCCATGGGAAATGTAGGGTTCCAGGGATAGAGTTGGGGGGAGGGGGGGTGGGTGGCTCTGGTTGAGATCTCTTTGGAGGGTCGGAATGGGCTTGATGGGCCATATGGCCTGCTTCCACATTGCAGAGATTCTATGATAAAATATAGACAAATGTTCTCAATGAATGTGTTCTCTTAGACATCATCTGTTGATCAGGTAGCAGTTCTCATGTACGTGAAAGGATAAAGCAGGACGGTTGGATTGTGGAGACAGAGGAAGGTGCGCCCTTGCAGAAGAGACAATCGAGTGAGTAGAAAGTGTTGTGTGAACATGTGGATTCAGTAAAATCCTAGTGTCATTCTGAATAGTTTTGAGCCATCGTGCTGGCTATGGACTCAGTCCTGGATAGGTCAATGATTGCCCTGAACCATTTCCTCCATGTGGCTAAGAACAAACAGCCTAGCCTGCTCCCTGCTAACTCAGCTTTGCTGCCTCTGACTGTGACCACATTGTCCAGTAGGACAGATAGTGAATGGTGATGCATGTGTTTAGGGTCATGTGCCTGCCTATCACTGTCAGGTAAAGAGATATGAACTAAAGGCAACAAATCGGTGTTTTACTCAATATGTTTTGGTTTGGGAGCCGAGGTGGGGGAAAAGGCTGATGTGTATTTCTAAGCTCACTTTAGCCTGCTGTGCTTTTCCAGCACCACACTTTTCAACTCCATTTTAGTTTGTGGTCAATTTAAATAACCAGTTGAATGGATTTACATAAAAATCACAGACTCCTTCCAAAAACCTAAATGATACTTTCTTCATATGCCATTCACTCAAAAAATATATGATGAATGATGACTACCAGACTAAAGGATAGCTAACAGTTCATGATTTTGATCAACTGTGGTTGTGAGTCCGATAAAGAAACTGATCTTTTTCCACTCTTTAACTGTAGATCAGATGGAACAATATAATGGAAGTTGGATAGAATTATTGCAAGATTACCCGGAAGAAATGAATATTCAGTATAAAATATACTGAAATTATTCAGTATAAAATATACTGAAATTATTCAGTATAAAATATACTGAAATTATTCAGTATAAAATATACTGAAATTATTCAGTATAAAATATACTGAAATTATTCAGTATAAAATATACTGAAATTATTCAGTATAACATATACTGAAATTATTCAGTATAAAATATACTGAAATTATTCAGTATAAAATATACTGAAATTATTCAGTATAACATATACTGAAATTATTCAGTATAACATATACTGAAATTATTCAGTATAACATATACTGAAATTATTCAGTATAACATATACTGAAATTATTCAGTATAAAATATACTGAAATTATTCAGTATAACATATACTGAAATTATTCAGTATAAAATATACTGAAATTATTCAGTATAAAATATACTGAAATTATTCAGTATAAAATATACTGAAATTATTCAGTATAAAATATACTGAAATTATTCAGTATAAAATTAGCCATTGTTGGTTTGATACAGGAGGTCAAATTTCTTTCCAAACAGATTCTAGTCTCCCTCCTATAGGAAGGTTGCTGTGAAACTTGAAAGGGTCCAGAAAAGATTTACAAGGATGTTGCCAAGGTTGGAAGGTTTGAGTGAGAGGGAGAAGTTGAATAGGCTGAGGCTGTTTTCCCTGGAGCGTTGGAGTCTGAGGGGTGACCTAATAGAGGTTATAAAATCATGAAGGACATGGATAGGATAAATAGACAGGGTCTTTTCTTTGGGATGGGAGGTGCCTAGAACTAGAGGGCATAGGATTAGGGTGAAAGGCGAAGGATTTAAAAGGGACCTAAGGGGCAAATATTTCATGCAGAGGGTGGGGCGTGCATGGAATTAGCTGCCAGAGGAAGTGGTGGCGGCTGGTATAATTACAACATTTAAAAGGTACCTGGATGGGAGTATGAATAGGAAGGGTTTAGAATGATATGGGCCAAGTACTAGCAAATGGGACTAGATTAATTTAGGATATTTGGTCGCCATGGCGAGTTGGACTGAAGGGTCTGTTTCCGTGCTGTAAATCTGTATAACTTTATGACTCGATTTTGAATCTTAAATCAGATGGGAAGCTCAGTTTAGATACAAGCATCCAAGTACCTCAAAACAAAGAAAGCGCGCTGTTTTGATGTAGCTGCTGTCTCTTTCAGGGTTTCCTGCTGACTTCATGGGTCTTTCGAGTCTGCAGATGAAACTTGTTATGTCTAGCCTGTTTTAGTCACATGGACCATACTTGCACAGCCACCTGGAATATCTTATTTGTAAGCCATTGCTTTAGCATTGAGATAATGGATGAAAATTTATGCTTACTCAAGATGAACCAGTATCTGGTCAGCGCTCATTGTCAGTGCTTTCCCTCAGAGACAACCTCCGTTTTGTTTAAATCCCGATGAAGTGTCCTGCCTGAAACATCGACTCTTCTGGTCTGCAGAAGCTGCCTGACCTGCTGTGCTTTTTCCAGCACCACACTCTATCTACTCGGACTCCCCAGCATCTGCAGTCCTCACTATCTCCGAGTTTTGGATAAATCCGCAAATGTTTGCAAATACAAATTCCACAGGTCGGTATTTTAATAATGTTCAATCCAGACGGTGAGGATTCAACTCAGGATGAAAGTGATCCTTGAGATCACCTTAACACTTCACCAATAGGGGAGCAGCAACTTTGTGCAAAGAGTTGAGGAATTTGGATAAAAAAGCAAACATTTGCAACATGTTAATGCTAGAAAACACAGCAACTTGTATGTCCTTAGGATTTCCTGGCTCATAAAATAAGCCCCACAGGAAATACCTTGTTTAAGCCTTAAGCCAATATGCTAAGCAGTTATGCAAAAAGGAATGCATCTAATCTCAATTGTCATCTGCATGAAGCATACCTCTGCTCTCAGACTCTCGAAATATGACCCAAGGTCACTTCAAAATGAAAACAAATTTAAATTTAATTCTAAGAAGAATGGGACTAAGAATTAATCTAAATACTTCAGCATGAAGGAAATCCTTTGGTGAATTTATGTAAGAGTTCATAGAAGTATTTGTACCCCTGATTGAAATAGTAAAATCTGGGGTTTTTAGTCACAGGTCTAAAGTTGTTCTACACATAGTCCAGAATACAAATTGAAGACACATTACTAAAAACAAAGAACATAGAACACAAAAAATTACAGCACAGGAACAGGCCCTTCGGCCTTCCAAACCTGCGCCAATCCAGATCCTCTGTCTAAACCTGCTGCCTATTTTCTAAGGCTCTGTATCCCTTTGCTCCCTGCCCAGTCATGTACCTGTCTAGATACATCTTAAATGACACTATCGTGCCCGCCTCCACCATCTCCGCTGGCAAGACATTCCAGGCACACACCGCTATCTGCATAAAGAAATTTCCATGCATATTTCCCTTAAACTTTTTCCCTCTCATTTCGAACTCATGACCCCTATTTATTGAATCCCCCACTCTGGGAAAAAGCTTCGTGCTATCCACCCTGTCTATTCCTCTCGTGGTTTTGTAGGCCTCAATCAGGTCCACCCTCAGCCTCCATCTTTCTAATGAAAATAATCTTAATTTACTCAACATCTCTTCATAGCTAGCACCCTCCATACCAGGCAATGCCCTGGTGAACCTCCTTTGCACCCTCTCCAAAGCATCCAAATCCTTTTGGTAATGTGGCGACCAGAACTGTACGCAGTATTTCAAATGTGGCCAAACCAAAGTCCTATACAAGTGTAACATGACCTGCTAACTCTTGTACTCAATACCCATCCAATGAAGGGTATACCGTATGCCGTATACCTTCTTGACCACTCTATCGACCTGCGTTGCCACCTTCAGGGTATAATGGACCTGAACACCCATATTTCACTGTACGTCAATTTTCCCCAGGGCTTTTCCATTTACCGTCTATTTCGCTCTTGAACTGGATCTTCCAAAATGCATCACCTCACATTTGCCCGGATTAAAAGCCATCTGCCCTTTCTCAGCCGAACTCTCCAATCTATCTATATTCTGCTGCATTCTCCCACAGTCCCCTTCATTATCTGCTACTCCACCAATCTTAGTGTCATCTGCAAACTTGCTAATCAGACCACCTGTACCTTCCTCCAGATCATTTATGTATATCACAAATAACAGTGGTCCCAGGACAGATCCCTATGGAACACCACTGGTCACAGTTCTACATTTTGAGAAATTCCCTTCTACTAATACTCTCTGTCTCCTGTTGCCCAGCCAGTTCTCTATCCATCAGCTAGTACACCCCGGACCCCATGGGCCTTCACTTTTTCCATCAACCTACCATGGGGAATCCTGTCAAATGCCTTATTGAAGTCCATGAATATGACATCTACAGCCCTTCCCCCATCAATCAAATTTGTCACTTCCTCAAATAATTCAATTAAGTTAAAAATCCACAACACCAGGTTATAGTCCAACAGGTTTAATTGGAAGCACACTAGCTTTTGAAGTGCCACTCCTTCATCAGGCTACTTCATCATCAACCACCTGACTCACAGCTGGTGTTGTGTGATTTTTAACTTTGGACACCCCAGTCCAACACCGGCATCTCCAAATCATTTCTATTAAGTTGGTAAGAGGTGACCTTCCCTGCACAAAACCATGCTGCCTATCACTGATAAGCAATTTTCTTCCAAATGTAAATAGACCCTATGCCTCACGATCTTCTCCAGCAGCTTCCCTACCACTGGTGTCAGCCTCACCAGTCTATAGTTACCTGGATCATCCTTGCTACCCTTCGTAAACAAGGGGACAACATTAGCAATTTTCCAGTCTTCCGGGACCTCACCCATGTTCAAGGATGCTGCAAAGATATCTGCTAAAGCCTCAGCTCTCTCCTCTCTCACTTCCCTCAGTAACCTGGGATAGATCCCATCCAGACCTGGGGACTTGTCTACCTTAATGCCTTTTAGAATACCCAACACTTCTTCCCTCCTTTTGCTGACTTGACCTAGGGTAACAAAGTCCAAAACCTATATCAGAAACAAAAACAGAGATACCTAGAAAATCTCAGCAGGTCTGGCAGCAGCTGGTCTATTGGGATGAGGACATGGGAAAATGTAGTCAAGCCCTAAAATAGTTGAACTTGATACTGAGTCCAGAAGGCAAGAAATTAGCAGCTCAGGGTAATTTCTGCGGAATTTTCACATTTTTGACCAAAAGCTTCCAGTTGCCTGCCACCTCAACACACACCATTGTTCTCTGGCTAATCTTTCTGTTTTGGACTTGCTACAGTGCTCCAGTGAACCTCTTTTTTCCACTTGGGAACCCCACAGCCTTCTGGATTCAATATCAAGTTCAGCAATTTTAGGGCGTGAGGCACCTTTGTCCCATGTCCTTATTTCAAATCTGATGGACCAGGCCTCGTTATCACATAGGCTGCTACTATAAACCTGAAGAAGGGCTTATGCCCAAATCGTCGATTCTCCTGCTCCTCGGATGCTGCCTGACCTGCTGCGCTTTTCCAGCAACACATTTTTCAGCTCTGATCGCCAGCATCTGCAGTCCTCACTTTCTGCTACTATAAACAACTGATTATCAGCCACTAACGGTCCCCATTAGCAACTATTGATTCTCCCAGGCTGACGTTTACCCATTCCTTTGTCTGCCCAGCTAATTTTCTCACTCTCTCTGGCCTCTATCTCCACCTATCACCTATCTCAACCTTACTCTTCTTTCCCCCTCACCTCACTCCTTCGTCAGCAGATATGCCAACCTTTTCCTAGCTACCATCAGTTCTGAGGAAGGGTCACCTGACCTGAAACATTAGTTCTGCTTTCTCAGGACTCTCGTCTATGGGCTGTTCCCTGTGCCACAGATGGGGACAAACATTGACTCCGCCTGGATAACCATCAACTCAGAAAGATGCTCTTTGGTCTGCCCAAAATCTACTGGTCTTCCAGAGCAAGGAGTTGACCTCAACTGAGTGTTGCAGACTGGAACATTCCAAGGTTTAGGACTACATGCTAAGAGACGAACTAAAGCTTGGAGCAGCTGCCACCAAGACACAGTAGAGAAAGACCACCGTCTCAGGTCATTTGGCCAAAATACAATGGGAATAAACAGGTGGCTGGCAGAATACAGCTAGCCAGGTAGCACCAGGAGGTGGAGAAGTCAATCTTTCAGGTGAAACCCCTCTTCAGTCCTGATGAAGGGCTTATGCCTGAACCATTGACTCTCCTGCTCCTCGGATGCTGCCTGACCTGCTGTGCTTTTCCAGTGCCACCCTTTTCAACTCTGACTCTCCAGTATCAACAGTCCTCACTTTCTCCTAAGTAAGAATACCTTGGGTTTGTTTGTTGGAACTATCGGGGAAGTCAAACACAAATGTTTCTTTCTTCTCCATATGCAAAGACTCCAGAAACAAACTGCTTCAGTGTCAACTATGTAAATAAAGATTTTATTTTATGAATATAGTACATTTTTGAAATAAATAAAACAAATTCTACTTTGTCTCAATGGATGCTGCCAGACCTGCTGAGTTTTTTTAGCACTTTCTGTCTTAGTGTTTGATTTTCGGCATCCACAGTTCTTTGACATTTTTTTCCCAAAATGGATGTCATTAATGTTCATGACTGGACAGAGACCATAGCTGATGGTATGGATGTGTACTACACAGATCCCACAATCCAGATTTTAGAGACTAGACATTACTCAGCCATTTAGTATCACAGTTTCAACACTGAGTATAAATTATTTGAGATTTTCTGGTTTCCGATATTGCAAACCAGTACAAATACCAAAGGTTGAATTCCAGGACTGTGCTGATGGACTAATAGACCCTTTCCGCTTCTGCTTGTCTCAGTGATACTCAATACAAGCGCAGCGGTCTGCAGTTACAGAATCCAGCCAACACAAACTTGACGCTTTGTAAAGCTAGGATTACTTCTGCAAATTAGTTGATTTACAGATTAGTCACGCTAAACAGATTCTTTCATATCTGATTGAACTCCTTCCACTTTGTAAATTAAATGAAGCATCCGATTTCTGAGAGTACGTTTTAGTACGTGGACCTTGTCGGAAGAACTGTCTGCCTGTGCGAAAGATTAATTTCAGCTATTTTTGCAATCTATCCAGGTCATAGGAATGTTTGGTTGTTAATGCAATAGCTAGATGAAGCTTAGATAATAAGGGAAGGACGAATGAGAAATGAAATCCAAATCTATTGTCTTTGCCAGTGGAGTGGCAAGGCCTCTGTTAAAGATCCAACAATGTTTGCTTCAGATGTTCCATGAGGAGTAGGTGATAGGTCAGAAAGGAGCACTTCATTCAACTTCCTGTCAGACAGGAAACTATCAGAACTCACCAGGTAGTAGAGGGCTTTGTCCTAATTAGCCGGGCCAGTCCTCATGTAAACTGTGTGTGGAGAAATAAACCTGTTGGACTATAACCTGGGATTGTGTGATTTTAACGGTGTGTGAGAGAAAGAATTACACATTCAAAAGTGATCTTGATTTGCTTCTTTTCTAGATCGAACATGAGTAATGGCAAGGAATAGTTGATACAGATGGTAACAATAAGCATGCAGACTCCATGACTGCCAGTTACTGGGGCAGCTTCATGCTGGATTTTTGTCTGCCTTCCCCAGCATGCACGATCGAAGGATATGCAACACATTTATGGAGGAAAAGAACTGTGTGTAATTAACCTTTTTACAACGCTAGGCATTATTGAAATGCTTGTCACAGTTTAACGACAGCGCAGCATCCCTTTCCTTTTTCTCGCTATCCACAACAGATATCCTTTCGCCTTGTCTCCCATTTCGGGATTCAAACATCTGCCAACACTTTAGCTCCTCTCTGTCTCTCTCTCTCTCTCTCTGTCATTTTTTTGGTCACAGATTTTACCTGGTTACAGCACGTTCACAAGGGAAAAAAAAATCAAGCAGAGTAAGATGAAATTAGCCTGAACGAATTGACTGGAGGCAACTGCATCAATTTGCCAATGTTCCTTCCTCCTGCACTTTATCTGCCAATCAGCCTGGGGTCAGCCTGCCACAAACAATTACAAAGATTCACTGTTAAACCCTTCCAGTTTGATAAATCTCTTTCAAAGGAACAATTAAGGTACTGCAAGTCCCAGGAAATCCAGAGGGATGACCTTCCATCCTCTTAATATACAAGAGTCAATGCGTTGCTGAGTCTAATAACTAATTTGCTGCATTCCAACTCTATTTAATTTGAGACAATGCTGGATGTGGAGACACTCAAATGATAATACACAAGGGGTCCAGCCTGAATCTGAAGCAATAATTAGAGTCTTTAGAGATCAGTGGGAGTCAGTGCCCCTGACGCCTTAGTTCTTAAAAGCAAAGTCTCTAAAGCTGAACAGGAGAAAGTGAGGACTGCAGATGTCGGAGATCAGAATCGGAAAGTGTGGCGCTGGGAAAGCAGAGCAGGTCTGGCAGCATCCAAAGAGTAGGAGAACCGATGTTTCGGGCGTAAGCCCTTCGTCAGGAATCTAAACTCAACTAACCAATTAAACTGTTACGTGCAGTTCCCAAACTATGCTGAGCTACCGGTCACAGCTGACAGTCAACATTCAATCCAAGACCAAGGTGAGAAGGAAAGACTTTTTAAAAAACCCCAGCCTCAAAATAAAGAGGAGCAGATTTAAGACTGAGTTCAGGAGGAATGTCTTCTCCCAAAGAGTTGTGAATCTGTGGAATTCCCTGCCCATTGAAGCTGTTGAGGCTACCTCATTGAATGTCTTTAAGGCAAAGATGTTAGAACAATAAAGGAATTAAGGGTTATGGTGAGAGGGTGGGTAAGTGGAGCTGAGGCCACGAGAAGATCAGCTTGAATGGCGGAGCAGGCTCGAAGGGCCGAATGGCCTACTCCTAGTTTTGGTTATTTTTAGATTCCCTACAGTATGGAAACAGGCCCTTCGACCCAACAAGTCCACACCGACCTCCGAAGAGAAACCCACCCAGACCCATTCCCTATATTTACCCCTGACTAATACACCGAACACAATGGGCAATTTAGCATGGCCAATTCACCTGACCTGCACATCTTTGGACTGTGGGAGGAAACCTGGAGCAAACCCACACAGACACGGGGAGAATGTGCAGACTCCAGACAGACAGTCGCCCAAGGTGGGAATCGAGCCTGGGTTCCTGGCGCTGTGAGGCACCAGTGCTAACCATTGAGCCACCGTGTCACCCCAATAAAGGATAAAAGGATCTTTCATCTGTTCTTGTGTTGTTAGGAAGAGGAGTACCGCCATGACGGTACTAGAGAATAGTGACATTCATACCAGACTAGCAAGCCAAAGGCTTGAAGTGAGTATCTGGAGAAAACATCTGAGTTCAAATTTGACCTTGGCAGCTGAGGGAATTCAAATTTAATTAATTAATGAATATGGAACGACAGATGATGATTGTGAAACTACTTGATTGTTATAAAATCCCATCTGGCTCACTTTAGGGAAGGAAATCTGCCAATTTTACCCCCCATATGACACTCACTAGTGTGGTGGCAAATCGCTTCATCATATGAAACTGGAGCAGCTCAGCACCACCCACAGGATGTAGTGATTTATCGAGGTCAGTCAGTGAACCTGATCGGAGGTCAACCAGGAGTTCCCTCATCAGAGCTGTTAGTCTGGTCCAATCAGGGAGTCCTGGCTGACAGATAAGAACAGGAGTGTCAGATATCCTGTTCAATTTGAGAACTGAATCAGCATCAAGAACTCTCCATGTATAAATAAAGGATAACTTGGTGATGGGATGCTGGCCTCTGTGGAGTTATTTCAGTGGTGACATGAGAAAAGCATGCTCCCAAAATAAAAGAGTCATTTTTGAGTTTGGGTAAGCATTTCTCGTATCATGCCATTATTTGGGAAGCTTTACTTGTTTCATTCAGCCGTTGAAGATTGGCCCCAGTAAGCAGAAAGAATGTGATTTTTTTAATGGCATATGACATTGGGGCAGATGAAAAGCAACAAGTAATTCTCCTGACAGCTTGTGGATTCGCAGCTTTTTCAGTTATTAGAAGCCTCACTTTCTCCGAGGCACCAGATACGAAAACCTTTCAAGAATTGACATATTTAGTTATGGAATATTATTATCCCAAATCTCCTCTAATTCTGAGATGCTATTGGTTTTACTGAGTAATTCGATAACGGGGGAGTCTGTATCAGGATTTTTGACTGGGTTAAGGTGACTAGCACAGGTACGTGACTTTGGTTAATGAGATGTGTAGAGACTGTTTGGTATGTGGGATTAATGATTGTACTACATAAAAATTGTGTACTGGCTGAAGCCCAACTGGACTTCAAGCAGACACTCCAACTAGCTTTATCATTGGAAATACAACAAATGGAGCGTTTGAGTTGCAGGCTATTCCAATGGAAGTGAACACCTTTACCAGGCTGACTGAGATGGGGAACACCACCTGGGCGAAGGCAATTGCATAGTTTCACTCAGGACATGTCCTGAACAGACGGACTCTAGGTCAGCCAACAGCAAAACCCCAAAACCCTCAGTCAGATCCACCGATGTCAAGTTGGTGTTCTTCTCTGACCACTGCCTCCTGCTGGCTGACTGTCACCTACAGGACGAGCAGCGGGCTGGTAAGGTGGAAGCTGAACACAAAGCTGTTGACCCCGGGAAACATTGAGGAGCTCAAGAGGGTCTACGCACGTTGGAGAACCATGAAACCCCTCTTTGAGTCCCCAGCGGACTGGTGGGAAACAGTAAAAGGGAACATCAAGAGGTTCTTCATCCTCAAAGGTGTTCAGGAGGCGAGAGAGAGGTGGGGAAAACTGTCCCAGCTCCAGGAAAGTATGCAGAACCTGCTCCTGCTGCAGACAATGGGGGTGGATGTCATGGAGGACCTCAAGGAGGTGAAGGGCCAGCAAGCCTCGCTCTTTGCCTCGGAGGCCTCCAAGATAATCTTCCAGTCCAGGGTCCACTCAGTGAAGCAGGATGAGACGTGCTCATGTTTCTTCTTCCAGAAGGTGCACAAAGAGAGCTCCGTGCTCAGCAGCCTGAAGGAAGAAGATGGCTCAATAACGTCATCTCAGGCTGACGTCATGAGGATCAGCAAATCCTTCTATGCCAGTCTGTATGACGTGAAGCCAACCGACAGCGGGGCCTCCCAGTCGTTCCTGTCCTCTAACACGGAGGTCTTAGACGACAGAACACGCAAGAGGCTGAACTAGCCGCGATGTCTGGATGAGCTCACCAAGGCCCTTGAGTCCTTCGAAAAGAATAAAACTCCCGGAAGTGATGGCTTACCATCGAGCTCTATTCTGCTCTGGGGGACTTGATTGGCCAGGACCTGCTGGAGGTGTATGTCAGTATGCTTCGGGCAGGTACCGTGAGTGAATCCATGAGGAAAGGCATCATCACCCTCATCTACAAGCAGAAGGGGGAGAGGGAGGAACTCAAAGATTGGAGACCAATCTCACTGTTGAATGCAGATTACAAAATTCTGTCAAAGGTAATCGCCAACCGGGTCAGGTCTACTCTGGGGTAGGTGATTCACTCTGACCAAACCTGTGCTGTACCGGACAGGAAGATCGCTGAGAGTCTCACACTCCTCAGGGATACGATTGCCTACGTGCAGGACAGAGGGTTGGACACCTGCCTGATCAGCCTGGACCAGGAGAAAGCCTTTGACAGGATATCACACAGGTATATGAGAGATGTTCTCTCCAAAATGGGCTTTGGGGAGAGAATCTGCAATTGGATCAGATTGCTCTACACCAACATTGTCAGTGCAGTCTCAATTAATGGGTTGGAATCAGATAGCTTCCCAGTCAGACCTGGAGTCAGGCAGGGCTGTCCTCTCTCCTGCCCTGTTTGTTTGTGTGCTGCATAGAGCCATTTGCCGAGTCCATCAGGAAGGATGTGAGCCTGAGAGGGGTGACTATTCCTGGCAGCGGGGCCTGGTCATCAGGTGTGAGGCACTGTCATTGCTGTTATATGTGGCACAGGTCTGGCCTATTCCCAGAACCTGTGCCACTGCAGTCAGCCAGGCCATCTTCCAGTTCATATGGAAATCAAAGATGGACCAGGTCCGAAGGGACTCGATGTATAAAGATCTGGGCAATGGGGGAAAAAAAATACACCCAATGCCACCCTCACCCTGATAGCCACCTTTGTGTGTGGCTGCATCAAGCTGTGTGTGGATCCCCGGTACGCAAACACCAAGTGTCACTACGTCTGAGGTTCTACCTGTCCTCGGTGTTGCGAAGGATGGGCCTGGCCCCGCTGCCGCGGAACGCTCCGAGTAATTGGACCATTCCGTATCACCTGTCCTTCGTGGAGAAATTTATGAAGAAAAACACCTTTGACCACAAGTCCATCAGGAAGTGGTCAGCATGTAGTGTCCTTGAGACCCTTCGGGAAAAGGAGAGGGCAGATCCCGTCGAGCGGTTCCCTGAGCAGACTGTCAAAGCCATTTGGCAGAATGCCTCATCGCCAGAACTTTCCAACAAGCACCAAGACGTGGCTTGGCTGGTGGTGAAAAGGGCTCTGCCTGTGAGATCCTTTATACATGCCCGGACTCTCCGCCGCACCGCACGCTGCCCTCGAAACGGCTGCGGGGGGACAAGACTGTCACACACCTCCTTCTGGAATGTGCTTATGCAGAAGAAGTCTGGAGAGGAATGCAGTGGTGTTTGTTGAGGTTCGTCCCGAATAGTGCCGTGACGCGGGACTCCGTGCTCTACGGTCTGTTCCCCGGGACGCACACCGAGACGAACATCAACTGTGCCTGGAGGATCATCAACTCAGTGAAGGACGCTCTCTGGGTGGTCCGAAACCTGTTGATCTTCCAGCTGAAGGAGTTGACCCCGACAGAGTGTTGCAGACTGGCACATTCCAAGGCCCAGGACTACGTGTTGAGGGACGCGCTGAAGCTTGGGACAGCTGCCGCCAAGGCGCGGTGGGGAAAGACCACCGTGTGACATCTACCTGCCTAAAGAAGAACGGGGGCCCGCGCAGTCATTTGGGCTCTGCTGACGCCTCAACAGACATGTAATCGTACACACCTCTATATATGAATGATTACTCTGTCCCTGTATACCAAGAAATGGAATGTTTACGGATGTATAGCATGACCAATTGTACAGATCATCAAAATATTTTATGAATAAAGTATATTTTTGAAATAAAAAAAACAGCCAAACCCCAAAACAAAGCCAAGCCTTGCAAATGGTTAAAATTTACCTCAGGATCCAAGCCAGTAAGCCATTGTTTTTGTTGCTGGTATGTCGACTCAAGATAGCAAAATAGTCCCATTCAACTTAAAAGGAGTAAGAGAACTGATAGACCGGTATCCAAAACAGTGCACACCTTGGAAAGTCCGCCTACATCTTGGAACAATTAAATTGCTTCGCAACATGCAAATCAAAACCAATCAAAATAAACATCTGGTTAAATGGTCACTGGTTCTAATGGAGGTCGATAACCACGTGGCCGTTTCAGTGATTGTAGAACTAGACTTTAACAAAATTTTCTCCACACCCCAACCCTTAGGTTTGTGCAAGATTTTGGCTAAACTGAGAACCGACATTGGGGAACCATTTAAGATTCATTCCAGTCTCTTATGAGAAGCAGTTGGTTCAGTTACCACTAATTGTAGTAAAAGGTTCAGGCCCAAGCTTGATGGGGCAGAATCAGTTGAGAGAGATTCACCTTGATTGGTTTGACATTTTTCAATGAGATAATGGCTGCCTGAGTGAAAGTCCAAATTAAATACCCAAATACTTTTCAGGAAGGTCCAGAGACTATCAAAGGAGCCAAGGTCACCTTGCATATTGACCAGGAGCCCTTCCATGATTCTGCAAGGCCCACTCTGTGTCATTTCCCTTGCGGGCAAAAGTAGAGGCAGAAATCAGGAGGCCGGAAAGTGAAGGAATCATTAAACCAGTCCATACCGATTGCGAAACCCAACGGGTTGGTTTAACTTGGGGATTTTAAGTAAACGGTTAGCCACTTTTCACAGCTGAATAACTACTCCCTCGCATAGCAGATTTATACACAAAGCTGGCAGGGGGTGGCTGCCCTTCACCCAGCTGGACATGAGACATGTGAACTCGTAATTGTGGCTAAATGAGGATTATGCTACAATTAATACCCATCAGGGTTTGAACCAATCAACGAGATTGTCATTTAGTGTATTGTCAGCACTGTGCAAACTTTCAGTAGAGAATGGAGAACATTTTACAAGGTCGACTCCATGGCATCATTCATCTAGATGACCTGCTAATAACGGGGAAGACCAATTAGGAGCACTTAGAACTTGAACATAGTCCGCAGACATTTGTCCCAGATGGGAGCATGCTTTAGAAAGGAAAAATGTGTGTTCCAGGCACCCCAAGTGATCTACTTGGACTACAGGTTTGACATGACTGGGTTACCTTAGTAGGAAGCTAAAGTGAGGGCAATCAAAGGTCCCCCACCTCCCACATCTGTACTGGAGCTTAGGTCTTTCCTTGGATTGTTGAATTATTATGGAAAGTTCACACATAACCTGGGCGTCCATCCTGGCACCTTTGTATCAACTTTTAAAGAAGGATATAGTCTTGGGAAATGGACACGTAGACAAGCCATGCTTTCAGGAAGAAACAGCTATCATCATATAAGCACTCTGTAATCCCAAGTGAGATCTGGTATAGACATGTGATGCCTCTCCGTACAGCGTCAGGCTAGCATTAGCCCAATGGAGAGGAATGCCTGATAGTGTATGCATCCGGAATTTGGCTGATGCAGAGCATCCATGCACCCAGATAGAGAAGGAAGGTTCGGCGGTCACATTTGGAGCTGGGAAGCTCCATCAATACCGTTACATACAGAAATTTGCAAAAATAACGGACCACAAACCCCTGCTATGGCTACTTAAAATACAATTTCCTGATAAATGATAGCCCATTATCTGTGACCATGCTTCTGGGAGTCCATGTGCGAGGGCCTGCTGGCACCAGGTTAAATCTGATCTTCTTGGACCTAGGATATGTGTGTGTGTGTGTGTGTGTGTGTGTGTGTGTGTGTGTGTGTGTGTATATGGGGTGGGTGGGGGGGAAGGTGAAACGATATCAGGACTACCTTCTACAAAATCATGCATGGGAACTCAAAACCTTCAGAACAATTTGAACGTGCAAGATAAACTTTTGACAAGAACCTACTTGTTTACTTTTTTCTTGTTTTTTCCAAATTTCTACTGCTCCTGCTCCTTCGGTTGGTACAGTTTCACAGATGCCAACAGCCTGAAAGTGCCCTGCCAATTTGGCCATTTTCCGCTGCCCATTGGCTGTGTTCACATCTGGACAGCTAATCATTTTATCAAGGAAATGTATTGTTTGGGAGAGCTAAGAAATTATGGTTTTTCTTGGTATCTTAAAGGAAATTAAAACGAAAAGTTAAAAGATGTAAGAGTGAAAGAGAAGATTCTGAACTGATAGTGTGGAGGTTTGACTCTTGACTCCAGACGACACAAATTTCAATTCAAAAGTAGGTCCATCATTTCTGGATGCCTGGCGAGAGATTGTAGGTGACAACATAGCCTTGTTGTGGTGGCACCAATTGATGAATCTCTGCTCTACACGTGAGGGCAATATGTTTTATATGCTGAAAATGTGTTGCTGGAAAAGCTCAGCAGGTTAGGCAGCATCCAAGGAGCAGGAGAATTGACGTTTCAGGCATAAACCCTTCTTCAGGAATGAGGAGGGTGTGCCAAGCAGGCTAAGATAAAAGGTAGGGAGGAGGGACTTGGGGGAGGGGCATTGGGAATGCGATAGGTCAAGGTGAGGGTGATAGGTCGGAGTGGGGTGGGGGAGGAGAGGTCAGGAAGAAGATTGCAGGTTAGGAAGGCGGTGCTGAGTTCGAGGGATTTGACTGAGACAAGGTGGGGGGAGGGGAAATGAGGAAACTGGAGAAATCTGAGTCCATCCCTTGTGGTTGGAGGGTTCCCAGGCAGAAGATGAGGCGCTCTTCCTCCAACCATCATGTTGCCATGGTCTGGCGATGGAGGAGTCCAAGGACCTGCATGTCCTTGGTGGAGTGGGAGGGGAAGTTGAAGTGTTGGGCTACGGGATGGTTGGGTTGGTTGGTCCGGGTGTCCTAGAGGTGTTCTCTGAAACGTTCCACAAGTAGGCGGCCTGTCTCCCCAATATAGAGGAGGCCACATCGGGTGCAGCGGATGCAATAGATGATGTGTGTGGAGGTGCAGGTGAATTTGTGGCGGATATGGAAGGATCCCTTGGGGCCTTGGAGGGAGGTAAGGGGAGAGGTGTGGGCGCAAGTTTTGCATTTCTTGTGGTTGGAGGAGAAGGTGCCGGGAGTGGAGGTTGGGTTGATGGGGGGTGTGGACCTGACGAGGGAGTCACGGAGTGAGTGGTCTTTTCGGAACGCTGATAGGGGAGGGGAGGGAAATATGTCCCTGGTGGTGGGGTCTGTTTGGAGGTGGCGGAAATGACGGTGGATGATATGCTGGACATGGAGGTTGGTGGGGTGGTAGGTGAGGACCAATGGGGTTCTGTCCTGGTAGCGGTTGGAGGGGCGGGGCTCAAGGGCGGAGGAGCGGGAAGCGGAAGAGATGCGGTGGAGGGCATCGTCGACTACGTCTGGGGGGAAATTACGGTCTTTGAACAAGGAGGCAATCTGGGTGGTAGGTTTTGGAACTGGTCCTCCTGGGAGCAGATGCGGTGGAGACGAAGGAATTGGGAATATGGGATGGCGTTTTTACAGGGGGCAGAGTGGGAGGAGGTGTAGTCTAGGTAGCTGTGGGAGTCAGTCGGTTTATAGTAAATGTCCATGTCGATTCAGTCACCCAAGATGGAAATGGAAAGGTCTAGGAAGGGGAGGGAGGAGTCTGAGACGGTCCAGGTGAATTTGAGGTCAGGGTGGAAAGTGTTGGTAAAGTGGATGAACTGTTCAACCTCCTCGTGGGAGCACGAGGCAGCGCCGATACAGTCATCGATGTAGCGGAGGAAAAGGTGGGGGGGTGGGGCCAGTGTAGCTGCGGAAGATGGACTGTTCCACATATCCTACGAAGAGGCAGGCATAGCTGGGGCCCATGTGGGTGCCCATGGCTACTCCTTTGGTTTGGAGGAAGTGGGAGGATTGGAAAGAGAAGTTGTTCAGGGAGAGGACCAGTTCAGTCAGTCGAAGGAGGGTGTCGGTGGAAGGGTACTGGTTGGTATGGCGGGAAAGGAAGAAGCGGAGGGCTTTAAGTCCTTTGTGAACTTTCTCCTTGAATATGTTTTATATGAAGTTTGTGTGGAGTTTGCACGTTCTCCCCGTGTCTGCGTGGCTTTCCTCCGGGTGCTCCGGTTTCCTCCCACAGTCCAAAGATGTGCAGGGTCAGGTGAATTGGCCATGCTAAATTGCCCGTAGTGTTAGGTAAGGGGTAGATGTAGGGGTATGGTTGGGTTGCGCTTCGGCGGGGCGGTGTGGACTTGTTGGGCCGTAGGGCCTGTTTCCAATCTGTAAGTAATCTATCTAATATAAAACAGAGGTCTATAAGTCACATTGCTGTTTGATATTATATTGTCTAAGACAGGTAATTACAATTTTACAATGTCCAGTGATAGCTAATATCCTGTGACAAATAGCGAATGGTTTACAGGAACTGGTTATCGTATTCTTCACAATTGTTTGTTAATGGATAAGGCTTCAGACAGAAGGATTTTGCTTTGTTCTTATTGTTGGTTTTACATGCCCATGTTAATGGGTAAGAGAAGGGTGACAATGGGAACAGGAGGCAGTAAGTAAGGTCATGTCCAAGGCTATCAGTCTTGTCCAGGGAGAACAAACACCTTTGCCTGAGGCTGAAAGTTAAATCCACATGTATGGCCTCCAGACACTTGGAGTCAGCCAGACCCCCGACTGTGATGTCCAGTCTCACTCTGTCAGAGGACAGGCATGCAATCGATCCTGCAGTGAGTCCTTGTAATAGTGGATCTTTAACCCTTGAGTCCCCAATATGCCATGATAAGCAAGTAAAAATAGAATTTACTCTTTTGTGGTTCTCAAACTTCATAATTCCCTCCAATTGATCATTCGAAGATCAACCAGGTTCCCTCAGAGCCTATAACGATAGCACTCGGAGAACAGTGGCCATGAGCACTGGATTATGAGAATGCAGGCGATTACAATTAGTATGGTATTCCCAGTATGTATGAGCAAGCCTCCCAGTTCTCCAAGAAAGCGCCCTAGTGGCCACTCCTCCGTGCCACTGCTAAGCCCATTTTCAACAGTTTGGAGATTCCAGATTTCCTGTGTGATATTAATGGACTCGTCAGGGATGTAGGTGCAGCACTCTGCCCCTACAATAGCACAGGTACCATCTTCCTTGGCTACCAGGAAGTGCAGGGCCAAACGATTCTGGAGGGCTATAGTCCTAACTGCAAGGAGCTCAGTGTTAATTTCAGTTCAGACACTAGCCGTATCATTGGTGACTCTTTCCCATATGGTCCTGAGCTTACTAACTTCTTGGGCAGGTAAATAGATTTCCATTGGAGTAGAGAACATTCCTGGTGAGGGATCTTCTGGGTCTCGGGGGTGAGGGTAAGTTGCCCAAAACCTGAATGCAGGGCACTACATATCCCATGTGACATGGCCCCCTCCAATCAGAGGGAAGCGAGGGGTATGCTTTCAACCTGCAAATAAAATATGTGCCATTGTAAGCTGTTAAGTTGGAAACTGCACACCACCCCCCCCCCCCCCCAACCCCCCCCCCCCAACACAACTTAGGAGCAGGGTTATTCCAGAGGGAGCCTGATGTTTTATTTGGGATGGCAGACCAGTCAAATACAAAGTAGCCATATTCTATTAAATTCCAAATAGATTCGACCCAGGGGATATCAAAGGAGCACTTATACATCCCTACATAAGTACCTTTGGAGGGTTTCCCTACCCATATGAAATAAATGGTGTCACTGATGGTGTTGTTGAGAACGACAAGGGAGGGAGGTCTATGTGATCTGTTATAATTAGGATGATACCAATCCCTGAATAAGGTCATGTTATATCAGTCCCTGAATTAGGTCATGTTATACCCTGCAGACTGCCAATCCCGTGTATCATCGGTGCTAATAGGATCACTGGAAAGGCTTCGATGCAGTAGCCATTCGGCCACTTCATGCTCGTGAAAAGATACGGGCCACAAAGGGATACCCCCCCAAGAGTGGGGTGGCATGTGGGCAGATACTCAGCAGTGGGAGTCTCTCCCCATCACATGGACCATCTGGTAGGCCAAATGCAAGAAGGTATTATACATAGGGGTGTCAGTTTGAAATCCATCTGTTCCCAAGGTTACATCCCCCAAAGACAGCAAAGTCACAAGTATGGAAAACATCTTTATCTCTAACCGTTGTCGGTTTCTGTGCTGATTCTTTTGCAGTCGGCTCTGTGTATCCACTGGGGATGCCCTTGTGCCTTCACAGCCATGGGGGTGGTCAGCAGCACCTTTCCATCCTGGTCCCAGCTTCTTTCATTCCCAATGTTTTATCAGGACAAAGTCCCCTGGCTCGACAGCAGGGTAGTCCCTTCAGGCAGATTGTCGCTCTCTCAGTAAGCCTGGCGTACCTGCAAATGCAAACTTTGGAGAGTTTTGGTCAGCTCCTGCAGGTATGCCCCCACATACTCTCCCAGGGTGTTCATATCTAACCTTTCAGGGAGGGGGGGTCGAACTATCTCAGGTCCCCATGGGGACCTCATGGGCTTCCCGTAAACCACTTAACAGGCTTTACTTGAAGGGGTAACCCTCAGATAGAACAGGGCCAAGGGTATGACCTTCAACCAGTTTAGGCCTGCTTCCCTCTTTAGTTTTGCCAGCTTATTTTTTTAAAGTGCCATTTACTCATTCCACCACTCCTGCCATTTTTGGGTGGTGAGTGCAGTGGAATTGTTGTTTTATTGCTCATTCCCTGCAGATCCCCTGGTTAATTTTAGCCATGAGGTGTGGCCCATTGTCTGAGCTTATTGTCTCTGGGAGTCCATAGCGGGGAATGATTTCCCTCAACAATATTTTTACCACCAGTTGCAGCTGTGTTGTCCGTTGTCAGGATTGTCTTAATCCATCTGCTGAAGACATCTCCTATTATCAAACAACACTAATAATATTGTACTCTGGGTAATTCTATGAAATCTAGTTGTAGACAATTGAAAGGCCCACCAGGCAAGGGGTAGTCCCAGAATGACAAGGCATCCCTTTTCTGGCATTCACCTTTTTGCAGATCAAGCATGCTTTGGCTCGTTTCTCAGCTGTTTTCTGGAAATCGGGGTGCCGCCATGTTTGTAGCAAAGTGCTGACCATTCTTTCCTTGCCCAGGTAGCTATGTACATAATCCACCAATATTGGTAAAAGCAAAGAAAGAACACAGACCTGTCCTGCAGGGGTCATCTACAGTTTGGTATGAACGTCAAAGGAGCACCCCATCTGTGACCCAAAGTCTGAGTTCTTCGCAGGGGCATCCCCTTGCAAGTTACATATCTCATCCAGGTCTGGCATACCCGTCCTCATACGTTTTATAACAAGGTGTTGCTGTGAGCCCAATGGGACCAGGAAAGTGGGGTGTACGGCTGCCTGCTTGGCGGCAGCATCTGCTTGCGCGTTGCCCTTGGAGATTCTGTCAGCGGCACCGGTGTGAGCTGAACATTTGATCACCGCTAGGCTGGATGGTAACTGTGAGGCCTGCAAAAGATTATGCACAAAAACAGCCTTACTAATGGGTTCCCCCGTGGAAGTTAAAAATCCCCTGTGCTCCCATTTGGGGAGCAATGCTAAAAGCATAGCGAGCGTCCGTAGAAATGTTGGCCAATTTCCCTTCCGCCAAAATGTAAGCCCAAGTGAGGGCAAATAATTCAGCCTTCTGTGCTAACAGTGGAGATACAAATGCCATGTGCTCAATTATTTCAGAATCCATAGCAATCATGTATCCAAAGCATTGCTGACCTGTGGGTGAAATAAAGCAGCTGCCATCCACATAAGAAGTGAAGTCCGCATGTTCAAGTAGCAGGTCTGTGGTGTCCCGGTCCCAATGAAATTCATCAGTAATGGCTGAAGGTGCGTTGTGATCGTGGGGCAGCTGAACACACTCAGTTTTTTGTGTGACCTTTAGAGCGTGACCTGGAGTGTTTTGGCCATCCCAGTAATAAATAAGGGCACTCCTCATCTGGGTCCTGGTGTTCTCAGACCAATCCATGTTATATGTGCATACCATATGCATGACACTCGAGGTGTCCTCTTTGAATCTGTTGTTTAAATCATCATAAATGTGGACTAGTCCCTTTCAGTCACCCTCACCCATTTGTTCCTGCCATTTAGTAATTTCTTCTGGTGACAAGATCATACAACAGAGGGCAAATAGATCCCGGGTGTTGCATTGAACATTTGAATTGTGCACTGGGCGTATTGGGCAGATTTATCTTTAGCAATCCGGAGCCTGATTCATTATCACGATCATCTCTTGGGGTTTCCAGTGGACATAGAGCCCGATAGTTGGTGGCTCATCTTCCTCGTCTGCCTTGGGGTTCGGTAGCTACCTTATGGGGAGCATAGTTTTGGGGTGAATGGAGATGGTAAACTCCAGTCCAAAGTTCACAGGGTGCCGCTGGTTTCCTAGAGCGCATCTTAACCCGGTCAGCTATACAGGTTTTCTCGGGACTCAGGTACAGCAGCGGGCACAGAGTCATAGGTGTCTCAACAGGAGGCACTGGTGCACTAGGGTAACCATCTCCACTCCCCCTCTATCTCAGTATCATATCCTCCCTCCTCAAACAGGCTTGGTGTGCCAGACCTGAGCTCGGGAACGTGAGAAGTGCTTAGGTTCTCTACAGCCTTGTTGCTTTAGCCCCTTTTTAAAAATCTTATTCAGCTTTAGCTTCTTTATGCTGTTTCTCCTGTTCCCCATTTTTTTAACATGCCATTAATACGTCCAATTTCAACATCTAAGAGAAGTATTGCCTCCATACAGCCAGAAATAGATGTGTAAAGAATCCCATCAATTAGATTTGTCAGACTGCTAGGCAAGCTTATTGAGTAAACATAAAAGTGGCTACCGTAGAGACGGTTATTCAGCCTCTTGTTTCAGTGCCAGTGCTTTGCCTGAAGAACACAGAAGGCCACACTTTCCCTTGATGGTTCCTCACTTGCTATGCCACCTACATGTTCCTCATATTGCCATAACTTCTGTCACCAATTGAACATTATCAGGGCAGCAGTGCTTTAAAGTAACCATGAGGCAGTAACACCAATCACTGGCAATGTGGAAAGGTATAAAGCCTTACCAATTAATTAATTAATTAACTGTGATAATGCAGTTCAGGGCTAGTACGAATTGTTTTAAAATATTGAGTAATTAAGCAGATTTTGTGCAAAATGGAAACTGAACAAGTGACTAGACATCGCACTGTGAAGTAATAAGAACAAACAGATTTCAAAGTCACAGAAATTATTCAAATCTGCTCCGTGTTGTATATATGAAATTGAATCAGGATTCTTCTACTACATGCATATCCCACTTATGTGACCAAATCACAAGTTTTTTTCCTCGCGAGTAGGAGTTTTAAGAGTCTTCAATATAAATTGTAAATTCATTTAACTAAAATCCAGTGCTATAATGCAAAATGTGCAGAGTTTCCAACTCTGAATTCCATTATAATTACCTGGTTCTTGTCTTTCAATTTAAATCCCCAATTAGATTTTTTTTAAGCAGTTCTGATCAGTCATTGCTCATTTATAATGTCCTAGGCTGTGAAATGACTGTGGTAGCATTAATAAAAGACTTGTCAAGATGCTTCATATACACAAGTAATAGCTAACCCAAAGACACATGATTTTTTTTTGCAGGATAATGTTGAACTGACACTTCAGTTCTCAATGAGGAAGGGAAATTGACACAAAATGAAGCAATGACTGGGACTCCATACCCACAGAGGAGATGCGGCAAGCTTAATATGAAAATAAACGGGTTCGAAACAAAAATTTAATTCAGCCAGTATCATTTTCTGAAACAATGTTGTTGGTTTGGTATATCCAGATCCATCTTTATACACTGTATTACAATTTTTTAAAAATTAAACTATACCAAGTTCACTGTAATTCCTCCACTTAATGAACAAATGTTAAAGTCTGAGGTGATTTTCCTCAATGTTAGGTTGAGAACTTTTTAAAGAAATGAGCAGATCAGCTTCACAAATCACCAGCACTTTTTGTCCGGACACCTGTTGAGGACTGACACTTGTAGCCCAGTATTGAGAATTGTAGCAGCCTCCCCCCTGCCTGGCCGGGAGTGACCAAAGCAGCAACCTGGTTCACCCGAGAGTCAGATTGCTCAGCACTGACAGTAACTTTGGAGGTACTGAGGGGAACAAGGTGACGGGGTGTTGGAAGGGCCTCCCGAAAGAGCCCTCGGGATGCTGTCTGTGATCTCTTTAATTTTAGGAGACTGATGAACCCCAGTCACCTTCCCAAACGCATCCAGGCATTGGATCACATGAATCCTACCCCACAAAGGGTCTCCATACCCACCTTCTATATTTCGTCTCCCCCCACCTTACTCTTGCAATGGGGCGCTTCTGTGTCCTCCGTGAGATGGCAGACTGATGCTTGGCCACCCTTCTCTGTGAGACAAGACTTACTTCTCCCCGGGAGCAGCCTTTCTCTGGCATTTTAGGGTTCAGCCCAGCATTCTGTAGGCAAACAAACAAGAAACAAAGAACAACACAAAACCCACGCAGAAAGGACTAAACTCTGGCACCCTGGTCAATTGTTCTAATGTGATTGCAATTAAAAGTGCTAAGTCATAGTTTTAGAATCAATTCACCACTCAAATGAAAGCTTTCACCACACATACCATCACAATCACTCAAAAATTCAAACTGGACATCTTTTAATTTGTATATAACAATTTACCAACCTCTCAGAGGGGTCTCCAACCCCATTTTCCTGATCAGGTCTTTTCTCACAGCTTGGTCCCCTTCCCAACCACATATCAATACTGCAGGGTGAGAAATTTACCAAGTCTGCCCTCTTTCCTTACTCTCAACTCTGGACGACACAAATTTCAACAAGGTAAAAACAATGACTGCAGATGCTGGAAACCAGATTCTGGATTAGTGGTGCTGGAAGAGCACAGCAGTTCAGGCAGCATCCAAGGAGCTTCAAAATCGACGTTTCGGGCAAAAGCCCTTCATCAGGAATAAAGGCAGTGAGCCTGAAGCGTGGAGGCTCACTGCCTTTATTCCTGATCAAGGGCTTTTGCCCAAAACGTCGATTTCGAAGCTACTTGGATGCTGCCTGAACTGCTGTGCTCTTCCAGCACCACTAATCCAGACACAAATTTCAATTCAAAAGTAGATGCTTTATTTCTGGATAGCCAGCGAGAGATTCTGGGTGACAACAAAAGAGTCTCATAGCCTTCTTGTGGTGGCACCCCTCAATGAAGCTCTGCTCTGTACACGAAAGCAGTACATTTTATAGGAATAATACAGAGGTCTATAAGTCACATATCTGATTTCTATAACATTGTCAAAGACAGATAGTTACAATTTTATATTGCCCAGTGATAGCTAATATCCTGTGACAAATAGTGAATGGTTTACAGGAACTGGTTATCGTATTCTTCACAATTGTTTGTTAATGGATAAGGCTTCAGACAGAAGGATTTTGCTTTGTTCTTATTGTTGGTTTTACATGCCCATGTTAATGGGTAAGAGAAGGGTGACAATGGGAACAGGAGGCAGTAAGTAAGGTCATGTCCAAGGCTATCAGTCCTGTCCAAGGAGAACAAACACCTTTGCCTGAGGCTGAAAGTTAAATCCACATGTATGGCATCCAGACACTTGGAGTCAGCCAGACCCCCTACTGTGATGTCCAGTCTCACTCTGTCAGAGGACAGGCATGCAATCGATCCTGCAGTGAGTCCTTGTAATAGTGGATCTTTAGTGCTTGAGTTCCCAATACACCATGATAAGCAAGTAAAAATAGAATTTACTCTTTTGTGGTTCTCAAACGTCATCAATAGCTTTTCACAATTACCAAGGGGGTCTGCACATATCAGTCCTTACTGCCGCTGGCCCTAGCTCAAATTGGCCTCAATGTCACCACCATAAATGCCTCGATCTAGATAATTATAAAGAGAAGCATGGACATATCAATGTCAAGATTTCAATGTGTTCCAGTGAAAACTGACCAGTGTACCACAATGATTTACTTATCTACAAACAGCGATATAGGCACCAGTCTGTGTGATCCAGAGCTACCTTCATATATAAGTTTAAAAAGAGCTTCTTGCAACATCAAGACTCTAAAAAGATTCAATGTGGTGGATGTAGAGCAGTTGTTCCCACTTGTAAGCATGATGAAAGCCTCTGGGAGGTTAATATATGATAGTTTTTAATAAATCCAAGAGGGGATTTAGCAGGAATTTTTTTTATCCAGAGGTTGGGCCAGAATATGGAACATAAGAACCGGAGTAGACCAGTTAGCTCAATGGGTAATTTGATGTTTTCTTGCTTGCATTAGTTTTCAAGCCACTGGTCCAGTTTTCAATAGTTTCATTCTATTTCTCTGCTTATTAACACACGAGACTGAGAATAATCCTGAGATTACTGCATTTCAATCTCTTACCTTGCTTTCAAATATCTTAGATTGCCAGCCAGTCATCCTCCTCTGTCTACATGTTCCTAACCTGTGTGACCACCTTCCCGAATGTGCTAGCCATGCAGTTGTCCACCTTGCAGTTGCACCACAATGACACAGCTGCAACGCAAGGACTGAAACTTCAGATCTCAGGTGTGTGTGTGTGTGTGTGCAGTGACACTTCCTGCAGAAGAGTTTGTCCATGACACATGGGCTTCCCAAGTGCCACAGACTGCGTATGCCACACTGTTGACCTGTCCTGCTGTGACTTAACCCCACAGCCGATATTAAAGGCAGAATAGCTTACCAGTAGCTCACCCAAAATCTCCCTCTGCTGCACTGAAGTTGTAACAAAATGCATTTATCTGCTTTCCTAAGGTGCTATACCTTGATTTTGTTCAAAATATGGCTGTCCACTACTCTTTTCCCTGATGCTGACTGCTTCTGGGTTCTCCTTCCATTCACTCCTCTAGCTGTTGCAGATTGTCTCTGAGTCTCTCTCAGACTTACTCTTCTTTCTGATGCAGACTGCCTCTGGGTTTTGCATGCTCTCGCACTCTACTTTGACTTCTCTGAGGAATAATTAAGGTGAACAGTATCTTAAATTTAAAAGGAAGCTAGATAAATCCACAAAGGTGAAAGGAATCAAGTTTCACCTTGCCTTTATGAAGAAAGGTGCCGGGAGGTTAGTCCAGAGCATAAATAATACCCAAGTAGACTATTGAGATGAATGGTCTTCTGTATTTTACATTCAATGTAATTGTGCATAAAGTGCAGTCATGTATGCTAACCAAATATTCTGATCGACAGAACAGATGAGACATGAAGTTCTGAGCCAGAGATGTCGTCTTTTTAATTTGTACAGGTACATTCACAACTTAACTTGCCACTAATAACAAGTCTCTGGGACTACTGCATCGCTGTCTTCACATTCAACAATAATTGCTGCATTGCAAACTTATTACCAACAAATAATCTATCCATCAATGAAGAATAATCACGCAAGCTCCCCTGGCAGCTTGTTCCACACACACACCACCCTCTGTGTGAAGAAGTTGCCCCTTATGTCCCTTATTAAATCTTTCCTCTTTCACCTTTAACCTATGCCCTCTAGTTTCGAACTCCCCCATCCTAGGAAAAAGACCTTGGTGAGAGACTGAGCACTTGATAGTCAGTGACTCACCTGCTTACTCTCTAAAGCCTCAATTGACAGAAATTCACTTTGTTGATCTCGCAGTGCAAAGGAGCAACAGTGTGCATCATTGACATCTAGCTAAGCAGATACTCATCAATGATCCTTTGACAGCAGTTTCAAACTAATGTTCTCAAAGAAGGGCAGCTGATATAGGGGAATTACTGTAGATCCCGCTAAAAATCATAAATCATATTGATTTAGAAATGCATAGCTGGCACAATATTTTGGAACTCCCTCCTTTTGTAGTCCCTTCATCTCACTTCAACTACAACCATTCAAGAAGGCAGCACACCACCACCTTCTCAAGTGTAATTGGCTTACACAATAAATAGCTGCCAGCCATGCCCATGTTCCATAATGGAATGAAAAAAAATTACTCCTATCATCTATCTGCCCTTCTGGTCCTCTCCATATTGGCCTCCCATCTCCCACTCTCTGTAAATCCGAGCTCCTGCAAAGCAGATTGGGGCATGCCACCTCATTAAAGGTGTCATATAAAGGCAAGTTGTTGTCGCTTCAGTAAGGTCAAAGGAACAAGGGAGGAGGAGTTGGAAAATGGAGCCCAGATAAACCCGCTTGATGTGAAAACTGTGTGGCATGTGTGACTGGTTGAGGTATGCCTTTGTAAAATGCGTATGAATGAGGTAGCGCAGTGGCTCAGTGGTTAGCACTGCCACCTCACAGCAGCAGTTTGATTCCCGTCTCAGGCAACTGTCTGTGTTGAGTTTGCACATTCTCCCCATGTCTGCATGGGTTTCTGCCAACTGCTAAGATTAGGTGGATTGGCCATGCTAAATTGCCCATAGTGTCCAGGGAGGTGCAGGCTGGTTTGATTCACCATGGGAAATGTGGGGTTACAGGGATGTGGTGGATCTGGGCGGGATGCTCTTTAGAGGATTGGTGTGCTTTCACACTATAGGGATTCTATACACTGTACAATAAAAGTATTTGAGAGTTCCTGTAGCAGCTGCTCTTAGTTTGTCAGGATAAAAGCATATTAAGCTAACAGCCTTAAATCCATTTCATAACGATGGTCATCTCACCAACCTAAGCTGGACTCAAACTTATAATGCAGATAGTGTTTACTTTACCATCATGCAATATTGCACAACCGACACTCAAGGTTTGGAGACTAAAGTGGTTCATTGAGGATTAACAATCATGCTTTAGTTGTTATTTTTAAAAGTCTCTCTTCCTTTGTTGCAATGATATCCTGGGTATAAAGCAATGGGTGGCACCAGCATTAATGGTACTTTTCTTGTGTTACCATTCCGCATGTGTGAGTCAGCTTAATAGCTAGTCTCAGACTATTCTCCATGGAACACAGAAGAGCCCTGCCAGATCCTGTCTACACCTGCCATCTGTTTGCATATACTCTGCCTGGCAAGAATCAGAAGCAAGAGCTGTTTAGTTTCTCTCTAGCCCTCACTCAGGGATATTTAATTGTTTTCACATTGTTCTTCAAGTGTCACTGGCAATCTGCTTAGATGTTATCTCTGGATAAGCATGTAACTGTTCCAAATGCAATATGTTCCTGTGAGTTAATTGACTTCTCCTTTATGGCAACAGTATGAAAATCCAATGGGTAGTACTTGCAATTAAATCCCAAAACTTGCATATATTTTCCTACTCCAAGTGTAAACTATTCTTTCTGTTAACCTGGTTTTAAAAAGTTAATGTTGTTCTGCATTCAGTTAGTCTTACACTAACTCATGTAACGCCATGCTGTGGCCAATCCAATGGAATAAATGTCTATAGAAATGGTGAGGGAAGACCACTCCACAGTGGAAGTGGATACATATTTGGAACAATAAGAACATGGACTAACGCTGGGGTTTGGGAATAGGTTGCAGCACTCTTTCAACTGTGCTCAATTCCTGGAGTGTGACTCAAATCCACAAAACATTAGAAAGCACAATTATGACCATCTCGTGATGTGGTTAAGCAATTCAAGCGTGTGACATAACCTAAAGTGGCTACAAGATAAATCCAGATGTTATTTCAAAATAAATTGGGCCAGTAGAACTTGAGCTCTTCAGTTTAAATGATGCAAATTGATTGCAGTTGCCAGAAAGAAATTCTTCAAGCAAGAAATTATAAACATTTGAAATAATTCCCCAGTCTGGAGACACAACTTTCGGGGGATCAAGATCCAGTTGGTTGATAAATTGGGGAAATATAATGCTCAAAGGTTTTGCTTAAGGGACCAAAAGGACTTATCTCATTGTTATCTTGATCCAGTTTCCAAGGTAAGATCCAGCAACAAATCCTCCCTCCTACCCCCTCAACCACACAATACCTCCCCTCCGTACCCTGAGATCTACAACCTATTGTTAGCCACTGTAGAACACCGCTCTGGAATTCCTTTCTTAATCATCACTGCTCTTCAGCCTCCCTTGAATCAAACAGAGACCCCCAGCTTAATATGTGCATCTTTGGCTAACCTCTTGGTTCCCCTTTCTTGATATTTCCTCTTGCAATCCAATGTAAATGTCCACATACTTATGCTTCCTGGCGACATTTAGAACAGTTTATCTCAGTTACCTACACAACTGTGAATTCTTGCGAATTCTTGTTCAATTTCCAGGCATTTTGAATCTAGTTTCCTACTTCTGCTCCTACTTTGTACATGCATGTATCGGCTTAATGCCAATTGGTCATTATGTCTTGGCTGTTTTCCTATCATTTTCAGCCTTTGTACTGACTTACACTTTGGCTCTTGATCTTTCATGTATGTTGGCTCCACACAGAAGAACAATCTCTCAAGGGCTTGTGCAGTTAAAGGCAGGAGTTAAATCATAAAGAAACAGACCTGAGGTATATGTGGAACAATCACTTTAGGATTTGTTACTGAGTGGTTAATATGTCCAACAATATGATGTATTGTGCCTAAAGAAAATGAGGCTGAATTTCCACTCGGCTTGAATGTATTCCAGTGGATTTTAATATCAATCTTTCTTTGAACTCTTCAAAGAGAACAGAAATTCTTCGTTAGTCAGCGCTTATTGTAATAATTACTCATTAGTAAATGACTATTTGGAAACAAAACATTTACTCCATTAATTGCATCTTCAAAGGAGCACAGCAAAATAATTTGAAAGTCCAGCAATCTGATTATCAAAAGTAACCTTCGCATGAACCTCCACATATTCAGATTGGGGAAGATCTTCCTGAACCAATGCTGCAAGAGCTTCACAGGATAGACAATGCAAGTCTACTTCCTCTGGCTGGACAATCCAGGGCTAAGGACTATGATCTCAGGATAAGGAGTCAGCTATTTATGATTGGATTTGATTTATTACTGTCATGTGTACCAAAGTACAATGAAAAGTGTCGTTTTATGTACTTTACAAGCAGATGCTACCATACAAGTGCATCACGGTAACAGAACAGAGGGGATATTCACATTCCTGATTAAGATGCTGCCTTACTGGCTGTTTTTTTTCCAGCACCACACTCCTCAACTGCAGAATACAACTGCTGAGAAGGTGCATGAAGGTTTATGACTGAGATGAGGAGAAATTTCTTCACTCAGAATGTTGTGAATCTTGAAATTCTTTACCCAATAGCGTTTTGGGTGCTCAATCATTGAGTATTTTCAAAGTAGCCATTGAAGAATTTTAGGGCACAAACGGAATCAAGGCATACGAGGGTCAGGTGGGTAAGTGAAATCAAGGAAAAGGATCAGCATGATCTTATTGAACAGAGGGGCTGTATAGTCTAACCCCACAACAAATTTTTTTATGGTCTTACCTTATTATCTCATGGCATGTCCCATTAATTTGACTAACTTATACATGTTTGTGCTTTGGAGTGAGCTGATGAAACGTAGATTCTCTTGCTCCGTGCATGCTGCTTGACTGGCTGTGTTTTTCCAGCATCACACTCTCAACTCTAATCTCCAACATCTGCAGTCCTCAGTTTCTCCTAGTGTGCTGACAATGGTACAGTGAGGGCAACAAGACACCTGGGACTTTGGTAAATGTTGATGCATGTTAGGTATCTCCTTCACGAATAAGTTACAGGATTGGTGGTTAAGTGGAGGAATTACTGAAGGAGTGTGGATGAAAGATTCAAACTCAATTCAGGAGAGGAAAGTGAATAAACAGAGATTGGATTGAGAGAGAAGTAAGAAATAAACAGAACTAGGAAAGAAAAAAGTGCAATTAAAATTTGCCATTGTTAAAATCGCCTGTAAAAATATTTACAAACTGAATGAAATTTTACCCTTGCAATTGTTCACTTCACAGGTGAGAGAGATTCAACATAATGCTTCATCATTAAGAGCTTTCATGTTGTTAAAAGGTTATGATGCAGTTAATTTGAAGATTTCATTTTCATTGTCAATTTAATGCTCAACTAGTATACAAATCCAGCAACTTTATAAAAAAGAATCATTGAGATTAATGATAGAATGTTGTTTTGATGAAGCTAAAAGCAGCGTTCCACACATCGGTTCACAACTCGCGCATATCTCTTCTGCATTACTAGCTGCTCGTCAATTTGTAGGTGACTAAAGAGTATACAGTACTTTGTAAACATGCTGTTACTTTGGAAAAGTTGGGGAGAAAGTAGCAAAGAGTACAATAGGTGAATGGGGGGTGGGGATGGAGGTGATAGGTTAGAGGGGAGGTGGACAGTGCTGAGTTGGAAGGTTGAAACTGAGGTATGGTTGGGGGGGGATGAAGAAACTGGTGAAATCCACATTAATGCCCTGGGGTTGAAGTGTTCCGAGGCGGAAGATGAGGTGTTCTTCCTCCAGGCGTCAGTGGTGAGGGAGCGGTGGAGGAGGAGGTCCTGGAGCAGTGTCCATTCTTCACATGACAGGCTAGATTTTCAAGACTATTCTTATCCTTCATAAGTTTATCTAGCTTTACAGTAAACACATCCACCATTTTCACTTTAATTTCTCCCTGTAGTACCAATTTCTCCATTTTTACAACACTTTGAGTAAACAGGATTTTTCTGAATGACTAACTTTATGTGGCCCTTGCTTCATGCTGTGCTTTTAGCACATACAGCTACTTGTAGTGATTGTAATGGGGTCAGCCAACTGGGCCTCACAGAAGATGAGTTCCCTGATTGGGGCTGTTAATCTAGTCCAATTAGGAAGCCCTGGCTGATGGATATAAACAGGAGTGTCAGAGATACTGCCACTTTGAGAGCTGACTCTGAAGAAGCAATACTAAAGCCAAGGAATGTTCATGTGTGAATAAATGGTGACTTTGTGATGGGTAATCACCTCTGTGGAGTTATTTCACTACTAACACATTGAGATACCTGCTTAGTGTATCTCAGGTTATAGCAATCTACACAAACACTGTCCCTGAGGCTGTTTGCTTCTCATCATTAGATAAGGCTCCTCATATACAGTAATAATCCTTTATTTATGACAGTATATAGTAGGTTATCAAATACTGTCAAGTGCAGTGTCTCTGATCTCTCCCTTCACACACTCATTCTAAACTGGTGTCTTCTATCTCTTACTGATGTCAGAGTCAAGCTATCAGTTGTATCATCAGGATTTATAAGAATCTCATTCGAGCACAGTCTTCTCCTGGTTGATATTAGCTTCAACACACCTTTAGCATTGGTGACACCGCTGGCTCCATGATGAACGGCAGGTCCAGCACTAAAATTGCGAAGCACACACTCAAAACGTTGACTTCTCCACCTCCTGATGCTGCCTGGCTTGCTGTGTTCTTCCAGCCTTCTGCCTGTCTTCCACAACCTTCAATGGCAATGAGTTCCATGGATTCACCACCTCCTGGCTGAAGAAATTGTGCCTCACCTCAGTTCTAAAGAGTTGGCCCTGAAGCTGTGCCCTCAGGTGCTAGTCTATTTGGGAGTTCACAGTATCTGTTTGCTCCACTCCTCCCCCCACCCCTCACAGTGGACCTTGTTCAGGCAGACGGAAGCTCTATCACAAAACCGAGCAAAAATCTCACTGAGAGTCCAGGACCCCTGGTATCTAGGAGCTGGTAAAGGTGGCAGTCAGCAGGAAGTCACTGTAAATGTGAAACCAAAAATAGCGCTAACATCCATATACATTTACAATGATTCCCTGAAGAAATGTAACCACCATTAGCACAAAACATTATAAGTTAACATTACACCACAGCAAGATGGTCTTACAGATTAGAAAAGCAGCACATTTGGCACTCAACAGCCTGTTTACAAGACACGCTTACAGATTCGGACATATTGCAGTTCTACACTTAAAGGGGACAATTTTGATTATTGATTGTAGGGGAAATCCCATCTGGTTCACTCATGTCCTTTAGGGAAAGAAACTGCCATCCTTACCTGGTCTAAGTGTTACTCCAGACCTACAATTATTGTATTTGGGTCTTTAATCCCCTCTGACACAGGCAATAACTGCTGGCCTAGCCAGTGACACCTTGATCCTGTGAATGAAAAAAATCATAATTACATGGTTCCTGTTGTTTCAATAATCAAGAAATGATTGCTTCAGTAATCAAGATAGTAATATTGTAATGATTGGAAATGTTATTCTGATTCCAGTTCTGAGGAAGGGTCACTGGGCCTGAAACGTTAACTCTGATTTCTCTCCTCAGATATTGCCAGGCCTACTGAGTTTTTCAAGCAATCTCTGTTTTTGTTGTTAAATATTATTGAGTTTTTGGGCTGTTGCGTGACAGTAATAGTGTCTGAGGGCCGGAGGCCCAGATTCAAGTCCACATGCTCCATAGTGTGTAATAACATCTCTAAACAGATTGGTTAACAAATATCTAATCCAAAGTTTATTATTAAGGTGGTTTATTAAGGCAGTCGCAAAAGGAAATATGTATCAACTTGATCTGTATTCACTGGAGATTCAAGGAATGAGGGGGAATCACTTTGAAGCATGTAAAATTCTGACTGAGTGGACAGACTGGATGTCGGGATGATGTCTCCGGTTACTGGGGACCCTAGAACAAGTGGTTACTACCTTGGGAAATTGGAGGGTTATGCTAATTTCGATGAGGAGAGCTTTTTGCACTCAGAGGGTAGTGACCTATTGAGTAATGCTGTGGAGGTCAAGTCATAGAACACACTTAAGAAAGAAGTGGACAGACTTCCAGACACTAAAGGTGTCACGGGTCATGGGGAGAGAACAGTAGGAGGACATTGAAATAGAGGATCATTAATAACAATATTGAATGAGGGAGCAGGCTCAGTGAACCAAATGTGTTTGTCCTTTGTCAATCATTAGAATTCTATTAGATTGAGGTAATTTACCAATTATGTTATTAACCTTGTTCCTGTAAGCTAAATAAATTACATTCATAATCAGAGTTCAAAGATATTAATAATCCACACTTATTTCATTCATCACTGATCAATAGCAGCAGTAATATAGATTAGATTAGATTAGATTAGATTAGATTAGATTTTAGATTAGATTAGATTAGATTAGATTAGATTACTTACAGTGTGGAAACAGGCCTTTCGGCCCAACAAGTCCACACCGCCCCGCCGAAGCGCAACCCACCCATACCCCTACATCTACCCCTTACCCAGCACTACGGGCAATTTAGCATGGCCAATTCACCTGACCTGCACATCTTTGGACTTAGTACATTAGTACATAGATATTAGTACATTAATTACGGTCCAAAGATATTAATAAATAGAATCTCCATGCACTAATAATGACATTCCTGTTTTATATATAATAACAAAGCCATTATTTTATAATTCAAGATCCGACATTTTCATCACCATTCTCCTCGACCCCTGTTATCACACCCAACCCCCTGCTTCTGTCAAGATTGAAAGCTGCTTGCTCCTGCTGAACAGCTGATGTCTGGACCCCACCTCAATGTCTCTCAATGTTCCCCCATATTTTAAGGCTGCAGACACAAACAGCCTGAGATATTATGATAGGGTCAGACAAAGTCAAAGTTTGAGGAGTACTAATTTACACATGATTCTGGCCAGTTAGATTTTTCAAGAGAGAGCCATTAACTTTAATTCCCAGTGGATCCCTTCACATAATGGCCATCCATGTCCTGTGTGCTATTTTTAATGGCTACTGTACTCACATCAGGGGTCACATGACTATTGCAAGTCTTAGTGCACAAGCTACAGTGTACGAATGCATTTCTCCAAACTCCTTTCCCTTATAAGGTGCCCTTAGATGTATGATACGCTCTAGAAACACAGGTTGCTGGAATATGCTCTCAGTCTGAAAGTCTCCAAATCTCTTTGTACTGATCAGGTGATGTCCTTGGTGTAAGAACTAGGCGTACCTGAGCTATATGCCTAAAAGCAGGCATGTGCAACTGGAGTTGATGCCATTGGATGGGAGGTTACAGCTGCAAAGAGAGGAGGCTACCTTTGAACTGTAGGGGAAGCAACGTATTCTTCAGCAAAGCCTCCCCAGTTTCTTTAATCTCCTTAGGGAACTGATTGGTCATGGACAACACTCACAAGTACAGTCTGTGCTGCAACATTTCTTCCTTATCTTCAAAGGCAATCAAGGAAAAAAAGCACCAGTGTATTATTCAAATCTGGCCCTTTAACCTTCCAGTGGAACCATAATGTATTCAATTATCCATGCATTTACTTAACACTCTGACTATCAATTTCTTTCAGGGCAGAGAATTTTGATCCTCAGACGCAGCTTCATTACAAACACTGATCTCTTGTGCCTATCCCACAAATGCCTTTGAATGGAAAACTGTTTTTTTCTCATAAAGTCAACCTGTTCAGACTTGTTAGAAAGCATTTCCAAATCAGGTGGGACTTGAATCCAAACCTTCTGGACTAGACATAGGGACACTGCCACTGCAACACAAGATACCTTGTCCTTTGCTTGTGATTGCTGGGTTCATTGCAATTTAAACCTTACTCAAATCTTTCCAGAGAAAGATTTGTTTTCAACTGAGTTGTGCTGAGGTGCATGGTTTACACAGAGTTGCCGCGTCTTGTTCATTATCCAAAATGAATACAGGAAAGCTGGGGAAGCTCACCGAGTCTTGATTTATCTGTTAATGTTCCATTAATGTTAATGTTTGAAGTCTAGTATGACTCTTCTTCAGAAATGAACGGCGTTGCAAATTTTTAAATGTACTTTTGACAGAGGTCGGATGGGTATATGAATTGGAAGGGTTTGGTGGGATATGGGCCGGGTACTGGCAGATGGGACTAGATTGGGTTGGGATACCTGGCCTGCGTGGACGGGTTGGACCGAAGGGTCTGTTTCCATGCTGTACATCTCTATAACTCTATGACTTTAAGTGGAGTGTGGACACAAAAGACAAAATGGTTCAAAGAGAAAAAAATGATGTAAGTAAGTGTAAATTAATGTGTGGAAAGAGAGAAATGGTCTTCCCAACTATGTACAAAGCAAATAGGACAAAGCTGTTGGATGGGTAGGGGGTGGCTGGGGTGGGGGGGGGGGGGCGGTGTCGGGGGCTGGTGAGGAGAGGGTAGGGTAGGGAAAGAATCCACGAAGAGTTGAAGTGTGGTGCTGGAAAAGCACAGCAGGTCAGGCAGCATCCGAGGAGCAGGAGAGTTGACTTTTCGGGCATAAGCCCTTCATCAGGAATGTGGGGGTGGGGGAATGGGGGTAGGAGATGAAAAGGGTGGTGGGGGGTTGGTGTGGGGCTGGGAGAAGGTAGGTGGGAAGGCAATAGGGGGATGCAGATGGGGGCTGATTGTGATAGGTTGGAGGAGAGGGTGGGACGGATAGGTGGGAAGGAAGATGGGTGGGTCAAGAGGGCAGCGCCCAGTTGGAGGGTTGGATCTGGGATGAGGTGGGGGGAGGGGAGATTTGAAAACTGGTAAAGTCGATGTTGATGCCGTGTGGTTGGAAGGTTCCAAAGCTACCAATCACTGTTAGGATATGGTTGGGTTTGGAGACATACCACCAATCATCCTTTCTACACTGAATCTAAAGGCCTGTCTACTGATCCATGCCAGACAGTAAATCGTAACTGTTTTAACAAAAGTAGACACTTGTCATACACAACAAGATCTAGCTACTACATTATAGCAATAGGTACAGGTTACACAGATGAGTTGGGTATAATGACAAAGACTATCAGGAGCCAACGATGGAACATCTGTCTCCATTTGGGACCTCCTGCCAGACAGACTGCTTCTTCTTGACCCAACGACTGTTTGACATCATCCAACTGGCTGAGTCTTTCAATTTCAACATTGACACGGATCCTTCCCTTCATACAACATAACCTGCTTATCTTCCCCACAGCTCACCTTTATGTATTCGATTAAAAGACTACTTTTACATTTACCACTGCCCCAAAGTCTCTGACTTCACAATGGTAGCTCAGTGGTTAGCACTGCTGCTCACAGCACCAGGGTCCCAGGTTCGATTTCAGCCTCAGGCAACTGACTATGTGGAGTTTGTATATTCTCCTCGTGTCTGTGTGGGTTTCCTCTGGGTGCTGCAGTTTCCTCCCACAATCCAGAGATGTGCAGGTTAGGTGGAATGACTGTACTAAATTTCCATAGTGGCGTTGGATGTGCAGGTTAGGTGGATTAGCCATGGGAAATGCACAGTTACAGGCATTGGTGGGGGGTGGGTCTCAGATGGATGCTCTTCAGAGGGTTGGTATGGACTCAATGGAGTGAAAGGCCTGGTTTTACACTGTAGAGATTTTAACTATTGGGCATCTGAAGGTTTCACATTTCTTTCAGTTCACATTCTCATTGGATTTGGAAAATTGACATGTCCTTGGCTTTGGGATTGTCAACCTTGATTCTTAACATCTGTACTTGTAGATAGAGTGCACCGGAAAATATGACTTGAAAATAGGCCTTTGTAATAATGGCACTGTGGCCTTACTTTGTTCAGAGGTTTGTCTTGACAATTCTCTGACCTTGTCATCATGGCTTTATTTAATCCACTTAGCACAAATATTTTGTCACTCTAACAACCTGTTCAAGAGGCTGTGAGCTCAGTGTTCAGCCCACTTTCAATTCCGTCATCACCTGATTGAATTATCTCGGAAGGTAGAGCTTGGGGCATAAGGAAGTTCCGGTGTGTATGGCCCAAGCTGTGAACTCACCCTCATGTAGCGAGCATGAGCTAATGAAAAGAGTTGAAGTGAGGTCCTTTCTCAATTTGCTTTTGTAAGGTTGTTTCCAAACTTGAGCGAGGGGGAAAAATCAGCTCGTGAGGTGTTTGAAACAGCAGCTGTGACTAGTCCTTCCCTCCCTATCTCCCAGAGTGAATAGACATTCTGCTGTATAAGAGACTAAAAACAATCTAACTCTGTAATTTCATGTGACCTCACACTGACGCGAAACGTTAAAGGTGATTGGCTCCTGATTATGTCATCATCGTGTGTTAAATATTTTATTAAGGTCTAATTAACCTTCAGCACATTTCCTTATTTTCATTAATAACAAACATTTCTCTCCAGCGAGTGGTTAACACTATTATTTTTCTTTTATTAAATGCATAAGGCGTTTTTTTTTTCCCGGAGCATATTAAATTGCCTCTGGAGGATAGTAAGGGTCCAGTTAAAGTATGAATCACTGGTCAGAGTGAATCATACTGCAGCTGAGTAAATTCTACCCTCATGCCCCAGGAGCTATATGAAATCCCATTCAGCAAACACAATTTATGGGCCTGCACATGAAGGAATTTAAAAGATAGAGACTGACTCACTGTCTGGTGTAAATTGGAAGCAACCATTTGAAGAAGCATTACCTACTTTACATGTGTGTGGCTGCACTCTGGACTCTGTCTTCATTTTCCACTTTGCTTGTGTTTAAGTCCCTCCATGGACTCTCTCTTCCCTACTTCTGCAAACTTCCCAAAAATATCCATGTCACTCCAACCGTGGGCGGCACGGTGGCACAGTGGTTAGCACTGCTGCCTCACAGCGCCAGAGACCCGGGTTCAATTCCCGCCTCAGGCGACTGACTGTGTGGAGTTTGCACGTTCTCCCCGTGTCTGCGTGGGTTTCCTCCGGGTGCTCTGGTTTCCTCCCACACTCCAAAGATGTGCAGGTCAGGTGAATTGGCCATGCTAAATTGCCCGTAGTGTTAGGTAAGGGGTAGATGTAGATGTAGGGGTATGGGTGGGTTACGCTTCGGCGGGGCGGTGTGGACTTGTTGGGCCGAAGGGCCTGTTTCCACACTGTAAGTAATCTAATCTAAAAAAAAACCCTGCCATCATCTTTCAAATTCTGCATTAATTATCCTTTTTTATCTTCAACTGCTTGGGTTTCAAACTCCAGAAATCTTTAATTAAGCCATCTCATTTTTCTGTCCTCCATCAGCTCATCTCTTTGACCAAGCTTTTAGTCAACTGTCCTTGACTCTCCCAACATGGCTCAGTGACAAATGGTGCCTGGTAACTCCTGTGAACAATGTGAGATATTTTGCTGCATGAAAGTCATGGGGTAAGTTCTTGTCTGATAAAGGTGTACATTTGCAGAGTAAACTTGGAAATTGGAACCTGCCCATGGTGGAAGTCGGCTCAACTGAGGCATTCAAGAAGACATTAGACGAATGTTTAGATAGAAATGCCTTGGAAGGATACAGGGAAAAACAAGGAATTGGCATTAGGTAATAGAGTCATGGAGTCATAAAGATGCACAGCATAGAAACAGACCCTTCGGTCCAACCCGTCCAGCTGACCAGATGTCCCAACCCAATCTCGTCCCACCTGCCAGCACCCGGCCCATATCCCTCCAAACCCTTCCTATTCATATACCAATCCAACTGCAATAGAACCAGTGCAAGCATAAATGGCTGAACAGCCTCCTTCTACACAGGAACAGTTCTGTTACTTTGAGCCATTTGGCGATGGCAAATAGCCGTGAGGATGTGAAATCCATCAGCTGTCTAATACTAGACCACTTCTCAGTGATAGATCAGAAATAAAACAAGTTGGAAGTTTGATCTGGCCAATATTTATCACAAGACTTGGTGGTATTCACAGAAACATGAACGTGCCCACTTGCTGCTGGTATTCAAAATCAGAACATGCAGCACAGGAGAAATAACAGCATGAATTCGCTGTTAGAAAGGAATCCTTTTAGAAGGAGTAACACATGCTTAAAGCATCAATACTCCAAGCTGGTAGAAATATCGGATTTGCTGCAAATTACTTAGTAATATGAAATAAAAATCTCTGTTGCCAAGATGCGGCCTAACCTTTCAATGAAACAAAGTCACTGCTTAGTCTTCCTGCACTGCTAGTATTTAAACATACTTGCATTTGCTGAAAATTACTTAGTAATTTGAATAAATGAAATGTGATAAACATGAAACATACTTTAAACCTCCTTCACTCTCTCAGTTCTATCTTTAGGCGCTTCTCAAAGGTGTGTCAATCAACGTTGGCAAGGTCAGAGTTCAGGAAGCGGCTGACGTCAAACCCAGTCCTGCTCATTCTATAGTCCCCTTGGCAAATGCTTGACCTTCACCTGATAATCTGCAGATCCTGATGATTTTTACAGGATGCACACTTCTGTCTGACAGCCCTGAAATGCACACAAAACTTCAGAAGGAGTTCACACTGTTCATATTTACCTGCTAGGTGACCTGATGAAATAACAGTAAGGAGGGCAAGGTTATGTGGCAGCCTGTTTACCCACATTTATCGGCTCAATTCCAACAAGTTTCACTTCGCCCAATTTGATACATAGAATTGTGACCAAACTGTTCAAATTATTGCTGCTCTGGTAAACATTGCAAACTCCAGTTGCGTAGATATTTTTAGGAGAAAGTGAGGACTCCAGATGAGGAGATCATTCCTGATGAAGGACTTATGCCCAAAACATCGATTCTCCTCCTCCTCGGATCCTGCCTGACTTGCTGTACTTTTCTAGTGCCACACTCTCGACATCGATATTTTTAGCCAACTTGCTTGGAAGTGCCTCTGGAGCAGGAGGGAATCGAACCTAGGCTGCCTGGCTTAGAAGTTGGGACACTAGAACCCTCAACTCTGTTTGTTAATATTAACTAGTGTAGCTAGGTGCAAGAAAACCTGACCAGTTGAGCAAGTTATTGCAAACCCCAATGATATCAGTTGAGGTCAACCAAACATGACTGATCGCCATAATCTCGCGGGTTAAAGTGCCTACCTTGTGAGCAGATGATCCAGACTTCGAATCTCAGTGGCGCCTGCTTGACCCAAAACAGCCTTTGTATGAAATGGGATTCTTGAGGTGCAGTGTCAGTGCCCCTATCTTTGAGGCCTAGGTTCAAACCTCAGCTGCCACCAGAGGTATGCTGCCACATCTCGGAACAGATTGCTTAGGAAAATATCCACAGCATTGCATGACCCAGCCAAAGTAAATACTTCCATCAGGGCTTTTGTGGCACAGTGGTAGTGTCCCTACCTCTGAGCCAGGTTCAGGTCCTACCTGCTCCATTAGCTGTGTAATAATATTTCTGAACAGACTGATTAAAACTGACAAGTGCAGAAATGATGAGGTTTTTCTCTTAAACTCTTTAGCCCTTGCACTGAAAGTCCTTCCAAAATGCTAATCCTGAGGACTTCAGTGAGCCATTTAGAGTAACAACTGCACATTCAAAGGGCATTCCAAAATCAAAGTCTGGATCAGGTTTTAGCCAGCACAGGTGGGAACCTCTGATAGTAATATAATAAATCAGACCTCTTCCAATCAGTGGAAATTTACAGTGTCTGCCTCGCTCACTCACTCCCTGTTTAAAGCTGTGTGGGAGTTGTGCATGTCAAACATACAAACGGATGCCGTTTGCGTGGGTGTTGCAGCATGGACATTCACTTACTTTATAAAACTCTACTTTGCATAAGCTCATTCAAATGAGATTGACTCGGACTCGATTTCTATGTAATATCCTGGGACTCCCTCAATTAATGTTCTAAATGAAGTCAATTTTAACAACATGCCTTTCAGCCCTTGCCTAAGTTTCTGTGCGATGACTCATCGGCAAGACAAATACAAGTATATTTAAATATTAGCGGTACAGGAAGATTGAACAGTGAGTTTGTTTCTTTGACAGGTTAGGCTGCATCTTGGCAGCAGAGATTTTTATATCAATTGGTGCTAAACATGCATGTCAAAAATTGAAGGAGCTGTAAACCTGGATGTATCTTATGACAAGTTATTAAATGTTTGTTATTGAGTTGGATTGGGTGCAGTGAATTGAGTGAGGCATAATTCTTTCACTCCTGGGATCAACATTCAAGTTCAGCTCGTTATTGATGGGATGAAGGTTTCTCTGCATTGAACCCACATGAAATGATTCCTGACAGCTTCAATCTAGCTCCAGGTGATGGCATATTTCTAATTAACACTAAACAGTTGATTTCACGCAGCTAGGATGGAGACAATGACACACTATTGAATATTCTCCTGAGGTAGCCTCAGTTCACTACAAATTTCAAAAAACAAACGACACCAGGTTATAGTCCAACAGGTTTATTTGAAATTGCAGTCTAAAAGCTTCTTTGATGTTTGATCTTGTCCACTCCAATCCAACTCCTGCATCTCCATATCATAACTACAAATTTGCTAGAGCTCCTTGATGCCACTCTTTGTCATATACAGCCTTGGTGTCATTCTGGAATTCAGCTCTTTTGTCCATGTTTGAAGCAAGGCTGTCATGAGGTCAGGGGTTGAGTGGTCCTGACAGAACCCAAACTGGGTGTCACTGAGCAGGTCATTGCTGAGCAGGTACCCAAAAAAGAGAAAATGCTGGAAAATCTCAACAGGTCTGGCAGCATCTGTAAGGGGAGAAAAGAGCTGATGTTTCAAGTCTAACTGACCCTTTGTCAAAGCTTTGACAAGGGGTCTGTTAGACTCGAAACATCAGCTCTTTTCTCTCCTTACAGATGCTGCCAGACTTGCAGAGATTTTCCAGCATTTTCTCCTTTTTGGTTTCAGATTCCAGCATCCGCAGTAATTTGCTTTTATCTTATTGCTGAGCAGGTGCTGCTTGATGGCACCTTACTGATAAAAATGTGTAAGCAAAATTGGAAATACGCTGTTCTATCACATGTATGGCAGTCATCCATCTTGGCTAATGATAGACTGCATCTAAGGACACAGTGACTTCTGTATGAAATAACATCGATGTTTTTGTAAGGCCTGATGTGTGAGTGGGAGTCCCTGCTGCACTTGGCACAGATGAATAATATTGACTGAGGCTGTCTGATTTATTTTATTTCCTTCTGGCTGGTTCTCTGGCCATTTTTTGTTATTAATTAGCATCAATAATATAGGTAGAAAGAGGAAAGAGGTTCTGCTGAGGAAATTTGAGCAGCTAGGGGCTAAACTGGAAAAGCAGAAGCAAAATGGTCATCATTTCCAGATTATGACCTGAACCATGAAAAAAATAGGAACAGGGTCAATAAGATTAAAGAGGTAAATGCTTAGCTCAAAGATCTGTGTGGGAGAAATTGGTTAAATTCATGGGACATTGGCACCAGTATTGGGGAAGGAGAGAGATATTCAGATGGGACAGGCTCCATTTGAATCATGTTGGGACCAGGGTCCTGATGAATCACATAACTGTGGATAGGGCTTTAAACTAAATAGTGGGGAGACTGGTTCAGTTGCATGGAAAATTATAGAGAAAGTTGAAGGTGGGGGGAGGGGGTGAAACAATAAGGTTATTAAAGTTTGAAAAGCTCAGAAATCTAAAATCAGGCATAGCAGATGAGGGGACAACAATGAGAAGGGGGGGGAGCGGCAGTCAATGCAGGACTGAGAGTGATGTATTTAAATGTGCGCATGCAAAACAGGGAAAAGGAGCTTGTCTTGCAGATTGAAATTGGCGGCTACAATCTTACCACAGAGACGTGGCTGCAAGGAATCCGGACTGAGAGCAGAATCTACATTCTATCAAAAGGACAGGCAGATGAGCAGGGAGGTTGCCTTTTTGGCAAGAAATGAAATTAATTTGATGGCAAAACGTGATATAGAGTCAGAGGGCAAAAATCTGTGTGAGTAGAGTTGAGGAATTGCAAAGGGAAAAAGATCCTGATGGGACTTGTGTTCAAGCCTCCCACCAGTACAGCCATAGAGTCATAGAGACGTACAGCACAGAAACACACCCTTCAGCCCAACTCGTCCATGCCGATCAGATATCCTAAATTAATCTAGTTCCATTTGCCAGAATTTGGCCCATATCTCTCTAAACCCTTCCTATTCATATACACATCCAGATGCTTTTTAAATGTTCTAATTGTACCAGCCTCCACCACTTAGTCTGGTATCACATTCCATACATGCACCACCCTCTGCGTGAAAAAGTTGCCCCATAGGTCCATTTTAAATTTTTCCCTTTGCACCTTAAACCTATGGCATCTAGTTCTGGAATCCCCCACGCCAGGGAAAAGACCTTGTCTATTTACCCTATTCATGCCCCTCATGATTTTATAAACCTTTATAAGGTCACCCCTCAGCCTCTAACACTCCAAGGAAAATGACCCCATCGTACTCAGTCTCTCCCTATAGCTCAAATCCTCCAACCCTGGCAACATCCTTTCAAGTTTCACAACATCCTTCTGATAGGAGGGAGACCAGACTTGCACACAATATTCCAACAGTTGCCTAACCAATGTCCTGAACAGCCGCAATATGGCTCCTAACTCCTGTACTCAATACTCTGACAGATAAAGGAAAGCATATAAATACCTTCATCACTATCCTATCTACCTGCAATTCCACTTTTAAGAAGCTATGAGCCTGCACTCCAAGTTCTCTTTGTTCAGCAAACCCCTTAGGATATTATCATTAAGTGTATAAGTCCTGCTTTTCAAACTGTAGGACCTCACATTTATCCAAATTAAACTCCATCTCCAGAAGTGAAATGAATGCATTGAATTGTCTGAGTTAAAAGCTCACATAAGGAGAAAATAGGAGCAACTTTCATGTCATGGGTTCACTGGAACCTGTGACAATAGACAATAGACAATAGTCAATAGATGCAGGAGTAGGCCATTCAGCCCTTCGAGCCTGCACCGCCATTCAATATGATCATGGCTGAGCATTCCTAATCAGTATCCTCTTCCTGCCTTATCTCCATAACCCTTGATTCCACTATCTTTGAGAGCTCTATCCAACTCTTTCTTAAATGAATCCAGAGACTGGGCCTCCACTGCCCTCTGGGGCAGAGCATTCCACACAGCCACCACTCTCTGGGTGAAGAAGTTCCTCCTCATCTCTGTCCTAAATGGTCTACCCCGTATTTTTAAGCTGTGTCCTCTGGTTAGGCACTCACCCATCAGCGGAAACATATTTCCTGCTGCCAGAGTGTCCAATCCTTTAATAATCTTATATGTCTCAATCAGATCCCCTCTCAGTCTTCTAAACTCAAGGGTATACAAGCCCAGTCGCTTCAGTCTTTCAGGGTAAGGTAATCCCGCCATTCCAGGAATTGATCTCGTGAACCTACTCTGCACTCCCTCAATAGCCAGAGTGTCTTTTCTCAAATTTGGAGACCAGAACTGCACACAGTACTCCAGGTGTGGTCTCACCAGGGCCCTGTACAGCTGCAGAAGAACCTCTTTGCTTCTATACTCAATCCCTCTTGTTATGAAGGCCAGCATGCTATTAGCCTTCTTCACTACCTGCTGTACCTGCATGCTTGCCTTCATTGACTGGTGTACAAGAACACCCAGATCTCTCTGTACTGCCCCTTTACCTAAATTGATTCCATTGAGGTAGTAATCTGCCTTCCTGTTCTTGCCACCAAAGTGTATAACCATACATTTATCCACATTAAACTGCATCTGCCATGAATCTGCCCACTCACCTAACTTGTCCAGGTCACCCTGTAATCTCCTAACATCCTCATCACATTTCACCCTGCCACCCAGCTTTGTATCATCAGCAAATTTGCTAATGTTATTGCTGATACCATCTTCTATATCATTAACATATATTGTAAAAAGCTGCGGTCCCAGCACGGATCCCTGCGGTACCCCACTGGTCACTGCCTGCATTCCAAAATGGAGCCATTTATCAGTACCCTTTGTTTCCTATCAGCCAACCAATTTTCAATCCAATCTAGTACTTTGCCCCCAATACCATGTGCCCTAATTTTACTCACTAACCTCCTGTGTGGGACTTTATCAAAAGCTTTCTGAAAGTCCAGGTACACTACATCTACTGGATCTCCCCCGTCTATCTTCAGAGTTACATCCTCAAAAAATTCCGGAAGATTAGTCAAGCATGATTTCCCCTTCACAAATCCGTGCTGACTTTGTCCTATCCTGTTACTACTATCCAAATGTGCCGTAATTTCATCCTTTATAATAGACTCCAGCATCTTTCCCACCACTGAGGTCAGACTAACTGGTCTGTAATTTCCTGCTTTCTCTCTCCCACCTTTCTTAAAAAGTGGTATAACATTAGCCACCCTCCTGTGCAGATGGATCCCAGCACTATATGTGTAATTGGATTGTATTAATATAAATAGTGAGTTGAGTTAAGAGTGTGACACACCAATTGTGAGTTTAAAGCTGAATTCTCTCTATATTCTTACTACCTGTCTGTCAGCAGATTGTCATTTTATCTTTTCCATTTTCGTTAACAGTGACAGCACATTTATCTGTGTTCTCTGTTTGTGGTTTCTGATTTTACAAGGACCAAAACAAGACTGTTTTAATGTTAAAACAAGTAAGATTTATGTCATAACAATGAGTCAGAATACAGAAAGGAGGTAGAGGGTTTGGTGAGGTAGTGTAATGATAACAATCTCTCTCCAAATTTTGAAAAAACGAAAGAACTGATTATTGGCTTCAGAAAGAAAGGAGGAGAACACGTCCTCATCTATATCAATGGAGCGGAGGTTGAGAGGGTGGAGAGCTTCAAGTTCCTTGGAGCGACAATATCTGACAACTTGTCCTGTACTTCTCACGTAGATTCGATGGTCAAGAAGTCACAACAATTACTCTTCTGCCTCAGTTGGCTCAGGACCCTCAGGATCCATAAGGACCCTCACCAACTTTGACAGGTAAATCCATAGAGAACATACTGTCCGGGTGCCTAACGGCTTGGTATGGCAACTGCTCTGCCCAGGACTTTAAGAAACTACAGAAGGTGGTGCGCACAGCCCAGACCATCACGGAAACCAACCACACATCCCTGGACTCAATTTACACGGCTCGCTGTGCAGAAAGGCTGTTAATATCATCAAAGACCACTCCCACCTTGCTAATGCTTCCCTACAACCTCTTCCATCAGGCAGAAGATACAGAAGCTTGATCACATGCACCAACAGGTTCAAGTACAGTTTCTTCCCTGCCATTATTAGACTGATGAATGGACTCTCTAACTTCAAATCATGTTTGTCTTGTGAATGTTGACCTTGCTTTGCACATCTCCAGTGCAGTGTAACCTGTATGCCTCACTCTGTCTAAGCACCCTACAATTGGCATGTTCTTGCTTAAAATGGTCTGCCTGTACTGCTCACAAAACAAAGCTTTTCACTGTACTTAGGTACATGTGACTATAATAAATTAAAGTAAAAGAAAATCAAATCCACTCTTAGATGTGTAGGGAAGGTTCACAGTACACGCACACTTATAAACATACAAGGAGATGTCGAATCTGAACACATAAAGGGATTATTCAGCCACTAATGATTTAAATACTGAATGTAGGTTTGCTCGCTGAGCCAGCAGGTTCATTTCCAGACGTTTCATTACCCTAATTGGTAACAACTTCAGTGGGTCTCCGGGCAAGAACTGTTGATAATTCCTGCCTTCTATTTATATGTTTAGGATTCACCAACCCAAAGAAACCCAAACATATAAATAGAAAGCAGGAATTACCAACAGTGCTTCACCTGGAGGCCCACTGAAGATGTTACTTAGTAGGGTGATGATACATCTGGAAATGCACAGCGAGCAAACCTACATCCAGAGCCTCAACCTGTGGTACAAATCTTCTCAAAACTCACTATTTAAATACTGAACAACTGAGGTACAATCAATGTCCTCAACCGATGATGGACTGCAATTCATTGCACTGCATTTCAACTAAACTCAATTTTATCCATGCCCTTCCTTTTAAACTTGACTCCAAAAGCCCAAAGTTGGAGTTAGCAGTCTGGATTTAATTTGTCAGGGTCAGTCGGGTGACAAACTAGAAGATGAATAGGCATTTCCTTCCTGTAAAAATACCTGTGGAAAGCTTCTGAGAAAGCTTTGTACAAGTGTGACTTTGGCTTCAATATTTTGACAAAAGGAGATTTTTACTTGCACACTGTACATGTATTGGTTGGTAATTGCTTTACATAGGCCTGAGGTTTCCTCCTTTCTAAACCAGAATTAGGGGTGTGATTTTTATCTGTTGGTAGAATGTGGAGTAGCACTGATGTTGTGAAGGTCTGTTCTTTTAATGTTATATTATTGAAAAGGCAGGAGAAAGTGAGGACTGCAGATGCTGGAGACCAGAGTTGAAAAATGTGATGCTGGAAAAACACAGCAGGCCAGACAGCATCCCATGAGCATATTAAAAAGGCAGTTGAGTTCAATGCTGTCGGAATTTGTGACCAAGTCTCCTTGAAGTGGAGTAACAGCTTTTGAAAAGCGATGTTTTATTCATTCATGAGATGTGAACATCATTAGCTCGACCAGCATTTGAGGCCCATCTGTAATTGTGGTGGAAAATGCCCTGATGAATTGCCTTCTTCAATTGTTGCTCTCCTTGGATTGTGGGGGAGACCAACAGAGCTGTTTGGAAAGGAGTTCCAGGATTTTGACATTGAAGAAATGGTGACGTAGTTCCAAGTCAGGATGGTGTGTGGCCTGGAGGAGAACTTGCAAGTGGTGGTGTTTAGCAGATGCCCTTGTCAATGGTAGAGGCCACAGGTTTGGAAGATGCAGTTGGAGGAGCCATGAGGATTTATTGCAATGCATCTTGAAGGTGGTACACAGTGTGCTGGTGGTAGAGAAAGTGAATGTTGAAGGTGGTGGACGGGTATCAATCAAGCAGCTTGTTCTATCCTGAATGATGTCAAGCATAGAGGGCTGAAGGGCCTGTCCCTGTGCTGTAATGTTCTTTGTTCTTTGTTCTTAAATGCTGTTGGAGCTGAATCCATTCAAACAAGTGGACATATTCTGTCACACTCCTGACTTGTGCCTTGTAGATGGTGGATGGCTATTATAAGCAAGACAAAGGTTTACATTACAGATAACCCACCCCAGTGAGCAGGTCAACATCATTAACAAATTTTCTTGTCAGGTGAGTGTAATTTTCTTTTTACTCATTCATAGGATGTGGGCATCGCTGGCTAGGCAGCATTTATTGTCCATCCCTAATTGCCCAGAGGGTGTTTAAGAGTCATCCACATTGCTGTAGGTCTGGAGTCACATGTAGGCCAGACCAGGTAATGTTGGCAGTTTCCTTCCCTAAAGGACATGAGTGAACCAGATGGGTTTTTTTTCCAACAATCAACAATGGATTCACAATCATCATTAGACTCTTACTTTCAGATTTTACTGAGTTCAAATTATACTATTTGCCATGGTGGGATTCGAACCCTTGTCCCCAGAACATTACCAGGGTCTCTGCATTAACAGTCTAGGGATAATACGACTCGGCTATTGCCTCCTCTTTGCAATTCTATTCTGCAACAGATTTTCTCTGAGAGCAGATTATAGCACAATAGCTACCATTCAACACTCATCAAAAAGTTTTGGTTGCCTGGATAACAATAACTTTGCAAGGTTTCTGAAAGATTATTATTTGCTTACTTCAGTCATGTGATTGTAGCAGCCAGCTTTGTTGAGCTGTTTGTTGTGTTTTCAATATGCATATACATATGTAATATCAATGTATTAACAATTACTTATTATTCTGTGACATTGGGTCTCTGAAAAGAGATGATTCAGGCAAAAAGCCTAAGACTGGAACAATTGAAAATATCAAAACAGAAATTGCCAAATATTTGTAAGACAAGTGTATTGAAGAAAAAGGAACGAAGAGAGTAAGTGGCATTAAACTACATATCAAGCATTGTTTTTCAGTAATTCACTGGATGAGGGCATCACTAGCTAAGTCAGCATTTATTGCTCACAGGACAGTTAAGAGTCAATCACATGGCTGTAGGTCTGGAGTCACATGTCGGCCAGACCAGTTAAGGACAGCAGTTTCCTTCCTTAAACGGCACTAATGAGCCAAATGGATGTCTCCTCGACAATATTTTGTGGTCATCATTAGACTTTGTGATTCCATATTTTTATTGAATTTAAGTTCCACCAACTGCCACGGCAGGTTTTGAACCTGGGTCCCCAGAACATTAGGAGAAAGTGAGGACTGCAAATGCTGGAGATCAGAATTAAAGAGTGTAGTGCAGGAAAAGCACAACAGGTCAGGCAGCATCCAAGGAGCAGGAGGGTCAACGCTTCGATCCCAAGCTCTTCAGAGCTTATGCCAGAAACGTTGACTCTTCTGCTCCTCGGATGATGCCTGACTGGCTGTGCTTTTCCAGCACCACACTTCCCAGAGCATTACCTGAGTCGTTCAATTAACAGTCCAGCAATAGTGCCACAAGGCCATCATCTCCTGGTCTAATGAAAGATGGAACAGGCCTGAAATCCTGCATGATCTTTATTTGTTTACATGTCCCCATATCTCATTGGTGCCCTCCAAGTCATCAATGCTGCATGAGTCCCATCACCTTTAAATCCCCATCAGCTCTCTCTTGACACGTTAGCTACAGACAATACCTTCCTTGGTTGTCGTCCTGTTATTGTTAGTGTTTCAACGCTCTACATATGATATTGTTGTGAATGACAGAGCTTCTAAGGTCATATTTGCACTAATACCTTCCACAGAGTCTGACACTCTTTACTTTGATATAAGATGGTATTGTATAGTCTCCCATACAAGCTATTTCTTTGATAATCCTGTTTCCTCTCAAAATAGTCAAGTTCTAGAAAAATAAAACTGCAATTTGGAGAAGTTATGGTAAATTCATGTGGAACTGTAACAAGACCACAGTGAAAGAGTGATTTGAAAAAAAGAGACACTGACATAAGTACAACCAAAAAAGGATCAATGAACTTGGTATCAGAATTGGAAGGTTAAAACCATCAAGGAAATTTGAACATATTTCTGTTCTCCCAGGAAAGTGAGGAGGGAAATAATGAAGGGACTTGAAGGAATAGTTTGAGAGAAGATGGGCAGAATCTTGTGGAGGAGGTGATGGGGCCCTCAAATTCAGGCTGGAACCCTTCTTTATCTGGGAAGCCCTCAACATCAGACACCATTGAAACACTTAACAGGGCAACGGTGGCACTTGGTCCTGGCTCAAGGACAGAGGATCAAGTGCAGGAAACTTCTGGATGGAGCAGTGCCATTGGGGAAGTAGTACTACATTAACCTGCAGCCTTGAATCCAGGAGGAAAGAGGGCACTGGTCAATGATGGTGGAAGTGGGTGGTGGTGGCATTGCGGGGCTGGGGGTATAGCAGTACAAGTTTCATTGCCTTCCCATTCCAAATGCCAGGTCATTCAATCGGCACTAATACCTTTGAACAAGGACACGCAAACCTCACACACTCCAAACCCACCCACCCACCACAAAGAGCTCACCAGCAAAATTGCCAGAGTTTGTTTATCATCCTCCTCTAGGGTTAAATCCAGATGTGGCAGGATGAAGCCGTGAAATGGAAGACAATTGACACTGAAGGATATCGATTAGCAGGGACAAAAAGACAGTGTAAAGTGTTTAAGTTGCTATACCATGCCACCTATATAACAACAGAAGGAATATAGAGAAAAAATAATACAAAATTAAGACAAAGTCCATCTTGGTTCAATTCATGGCTCCTGAGGTCGAGTGAGACAGTACCACTGTGACAGTGCCACACTGGAATACCGGCCGGAAGACTCCACAGAAGCCACCACAAGAACCAATCTCCTCGCCGATCACATCGCAAAAGCTGACCAAAGGAATCTTGGCCAACCTGTGTGATGGAATCCTGAGTGGTGCTACTGAAGATGTTAAAAGAGGCTACGACTGAATGAACCGCTATCGTTGCAACGGCCACCTGAAACCTCACTCCCCCTCCTCACTCCATTGTTGCCTCCACCATTACTGGGTCCTCGTGCTGGCTCCATAAACAGCCAGACTCACGCTCCAAGCTCACCAGCTGCCTTACCGTGATCCATCAGAGTCCCGCTCCTGGATCACCAGCTGCCTTACCGTGATCCATCAGAGTCCCATTCCAGGATCACCAGCTGCCTCACCGTGATCCATCAGAGTCCCATTCCAGGATCACCAGCTGCCTTACCGTGATCCATCAGAGTCCCGCTCCTGGATCACCAGCTGCCTTACCGTGATCCATCAGAGTCCTGCTCCTGGATCACCTGCTGCCTCACCGTGATCCATCAGAGTCTCACTCCAGGATCACCAGCTGCCTCACCGTGATCCATCAGAGTCTCACTCCAGGATCACCAGCTGTCTCACCGTGATCCATCACAGTCCTGCTCCGGGATCACCAGCTGTCTCACCATGACCCATCAGAGTCCCTCTCCAGGATCACCAGCTGTATCACCGTGATCCATCACAGTCCTGCTCCGGGATCACCAGCTGCCTCACCGTGATCCATCAGAGTCCCATTCCAGGATCACCAGCTGCCTCACCGTGATCCATCAGAGTCTCACTCCAGGATCACCAGCTGTCTCACCATGATCCATCAGAGTCTCGCTCCAAGATCACCAGCTGTCTCACTGTGATCCATCAGAGTCCCGCTCCAAGATCACCAGCTGTATCACCGTGATCCATCAGAGTCTCGCTCCAAGATCACCAGCTGCCTCACCGTGATCCATCAGAGTCTCGCTCCAAGATCACCAGCTGTCTCACGATGATCCATCAGAGTCCCATTCCAGGATCACCAGCTGTCTCACCATGATCCATCAGAGTCTCGCTCCAGGATCACTAGCTGCCTCACTGTGATCCATCAGAGGCCCGCTCCAGGATCACCAGCTGCCTCACCATGATCCATCAGAGTCTCACTCCAGGATCACCGGCTGTCTCACCGTGATCCATCAGAGTCTCACTCCAGGATCACCAGCTGCCTCACCGTGATCCATCAGAGTCTCACTCCAGGATCACCAGCTGTCTCACTGTGATCCATCAGAGTCCCTCTCCAGGATCACCAGCTGCCTCACCGTGATCCATCAGAGTCTCACTCCAGGATCACCGGCTGTCTCACCGTGATCCATCAGAGTCTCACTCCAGGAACACCAGCTGCCTCACCGTGATCCATCAGAGTCTCACTCCAGGATCACCAGCTGTCTCACCGTGATCCATCAGAGTCCCGCTCCAGGATCACCAGCTGCCTCACCGTAATCCATCAGAGTCCCTCTCCGGGATCACCAGCTGTCTCACCATGATCCATCAGAGTCCCTCTCCAGGATCACCAGCTGTATCACCGTGATCCATCACAGTCCTGCTCCGGGATCACCAGCTGCCTCACCGTGATCCATCAGAGTCCCATTCCAGGATCACCAGCTGCCTCACCATGATCCATCAGAGTCTCGCTCCAAGATCACCAGCTGTCTCACTGTGATCCATCAGAGTCCCGCTCCAAGATCACCAGCTGTATCACCGTGATCCATCAGAGTCTCGCTCCAAGATCACCAGCTGCCTCACCGTGATCCATCAGAGTCTCGCTCCAAGATCACCAGCTGTCTCACGATGATCCATCAGAATCCCGATCCTGGATCACCAGCTGTCTCACCATGATCCATCAGAGTCCCGCTCCAGGATCACCAGCTGCCTCACTGCGATCCATCAGAGTCCCATTCCAGGATCACCAGCTGCCTCACCGTGATCCATCAGAGTCCCATTCCAGGATCACCAGCTGTCTCACCGTGATCCATCAGAGTCCCATTCCAGGATCACCAGCTGTCTCACCATGATCCATCAGAGTCCCACTCTAGGATCACCAGCTGCCTCACCGTGATCCATCAGAGTCCCATTCCAAGATCACCAGCTGCCTCACCGTGATCAATCAGAGTCCCACTCTAGGATCACCAGCTGTATCACCGTGATCCATCACAGTCCCGCTCCAGGATCACCAGCTGCCTCACCGTGATCCACCAGAGTCCCGCTCCAGGATCACCAGCTGCCTCACCGTGATCCATCAGAGTCTCACTCCAGGATCACCAGCTGTCTCACTGTGATCCATCAGAGTCCCTCTCCAGGATCACCAGCTGCCTCACCGTGATCCATCAGAGTCTCACTCCAGGATCACCGGCTGTCTCACCGTGATCCATCAGAGTCTCACTCCAGGAACACCAGCTGCCTCACCGTGATCCATCAGAGTCTCACTCCAGGATCACCAGCTGTCTCACCGTGATCCATCAGAGTCCCGCTCCAGGATCACCAGCTGCCTCACCGTAATCCATCAGAGTCCCTCTCCGAGATCACCAGCTGCCTCACCGTGATCCATCAGAGTCTCGCTCTAGATTCACCAGCTGCCACCACTCTCTGGTCCCCCATGTAAATATAGAATAGTCACCAATAAGTCCAATACGAGTAATTTCCTTGTTTAGACAGTGGTTAAATTGTGAATATTGCACCCATAGAACGTCACTGAGGTGAATAGGAGAAGGTAAGCACATGAGGAAGAAAGGAATTGGAAAGTTGGATTGGGTGGAATCGAGTGGGAGGACATCTCCATGAGCACTAACCGGTCAAACTGAGTCAAATGGCTCATACTGTGCTTTTCATTTCATATAATTTTATGAACTGATGTTTTTCCTGAACCAGCTTTAGGAATTCTCTATGACATGATACTCTTTCCAATGTTATTCCTGCAACAGTCTCTTCTGACACAACAGGGACTGCCAAAAAGCCTGGCTCTGTAACTCTGGACAGCAGAGATAAGTTAACACTTCAGAACAATTCTGATCAAGGGTGCTCCCTTGGACATTAAACAAGGCCTGCATTATCTGTTCCCTATTTCAATTCGGCTCATTCACAAAAATGGAGAAAATGAAATGTTGCTAGGGGCTGCTTTCTCGTTTGGAGGGTGAGACGAGTAATGGTAAGTTTAACCTGAGGGTCACAATGTCTCAGGCGAGGGGAGAGATTGAGAAGGTGGGACCTTCATAGTGTTAGCGTGGATGAAATGATCTCAGTCCGAGCCCAGAGTGCGGTTCGACAATCGGTAATTTTATTAAAGTGTTTAACGCCGGCGGAGACCAACCGAGGTCCGAATCTCGATCGCTCTCCCGTTCCCCGCGCGATGTTACAAGTTATATACTTCATGAGTCAGGATGTAGCAGATTGGGTATGAATGTGTGTGAATGGTGGCAATCATGGCTGGAGTATGTGTGAATGTCAAGCTTCCTGCCGTCCTCGGAGAGTCGGCAGCATACACAAAAGGTGTGCTGTTTATCTTTACGTAAATGGGTCCGGGTGCTATCTGCTTGTCTCTCCGTGAGGGCTGGAGGCTAGCACCCCCCTTTGTTACTTCCAAAGTGTCTGTTAGATTCATCCTGTTCGTTTGGTGTTTGCCTTTTGTGTAGGACTGTTTTGCATGATCAGGTTATGGGTGTGTGTCAGTTGGAACCTTGATGAGATTATAAGGTGGGTTTCGATCTGTGAGTCATGACCATTGTCTGGAGTCCTGACTAGTGTCTGGTCCGGTGTGTATTCGGATCTGTCTTTGGGCCCCCTTCTCCCGATCATGTGGTCGGGCTGGCAGCTGCTGTTTTAGAGTGAATACTGTTTGCTTTAAAATGGATACTGCTGGCTCTCCCGATGTGGGCCTTGTTCCACGGTAAACACGGGGCGGTTTATCACCCCCCCTCAGTCCCCCCTTTCGGCAAGGGGTTGGCCACGTCCACACCCCCGAACCCGACATCTTAAAAGCTGTTACCCTGCCCGATACATTCCGCCGGCCGTCATGCTGCAGTCATGGGGCCTTCGGATAGTCCCGGGAGATGGTTACATTAGTTCGAGCCCCGTGAGCTCGTGGTGTCTGATTACTCGCCAGGAGTCCATGGCGTGGAGCATGGCCTTTCTGGCCCTTCGTTTCTTATGTTGGCAGCATGAGTGACATGCCACAAGGAGCCAGGCCAGAGCTAGCAGTAACTGTAACCCCACGATGGCATGGGAGATGATTCTGACCCAGGGGTGTATGTTGACATTCAGGCCCCAGTTCCAAACCCTCTGGGCCCAGCCCTGAGTCTGCAGAGCTGTCTCTGCATCCTCCTCTAGGTCTTTGATATGGGCTTGTAATTGATGGTATAGCTTTACTGAGTGTCCCACCCGGGTCCTAAATTCCCGCAAGACCTCGGCCAAATGTTGGATGGGGGCTTGTTCGGGCTCCCGGTACTCCCTAAGGGTGTTTCTGAATTTGTCGGCGGCCTGTATAGGCTCGGGGTCCCGACGTCGGAGCTCCGAGATATGGGCTTGTCCAATGGTCACTGGGCGCCTAGGGGCGAAGCAGAACTCTTGCTGGGGAATCGGGCATTGCAGTCAGTTGAACCAGAAGGACGTTTCAAGGGTAGAGACACAATATTGTCCCCTGCCACCATACCCCGCCCTAGTGAAGTGGGGGCCCGTGGGTTCGATCTCAAGGGTGCAGCCCTGTGTACGGTTGAACCCGCCTTCCGCTGTTTCACTCCACCATAAGGGGTGGGGGCAGATTGTGATTGCCCCTCGCTGTTTGCAGCCTGCAAGTGGCACCCCGTACACAGCGCCGTCTCGGGAGATGGCTGTGTCGTGTGCCATAATATATTTGAGGGAGGCGTTTTCCCGTATTACTCCAATGTTTTCGATGTGGAACAGGGGAAATGGCCCAGACCCTGGGGTGACCACTGGGATCAGGAGGACCATCCCGACTCCCGTTGCCTCACTGACCTCACAGTTGGGAATCACCGGGTACACCCGGGTCATTCCCTTCAGGGTCCGGCTATCTAAGGGCCCGGAGCGTCCTGCGAGTGAGGCCAGTTTGGTTCTATTGATCCAGTCGGGCACCTCCCCCCTTTGTATCTGATCCAGGTTGTGTCGGATCTGGACTACCATCCACAGGCCATACGCATGGCACAGCTGCCCTTCCTGAATGTGAGCCGTATTCTCCCTTTCCCGATCAATAAGGCAGTTGATGGTGTGGGCATGTGTCTCCAGGACTGCAATGCCGTCGAGTTGAAGGTGTGCTCCCTCTTCCCCCAGAAATGCCTGTTCTGCCTGGTGTGTGAGGGATCTCGCTAACAGGTCTCTCATCACCCCTTTTAGCTGTTCGACTTTCTTGTTAAGGTCCTGGATATCTAGGGAGTTTACTACGGATGTTCCTGTGTTGAGTCCTGTGAGGGCGTCACTGATAATGTCCCGTCTGTGTCATTGTGTGTTGTGTATGTCGGTTTGATAGTGGGTTGCCCCCATGACATCTATCACCCTCTCTATCACCTCTGTTCCCATCATGGCTGCGTACCTGTGCTGTGCAATATTCCGGTACCCGGATGCCCGATATATGAACCAGCACGGGCACGACCTCGTGTCGGACATTATCATAAAGGACTTCCCCCTCCTCCCTCAATACCAGTCCGCCCGCGGGCCCCGGCCTCAGAGAGGGGTACAGCAGTATCTCGGGAGTCGTGGTTGTTGGTGGTGTGGTTGGGGGGAGCGAGAAACACAAATACAGAGAAATCACGGCGGCATTGGTCGGTTCATAGTAACCGCAAACGGACAGGTCCCGCATCGCGAACGCGTCGAAGGCCGGGGCCGAAGTGAGGTCGTCTGGCAGAGCGCATGTCGTTCCGAACATGCACCCTCCCAGGTCCATAGCCTCTGCACGTCGTAGGCAGGTTGGTCGTGGGTCGCGTTCCGACATGCAGAGTAGGCAGATTGTCTGTATGTCCGGGAGGACCTCCAGCCAGGCGTTGAAAAATGTGTCGACCTCATTAGGCTTATCCCTTGCAGGGATGCAGATGGCACTGGATGAGTTTAAGGCAACGCCATGGCAGTAGAAGTTGCCTGAAGCTCTGGAGGAATAGGGTACAAGTCCTTTTGGTGAAGAGGAGGATGTGGAGGACGGTGCACCGGTGGGACATGATCTGTGAAAGAAAAGAGAAAGAGAGAGAGAGACACCCTCGTCAGGGTGTATGATCAGTAAACGTACATGTGTTTGCCGCCCCCCCCCACTCCCGGAACGGTCCACCACTGTGGCTGTCAGGGGAGAAAATGTTAAAATCTTATCAGGCGTGTCGGGGGAGTGCGGGTGAGCGGGGGAATAAGTCAGTGGTGGCTGCCAGTCAGGTGGCTGGGCCGATGTTCCGGCCACTCCACACATTGGCCTCGTGTAGTTAGGGACGGGGACCACAGACTAAGTCTTTGTCGTCTGTCCAGTCGGGCCCTGGGGGAAAGGTTTAAGTTGGGATCAATGTTTCCACCTGCCCTTCCCCTTCTTATCGATGCAGGCGCAGGTGTCGCTGGTGAGGATGATCTCGTGCGGCCCCAGCCACCAAGGGGCGAAGCTGGGCCAGTCGGGGGCGGCCTGGACCAGGACTTTGTCCCCAATGCCCGGGAGGGGTTGGAGAGGTGGTTGTTGCTGCTGTTTCGTTTGGTCCCTGATGTCCTGTTGATCGCGAGCGGTCTGTCTGAGGGCCCGCAACTGCGAGTCTAGCTGTCTGATGTAATGGGCCATTCTATCCCTAAGTGGGGCCATGTCCTCACCCCCTTCGATGACGGTCTCGGGTAGTCGAATGGCCCTGCCCGTCATGAGTTCGAAGGGAGTGAGGCCAGTGGAACGGCCCGGGGTGGCTCTGAGGTGCATCAGAATGCAGGGCAGGACGTCCATCCAGCTCTGACCAGTCTCGGCGATTGCTTTCGCGATCACCACTTTGAGGGTCTGGTTCATGCGTTCGACCATGCCCGAACTCTGGGGGTGGAAGGGGACATGGAAGCGCTGCCTGATACCCAGGAGGCAGCAGGCCAGTTTCATCGCGCGTCCCGTGAAATGTGTTCCCTGGTCTGAGTCAATCTGGAGGGGGACCCCCCATCACGGAAAGATGTCGAATGCCAGGATTCTGGCCACAGTGGCTGATGTGCAGTCCCGTGTCGGATAGGCCTCTACCCAGTGCGTGAAGTGGTCGACTATGACCAGACAGTACTTCTTGCCACGGCTGGTGGGGAAGGGTCCTGCGAAGTCGACCTGGAGGTTCTCCCAGGGCCCCTTGGGCCGTGGTTGGTGGGCCATAGGAATGCGCAAGGGCCTCCCTGGGTTATGTTGGGCGCAGACAATGCACCGGCGGCAGTGCTTGGCCACGTCGCGGCCAAGTCCGGGCCATCACCAGTCGGTCTGCAGCCTCGCGAGGGTCCCCTCCCAGCCTGCGTGGTCGGGCTCGTGATGTCGTTGTATCAGGGTTGTTCTGATTGCTGCGGGGACCACTACCTTGCCGTCGCGGCGCCATACCCCATCGGGGTCAGGGATCACGCCCCTTTCCCTCCAGTCCTCCCTTTCCTCGGGCTGAGCGCCATTCTGGACGTCCAGGACGTTAACGTCCCGGACTTCATTCACAGGCGCAGCGCGTACGGGGGGGTAGAGGGGCATCTGCGGTAGCTTTGGTGGCCTGGTCGGCCCAATGGTTCCCTAACTGTTCGGCGGTGGTGGCCCGCTGGTGCGCCTTGATTTTTACAACGGCCGCGAGCAGGGGAAGGCGCGCTGCCACCACTAAGTCACGGACTGTGTTCTCGTGTTTTATCTGGCCGCCGCTGGCCGTGACAAAACCCCGGCGACTCCATGCTGTCATGTAGTCATGGACTACCCCAAAAGCGTACTGGCTGTCGGTGAAAATATTCACCCGCTTGCCCGCCCCCATGCGGAGCGCTGCCGTGAGGGCGACCAGCTCCGCGACATGGGCTGAGGTATCGTCGTCTAATGTCCCCTGTTCTCGGGTGGCCCCGGTGTCGTCGACCACTGCCCAACCCGTCCGGTAGGACCCCTCAACCAACCGGCGTGAGCCGTCAACGTATAGGACCAGGTCGGGGTCCGAGATAGGACTATCGGCAACGTAGTCCTCCTCAGCTGAATCCATGACGGCCTGGCAGTGGTGGGGTTCCCCGACAGTTATAATCCCGTCCACGGGGTTCGTTCCCGTGTCCCTAACTATTCTAATGGATTGGTCCCGGGGGAGGAGGACTGCCTCCCAGGTTGCCCTATGGGCATCAGAGACGGTGCGGAGGCAACCCGTATTCAGGAGCTCCACGATAGTGTGTCCGGTGTGCAGGATGATCTGACCAGACATGGTGACCGGCTCGCACACACGGACCGCCCACGCGGCGCAGTCATGTGTGGCCACGCAGCGGTGCATCCCCCTCACGAGCGGGGACTCCTTAGTAGAGTAGTACCCTCCGGTCTTCATGCGGTCCCCGGAGAGTTGGGTGACCATGGCACTATAGAACCCCCCTTCCAGGCTATAAAAGACGTGAAAGGGCTTAGAGAGGTTGGGAAGGCGCAGGGCCGGGGCACTGAGGAGGTGGGCTTTTAGCTTGGAGTAGGCATCGTCTTGCTTGGGGCCCCACTCCACCCTCTCTGCCCCGGGCCTACCCCTCTTCACCAGGCGCTGGATGGGCTCAGCGATGGTGGTGAAATGCGCTATGAAGGCGCAGCAGTAGTTGAAAAGGCCCATAACGCGACGGATACCCCTGACCGTTTCTGGCCGTGGCATGTCGGCGATGGCCGACTTACGATCGGGAGGCAGGGTCTTGCTGCCCTGGCTAATGCCGTGGCCCAGGTATCAGACTATGGCCAGGCCGATCCGGGCCTTTGTGGGGCTGATTCTAAAAGCTGCGCAGGACGGTGATCAGGGCTCCCAGGTGGGAGCGCGCGTCCGTGGACGCGATCAGGAGGTCGTCCACGTACTGTAAGAGGGTGCTAGAGAAAGGGGATAGGTCGCATTCCTCGAGGGTCCGACTCACGACCCTGTGGAAAATGTTGGGGCTGTTGTGAAAGCCTTGTGCCAGCCGGGTCCATGTGTATTGTCTGTCTCGCAGCGTGAAGGCAAACTTGTCCTGAGAGTCACGGTGCAGCAGGATGGACCAGAAGCCGTTTGCCACGTCCAGGACTGTAAAGATCCGGTGGGAAGGCTCTAGGCCATTAAAGATGGTGGACGGGCTGGCAACAATGGGGTGCTCTTTGGGTGTGACCCGGTTGAGTGCCGTATAATCGATGGTGAGCCGATAGCTCCCATCCGGCTTACGGACTGGCCATATGGGGGAGTTGGTAGTGGACACCGTGGGTCACAAGACACCGCGGCTGATGAGTTCAGCCACAATGGTCTCCGTGGCGTGCAGCGCCTCGGGTTTGATCGGGTACTGTCGATGCGGGGGATGTACAGGTCCGAGTATCCGCTCGGGAGGGGAACGGACACGGCCGCAGTCCTGCTTGCTCATGGCCCAGACCTCCGGAACCAACTGGCAGACTGTTCCGAAGGCGCCGTCTCCGGTCCAATCCCGGGTGATAGGGACGCAGGGCGCGGGTGCAGCGACCGATCTAGTGGGGACCCATCTACCCTCAAGGGCGCTTTTATGGGATTTGCGGGACGTCCATAGGAGGCGCCGGTGGAACGCGTCCACCACCGCTTCCAGTTCGCCCAGCAGGTCAATGCCCAGGATCGTCCCTTCTGAGTTCGGGCAAACCCAGAAGTGGACAGGGAGTAGAATGTCATCGATCTCCAGGAGGGTGGCCTCGCTGCGGCCGGCCACAACCGAGCTTCCCCCCCACCCCCGTGATGGAAATGGAGTGATGGGTGGAGGGGAGGTCGAGGTCGGTGAGGGAGACTGACGCCCCCGTATCTATCAAAATGTTGCATCGGCGGCCCCCAAGCGATGCAGAAACCCAGATATGGGGGTCGGCTCCCTCGGCGGGGACCGACGCTACTCAGTCCTTACGCCGGGCCAGTAGCTGTAAGAGCTCGAGCAGCTGCCCGCGACTGAGCTGATCCCAGTCGGGGGAGGGGGGTGGAAGGCTTCGGCCTAGGGCTGCGGGGTTTGTGGGGGTTTTGCGGCCGTGGGTCGCCGTTGGTTCCCTGCTTGGGGGTTCCTCGTTCGCTGGGGTGCGAGGGGCGCCGATGGTGGGCATGCCGCGGTGGGGAACGGCCCCGGTGCTGACCCAGGCTGTCCCTGCCAAGTCGGGGTCTCCGGGGCGTTGGAGGGAGAGCGGGCAGTTAAACTTGTAGTGACCCGTCTGTCTGCAGCGGTAGCAAACGAGCGGCCCGGGTATCGAAAGTGCCGCAACGGTGGCCGGGGCTTGGTTATCGAGGGACATGGCTCAATTCTCGAGCTCCGTGAAAGAGACGTAGGGTACCAGGCCTGTCTGGAGGACAGCCTGGTGTGTGGGGCCTAACCCGTCCTTATATAGTTGGATAAATGCGGGGTTCTGCCGGTCAGCATCGGGGATCCCGCTATGCGCCTGGAAGGCCTCGAACGTACGGGCCCCATATTCCTGAGCACCCTCGCCGGGTTTCTGGGTGACGGCCACAATGGCGTTCCAGTCGACCGGCGTGTGGCCGAGAGCCTCGCTGACATCGGCCTTAAAGTCCACAAGGGCGGCCTCCTGTTCGCGACGGCTGTCGCTGAGGTCAGCGCACCAGGACCCATTCTGGTGCACAGATCAGAGCCTGGACCACAGGTTCTCCGGGAGTTTGGGCCGGACCAGACCGGCCACGTCCCTATTGTGGAGGTTGTGGCAGATCTGCATCTCCTTAAGCCGCTGCCAAAATTCAGCGTTATTGTGGCGGGGCTTGAGGGTGGGGAGCCTGTCCAGGAGTTTCATGGTATCACCCGGGGTTAAGGAGACGTATGTCATTTTAAGGCGGGGGTTGTGGGTTTGGGACGCTGGTCTCCCCTTCTCCCCACCTCCGGGGGTATATTCAACTTTAACCGGGGCGGCGCGAGCTAGGCTCACGTGTGATTCCCGGGGGCCTGTGTTGTCCACAAGCCCCTCCCAGTCCCAGGTGGGGGACGGCGGGGCGCTTGGAGGCTCAGATAATGTCGGTAGGATCGTACGGTTGGCAAGTGCCTGGGCGTCGATGTGTTCTGAGGCCTGTTTCTGCTTATCTTGCACGTATAGTTGGACCTTGCTAGCGAGCCTAACATGTGCCTGAAGCACAAGGATGCAGGCTTTCTCATATCTATCCCTTTTCTGACGGACCCACCACTCCTGCTGGGCATCCAGCGGGTCGGCGGGCCTCCAGCCCGATCGGAGGATAGCCTTGATGACCTTTTTATTCTCGTCGGCTCTGAAACGAGTAAGGGAGCCTTCCGGCCCCCATTCTAAATTGCCTGCCGTGCAGCCAGCCATGTTGGGGGGAGGCGGGGGGGGCGCAGCAGGCTTAATGGAAAGAGGACTTAGAAATAACAACACTACCAGTGTGGGAGCGCAAGAGATTTAACTGGCGCTAACTTATTCACCTCCCAGTCGGGAGCCCACTCCCTGAAATTGGACCCTAGCCCCCCGGTCGACGAAGGCAGGTGTGGGTTAGGTACAAACGGGGCGCGTGTGTATACCCGATCGCGCGACCCCGGGTTACTGTGAGTCTCACTCACACTGCCTAACGCGCAACGACCGTGCGTGCCCAGGGAACACCGGGCGTGAACCAGGGGCCCGTGTGCAAGGTGGGGGGGGGGACAGCGTGAGTGCAGACCACTAAAAAACAAAAATGAAATAAAAAGAGCGAGGTGCGGGCCTGTACCAGGGCGTGCAACCTAAAAAAAACCGTGAGTCTTTCTCTCACCGTCTGAAGTTCAGCAGCCGTGTGTACCCGCCAGCACCGGGCGTGAACCAGGGGCCCGTGTGCAGGGGGGTGGGGCGTGAACTCAGACCTCTCCGCGCTAATCCCACAGAGGCCACCACCCAGGACTGCGGAGGCAATGGGCGAAAGCTTGGCCCAGAGGCTCCGCTCGTCGGGCTGGTTTGGAGGACTTCCCGTCTTGTCGCACGCGTAGGCCTTCCAGACCCTACCGCGGACTCAAGGAATGGCGCCAACATAAAAACCAGGCTCAACGTACAATGGGATCTCCTAAACTCCCACTGCAGAGGTTATCTAGGAAGGCTTGGTTTGTCAGTGTTTTACACAGGGGGGTCAATCTGTCGGGGTCTCGTACCTAAAGTCGTCGGTCCAGGGAAATTCAGTCCATCAGTTACTGGAACACGTCAACAATAAATGACAGTAAATGAAAATCAAAACGGTCTCATGCACACCTTTACCAGTGCTTCGCGATCCCAATCGCCCACCCGCGGAGGATCACACACACACACACACACACTCTTACAGAGTACTCTATCGTTACCTGACTGCCGGACCCACTCTGTTCACAGGTTCAGATAACGGCCGACAGCGGAGTCCCTTGTGGGGCTCTGGGAGAGGTAAAAGAGTAAAGATACTCACCCAGAGCCTTCGCAGAGATCCAGCAGCCGTCGTCATCCTGGACGAGCCCCCAATTGTTAGCGCGGATGAAATGATCTCAGTCCGAGCCCAGAGTGCGGTTCGACAATCGGTAATTTTATTAAAGTGTTTAACGCTGGCGGAGACCAACCGAGGTCCGAATCTCGATCGCTCTCCCGTTCCCCGCGCGATGTTACAAGTTATATACTTCATGAGTCAGGATTGGGTATGAATGAGTGTGAATGGTGGTAATCATGGCTGGAGTATGTGTGAATGTCAAGCTTCCTGCCGTCCTCAGAGAGTCGGCAGCATACACAAAAGGTGTGCTGTTTATCTTTACGTAAATGGGTCCGGGTGCTATCTGCTTGTCTCTCCGTGAGGGCTGGAGGCTAGCACCCCCCTTTGTTACTTCCAAAGTGTCTGTTAGATTCATCCTGTTCGTTTGGTGTTTGCCTTTTGTGTAGGACTGTTTTGCATGATCAGGTTATGGGTGTGTGTCAGTTGGAACCTTGACGAGATTATAAGGTGGGTTTCGATCTGTGAGTCATGACCATTGTCTGGAGTCCTGACTAGTGTCTGGTCCGGTGTGTATTCGGATCTGTCTTTGGGCCCCCTTCTCCCGATCATGTGGTCGGGCTGGCAGCTGCTGTTTTAGAATGAATACTGTTTGCTTTAAAATGGATACTGCTGGCTCTCCCGATGTGGGCCTTGTTCCACGGTAAACACGGGGCGGTTTATCACCCCCCTTCAATAGTAACCTCATGTTGTACAGAATTGAACCCACACTGTTGATGTCACTTTAAACCACTGAGCTAGCTAACCCCCAGGAGAGGGAAATATTGATAATAGTCATTGTGCGATACCATTTCTCTTAAATGTCTTAAAGTGCTTTTGCATTCAATGGACTAGTTTAAAAAGCTATTGTTATCCCAGGAATGTTGCCATTATTTGGTATGCCAGAACCATTCACAATGCGTAGCTGAGCAAAATGCTCAACAATGGTCAAATGCTAGAGAAGCTCAGCAGATCTGGCAGTATCTGCGAAAAGAGAAACAGAGATAATACTTTTTCATATGTTCTTCTGAACAGTTCTACACGATCTTAAGATATGGGAAAAGGAGGAGGCCATTCAGCCCCTTGAGGCAAAAGTGCGTACTGCAGGTACTGGAGATTAGAGTCAAGATTAGAGAGGTGCTGGAAAAGCACAGCAGGTCAGGCAGCATCCGAGGAGCAGGAAAATCGACGCTTCAAGCAGAAGCCCTTCATCAGGAATCCATTCAGCCCCTTAAGCCTGTTCTACCATTCAATAGGATCTTGGCTGATCCACCATTCCTCATATCCAGTTTACTGTCCTTTCCCCATATTCCTTGATTCCCTGACTGATTAAGAATCTAACTATCTTAGTCTTAAATACAAACAAGAACTCTCTCCTCACAGCTGTCTGAGACAAGGAGCTCCAAAGCCTTTCAACTCTCTGAGAGAAGAAATTCCTCCTCCTTTCAGTCTTAGATTGGTGCCCCTTTAGTCTGTGACCATGCCCTCTGGTCTAAGACTCTCTCAGGAGGTGAAACATCCTCTCAGTATTTACACTGTCAAGACACTTAAGGACCTTATATGTTTTCATGAGATCACCTCGCTTTCTTCTAAACTCCAGTGAGTCGAGTTCCGGCCTGTTTAGCCTTTGTCCATACCAGGGATCATTCCAGTGAACCTTCTCTGAACGGCCTCCAATGAAATTATGTATTTCCTTACATAAGGACACCAAAACTGCTTCCAGTTCTCCAATACCTCAGGTGTGGTCTCCCCCAGCACCTTGTACAGTTGCAGTAAATCTTCCCAACTCTTATACTCCAACCCTTGAAATAAGAGCCAACATTCCTTTCGCCTTCCTGATGACCCACTGCACCTGTGTGCTAGCATTCTCTGCTTCACCGACGAACATTTCCAAGTCACTTTTATGTTGCAGCTTTCTGCAAGTTTTCTCCATTTAAATAATACTCTATTTTCCTGTTCTCCCTTCCAAAATGAACAAATTCACATTTTCCCACATTATATTCTACTTGCCGACTTTTTGCCCACTTAATGTTGAGTTACTCCAGCATTCTCTGTGCTTCTTTCAGATTTCCAGCAACCCCAGCATTTTACCTTTTTCCAACTGCTTTTGTTCACATTAGATAAAGGAGAAATATTGATCACGACTTGAGGAGAGTTCCTTGAGCTGAATCCATTAGTAGCAGGGAAACCTCAAGTCCACGGAACAGGCAAACTCTTTTTCGATTATCATTGAAATCTGGCGTCACCTAAGAGCAGGATGTCCTCAGGCCTAACGGAAGTGCTAGCCTAGAGAAGCTGAAAAGGGGGGATTTTGGGAATGGCGATTTCTGTACAAAGCGAGCACTGTAGACCTGGATAAATTAACCTTTTTTTTAATGAAATCCTTTAATATTTTACTAGAAAGTACCAAATGATGAGGAAGTAATTCATAATGTTCTGCCAGTGATTAACAAGATTAAATAAGAACAGCTCTGTAAGTGTGTTTATATTTTGCGGTAATTTACAGTTTGTGGACACTGGTTATATGGAACTGAACATTTTTCCAGCTAAAATAATACCTTGAATGTTTCTGGCTGGAATAGTCCTGTCTGCAGGAAGGTTGCAACTTCATTGCTGCTTTTAGTCAATCATTCAGCTATCCTGGGTTTCTTTTTACAAATTATTGCCTTTCTGCATATTTCTTTTTTTCATTTATTCAAGTACCAAAAATGTGACCAAGGGATAAATCTCTTAATTGGCTGGTGCCTTCTGAAGGATCGGTGCATGATAAGTTAGAGTAGTGTCAATCAAATGAACAAATTTAATGTCCAAATGTGTTCCTGTCAGCTTAAATTCAATTGGCAAATTCATGTTTCATCATTGCAGCTATGCAGTCTAATTTGCTCCCATTCAGTGTGTTCAATTCTTGGTCAGCAAGATGCATTTTGGACATTGTTATTCTCTCTGCATTGAAGGCATAATTTGAATTTTGATTTGGGAGTCAAATATGAGGCAAATGTACAATGGCCTAGATTTTGCAGCCTCCACATGGTCACTGGTCAGGTATATCCTTAGGAAGTGCATGGTAAAAACAATGACTGCAGATGCTGGAAACCAGATTCTGGATTAATGGTGCTGGAAGAGCACAGTAGTTCAGGCAGCATCCAAGGAGCTTCGAAATCGACGTTTCGGGCAAAAGCCCTTCATCAGGAATTTAAGTAAGTTTCTGGAGGGTGTTCATAGGGATGATGACAGGGGTCTGTGAGAGCTGGCCACACCCATCCAGCAGTTGCTTTTTATTCCTGATGAAGGGCTTTTGCCCGAAACGTCGATTTCGAAGCTACTTGGATGCTGCCTAAACTGCTGTGCTCTTCCAGCACCACTAATCCAGAATTAGGAAGTGCATGTCAGGCGATGCAGAGGACCCAATACACTGACTTTGTGATGATTCCCATGGAAGCATGAAAAATCGGATGGGTAATTATCCAGCATCTGGAACTCACCAGAAACATCCTGAGTTACAGTTAGAACATAGAACATAGAATAGTACAGCACAGAACAGGCCCTTTGGCCCATGCTGTTGTGCCGAGAGTTAATTCTAATGTAAAATAAAATGACTTAACCTACGCACCCCTCAACTCACTGCTATCCATGTGCAAGTCCAGCAGTCGCTTAAATGTCCCCAACGACTCTGCTTCCACCACTACCACTGGCAACGCATTCCATGCATTCACAACTCTCTGCATAAAGAACCTTCCTCTGACGTCCCCTCTATACCTTCCTCCTAATATCTTACAACTATGACCCCTCGCACCAGTCAATCCTGCCCTGGGGAAAAGTCTCTGGCTATTGACTGTATCCATTCCTCTCGTTGTATATCTCGATCAGGTCACCTCTCTTCCTCCTTCTCTCCAGAGTTGGTGATGATGAAGGAGTCTGACCTACTTAGTTGAATAGCCAGACAATGTGTGACAAGGTTGTGACTTTAAGAAGTTACTTTGTCCTGATTTTTGATTTGAGGAGAGGTTAGAAGGTAAGCAGTCCACCAAAATCACTGCAGTAAATAACTTACGAGGCCTTGGGTTTTTAGTTTAAATTGAAACAATAGAAGCAGCCTGGATGGGTGTGGCCAGCTCTCACAGACCCCTGTCATCATCCCTATGAACACCCTCCAGAACCTTACTTAAACTCAGCCCCTTCTCCACCCCTGCTCAAATTTAGACTGTACCTGATCCCTACCTTGTTGAGGATATCTGGTCGGCATGGATGAGTTGGACTGAAGGGTCTCTTTCTGTGCTGTACATCTCTATGACTATGACTCCATAACTCAAACCATCCCCACCACACCACACCTCACACTCCCCAACCCAAATACCTACACCGAGCCTAACAACCATTGTTCTTGCTGCCAGCCCTATTTTATCATAACATGACCACACCTCCATTCCCACTTCCTGTAGACTCATCCCAATCAGCCTCCCCCCACTTTGGCCATTCAGAGCAGACTTTCTCACCCTCTCCCCTAAAGTCCTGATTCCCATCTGAACCACCCAAAGCACTAACCCACCAGCCTGCTTCATGACCCCCTCACTGAACTGAAACTAAAACCTCCTCACCCACCTACCACCCTACCCCCTTACCAAACTGGCAATGCACCCATCCAATCTATAGTCCCAACACCCAACTATCCTCCTGTTATCATACTCCGTCTCGCACCTACTTTGCATTTACGTTCTCTTAGTATCTATCAAGTTGTCTTCATGGCCTTTAAATCTTGGAATATTCAGCTCGTGTCAACAAAGTTTGTTTCATGGTTCCAGTCCACTATTGCCTGCATGTGTTCCTGGCCACTGAAAATAAAATCATCTATCTCAATATTACATGGATAAACCATTATTTTTAACACGTGTTCCCTGGTTCTCGATTCTCCCACATGAGCAAAACTCCTTTCCACATCCACCCTGCCAAGGCCCTCAGGATCCTGTATTCTCAAACAAATAGCCTCTTTTGAGCTCCAAATGATATAAGCCGAGTTTATTCCTTATAAGACGTCTTGTCCATTCCAGAGATGAGTCCAGTAAACCTTCTCTGAATTGTCACCTTGACGTCCAGTCCAAATCTATCTCTCAGTCATCACAGAACATTTCTCACATTTGATATAAGATAATGAATGAAGCATTTGAAAATTGTTGGGCCTAGGAAATTATCTGAGGAACTCCTGCGGCGATGTCCAGGAGTGGAGATGACTCACCTCCTACCACTACACTCAGGTTTCTCTGTGTGAGGTATGACTCCAACCAGCATAGAGATTTCGTTTGGTTCCCATTGACTCTAATTTAGTTAGAGGCTCCTTGATGCAACATTCATTTAGAAGGATAGTTGATATTTGGCTGAGTTAGGCCTTCGGTGCAAACTGAAGTGGGAAGGAAGCAAAGCTTTTGCTTTCTGTAGCATCCTTCACAGCCTGCTAGTTCACAAAAATTATGATCCAACCGTTGAAATACTTCTGGAAGATTGATCATTTTTCCAATAGAGGAAAAACTGCAGCCAATCTATCCACAACAAAGTTCAAACAGTACAAGAAATAAATGACCAGATAACTGAAGTTGGTTTGAAGAAAAATTAGTGTACACATCCACGTTCACTTCAAAGGACAAATGATACACCAGCTTAAAGTCTCATTTCAATGATGGCAGCTCCAGAATGGGATTAAATAGTTAGGTGGTTGTTTGACAGATATGGATGAGTTTGGCTAAAGGATGTTTTTCTCCGCTGTAATCCTCCATGATTCCATAACAGTGCAGCACTCCTTTAATACTGCACTGAAATAATGGCCAAGACCTCTGCATTCATGTCCCTGGAGTTGAACACCAATCCACAACTCTTGGATTCAGAGACAAATAGACGACCGACTGAATCAAACCTTGTGGGTCAGTACAGGTGAGCCGCTGACTTTCTGTAATATCTCATGACCTGGTGCTTTTGGCTATAAAAGCTGTAACACTGAGTGGGGTGTGACAGAATGCAGCTTTCCTTTAGTTATCTGTTATAGCAATGATAGGTGGACTTTGATCCAGGGGTCCACAGCCCATGACTGAAAAAAAATGCCTGACATTCACAGTCTCCTGTGGCATTTTTTCTACTTTTCCTATTCCTAATTCATCGGGGATTTGCACTGTGTTTTGCACTGCCCTGAGAGCATTATATAAATGGGTGGCCGTGTGTGGGTTATGCAATGATTGCACAACAGTATGAAAACAATCGGACAATAGAATCAATTCTAATACCCGGTTAAGCTGTCAATTTAAACAGTAAAACTGAACAAACCATCACAAGCCGCTTCGTACTGCATTGCTGAGGTGTGTGAAACACGTGTCAGATATAAGGTCAATGCCACTACCTTCCGCACAGTTAACTCATTTCCAATCAGAAAGCCTCATGTGCATAACTAGCTAAATATAGAATGGGCTATGAATGATGGAGCCATTAGCATTGCGGTGATGGAATCGAACAGGAAACTTTGGCCCTCAGAAACAAAATTTGATCATTAAAACTATTTGAGGGGAAGAAACTACATTTGCATAGCACCTTTTACGGTTTCTGTGGCCCAAAGTGCTTTGCAGTCAATGATTATCTTTTGAAGCATGGTCACGGTTGTGAATGTAAGGGACACATGAGGTATGAGTATAAGTTGTCCGTCAGCCCCTCTAGCCTGCTTTACTATTCAATGAGATCATGTCGGATCTGTTTGTATTTTGAATTCTAGATTGCCATCTGCCCCCATTAAAGCTGGATTCTCTGCCTAATGTCGATCTATCCAGCCCTGCCTTAAAAATATTCAATGGCCTCTTCTGAGGTAGGGCTTCCAAAGTCACACAACCCTCAGAGAGTTCAAGAATTCTCCTCTGCTCTAGCCTATACGAGCAAACGCTCACTGTAAAACAGTGCTCCCTAATTCTGGATTCACAGACAGGAGGAAAAAATCCTTTTCACATCCACCTTGTCAAAACCATTCAGGAGCTTATACTCTTCAATCAAGTCAGTCCACACTCTTCCAAGCTCCAGTGACCAATATTTATTATTCAACCAACAAAAGATAGCATCGATGGTCATTGCAATTCATTTTATTGTTTCTTAATTTAAATCTGAGTCCAATTTATTATTTGAATTGATCTCCAAATCTTTTGCTACTGTAACGATTGCATCACTTTTTATTTTTCTGTATTTTTGATGCTGGACTGAAATGGGAAAAGGGCCGTTTTAAAAAGCAAAAATTGCGATAGGAATTGCTGCAGTTTTCAAAAGCAAGCTACACAAACTCATTTTAAGTTATGTTTACACTGCTGTTTTGCTTAAGCTTTTGAGGAGAGTGGCTGCAGATGGGTTGCTATCTAAAATGTGCAGAAAATGTGATTCGGTCAGCAACATTGACAGATCATAGTTGCTTCTCTGTGGTAAAAAATAGTAACTAATAGTAGTTCTTGTTAAGAACAGAAATCTGGTCAGTGATTTACAGCAGACAGGCAGGAGGCTGGAAGAACACAGTAAGCCAGGCAGCATCAGGAGGTGCAGAAGTCAATGTTTTGGGTGTAACCCTTAGAGAAGTACAGCATAGAAACAGACCCTTCGGTCTAAGTGGTCCATGCCGACCAGATATCCTAAATTAATTTTGTCCCATTTGCCAACCCTTCCTATTCATGTACTCATCCAGTTGTTAAATGTTGTAATTGTAACAGCCTCCACCACTTCCTCTGGCAGCTCATTCCATACATGCACTGCCCTCTGCCTCAAAGGTCCCCTTTAAGTCATCCCCATCTCACCCTAAACCTATGCCCTTTAGTCCTGGACTCCACCAGGGAAAAGAGCTTGTCTATTTACCCTATCCATGCGCCTCATGATTTTATAAACCTCTATAAGGTCATCCCTCAGTCTCAAATGCTCCAGGAAAAATGGCCTAAGCCTATTTAGCCTCTCCCTGTAGCTCAAACCCTCCAAACTTGACAGCGTCCTTGGAAACCTTTTGTGAACCCTTTCAAGTTTCTGTTAACCTGGGTCTGTCTGACAAATAAATTCGTGATTTTGTGTACTTTGATAATGTTGTTAACATTGTGATAACTCTGGAAATACTGCGGCTTAACTTCTAGTGTGCTATCACAGTGAGGCATGACACCAGATTTAAATCTAAGGACAATGTTGAGCTACATATCCCAGTTTAACTCTGAATTTGAGTTACCAGGATTAGCCCTCAATCCCATGCTACATTACATTCAGCATATTACACTGCTGGAGTTTCTAGATCACCATCAATAACAACCAGAAAGACTTGCATTTATATGGCTCATTTTGTAATCCAGGCATCTTTGACAGCCAACGAAATGCTTTTGAAAAATTTGTCACTGTTGCAATGTCAGAAACACAGTGCAACTATTTAAGCACCAGAACAAAAGTGACCAGAAACAGCTGGTCTTATCCGGTTCACAATGTAACTACAGCAAGGTTTACATCTGAACCTGCCTCTGATTCATAATCATCTGCCAGACAGCACCATTGATATTCCCGCAGCCCCTCAGCACTGCCCTAAAATCTCAGCCTGAATTACCTGCTTGCATCGCTGAAGCAGTACTTAGCTTTCTGATACAGAGTGTTACAATTATCCAAGGATTATCCAAGGATTGTTTCATTCTCCCTAATGTGGCTGAGTTGACTACATTAGCAGGTAGGGCATTCCACACCCTTACCACACTCTGCGTAAAGAACCTGCCTCTGACATCTCTCTTAAATCTATCACCCCTCAGTTTGTAGTTGTGCCCCCTCATACACGCTGGCGTCATCATAGGAAAAAGACTTTCACTGTCTACCCTATCTAATCCTCTGATCATCTTGTAGCTCTCTATTAAATCCCCTCTTCGCCTACTTCTTGCCAATGAGAACATGTTCAAGTCTCTCAGCCTTTCCTCATAAGACCATCCCTCCAGACCAGGCAACATCCTGGTAATTCTCTTCTGCACCTTTTCCAATGCTTCCACATCCTTCCCGAAATATGGGGACCAGAACTGTACACAATATTCCAAGAGTGGCCACACTAGCGTTTTGTATAATTGCAGCATGATATTGCGACTCCTGAACTCAATCCCTCTACACAGCGTATGCCTTCTTAACAGCACCACCTGCCTGGATGGCAACTTTAGTTTGGGAATGGCAAGTGTCTTGGAGGGGAACTCGCAGGCGGTACTGTTCGCACACATGCTTTTAATTGTAACAAAAACAGTTGTACATTGGGCCCTAGACATTTAGAATTAGAAGTAGATTAACTGTTAAGTACAAACCTTTATTACCCCTGCCTGGTGCATTCACTTTGCTGGTATAATCGTGGGTAAAAATGAAAGTGCAATTTTCAACACAATACAAAGATAAAATGCAGACTGAAGGATTCCAGCGAGGCAGTCACTCTCTTCAGCTGTGTTAATGGATCACACCAGGCATCAGAAACAGAACAGGGTTAGTATTTTGTTTCAATAAACATCAACAACTGTGTGTCCACAGCACCTCCCTCCTGGTAACTCCCTCTCTCCATATCCCAAAGATAAATCTAGTCCACTCTGCGGAACCAATAGCTAAAGAATGGATTCATAGAATCATATACAGCACAGAATGAGGCTATTCAGCCCACTGAGTCTATGCCTGCACAATGCAGAGAAATCTATTCCTCCACATATAAGTGGATTTCCTTCAAGTGTCCACAATTCTCATTGTAAATGATTGATTTTTGTTTCCTGCTCCCTTGTGTGTTGCACACTCCTACTGTGACACCGTGGAAAAGAAAAATTCATAATGTAAACAGGAGCATGCTCAGTAATTTAGAGTCTGGCCAATTCAGAATGACATTGTCCAATTTGTTCCATAAGTGACAGAAGATGTTCAACCAGGTCAAAGACAAGTTTAGAAAGGCAGGAGTATAACAAAATAATCTGCTGTATTGTCCTCCCTCCTCCTTTCCCTAGGACCACTATCTTGCAGGGGTCTGAATTTCTTGCTCCCACTCACCAACACATAGAATGAACACCAATGACTGAGACTGGTTAGTCTCAATGACCGCAAGGCCATGGTCATCACATTACCTTTATCAATCACAATGTGGATTATAAGAGCAGGGAACTTTTTGTTGGAGCTGTTCAAAACTTTGGGTAGGCCACAGCTGGGTTGATATATGTAGTTGTGGTCACCAATAGATTGCACTGGCGGGGGAGTTGGGGGGTGGGGGGCTACAGAGGAGATTGACCAATTGACCAGGATGTTGCCTGGGTTGGAGTTATAGAGAGAAACTGGATAGACTGGGGTTCTTCTCCTTTGGAGTAGAGAAGGTCGAGGGGTTGAAGTGTGTCAGATTATGAGGGGCATGGACAGGAAGCAACTCTTCCCCATAGTTGAAGGGTCAATAATAAGGGACATAATTCTGAGGTGAAGGACAGGAATTTGGGGTGAGGGGGGGGGGGTGTTGAGGATTATTTTTTCACCCAGCAGGTGGGTGCTTGAGAGAGTAATAAAGGCGGAAAACCTCAAAACCTTTACATGTGGGTGAGCACTTGGCCTGAAGGTCTTATTCTGCGCTGTATATCCCTATGAGTCCCTAACTCATGCTAAAGTACAAGTAAAGATAAAGTCACCATAGTCCAACTGGATCATAGTTCATAGATCATAATACTCTCAATAGACAATAGACAATAGGTGCAGGAGTAGGCCATTCTGCCCTTCAAGCCTGCACCACCATTCAATATGATCATAGCTGATCATCCTTAATCAGTATCCTGTTCCTGCTTGGATTCCTGATGAAGGGTTTTTGCCCGAAACGTCGATTTCGAAGCTACTTGGATGCTGCCTGAACTGCTGTGCTCTTCCAGCACCACTTATCCAGAATCTGGTTTCCAGCATCTGCAGTCATTGTTTTTACCTCTTATCTCCATAACCCTTGATTCCACAATCCTTGAGAGCTCTATCCAACTCTTTCTTAAATGAATCCAGAGACTGGGCCTCCACTGCCCTGTGGGGCAGAGCATTCCACACAGCCACCACTCTCTGGGTGAAGAAGTTTCTCCTCATCTCTGTCCTAAATGGTCTAACCCGTATTTCTAAGCTGTGTCCTCTGGTTCTGCACTCACCCATCAGCGGAAACATGTTTCCTGCCTCCAGAATGTCCAATCCTTTAATAATCTTATATGTCTCCATCAGATCCCCTCTCAGTATTCTAAACTCAAGGGTATACAAGCCCAGTCGCTCCAGTCTTTCAGTGTAAGGTAATCCTGCCATTCCAGGAATTGACCTTGTGAACCTACGCTGCACTCCCTCAATAGCCAGAGTGTCTTTCCTCAAATTTGGAGACCAGAACTGCACACAATACTCCAGGTGTGGTCTCACCAGGGCCCTGTACAACTGAAGAAGAACCTCTTCGCTTCTATTCTCAATCCCTCTTGTTATGAAGGCCAGCATGCTATTAGCCTTCTTCACTACCTGCTGTACCTGCATGCTTACCTTCATTGACTGGTGTACAAGAACACCCAGATCTCTCTGTACTGCCCCTTTACCTAAATTGATTCCATTTAGGTAGCAATCTGCCTTCCTGTTCTTGCCACCAAAGTGGATAACCATACATTTATCCACATTAAACTGCATCTGCCATGCATCTGACCACTCACCTAACTTGTCCAGGTCACCCTGTAATCTCCAAACATCCTCATCACATTTCACCCTGTCACCCAGCTTAGTATCATCAGCAAATTTGCTAATGTTATTACTAATACCATCTTCTATGTCATTAACATATATTGTAAAAAGCTGTGGTCCCAGCACTGATCCCTGCGGTACCCCACTGGTCACTGCCTGCCATTGTGAAATGGAGCCGTTTATCACTACTCTTTGTTTCCTATCAGCCAACCAACTTTCAATCCAAGTTAGTATTTTGCCCCCAATACCATGTGCCCTAATTTTGCTCACTAACCTCCTATGTGGGACTTTATCAAAAGCTTTATGAAAGTCCAGGTACACTACATCTACTGGATCTCCCTCGTCCATCTTCGGAGTTACATCCTCAAAAAATTCCCGAAGATTATTCAAGCATGATTTCCCCTTCATAAATCCATGCTGACTCTGACCTATCCTGTTACTACTATCCAGATGTGTCGTAATTTCATCCTTTATAATAGACTCCAGCATCTTTCCCACCACTGAGGTCAGACTAACTGGTCTATAATTTCCTGCTTTCTCTCTTCCACCTTTCTTAAAAAGTGGTATAACATTAGCCACCCTCCAATCCGTAGGAACTGATCCCGAATCTATCTAACTCTAGAAAATAATCACCAACGCATCCACGATTTCCCGAGCCACCTCCTTCAGTACCCTGGGATGTAGACCATCAGGCCCCGGGAACATATCAACCTTCAGACCTAACAGTCTCTCCAACACCAATTCCTGGCAAATATAAATTTCCTTCAGTTCAGGTCCTTCAGCAACTGTTACCTTGGGGAGATTGCTTGTGTCTTCCCCAGTGAACACAGATCTGAAGTACCAATTCTTCTGCTATTTCTTTGTTCCTCGTAATATATTCCCCTGTTTCTGTCTTCAAGGGCCCAATTTTAGTCTTAACCATTTTTTTGCCTTTCACATACCTAAAAAATCTTTTACTATCCTCCTTTATATTATTGGCCAGTTTACCTTCGTACCTCATTTTTTCTCTGCGTATTTCCTTCTTAGTAACTCTCTGTTGTTTTTTCAAAGCTTCCCAGTCCTCCATTTTCCCACTTATCTTTGCTATGTTATACTTTTTCTCTATCAACTTTATATGTTTCTTAACTTCCCTCATCATCCACGGCCGCCCATGCCTCCTCATAGGATCTTTCTTCCTTTTTGGAATGAACTGATTCTGCATCTTCTGCATTATACACAGAAATATCCGCCATTGTTCCTCCATGGGGTCATCCCTGCTAAAGTATTGCACCATTAAACTTTGGCCAGCTCCTCCCACATAGCTCCATAGTTCCCATTATTCAACTGAAAAGTTGTCACTTCCGATTGTACCCTCTCCCTCTCAAATTGCAGATTGAAGCTTATTGTATTATGGTCACTACTTCCTAATGGCTCCTTCATTTCGAGGTCCCTGGCCAATTCTGGTTCATTGCACAATACCAGATCCAGAATTGCCTTCTCCCTGGTCGGCTCCAGCACCAGCTGTTCTAAGAATCCATCTCGGAGGCACTCCACAAAGTCTCTTTCTTGAGGTCCAATACCATCCTGATTCTCCCAGTCTACCTACATGTTGAAATCCCCCATAACAACTGTAGTAACATCTTTGCGACAGGCCAATTTCAGCTCCTGATTCAACTTACATCCAACATCCAGACTACTGTTTGGAGGCCTGTAGATAACTCCTAAGAGGGTCTTTTTACCCTTAGTATATCTCAGCTCTATCCACACTGACTCTACATCCCCCGATTCTAGGTCCCCCCCCGCGCAAGGGACTGAATATCATCGTTTACCAACATGGCCACCCCACCCCCTCTGCCCATCAGTCTCATTAGAAAGAGATGTCTGGTGGTGGCTTAACCTGAGCGTCACCACCATCTCAGACAAGGGGAGAGATTGAGAAGAAGAGTCCTTCCTGATAACCTCAGTGGGTGCAAGTACCACTTCTCCCTCGCACCTCATACAGCTGACAACAACAACTTAAATTGATTTAGTGCAATTAGCATAGAAAAAGCAGCCCAAAAGTGCTCAACAAAAGTGAGTTCAAAAAACAGGTTGGAAGCTTTGACACAATAGGATCAGGAAAGGTCACCAAAAGCTTGCCAAAAGAAGGGAGGTATTCAGCAGCATTCAGACAGTGCCGAGACAGAGAGAGAGGTGGAGAGGTTGGGGCAAGAAATCCCAGAGCTTAGAATAAAGGTAACTGAAATTACAGGCACAGTGCAATAAAAATCAGGGAATTGCAAGGATGGAGGTGAGGAGTGTAGAGATCATGGAGACTTCTAAAGCCGGATGAAGTTACAGGGATGGAGGAGAAAGGCCACAGTGGGTTTTGTAAATGAAAATGTGAAGGAAGAGATGGCTGTTTCCAATCATCCAGGAGTTTAACAGTGTGAGCAGCATGGCCAGGTTTGATCCCACTCCCTCCAGTGTCCACACAAATGTACTTTGTTGAAGGGTCACTGAGTGGTCGGCTGGTTCAGTCTCAGGATTTGGATTTCCCCTTCCCCACTCCAGGTCCATTAACATCAGTCAGTCAACATAGACCAGGAAACAGATGTGGGACTTTCCTGACTGAGTGTCACACTGTTTACTCAGTGACCAGGGTTAGTTGGACTGAACCTCTCAGATACTGTTGGTAGAAAAGGGAAATTAACCACAGGGATAGAAACTGAGACACAGATTACATGTTACATTCAGATTTTTTATTTGGTTTCAATGTAAGTGGCAAATGACTACAGCTAACAAAATCTTTTAAAAGTTTGCAATGTTCAAGAATGTGCAGCAAAAAGGATGGTAAAAGTATTCCTCCTTAATACCGTTTGGATTATAATAATAGCCTCCAGTTGAATGGCTTTTGATGATGGTACAACATACAGTAATTTTGCAGAATTTTTTGTTATATTTATTCATAGAAACATTGTAGTGCAAAAAGAGGCCTTTTGGCCCATCAAGACCACACCAACCCTCCAAAAGAGCATCCCACCCAGATGCCACACCCTATCCCCATAACCCTGCATTTACAATGATTAATCCATCTAACCTATATATCCCCAGGCCCTATGAGACAACCTAGCATGGCCAATCTACACAATATAACTTGGCCAATCCGCCTAGCATGCATATCTTTGGATTCTGGGAGAAAACACATGCCGGCACAGGGAGTATGTGCAAATTCCACACAGATGGTCCCCGAGGGTGGAATCAAACCTGGGTCCTGGTGCTGTGAGGCAGTAGTGTTAACCACTGAGCCACTGTACCACCCTATTCCAGTGGGGCAGGTATTGCCAGTGTTTATTGCCCATAACTAATTTGTGTTTAGAAGGTGGTGGGGAGCTGCTTTATTGAAGCATTACAGCATATGGTGTGTAGCTACACTGCAGAGGGAATTGCAGACTTTTGTCCCAGCAACAGTGAAGGAACAGCCATATAGTTCCACATCAGGACAGTGAATGACTTGGAGAGCCAGCTGTGTTCCTATGTGTCTGTTGGCTGTTGTCCTTCGTGGTGGGAGAGGCCACCACGTTTGAATGTGATAGAGTATAAATCTCATTGAACTGAGTCCAACTCACATTTTTAGTGTGAGCTTTATTTCAGTTGACTGCACTCCATAAAACTCACACTCTACTCATTACTAGCTCCTCATATTTATACAATAAATGCATGCCCAATTAACCTTTAACTAATATGTCCATCACCTGTTTTCTAGCTCCATTAGACTTCAGACTGTAGAGTGTAAAAATAGGAGCAGGAGGAGACCATTCAGCCCTCTGAGCTTGCTCTCCCATTCATTATGATCAGGACTGATCATCCAACTCAGTCCCCTGTTCCTCAATTCTTACCCAATCAGATGATAACACAGATGGCACTGATGAGGGAGACTTGGTGAGTGGCTGCAGAGCTGATGGTGCATGCTGTCTGTGCAGGAAAAGACTGATGAGATCGCTGCTCTTTCTCTAGAAAATGCACTAAATAACCTGCAGACATAAACTAGTTGACTGACTTCAGAGGCTGAACTGAGTCCAGCTGGCTGTACCAACACGACGGTTGAGCTCATGCAGGACAAAGACAGAAAAAGAAAACTTTGTACAAATCTCACTTTCTTCATTAGGCTCCCGTTGAATAGTTATCACGGTGGAACATTCTAGCAACAATGCCCCGTGTATAATGCCCTGATGCTGAAGGTTGGGAAAATATGTGGCCTTTACTCTGTGCTATAAAAGTTGTTCCTGTCAGTCCCAGACTTAGTTGGCTCGAGAGAAGAGGGGTTTCACAAGGTGAACAAACTACATTTTTTCTCTTCAGAGGCATGCTGTCTGCACTGAAAATGCGACTGTTCCATTGAAGGTCTTGCAGCTAGCTGTGAAAAGAAATAAAAGGCCTCTCTCTCCCTCTGGTTCAAAATGTTACGCAGCCTTTGAGAGATTGTATGAGGCCTTCTGCAGCAACTCCCTGACTTCACTGAACGAGGCTCTGTTTTGAAGGGCCAGAGCTTCAAAAGTGGCCTGTGTCGCACAGAGTTTTACCGGGAAATCTGCACTGGACAGTCAGCCTCTCTCGAAGCCATAAGCACTTCACAGCTTCAGCATAAGGAGCTGACAGTGTCAGCAGGTTTCTGGGCAACTGGGGCTATCTTTGCCAGTACAAACACTAGCACACCTCTGTGGCCTGGTGAGGCCCACAGGACGGTGGGCTGAATAGGAGCTATTATTAGAGGGGAGGGTCCACGCTCGACTCTCATGGAGCACACACTGTTTGGAGCCCAGTAAAACAAGGAGCAAGCCTTCAGCACTGTAACTTACTGAGATCACATTCAGTGTCCCTTTTGTGTGAGCAGCTGAAAGATAAATAGCAGCAATTTTGAAGAGAAACCACTTTGCACCACACCCCTTATTTTGCAAAGCTACCAAGAAAAAAAGCATCGATGTTTTAAGGTCAGTGTTTGGAAGACCGAGGGAATTGTCTTCAGCGTCACCACCCTCCCATTCCCCAGCCCACCACAAATACTGTTTCTCAGCCACTGACTCCACTCTCCATTTCTGTAAGCCTCAGTCAGACTTTCTGCACCTTTGGCATACTTTCTGAGCCAGAGGTCATCCTCTCAAGAAACAGTAGAGCTGTTACCATGACATGGTCTCTATCCCTGCTCAACCTGTCCATTGCTGAAACTCTCATTCATTTTCTTTCTATTGGACTCCCCTCGGGTGACTCTCTGTGTGGAGTTTGCACATTCTCCCCGTATTTACGAGGGTTTCCTCTGTGAGCTACGGTTTCCTCCCACAATTTAAAGATGTGTAGGTTAGAGTGTACTGGCCAAGCTAAAATGCCCATAGTGTTCAGGGATGTGCAGGCTAAGTGGATGAGCCCATGGGAAATGCAGGGTTACAGGGATAGGTTAGGGAGGTGCATCCCTCTTTGGAGACTCGATAGAACTCAATGGGTTTAATGGTCTGCTTCCACACAGTAGGGATTTTATGACGAGTGTTTTCTGCTGGACAAGTTGCCATCTTGCACCGTCCATAAACTTGAGCTAATCCACAACTCTGTTGCCCACATCCAAAATCTGGGATCACTTATCAATCTGGGTTGATGTCCACAGGGTTCTTATTTTAATATCTTTATTAGGGCTGCTGTAATTTTCTCCATCCCTACACTCCTCTGAGACCATAAAACCCCCAGTGTGTGGAACCAGGCCATTCAGCCTATCAAGTCCACAATGATCTTCTGAAGAGCATCGCACCCAGACCTGCCCGCCACCCCACTCTATCCCTTTCACCATGCATTTCCCATGGCTAACCCACCTAACCTGCACATCGCTGGACACTATGGGCAATTTCCCGTAGCCAATCTGCCTAACCTGCACATCTTTGGACTCTGGGAGGAAACCTGAGCACCCGGAGGAAACGCACGCAGACACGGGGAGAATGTGCAAACTCCACACAGAATGTGCAAATTCCAGCGTGAGGCTGGAATTGAACCCAGGTACCTGGCACTGTGAGGCAGCAGTGCTAACCACTGAACCATATGCTGAGAGAAGCAGATCTCTCTGTGTTCCTCTCATTCTGTCCTCTCCACTATTTGCTGGTGTAATTGTAGAGACCATTAGGTTGAGACCATTGTTTCTCTCTTCAGAATCTCTCCACTGTCAGGCTCATGAAATCTTTTCTTTGAATCTTTTACATCACTACTGCCAATTTCCTACTTTACATAGTCAACTGTTAATCCTTTCCTCAAGTCATCATCGTTGTACAATGTTTACAGAGAATGTCAGCTGTTACTAAGTTATCCTCCTGGATGTCTAAGTACTTTGTCTTGCCTGTTAATCAGATAGTTTTTCATTGATCATCTTTCACCCTTCATATCCCCTCAGACTAAAAAGTCCTTGTCTTTTTTCCTAAGCTTTTTTTGAGTTCCTGTCATTTTCTTGTTGTTGAAAGAATGTAGTTGGTTGTCAAATATGTGAAAACCTCTATTTCTTCACTGAAATTTTTGACTTGCTGCTCTGGTGGATTAACTTGTTTCTTGACAGGGTATCTTGTTACGGACCAAACCAAAATCTCTCAAAATACATTAAGATAGTCTTGACCCTAACATTTTCTTATGTTAAATGTAAGTATAAGGCATAGTGGTCTAGATGCAAATCAATTGGTCAAATTAATCAATTTTAAGTAAAGCACAATTTATTTTTGTACTACAGTTAAAATGCAGAGAAAATAAAAATAAAAAATAATTAGCTTAACTGTAACTCAAATAAAATGCATAACAAAATCAAGATATATTAGCCACTACCAATTAATTGTTCCAATATTGTAACATCCTTGGCAAAGGCAAATTCAGTAAAATAGATTGTCTCACGTACAATTCTAGCAGCAGGAAGAAAATCCCAGTTTTTATCTGGAACAGGGAGAGGAATAAGAGCTTGCACATCCAGCTTCAAGACCCCCAGCAACTGCAGAAAGCTTGACTCTACCCATTCAGGCTGCTTCTATAATTCCAACTTTAAAAAAAAAGGCCTCACAAGCTGTTTACTTCATTGGCTTTAAGCATACTGTTCTTCACATCTGTCTCAACATTTTTCACAAAAAAACAGGACAAAGGACATCTCTTAAAGCCACAGTATGGTCACAATCTACAATGATTAGATACTCCCTGAATGTATTCTGTTGTAGAGCAAATCTCATTACTATTAATTGAATCTTCATGTACGTAGAATTTTTCTAATTTTCATTGATACTCAATAATCTTGTTGATGGTTTATGGTCTAATTTCATTATAAATTGCAAGCCTATGATGTAATCAGAGAGGATTTCTTTTCATATTCCCAATGTTCCTGTATTCTGTTTAATGATCTAGAACAGTTTTCTATTGCCATCTTTTTGGATTTGGAATAGAACTGCCTCTAGTTGATGATATGTCAGTTGTTTGTTCAGAATCATAATGTACCAGAATTTCTGATGAAATAAGCAGTTCTTTTTTAAAGACTGCTGCTGATTTTCATTCCAATTCTATACCTGGTTATGTCTGAGAGGTTCAGTCAACAATTTGCTGAATTGTATAAGATGCAGTACAAACATCCACTTGGTTGACCATTCCAACTGCTGCAGTTTAATGACATTACAGCATGATGATAACTCTTTGTTTCCTGTGGGTCTCCTGTTTTATCAGTCCACTGAACAATGCGTTCAAGAACAAAGAACAAAGAAAATTTACAGCCCAGGAACAGGTCCTTCGGCCCTCCAAGCCTGAGCTGATCCAAATATACTATCCAAACCTGTCGGTCAATTCCTAAGCATTTGTATCCCTCTGCTCCCCATCTACTCATGCATCTGTCCAGATGCATCTTAAATGAATCTACCGTGCCTGCCTCTACCACCTCTGCTGGCAACGTGTTCCAAATGCCCACCACCCTCTGTGTGAAGTACTTGCCTTGTGTAACCCCCTTAAACTTTCCACCTCTCACCTTGAAAGCATGACCTCTCGTTATTGGATCCTTCACCCTGGGAAAAAGCTTGTCTCTATCCACCTTGTCTAAACCCTTCATGATTTTATAAACCTCAGTCAGCTCCACCCTCAATCCCCTTTTTTCTAATGAAAATAAACCTAACTTACTCAATGTCTCTTCATAGCTAGCACCTTCCATACCAGGCAACATCCTCGTAAACCTTCTCTGTACCCTCTCCAAAGTGTCCGCATCCTTTTGGTAATGTGGCGACCAGAACTGTACATAGTATTCTAAACGTGGCCGAACCAATGTCTTGTACAATTTTAACATGACTTGCCAGCTCTTATACTCAATACCCCGTCCAATGAAGGCAAGCATACTATATGCCTTCTTGACCACTCTATCCACCTGTGCAGCAACCTTCAGGGTACAATGGACCTGCAATCCCAGATCTCTCTGCCCATCAACTTTTCCCAAGGGTCTACCGTTCATTGTATAATTCACTCTAGAATTAGATTTGCCTGAATGCATTACCTCACATTTGTAAATGAGAACTTGACAGTGAGCTTTGCAAACTCATATTTCTCGTTGAGACAAATATAAAACAAATCTGAAGATATGAAATAAACAAAAACAGTTATTGCTGGAGTAATTCAGCAGGTCTGGAAGCATCTCTGCAGAGAAAATAGAGTTAACATTTCGAATCTAGTGAGCCTTCTTCAGAACATGGTCTGTTTTAGCTCTCTGTTTTCTCTCTACAAATGCTGCCAGACTTGTTGTGTTTCTCCAAAAATGTCTCTCAATGTTATTTCTCATTTAATGTTATCCAGCTTTCTGCAATGGTTCCAGAACCATTTGTATTAGAGTAGATTACATTACAGTGTGGAAACAGGCCCTTCGGCCCAACAAGTCCACACTGATTCGCTGAAGCGCAACCCACCCATACCCCTACATTTACCCCTTATCTAACACAACGGGCAATTTAGCATGGCCAATTCACCTGACCTGCACATCTTTGGACTGTGGGAGGAAACTGGAGCACCCGGAGGAAACCCACGCAGACACAGGGAGAATGTGCAAACTCCACACAGTCGACTGAGGCGGGAATTGAACTCGGGTCTTTGGTGCTGTGCGGCAGCAGTGCCACCGTGCCGCCCACTTTTGGGGTCATGCTCCATGATACATGGAACAAAATACCATCTATGTGACGGATTCCATCTCGTAATTCCTCCACAATATTTGTCATTGTCCTCTGGAATGTTTCCGATCATGAGTCATAGAGTTATCAGAACTGTACAGCATGGAAATAGATCCTTCAGTCTAACTCGTCCATGCTGGCCAGATATCCTAAATAAATCTAGTCCCGTTTGCCAACAGTTGGCTCATATCCCTCCAAACTCTTCCTATTCATACACCCATCTAGATGCCTTTTAAATGTTGTATTTGTACTAGCCTCTGACACTTCCTCTGGCAGCTCATTCCATACACGCACCACCCTCTGCGTGAAAATGTTGCCCCATTAGGTCCCTTTTAAATTTTTCTCCATTCACCTTAAAACAATGCCTCGGGGAAAAGATTTTCTCTATTCATTCTATCTATGCCCCTCATGATTTTATAAGACTCTATAAGGTCACTCCTTGCCCTCAGGCGCTCCAGGGAAAATAGCCCCATTCTATTCAGCCCCTGCCTACAGCTCAAACCCTCCAAACCTATGAAGAAGTAATGTCAAAAAGTAAGCAGTTAAAGCAAACCATTCAAATAGAATGATGGATATTGTTAACAGCTTTGTTTCTTGATTAAATTGCAACTTATCTGCTCTTCCTATTACGTTTGGAGAAAATTGTATTTTTTAAAAATTCTAACCAAATTTCCACTCACTGATGCCAAGTGTGGATTTCTCTCTATAACATCGCCTGGTTGAGTAAGCTTCAATCAAATTCCAAAAGAATCACTGAGTTTGGAACAGGTAGCATGCCAGAACATAAACGCGTTGGCTTGGTCACCAGTGAAATGACTCCTTGGCAAAGTATTGCTTCAGTCTCTTGTTGCACTTTCTGTCAAAAGTGAGTGTAGGACCTTTCAAGGTGTAAATACGCAAATTAGTTTGACATCTGTCATCAGTTTGATATGGCAAGATGTCTTTAGCTTCCCTAGACCAATGAATAACTTTGAGAATTCAGTTCTGAATCCATCTCCTTTTTCTCTGCTGTCAACTTCGTCAGCATTGGAAATACGTTTCAAATCCACACAAGCTTTCTTCCTCAGTAAAAGATCTTTCTGATTTTGAACCATGCACAAAGTCTAAGAGATTGTTGCATCTACGTACTTCAGGGTTGCAGTCATATGACCTTTCACTTTTAATTGGATATCTCTTGGTTCCTGGAATTGTGCGACGGATGGCTGAGGTCATACAGTCATAGAGAAATACAGTATGGAAACTGGCCCTTTGGTCCAAACTGGACCATGTTGACCATGGTGCCCACTCAGCTAGTTCCAATTGCCTGAATTTGATCCATATCCCTCTGAATCTTTCCCACCCATGTACCTACTCAAATGTTTTTATATGTTGCCATTGTATCTGCCTCAACTACATTATGTAGCACCACTCTCAGCGCGAAGAAGTTGCCCATCACATCCTTATTAAATGTTTCCCCTCTCACCTTAAGCCTATGCCCTCTAGTTTTCAATTCCTCATCCCTGGGAAAAAAAATTGTATGCATTCATCCTATCCATGCCCTTCATGATTTTATACAACTCAAAAAAGACACCCCTCATTCCCCTAAGTTTCAAGGAATAAAGTCCTATTCTGGCCAACCTCACCCTAGAACTCAGACCTGCTAGTCCTGGCAACATCCTTGTAAATCTTCTTTGAACTCTTTCCTGGTCAATTATGCCTTTCCTTTAACAGAGTGACCAAAACTGTACACAATTCTCCAAGTGCGGCCTTACCAATTTACCAATGACTTATACAATTGTAACATAATGTCATAACTCCTACACTCAATGCCTCGACTGATGAAGGCCAGCATGCTAAATGCCTTCTTCACCACACTTTCTACCTGAGACACCGCTTTCAATTAACTATGTACTTGTACTCCTAGGTCCCTCTGTTTCACAACACTTCCCAGGACCTTACCATTTGCTGTATAGGTTCTACTTTGGTTTGACTTTCCAAAGTGTAATCCCTCACACTTACCTGTATTGAATTGCATTTGCCAATCCTCAGCCCACTTCCCTGTCTGATCAAGATCCTTTGTAATTTTTGATAACTTTCCTCACTATCAATGATACTTCCTAATTTTGTATCATCCACAAAAGTACTAATCATATCTTGTATATTCACATCCAGATCATTTACGTAAATGACAAATAACAAAGGTCCCAGCACTGACCCCTATGGCACACCATTAGTCACAGGCCTTCAGTCAAAGAAACAACCTTCACCCATCATCCTCTGCTTCCTATCATCAAGCCAACTTTGAATCCAATTAGCTAGCTCTCCCTGGATCCCATGTGACCGAACCTTCATGATGAGCCTGTTATGCAGGACCTTGTAAAAGCCATTACTAAAGTCCATATAGACAACATTCACCATCCTATCCTCATCTATTCTTTTGGTTACCTCTTCAAAAAACTCTGAAAGATTTGTCAGACATGGCTTCCCATGCAGAAATCCATCCTGACTATCCCAAATCCCTAAAGGGGGGCATGGTGGCTAGCACTGCTGCCTCATAGCGCCAGGGACCTGGGTACGATTCCAGCCTTGAGCGACTGTCTGTGTAAAGCCTGCACATTCTCCCTGTGTCTGTGTGGGTTTCCTCTGGGTGTTCTGCTTTCCTCCCACAGTCCAAAGATGTGCAGATTAGGTGAATTGGCCATGCTAACTTGCCCATAGTGTCCAGCAAGGTGTAGGGTAGGAGTGTTTGTCAGGAGTAAATATATGGAAGGTCTGGGTGGTTTAATCTTCAGAGGGTCTTTGAGGACTTGTTGGGCCGAAGGGCCTGTTTCTACGGTAGAGCAATTTTAATTCTAATCAGACCTTGACTATCCAAATATTGGTTGATCCTGTCTCTCAGTATTCTCTCCAACAACTTGCTTCCCACTTGATGTCAGGCTCACTCGCCTGAAGTTCCCAGCTTGTCTTTGCTACCTTTCTTAAACAATGGAACAACATTAGCCACCCTCCAGTCTTCCAGAACTTCACCAGTGGCTAAAGATGAAGCAAAGATCTTTGCATGGAGAAGGTGTTTCCTGGTTCAGCCATTTTACTGCAACCGAGAAGATTGATCCCATTACTCCATTGTCAAGGTCAAAATGTATCTCATAAATATTTTTAAAAATATATTCACTCATAAGCTATGGACTTTGTTGTCTCGGCCAACAATTATTGACCAGACAGCAAATTCAGCCAGATTATTGTCATTATGAATTCATGTACAGGCTAGGCTAGAGTATGGGAGATTCTTATCCCTAAAGGATATTGATGAACCAGAGGTGTTGTTACAATCGACAGTGGTTATATGGTCACCATTAATCTAGGTAGAAGTGAGGACTGCAGATGCTGGAAACCAGAGTTTAGATTAGAGTTGTGCTGGAAAAGCGCAGCAGGTCAGGCAACATCAGAGGAGCAGGAAAATCGACGTTACAGGTAAAAGCCCTGCATCATGCTTTTGCCCGAAACACCAATTTTCCTGTTCCTTGGATGCTGCTTGACCTGCTGTGTTTTTCCAGCACCACACTAATCTAAACATCATTAATCTAGGTTTATTTTTAAAACTCCAGCTCTTTTTTTTCAAAATTCAAATTTCACTGGTTAAGCTGGGACATTTTCACTGGAGTGTCAGGGTTGAAAGGTGACCTTACAGAAGTTTTTAAAATCATAAGGTTTGGAGATAAAGTAAATGACAGATATCTTTTCCCTAGGGTGGGGGATTTCAAGACCGGGGGCATATTCTAAGGTGAAAGGAGAAAGATTTATAAAAGATACGAGGGGGAGTTGTTTTACACAGAGAGGGGTTCCTGCGTGGAATGAACATCCAGAGGAACAGTTGCAACATTTAAAAAAACATTTGAAAAAGTGCATGAATAGGAAATGTTTGGAGGGATATGAGCTAAGTGCAGGTAGGTGGGACTAGTTTAGTTTGGAATTATGTTTGGCGTGGACTGATTGGACCAAAGGGTCTGTTTTCCATGCTGTGTCACTCTACACCATCCATCATGACAAGATTCTAAGCTATGTCCTTTATTATTGAGTGATATTAGCACTGCTCCACAACGTCCCCAGTTTGCTTTTATATTAACCTTCCAATGCTTCCATTCTGATTCCTTTGCTTTCCTAAAGGCATATGCTGCTGGGATCTTTAATATCTTCACACGGCTCATGTGTTTTATTTCTTCCAGTGTCTGCTCACGACAGACTTTCCACAGGTACGATGCTCCTCGTCATTTGGAAGGGTGATTTTCATGCCAGTGGGGGGTTTCTTCCTGCCAAAGTGAGAAAACTGAACAATGGCATTTGCTGGCATTCCTTCACAGGGAAGGTGATGGACTACAGGATTTATCACCAGAACTATTAACCCAGAAACTCAAATAACATTCTGGGGATCTAGGTATCAATTCAATAAAATTCTGGGATTAAGAGTCTAATGCTGACTGTAGAACTATTGCTGATTGTTGTGGGGCAAAAAAAAAATTAGTTCACTGATGCCCTGTTGGAGCAGGAAATCTGCCATCCTTACTCAATCTGGCCTCCATGTGATTCCAGGCCCATAGAAATGTAGATAACTCTCAACTGTTCTCTGGGCAATTTGCTCAAAACACCAGCCTGGACATGTCCTGTGAATAAATAACAAACACATCCCAGATTCCCTTTGATGTGCATTCACTTTTGTGACTGGCATATTGTACTGCCTCAAAAGGTTTTTAATTTACCAAATCTCTTGAATGAAGAATCTGTAATGCATTTTATACACTGCTGTTACTGTACCTCTGTGAGAGATGATGTGGATGTTTGTGGATGTGATGCCAATCAAGTAGGTCTGCTTTGGCCTGAATGAGCTTCTTGAGGGTTGATGAAGCAGCACCCAACCAGGCAAATGGGGAGCATTCCATCACACTCCTTGTAAACGTGGAAAAGCTTTGGAGAATCAGGATGTGAGTCATCTAGCATGGAATTCCTCGCCTCTGCTAATCTGGTCAGAATTCTGCCACATCTCAGATTGCCATCAGCCTTCCCACATGCTCAGAAGGTTCTGGGTGGCAGTAAGATCTGTTCCATGATTTAGTTTTCTTAAAATTTGCCTGCTGCATTGTTTCATCATCATCTGTTGTATCATCAGCTGCTTCTTGGTGTTGCTCAGCTGCTTGTTTGAATATTTTCTTACTGTTCTGTCTTTGCTGTTGGGATTGGCCCAATGTTTCTCCTGCTCCTCTGCCTTTGTGCAGGGTTATTCTACAGGCTCCCTCAGTGCTCTGTTTAGTTGCTGGGTCTCGTAACCATTGTCACCATCTGTTATTATGTGGGTAGTCAAATAAGAAATTAGATGTTCTACATTGTTATAGAGAAGTTGTTGGAGTCTAAGGCCTTTTTAGAATATTATTTATTTACATTCTAATAACTATGTACAGTTAGACTTGACACAAGGTTGAGACTGCTGCTTTACTATTCAAAGTTCCTCCATTATCATGCTCATGTGATCTGTTGCATCATTACTGACATGGCTTCCTGTCTACATAGTCAAGTGTTAATCCTTACGCTGCAGCTTCTTGCATCCTTTCAAAGTTTACAGCCAGACTTTCACTTGTCAGGACCCAAAACCCAAGACATTCCTCTCCAGGTCTTTCTACTTCCATATCACTTTCTCCTCCTTTAAGAAAATGTTTCATTTCTATTCTTTTCAACAGATTTTTGGGCACTTGTCTTGTTTTTTTTATACTTAAAGTGGAACAGTGTTGCTTTGATCAGAGAATGGTCCCCGAGGAGCACTCTGGGATGTTTGAATCTATAGGAGGCACTATATAAATGCAACCTGTTGCTGCCATCTGCAATGATTTGCAATCTTTACAAGGCAGTTCTTCTGGCTTTTTGTCCTGTGTGATCTAGTGGCCCAGCGAAGGAAATAATATCACTGCCTAGAACTGGGAGAGTTCAGAGCCAGCCTCTCTAACCTAGCAAAGTCCTCCCAGGAGACTGAGGGGCCTCTACCGATGTGTCCAAAACATTGCAAGGCCCAGGCTGCTCTGGGGCCAACAGCCTCATCTTCTTCATTCACCCATTTATATCTTCATTCCTTCCCCCATTACCTCTCCACAATCACTTCTTTCAGCACATCACTTCCTGTCGTCCCACCAAGCTCTTGTTCCCTCTGCCTCCCTCTGATTACCTGTTTCAATATCCCCCATCGCTCTGTCTCTTTCATTCCATTTTCATTCTTTAATAATGAGTAAAAGAATGATTAGAATTTAACATTGACAAATGGTCTTCAGAAAGTAATTTACCCTGGACGTGAATTGAGGGAGAAATTGAGCGAAAAGGAAAGATTAGACTGGAATGGAGAGACTCGACAGGCTTGGATTGTTTTCTCTAGAGCAGAGAAGACTGAGGGGCACATAATTGAGGTGCATAAGATTATGAGGGGCATGGACAGGGTGAATAGAAAGGAGATATTCCCCTTAGTTTGGGGAATCAATCACAAGTGGGCATTGTTTTAGGTTAAAGGGCAGGAGATTCAGGTGAGATTTGCTTCCACACTGTAAAGGTTCAATGATTCTCCCACAATGGAGGAGAGGGATGAGAAGGAGATGGAAAGCTGGGCTGAAGGTCATTGAAGAGGTAAGATGGATTAAGGTGAACCAGCAAATTGTCTGTGAAGTATTTGTAACAATGCGGTATGGAGAGGGTGAATTAGAATCTAAGTGAGAATGTTGACAGGAGAGGTGATTGACTTGAAAATTTGGAGAAGAATGTTTGTGGTCTAGCTCAGAAAACTGATGAGAAAGTTTAGTTAGGATAATTATAAAATGTACATTGTAGCAGGCAGAAATCAAAGATGCATAATCTTGCCGAATAATCTTGCTGAATTAAGCTGTCTTGGAATTAGAGATCAGTGGGCATTTAAATATCAGTTTTAAAGAATGAACTGTTGATTATTACACAGTCAATACAAAGATCACCTGAACTGTTTCTATTTCAATAAAAGATTTCTAATGGGGTGGTGGGACAGGAAGTAAAAATGTTAGTTTCCTGTGTCATGCAGTAAAATAAAATGAATTGAGTTGAAAGATGTGAAGGAGAGAAAGATGGCAAGGTGTGAGGGCTGATTCAATGCTGAATTCTCCAAATGTACTTCTTGGCTGCTGTGTGCAGTTCAGAACTGTGATCTGTTCTGTCTGATAGTCTAAATACAGACAAATTGTGGTTGAGTTAAAGATCATGCCACACAAACTGGTACCTAATATCCCTCTGGTTAAAATTCAATATTGACACGGCCAAAATGTTTATGTAAAGTGCAGTTGACAAATGCCATATCTCATAAATATGAGCAGACTTTTCACCACACAATGCGTGATTTTAACTGATACTTCACGAACCATTGTAAGGCATACCATTAAATCACGAGTCCTGAATAAGTAACACAGCTTCAGCGATTTAGACTCTCTTCAGTAATAAAAAGAAAAGCCACATCACCTGAAAAGACTTTGCAGGAGTGAAAGATGAAAGACATAAAATCCGAGTATTCTATACAGTATTACAAAAAAGCAGAGACTGCCGATCTTGGAAATTTGGAACAAAGATAGAAAATGCTGGAGAAACTCAGCAGGTCTGGCAGCATCTGCAGGGAGAAAACAGAGTTAACTTTTTATGTCCAGTAAATCCAGTGGATCCGAAATATTAAGTCTGTTTTCTCTCCACAGATGTTGCCAAATCTGCTGACTTTCTCGGCAATTTTGTTTTTATTTGTTTCAGTTCTCCAGCATCCGCAATTATTTATTTTATTGAAATATGGAACACTCTGTTCATGTTATACTAACTGCAAACTAATACAATCCAAAGGCACACAGGCATTATAGTTGTATGTATCTCTGATGTAACTTCTGAAAATTCAAAACTGAGTGCATTCGTTAAACTAATGAAACACCAAAGGCACAGAATGTTATGAACCTGAAAGCATCATTAACAGAACAGTGAGAGACCTGGAAGTGCTGGTGGCCAAAGGAAAGCAGGAAGTTCTGTTAGGGTGGATATAGTCACAGGGTAGACTACCAGTGGTTGAAAAAACGGTAGATTGGTTGCCCATTTTCTTCAAGTGGCCTGGCAACAAGTGACAATAATTAAAGGTTCATTTCAGGGCCAGATAGACTAAGAAAGGCATCCACCACCCAAACTTAATTCAAGATGGCAGCAGTAAAGAAGTGGATTCCCTGCACCCCATCCTCCTCTCCTGTTAAGTGCAGCCCCTTATCACAACAGCAACCAGGCGTTTCCTCCAGGTGCTCCGGTTTCTTCCCACAGTCCAAAAATGTGCAGGTTAGGTGAATTGGCCATGCTAAATTGCCCGTAGTGTTAGGGGAAAGGGTAAATGCAGGGGAATGGGTCTGGGTGGGTTTCTCTTTGGAGGGTCGGTGTGGACTTGCTGGGCCAAAGGGCCTGTTTCCACACTGTAAGTAATCTAATCTAATCTAATCTAAGATGCCATAAGGGAGGGAAAAAGATTCCATGATGGCTGACTCTAACTCAGATCAGATTTAAACCAGTTCCTTAGCCAGTTTGAACAAGTCCAAACTGCCAGCTCATAGCTCAGCCACATCTCAAAACCTGTTCTAATCAGTCCCAGACTTTGATCTCAGAATAAATGCTAAAAGAATTGTTTTATGTATGTTATTGCTTTTATATATATATATATATAAATGTATAGATATATATTAAAGCAAGAAACTAAAGGGTTATGCAGAGTTTTTTAATGGGGAACATTTCAAATCTGCACCTAATAAGCACATAACATGTAAGAAAGCCATAAGGAGCCAACTTGGGGCAGTCTGAACCAAGAGTTTCTTCCTTACAAGCTGTCTGTGAAATTACACAAGACAGAGTTGTTGTTTCTTCAAGCTTGAAGTGAAATGAAACACAGAACTCAAATCAATATGTGATGACAATGCCATCAATAATTTTAACTGAAAAGTGTTCTTAACATCAGAAAGAAGTTTGTAGCTGCCATGGTGTTTTGGAATACAATTGGCTTATAGTTGGGGTAGAGAGCTGTCACTAATCATCCTCTCTGAATCTAGGAGCCTATCGAATTACCAGTGGGAGAGGATACACCACTGTTGAGTCTTAATGAGAGGAGACAATTTTCTTTAATAATGCATGACAGCATTAGCTAGATGTTACATTGACTAGTTTGTCACAAATTACAGAGACAATCAGGATCCTGAGGTGATACATCTGACTCTATTGAGACCTTATGTTGGATTTCTTTTCCTCTTAAGGACTGTGACTGTCATTGGAGTGAGTGGAACTTAATGCAGCATCAACATTAACTCTTTCATAACCATTCCCTTATACAACAGTAGCTGCTCCATCAGTAAACTAAAGGCTATGGGGTAAGGTGGTGGATCAGCAGAACTGCTTTTGATGTTCAGAATGACCTTGGTTTGCACTGTAATTATTCAATGATGTTGTAATTGTGATGGGACAGACCCAGATACTGACCCAGCTGCAAGAAGATTCTGGGCTGCTTATCGGCTGTGTGGACGGCATGGAGAGAGAGTGGTGTCAAGCTGCACTCAATGACTGATTGAGATCCTGGTCACAGGGCACTGGGGTGTCCATTAACAATCATCTCTTTGCCCTTGATTCTGACCACTCACCCACACCCCCTGCTCACCCCACTCTGCAACACGATATCACCCTTGGATAAATTTCCCCACTAATCACTTCCCTCCTCCCTGGCTCCTTGGATTCCAGGGGTGTTAATTCAGAAGCAGTCTCTCCCTTCTACACAGCGCTGTTGAGCATTGGAGCTGGTCCCATCTAATTGGCTGGCAAGTTCTGGAGAGGCATCCCACCTCCTCCCCCAGGACCTTAGTGATGAAGCCTAGCTTAGAATTGCCTGATTGACAGGAAATCCTCCAGGCCTCCCTCAGAAGATCCATCACAGGTCCCTCCTTGCCACCACAGTAGGCAATACCTACCAGAAAATTCCACCCAAAGCTCTTCTGCCTCTTTGTTATTGTTTAAGATGCTCTCTAAGGTCTACTACTTACACCAAGCCACCAGTCATCTGACTGAGTATTCCTTTATGTGGCAAGATCACAAATTTTGTCTGAGAACACTCCTATGAAGCATCATATGATACTTGACTGTGTGAAAGGTGCTATAGAAATGCAAGTGTTGTTGGTGGGTCAGATTTTTGGACCACGAGCTGCTTATTTGGCTTCAATTTATGGACATTTCTGTCAATCATGACTGATAACAGAGTGAGCTTGGTTCTGACCTTTGTTCAAGGTCCTCAGAGCCAAGCTCAAACACTGGCTCAAATCCATCAGCCTCACAGAGGTTTCGGAACTGACCTCCAAAACCAACGGGTTGAGAGCCAGATTCAGACTGGCCGTTATCCATCAGCCTCTGAGACAGATTCAGCATGACTGACCTCAGACTGTGGACTCTGCGCCAATTTCAGTTTGGCCCAGGCCCAGCAGCTTCAGAGACTGACTTGGGATTCCCTGGTTCAAAAACCTTTGAGCCAGCTAGCCTGGTTTGTTGAACACATGGACACATTTTAATAAAGCCATAATTGCTTCAAAAAAAAGGAAAGAGAAAAGAACCATGTTTTCTATGGCCTTTCATGACACCAGGATATTACACAAGGACTCAAGGGACTACAGATAACATATCAGCGTTGATTCAGGCTTGGTTAATGGAGACAGAAATACAGAGAGAAGGAATAAACAGGATATATTGGCATTGGTGGCTATAACTAGATTCTAGCTTAGAGTGGTGCTGGAAAAGCACAGCAGGTCAGGCAGCATCCGAGGAACTTTTGCCCGAAACATCGATTTTCCTGCTTCTCGGATGCTTTTCCAGCACTACTGTAATCTAGACTCTGATCTCCAACATCTGCAGTCCTCACTTTCACCTGGCTATAACTAGATGGCTGTAGTAAAGATTGGCTCTTTGGCAAGGCAGCACAGTGGCTCAGTGATTAGCACTGCTGCCTCACAGCACCAGGGACCTGGGTTTGATTCCACCCTTGGGTGAGTTTGCATATTCTCCACCATGTTGGTGTGGCTTTCCTCTGGTTTTCTCCAACAGTCCAAAGATGTGCAGGTTAGGTCGATTGGCCATGCTGAATCATGCTGTAAGTGGGTTAGCCATGGGAAATTTCGGGATAGGTCTGGGTGGGATGTTCTTTGAAGAATTGGTGTAGAATCAATGGGCCAAATGGCCAGCTCCCATACTGTAGGGATTCAAGTCTATAGTCAGATTTTAGCCTGAATGGTCAGTATGGGTTAGCTATAAGGGTCCCTTATTCTGGGAACACCAGTCACAGACTCAGCACCCACCATTTTTGTTGAGGGCAATAACAAGGAAATGGATGGTTTGTACTTTGCACATCTGTGCTGACAGAGGTCACTGCACATGTTCAAGTACAGCAGCCTTCAAACACATCCAGATTTGTTAAAATGCAACTTGTGTGCTTTCCACCTTTCTGAAGCTGGTTGCGTTATTTGGATAGGGCCAGGGGCACCTTTGGGGAGATAAAGTCATGTGCTATTTGGGAGAAGTAGTGATCATTGGGGTTGTTAAAATCACACGTTAAGTGTGCATAAAAATGAAATTGTCAAGCACATTGGAACTCTGGCTCTGTTAAGGGAACTGTGAAGATGTCAAGCATTTAAAGTACCCAGCCCTTGTATTTTTGGGAAATAAACCTTGAGTTTTAAAACACAATCAATACTTGATATTCACTCTGTTGACATAAGCCTGAGATTTGTCATTATTGGATTTGTGCAGCGTGACTGAGGTAGTGCAAACAAAAAACCAGCAGACTAATTCCTAAGATGAGCTGGCTGCCTAATGTAAGGGATTGAGGAAACTGGGCCTACATTCTGTGGAATTTAGAAAATGAGGGATCACCCCAATGAAACATTTGAAGTTCTTAAGAGGCTTGACAGGATAGATGCTAGGAAGATGTTTCCACTATCTGGCACTCTACACCTGAAAGTTGCATATTCAGATTCAGGAATTAATCATTTAGGACCAAGAGGCGAGAAATTTCTTTGCTCAGCAAGTTGTGGATCTTTGGAATTCTCTGACCTTGAGTTATTAAATCTTTTCAAGACAGAGATTGATTTTGTTCTGGATACTGAAAGAATGAAAGATTTGTTCGGGAAGGTGCAATTGAAGTTGAAAATTAACCATGACCATATTAAATGTAGACAAACTCAAAGGACTGTGACCCACTCCTGCTCCCATTTCTTAAGATCTTATAGTCTCCAGTTGTCCCAAAGTACTTTTGTAACAATGAAGAACTTTTGATGTATAGCTGCTCCCATAATGTTGGAGAAATGGCAGCCAATTTGTAAACAGTAAGATCACCTGGACAGCAATTTAATAACCAGATAATCTCCATTCTCGAGATATGGATTAGGATTAGGTATACCTGTTCTGTCTTTCTTTGAAATGGTGTATAGATCTTTTGAATAGATCTTTTACATCCATCTTTTCCATCCAAATGAAAACGTTGGAGTACCAGCTTGAATTGTTTTGTTCAAGACTCTGTGATAGGGCTTAGCATTCTTCTGATAGAGTCAGGAGGCTACTTTCTGAACTGTGACTGGCACCTAAAATTAATATTAATAATAAGGTAATTGTAATGTTTGGAACAAGGTCAACCAGGTGGACCTCATAGAATATAAGTTCTCTGATTGGGGCTGTTAACCCCAATCTGTTCACTCTTGGACCCAGCTCTGAGCTAGCTGGGTCAGTGTCATGTACTGTGCATGTGTAAATAAAGGGTGACTTAGCGACGGCCTTTGTGGAGTTATTTCAGTAACATTAAGCCTTTCCTTATCCTTTTTGGATTCTTGCAAAATGGAGAATGACCAAGGGATCAATGATAAGACACAATCAAACTATATCATTCAAGTCCAATGTAGATTTGTGAATTAACTGTCCACCATCAGCTTTTGATTTTTACAGCTGATGACCCATTGGTAAAATGTGATGGCCACTTGCCTGAAATACTGAGTGACTGTGTGAATTTAGGTCGGCCCCTTCAGTTTGTTCAAACTAGGTCAGTTTACCTGGTCACTTGCCAACTAAAACCCATCATATGTGGCTTGAAGGAAAATTGATGATGGCAGTGGTGAAAGAGACCAGCTTTTGCCTTCTTTTCATGAAGCATTCTCTGGTTGGCCAAGCAGACTTATAAAAAGACATTGATCATTTCAAAAATGTACTATGTGCACGAAGGAACAGTAATGGTCTATAATGTCACTACCACTTGCATGTGCAAGAGAATAGGCTCTTTTATGCAAACGTTGATCATATATTTTGGAGCATACTCACTCAGCAATTCAAACACTCTCAAACCCACTTGGCTGCTCAGGAATCGAATGTACCATTGCCACATAGGTGGTTTCACTGGCTATCAATCTCTAATCCATTTTGTTCTGATAATCCCAGTCTGGCTCGCACAATAGGGTGCACTGTAATTTGATTCTTTTACAGTGACCTGCTTTCCAATAGTCACTGATCTATTCAGTAAATCACCCTATTAGTTGCTAACCTCCGACATTGTGCATTTGGGTCAAACCAGATTTTCTTTTTAGGGAACTGATTTGAATGCCAAGTTTCCAAAGGCTTTGCTTCCAAACCAATTTTCAGAAACACAGCCCTGAATCTACTTTATATTTGTCACCACTGGCCAAGTATAATTTACAACATTTGATCCAGTTAGGACTTAAAGCAGAGTTAAAAAAACAATATGGTTCATAAAATAAAAAGATTTAAGAAACAATTTTGGATGAGTACATTTTTCAGTATGCGTAATTATAACATAATTGTAACATCTTATAAGTTGCTGGAATAATAAAAGTTGCATCACTTTAATGTTTTCATTGGTTATCCTGATTATGTGCTTTGAAAATCTACTTCAAATGTTCAGCTGCAAAGCATCTAACCCTCAAATCTCAAAATCACCATCACAATAGACAGATAATCTATAGCGAGACTAATTTGTTTACTGCTGTCCATCCAACCTCTTTTGACCTGTCACTTCCAGAGGCCGTGTCTGTTCATGGATTCATTTCCTTGGCAGGGCATGGTCCATACTGAGGGATGTAGGACATGCAAAGGATTGCAGTGCATGCCTCCCGCATAGTTGCTAATGCTCATTGGCAGGGACTTCACTGATATTGGGGAGAGTCTGTCGGGTCCACAACCAGTGGAAGGCAAAGGAAGTCCAAAGACAAAGTTACCCTGGCCAGAAAGATTGCTTCCAGGAGCAATGGCATAGAATTAATTGGAATGCCATGGGAAGGGGATAATATGGAGGTGGGATAAAACTTGGGAGAGTTGGCATTGGTTGGGTTGATTAAATGAATTGGTTCAATGAAACAAAATGGCTTGAACAATTACTTGATATGACTTGCAGTTAGGAATGAATTCTTTGCGCTCAAAACGAAAGTCCACTCGATCTGAAAGAAGATGTTTTAGAAAAACTACCAGGTCAACTCAGGGAATAATTCAGATTTGATCCATGAACAAAGATAACGCCTAGACACTTGCGAATTTTCGATACAAGTGCTTATATTTTAAAGGCATCGGGAGGTACAAGCAGAAAGCATTGAGACAAAAGATCAGCCATGAGCATATTGAATGACAGAGTCGGCTTGAAGGGCCAAATGGCTGAGTACTGCTTCTGGTTTCTTTTTCCTTTCCAGTCTGTCTCCATTAGATACATCACTGCACAAATGTAGACTCAAGGAAGGAGCAGTTATAATGTTGGAATGTAACTTTAAAATAAGTAAGATCTTTGTCATGGAATAAGAGTTATAATAAGGACATTGTCTTTACATGCTGAAATATCAATGAAATGGACTGATCATTGCTTGAATAATACTCTGCCCTTCGGATATGAAGCCACCGCTCCAATGTAGGAGGAGTTCCCATTTAGACTGTATTGTTTAACAGCCATTAACAAGTCAAAAGACTAGACTCTTGACAAAATTTGTCAACCTGCTTTTACACATGGACAGCTTTCACTAGAGTGAGAAATGTTGATTCTCTTAAAGGTTTTCATGGAACCATAACTAGAACAACTGTACTTAAAGATGTTCTGTAGCAATAAAGTATTAATTTGACCAGAAATATTCACTAGCTTAAGAATAAAATAATCACTGTCTTTTTTTAAATTATTGTATTGAAGCAGCACAAGATATTTGATGGAGTTTGGATAGAAAAGCAGAAAGGAGGTTATAGAGTCTAAAAAAGAAACAAAAGCTCTAGAGACTGCCAACAATGGTGTCAGCTGTGACTCAGAGGCTCCTACTTTGAAAGGTTGTGAGTTAAAATCCCAGTGCTGAGATTCAAACCCAGAATCCAGGCTAAAGCTCACAGTGCTGAAAGAGCTAGGGGTGCTTGCTGTCTTCAGAGGAGATGTGGAAGGAGGTTGCAAATGTTCTGCTGGATAGAGAGGAAAAATCCCATGCAGTACCATTTTGGAGAAAAGTAGAGAAATTCTCCCACTTTCCGGCTAATATTTAGTCCTCAATCAGTCTGGGACAACTTTCATCAAATACTTTAGCAGCTAATGGCTCTCCAAGGTAGTCAAGATGGAGTGTTAAGCAGCAAGATTGGTTTTTGTCCTTTCTAATTATAAGATGTCACCTTGGTGAAGAGCTGGAGTGGGTTCTAGCAAAGTTCAACAGGCTGATTGATAACTAAAATTACTTGTTAGCCCTTGTTAAGGAGACTGCACACAATCATTGTGACCAGTTGTTTCTTAACAGCAACCAACTGGCTGGGCACAAACAAATCATTTCAAATCTCTAGTTGAAGGGTATCACCTTTTTTTTACTTCATTGTCTGTTGGATGTTTGAAGAGATGTACTAAAACATATTGGATTACTTTCTGGGACACTTCTTGAAGACTTGTCTATCAACGTAGTAAGGAAGAAGTGAGGACTGCAGATGCTGGACCCCCTTCCCCACATTCCTGGTGAAGGGCTTATGCTTGAAACATCAATTATCCTGCTCCTTGGATGCTGCCTGACTGACTGTGCTTTTCCAGCACTACACCTTTTGATGGTCAACATAGTAAGACCACTTCTGCCACACTTGACATCTTCCTCAAGAACTGCCAATGGTCTTCCTCATTTCTCTGCTCCTCTCATCTACTCCAACCTGTCTCCTCTAAACTCTGACTGCCGATAAGGGGGTGGGTGGGGGGGGGGGGGGGGATTACTGTTGTTTGGTGTACTTTTTTTTTATTCATGGATGAGAGCATCGTTACCTAGCCAGTCTTCATTGTCCCTCCTTAATTGTCCACAAGGTGGTTAAGAGTTAATAACATTGCTATAGGCCTGGAGTCACATGTAGACAAGACCAAGGATGGTGATTTCCTTCCCTAAATGACACTCGTGAATCGTTTTTCCAACAGGGGATTCATAGTCATCATTAGATTCTTAATTCCAGATTTTCACTGAATTCAAATTTCACCTTCAGCTGTGGCAGGATACAAACCTGGGTTCCCAGAAAATTACCGGGGTCTTGAGATAACCACTTGTGACAATACCACTAGGCCGTCATCTCCCTGGCCTCTAGCTGGCAGAGACTGAGCACCGAAACCCAGACACTTCCCCCAACTCCAATGAACCATAAATCCGCCGCTGAATATCAGGCTGTAGTTTCCTGGGCTGCCACTGACCTCATTGCCTCTCCATTGATCCCCTGACTCTGCACAGCCCACTTCTACCTCCAGGACTGCCCTGACAGACCCATTGTTTCAGACTATTCCTGCCCTATGTCCTCCAATCTTAATAGGTTCTTCCATCCTTGTCCAATTTCTTCCCACTTAACATTCTTGATTCTTCTGATGCCTTACCTCGTTTCCAGAATTCCCTGTTTGCTGGCCCCAGCTACCTCCTCTTTCCCATGGATCTGCAATCCCTCTACACATCCATCCCCCTTCAGTATGGTCTGAAGGCTCTCCATTTCTTCCTTGAAAAGGAGCTCGCACAGTCCCCATCCACCACCACCCTCCTTCACCTGGCTAAGCTTGTTCTGTTCTCCTTTAACTCATCTAATTTTCTGCAAATTCAAAGGTGTTACTATGGGTACTCACACGGACGTCTTTGTGAGGTATGTGGAACATTCCTTGTTCCTCTCCTTCTCCAGCCCCCACCCACAGCGCTTTCTCCAATACATCGATGAGCCTTCAGTGCTGCCTTCTTATACAGAATCGGAAAATCGATCAGTTTTGCTTCCAGTTCCATCCTTCTCTCAACTTCAGCCAATCCAACTCTGACTCTTCCCTTTCCTTCCTTGACTTCACTATTTCCATTTCTGAGGATAAACTTTACACCATTATCTATTACAAGGACACCAGCAGTTATTTTGACTGCACCTCTGCTTCCTTTGAGGAGTCCATTCCATTCTCCTAGCTTCGCTCAATCCATTCTGACGATGCCAACTTCCACAGAGTTGCCTCCCACATGTCCTCCTTTTTCCTCAAACGAGGATACACCCACTTCTGCTCTCACGTCTTCCCCTTCTCCCTAAAACAAAGATCTGGTTCCCCTTGTCCTTACTTTCCACCCTACTAATCTTTGTATTCAAAGGATCATCATCTGTCATTTTGGCCACTTCAAGCAGATCAACACCGCCAAACACATCTTAACCTTCCCTCCCCTCCACTGTCGGTATTCCATAGGGACTATTCCCTCTGTTACGCCTTGGTCCATTCCTCCATCACTCCTAACACTTCCTCACTCCCCCCGGGACCTTCCAATGCAACACTTGCTCATACACCTCCTCACGGCCCAAGCCTCCAGATACGATATCCAGGTGAAGCGACATTTCATTTGCACTTCCTTCAATCCAGTTTACTGTACACACTGATCACAATGTGCTCTCCTTAAAATTGACAATACCAATTGTAGACTGCTTTGTGAAACACCTCAGCTTTGACTGTAGCAATGCTTCTGACTTCCTAGTTGTTTGCCATTTTAATAACCCATCTTGCTTTCTTGCTAACATTTCTGCAATGTTTCAGTGAAGCACAATGCACGTTCAAGGACCAACATCTAATTTTCCATTGAGCTACTTTTCAGACTCAGGATCTCAACACTGAATTCGTCAATGTCAGAACTTGACTGTTCTCCATTATTCTTACATTCTCTGGACCCCATCACACCCCTGTCTTGTTTACCTTACACATCACAGAGGAAGCATTTTCACGCTTCCTTGCATTAACTTACACACATTTTACATTTCTTTTACTCTTTCACCATAATTCACAACATTTTTGTCTTTTCCACCAAACCTCCACACTATCTGTTCCCTTTGTCCCTCGTCCACCTCTGTCTAAAATATTTTTTTAGAAAGTTTCCAACCCCTTACAGTTCTGATGAAGGGTTATATTGGACACAAAAACATTAACCCTGCTTCTCTCTCCATGGATGTGGTCAGACCTGTTGAGTTTCCCCAGCAATATCTGTGCTTGTTTTTATAACATCAGGTCTGCACTCAAGTGTGTTTATATTAACAGGCTTTAAAAACATAAGTATATTCAAGCGAAGGAGATCTTCTCTGGAATATGAAGAGAACATAGAACTGTATAGCACAGGAACAGGCCGGTTAGTCCACGATGTTGTTGTGAATATGACATCAAATTAAACTAATCCCTTCTGCCTGCCCTTGGTCCGCATCCCTTCATTTCTTGCATGCCCCTATTGTATCTGTCTCCAATACTACCCCTGGCAGTGCGTTCCAGCAGCCTACCACTCTCTGTATAAAATCTTGTCCCTCTCATCTTTTTTTGATCCATTCACAAGATGGGGGTGTTGCTGGCTAGGCAGCATTAATTGTCAATCCCTAATTACCCAGAGGGCATTTAAGAGTCAACCACGTCGCTCTGGGTCTGGAGCCATGTTAGGCCAGACCAGGTCAGGACCCTAACAGGCATTAGTGAACCAAGTGGGTTTTTCCAACAATTGACAATGGTTTCATGGTCATCATTAGATTGATAATTCCAGATTTTTTATTATTGAATTCAAATATAATTCTCTGCTGTGATGGGACTTGAACCTGTGTCTCCAGAACATTGTCTGGTTCTCTGGATGAACAGTCCAGTAATAATACCACTAGGTCACCCCTCTCCTTTGAACTTCCCCCTCTTACCTTAAACGTTCATAGATACCAGTTCCATTTGATTTCAGATTGAGTTGAAAACAAATGACTTCAGCCGGAGAGTGTTCAATCTTTGGAATTTTCTATCTGAGGGAAGGACAGATAATCGGCCATTAAGTATATCCAAAAAAGAGATTGATAGTTTTCTAAATACTAGTGACTTCAAGGGATATGAATTAACACAAAAAAAAGTATTGATGTGGATGATCAGCCATGATGTGGAATGGTACAGCAGGCAAAAGAGACTGAATGGCCTTCTCTCACTCTTCGGTTCCTGACTGATGCCACTATAACATAGCTGTTGACGTGCCGGCTCAGTAGCTATTCCGAAACTAACGGCATATTTAGTCCTTTACTCCACAATACACTCCCTAAAATCTCAAAGGACTTCTTATTATTTAATTTTCTGGACTGTTCATCTTAAACAAGTCAGCAGGGGAACATAGAACACTGACAGTGTGAAAACAGGCCATTTGGCCCAATAAATCTCTAACAACTCTTCCAACAGTATCCCTCTCAGACTCATTCCCCTTAACCTATACCCCTACAATTACCATGGCTAAAGCACCTAACCTACACATCGGTGAAGACTGTTGACAATTCACCTAACCTGCACGTCATTGGGGAGGAAACCAGAGCACCTGGAAGAAACCCGTTCAGACACTGGGAAGATGTGCAAACTCGACACAGTCAGCCACCCAAGGCTGGAATCGAACTCATGTCCTTGACACTGTGAAGCAGCAGTTCCAAACACCGAGCCACTGTGGAGTTCTTGGTTATCACCCTCGTGTCAGCAGTGTTGGGGATAGTCATCCATTGTGTTTATGCCTTGAGGAAGCTTTCTCACATGAACTGATATACATTTGGTGCCAGTGAAATAAAGGTCGAAGGAACTGGAGCTATGGGAGACTGATTAGCAAGGTTAGATCTCATGGAATACAGGGAGAATTGGCCATTTGGATACAGAACTGGCTCAAAGGTAGAAGACAGAGGGTGGTGGTGGACGGTTGTTTTTCAGACTGGAGGCCTGTGACCAGTGGAGTGCCACAAGGATCGGTGCTGGGTCCTCTACTTTTTGACATTTTACATAAATGATTTGGATGCGAGTACAAGAGGTACAGTTAGTGAGGTTTGCAGATGACACCAAAATTGGAGGTGTAGTGGACAGCGAAGAGGGTTACCTCAGATTACAACAGGATCTGGACCAGATGGGCTAATGGGCTGAGAAGTGGCAGATGGAGTTTAATTCAGATAAATGCGAGGTGCTGCATTTTGGGAAAGCAAATCTTAGCAGGACTTATACACTTAATGGTAAGATCCTATGGAGCGTCGGAGGCTGAGCGGTGACCTTATAGAGGTTTACAAAATTATGAGGGGCATGGATAGGATAAAAGTCAAAGTCTTTTCCCTGGGGTTGGGGAGTCCAGAACTATATGGCATAGGTTTAGGGTGAGAGAGGAAAGATATAAAAGAGACCTAAGGGGCAACTTTTTCACGCAGAGAGTGTATGGAATGAGCTGCTAGAAGATGTGGTGGAGGCTGGTACAATTGCAACATTTAAGAGGCATTTGGATGGTTGTATGAATAGGAAGGGTTTGGAGGGATATGGGCCGGGTGCTGGCAGGTGGGACTAGATTGGGTTGGGATATCTGGTCGGCATGGACAGGTTGGACCGAAGGGTCTGTTTCCATGCTGTACATCTCTATGACTCTATGCTTTTCCCTACATTACAATAATAAAAACGGAATATGGTGGTAATACTGAGGTGGTTATGCAGCATAGGGTGAAAGAGAAACAAGTGGTCGAGTCTGTGACCTTTCATGTGTAAAAGTAAGAGAGAAATGACTTACCTGGGTCCTGGAAATGCATTATCTGAAAGCTTCTCTTCTCACTGATGACCATCCAATTCTCACCAAGCAACACACCCAGCTCTCTCATCCCAACATCCCCAACCCCGGTACCTCGGCCATTACCTAGCTGAGATTGATGTCACAACAGACTCAGCATTGTAGCTGCCTCTTCGTCACATTTCCAAGAGACTGACCAATGGACTTCATCAACCTAAAAGGTAACCACTGACCATAAGACATAGGAGTAGGCCATTCAGCCCATCGGGTCTGCTCTGCCATTCATTGAGATTGAGGCTGTTCTAATAATTCTGAACTCCACTTTCCTGCCTTATATCTGTACACAGTTACCAGACTGATTGAATATCTATCTCAGCTTTGAATATATGTAATCACCCAGCCAGGGAAGTTGATGGCTGGGTGGTATTAGCGCTGCGCTGTTAATCCAGAAACCCACTAGTAATCTCCCTGAAACCTGGGTTCGAATCCTGCTATGGGAGACGCTGGAGTTTGAATTCAACTCAAAATCTGGAATTAAGAGTCTAATGCTGACCATTAATTCATTGTTGATTGATCAGGAAGCTAAACTACCATCCTCACCTGGTCTGGCCTACGTGTGACTCCAAACCCACAGTTAACTCTTAACTGCCTTGTGTGCACAATAAATGCTGGCTTAGCCAGTGACACTCTCATCCCTTGAATTAATTAATAAAAAGCTTCAACAGTTCTGTGGGGTAAAGAATTCCACACAGTGACAATCCTCTGAGAGAAGAAGATCTTCATCTCTACTTTAAATATGCAACCACCTTATTCTGACAGAGTGTCCTCCAATCTCCCACATGACAAAACACTTCCGCAATTACCTTATCAGGTCTCCTGAGAATCTTGTACATTTCAATAAGGTTGCCACACAGACCTGGCAAATGATTACAAACTCCCAACACTTCAGTTCACAGATGGAGAATGGTTATGAGCAAAGGCAGTTGTTATCTTTCGGGTCCTTGTTAGGTTGGGGAAAAGATCGCATAATTATATCATTCAAAATAAATGAGAATGTGCCTCAAAGACGAAGGATTTTCTGGGACTGTATGAGGGAAGACGGTACAGTGTCTGTGTGGAAAATGGAAGGAAAGTTTGGTTACTGCATTTAAATAATTCCACTCATATCCAGCATATTAAAGTGAGCTCCGAGTCATGAGATCCCAGAGGAGAAGGATAATGTCTCTTGAAATGTTTTGTGGGGGAGTTGAATATGTGTTTCTGTAGACTCTGTTGCTTCTGTTGTTCAGTGTGTGATTCCAATAGAACGGCTTGTGGTTTGTTATAGAGACGGACTCGGCAATGAATCATCACCACTAATTGCATGATAATAGGGCACCCTATCCATGATGAGAAAATTCCCCACTTTGTACTCACGAGGCCTTCATGGGTATTACGAGATCAGCCACAGAAGCTGTCTCCTTGGAGACAATTGGATCCTGTGTGTTGCAGAGCTCTCACCATCTCTGATATTTGCATCATTGCAACCAGCTTTAGGTGATGTTGGTGAGTGCCTATTTAGCGTGTTTCTGCTACCATGGAGACAAGTGTCTTTGGCAGGAAAGATCAAAGCTACAAAGTTCTATTTGCGTCAACCTGTACAATACCATTCACATTAACTACCTACCACTAATGTTGAGTTACAAATTGGACAATCCAATTGAATGACGTAATGATGCTTCCAATTCTAACTAATTATGCACATTTTATACAAGGAGAATGCTAATGTAGCAGCCTGAATGCACTGTCCCTCAGAGATGAAGATGATCTTTGACTTCAAGTGACCGTCATTTTATTGTTATTGACTGAATAGGGTGAATTACAACACAATGGCACAGTATGGTATCTTCCAGGTCTTTATTCTGCACTTAATGCCATACAGACATAAGGAGATTGAAACTTATCCAACACACTCATAAGAAAGGACTACGTACAAACACGCTTTGTGGTATTCAATAAGATGATAGATGTCACTACTTTAAAGATTAATTCATGAGTTCATTTTATTTTCTACTTAGGAGTGCACTCTGACGTCAGGCACAGCACAGTTTCAGATTAACAAGACTTTTGCAACACAACATACCACAACCCAACCTTGAAAAGAAGTCTGCTCCTGCTTACACTGGTGACATTCATTTTCCATTTCCCATCCCAGCCACTGCCACTGTCAATGAAAGAGAGTGCTAATTGATGGTTAATTGGCGCCACATTAATGTTCTGGTTCTCCTGCCCAATAGTAACTGAATTGATTTTCCTGAATTATTTTGTGTGACTCCTCACAGAATGGTGAGTTGTACCTGCCAACGTCAGCAGTTTATCTAAGCCATGATTTCAGAGCTCACAGAAAGATTTGTGTTTTAGTGGACTCAACACTCCAATCCTCCTTTCCAATTTATTTAACGCTGTACTAATTGGGCAAAATGTTCCTCCAACAGTAGAGGAGACTTCTCTTACTCTACATCTGGATTCAATAGATCTCTCAGATACAACGGGAAATCGGAAAAATTGAATGGATGGGGAGATATTTCTTTTTCAATTTATTCATGGGATATGGATGTAATTGAAAATTCCAACACTTATTGCCTATCCCGGGAACTGTGTACTTATACCGATCTTGGGTGTTCCAACTTCCTAGATACAGCTACCTGGTGTATAGGCCACATCAAGAATGAATAAAAAATAATCACATTGCTACATGTCTGAAACCAGATAAAGACCAAGCTGGGTTAGGACAACAAAGTTCCTTTCCTGTAGGACAATCCAATAGTTTCATTATCACCTTGAACCGAAACTGGCTTTTTTGTTTATTTCACAATGTACTTAGTGAAATTAAATCAAATTACCCAGCAATTGAATTAGTTGCAAGGGGTCGTGATTAAAGGGTAGTAGGTGGGTGAATGCGGTGGCCAAATTATTCAAAAATTAAAGAGAAATGATTCCTCATTTTTCTTGTTCCCTGATTGAAGAGATTCACAGAAACACATTATGCTGTTGAAAGTTCCAGGGTGGAGAAATGAAACTAGGAGCTGAAACAAAGGAAGTAGCTATGGGTTTACATGAAAGATAAGTAGATAGGACACTAGCAAATGAATTATACTATGGACATACCTCTTTTAAGAATGCGGTTGCAATATCTAAAGTGGAAATGTTTACATTTTAGATGCTTTACTTCTTGCTATGTCGACAGCAAACTATTTATTTCCTCCCTTTCTACGTTGAAGTCATGAAGTTGGCCTGAAGTAACCAATATTCGATTGCGTAGGAGAAGTAAGTTCCCTACCCTGAACATGGGTGATTAAGTTTACTTTTAAATGTAGCCTGTGTATTTTTTTCCTCACAGTGAACTTTACAACTTTAAATTTGACTTTACATTCTGCCATGATGGATTTATGATCGATAGATCACTAGCCCATTGCCATAATTTCTATCATCCACAACATTGACAGCTGACTCAAAGGTAGAAGACAGAGGGTGGTGGTGGAGGGTTGTTTTTCAGACTGGAGGCCTGTGACCAGTGGAGTGCCACAAGGATTGGTGCTGGGTCCTCAACTTTTTGTCATTTACATAAATGATTTGGATGCGAGCATAAGAGGTACAGTTAATAAGTTTGCAGATCACACCAAAATTGGAGGTGTAGTGGACAGCGAAGAGGGTTACCTCAGATTACAACAGGACCTTGACCAGATGGGCCAATGGGCTGAGAAGTGGCAGATGGAGTTTAATTCAGATAAATGCGAGGTGCTGCATTTTGGGAAAGCAAATCATAGCAGGACTTATACACTTAATGGTAAGGTCCTAGGGAGTGTTGCTGAACAGAGAGACCTTGGAGTTCAGGTTCATAGCTCCTTGAAAGTGCAGTCGCAGGTAGATAGGATAGTGAAGAAGGTGTTTGGCATGCTTTCATTTATTGGTCAGCGTATTGAATACAGGCGTTGGGAGGTTATGTTGCAGCTGTACAGGACATTGGTTAGGCCACTGTTGGAATATTGCGTGCAATTCTGGTCTCCTTCCTATTGGAAAGATGTTGTGAAACTTGAAAAGGTTCAGAAAAGATTTACAAGGATGTTGCCAGGTTGGAGGACTTGAGCTACAAGGAGAGGCTAAACAGGCTGGGGCTGTTTTCCCTGGAGCGTCGGAGGCTGAGGGGTGACCTTATAGAGGTGTACAAAATTATGAGGGGCATGGATAGGATAAATAGACAAAGTCTTTTCGCTGGGGTCGGGGAGTCCAGAACTAGAGGGCACAGGTTTAGGGTGAGAGGGGAAATATATAAAAGAAACCTGGGGGCAACTTTTTCACGCAGAGGGTGGTACATGCATGGAATGAGCTGCCAGAGGAAGTGGTGGAGGTTAGTACAATTGCAACATTTAAGAGGTATTTGGATGGGTATATGAATAGGAAGGGTTTGGAGGGATATGGGCCAGGTGCTGGCAGGTGGGACTAGATTGGGTTGGGATATGTGGTCAGCATGGATGGGTTGGACCGAAGGGTCTGTTCCAAGCTGTACATCTCTATGACTCTAATGTTATCAACAGATTCCATCCTAAATCTGACAATTTGTTGTGGGGTTATTGGCAACTACATTTTTTCATTTCTTCAAGGGATGTGAGCATCACGTGCCAAGGCCAGAATTTGTTTCTCATACTAATGTTCTTCAGAAGATAATGACGAGTTGGCTTCTTGAACTGCTGTGTGTATTTAAGATATAAGTACCCCCACAGTGTTCTTAAGAAGGGTGTTCCAGGATTTGACCCAGCAGCAATAAGGAAGTCGTGATACAGCTCCAAGTCAGGATAGTGTGCGATGTGAAGGGAATCTCAGGGGATGGGAGTATTCCTATTTGTCTGCTGTTCTTCTCCTTCAAGCTGACAGAGGTCATGGTTTCTGGAAGATGACTTGGTGGTTTGTTGCAGTGAACTGTGCAGATAATACGCTTTCCTCCTGTTGTGCATTGGAGGTGAAGCAAGTGCACTGAAGGTGCGGGATTGTTGCTGATTAAGTTGGCTGCTTTGTTTATCTACAAAGCAAAAGGTAACAGGATAAGAGTCACAGGGAGTCCCTGCAGCACTGTCCTGGTCAGACAATGGTTTGTAAATTACATCAAGTCATTGAGGTGCCGGAGTATTAGATACAGCAGTTTAGTGAAAAATCATAAAGTTTATCCTATGCAACACAGGGAAACAAAAAAAACCTGGAGATCTTCAACATTGAACCGAGAAAAGAAATGAGATATTAAACAATATAGAATAATTAAACTCCAAACATAATTTCAAGTGAACCCCAATAGCACTGGGAATATAGATTCAAATTAGCAGTAGGTCATTAGATGGTCCAATGCCAGAATTATATCTGTTATGGTTCAGTTGGTAGTGCTGTATCACTACTTCCTTATTGCTGCTGGGTCTAATCCTGGAACGCCCTTCTTAAGAACACTGTGGGGGTACTTATACATGAAAGACACACAGCAGTTCAAGAAGCCAACTCGTCATTGTCTTCTGAAGAACATTAGTATGAGAAACAAATTCTGGCTCTGTGACAACAGGTTGTTAGTTCAGTTGTTGGGCCAGTTCCAGAGATTTGACCATATAAGCTAAGCTGGCAGCCTCACCAGTATTCAGGCAGTGCTGCATTGTCAGAGGTGCCTCACTCAAGGAGGAAGTGAGGACTGCAGATGCTGGAGATCAGAGCTGGAAAATGTGTTGCTGGAAAAGCGCATAAGCCCGAAACGTTGATTCTCCTGCTCCTTAGATGCTGCCTGACCTGCTACGCTTTTCCAGCAACACATGTTTCAGCTGGTGCCTCACTCAATCAAACCATTAAACCAAGGCCCTGATCTGTTATCCCAGTTGAACAGAAAAGATCCCAAAGCACAAGTTAAAATGAATTTTTGAGTTCTTACTGGTGCCCTGCCTTCTTGAATCCCTCAGTCAACAACAACAATTATAATACAATCTGGTGAACACTACTGTAAACCAACCAACTGCTGTATTTCCCTATGTCTGAACAGAGTGACGCTTCAATACTACCTCATGGGCTGCAAAGCAGGCCCAGACCATGAAAGGTGCTACATAAATGCAAGTCTTTGTTTTTTCATAGTGCAATACGCTAGTATTATGGAATTTCAGCTATAATTTTTTTCACGTGTGCATGATGTCGTGGGGGAAGGGTAGGTGGGGGTAGGGAGGGGGTTTGGAGGTGGTGAAGAAAATCTATTTTATTGACTTTTCTGCAAAGTTTTCTCAGGAGCATTGCATCAGTGCAGGTGACCCGAGCTCTGTAGCACAGCTATAAAACTTTCCAAAGAATCTTGGCTGATGTAAAAGTAAATAACCACCTGATTTGTACAGCAGCCAAGGGTTCTGCTGGAAAGTTTTCCAGCACAGTTATGAAGCACAGAGTGTTCACATGATGATGTAATGGGGATGAGGACGTGTTACATGAAATGGAGGCAGAGACAGCCCAACCCCCACCACACACACACAATCTCACACACACACAATCTCTCTCACACACACAATCTCACACACACAATCACACACACACACACAATCTCACACACACAATCACAATCACACACACACAATCTCTCTCACACACACAATCTCACACACACAATCACACACACATACAATCTCTCTCACACACACAATCTCACACACACAATCACAATCACACACACACACAATCACACACACAATCACACACACAATCTCACACAGACACACACACAATCTCATACACACACACAATCTCAATCACACACACAATCTCAATCACACACAATCTCACACACACACAATCACACACACACATAATCACATACACACACAATCTCTCTCACACACACACACATTCACACATCCACACACACAATTTCACACACACAATCACACAATCTCTCTCACACAATCACACACACACAATCTTACACACACACACACACACAATCACAATCACACACTCACACAATCACACACCCACACACACAACCACACACACACAATCTCTCTCACATAAACAATCACACGCACACACACAATCACACACACACTCATACACACCCCTACCTTGTTGATAAGCTTGTGATTATTGTAGCACACTGAGTGTGAGTTTTGGGGAAGGAGAGAGAAAGGGGACTATGAAAATGGCAAGGAGTTTGTATCAATCTAACGGTTCAGGCAGAAAGAGTATCATGTCAATCTGGGAGACAGCCAAGCAGAACTGAAAAGCCTCCATTGTGTTCAATAATTAATGTTCAGTGGATCTGTCACATATGGAGGATCCAGGGTGATCTGTTGCCATTCGCCTTCGCAATCCTCGTCTGCAGTAATGGTAGGATTTTCTGGTCATTCTCTCAGTGTTGTTTGTGGAATCTTGCTGTGCTCAAGTTGGTGGTTATAGACCCACAGTATCCCTACAGTACGAAGGAGGCCATTTCGCCCATCATGTGCACTCTGACCCTCTAAAGAGCATCCCACCCAGACACAGACCCTCACCACATCCCATAACCCTACATTTTTTTATGGCTAATCCACCTAGCCTACATATCCCTGAAGACTAAGGAGAATTTCAGCAGAGCCAATCCACTTATCCTGCACATCTCTGGACACATTGCATGAGTCACTATACTTTAGACCCTCTCCGATGGCTGTTTGCGACACTGGAATGTCCTGAGAGTTCAAATCATTTCCCTTCCTTAATGACTGAATAATGTTTGAAAGAATTAAGAAATAAATGTCTTTGTTTCACATAATGGCAAGGCACAGACCTAATGCAAAAAACCCAAAATAAAACACCTATTCAATGTGACTTGGACATTACCTACTGAAGAATCCTGAGTGTACTTAGAGCTACACGAGCAACCGGTTTATGATAATCAGTTGCACTTGTACACTGACATTTTTCAGAAGCAACGCACAATCATGTGCATGGCTTCACTCTCAATAGTTTTGCCACATCCCGTCATGAATGGAGGTTGAGAATGAAATAACTCATTGGAGGAGGAGGCATCACAAATATCCCCATCTTAAAAAGTAGGGAACCCAGAACATCAGTGGAAAAGATAAGGCGGAAACATTTGCAGTAATGTTCAGCCAAAAGTATTGAGTAGACGATCCATCTTGCTCTCCTCCAGTGGTTTCCAGCATCACAGATTCAGCCAACTCGATTCACTCTACATGGTATCAAGAAACAGTTGGAGGCATGGGATACTGCAAAGGCTATGGGCCCTGACTACACGCCAGCAACTGTACTGAAGACTCGTGCTCCAGAACTTGCACTCACCTAGCCAAGCTTTTCCAGTACTGTTATAATATGGCATCCGTCCAATAAAGTTGAAAATTGCGCAGGTCTTGTACTCAAAGGGGAGGAAAAATCCACTCTGGCAAATTACCAACTTATCAGTCTACTCTCGATCATCAGCAAAGTGATGGAAGGTGTCACCAACAGTGCTATCAAGCAGCACCTGCTCAGCAATAACCTGCTCAGTGATGCCCAGTTTGGGTTCCACCAGGGCCACTCAGCTCCTGATCTCATTGCAGCCTTGGTTCAAACATGGATGAAAGAGCTGAATTCCAGAGGGTGAGGCAAGAGGGACTGCCTTTAACATCAAGACAGGATTTGGTGGTGTGTGGAGCCCTGGCAAAACTGCAGTCAATGGGAATCAGGGGATTCTTCACTGGTGTGAGTCAGAGGTGGTACAGAGGATGATGATTGTGGTTGTTGGAAGTCAGTCATCTCAGCTCCTGGACACCTCTGCAGGACTCCCTCAGAGTTTTGTTGTAGTCCCAACCACCTTCAGCTGCTTCATCAATGCCCTTCCTTCCATGATAAGGTCAGAAGTGAGGGATGTTTGTTAATGACTGCATAATGTTCAACACTATTCACAACTTCTGTGATACTGCAAATGCAACAAAACCTGGCCAATATCCAGGCTTGGGCTGGATAAGTGGCAAGTAATGTTTGCACCAAGCAAGTGTCAGGTATGACTGTCTCCAACAAGAGAGAATATAATTAATGGCCCTTGTTATTCCATCACTGAGTATATCTGTCAATAATCTAAGGGTTCCAATTGACCAGAAACTGAATTGAATGTGATGAACCACTGTCACTAAAATTGCAGGTCAGAGTGTCAGAACCTGGCAACCAAAGTTAATGACAGAAGTCTTAAATAAGAAGAAAAAAAAGTGAAAGGTCATCTCAGTTCAATTAACAGCTCCTGGGTTCGGGGTATGATGGAAAACCGAGTCGTAACCACAACAGCAGATCTAGATTGCAATGCCAGGCCATAAGTGCCCTGTCACACCCAGATGAGACCTCCACGTGGAGACTCCACCTCTCTGTTAGACTACACCTCCATGCTGGGACTACACCTTCATGTTAAGACTACACCTCCACACTGTGACTACGCCTCCGTGCTGGGACTACACCTCCACACTGGGAATACGCCTCCGCACTGGGACTACACCTCTGTGCTGGGACTACACCTCCACACTGGGAATACGCCTCTGTGCTGGGACTACACATCCGTGCTGGGACTACACTTCCACACTGGGAATATGCCTCCATGTTGGGACTACACCTCCGCACTGCAACTACACCTCTGTGCTGGGACTACACCTCCACACTGGGAATATGCCTCTGTGCTGGGACTACACCTCCATGCTGGGACTACACTTCCACACTGGGAATACGCCTCCATGCTGGGACTACACCTCTATGTTAGGACTACAACTCCACATTGGGAATACATCTCCACGCTGGGACTACACCTCCGCACTGCAACTACACCTCCGTGCTGGGACTACACCTCTGTGCTGTGACTACACCTCCACACTGGGAATACGCCTCTGTGCTGGGACTACACCTCCGTGCTGGGACTACACCTCTGTGCTGGGACTACACCTCCACACTGGGAATATGCCTCCGCACTGGGACTACACATCCGTGCTGGGACTACACCTCTGTGCTGGGACTACACCTCCACACTGGGACTACACCTCCACACTGGGACTACACCTCCACACTGGGAATACACCTCCACACTGGGAATATGCCTCCACGCTGGGAATACACATCTGTGCTGGGACTACACCTCTGTGCTGGGACTACATCTCCACACTGGGAATATGCCTCCATGCTGGGACTACACCTCTGTGCTGGGACTACACCTCCACACTGGGAATATGCCTCCGTGCTGGGACTACACCTCTGTGCTGGGACTACACCTCCACACTGGGAATATGCCTCCGTGCTGGGACTACACCTCCATGCTGGGACTACACCTCCACACTGGGAATACACCTCCACACTGGGACTGCACCCTCACACTGGGAATACACCTCCATGCTGGGAATACATCTGCACGCTGGGACTACACCTCTGCGCTGGGACTACACCTCCGTGCTGATACTACACCTCCACACTGAGAATACGCCTCTGTGCTGGGACTACACCTCCGTGCTGGGACTACACCTCCGTGCTGGGACTACACCTCTGTGCTGGGACTACACCTCCACACTGGGAATACGCCTCTGTGCTGGGACTACACCTCCCCATTGGGAACAACCTCCACACGGAATACACTTCCACGTTGCAAATACACCTCCGCACTGGGACTACACCTCCATGCTGGGAATAGACCTCCACATTGCAAATACACCTCCGCACTGGGACTGCTAGTCCACGCTGGGACTACACCTCCACGCTGGGACTACACCTCCGTGCTGGGACTACACCTCCATGCTGGGACTACACTTCTACGCTGGGATTACACCTCCATGCTGGGGCTACACCTCCATGCTGGGGCTACACCTCTGTGCCGGGACGAGCCTGTGCACTGGGATGAGACCTCCGTGCCGGGACAAGATCACCAGTCAAGGCTGAGACTGTTCCTCCTGGAGAAGACCACCACTCCAGGAGACCACCACCCCAGATGATCGCACCTCCAGTCATAAACCACCATTCTGAGCCATTGGAAGTCAGTTTGTTGCTGGGCCTGGGCCAGGAGAAGACACCTTCATTAAAAAAAGTAAGGTACTATAATACATGGAAACCTTATAAAAACCGTAGAAGAGCAAAAGCCAAGAAGACAGACTAAATGAGATCCACTTCCCTGGGCTGACGATTCCGCACGTTGCACCTCTGTCACCATCTCAAAAAACAGTTTTGACTGACACCACTTATGAAAATCTTATTCCCTGCATGACCAATGTTGAGTAGCAGCAGTGCTTACTATCTACAAGATGTGCTGCAGAAATTCACCAAGGATCCTTAGACAACATCTTCCAAATCCAGAACCGCTACCTTCCAGCAGGTCATAATTAGCAGGTAAATGGGAAAACCACCGCCTGCATGTCCCATCCTAGCCACTCACCATCCTGACTTGGAAATATATTGCCAATCCTTGAGAGTCACTGGGCCAAAATCCAGGAATCCCTTCCTAATACCATTGTGGGTCTCACTACAGCAAATAGACTGCAGTGTTATGGAAGCCAGCCCAGCACCATCTTCTCAAGGGCAACTAGGGATAGGCAATAATGGTCCAGCCAGTGAAGCCTTCATCTCATGAATGAATAAAAAGAACACAAAAGGAAAATATTTCTCCAGTCTTGAATCTTTCTTTGTGAATTCCCTCTGAGATTGGACTGCCTTTGATTCCCTGTTGTGTTACCCATCTCAGCCAATCAGAGTCAGCGGGCCAACTTTTCTCCTGTAGTGTAAACTGTTCTCATCCTTTAAACTTCGGCATTCTTGCATTTGTCCCGAGGAGTGCAAGAGGAGAGTTGTTAGCACTTTTCTCTTTTAGGAATTAGGAAGAAATCGCTTCTTCTTTGTAGTTCTGTTCAAAAGAAAAACGTTTCTTTTTTTAAAAGACAGCAATGTGTACTCTGGCTTGAAGTGGCAGCTCATCCCGACAGCATGAGTGAGCTGACTTTAACACACACTGTTCAAACAATAAGATCTTTGCAGCATGTCAAAGCTAATAGCTACATCTTGACCGATGTTAAATCAGCATCTCTATGCTGTTTGGGTGCTCTGAGCCAGCACCGAAAATAGGTAAGAGAAATAAACAAGTCGGTCAATAGAAAGATGCTGTAATTTATCATGTCTATTTGCAGTGCTCAATTTTTAAAGGGATGATGCTATTATGAGTAAATATCTGATCAATACAGGTATACTTCATATGCTTAGTATCAGATGTAACATTGCTTTGATGCACATTATTGCCCACCATATTGAAAAAAATATGAGGGGAAGCTCTTTCTTGAGAGGGAGCGGAGGTGGTTTACTGGAAAAGTACCAGGGACGAGGGGCTTCAACGATGTGGAGGGACCAGAGAAATCTAGTTCATTCACTTTGAGCCAAAGTGTTAGATGTTTTGGCATCACAGGAGCTGGTGGACATTAAACATTGCCAGGGTTGGGGTGTGAAACACCCAGCTACCTCCCAGCACCAACCTTGATTCCAGTGACCTCCATGTTGTGGAATGCAACACCCCAAGCTGGAAATGGGTTGCTCATGACATTAGTCAGCATCAAACACTGATTTTACACTCGCACTGTCATTCCAGCCAATACGTTTTCAAACGGCTGCAGAACTGGTCATGCGCTCCCCTAAGCATCTCCTGCACACTGGTGCTGTTTACAGGCACCACCATCCAACTTGCAGTTTAGTTGCTTTGGTCTGTGTGCTGTACCTGCTATTGTGGAGGTAGTGCAGGTATGGAGTTACTGGGGCAGTTGTGAGAAGTTGAAGGAGAGGTGTGGCTCATGAATGTCCTTTAGGGAAGGAAACTGCTGTCCTTATCTGGTCCAGCACACATGTGACTTCAAACATATGGTTTGACTGAATTGAACTAAATTGAATTTATTGTCACATGTACCAAGGCACAGTGAAAAACTTTGTCTTGAAAGCAATACAGGCAGAATACAAAGTTAAATAAAATAGATAAATAAATAATAGGAAAACAGCAGCAAAAACAAAAACACAGGTACAGGTGAATGCTGAGAGTTTGTGAGTCCATTCAGTATTCTAACAACAGTAGGGTAGAAACTGTTTCGAAACCGGCTGGTGCATATGTTCAGGCTTCCGTACCTTCTCCCCGATGGTAGAGGTTGTAGAAAAACATTGCCAGGGTGGGATGGATCTTTGACAATGCCTTTCCTTGACAGTGGGCCCACTGGACAGATTCTATAGATGGGAGATTGGCCTTTATGATTGTCCAGGCAAGTTCACCACTCCCTGTAACCGTCTCCGATCTTGAATGGCACAGTTGCCATACCTGGTAGCAATACATCCAGACAAAATGCTCTCGATGGCACACCTATAAAAGTTGGCAAGGGTATTCACGTCATGCCAAATTTTCTCAGCTGTCTGAGGAAGAAGAGACACTGTTGGGCCTTTGTAACCAATGCGTCCACATGAAGAGTCCAAGAAAGCTTGTTGTAGATGACCACTCCCAGGAGCTTGACACTCTCCACTCATTCCACCTCTGTGCTGTTAATGTGTAGGGGGGGCATGAGTAACACCCTACTGAAAGTCAATAATGAGTTCCTTGGTTTTGTCGGCATTGACAGCTAGACTGTCGACTGCCCTCTGGGCAATTAGGGATGGGCAATAAATGCTGGCCTATCCAGTGACGTCCTCAACCCATGAATGAATTTTTAAAAAGTGGATGTTTAGCAGGCGCTGTATTTTTCTGAAAGGTCTCCAGGTGCACCACTTGCTCCTGGTCTCAGTGTGGCTTGGGATATAGGGGCTCCTGTGCCAGCCCATCCTGGGCTACAGCAGTGAATGTAGCGGAGTGGATAAACCTGTTGGTGGACTGTGGAACTGAAGGCAAGGTCTCAGTAGTTTGCCCATGTAAATTTTCAGGAAAGTACTTCTCCGACCCACACTAAGACAGGAGCAGTGTGTGAAGCTAGTTGATAAGATTTGGTGCATAAGCAGCATTCATTGACTTTGACCTTGACTACTCATGTGAGGTCATTTGTGTGGCGGCACATCCTCAGCACCAAATTGTTCACATTAATCGCTCCTCCTCCTTTGCTGTATATATAGTCTCGTTGTCAATAAAGCCTCTTTGATCCCTGAGATAAAAATAAATCAGTCTTCCAGAAATCAGTGACTTTGGTGCAACATCTAAAAACATCCAGTTGCATCATTTCAGGTCCTTCCTAAACAATTTTCCCTATTTCCCAACAATTTTGATCTCCGCTGCAGCTAAAGTGCCCCTCATCTGACAGGGATGTGTTCCAGCTAAACTTTAGTCTTTAGATGGCGCTAATCTCCAAGAAATTTGCCTTTCTGAGGTACATAGCCCCATTTAATAAATGCATTCAGCTCTGGCCATTACTTTCAAAAGTAACACGGAAACTTACAATAAACAGGCAGCACAAAGTTTGTCTCTTCAATGAGGTGTGGGAGCATCGTCCATCACAATCCCGCACCCAAATTTCAAGACTGCCCTGGTTAGTTCCCCTCATTCTTTCTAAAATCTTGTCTGGCCAAATTAAAATAAAAAACTTGACAGAAAACAAACCTGTCAAAATTGTGTGCACTCGGTATTAAGCATAAAAGGATCACTCCACCATTTGTCACAATGTAGAACAGTTAACCAGCATTTCATCTGAGTTTGAACCTTCGCATGGAATTCAGTACAAGGCAATATATTTATTTTTATTCACTGAATGGAAGAATAATGTTTTAAGTAATTGTATTGGGAAGTTCTTTTTAACAGATTAATTTAACAATAATTGATAGAATCTTACAGAAAGAAGAGTTCAAACAAAGTCAAATCCATTCTGACCCTTTAGTAGCCTGATGTCGAACAGCAGAAAGATCTGACTTCTCCACAGAAAATCAGATCATTCTTCCTTTAATGTTAGGAGCCAGAAAGCGAACATTCCCGCTTTAAGGAATCTGGAGTCAAGTGGCTTCCCAGAACTGAGGCAGTGATGTGACAGAAATAGATAGCTTTGTAGTTTATCACGACTGTGTGATATTTCTAGCTGGTTCCCACACTCAGTTCATTGAAAGAAAAATGACTGTTGAGACAAACAGGCTGGAGCGTTTCAAAAAAAAAATTGCTCTTTGGGAAATCAGCAATTTCCCGTACTTTCATGTTGTTCCTCTTAACTAAAGTTACCTTCACTCCCGATAGCAATGTGTCATGGGAGTGTCAATCAGTGACAATAGTATGATATCACCTTGATCTTGATGAACAAATGTGATTTCAACGGATCTATGGATATTCTATTCTATTCTATGTTGTGTACGTGGTTGCTTTTAATACACATTAGTGTACTTTAGAGAAGGAAATCTGCCATTCTCACTTGTCTGGACTATACGTGATTCAATAACCACCGCAATGTGGTTAACATTTAATTGCCCCTTTTGGAATCTGATGATGGATAATAAATGCTGGTTTAGCCCTGATCCAATGAATGAATTTTTAAAAATCTTGACTTTGCTAACTCAACCAAGATGACTGCTTGTTATAAGTTGTAATGCTTTTGAAGGGTTAATGTTCATGTTACACTGGCTCCACCCATTCTACTGATGTCATACACAGTCTGTGGATGGAGACAAAGAGATTTGGTGTGGCTTTCAGATAAAGCAGAGGGATCTGTACCAGCTCTCGAAGGCCCCAGTAATGATGAGGTGAGAGTGTGGTGCTGAAAAAGCACAGCAGGTCAGGCAGCCTCCGAGGAGCAGGAGAATCGACATTTCGAACATAAGCCCGTCATCTGGAATGAGGCCTGCAGGTCCGGGTGGCTGAGAGATAAATGGGAGTGGGGTGGAGTTGGGAGGGAAGGTAGCTGAAAATGCAAAAGGTAGGTGAAGGTGAGGGAGAAGGTAAAGGTCAGAGAGGAGGGTGGAGAAGATAAATGGGAAAGGTGATGGATTGGTCAGGAGGGCAGTGCCAAGTTGGGGGCATGGGACTGGGATAACGTGGGGGAGGGGAAATGAGGAAACTGGTGAAATCCATATTGATCCCATGTGGTTGGAGGGTCCCAAGGCAGAATCTGAGGCGTTCTACCTTCAGGCATTGGGTGGTAAGGGTGTGGCGATGGAGGAGGCCCAGGATGTGTCCTTGGTGGAGTGGGAGGGGGAAGTTGAAGTGTTCAGCCACAGGGCAGTGGAGTTGGTTAGTGTGGGTGTCCTTCAAACTAGAGGAGGTACAGTTAGTAAGTTTGCTGATGACACCAAATTTGGAGGTGTAGCGGACGGCGAAGAAGGTTACCTCAGATTACAACAGGATCTTGATCAGATGGGCCAATGGGCTGAGGAGTGGCAGATGGAGCTTAATTTAAATAAATGTGAGGTGCTGCATTTTGGAAAGGCAAATCAGAACAGTACTTATATGCTTAATGGTAAGGTCCTAGGGAGTGTTGCTGAACAAAGGGAACTAAGAGTGGAGATTCATGGTTCCTTGAAAGTGGAATCTCAGGTAGATGAGATAATGAAGGAGTTTAGTATGCTTTTATTTTTTGGTCAGAACATTGAGTATAGGACTTGGGAAGTCATGTTGCAACTGTACCGAACATTGGTTAGGCCATTTTTGGAATATTGTGTGCTATTCTGGTCTTTCTGCTAGAGGAAGGATGTTGTGAAACTTGAAAGGGTTCAGAAAATATTTACAAGGATGTTGCCAGAATTGGAGGATTTGAGCTTTAGGGAGAGGTTGAATAGGCTGGGGCTGTTTTCCCTGGAGTGTCGGAGGCTGAGGGGTGACCTTATAGAGGTTTATAAAATCATGACGGGCATGGATAGGATAAATAGACAAGGTCTTTACTTTGGTTTGAGGGTTTCCTGAACTAGAGGACATAGGTTTAGGGTGAGAGAGGAAAGATTTAATAAGGACTGAAGCGGCAACTTTTTCACATGGAGGGTAGTGGGTGTATGGAATGAGCTGCCAGAGGAAATGGTGGAGGCCGGTACAATTACAGCATTTAAAAGGCATCTGGATGGATACATGAATAGGAAGGGTTTAAAGGGATATGGGCCATGGGATTAGATTAATTTAGGATGGACGAGTTGGACTAAAGGGTCTGTTTCTGTGCTGTACAGCTCTATGAGTCTAAGACTCTAGAATCATGATCATTATCCAACTGATAATAAGGAGGTGAATGATTCTGGACTGCATCACCTTCAGGGATGAGAGATGTGTTACATCCGGGCAAAATTAACCCACATCTGAGGGCTAGAGTGAGTTGGGGAAACCGAGGTGCAGTGTAATGTTACTCGGTAAGTAATTTGAAAGATAGGCTAATACTTTGGGAGTATGGGTTCAAATTCTCACCTTGGTAGCTGATTCAATTGTAATTTATTTCTCTGGAATTGAAAACTACTATCAGTAATGTATTCCATAACAATTATAATCAATCATTATAAAAACACAAGCATACTTTAGGAAAGGGTGTTCTTATCTGCTCTGGCTTCCATGGTGCTCCAGATCCACAACAATGTGATTAACTCCTATTCATTCTCTGAATTAGCCAAGCAAGCCATGGAGTCCAAGGGCATTAAGGGACATGCAACAAACATTGGCTTCTGCCAGCCTCAGCCATATTACATGATTGAAGCAGAAAAGGAGTGAGGGGAAGCATATGACACCAGGATTAGGTATCACTTACTGAATTATGACAACATACAGAGTTAAGGGCAAACATCAGGCAATGGCCTAGTGGTATTACTGCTAGACTGTTACTCCAGAGACACGGGTATGTTCTGGTAATGACTGATTTTGATTCATGCTGTAGTAAGATAGTGGAATTTGAATCAAATAAAATATCTGGAATTAAGTATCTAATGATGACCATGAAACCTTTGTTGAGAAACCCCATCTGGTTCACTAATGCCCATTAGGAATGGAAGCTACTTCACTAGCTCACCTGTGAATTGAAATCGAAGATAATTCAAAGGACAAATATAATCAATAAGGGCACAGTTTCTGCTCTTCTATGCTGTGCACAACTGGAGGAAGAGCAAAGCAGCTGTGGTATAAACATACAGATATGATGTTCGCGATGGCTTAGACTTGATACAACACATCTAATTAATGAAAAAGTTTTAAACATCAGTCAGCACTTTGTAGTAGCATGAACAAACACCAACACTCAAACATGATAGGCCAGGTGACCAAAAGCTTGGCCAAGAGGTAGCACCTTAAAGGCAAGAGGGGGGAAGGGGGAAGTTTAGAGTTCCGGAGTTTAATGTACAGCTGCAAATGTTGTGACATTGAAAGTCAAGAAAAGACAGCAGATCCAAATTGGAGGTGATCCAATATGGGATGCTTTTCACAGCTGACATGACCGAGAGCAAATAGTGACTTCTGTAAGTGTTTGTTGTTGGAAACGGGCGAACATTAATGTCATGCTATCTCCCACACCCTGGAGCAAAGGATTTCATCTACCACTCCAACTGACAACATCAGAATACAAGTGTGAAGGAATACTCAGACACAATTGCCAAATTTTGTGGAAAATTCTTCTCAAAGGAATTTTTTTACGTCAATCATTGCCCCACACTCACTCTCCTGTGAGTCCATTCATGGACAGTTGTGAAAATAGACAATGCCAGGTCTCAAGGTTTCTAAATTCAGCCTCAATGGCAACTTGCAGGAGAATGAGGAGATCTGTGCAAACACAGAGGAATGATGAATTAAGGTTGCTTTAGCCCCCCCCGCCCCCTCCAAGTTTCATACATCATTCACACAACACTAGACTGAGTGGCAGGAATGAAGTAGCAATCTAAAATCATAGAATCATGAAAAGGTTATTGCACAGAATGAGATTGTTTGGTCTGTCATATCTATGCTAGCTTTCTCCAAGAACAACACAGGACAGTAAAGTTCTTGAATCAAAAATGTGGAGCTAGAAAAGCACAGCAGGTCAAGCAGCATCTGAGGAGCAGGGAGAATCGATATTTCAGGCATAAACCCTTCATCATTCCTGATTCTAGGAGAATCCTCCTATGTACATCCCATTTCCCTACCATCCTTCAATCTCTTCTCATCAGCAACCCGTTGCCAAGTACCTCTTGTTTCCCATTCGTAGTCCCTTCTTTGAGGTTGAATTGCAATGAGCATCTCGCTGAATTGGAGGTAAGGGAATTGCTCCCTGGACACCTCTCCATGAGAGTGTCTTGTCACCCTCTTTGTTGCATCTGCATGATCTCTCTGTTGTGGTTCTGTTCACCGAGCTGGGAATTTGTGTTGCAGGCGTTTCGTCCCCTGTCTAGGTGACATCCCCAGTGCTTGGGAGCCTCCTGTGAAGCGCTTCTGTGATCTTCCCTCCTGCATTTGTAGTGGTTTGAATCTGCCACTTCTAGATGTCAGTTCCAGTTGTCCATTGCAGTGGTCGGTATATTGGGTCCAGGTCGATGTGCTTATTGATTGAATCTGTGGATGAGTGCCATGCCTCTAGGAATTCCCTGGCTGTTCTCTGTTTGGCTTGTCCTATAATAGTAGTGTTGTCCCAGTCGAATTCATGTTGCTTGTCATGCTTGAACTCGACTGGGACAACACTACTATTATAGGACAAGCCAAACAGAGAACAGCCAGGGAATTCCTAGAGGCATGGCACTCATCCACAGATTCAATCAATAAGCACATCGACCTGGACCCAATATACCGACCACTGCAGCGGACAGCTGGAACTGACAACCGGAAGCCGCAGATTCAAACCACTACAAATAGCGGAGGAAAGATCACAGAAGCGCTTCACAGGAGGCTCCCAAGCACTGAGGATGTCACCTAGACAGGGGACGAAACGTTTGCAACACAAATTCCCAGCTCAGCGAACAGAACCACAACAACGAGCACCCGAGCTACAAGTCTTCTCACAAACTATGATCTCCCTATCAGGCTGCAGATCACGAGAATTTGGTGATGACACACCTATTGTTTGGAACAAGTTGTCTGGAAATCTTGATGTCAGAACCATGTGCTTCATCATTCCTTGTAAACGTCACCGACTTTAAATAGTAAACAGAAGTAACATTTCTCGACAATCTACAAGAGCCATTAGGAAACAACGTTAACTGATCTGAAAATAGGAGATAACCTTTTTGATTAGCATTGATTTCGATGGGTGTTATGGGTTGGCTTGGGGATTCCTTCCTGCTGCTGAGCATGTTTTTCAGCTCTGTATGTTTAAGAGACACCATGACTTTGAGTGCTCAGTTAAAAAATGGCAGTGCTGCTGCCAAGCTGACTCACGCCGCCCTTCCCTACACAGCGGACTTACAGTGTGCACTCCAAACACTGATAACGCTCTCACGAAAATGTGAGCTACTCACGCAGCATTTTGCACGTGCAATAGCAACCATTGTGCCACAAACAGGGTGCTTTGCAATCAAAATTTTCACCAGCGCTCACAAATCTGTTTACAGATAAATCTGTTAGGCATTAAGCCTATTTTTTAGTGCAGCCATTCTAGCATAGTCATGAGCTAATAGACTTATTAAAAATAAAGCTATTCCCAGAAATTTAAACAAATCACAATTCACCAGAATATCTGTTTGAGTATACAGTCATTAATCCATGCACCCATTCAAATGTATAGCCATTAACACACACATGCATTGAAAATAACTCAACATTTATCACAACATGATTCGGAGATGCCGGTGTTGGACTGGGCTGTACAATGTTAAAAATCACACAACACCAGGTTATAGTCCAACAGGTTTAATTGGAAGCACTAGCTTTCGGAGTGACGCTCCTTCATCAGGTGGTTGTGGAGTACACAATTGTAAGATCACCTGATGAAGGAACGTCGCTCCGAAAGCTAGTGCTTCCAATTAAAGCTGTTGCACCATAACCTGGTGTTGGGTGATTTTTAAGTTTATTACAACAGCTTATCATTATCTCAAGTCGATTGAAGAAATGCAATCCTCTCCAATAAAACCTGCTCATTTTACTTATGGCATTCCTTTGAATCAACAGTTCCTGTGGCAGTGGAACAGAGTGGTTTTGGAGCATTAACCATATGGTAGAGTGACTGATCAAAAATCTGCAATGACGGACAGATAAGAAATCACAGGGTAAAACAGTAAAGCTGCTATAGTCTTACCACACCAAGTTACTCTGTCCTCAGAGAGAGAGAGAAACTGGTGGTGATTTAACCTGAGGGTCACCACATCTCATGTGAGGGGACAGGTTGAGAAGGAGAGCCTGTCATGGCAACCTCAGTTATTGTGGGAATTGAACCCATGTTATGGCATCAATTCTACATTGCAAACTAACTTTCTAGCCAACTGAGCTTATCATACCATCCCCATCCCACCCCTATTCATAGAGATTTAGAATCCTACAGTCCTATAGCAGAGAGACAGACCTTTCAGCCCAAAATAGTCCATGCCAATCAAAATGTCCATCCACGCTGACCTCATTTCCCTGCAATGGGTCCATATCCTTCTAAACTTTACCCATCCATGTATTTGTCCAAATGCCTTTTAAAAGTTGTTAATGTACACGTCTCAACCATTTCCACTGTAGATGAGCAGGAAGCTGGGTGAACACAGCAAGCCAGGCAGTATCAGAAGGTGGAGAAGTCAATATTTTGGCACAACCCTTCTTCATAAATGGAGGTGGGGGTAGCAGGAGCTGCATATACAGGCAGGGGTATGGGACGGTTTAGGTTGCGACAAGGACGAAGTGGTGAGGCAGTGATAGTGGGTACGACCTGGTTGGTTGATGGATCTGACTGGTAGCCGGAAGGATAGGTCGGAAGGGATGGAAGGGGTTGGAAGAGGAGTCGAGGGATCGGCAGGGAGGTTATTTGAAACTGGAAAACTCAATGTTGAGTTCCCCTGGCTGTAGGCTGCCCAGGTGGAAGGTTTTTTTTAGATTTAGATTACTTACAGTGTGTAAACAGGCCCTTCGGCCCAACATGTCCACACCAACCCTCCGAAGAGCAACCCACCCAGACCCATTCCCCTACATTTACCCCTTCACCTAACACTACGGGCAATTTAGCATGGCCAATTCACCTAACCTGCACACCTTTGGACTGTGGGAGGAAACCAGAGCACCTGGAGAAAACCCATGCAGACACGGGGAGAATGTGCAAACTCCACACAGAGAGTCACCCGAGGCGGGAATTGAACCTGGGTCTCTGGTGCTGTGAGGCAGCAGTGCTAACCACTGTGCTGCAGTGCTAACCACTATGCTACCATGCTGCCCACTAAGCTGAGTGCTAGATCAGCATGTCATGATTAGATTCCATACAGTGTGGAAACAGGCCCTTTGGCCCAACCAGTCCACACCAACCCTCCAAAGAGTAACCCACCTAGACCCATTTCCCTCTGACTAATGTACTTAACACTATGGGCATTTAGTATGGCCAATTCACCTGACCTACACATCTTTGGACTGTGAGAGGAAATCGGAGCACCCTGAGGAAACCCATGCAAACACGGGGAAAATGTGCAAACTCCACACAGACAGTCACCCAAGGCTGGAATCGAACCTGGAACCCTGGAACTGTGAGCCAGCAGTGCTAACCATTGAGCCACCATGCCACCCAGGTGATGTGTCGTTCCTCCCAATTTGTGGTCTGATTCATTGTAGCAATAGAGGAGGCCAAGGATGGACATGTCGGAGAGGGATTGGGAAGGGGAATTGAAATGGGTGGTGACTGGGAGGTCAGGCTAGCCCTTAGGTCCCCGGCTGAGATGTTCGGCAAAATGTGCCCTTAGGCTATGTTTGGTCTCACTGATGTAGAGAAGACCACATTGGGAGCACCAGATACAGTAAACTAGGCTGGAGGAGAGGCAGGTGAACCTCTGTCTCACCTAGAAGGACTGTTTGGGGCCCTGGATGGAGTTGAGAGGGGTGATGTGCCGCCAGGTTTTGCATCTTTTATGGTTGCAGGGGAAGGTACCTGGGGTTTTGGGGGTTTGGTGGGGAGGGTGGCACAAACCAAGGATTGGAGAAGGGAACGGTCCTTGCGGAAGGCAGAGAGGGCTGGAGAGGGGAAGATGTTTTTGGTGATGGGGTCTAGTTGGAGTTGGCTGTTTGAGGATGGTATGTTGAATGCGGAGAGTGGTGGCAACGACAAGGGGAAACCCTATCTTTATTGCGTTTGGAGGAGTGGGTGCTTAAAGCAGTGGAGGAAGTGCAATGGAGGACTTTCTGGATGATAGAGGGGGGAAAAGCATGTTTAAAATAGCTGGACTTCTGGGATGCTTGGGAGTGGAACAGCTCCTCGTCAGAACAGATGAAACGGAGACGCAGGGGAAAAAAACGAGTGCATTCACCCTATCCATGCCTTTCATGATCTTATACACCTCTATGAGATCCCTCCCCAGTCTCCTATCCTCTAAAGAAAAGAATCCTAGCTTTTCCAACCTCTCTCTACAACTCAGACTATTGAGTTCTGGCAACAATTGCAGGAAGGTAGGGGAGGTAGAGTCTTGCTCTTAATTAAGGATGAGATTAGGGTGATAGGGAGAGACAATATAGGATCTAGGAGCAAAATGTTGAATCCTTTTGGGTGGAGATCAGGAATAGTAAGGAGAAGAGGTCACTGTTGGGAGTAGTCTATGGGCCACCCAATAATAGGGCACAGGCGATCAATCAACCAATATCTGATGCATGTAAGAATGGAGTGGCAGTAGTAATGGGGGACTTTAACATGCACATTGATTGGCCAAATCAAGTCAAAAGAGGCAGTCTTGAAGAGGAGTTCATAGAATTGATCCATGATAAATTTCTTGAACAGCAAGAAATGTTACCAACCAGCAAGGGAGCATACAATCTTAAATCCGGTCCTGCATAATGAGACAGGTAAATTTAATGATCTCGTAGTTAAGGATCCTCTTGAAAAGAGTGATCACAGTATGATCGAATTTTGGATACAAATGGAGGGAGAAATAGTATCATTTAAAACCAGGTTATTATACTTATTATACTTAAACAAGGGAGACTAAGATGGGATGAGGAAAGAGTTGGCTAAATTAGACTGGGAACACAAGTTATGTGGTGGAACAGTGGAGGACTTCCAAAGAGATTAGATTAGATTACTTACAGTGTGGAAACAGGCCCTTCAGCCCAACAAGTCCACACCGACCCGCATACCACCCAGACCCATACTCCTACATTTACCCCTTCACCCAACACTACGGACAATTTAGCATGGCCATTCACCTGACCTGCACATTTTTGGATTGTGGGAGGAAACCGGAGCAAACCCATTCAGACACGGGGAGAATGTGCAAACTCCATACAGAGAGTCACCTGAGGCGGGAAACGAACCCGGGTCTCTGGTGCTGTGAGGCAGCAGTGCTAACCACTGAGCCACCGTGCCGCCCACTAAAGGAAAGTATATTCTGGTCAAAAACAAGGATAGAAAGGGTAGGAAAAGCCTGCCTTGGATAACCAAGGAAATAAAGGGAACAAATCCAATCAAAAGCTCATGCTGACAAAGGGAGAGAAAAAGTGAGGACTGCAGATGCTGGAGATTAGAGTCATAAAGTGTGACACTGGAAAAGCACAGCCGGTCAGGCAGCATCTGAGGAGCAGGAGAGTTGATGTTTTGAGCATACGTTCTCTTCGTCATTCCTGGTGAAGAGCTTATGCTCGAAACGTTGACTCTCCTGCTCCTCAGATGCTGCCTGACCAGTTGTGCTTTTCCAGCACCACACATTTTGACTCGTGCTGACAAAGTAGCCAAGAGTAGTGGGAAACAGGGTTTCAAAAGCAACAAAGAACCACGAAGCAAGCAATAAACAAAGGAAAAATAGATTATGAATGCAAACTAGCACAGAATATAAAAACAGGTAGGAAAACTTTTTATAAAAATGTAAAATGGAATAGGATGGCTAAAGTGGACGTAAGTCCCTTGCAGCACAGAAAGGAGAATTAATATTGGGTAATGGTGAAATGACTGAGGCCTTGAATAACTATGTTGTGTCAGTCTTCACAGTGGAAGATGTGTCTAACATGCCAAAGAATGATGTTAAGTATATGATAGGAGGTGAGGACCTCAATTCAATTGTCATCACTAAAGGGGTAGTGTCGAGCAAACGTGAAGGTCTAAAGATATATAATTCCCCTGGTCCTGATAGAATGTATCCAGGATGCTGAAAGCAACGGCATAAGTTATGGTATATGCGTTATTGGTAATTTACCAAAATTCACTGGACTCCAGGTAGGTCCCTGTGGATAAAAAAGTGGGCAGGCTGTAGGCAGGTAACTATAGGCCAGTTAGCTTAACATCTGTAGTCGAGAAAATGCTGGACGCTATCATTACAGAAGAAATAGTGAGACATCTGGATGGAAAGAGTTCCATCTGGCAGTTGCAGCATGGATTCAGGAAGGGTAGGTCTTGTTTTAACAAACTTACTGGAGTTCTTTGAGGATGTAACAAGAGCAGTGAATGGAGGGAAACAGGTGAATGCTGTATGCTTGGATTTCCAGAAGGCACTCGATAAGGTACCACATAAAAGACTCACTCATAAGATAAGAATGCATGGAGTTGTGGGGAAAGTACTAGTATGGATAGATGACTAGTTAACCTCTATAAACAGAGGATTGGGATAAATGACCATTTCTCTGGTTGGAGATCAGTGGTGAGCAGGATGCCGTAGGGGTCGGTGTTGAGCCTGCAACTGTTCCTGATATATGGAAATGGTTTGGAAGAGGAGACCAAGTGTAACGTTTCCATATTTGCTGCTGACACTAAACTGAGTGGAAAGGCAAACTGTGCAGAGGATGTGGAGGGTCTGCAAAGAGATTTAGATAGGTTATGTGAGTGAGAAGGGTTTAGCAGATGGAGTATAGTGTTGGTAAATGTGAGGTTATCCATCTTTAAAGTAAAAATAGTAGGTCAGAGTATTATTTAAATGGTGAAAGATTGCAGCATGCTGTTGTGCAGAGGGACTTACAAGTATTCAGACATGAATCGCTAAAAATTGATTTGCAGGTGCAATGGGTAATCAGGAAGGCAAACAAAATCTTGGCTTTCATTGCTAGAGGGTTTGAATTTAAGCGCATGGAGGTTCTGCTGCAATTGTACAAGGTGTTGGTGAGGCCACACTGGAGTACTATGTGCAGGTCTGGTCCCCTTACTTAAGGAAGGATATACTGGCTTTGGAGGTTGTGCAGAGGAGTTCACCAGGTTGGTTCTGGAGATGAGGGGATTCCCTCTGAGCCGAGTTTGCGCTGCCTAGGTCTGTACTTGTTAGAATATAGAAGAATAAGCGGGGAACCTATACAAATATATACAATTATGAAAGGGATAGATAAGATAGAGGCAGGCAAATTGTTTCTGCTAGTGGGTGAGACTAGGACTAGGAAGTGTGGCCTCAAGATTAGGGTGGAGTAGATTTAGGGCAGATATGAGGAGGAACTGCTTTTCCCAGAGATCTCTGCCCAAGGAAGCAGTAGAGGCAGCTTCATTAAATATATTCAAGACAGAGTTGGATGGGTTTTTGCATGGTGGGGGAGTTAAGAATTCTGGAGATAATACAGGTAAGAGGAGCTGAGATGATGGATAGATCATCCATGATCTTAATAAATCGCAGAGCAGGCTCGATGGGCCAAATGGCCTTCTCCTGCTTCTATTAGTATGAATCTATGAAACATCCTTGTAAATTTAGTCTGCACTCTTTCCAATTTCATAATTTCTACAGCAAGGTGACCAAAACTGAACACAATATTCCAAGTGCAGCTTCACCAATGTCCTGTATAACTGTAACATAACTTCCCAACTTCATATTCAATGCCCTGACTGATGAAGGCCAGTGTGCCAATGCCTTCATCACTGCCCTGTCTACCTGTGACTCCACTTTCAGAGAACCATGCACCCGAACTGAAAGGTCCCTCTAACTATACGTCGAGTACTTGTGTGGTTACACAATTCTATTAAAATATATGTGCAAGTATTCATTGTAATTCGCATGGGAACCTTGCACCCACTTGGAACGCATATTGGAAAATCAGATATACAAATTGATAGCTGGAAAGTCATGCTCAGCACGTATGTAAACAACAGAGAGATGCTTTCAGAGTGTCGGACTCGCTGCTAGGAATGAAAACTTGAAAGGTTTTCCACATTCAGTCAGGCATTATTTCCACAGTCACATCTTCCTGTTGCAACATAGAAAAGCAAAAGCTTGGAAATTTATGTTTCATATCAAATTTTGTCCTTTATTATATCTGCACAAATCGACTGTCAACCTATTTTATAATAAAATTCCTGTGTAATCCTAAAATGCTGCAATTACATGGTCCTGCCAGTGGAGGTGCTACAGTTACTTACTGGCAGCAAGCTATCATTACAACAGAACAATGGTGTTCACCTTCATAGCAGCAGGCCCAGGAGAACATCCAGGCATGGTCTGATAAATGGCATTAAACATCCATACCACACAAGTATCACACCATCTCCAACAGAAGAGAATCTAACCATTTCCCCTTGAAGTACACTGGACAGTAAAGAATGTGGAGCAATCAAATTAGTCAAAATCTTATTGAATAATGATGTTTTATGTTCAGGTGCCACCACCATTGGCCTATAGCAGTCACATTGGCTACCAAAGATCCACTTTTCTCTAGTCTAGGGTTTTTTCAATATTAATGTTCAAGAATAGATTACATTAAAGAAGAGGTTCTTTGGCCCAGCAAGTCGATACCAATAAAACTTAGTGCGGGTACTTTATTTTTCAGTATTCTGGATGCTCAGACATATCTTTCTTATTGTCCACATGGAGTCATAGAGAGGTGCAGCACAGAAACAGACCCTTTGGTCTAACGCATCCATGCTGACCAGATATCCTAATCTAATCTTGTCCCATTTGCCAACACTTTGCCCACATCCCTCTAAACCCTTCCTATTCATATACCCATCCAGATGCCTTTTAAATGCTTTAATTGTACCAGCCTCCACCACTTCCTCTGGCAACTCATTCCATACACGTACCACCCTCTGCAAGAAAATGTTGCCCCTTAGGTCCCTTTTAAATCTTTCCCCTCTCACCCTAAACCTATGCCCTCTAGTTCTGGACTCCCCCACCCCAGGGAAAAGACTTTGCCTATTTACCCTATCCGTGCCCCTCATGATTTTATAAAAGTCGATAAGGTCACCCCTCAGCCTCCGACACTCCAGGGAAAACAGTCGCAGCCTATTCAGCCTCTCCCAACAGCTCAAATCCTCAAACACTGGCAACATCCTTGTAAATCTTTTCTGAAGCTTTTCAAGTTTCACTACACCCTTCCTATAGGAAGGAGAGCAGATAGGAAGGTGGCCTAGGTGTACACAGCACACTTCCATTTCACTCAAGCAAATCTTTATTGTGAATTTGCTGTTATATCTGGGTTGGCGTATACAACATTTTTAGTTCAATGCATTGTCTGTCTTCAGTGGTTGTTTGAGTTGAGAACTAGACTTTTTCACATTCTCAGTCTGCTACTGGAAGATTGTTGCTCATTCAGCTCTATCTTTGTCACTGAAATTGACTTCTACAGGATCACCACAATGTTCTGCTGTCTAAGCAACAGCAGTTATGGATTCATGAATGAGCTCAAATGGATTATGCTGCTCATTCTTAGTCTTAGTATTTACTCCTTTGTACTAACTTTATTTAGTTTACTCTTCTGATCTGATTCAGTGATGACAGCAATATTTTCCAGACTAGACAATCCTCTACAATCACAGTTTTCACAGTCAGTTATGAGACCGTTAATCTCTTTTGAGACCTCTTACCATCATGCCACTTAACTATACCCTGATGGCAATGCAGGTAATGTCTAAGTGTCCCCAGCATATCCTTTCTTTTACATTTTCCAGAAAGGATTTTGGAATAATTACTTTTCTGTCACACACGAATAAGTCTGTATGACTGTGAAATAAGTGGCAAGTTTCCCTCCAAGCCATTCACCATCCAGAATTGAAAATAACCCCTGTCGCTTCAGTGCCATTGGGTTAAAATTTTGTAAGTCCCTTCTTAATGCCATCATGTATCAACACAACTGGACAGTAGCAGTTCAAGTGAAAGCTCACCACCACCTTCTCAAAGGCAATTAAGGATGGGCAAAAAACATTAAACCAGCCAGTGACACCTACATTCCATGTGTGAATAAAAAAACTGCTGTCAGTGCTCAAAGCATGTATTCCTGGCCAACTCATTGGACCTTTGTACTGACTGTTCTTCAATACCATACTGTGAATGATAGCCATCTTCATCACTGTTTTGTTCTTGTCGAATTTGGTGGAGGGTCTCTTAGCTTGAATTGGTGAAAGCTCTCTTGGCTTGAATTTGGTGAAGGCTGTGCTGGCTTGCTAGCCATTGTTTCTTCTTGGCCATATGAAACATTTCTGTCTCACTACAAAAGGTAATGTCAACAGATTCTTTCTTCTTCTTGGGTTCCACCATTAGCGTAGGAAGCCTTATGAAATAATCTGCAAGTTATTGCTTGACTGGATGATTGACAATGGTTTGTTTCTTGACCAATTGTTTTTCTGGAATAATAGGACTCCTTCTGCCTCTTGTGGTGTCAAATCATGTGTTCAATCTTAAAGAGAGGAATGATTGCTAATTATGTAAATACTTTCAACTGTCTTATGTGTTACAACATAACCTGGAGCATATCGAAGATCCTGACAATGATTCCACCTGTGTTCTCAACTCTGTAGGTTATAGCTTGTGACTTTTCAGCCACAGGATCTCATCTGATAGAATAGTCACACTCACACTTGTAGCCTACTTAAATTTTGCATAATATCCTTTGACAAGGTGTCATCTTTTCAGTAGTTGGGATCACCTAGTTCCTTGTGAATGCCTTGGTTATTTGTTCTAAAAGAGACTTCTAAGCCATATTAAGTTCTTCACCCAGTCCTTTTTCGTAGCTCTATAATTATGTCTTACCCCTGCATATTTTTGGGCAGTGATCTATAGTATAGCATTCCTTTGTCCTGGCTGGGCACTGTCTGTACCTGTGAGGCCTTGTTGTTCTATAATGCTGAGAGTGGCTCGTAGTATCTGCTGTTTTTAATCTTGTATTATTGCTTTCATTAATGCCTTATTAAATTCAGAAGGTGAAAACTTTGTTCACTCCCATCAACTCTAACATAACAATACTGCAGTAAATTATTCCAAAAGTGCTTTAAATTCTGTTAAAAACTTTTCTGCAGTGATTGATCATTTGAAGCTTTTAAAGTGTGTTTTCTTACAATGCTGTCTCTGCGCTGCTTACTGGGGTTATTTCACCATTTGTAATGACTTTTAAATGGAACTCTCAAACCTTAATGTTCATCTCTCTCTCTCTCTGCACTTTCTCTGCAACTGAAACACTGTCTTCTGCGCTCTGTTGTGCTACCCTGATGCACTTTATATGGTATAATCTGCCTGTAGAGCACAGCACACAGAACAATTCTTTTCGCTATCTTGCTCCATGTGACACTAATTAATCAAATCAAAGTAAGGCAGCGCATTCGCTCAGTGGTTAGCACTGCTGCCTCACAGCCCCAGGGAGCCAGGTTTGATTCCAACCTCGGGCGTCCATCTGTGTGGAGTTTGCACATTCTCCCTGTGTCTGTGTGGGTTTCCTCCGGGTTCCCTGGTTTCCTCCCACAGTCCAAAGATGTGCAGGTCAGGTGAACTGGCCATGCGAAATTGCCCATAGTGTTACGTCTATTAGTCAGGAGTAAAAGTAGGGAAATGAGTCTGAGTGGGTTCCTCTTCGGAGGGTCGGTGTGGACTTGTTGGGCCGAAGGGCCTGTTTCCATACTGTAGGGAATCTAATCTATAAGATTAACAGAGTTGCACTGTGTCTTTATCTGGATTTTCTTACCTTCTGTGGATGCTATTTTCCTGCTTCTTCCCAGGCAAAATGGACTTTGTGTTATCTTTAATTTTCCAAAACACTTCCTTCTGCACAACAAATTAAATAAAGTTCATGGTTTCGCCCTTTATAGATCTTCCCACTGAAATTCTGATTTAATTACCAAACCCTGGTAATGTACAACTTCTTCTGGTTTTTCTTCTTCTGCCAGACTCTTTACCAAATTTCTCTTAATTTGCTCTTTTCCATCTGAAATAAATCTTGAGGCCTTCCTGATACCACAACTACAATTTCAGTTACTTTTCTGGTCCCTTAACTGTCACTTACAGCTGTATCTCATGGGGCTTACTCACAATGATGGGAAATTCTTGCTTTCAGGAGGTATAAATTGTCTTTTTTAAAACTTCTTTACATTATGGTTTTACATTATTTTTGTAACAGTTTTCCCCTTTCCCTCAGGGACCTCTAACAGTTATTCCTGGAGTCCTCCTTGTTCCATTCAGATCTAAAATCAGAAATTGCTGAAAAAACTCAACAGGTCTGGCAGCATCTGTGGAGAGAAAGTAGAGTTAACGTTTCAGGTCCAGTGACTCTTCTTCAGAACTGAGTGTTGCAAGGAGAAGGTTGGTGTATGTGCTGGAGAAGGGTTGGGGAAGGGGGTAAGTGGTAAACAGCAGGTAGAGATGGAGACCAGACCGAGAGAAAAACATCTGGGCAGATAAAGAAATGTTTCTTTCTCTCCGGGCTCCATCTCCTGCTACTATTTACTCTTCCCGCTTCCCTCACTCCTTCTGCAGCACATACACCAACCTTCTCCTATATAGTCAGTTCTGAGGAAGGGTCACTGGACCCGAAATGTTACCTCTGCTTTCTCTCCGCCAGGCCTGGTGGGATTTTCCGACAGTTTTTAATTTTGTCTCTGATTTCCAGCATCTGCTTTTCTTTGGTTTTACACACAGAGCCTTCTTTGCTAAGACCTCCATCTTTTTCTCAGCATGATTGCCTTTTCCTCGTTGTTAAACGCACACTGTTGTCTCTTCACCTCTTTTCAACTTCTTGATAAACATTTGCTTTTACAGTGCTGGACTTGCCCTGTTGCTGTTCTCACTGCTTCTGGTTGACTGTTGGTTTTGTAGTTCTGCTGATTACCTGTGTCTTCTTAAAGCAGACATGCTCCTAAAATGCTCAGCAGAGCAGGTTTTTACAATTTACATTAACCGGGGTGGGACAGTGGTTAGCACTGCTGCCTCACAGCACCAGAGTCCCAGGGTCAATTCCAGCCTCGGGCGACTGTCTGTGTGGAGTTAACATATTCTCCACGTGGCTGTGTGGGTTTCCTCTGGGTGCTCTGGTTTTCCCCCACAGTCCAAAGACGTGCAGATCAGGTGAATTGGCCATGCTAAATTGCCCATAGTGTTAGGTGCATTAGTCAGAGGGAAGTGGGTCTGGGTGGGTTACTCTTCAGAGGGTTGGCATGGACTTGTTGGGCCAAAGGGCCTGTTACCATACTGTAGGGAATCTAATCTAATCTAAACTCGTTAAGCATAACTTTGAAGGACTTTTGGAAGCTGTACAGAGTAAAGTTACTTGAGTCATTGAACTGTACAGCATGGAAACAGACCCTTCAGTGCAACTCTTCCATGCTGACCAGATATCCTAAAGTAACCTTGTCCCATTTGCCAGTATTTCACCCATACCTCTCTAAACCCTTCTTATTCATATACTCATCCAGATGCCTTTTAATTGTTGTAGTTATACCAGCCTCCACCACTTCCTCTGGGAACTCGTTCCATACATGCACCATGCTCTGTGTGATCAAGTTTCCCTTGAGGTTCCTTTTAAATCTTTCCTTTCTCATCTTAAATCTATGCCCTCTAGTTTTTGGATTCACTGAGATGTTGGCTGTTCACTGTATCGATGCCCCTCATGATTTTGTAAACCTCTATAAGGTCACCCCTCAGGCTCTGCTGCTCCAGGGAAAATGGCCCCAGCCTGTTCAGCCTCTCCCTATAGCTCAAACCCTCCAACCCTGGCAACGTCCTTGTAAATCTTTTCTGAACCCTTTCAAGTTTCACAACATCCTTCCTATAGCAGAGGAACCAGAAGTGCATGCGGCATTTCTAAAGTGGCCCAAGCAATGTCCTGTACAGCTGCAACATGACTTCACTAACTCCTATACTCAATGCACTGACCAATAAAGGCAAGCATACCAAAGGCCTTCTTCACTATCCTGTCTAGCTGAAATTCCACTAACAAAGAACTATGAACCTGCACTCCAAAGTCTTTTTGTTCAGCAACAGTTCCAAGGACCTTACCATTAAGTGTATAAGTCCTGCCTGATTTGCCTTTCCAAAATGTAGCACCTCGCATTTACCTAAATTAAACTCCATCTGTCACTCCTTGGCCCTTTGGCCCATTTGATCAAGGTCCCATTGTACTCTGAGGTAACCATCTTCGCTGTCTACTACACCTCCAATTTTGGTGTCATCTGCAAACTACTAACTATACCTTCTATGTTTTATGTAAATGACGAAAAGCAGTGAACCCAGCACCAATCCTTGTGGCACTCCACCAGTCACAGCCCTCCAGTCCTAAAAGCAACCTTCCATCACCACGCTCTATCTCCAATCTTTGAGCCAGTTCTACATCCAAATGGCTAGTTCTCCAGGTATTCCTTGTGATCAAACTTTGCTTACCAGTCTACCATAAGAACTTAACATTCCTGATGAAGGGCTTTTGCCCGAAATGTAGGTTTTCCTGCTCCTCGGATGCTGCCTGACCTGCTGTGCTTTTCCAGCACCACTCTGATCTAAACTCTGGTTTCCAGCATCTGCAGTCCTCACTTTTTCCATAAGGAACCTTGTCAAACGCCTTGCTCAAGTCTATATGGATGACTCTCACCACTTTGCCTTCATCAATCCTCTTCAAAAAACTCAATCAAGTTTATGAAACATGATTTCCCATGCACAAGCCATGTTGACTAGCCCTAATCAGTCCTTGCCTTTGCAAATACATATAAACCTGTCCCTCAGGATCTCCTCCAACAACTGATGTCAGGCTCCCCAGTGTCTAATTCCTTTCCAACTTTCTTAAATATTGCCACCACATTCGCCAACCTCCAGTCTTCCGGCACTTCACCTGTAGCTATCGATGCTACCAATAGTTCTCGAGTACTCGGGTAGAACTTAGCTGCCTCCACCAAAAGACCAAAATGTCAAAAGTCTATTTGACATTATCATGTGGAATGGTGCTCAGCGTAACATGAACCTTAACTCCTTCAGAACTGCTGTCTCTACAAAGTGCAGTGGAGGCTGGAGAGGCTGAATGACCTTGTGCTGTTACTAATTCGTAAAACTATATGCAAGTCTACCACAGAATGAAGAGTAAATTATTCCTTTGCTCTGTGGTTTAATTATCTCTTACCCTCAAACCATGTTTCAGCTGAGAATTTTCAGCAGTTACTCTTGACTTATCGTGATATGTCTTGGGCACATGATTGCTTTTATGTGTTAGCACTAATGGCTGATGTCTCTTCAAAAATAGTGTGGAGAGGAATGTGGTACAAGTGCAAAGCAAGCACTCACACAGTAATTTCTGCTGAAAGTAGTTCATAACATTCTGCTAGTTTTGAAAGATTTGATTGAGGTGTTCACATCGATGAAGGCTTTTGACAAAGTAATAAAAGGGAAGTGCTTCCACAAGTAAAATAGATCTGTGAGAGACAGTTTTGAATAACTGACAAAGAACCAGAGGAGAAAAGGGGTATTTCCTTTTACTCTGAGAATTAAACAGATCCAATGCACTCATGATCAATCTTAAAGATGTTTCGGCTAAATGTCAATTTCATTGAATTGCACAATTGGCTTCTCATTACATCACTCCAAATTTATCTCATTAATGAGCTATCTCATTATTGGGGAGGATACAGACAGATGATAAAAGCTTGGCAGATGGATTATAATTTGGGGAAAGATGAGGGTGTGCACTTTGGCAGGAAGAGTAGAGGATTTGAATATTATTTAAATGAGGAAAAACTGCAGAAGGCTACAGAACGGAAGGATCTGGGAGTCCTTGACCACAAATCACAAAACATTTGCATTTGAGTTCAGGTGGAATAGGGAAGGCAATTAAAATGTTGGCCTTTATTTCAAAACGAGTGGAGCATAAAAGCAGAGAGGTTTTACTAAAATGATACAATGCACTAGTCAGACTACAGCGGGAATACTGGGGACAACTTTGGGTCCTTTCTTTAAGGAAAGATACTCTGGCATTAGATACAGTCCAGAAAAGGTTCACTAAGTTGATATCAGGTACAGATGGATTGCCTTCCAAGGACAGAACCAACAGATTGGGCCTGTTCTTATTGGAATATCGAAGAGTAAGCAGTGATTTTGTTGAAACAGACAGGAGTCTTAGAGGTCTTGGCAGGGTAGATGGGGAAAGTTGGTTTCCCTTGTGGGAGAGACGAGAGCCAGAAGGCGTAATCTTGAACGAAGAGTTCACACACTTAAAATACAGATGCGGGGGAATTTTGTCTCTCAGAGGGTTGTAAATCTGTGATTCCTTTTTTTCCAATAGATGATTATTATAGTGAAGACTGAGAGAGAAAGATTTTTAATCGGTAAGGGAGTTAAGGGTTAAGAGGAAGAGAAGGGAAAGTGAATTGAAGGATTATGAGATTAGTCTCAAAATCTCATTGAATGGTGGAGCAGACAAAATGGGCTGAATGGCCTACTTCTGCTCCTGTATCCAATGCTCTTTGGGTCATTTGGCATCCCTCTAGATCGACGCTAGCTCAGTTCTACCATATTGCCATACCCAGAGCAACTCCCCACTGCCCAGATAAAGACCCTTGTGGGGGTCCAAATAACCAATAAAAGACCATTGTGCATCTGGGTAAACACTGTTGATTTGGAGCTGCTTGCACAGGCCATGACATTTGCCCCCTCGATGGGGCAAATTAGAGGACATTTATGGACAGCCTCCTGGAGGTCCTAGCCAATAAATTGTTGCAGATGAGGGCGAACCTCTTCCCTCAGCACAGAAAGAGGATGCCATGCCATCAGACCCTGCCAGCCAGGGCAGAGGATGTCCTTTAGTCATTGTGGTCTCTACCGCTTGGGAGAAGGCACAACAGGGAAGGAGGAAGATCAACGGTCTTCTCCATTCCAAAAAAATACTCAACTCCAGCAAGGATCCCATTTGATTTGAACCCCATTCATCACTAAGTATTCACTCCATTCCCCACGTTAAACATAGAACATAGAACATAGAACATAGAACAATACAGCACAGAACAGGCCCTTCGGCCCATGATGTTGTGCCGAACTTCTATCCTAGATTAAGCACCCATCCATGTACCTATCCAAATGCCGCTTAAAGGTCGCCAATGAATCTGACTCTACCACTCCCTCGGGCAGCGCATTCCATGCCCCCACCACTCTCTGGGTAAAGAACCCACCCCTGACATCTCTCCTATACCTTCCACCCTTCACCTTAAATTTATGTCCCCTTGTAACACTCTGTTGTACCCGGGGAAAAAGTTTCTGACTGTCTACTCTATCTATTCCGCTGATCATCTTATAAACCTCTATCAAGTCACCCCTCATCCTTCGCCGTTCCAACGAGAAAAGGCCGAGAACTCTCAACCTATCCTCGTACGACCTACTCTCCATTCCAGGCAACATCCTGGTAAATCTTCTCTGCACCCTCTCCAAAGCTTCCACATCTTTCCTAAAGTGAGGCGACCAGAACTGCACACAGTACTCCAAATGTGGCCTAACCAAAGTCCTGTACAGCTGCAACAAACACTCACTCCCATCACCGTATTAAACATTCACTCCCTTCACTGCGTTAAACATTCACTCCCTTCACTGCGTTAAACATTCACGCCCTTCATCGTGTTAAACATTCACGCCCTTCACCGTGTTAAACATTCACTCACTTCCCCACGTTAAACACTCACCCCCTTCACCGTGTTAAACACACACCCCCTTCACCGTGTTAAACACTCACCCTCTTCACCGTGTTATACACACACCCCCTTCACCGTGTTAAACATTCACTTCCTTCACCGTGTTAAACACTCACCCCCTGACCCATGTTAAACACTCACTGCCTTCATCGTGTTAAATATTCATTCCCTTCACCGATTTAAACATTCAATCCCTTCCCCGCGTTAAACATTCACTCCCTTCATCGTGTTAAATATTCATTCCCTTCACCGTTTTAAACCTTCAATCTCTTCCCCGCGTTAAACATTCACTCCCATCACGGCATTAAACACACACTCCCTTCACTGTGTTAAACACTCACTCACTCCCTCCACCATGTTAAACACACACCCCCTTCACCACGTTAAACATTCACCCCCTTCACCGTATTAAACATTCACTCCCTTCACCATGTTAAACATTCATTCCATTCACCGTATTAAACATTCACTCCCTTCCCCACGTTAAATATTCACTCCCTTCATCGTGTTAAACACTCACCCCCTTAACCACGTTAAACATTCACCCCCCTTCACTGTGTTAAACACACACCCCCTTCACTGTGTTAAACATTCACTCCCTTCACCATGTTAAACACACACTCCCTTCCCCGCGAAAAACACACACCTCCTTCACCATGTTAAACACTCACCCCCTTCCCCATGTTAAACACTCACCCCCTTCCCCATGTTAAACACACACCCCCTTCACCGGGTTAAACATTCACGCACTTCACCGGGTTAAACATTCACTCCCTTCATCGTGTTAAACACTCACTCCCTTCACCGCATTAAACATTCTTTCCCTTCACCATGTTAAACACTCACTCCCGTCACCATTTTAATCACTCGCTCCCTTCCCCACGTTAAACATTTACTCACTTCACCACGTTAAACATTCACTCCCTTCATCGTGTTAATCACTCGCTCCCTTCTCCACGTTAAACATTCACACCCTTCGCCACATTAAACAGTCAATCCCTTCCCTAAGTTAAACATTCACAAACTTCACCTCATTAAACATTCACTGGCTTCACAGCATTAAACATTCACTCCCTTCAACGCGTTAAACATTCACTCCATTCACCATGTTTCAGATTCACCCCCTTCAACGCGTTAAACATTCACCCCCTTCACCGTGTCAAACACACACCCCCTTCACCGTGTTAAACACTCACCCCCTTCACCGTGTTAAACACTCACCCCCTTCACCGTGTTAAACACACACCCCCTTCACCGTGTTAAACACACACCCCCTTCACCGTGTTAAACACACATCCCCTTCACCGTGTTAAACATGCACTCCCTTCACCGTGTTCAACACTCACTCCCTTCACTTTGTTAAACATTCACCTCCTTACCCATGTTAAACACTCACTCCCTTCACTGTGTTAAACATTCACTCCCTTCCCCATGTTAAACATTCCCTCCCTTCTCTGTGTTAAACATTCACCCCCTTCACCAGGTTAAACACACACTCCCTTCACCGTGTTAAACACACACCCCCTTCACCGTGTTAAACACACACCCCCTTCACCGTGTTAAACATGCACTCCCTTCACCGTGTTCAACACTCACTCCCTTCACTTTGTTAAACATTCACCTCCTTACCCATATTAAACACTCACTCCCTTCACTGTGTTAAACATTCACTCCCTTCCCCATGTTAAACATTCCCTCCCTTCTCTGTGTTAAACATTCACCCCCTTCACCAGGTTAAACACACACCCTCTTCCCCATGTTAAACATTCACCCCCTTCACCACGTTAAACATTCACTCCCTTCCCCATGTTAAACACTCACTCCCTTCACCATGTTAAACATTGACTCACTTCCCCAGGTTAAACATTCAACCCCTTCCCCACGTTAAATATTCACCCCCTTCACCGTGTTAAACACACACCTCCTTCACCATGTTAAACACTCACCCCCTTCCCCATGCTAAACACACACCCCCTTCACCATGTTAAACATTCACTCCCTTCCCCATGTTAAACATTCACTCACTTCCCCAGGTTAAACATTCAACCCCTTCCCCACGTTATATATTCACCCCCTTCACTGTGTTAAACACACACTCCCTTCACCGTGTTAAACATTCACTCCATTCACCGTGTTAAACATTCACTCCATTCACCATGTTTCAGATTCACCCCCTTCAACGCGTTAAACATTCACCCCCTTCACCATGTTAAACACACACACCCTTCACCATGTTAAACACACACTCCCTTCCCCGCGTTAAAAATTCACTCCCTTCACCGCGTTAAACATTCACTCCCTTCACCGCGTTAAACACACACCCCCTTCACAGTGTTAAACATTCACTCCCTTCCCCGTGTTAAACACACACCCTCTTCACCGTGTTAAACACACACTTCCTTCACCGTGTTAAACACTCATTTCCTTCACCGTGTTCAACACTCACTCCCTTCACTTTCTTAAACACTCACCCCCTTCACTTTCTTAAACACTCACCCTCTTCACTGTGTTAAATATTCACTCCCTTCACCATGTTAAACATTCACCCCCTTCCCCACGTTAAACATTCACTCCCTTCACCGTGTTAAACATTCCACACCCCCCTTACTGTGTTAAACACACACTCCCTTCCCCACGTTAAACATTCATCCTCTTCACTGTGTTAAACACACACTCCCTTCACTGCATTAAACATCCACCCCATTCACAGTGTTAAACATTCACTCACTTCCCCGCGTTAAACACTCACTCCCTTCACCGAGTTAACCATTCACCCTCTTCACCGTGTTAAACACACACTCCCTTCACCGTGTTTAACACACACTCCCTTCACCGTGTTTAACACACACTCCCTTCACCGTGTTAAACACACACTCCCTTCACCGTGTTAAACACACACTCCCTTCACCGTGTTAAACACACATCCCCTTCACCGTGTTAAACATTCACCCTCTTCACCGTGTTAAACACACACTCCCTTCACTGTGTTAAACATTCACCCTCTTCACCATGTTAAACACACACCCCCTTCACCGTGTTAAACACACATCCCCTTCACCGAGTTAACCATTCACCCTCTTCACCGTGTTAAACACACACCCCCTTCACCGAGTTAACCATTCACCCTCTTCACCGTGTTAAACACACACCCCCTTCACCGTGTTAAACACACATCCCCTTCACCGAGTTAACCATTCACCCTCTTCACCGTGTTAAACACACACACCCTTCACCGAGTTAACCATTCACCCTCTTCACCGTGTTAAACACACACCCCCTTCACCGAGTTAACCATTCACCCTCTTCACCGTGTTAAACACACACCCCCTTCACTGTGTTAAACACACACCCCCTTCACCGTGTTAAACACACACCCCCTTCACCGAGTTAACCATTCACCCTCTTCACCGTGTTAAACACACACTCCCTTCACCGTGTTAAACACACATCCACTTCACCGTGTTAAACATCCACCCACTTCACCGTGTTAAACATTCACTCCCTTCACCATGTTAAATGTTCACCCCCTTCACCATGTTAAACATTCACAACCTTCACCGTGTAAAACACACATCCCCTTCACCGTGTTAAACACACATCCCCTTCACCGTGTTAAACACACACCCCCTTCACCGAGTTAACCATTCACCCTCTTCACCGTGTTAAACACACACTCCCTTCACCGTGTTAAACATCCACCCACTTCACCGTGTTAAACATCCACCCACTTCACCGTGTTAAACATTCACCCCCTTCACCATGTTAAACATTCACAACCTTCACCGTGTTAAACACACACTCTCTTCACCATGTTAAACACACACCCTCTTTACTGTGTTAAACACACACCCCATTCACCGTGTTAAACATTCACCCCTTCAGTTTGTTAAACACACACTCCCTTCACCGTGTTAAACACACACCCCCTTCACCGTGTTAAACAGTCACCCCCTACACTGTGTTAAACACTCATTCTCTTCCCCACGTTAAACACACACTCCCTTCACCGTGTTAAACACACACTCCCTTCACCGTGTTAAACACACACCGCCTTCACTTTGTTAAACATTCACCCTCTTCACCTTGTTAAACACACATCCCCTTCACTTTGTAAAACATTCACCCTCTTCACCGTGTTAAACACACACCCCCTTCACCGTGTTAAACACTCACGCTCTTCACCGTGTTAAACACACATCCCCTTCACTGTGTTAAACACACATCCCCTTCACCGTGTTAAACACACACTCCCTTCACCGTGTTAAACACACACCCCCTTCACCGTGTTAAACATTCACCCCCTTCACCGTGTTAAACATTCACCCCCTTCAGCTTGTTAAACACACACCCCCTTCACCGTGTTAAACATTCACCCCCTTCACCGTGTTAAACACACATCCCCTTCACCGTGTTAAACACACACCCCCTTCACCGTGTTAAACACACACCCCCTTTACCGTGTTAATCACACACCTCCTTCACCATGTTAAACACTCACCCCCTTCCCCATGCCAAATACACACCCCCTTCACCATGTTAAACATTTACTCCCTTCCCCATGTTAAACATTCACTCACTTCCCCAGGTTAAACATTCAACCCCTTCCCCACGTTATATATTCACCCCCTTCACTGTGTTAAACACACACTCCCTTCACCGTGTTAAACATTCACCCCCTTCACCGTGTTAAACACACACTCCCTTCACCGTGTTAAACATTCACCCCCTTCTCTGTGTTAAACACACACTCCCTTCACCGTGTAAAACATTCACCCACTTCTCTGTGTTAAACATTCACTCCCTTCACCGTGTTAAACACACACCCCCTTCACAGTGTTAAACATTAACTCCCTTCACGGCGTTAAACACTCACTCCCTTCACCGTGTTAAACATTCACTCCATTCACAGTGTTAAACACTCACTCCCTTCCCCACGTTAAATATTTACTCGCTTCACCGCGTTAAACATTCACTCCCTTCATCGTGTTAATCACTCGCTCCCTTCTTCACGTTAAACATTCACACCCTTCGCCACATTAAACAGTCACTCCCTTCCCAAAGTTAAACATTCACAAACTTCACCTCATTAAACATTCACTGGCTTCACAGCGTTAAACATTCACTCCCTTCATTGTGTTAAACATTCCCTCCATTCACCATGTTTCAGATTCACCCCCTTCAACGCGTTAAACATTCACCCCCTTCACCATGTTAAACACACACTCCCTTCACCGTGTTAAACACACACTCCCTTCACCGTGTTAAACACACATCCCCTTCACCGTGTTAAACATTCACCCTCTTCACCGTGTTAAACACACACTCCCTTCACTGTGTTAAACATTCACCCTCTTCACCATGTTAAACACACACCTCCTTCACCGTGTTAAACACACACTCCCTTCACCGAGTTAACCATTCACCCTCTTCACCGTGTTAAACACACACCCCCTTCACTGTGTTAAACACACACCCCCTTCACCGTGTTAAACACACACCCCCTTCACCGTGTTAAACACACACTCCCTTCACCGTGTTAAACACACACCCCCTTCACCGTGTTAAACACACACTCCCTTCACCGTGTTAAACACACACCCCCTTCACCGTGTTAAACACACACCCCCTTCACCGTGTTAAACACACACCCCCTTCACCGTGTTAAACACACACCCCCTTCACCGTGTTAAACACACACCCCCTTCACCGTGTTAAACACACATCCCCTTCACCGTGTTAAACATCCACCACTTCACCGTGTTAAACATTCACTCCCTTCACCGTGTTAAACATTCACAACCTTCACCGTGTAAAACACACACTCTCTTCACCGTGTTAAACACACACCCTCTTTACTGTGTTAAACATTCACCCCTTCAGCTTGTTAAACACACACTCCCTTCACCGTGTTAAACACTCACCCCCTACACTGTGTTAAACACTCATTCTCTTCCCCACGTTAAACACACACTCCCTTCACCGTGTTAAACACACACTCCCTTCACCGTGTTAAACACTCACCCCCTACACTGTTTTAAACACTCATTCTCTTCCCCACGTTAAACACACACTCCCTTCACCGTGTTAAACACACACTCCCTTCACTGTGTTAAACACACACCCCCTTCACCGTGTTAAACATTCACCCCCTTCAGCTTGTTAAACACACACCCCCTTCACCGTGTTAAACATTCACCCCCTTCAACTTGTTAAACACACATCCCCTTCACCGAGTTAAACACACACTCCCTTCACCGTGTTAAACACACACCCCCTTCACTGTGTTAAACACACACTCCCTTCACCGTGTTAAACACACACCCCCTTCACCGTGTTAAACACACACTCCCTTCACCGTGTTAAACACACACCCCCTTCACCGTGTTAAACACACACTCCCTTCACCGTGTTAAACACACACCCCCTTCACCGTGTTAAACATCCACCCACTTCACCGTGTTAAACATTCACTCCCTTCACCATGTTAAACATTCACAACCTTCACCATGTTAAACACACACTCTCTTCACCGTGTTAAACACACACCCTCTTTACTGTGTTAAACATTCACCCCTTCAGCTTGTTAAACACACACTCCCTTCACCGTGTTAAACACACACCCCCTTCACCGTGTTAAACACTCACCCCCTACACTGTGTTAAACACTCATTCTCTTCCCCACGTTAAACACACACTCCCTTCACCGTGTTAAACACACACTCCCTTCACCGTGTTAAACACACACCCCCTTCACCGTGTTAAACACTCACCCCCTACACTGTGTTAAACACTCATTCTCTTCCCCACGTTAAACACACACTCCCTTCACCGTGTTAAACACACACTCCCTTCACTGTGTTAAACACACACCCCCTTCACCGTGTTAAACATTCACCCCCTTCAGCTTGTTAAACACACACCCCCTTCACCGTGTTAAACATTCACCCCCTTCAACTTGTTAAACACACATCCCCTTCACCGAGTTAAACACACACTCCCTTCACCGTGTTAAACACACACCCCCTTCACCGTGTTAAACACACACTCCCTTCACCGAGTTAACCATTCACCCTCTTCACCGTGTTAAACACACACCCCCTTCACTGTGTTAAACACACACTCCCTTCACCGTGTTAAACACACATCCCCTTCACCGTGTTAAACATCCACCCACTTCACCGTGTTAAACATTCACTCCCTTCACCGTGTTAAACATTCACAACCTTCACCGTGTTAAACACACACTCTCTTCACCGTGTTAAACACACACCCTCTTTACTGTGTTAAACACACACCGATTCACCATGTTAAACATTCACCCCTTCAGCTTGTTAAACACACACTCCCTTCACCGTGTTAAACACACACCCGCTTCAGCTTGTTAAACACACACTCCCTTCACTGTGTTAAACACACACCTCCTTCTCCGTGTTAAACACACACCTCCTTCTCCATGTTAAACACACACTCCCTTCAACGTGTTAAACCTTCACCCCCTTCACTGTGTTAAACACACACTCCCTTCCCCACGTTAAACACTCACTCCCTTCACCACGTTAAACATTCACTCCCTTCACTGTGTTAAACATCACTCCCTTCACCGTGTTAAACACTCACTCCCTTCACCGTGTTAAACACTCACTCCCTTCACTGTGTTCAACACTCAGTCGCTTCACCGTGTTAAACATTCACCCTCTTCAGCTTGTTAAACACACACTCCCTTCACCGTGTTAAACACTCACGCTCTTCACCGTGTTAAACACACATCCCCTACACCGTGTTAAACACACATCCCCTTCACCGTGTTAAACACACACTCCCTTCAGCTTGTTAAACACACACTCCCTTCACCGTGTTAAACACTCACGCTCTTCACCGTGTTAAACACTCACCCCCTTAACCGTGTTAAACACTCACCCCCTTAACCGTGTTAAAGACTCACGCTCTTCACCGTGTTAAACACACATCCCCTTCACCGTGTTAAACACACACTCCCTTCACCGTGTTAAACACTCACGCTCTTCACCGTGTTAAACACACACACCCTTCACCGTGTTAAACACACATCCCCTTCACCGTGTTAAACACTCACCCCCTTCACCGTGTTAAACACTCACCCCCTTCACCGTGTTAAACACTCACCCCCTTCACCGTGTTAAACACTCACCCCCTTCACCGTGTTAAACACACATCCCCTTCACCGTGTTAAACACACACTCCCTTCAGCTTGTTAAACACACACTCCCTTCACCGTGTTAAACACTCACGCTCTTCACCGTGTTAAACACTCACCCCCTTCCCCGCGTTAAACACACACTCACTTCACCGTGTTAAACACTCACCCTCTTCACTGTGTTAAACACACACCCCCTTCACCGTGTTAAACACACACCCCCTTCACCGTGTTAAACACACACCCCCTTCACCGTGTTAAACACTCACCCTCTTCACTGTGTTAAACACACACTCCCTTCACCATGTTAAACACACACCCCCTTCACCGTGTTAAACAAACACTCCCTTCACCGTGTTAAACACTCACGCTCTTCACCGTGTTAAACACACTACCCTTCACCGTGTTAAACATTCACCCCCTTCAGCTTGTTAAACACTCACTCCCTTCACCGTGTTAGACACACACCCCCTTTACTGTGTTAAACACTCACCCTCTTCACCTTGTTAAACACTCACGCTCTTCACCTTGTTAAACACACACTCCCTTCACCGTGTTAAACACACACTCCCTTCACCGTGTTAAACACACATCCCCTTCACCGTGTTAAACACACATCCCCTTCACCGTGTTAAACATCCACCCACTTCACCGTGTTAAACATTCACTCCCTTCACCGTGTTAAACATTCACAACCTTCACCGTGTTAAACACACACTCTCTTCACCGTGTTAAACACACACCCTCTTTACTGTGTTAAACACACACCGATTCACCATGTTAAACATTCACCCCTTCAGCTTGTTAAACACACACTCCCTTCACCGTGTTAAACACACACCCGCTTCAGCTTGTTAAACACACACTCCCTTCACTGTGTTAAACACACACCTCCTTCTCCGTGTTAAACACACACCTCCTTCTCCATGTTAAACACACACTCCCTTCAACGTGTTAAACCTTCACCCCCTTCACTGTGTTAAACACACACTCCCTTCCCCACGTTAAACACTCACTCCCTTCACCACGTTAAACATTCACTCCCTTCACTGTGTTAAACATCACTCCCTTCACCGTGTTAAACACTCACTCCCTTCACCGTGTTAAACACTCACTCCCTTCACTGTGTTCAACACTCAGTCGCTTCACCGTGTTAAACATTCACCCTCTTCAGCTTGTTAAACACACACTCCCTTCACCGTGTTAAACACTCACGCTCTTCACCGTGTTAAACACACATCCCCTACACCGTGTTAAACACACATCCCCTTCACCGTGTTAAACACACACTCCCTTCAGCTTGTTAAACACACACTCCCTTCACCGTGTTAAACACTCACGCTCTTCACCGTGTTAAACACTCACCCCCTTAACCGTGTTAAACACTCACCCCCTTAACCGTGTTAAAGACTCACGCTCTTCACCGTGTTAAACACACATCCCCTTCACCGTGTTAAACACACACTCCCTTCACCGTGTTAAACACTCACGCTCTTCACCGTGTTAAACACACACACCCTTCACCGTGTTAAACACACATCCCCTTCACCGTGTTAAACACTCACCCCCTTCACCGTGTTAAACACTCACCCCCTTCACCGTGTTAAACACTCACCCCCTTCACCGTGTTAAACACACATCCCCTTCACCGTGTTAAACACACACTCCCTTCAGCTTGTTAAACACACACTCCCTTCACCGTGTTAAACACTCACGCTCTTCACCGTGTTAAACACTCACCCCCTTCCCCGCGTTAAACACACACTCACTTCACCGTGTTAAACACTCACCCTCTTCACTGTGTTAAACACACACCCCCTTCACCGTGTTAAACACACACCCCCTTCACCGTGTTAAACACACACCCCCTTCACCGTGTTAAACACTCACCCTCTTCACTGTGTTAAACACACACTCCCTTCACCATGTTAAACACACACCCCCTTCACCGTGTTAAACAAACACTCCCTTCACCGTGTTAAACACTCACGCTCTTCACCGTGTTAAACACACTACCCTTCACCGTGTTAAACATTCACCCCCTTCAGCTTGTTAAACACTCACTCCCTTCACCGTGTTAGACACACACCCCCTTTACTGTGTTAAACACTCACCCTCTTCACCTTGTTAAACACTCACGCTCTTCACCTTGTTAAACACACACTCCCTTCACCGTGTTAAACACACACTCCCTTCACCGTGTTAAACACACATCCCCTTCACCGTGTTAAACACACATCCCCTTCACCGTGTTAAACATTCAGCCTCTTCACCTTGTTAAACACACATCCCCTTCACCGTGTTAAACACACACCCCCTTCACTGTGTTAAACATTCAGCCTCTTCACCTTGTTAAACACACACTCCCTTCTCCGTGTTAAACACACATCCCCTTCACCGTGTTCAACATACACTCCCTTCACCGTGTTAAACACACACTCCCTTCACCGTGTTAGACACACACCGCCTTCAACTTGTTAAACATTCACCCTCTTCACCGTGTTAAACACACATCCCCTTCACCGTGTTAAACACACATCCCCTTCACCGTGTTAAACACACATCCCCTTCTCCGTGTTAAACACACACTCCCTTCAGCTTGTTAAACACATACCCCCTTCACCGTGTTAAACACACACTCCCTTCAGCTTGTTAAACACACATCCCCTTCAACGTGTTAAACACACACTCCCTTCAGCTTGTTAAACACACATCCCCTTCACCGTGTTTAACACACACTCCCTTCACCGTGTTTAACACACACTCCCTTCACCGTGTTAAACACACACTCCCTTCACTGTGTTAAACATTCACCCTCTTCACCATGTTAAACACACACCCCCTTCACCGTGTTAAACACTCACTCCCTTCACCACGTTAAACATTCACTCCCTTCACCGTGTTAAACACTCACTCCCTTCACCGTGTTAAACACTCACTCCCTTCACCGTGTTAAACACTCACTCCCTTCACCGTGTTAAACACTCACTCCCTTCACTGGGTTCAACACTCACTCCCTTCACCGTGTTAAACATTCACCCTCTTCACCTTGTTAAACACACACCCCCTTCACCGTGTTAAACACACATCCCCTTCACCGTGTTAAACACACACTCCCTTCAGCTTGTTAAACACACACTCCCTTCACCGTGTTAAACACTCACGCTCTTCACCGTGTTAAACACACATCCCCTTCACCGTGTTAAACACACATCCCCTTCACCGTGTTAAACACACACTCCCTTCAGCTTGTTAAACACACACTCCCTTCAGCTTGTTAAACACTCACGCTCTTCACCGTGTTAAACACTCATGCTCTTCACCGTGTTAAACACTCACCCCCTTAACCGTGTTAAACACTCACGCTCTTCACCGTGTTAAACACTCACGCTCTTCACCGTGTTAAACACACATCCCCTTCAGCTTGTTAAACACACACTCCCTTCACCGTGTTAAGCACTCACGCTCTTCACCGTGTTAAACACACACACCCTTCACCGTGTTAAACACACACACCCTTCACCGTGTTAAACACACACACCCTTCACCGTGTTAAACACTCATTTCCTTCACCGTGTTCAACACTCACTCCCTTCACTTTCTTAAACACTCACCCTCTTCACTGTGTTAAATATTCACTCCCTTCACCATGTTAAACATTCACCCCCTTCCCCACGTTAAACATTCACTCCCTTCACCGTGTTAAACATTCCACACCCCCCTTACTGTGTTAAACACACACTCCCTTCCCCACGTTAAACATTCATCCTCTTCACTGTGTTAAACACACACTCCCTTCACTGCATTAAACATCCACCCCATTCACAGTGTTAAACATTCACTCACTTCCCCGCGTTAAACACTCACTCCCTTCACCGAGTTAACCATTCACCCTCTTCACCGTGTTAAACACACACTCCCTTCACCGTGTTTAACACACACTCCCTTCACCGTGTTTAACACACACTCCCTTCACCGTGTTTAACACACACTCCCTTCACCGTGTTAAACACACACTCCCTTCACCGTGTTAAACACACATCCCCTTCACCGTGTTAAACATTCACCCTCTTCACCGTGTTAAACACACACTCCCTTCACTGTGTTAAACATTCACCCTCTTCACCATGTTAAACACACACCCCCTTCACCGTGTTAAACACACATCCCCTTCACCGAGTTAACCATTCACCCTCTTCACCGTGTTAAACACACACCCCCTTCACCGAGTTAACCATTCACCCTCTTCACCGTGTTAAACACACACCCCCTTCACCGTGTTAAACACACATCCCCTTCACCGAGTTAACCATTCACCCTCTTCACCGTGTTAAACACACACACCCTTCACCGAGTTAACCATTCACCCTCTTCACCGTGTTAAACACACACCCCCTTCACTGTGTTAAACACAGACTCCCTTCACCGTGTTAAACACACACCCCCTTCACCGTGTTAAACACACACCCCCTTCACCGAGTTAACCATTCACCCTCTTCACCGTGTTAAACACACACTCCCTTCACCGTGTTAAACACACATCCACTTCACCGTGTTAAACATCCACCCACTTCACCGTGTTAAACATTCACTCCCTTCACCATGTTAAATGTTCACTCCCTTCACCGTGTTAAACATTCACCCCCTTCACCATGTTAAACATTCACAACCTTCACCGTGTTAAACACACACTCTCTTCACCATGTTAAACACACACCCTCTTTACTGTGTTAAACACACACCCCATTCACCGTGTTAAACATTCACCCCTTCAGTTTGTTAAACACACACTCCCTTCACCGTGTTAAACACACACCCCCTTCACCGTGTTAAACAGTCACCCCCTACACTGTGTTAAACACTCATTCTCTTCCCCACGTTAAACACACACTCCCTTCACCGTGTTAAACACACACTCCCTTCACCGTGTTAAACACACACCGCCTTCACTTTGTTAAACATTCACCCTCTTCACCTTGTTAAACACACATCCCCTTCACTTTGTAAAACATTCACCCTCTTCACCGTGTTAAACACACACCCCCTTCACCGTGTTAAACACTCACGCTCTTCACCGTGTTAAACACACATCCCCTTCACTGTGTTAAACACACATCCCCTTCACCGGGTTAAACACACACTCCCTTCACCGTGTTAAACACACACCCCCTTCACCGTGTTAAACATTCACCCCCTTCACCGTGTTAAACATTCACCCCCTTCAGCTTGTTAAACACACACCCCCTTCACCGTGTTAAACATTCACCCCCTTCACCATGTTAAACACACATCCCCTTCACCGTGTTAAACACACACCCCCTTCACCGTGTTAAACACACACCCCCTTTACCGTGTTAATCACACACCTCCTTCACCATGTTAAACACTCACCCCCTTCCCCATGCCAAATACACACCCCCTTCACCATGTTAAACATTTACTCCCTTCCCCATGTTAAACATTCACTCACTTCCCCAGGTTAAACATTCAACCCCTTCCCCACGTTATATATTCACCCCCTTCACTGTGTTAAACACACACTCCCTTCACCGTGTTAAACATTCACCCCCTTCACCGTGTTAAACACACACTCCCTTCACCGTGTTAAACATTCACCCCCTTCTCTGTGTTAAACACACACTCCCTTCACCGTGTAAAACATTCACCCACTTCTCTGTGTTAAACATTCACTCCCTTCACCGTGTTAAACACACACCCCCTTCACAGTGTTAAACATTAACTCCCTTCACGGCGTTAAACACTCACTCCCTTCACCGTGTTAAACATTCACTCCATTCACAGTGTTAAACACTCACTCCCTTCCCCACGTTAAATATTTACTCGCTTCACCACGTTAAACATTCACTCCCTTCATCGTGTTAATCACTCGCTCCCTTCTTCACGTTAAACATTCACACCCTTCGCCACATTAAACAGTCACTCCCTTCCCGAAGTTAAACATTCACAAACTTCACCTCATTAAACATTCACTGGCTTCACAGCGTTAAACATTCACTCCCTTCATTGTGTTAAACATTCACTCCATTCACCATGTTTCAGATTCACCCCCTTCAACGCGTTAAACATTCACCCCCTTCACCATGTTAAACACACACTCCCTTCACCGTGTTAAACACACACTCCCTTCACCGTGTTAAACACACATCCCCTTCACCGTGTTAAACATTCACCCTCTTCACCGTGTTAAACACACACTCCCTTCACTGTGTTAAACATTCACCCTCTTCACCATGTTAAACACACACCTCCTTCACCGTGTTAAACACACACTCCCTTCACCGAGTTAACCATTCACCCTCTTCACCGTGTTAAACACACACCCCCTTCACCGTGTTAAACACACACTCCCTTCACCGTGTTAAACACACACCCCCTTCACCGTGTTAAACACACACTCCCTTCACCGTGTTAAACACACACCCCCTTCAGCTTGTTAAACACACACTCCCTTCACCGTGTTAAGCACTCACGCTCTTCACCGTGTTAAACACACACACCCTTCACCGTGTTAAACACACACACCCTTCACCGTGTTAAACACTCATTTCCTTCACCGTGTTCAACACTCACTCCCTTCACTTTCTTAAACACTCACCCTCTTAACTGTGTTAAATATTCACTCCCTTCACCATGTTAAACATTCACCCCCTTCCCCACGTTAAACATTCACTCCCTTCACCGTGTTAAACATTCCACACCCCCCTTACTGTGTTAAACACACACTCCCTTCCCCACGTTAAACATTCATCCTCTTCACTGTGTTAAACACACACTCCCTTCACTGCATTAAACATCCACCCCATTCACAGTGTTAAACATTCACTCACTTCCCCGCGTTAAACACTCACTCCCTTCACCGAGTTAACCATTCACCCTCTTCACCGTGTTAAACACACACTCCCTTCACCGTGTTAAACACACACTCCCTTCACCGTGTTAAACACACACTCCCTTCACCGTGTTTAACACACACTCCCTTCACCGTGTTTAACACACACTCCCTTCACCGTGTTTAACACACACTCCCTTCACCGTGTTAAACACACACTCCCTTCACCGTGTTTAACACACACTCCCTTCACCGTGTTTAACACACACTCCCTTCACCGTGTTAAACACACATCCCCTTCACCGTGTTAAACATTCACCCTCTTCACCGTGTTAAACACACACTCCCTTCACTGTGTTAAACATTCACCCTCTTCACCATGTTAAACACACACCCCCTTCACCGTGTTAAACACACATCCCCTTCACCGAGTTAACCATTCACCCTCTTCACCGTGTTAAACACACACCCCCTTCACCGAGTTAACCATTCACCCTCTTCACCGTGTTAAACACACACCCCCTTCACCGTGTTAAACATTCACCCCCTTCACCGAGTTAACCATTCACCCTCTTCACCGTGTTAAACACACACACCCTTCACCGAGTTAACCATTCACCCTCTTCACCGTGTTAAACACACACCCCCTTCACTGTGTTAAACACACACTCCCTTCACCGTGTTAAACACACACCCCCTTCACCGTGTTAAACACACACCCCCTTCACCGAGTTAACCATTCACCCTCTTCACCGTGTTAAACACACACTCCCTTCACCGTGTTAAACACACATCCACTTCACCGTGTTAAACATCCACCCACTTCACCGTGTTAAACATTCACTCCCTTCACCATGTTAAATGTTCACTCCCTTCACCGTGTTAAACATTCACCCCCTTCACCATGTTAAACATTCACAACCTTCACCGTGTTAAACACACACTCTCTTCACCATGTTAAACACACACCCTCTTTACTGTGTTAAACACACACCCCATTCACCGTGTTAAACATTCACCCCTTCAGTTTGTTAAACACACACTCCCTTCACCGTGTTAAACACACACCCCCTTCACCGTGTTAAACAGTCACCCCCTACACTGTGTTAAACACTCATTCTCTTCCCCACGTTAAACACACACTCCCTTCACCGTGTTAAACACACACTCCCTTCACCGTGTTAAACACACACCGCCTTCACTTTGTTAAACATTCACCCTCTTCACCTTGTTAAACACACATCCCCTTCACTTTGTAAAACATTCACCCTCTTCACCGTGTTAAACACACATCCCCTTCACCGTGTTAAACACACACTCCCTTCACCGTGTTAAACACACACCCCCTTCACCGTGTTAAACATTCACCCCCTTCACCGTGTTAAACATTCACCCCCTTCAGCTTGTTAAACACACACCCCCTTCACCGTGTTAAACATTCACCCCCTTCACCGTGTTAAACACACATCCCCTTCACCGTGTTAAACACACACCCCCTTCACCGTGTTAAACACACACCCCCTTCACCGTGTTAAACACACACCCCCTTTACCGTGTTAATCACACACCTCCTTCACCATGTTAAACACTCACCCCCTTCCCCATGCCAAATACACACCCCCTTCACCATGTTAAACATTTACTCCCTTCCCCATGTTAAACATTCACTCACTTCCCCAGGTTAAACATTCAACCCCTTCCCCACGTTATATATTCACCCCCTTCACTGTGTTAAACACACACTCCCTTCACCGTGTTAAACATTCACCCCCTTCACCGTGTTAAACACACACTCCCTTCACCGTGTTAAACATTCACCCCCTTCTCTGTGTTAAACACACACTCCCTTCACCGTGTAAAACATTCACCCACTTCTCTGTGTTAAACATTCACTCCCTTCACCGTGTTAAACACACACCCCCTTCACAGTGTTAAACATTAACTCCCTTCACGGCGTTAAACACTCACTCCCTTCACCGTGTTAAACATTCACTCCATTCACAGTGTTAAACACTCACTCCCTTCCCCACGTTAAATATTTACTCGCTTCACCACGTTAAACATTCACTCCCTTCATCGTGTTAATCACTCGCTCCCTTCTTCACGTTAAACATTCACACCCTTCGCCACATTAAACAGTCACTCCCTTCCCGAAGTTAAACATTCACAAACTTCACCTCATTAAACATTCACTGGCTTCACAGCGTTAAACATTCACTCCCTTCATTGTGTTAAACATTCACTCCATTCACCATGTTTCAGATTCACCCCCTTCAACGCGTTAAACATTCACCCCCTTCACCATGTTAAACACACACTCCCTTCACCGTGTTAAACACACACTCCCTTCACCGTGTTAAACACACATCCCCTTCACCGTGTTAAACATTCACCCTCTTCACCGTGTTAAACACACACTCCCTTCACTGTGTTAAACATTCACCCTCTTCACCATGTTAAACACACACCTCCTTCACCGTGTTAAACACACACTCCCTTCACCGAGTTAACCATTCACCCTCTTCACCGTGTTAAACACACACCCCCTTCACCGTGTTAAACACACACTCCCTTCACCGTGTTAAACACACACCCCCTTCACCGTGTTAAACACACACTCCCTTCACCGTGTTAAACACACACCCCCTTCAGCTTGTTAAACACACACTCCCTTCACCGTGTTAAGCACTCACGCTCTTCACCGTGTTAAACACACACACCCTTCACCGTGTTAAACACACACACCCTTCACCGTGTTAAACACTCATTTCCTTCACCGTGTTCAACACTCACTCCCTTCACTTTCTTAAACACTCACCCTCTTAACTGTGTTAAATATTCACTCCCTTCACCATGTTAAACATTCACCCCCTTCCCCACGTTAAACATTCACTCCCTTCACCGTGTTAAACATTCCACACCCCCCTTACTGTGTTAAACACACACTCCCTTCCCCACGTTAAACATTCATCCTCTTCACTGTGTTAAACACACACTCCCTTCACTGCATTAAACATCCACCCCATTCACAGTGTTAAACATTCACTCACTTCCCCGCGTTAAACACTCACTCCCTTCACCGAGTTAACCATTCACCCTCTTCACCGTGTTAAACACACACTCCCTTCACCGTGTTAAACACACACTCCCTTCACCGTGTTAAACACACACTCCCTTCACCGTGTTTAACACACACTCCCTTCACCGTGTTTAACACACACTCCCTTCACCGTGTTTAACACACACTCCCTTCACCGTGTTAAACACACACTCCCTTCACCGTGTTTAACACACACTCCCTTCACCGTGTTTAACACACACTCCCTTCACCGTGTTTAACACACACTCCCTTCACCGTGTTTAACACACACTCCCTTCACCGTGTTAAACACACATCCCCTTCACCGTGTTAAACACACACTCCCTTCACTGTGTTAAACATTCACCCTCTTCACCATGTTAAACACACACCCCCTTCACCGTGTTAAACACACATCCCCTTCACCGAGTTAACCATTCACCCTCTTCACCGTGTTAAACACACACCCCCTTCACCGAGTTAACCATTCACCCTCTTCACCGTGTTAAACACACACCCCCTTCACCGTGTTAAACATTCACCCCCTTCACCGAGTTAACCATTCACCCTCTTCACCGTGTTAAACACACACACCCTTCACCGAGTTAACCATTCACCCTCTTCACCGTGTTAAACACACACCCCCTTCACTGTGTTAAACACACACTCCCTTCACCGTGTTAAACACACACCCCCTTCACCGTGTTAAACACACACCCCCTTCACCGAGTTAACCATTCACCCTCTTCACCGTGTTAAACACACACTCCCTTCACCGTGTTAAACACACATCCACTTCACCGTGTTAAACATCCACCCACTTCACCGTGTTAAACATTCACTCCCTTCACCATGTTAAATGTTCACTCCCTTCACCGTGTTAAACATTCACCCCCTTCACCATGTTAAACATTCACAACCTTCACCGTGTTAAACACACACTCTCTTCACCATGTTAAACACACACCCTCTTTACTGTGTTAAACACACACCCCATTCACCGTGTTAAACATTCACCCCTTCAGTTTGTTAAACACACACTCCCTTCACCGTGTTAAACACACACCCCCTTCACCGTGTTAAACAGTCACCCCCTACACTGTGTTAAACACTCATTCTCTTCCCCACGTTAAACACACACTCCCTTCACCGTGTTAAACACACACTCCCTTCACCGTGTTAAACACACACCGCCTTCACTTTGTTAAACATTCACCCTCTTCACCTTGTTAAACACACATCCCCTTCACTTTGTAAAACATTCACCCTCTTCACCGTGTTAAACACACACCCCCTTCACCGTGTTAAACACTCACGCTCTTCACCGTGTTAAACACACATCCCCTTCACTGTGTTAAACACACATCCCCTTCACCGTGTTAAACACACACTCCCTTCACCGTGTTAAACACACACCCCCTTCACCGTGTTAAACATTCACCCCCTTCACCGTGTTAAACATTCACCCCCTTCAGCTTGTTAAACACACACCCCCTTCACCGTGTTAAACATTCACCCCCTTCACCGTGTTAAACACACATCCCCTTCACCGTGTTAAACACACACCCCCTTCACCGTGTTAAACACACACCCCCTTTACCGTGTTAATCACACACCTCCTTCACCATGTTAAACACTCACCCCCTTCCCCATGCCAAATACACACCCCCTTCACCATGTTAAACATTTACTCCCTTCCCCATGTTAAACATTCACTCACTTCCCCAGGTTAAACATTCAACCCCTTCCCCACGTTATATATTCACCCCCTTCACTGTGTTAAACACACACTCCCTTCACCGTGTTAAACATTCACCCCCTTCACCGTGTTAAACACACACTCCCTTCACCGTGTTAAACATTCACCCCCTTCTCTGTGTTAAACACACACTCCCTTCACCGTGTAAAACATTCACCCACTTCTCTGTGTTAAACATTCACTCCCTTCACCGTGTTAAACACACACCCCCTTCACAGTGTTAAACATTAACTCCCTTCACGGCGTTAAACACTCACTCCCTTCACCGTGTTAAACATTCACTCCATTCACAGTGTTAAACACTCACTCCCTTCCCCACGTTAAATATTTACTCGCTTCACCACGTTAAACATTCACTCCCTTCATCGTGTTAATCACTCGCTCCCTTCTTCACGTTAAACATTCACACCCTTCGCCACATTAAACAGTCACTCCCTTCCCGAAGTTAAACATTCACAAACTTCACCTCATTAAACATTCACTGGCTTCACAGCGTTAAACATTCACTCCCTTCATTGTGTTAAACATTCACTCCATTCACCATGTTTCAGATTCACCCCCTTCAACGCGTTAAACATTCACCCCCTTCACCATGTTAAACACACACTCCCTTCACCGTGTTAAACACACACTCCCTTCACCGTGTTAAACACACATCCCCTTCACCGTGTTAAACATTCACCCTCTTCACCGTGTTAAACACACACTCCCTTCACTGTGTTAAACATTCACCCTCTTCACCATGTTAAACACACACCTCCTTCACCGTGTTAAACACACACTCCCTTCACCGAGTTAACCATTCACCCTCTTCACCGTGTTAAACACACACCCCCTTCACCGTGTTAAACACACACCCCCTTCACCGTGTTAAACACACACTCCCTTCACCGTGTTAAACACACACCCCCTTCAGCTTGTTAAACACACACTCCCTTCACCGTGTTAAGCACTCACGCTCTTCACCGTGTTAAACACACACACCCTTCACCGTGTTAAACACACACACCCTTCACCGTGTTAAACACTCATTTCCTTCACCGTGTTAAACACACATCCCCTTCACCGTGTTAAACATCCACCCACTTCACCGTGTTAAACATTCACTCCCTTCACCATGTTAAACATTCACAACCTTCACCGTGTTAAACACACACTCTCTTCACCGTGTTAAACACACACCCTCTTTACTGTGTTAAACATTCACCCCTTCAGCTTGTTAAACACACACTCCCTTCACCGTGTTAAACACACACCCCCTTCACCGTGTTAAACACTCACCCCCTACACTGTGTTAAACACTCATTCTCTTCCCCACGTTAAACACACACTCCCTTCACCGTGTTAAACACACACTCCCTTCCCCACGTTAAACACTCACTCCCTTCACCACGTTAAACATTCACTCCCTTCACTGTGTTAAACATTCACTCCCTTCACCGTGTTAAACACTCACTCCCTTCACCGTGTTAAACACTCACTCCCTTCACTGTGTTCAACACTCAGTCCCTTCACTGTGTTCAACACTCAGTCCCTTCACCGTGTTAAACATTCACCCTCTTCAGCTTGTTAAACACACACTCCCTTCACCGTGTTAAACACTCACCCTCTTCACCGTGTTAAACACACACCCCCTTCACTGTGTTAAACACACACTCCCTTCACCGTGTTAAACACACACCCCCTTCACCGTGTTAAACGTACACTCCCTTCACCGTGTTAAACACACACTCCCTTCACCGTGTTAAACACACACCCTCTTCACCGTGTTAAACACACACTCCCTTCACCGTGTTAAACACACACTCCCTTCACCGTGTTAAACACACACCCCCTTCACCGTGTTAAACATTCACCCCCTTCAACTTGTTAAACACACATCCCCTTCACCGAGTTAAACACACACTCCCTTCACCGTGTTAAACACACACCCCCTTCACCGTGTTAAACACACACCCCCTTCACCGAGTTAACCATTCACCCTCTTCACCGTGTTAAACACACACCCCCTTCACTGTGTTAAACACACACTCCCTTCACCGTGTTAAACACACATCCCCTTCACCGTGTTAAACATCCACCCACTTCACCGTGTTAAACATTCACTCCCTTCACCATGTTAAACATTCACAACCTTCACCGTGTTAAACACACACTCTCTTCACCGTGTTAAACACACACCCTCTTTACTGTGTTAAACACACACCGATTCACCATGTTAAACATTCACCCCTTCAGCTTGTTAAACACACACTCCCTTCACCGTGTTAAACACACACCCCCTTCAGCTTGTTAAACACACACTCCCTTCACTGTGTTAAACCTTCACCCCCTTCACTGTGTTAAACACACACTCCCTTCCCCACGTTAAACACTCACTCCCTTCACCACGTTAAACATTCACTCCCTTCACTGTGTTAAACACTCACTCCCTTCACTGTGTTCAACACTCAGTCCCTTCACCGTGTTAAACATTCACCCTCTTCAGCTTGTTAAACACACACTCCCTTCACCGTGTTTAACACTCACGCTCTTCACCGTGTTAAACACACATCCCCTACACCGTGTGAAACACACATCCCCTTCACCGTGTTAAACACACACTCCCTTCAGCTTGTTAAACACACACTCCCTTCACCGTGTTAAACACTCACGCTCTTCACCGTGTTAAACACTCACCCCCTTAACCGTGTTAAACACTCACCCCCTTAACCGTGTTAAAGACTCACCCCCTTAACCGTGTTAAACACACATCCCCTTCAGCTTGTTAAACACACACTCCCTTCACCGTGTTAAACACTCACGCTCTTCACCGTGTTAAACACACACACCCTTCACCGTGTTAAACACACATCCCCTTCACCGTGTTAAACACACACTCCCTTCACCGTGTTAAACACTCACTCCCTTCACCGTGTTAAACACTCACCCCCTTCACCGTGTTAAACACTCACCCCCTTCACCGTGTTAAACACTCACCCCCTTCACCGTGTTAAACACACATCCCCTTCACCGTGTTAAACACACACTCCCTTCAGCTTGTTAAACACACACTCCCTTCACCGTGTTAAACACACACTCACTTCACCGTGTTAAACACCCACCCTCTTCACTGTGTTAAACACACACCCCCTTCACCGTGTTAAACACACACCCCCTTCACCATGTTAAACACTCACCCTCTTCACCGTGTTAAACACACACTCCCTTCAGCATGTTAAACACACACCCCCTTCACCGTGTTAAACAAACACTCCCTTCACCGTGTTAAACACTCACGCTCTTCACCGTGTTAAACACACTACCCTTCACCGTGTTAAACATTCACCCCCTTCAGCTTGTTAAACACACACTCCCTTCACCGTGTTAGACACACACCCCCTTTACTGTGTTAAACACTCACCCTCTTCACCTTGTTAAACACTCACGCTCTTCACCTTGTTAAACACACACTCCCTTCACCGTGTTAAACACACACTCCCTTCACCGTGTTAAACACACATCCCCTTCACCGTGTTAAACACACATCCCCTTCACCGTGTTAAACATTCAGCCTCTTCACCTTGTTAAACACACATCCCCTTCACCGTGTTAAACACACACCCCCTTCACTGTGTTAAACATTCAGCCTCTTCACCTTGTTAAACACACACTCCCTTCTCCGTGTTAAACACACATCCCCTTCACCGTGTTCAACACACACTCCCTTCACCGAGTTAAACACACACTCCCTTCACCGTGTTAAACACACACTCCATTCACCGTGTTAGACACACACCGCCTTCAACTTGTTAAACATTCACCCTCTTCACCTTGTTAAACACACATCCCCTTCACCGTGTTAAACACACATCCCCTTCACCGTGTTAAACACACATCCCCTTCACCGTGTTAAACACACATCCCCTTCTCCGTGTTAAACACACACTCCCTTCAGCTTGTTAAACACATACCCCCTTCACCGTGTTAAACACACACTCCCTTCAGCTTGTTAAACACACATCCCCTTCACCGTGTTAAACACACACTCCCTTCAGCTTGTTAAACACACATCCCCTTCACCGTGTTTAACACACACTCCCTTCACCGTGTTTAACACACACTCCCTTCACCGTGTTAAACACACACTCCCTTCACCGTGTTAAACACACACTCCCTTCACTGTGTTAAACATTCACCCTCTTCACCATGTTAAACACTCACTCCCTTCACCACGTTAAACATTCACTCCCTTCACCACGTTAAACATTCACTCCCTTCACCGTGTTAAACACTCACTCCCTTCACCGTGTTAAACACTCACTCCCTTCACCGTGTTCAACACTCACTCCCTTCACCGTGTTCAACACTCACTCCCTTCACCGTGTTCAACACTCACTCCCTTCACTGTGTTCAACATTCACCCTCTTCACCTTGTTAAACACACACCCCCTTCACCGTGTTAAACACACATCCCCTTCACCGTGTTAAACACACACTCCCTTCAGCTTGTTAAACACACACTCCCTTCACCGTGTTAAACACTCACGCTCTTCACCGTGTTAAACACACATCCCCTTCACCGTGTTAAACACACATCCCCTTCACCGTGTTAAACACACACTCCCTTCAGCTTGTTAAACACACACTCCCTTCAGCTTGTTAAACACACACTCCCTTCACCGTGTTAAACACTCACGCTCTTCACCGTGTTAAACACTCATGCTCTTCACCGTGTTAAACACTCACCCCCTTAACCGTGTTAAACACTCACGCTCTTCACCGTGTTAAACACTCACGCTCTTCACCGTGTTAAACACACATCCCCTTCAGCTTGTTAAACACACACTCCCTTCACCGTGTTAAGCACTCACGCTCTTCACCGTGTTAAACACACACACCCTTCACCGTGTTAAACACACACACCCTTCACCGTGTTAAACACACACACCCTTCACCGTGTTAAACACACATCCCCTTCACCGTGTTAAACACGCACTCCCTTCAGCTTGTTAAACACACACTCCCTTCAGCGTGTTAAACACTCACGCTCTTCACCGTGTTAAACACACACCCCCTTCACCGTGTTAAACACTCACCCTCTTCCCTGTGTTAAACACACACTCCCTTCACCGTGTTAAACACACACACCCTTCACCGTGTTAAACAAACACTACCTTCACCGTGTTAAACACTCACGCTCTTCACCGTGTTAAACATACTACCCTTCACCGTGTTAAACATTCACCCCCTTCAGCTTGTTAAACACTCACTCCCTTCACCGTGTTAGACACACACCCCCTTCACCGTGTTAAACACACACCCCCTTCACCGTGTTAAACACTCACCCTCTTCCCTGTGTTAAACACACACTCCCTTCACCGTGTTAAACACACACTCCCTTCACCGTGTTAGACACACACCCCCTTCACCGTGTTAAACACTCACGCTCTTCACCGTGTTAAACACACACCGCCTTCAACTTGTTAAACATTCACCCTCTTCACCTTGTTAAACACACATACCCTTCACCATGTTAAACACACACCCCCTTCACTGTGTTAAACATTCACCATCTTCACCTTCTTAAACACACACTCCCTTCACCTTGTTAAACACACACTCCCTTCACCGTGTTAAACACACACTCCCTTCACCATGTTAAACACACATCCCCTTCACCGTGTTAAAAACACATCCCCTTCACCGTGTTAAACATTCACCCTCTTCACCTTGTTAAACACACACTCCCTTCACCGTGTTAAACACACATCCCCTTCACCGTGTTAAACACACATCCCCTTCACCGTGTTAAACATTCAGCCTCTTCACCTTGTTAAACACACATCCCCTTCACCGTGTTAAACACACACCCCCTTCACCGTGTTAAACGCACATCCCCTTCACCGTGTTAAACACACATCCCCTTCTCCGTGTTAAACACACACTCCCTTCAGCTTGTTAAACACATACCCCCTTCACCGTGTTAAACACACACTCCCTTCAGCTTGTTAAACACACATCCCCTTCACCGTGTTAAACACACACTCCCTTCAGCTTGTTAAACACACATCCCCTTCACCGTGTTTAACACACACTCCCTTCACCGTGTTTAACACACACTCCCTTCACCGTGTTAAACATTCACCCTCTTCACCGTGTTAAACACACACCCCCTTCACCGAGTTTACCATTCACACTCTTCACCGTGTTAAACACACACCCCCTTCACCGTGTTAAACACACACCCCCTTCACCGAGTTAACCATTCACCCTCTTCACCGTGTTAAACACACACCCCCTTCACCGTGTTAAACACACACCCCCTTCACCGAGTTTACCATTCACCCTCTTCACCGTGTTAAACACACACCCCCTTCACCGTGTTAAACACACACCCCCTTCACCGAGTTAACCATTCACCCTCTTCACCGTGTTAAACACACACCCCCTTCACCGTGTTTAACACACACTCCCTTCACCGTGTTTAACACACACTCCATTCACCGTGGTTAACACACACTCCCTTCACTGTGTTAAACATTCACCCTCTTCACCGGGTTAAACACACATCCCCTTCACCGAGTTAACCATTCACCTCCTTCTCCGTGTTAAACACACACCTCCTTCTCCGTGTTAAACACACACCTCCTTCTCCGTGTTAAACACACACTCCCTTCACCGTGTTAAACACTCACCCCCTTCACTGTTTTAAACCTTCACCCCCTTCACTGTGTTCAACACTCACTCCCTTCACCGTGTTCAACACTCACTCCCTTCACCGTGTTCAACACTCACTCCCTTCACCGTGTTCAACACTCACTCCCTTCACCGTGTTCAACACTCACTCCCTTCACCGTGTTCAACACTCACTCCCTTCACCGTGTTCAACACTCACTCCCTTCACCGTGTTCAACACTCACTCCCTTCACCGTGTTCAACACTCACTCCCTTCACCGTGTTCAACACTCACTCCCTTCACCGTGTTCAACACTCACTCCCTTCACCGTGTTCAACACTCACTCCCTTCACCGTGTTCAACACTCACTCCCTTCACCGTGTTCAACACTCACTCCCTTCACCGTGTTCAACACTCACTCCCTTCACTGTGTTCAACACTCACTCCCTTCACCGTGTTAAACATTCACCCTCTTCACCGTGTTAAACACACACCCCCTTCACCGTGTTAAACACACATCCCCTTCACCGTGTTAAACACGCACTCCCTTAAGCTTGTTAAACACACACTCCCTTCACCGTGTTAAACACTCACGCTCTTCACCGTGTTAAACACACATCCCCTTCACCGTGTTAAACACACATCCCCTTCACCGTGTTAAACACACACTCCCTTCAGCTTGTTAAACACACACTCCCTTCAGCTTGTTAAACACACACTCCCTTCACCGTGTTAAACACTCACTCCCTTCACCGTGTTCAACACTCACTCCCTTCACCGTGTTCAACACTCACTCCCTTCACCGTGTTCAACACTCACTCCCTTCACCGTGTTAAACACACATCCCCTTCTCCGTGTTAAACACACACTCCCTTCAGCTTGTTAAACACATACCCCCTTCACCGTGTTAAACACACACTCCCTTCAGCTTGTTAAACACACATCCCCTTCACCGTGTTAAACACACACTCCCTTCAGCTTGTTAAACACACATCCCCTTCACTGTGTTTAACACACACTCCCTTCACCGTGTTTAACACACACTCCCTTCACCGTGTTAAACATTCACCCTCTTCACCGTGTTAAACACACACTCCCTTCACTGTGTTAAACATTCACCCTCTTCACCATGTTAAACACACACCCCCCTCACCGTGTTAAACACACATCCCCTTCACCGAGTTAACCATTCACCCTCTTCACTGTGTTAAACACACACACCCTTCACCGAGTTAACCATTCACCCTCTTCACCGTGTTAAACACACACCCCCTTCACCGAGTTTACCATTCACCCTCTTCACCGTGTTAAACACACACCCCCTTCACCGTGTTAAACACACACCCCCTTCACTGTGTTAAACACACACTCCCTTCACCGTGTTAAACACACATCCCCTTCACCGTGTTAAACATCCACCCACTTCACCGTGTTAAACATTCACTCCCTTCACCATGTTAAACATTCACAACCTTCACCGTGTTAAACACACACTCTCTTCACCGTGTTAAACACACACCCTCTTTACTGTGTTAAACACACACCGATTCACCATGTTAAACATTCACCCCTTCAGCTTGTGAAACACACACTCCCTTCACCGTGTTAAACACACACCCCCTTCAGCTTGTTAAACACACACTCCCTTCACTGTGTTAAACACACACCTCCTTCTCCGTGTTAAACACACACCTCCTTCTCCGTGTTAAACACACACCTCCTTCTCCATGTTAAACACACACCTCCTTCTCCATGTTAAACACACACCTCCTTCTCCATGTTAAACACACACCTCCTTCTCCATGTTAAACACACACTCCCTTCAACGTGTTAAACCTTCACCCCCTTCACTGTGTTAAACACATACTCCCTTCCCCACGTTAAACACTCACTCCCTTCACCACGTTAAACATTCACTCCCTTCACTGTGTTAAACATTCACTCCCTTCACCGTGTTAAACACTCACTCCCTTCACCGTGTTAAACACTCACTCCCTTCACTGTGTTCAACACTCAGTCGCTTCACCGTGTTAAACATTCACCCTCTTCAGCTTGTTAAACACACACTCCCTTCACCGTGTTAAACACTCACGCTCTTCACCGTGTTAAACACACATCCCCTACACCGTGTTAAACACACATCCCCTTCACCGTGTTAAACACACACTCCCTTCAGCTTGTTAAACACACACTCCCTTCACCGTGTTAAACACACACTCCCTTCACCGTGTTAAACACTCACCCCCTTAACCGTGTTAAACACTCACCCCCTTAACCGTGTTAAACACTCACGCTCTTCACCGTGTTAAACACACATCCCCTTCAGCTTGTTAAACACACACTCCCTTCACCGTGTTAAACACTCACGCTCTTCACCGTGTTAAACACACACACCCTTCACCGTGTTAAACACACATCCCCTTCACCGTGTTAAACACACACTCCCTTCACCGTGTTAAACACTCACCCCCTTCACCGTGTTAAACACTCACCCCCTTCACCGTGTTAAACACTCACCCCCTTCACCGTGTTAAACACTCACCCCCTTCACCGTGTTAAACACACATCCCCTTCACCGTGTTAAACACACACTCCCTTCAGCTTGTTAAACACACACTCCCTTCACCGTGTTAAACACTCACGCTCTTCACCGTGTTAAACACTCACCCCCTTCCCCGCGTTAAACACACACTCACTTCACCGTGTTAAACACTCACCCTCTTCACTGTGTTAAACACACACCCCCTTCACCGTGTTAAACACTCACCCTCTTCACTGTGTTAAACACACACTCCCTTCACCATGTTAAACACACACCCCCTTCACCGTGTTAAACAAACACTCCCTTCACCGTGTTAAACACTCACGCTCTTCACCGTGTTAAACACACTACCCTTCACTGTGTTAAACATTCACCCCCTTCAGCTTGTTAAACACTCACTCCCTTCACCGTGTTAGACACACACCCCCTTTACTGTGTTAAACACTCACCCTCTTCACCTTGTTAAACACTCACGCTCTTCACCTTGTTAAACACACACTCCCTTCACCGTGTTAAACACACATCCCCTTCACCGTGTTAAACATTCACCCTCTTCACCTTGTTAAACACACACTCCCTTCACCGTGTTAGACACACATCCCCTTCACCGTGTTAAACATTCAGCCTCTTCACCTTGTTAAACACTCACACTCTTCACCTTGTTAAACACACACTCCCTTCACCGTGTTAAACACACACTCCCTTCACCGTGTTAAACACACATCCCCTTCACCGTGTTAAACATTCACCCTTTCCACCTTGTTAAACACACACTCCCTTCACCGTGTTAAACACACATCCCCTTCACCGTGTTAAACATTCAGCCTCTTCACCTTGTTAAACACACATCCCCTTCACCGTGTTAAACACACACCCCCTTCACTGTGTTAAACATTCAGCCTCTTCACCTTGTTAAACACACACTCCCTTCTCCGTGTTAAACACACATCCCCTTCACCGTGTTCAACACACACTCCCTTCACCGTGTTAAACACACACTCCCTTCACCGTGTTAGACACACACCGCCTTCAACTTGTTAAACATTCACCCTCTTCACCTTGTTAAACACACATCCCCATCACCGTGTTAAACACACATCCCCTTCACCGTGTTAAACACACATCCCCTTCACCGTGTTAAACACACATCCCCTTCTCCGTGTTAAACACACACTCCCTTCAGCTTGTTAAACACATACCCCCTTCACCGTGTTAAACACACACTCCCTTCAGCTTGTTAAACACACATCCCCTTCACCGTGTTAAACACACACTCCCTTCAGCTTGTTAAACACACATCCCCTTCACCGTGCTTAACACACACTCCCTTCACCGTGTTTAACACACACTCCCTTCACCGTGTTAAACACACACTCCCTTCACTGGGTTCAACACTCACTCCCTTCACCGTGTTAAACATTCACCCTCTTCACCTTGTTAAACACACACCCCCTTCACCGTGTTAAACACACATCCCCTTCACCGTGTTAAACACACACTCCCTTCAGCTTGTTAAACACACACTCCCTTCACCGTGTTAAACACTCACGCTCTTCACCGTGTTAAACACACATCCCCTTCACCGTGTTAAACACACATCCCCTTCACCGTGTTAAACACACACTCCCTTCAGCTTGTTAAACACACACTCCCTTCAGCGTGTTAAACACTCACGCTCTTCACCGTGTTAAACACTCATGCTCTTCACCGTGTTAAACACTCACCCCCTTAACCGTGTTAAACACTCACGCTCTTCACCGTGTTAAACACTCACGCTCTTCACCGTGTTAAACACACATCCCCTTCAGCTTGTTAAACACACACTCCCTTCACCGTGTTAAGCACTCACGCTCTTCACCGTGTTAAACACACACACCCTTCACCGTGTTAAACACACACACCCTTCACCGTGTTAAACACACACACCCTTCACCGTGTTAAACACTCATTTCCTTCACCGTGTTCAACACTCACTCCCTTCACTTTCTTAAACACTCACCCTCTTCACTGTGTTAAATATTCACTCCCTTCATCATGTTAAACATTCACCCCCTTCCCCACGTTAAACATTCACTCCCTTCACCGTGTTAATCATTCCACACCCCCCTTACTGTGTTAAACACACACTCCCTTCCCCACGTTAAACATTCATCCTCTTCACTGTGTTAAACACACACTCCCTTCACTGCATTAAACATCCACCCCATTCACAGTGTTAAACATTCACTCACTTCCCCGCGTTAAACACTCACTCCCTTCACCGAGTTAACCATTCACCCTCTTCACCGTGTTAAACACACACTCCCTTCACCGTGTTAAACACACACTCCCTTCACCGTGTTAAACACACACTCCCTTCACCGTGTTTAACACACACTCCCTTCACCGTGTTTAACACACACTCCCTTCACCGTGTTTAACACACACTCCCTTCACCGTGTTTAACACACACTCCCTTCACCGTGTTTAACACACACTCCCTTCACCGTGTTAAACACACACTCCCTTCACCGTGTTAAACACACACTCCCTTCACCGTGTTAAACACACATCCCCTTCACCGTGTTAAACATTCACCCTCTTCACCGTGTTAAACACACACTCCCTTCACTGTGTTAAACATTCACCCTCTTCACCATGTTAAACACACACCCCCTTCACCGTGTTAAACACACATCCCCTTCACCGAGTTAACCATTCACCCTCTTCACCGTGTTAAACACACACCCCCTTCACCGAGTTAACCATTCACCCTCTTCACCGTGTTAAACACACACCCCCTTCACCGTGTTAAACACACATCCCCTTCACCGAGTTAACCATTCACCCTCTTCACCGTGTTAAACACACACCCCCTTCACCGAGTTAACCATTCACCCTCTTCACCGTGTTAAACACACACCCCCTTCACTGTGTTAAACACACACCCCCTTCACCGTGTTAAACACACACCCCCTTCACCGAGTTAACCATTCACCCTCTTCACCGTGTTAAACACACACTCCCTTCACCGTGTTAAACACACATCCACTTCACCGTGTTAAACATCCACCCACTTCACCGTGTTAAACATTCACTCCCTTCACCATGTTAAATGTTCACTCCCTTCACCGTGTTAAACATTCACCCCCTTCACCATGTTAAACATTCACAACCTTCACCGTGTTAAACACACACTCTCTTCACCATGTTAAACACACACCCTCTTTACTGTGTTAAACACACACCCCATTCACCGTGTTAAACATTCACCCCTTCAGTTTGTTAAACACACACACCCTTCACCGTGTTAAACACACACCCCCTTCACCGTGTTAAACAGTCACCCCCTACACTGTGTTAAACACTCATTCTCTTCCCCACGTTAAACACACACTCCCTTCACCGTGTTAAACACACACTCCCTTCACCGTGTTAAACACACATCCCCTTCACCGTGTTAAACATTCACCCTCTTCACCGTGTTAAACACACACTCCCTTCACTGTGTTAAACATTCACCCTCTTCACCATGTTAAACACACACCTCCTTCACCGTGTTAAACACACACTCCCTTCACCGAGTTAACCATTCACCCTCTTCACCGTGTTAAACACACACCCCCTTCACCGTGTTAAACACACACTCCCTTCACCGTGTTAAACACACATCCCCTTCACCGTGTTAAACATTCACCCTCTTCACCGTGTTAAACACACACTCCCTTCACTGTGTTAAACATTCACCCTCTTCACCATGTTAAACACACACCTCCTTCACCGTGTTAAACACACACTCCCTTCACCGAGTTAACCATTCACCCTCTTCACCGTGTTAAACACACACCCCCTTCACTGTGTTAAACACACACTCCCTTCACCGTGTTAAACACACACCCACTTCACCGTGTTAAACACACACTCCCTTCACCGTGTTAAACACACACCCCCTTCACCGTGTTAAACACACACTCCCTTCACCGTGTTAAACACACACTCCCTTCACCGTGTTAAACACACACTCCCTTCACCGTGTTAAACACACACCCCCTTCACTGTGTTAAACACACACCCCCTTCACTGTGTTAAACACACACTCCCTTCACCGTGTTAAACACACATCCCCTTCACCGTGTTAAACATCCACCCACTTCACCGTGTTAAACATTCACTCCCTTCACCATGTTAAACATTCACAACCTTCACCGTGTTAAACACACACTCTCTTCACCGTGTTAAACACACACCCTCTTTACTGTGTTAAACATTCACCCCTTCAGCTTGTTAAACACACACTCCCTTCACCGTGTTAAACACACACCCCCTTCACCGTGTTAAACACTCACCCCCTACACTGTGTTAAACACTCATTCTCTTCCCCACGTTAAACACACACTCCCTTCACCGTGTTAAACACACACTCCCTTCACCGTGTTAAACACACACCCCCTTCACCGTGTTAAACACTCACCCCCTACACTGTGTTAAACACTCATTCTCTTCCCCACGTTAAACACACACTCCCTTCACCGTGTTAAACACACACTCCCTTCACTGTGTTAAACACACACCCCCTTCACCGTGTTAAACATTCACCCCCTTCAACTTGTTAAACACACACCCCCTTCACCGTGTTAAACATTCACCCCCTTCAACTTGTTAAACACACATCCCCTTCACCGAATTAAACACACACTCCCTTCACCGTGTTAAACACACACCCCCTTCACCGTGTTAAACACACACTCCCTTCACCGAGTTAACCATTCACCCTCTTCACCGTGTTAAACACACACCCCCTTCACTGTGTTAAACACACACTCCCTTCACCGTGTTAAACACACATCCCCTTCACCGTGTTAAACATCCACCCACTTCACCGTGTTAAACATTCACTCCCTTCACCATGTTAAACATTCACAACCTTCACCGTGTTAAACACACACTCCCTTCACCGTGTTAAACACACACTCCCTTCAGCTTGTTAAACACACACTCCCTTCACTGTGTTAAACACACACCTCCTTCTCCGTGTTAAACACACACTCCCTTCAACGTGTTAAACCTTCACCCCCTTCACTGTGTTAAACACACACTCCCTTCCCCACGTTAAACACTCACTCCCTTCACCACGTTAAACATTCACTCCCTTCACTGTGTTAAACACTCACTCCCTTCACCGTGTTAAACACTCACTCCCTTCACTGTGTTCAACACTCAGTCCCTTCACCGTGTTAAACATTCACCCTCTTCAGCTTGTTAAACACACACTCCCTTCACCGTGTTTAACACTCACGCTCTTCACCGTGTTAAACACACATCCCCTACACCGTGTGAAACACACATCCCCTTCACCGTGTTAAACACACACTCCCTTCAGCTTGTTAAACACACACTCCCTTCACCGTGTTAAACACTCACGCTCTTCACCGTGTTAAACACTCACCCCCTTAACCGTGTTAAACACTCACCCCCTTAACCGTGTTAAACACTCACGCTCTTCACCGTGTTAAACACACATCCCCTTCAGCTTGTTAAACACACACTCCCTTCACCGTGTTAAACACTCACGCTCTTCACCGTGTTAAACACACACACCCTTCACCGTGTTAAACACACATCCCCTTCACCGTGTTAAACACACACTCCCTTCACAGTGTTAAACACACACTCCCTTCACCGTGTTAAACACTCACCCCCTTCACCGTGTTAAACACTCACCCCCTTCACCGTGTTAAACACTCACCCCCTTCACCGTGTTAAACACTCACCCCCTTCACCGTGTTAAACACTCACCCCCTTCACCGTGTTAAACACACACTCCCTTCAGCTTGTTAAACACACACTCCCTTCACCGTGTTAAACACTCACGCTCTTCACCGTGTTAAACACTCACCCCCTTCCCCGCGTTAAACACACACTCACTTCACCGTGTTAAACACTCACCCTCTTCACTGTGTTAAACACACACCCCCTTCACCGTGTTAAACACACACCCCCTTCACCGTGTTAAACACTCACCCTCTTCACTGTGTTAAACACACACTCCCTTCACCATGTTAAACACACACCCCCTTCACCGTGTTAAACAAACACTCCCTTCACCGTGTTAAACACTCACGCTCTTCACCGTGTTAAACACACTACCCTTCACCGTGTTAAACATTCACCCCCTTCAGCTTGTTAAACACACACTCCCTTCACCGTGTTAGACACACACCCCCTTTACTGTGTTAAACACTCACCCTCTTCACCTTGTTAAACACTCACGCTCTTCACCTTGTTAAACACACACGCCCTTCACCGTGTTAAACACACACTCCCTTCACCGTGTTAAACACACATCCCCTTCACCGTGTTAAACATTCACCCTCTTCACCTTGTTAAACACACACTCCCTTCACCGTGTTAAACACACATCCCCTTCACCGTGTTAAACATTCAGCCTCTTCACCTTGTTAAACACACATCCCCTTCACCGTGTTAAACACACACCCCCTTCACTGTGTTAAACATTCAGCCTCTTCACCTTGTTAAACACACACTCCCTTCTCCGTGTTCAACACACATCCCCTTCACCGTGTTCAACACACACTCCCTTCACCGAGTTAAACACACACTCCCTTCACCGTGTTAAACACACACTCCCTTCACCGTGTTAGACACACACCGCCTTCAACTTGTTAAACATTCACCCTCTTCACCTTGTTAAACACACATCCCCTTCACCGTGTTGAACACACATCCCCTTCACCGTGTTAAACACACATCCCCTTCTCCGTGTTAAACACACACTCCCTTCAGCTTGTTCAACACATACCCCCTTCACCGTGTTAAACACACACTCCCTTCAGCTTGTTAAACACACATCCCCTTCACCGTGTTAAACACACACTCCCTTCAGCTTGTTAAACACACATCCCCTTCACCGTGTTTAACACACACTCCCTTCACCGTGTTAAACACACACTCCCTTCACCGTGTTAAACATTCACCCTCTTCACCATGTTAAACACACACCCCCTTCACCGTGTTAAACACTCACTCCCTTCACCGTGTTAAACACTCACTCCCTTCACCGTGTTAAACACTCACTCCCTTCACCACGTTAAACATTCACTCCCTTCACCACGTTAAACATTCACTCCCTTCACCGTGTTAAACACTCACTCCCTTCACCGTGTTAAACACTCACTCCCTTCACCGTGTTCAACACTCACTCCCTTCACTGTGTTCAACATTCACCCTCTTCACCTTGTTAAACACACACCCCCTTCACCGTGTTAAACACACATCCCCTTCACCGTGTTAAACACACACTCCCTTCAGCTTGTTAAACACACACTCCCTTCACCGTGTTAAACACTCACGCTCTTCACCGTGTTAAACACACATCCCCTTCACCGTGTTAAACACACATCCCCTTCACCGTGTTAAACACACACTCCCTTCAGCTTGTTAAACACACACTCCCTTCACCGTGTTAAACACTCACGCTCTTCACCGTGTTAAACACTCATGCTCTTCACCGTGTTAAACACTCACCCCCTTAACCGTGTTAAACACTCACGCTCTTCACCGTGTTAAACACTCACGCTCTTCACCGTGTTAAACACACATCCCCTTCAGCTTGTTAAACACACACTCCCTTCACCGTGTTAAGCACTCACGCTCTTCACCGTGTTAAACACACACACCCTTCACCGTGTTAAACACACACACCCTTCACCGTGTTAAACACTCACCCTCTTCCCTGTGTTAAACACACACTCCCTTCACCATGTTAAACACACACACCCTTCACCATGTTAAACAAACACTACCTTCACCGTGTTAAACACTCACGCTCTTCACCGTGTTAAACACACTACCCTTCACCGTGTTAAACATTCACCCCCTTCAGCTTGTTAAACACTCACTCCCTTCACCGTGTTAGACACACACCCCCTTCACCGTGTTAAACACACACCCCCTTCACCGTGTTAAACACTCACCCTCTTCCCTGTGTTAAACACACACTCCCTTCACCGTGTTAAACACACACTCCCTTCACCGTGTTAGACACACACCCCCTTCACCGTGTTAAACACTCACGCTCTTCACCGTGTTAAACACACACCGCCTTCAACTTGTTAAACATTCACCCTCTTCACCTTGTTAAACACACATCCCCTTCACCATGTTAAACACACACCCCCTTCACTGTGTTAAACATTCACCATCTTCACCTTCTTAAACACACACTCCCTTCACCTTGTTAAACACACACTCCCTTCACCATGTTAAACACACATCCCCTTCACCGTGTTAAAAACACATCCCCTTCACCGTGTTAAACATTCACCCTCTTCACCTTGTTAAACACACACTCCCTTCACCGTGTTAAACACACATCCCCTTCACCGTGTTAAACACACATCCCCTTCACCGTGTTAAACATTCAGCCTCTTCACCTTGTTAAACACACATCCCCTTCACCGTGTTAAACACACACCCCTACACCGTGTTAAACGAACATCCCCTTCACCGTGTTAAACACACATCCCCTTCACCGTGTTAAACACACATCCCCTTCTCCGTGTTAAACACACATCCCCTTCTCCGTGTTAAACACACACTCTCTTCAGCTTGTTAAACACATACCCCCTTCACCGTGTTAAACACACACTCCCTTCAGCTTGTTAAACACACATCCCCTTCACCGTGTTAAACACACACTCCCTTCAGCTTGTTAAACACACATCCCCTTCACCGTGTTTAACACACACTCCCTTCACCGTGTTTAACACACACTCCCTTCACCGTGTTAAACATTCACCCTCTTCACCGTCTTAAACACACACTCCCTTCACTGTGTTAAACATTCACCCTCTTCACCGTGTTAAACACACACCCCCTTCACCGTGTTCAACACACATCCCCTTCACCGAGTTAACTATTCACCCTCTTCACTGTGTTAAACACACACCCCCTTCACCGAGTTAACCATTCACCCTCTTCACCGTGTTAAACACACACCCCCTTCACCGAGTTAAACACACACTCCCTTCACCGTGTTAAACACACATCCCTTTCACCGTGTTAAACATTCACCCTCTTCACCTTGTTAAACACACACTCCCTTCACCGTGTTAAACACACATCCCCTTCACCGTGTTAAACATTCAGCCTCTTCACCTTGTTAAACACACATCCCCTTCACCGTGTTAAACACACACCCCCTTCACTGTGTTAAACATTCAGCCTCTTCACCTTGTTAAACACACACTCCCTTCTCCGTGTTAAACACACATCCCCTTCACCGTGTTCAACACACACTCCCTTCACCGAGTTAAACACACACTCCCTTCACCGTGTTAGACACACACCGCCTTCAACTTGTTAAACATTCACCCCCTTCACCGTGTTAAACACACATCCCCTTCACCGTGTTAAACACACATCCCCTTCTCCGTGTTAAACACACACTCCCTTCAGCTTGTTAAACACACACTCCCTTCAGCTTGTTAAACACACACTCCCTTCAGCTTGTTAAACACACATCCCCTTCACCGTGTTTAACACACACTCCCTTCACCGTGTTTAACACACACTCCCTTCACCGTGTTAAACACACACTCCCTTCACTGTGTTAAACATTCACCCTCTTCACCATGTTAAACACACACCCCCTTCACCGTGTTAAACACTCACTCCCTTCACCGTGTTAAACACTCACTCCCTTCACCGTGTTAAACACTCACTCCCTTCACCACGTTAAACACTCACTCCCTTCACCACGTTAAACACTCACTCCCTTCACCACGTTAAACATTCACTCCCTTCACCGTGTTAAACACTCACTCCCTTCACCGTGTTCAACACTCACTCCCTTCACCGTGTTCAACACTCACTCCCTTCACCGTGTTCAACACTCACTCCCTTCACCGTGTTCAACACTCACTCCCTTCACTGTGTTCAACATTCACCCTCTTCACCTTGTTAAACACACACCCCCTTCACCGTGTTAAACACACATCCCCTTCACCGTGTTAAACACACACTCCCTTCAGCTTGTTAAACACACACTCCCTTCACCGTGTTAAACACTCACGCTCTTCACCGTGTTAAACACACATCCCCTTCACCGTGTTAAACACACACTCCCTTCAGCTTGTTAAACACACACTCCCTTCACCGTGTTAAACACTCACGCTCTTCACCGTGTTAAACACTCATGCTCTTCACCGTGTTAAACACTCACCCCCTTAACCGTGTTAAACACTCACGCTCTTCACCGTGTTAAACACTCACGCTCTTCACCGTGTTAAACACACATCCCCTTCAGCTTGTTAAACACACACTCCCTTCACCGTGTTAAGCACTCACGCTCTTCACCGTGTTAAACACACACACCCTTCACCGTGTTAAACACACACACCCTTCACCGTGTTAAACACACATCCCCTTCACCGTGTTAAACACGCACTCCCTTCAGCTTGTTAAACACACACTCCCTTCACCGTGTTAAACACTCACGCTCTTCACTGTGTTAAACACACACCCCCTTCACCGTGTTAAACACACACCCCCTTCACCGTGTTAAACACACACCCCCTTCACCGTGTTAAACACTCACCCTCTTCCCTGTGTTAAACACACACTCCCTTCACCGTGTTAAACACACACACCCTTCACCGTGTTAAACAAACACTACCTTCACCGTGTTAAACACTCACGCTCTTCACCGTGTTAAACACACTACCCTTCACCGTGTTAAACATTCACCCCCTTCAGCTTGTTAAACACTCACTCCCTTCACCGTGTTAGACACACACCCCCTTCACCGTGTTAAACACACACCCCCTTCACCGTGTTAAACACTCACCCTCTTCCCTGTGTTAAACACACACTCCCTTCACCGTGTTAAACACACACTCCCTTCACCGTGTTAGACACACACCCCCTTCACCGTGTTAAACACTCACGCTCTTCACCGTGTTAAACACACACCGCCTTCAACTTGTTAAACATTCACCCTCTTCACCTTGTTAAACACACATCCCCTTCACCATGTTAAACACACACCCCCTTCACTGTGTTAAACATTCACCATCTTCACCTTCTTAAACACACACTCCCTTCACCTTGTTAAACACACACTCCCTTCACCATGTTAAACACACATCCCCTTCACCATGTTAAACACACATAACCTTCACCGTGTTAAAAACACATCCCCTTCACCGTGTTAAACATTCACCCTCTTCACCTTGTTAAACACACACTCCCTTCACCGTGTTAAACACACATCCCCTTCACCGTGTTAAACACACATCCCCTTCACCGTGTTAAACACACATCCCCTTCACCGTGTTAAACATTCAGCCTCTTCACCTTGTTAAACACACATCCCCTTCACCGTGTTAAACACACACCCCCTTCACCGTGTTAAACGCACATCCCCTTCACCGTGTTAAACACACATCCCCTTCTCCGTGTTAAACACACACTCCCTTCAGCTTGTTAAACACATACCCCCTTCACCGTGTTAAACACACACTCCCTTCAGCTTGTTAAACACACATCCCCTTCACCGTGTTAAACACACACTCCCTTCAGCTTGTTAAACACACATCCCCTTCACCGTGTTTAACACACACTCCCTTCACCGTGTTTAACACACACTCCCTTCACCGTGTTAAACATTCACCCTCTTCACCGTCTTAAACACACACTCCCTTCACTGTGTTAAACATTCACCCTCTTCACCGTGTTAAACACACACCCCCTTCACCGTGTTCAACACACATCCCCGTCACCGAGTTAACCATTCACCCTCTTCACTGTGTTAAACACACACCCCCTTCACCGAGTTAACCATTCACCCTCTTCACCGTGTTAAACACACACCCCCTTCACCGAGTTTACCATTCACCCTCTTCACCGTGTTAAACACACACCCCCTTCACCGTGTTAAACACACACCCCCTTCACCGAGTTAACCATTCACCCTCTTCACCGTGTTAAACACACACCCCCTTCACCGTGTTAAACACACACCCCCTTCACCGAGTTTACCGTTCACCCTCTTCACCGTGTTAAACACACACCCCCTTCACCGTGTTAAACACACACCCCCTTCACCGAGTTAACCATTCACCCTCTTCACCGTGTTAAACACACACCCCCTTCAGCTTGTTAAACACACATCCCCTTCACCGTGTTTAACACACACTCCCTTCACCGTGTTTAACACACACTCCCTTCACCGTGTTAAACATTCACCCTCTTCACCGTCTTAAACACACACTCCCTTCACTGTGTTAAACATTCACCCTCTTCACCGTGTTAAACACACACCCCCTTCACCGTGTTCAACACACATCCCCGTCACCGAGTTAACCATTCACCCTCTTCACTGTGTTAAACACACACCCCCTTCACCGAGTTAACCATTCACCCTCTTCACCGTGTTAAACACACACCCCCTTCACCGAGTTTACCATTCACCCTCTTCACCGTGTTAAACACACACCCCCTTCACTGTGTTAAACACATACTCCCTTCACCGTGTTAAACACACATCCCCTTCACCGTGTTAAACACATACCCCCTTCACCGAGTTTACCATTCACCCTCTTCACCGTGTTAAACACACACCCCCTTCACCGTGTTAAACACACACCCCCTTCACCGAGTTAACCATTCACCCTCTTCACCGTGTTAAACACACACCCCCTTCACCGTGTTAAACACACACCCCCTTCACCGAGTTTACCGTTCACCCTCTTCACCGTGTTAAACACACACCCCCTTCACCGTGTTAAACACACACCCCCTTCACCGAGTTAACCATTCACCCTCTTCACCGTGTTAAACACACACCCCCTTCACCGTGTTTAACACACCCTCCCTTCACCGTGTTTAACACACACTCCCTTCACCGTGTTAAACACACATCCCCTTCACCGAGTTAACCATTCACCCCCTTCACCGTGTTAAACACACACCCCCTTCACCGTGTTAAACACACACCCCCTTCACCGAGTTTACCGTTCACCCTCTTCACCGTGTTAAACACACATCCCCTTCACCGAGTTAACCATTCACCCCCTTCACCGTGTTAAACACACACCCCCTTCACCGTGTTAAACACACACCCCCTTCACTGTGTTAAACACACACCTCCTTCTCCGTGTTAAACACACACCTCCTTCTCCGTGTTAAACACACACCTCCTTCTCCGTGTTAAACACACACCTCCTTCTCCGTGTTAAACACACACCTCCTTCTCCGTGTTAAACACACACTCCCTTCACCGTGTTAAACACTCACCCCCTTCACTGTTTTAAACACTCACTCCCTTCCCCACGTTAAACACTCACTCCCTTCCCCACGTTAAACACTCATTCCCTTCACCGTGTTCAACACTCACTCCCTTCACCGTGTTCAACACTCACTCCCTTCACCGTGTTCAACACTCACTCCCTTCACCGTGTTCAACACTCACTCCCTTCACCGTGTTCAACACTCACTCCCTTCACCGTGTTCAACACTCACTCCCTTCACCGTGTTCAACACTCACTCCCTTCACCGTGTTCAACACTCACTCCCTTCACCGTGTTCAACACTCACTCCCTTCACCGTGTTCAACACTCACTCCCTTCACCGTGTTCAACACTCACTCCCTTCACCGTGTTCAACACTCACTCCCTTCACCGTGTTAAACATTCACCCTCTTCACCGTGTTAAACACACACCCCCTTCACCGTGTTAAACACACATCCCCTTCACCGTGTTAAACACGCACTCCCTTAAGCTTGTTAAACACACACTCCCTTCACCGTGTTAAACACTCACGCTCTTCACCGTGTTAAACACACATCCCCTTCAGCTTGTTAAACACACACTCCCTTCACCGTGTTAAACACTCACTCCCTTCACCGTGTTCAACACTCACTCCCTTCACCGTGTTCAACACTCACTCCCTTCACCGTGTTCAACACTCACTCCCTTCACCATGTTCAACACTCACTCCCTTCACCGTGTTAAACACACATCCCCTTCACCGTGTTAAACACACATCCCCTTCACCGTGTTAAACACACATCCCCTTCTCCGTGTTAAACACACACTCCCTTCAGCTTGTTAAACACATACCCCCTTCACCGTGTTAAACACACACTCCCTTCAGCTTGTTAAACACACATCCCCTTCACCGTGTTAAACACACACTCCCTTCAGCTTGTTAAACACACATCCCCTTCACCGTGTTTAACACACACTCCCTTCACCGTGTTTAACACACACTCCCTTCACCGTGTTAAACATTCACCCTCTTCACCGTGTTAAACACACACTCCCTTCACTGTGTTAAACATTCACCCTCTTCACCATGTTAAACACACACCCCCTTCACCGTGTTAAACACACATCCCCTTCACCGAGTTAACCATTCACCCTCTTCACTGTGTTAAACACACACACCCTTCACCGAGTTAACCATTCACCCTCTTCACCGTGTTAAACACACACCCCCTTCACCGAGTTTACCATTCACCCTCTTCACCGTGTTAAACACACACCCCCTTCACCGTGTTAAACACACACCCCCTTCACCGAGTTAACCATTCACCCTCTTCACCGTGTTAAACACACACCCCCTTCACCGTGTTTAACACACACTCCCTTCACCGTGTTTAACACACACTCCCTTCACCGTGTTAAACATTCACCCTCTTCACCGTGTTAAACACACACTCCCTTCACTGTGTTAAACATTCACCCTCTTCACCATGTTAAACACACACCCCCTTCACCGTGTTAAACACACATCCCCTTCACCGAGTTAACCATTCACCCTCTTCACTGTGTTAAACACACACCCCCTTCACCGAGTTAACCATTCACCATCTTCACCGTGTTAAACACACACCCCCTTCACTGTGTTAAACACACACTCCCTTCACCGTGTTAAACATCCACCCACTTCACCGTGTTAAACGTTCACTCCCTTCACCGTGTTAAATGTTCACTCCCTTCACCGTGTTAAACATTCACCCCCTTCACCATGTCAAACATTCACAACCTTCACCGTGTTAAACACACACTCTCTTCTCCGTGTTAAACACACACCTCCTTCTCCGTGTTAAACACACACCTCCTTCTCCGTGTTAAACACACACCTCCTTCTCCGTGTTAAACACACACCTCCTTCTCCGTGTTAAACACACACTCCCTTCACCGTGTTAAACACACACCGCCTTCACTTTGTTAAACATTCACCCTCTTCACCTTGTTAAACACACACCTCCTTCTCCGTGTTAAACACACACCTCCTTCTCCGTGTTAAACACACACCTCCTTCTCCATGTTAAACACACACCTCCTTCTCCGTGTTAAACACACACCTCCTTCTCCGTGTTAAACACACACCTCCTTCTCCGTGTTAAACACACACCTCCTTCTCCGTGTTAAACACACACCTCCTTCTCCGTGTTAAACACACACCTCCTTCTCCGTGTTAAACACACACCTCCTTCTCCGTGTTAAACACACACCTCCTTCTCCGTGTTAAACACACACTCCCTTCACCGTGTTAAACACACACCGCCTTCACTTTGTTAAACATTCACCCTCTTCACCTTGTTAAACACACACCTCCTTCTCCGTGTTAAACACACACCTCCTTCTCCGTGTTAAACACACACCTCCTTCTCCGTGTTAAACACACACCTCCTTCTCCGTGTTAAACACACACCTCCTTCTCCGTGTTAAACACACACCTCCTTCTCCGTGTTAAACACTCACCCCCTTCACCGTGTTAAACACTCACCCCCTTCACCGAGTTAACCATTCACCCTCTTCACCGTGTTAAACACACACCCCCTTCACCGAGTTTACCATTCACCCTCTTCACCGTGTTAAACACACACCCCCTTCACCGTGTTAAACACACACCCCCTTCACCGAGTTAACCATTCACTCTCTTCACCGTGTTAAACACACACCCCCTTCACCGTGTTTAACACACACTCCCTTCACCGTGTTTAACACACACTCCCTTCACCGTGTTAAACATTCACCCTCTTCACCGTGTTAAACACACACCCCCTTCACCGAGTTAACCATTCACCCTCTTCACAGTGTTAAACACACACCCCCTTCACCGTGTTAAACACACACCCCCTTCACCGAGTTAACCATTCACCCTCTTCACCGTGTTAAACACACACCCCCTTCACCGTGTTAAACACACATCCCCTTCACCGAGTTAACCATTCACCCTCTTCACAGTGTTAAACACACACCCCCTTCACCGTGTTAAACACACACCCCCTTCACCGAGTTAACCATTCACCCTCTTCACCGTGTTAAACACACACCCCCTTCACCGTGTTAAACACACACCCCCTTCACCGTGTTAAACACACACTCCCTTCACCGTGTTAAACACACACCCCCTTCACCGAGTTAACCATTCACCCTCTTCACCGTGTTAAACACACACCCCCTTCACCGTGTTAAACACACACCCCCTTCACCGTGTTAAACACACACTCCCTTCACTGTGTTAAACACACACTCCCTTCACCGTGTTAAACATCCACCCAATTCACCGTGTTAAACGTTAACTCCCTTCACCGTGTTAAATGTTCACTCCCTTCACCGTGTTAAACATTCACCCCCTTCACCGTGTTAAACATTCACAACCTTCACCGTGTTAAACACACATCCCCTTCACCGAGTTAACCATTCACCCTCTTCACTGTGTTAAACACACACCCCCTTCACCGAGTTAACCATTCACCCTCTTCACAGTGTTAAACACACACCCCCTTCACCGAGTTTACCATTCACCCTCTTCACCGTGTTAAACACACACCCCCTTCACCGTGTTAAACACACACCCCCTTCACCGAGTTAACCATTCACCCTCTTCACCGTGTTAAACACACACCCCCTTCACCGTGTTAAACACACACCCCCTTCACCGTGTTAAACATTCACCCCCTTCACCGTGTTAAACATTCACAACCTTCACCGTGTTAAACACACACCCTCTTTACTGTGTTAAACACACACCCCATTCACCGTGTTAAACATTCACCCCCTTCACCGTGTTAAACATTCACAACCTTCACCGTGTTAAACACACACCCTCTTTACTGTGTTAAACACACACCCCATTCACCGTGTTAAACATTCACCCCTTCAGCTTGTTAAACACACACTCCCTTCACCGTGTAAAACACACACCCCCTTCACCGTGTTAAACACTCACGCTCTTCACCGTGTTAAACACACATCCCCTTCACTGTGATAAACACACATCCCCTTCACCGTGATAAACACACACCCCCTTCACCGTGTTAAACACACAACCCCTTCACCGTGTTAAACACACACCCCCTTCACCGTGTTAAACACACACCTCCTTCTCCGTGTTAAACACACACCTCCTTCTCCGTTTTAAACACACACCTCCTTCTAAATGTTAAACACACACTCCCTTCACCGTGTTAAACACTCACACCCTTCACTGTTTTAAACCTTCACCCCCTTCACTGTGTTAAACACTCACTCCCTTCACCGTGTTCAACACTCACTCCCTTCACCGTGTTCAACACTCACTCCCTTCACCGTGTTCAACACTCACTCCCTTCACCGTGTTCAACACTCACTCCCTTCACCGTGTTCAACACTCACTCCCTTCACCGTGTTCAACACTCACTCCCTTCACCGTGTTCAACACTCACTCCCTTCACCGTGTTCAACACTCACTCCCTTCACCGTGTTCAACACTCACTCCCTTCACCGTGTTCAACACTCACTCCCTTCACCGTGTTCAACACTCACTCCCTTCACCGTGTTCAACACTCACTCCCTTCACCGTGTTCAACACTCACTCCCTTCACCGTGTTCAACACTCACTCCCTTCACCGTGTTCAACACTCACTCCCTTCACCGTGTTCAACACTCACTCCCTTCACAGTGCTCAACACTCACTCCCTTCACAGTGCTCAACACTCACTCCCTTCACAGTGCTCAACACTCACTCCCTTCACCGTGGTCAACACTCACTCCCTTCACCGTGGTCAACACTCACTCCCTTCACTGTGTTCAACACTCACTCCCTTCACCGTGTTAAACATTCACCCTCTTCACCTTGTTAAACACACACCCCCTTCACCTTGTTAAACACACACCCCCTTCACCGTGTTAAACACACATCCCCTTCACCGTGTTAAACACACACTCCCTTCAGCTTGTTAAACACACACTCCCTTCACCGTGTTAATCACTCACGCTCTTCACCGTGTTAAACACACATCCCCTTCACCGTGTTAAACACACATCCCCTTCACCGTGTTAAACACACACTCCCTTCACTGTGTTAAACACACACTCCCTTCACCGAGTTAACCATTCACCCTCTTCACCGTGTTAAACACTCACGCTCTTCACTGTGTTAAACACACACTCCCTTCACCGTGTTAAACATCCACCCACTTCACCGTGTTAAACGTTCACTCCCTTCACCGTGTTAAATGTTCACTCCCTTCACCGTGTTAAACATTCACCCCCTTCACCGTGTTAAACATTCACAACCTTCACCGTGTTAAACACACATCCCCTTCACCGAGTTAACCATTCACCCTCTTCACTGTGTTAAACACACACCCCCTTCACCGAGTTAACCATTCACCCTCTTCACAGTGTTAAACACACACCCCCTTCACCGAGTTTACCATTCACCCTCTTCACCGTGTTAAACACACACCCCCTTCACCGTGTTAAACACACACCCCCTTCACCGTGTTAAACACACACCCCCTTCACCGAGTTAACCATTCACCCTCTTCACCGTGTTAAACACACACCCCCTTCACCGTGTTAAACACACACCCCCTTCACCGTGTTAAACACACACTCCCTTCACTGTGTTAAACACACACTCCCTTCACCGAGTTAACCATTCACGCTCTTCACTGTGTTAAACACACACTCCCTTCACCGTGTTAAACATCCACCCACTTCACCGTGTTAAACGTTCACTCCCTTCACCGTGTTAAATGTTCACTCCCTTCACCGTGTTAAACATTCACCCCCTTCACCGTGTTAAACATTCACAACCTTCACCGTGTTAAACACACACCCTCTTTACTGTGTTAAACACACACCCCATTCACCGTGTTAAACATTCACCCCCTTCACCGTGTTAAACATTCACAACCTTCACCGTGTTAAACACACACCCTCTTTACTGTGTTAAACACACACCCCATTCACCGTGTTAAACATTCACCCCTTCAGCTTGTTAAACACACACTCCCTTCACCGTGTAAAACACACACCCCCTTCACCGTGTTAAACACTCACGCTCTTCACCGTGTTAAACACACATCCCCTTCACTGTGATAAACACACATCCCCTTCACTGTGATAAACACACATCCCCTTCACCGTGATAAACACACACCCCCTTCACCGTGTTAAACACACACCCCCTTCACCGTGTTAAACACTCACCCCCTTCACCGTGTTAAACACACACCTCCTTCTCCGTGTTAAACACACACCTCCTTCTAAATGTTAAACACACACTCCCTTCACCGTGTTAAACACTCACCCCCTTCACCGAGTTAACCATTCACCCTCTTCACAGTGTTAAACACACACCCCCTTCACCGAGTTTACCATTCACCCTCTTCACCGTGTTAAACACACACCCCCTTCACCGTGTTAAACACACACCCCCTTCACCGTGTTAAACACACACCCCCTTCACCGAGTTAACCATTCACCCTCTTCACCGTGTTAAACACACACCCCCTTCACCGTGTTAAACACACACCCCCTTCACCGTGTTAAACACACACTCCCTTCACTGTGTTAAACACACACTCCCTTCACCGAGTTAACCATTCACGCTCTTCACTGTGTTAAACACACACTCCCTTCACCGTGTTAAACATCCACCCACTTCACCGTGTTAAACGTTCACTCCCTTCACCGTGTTAAATGTTCACTCCCTTCACCGTGTTAAACATTCACCCCCTTCACCGTGTTAAACATTCACAACCTTCACCGTGTTAAACACACACCCTCTTTACTGTGTTAAACACACACCCCATTCACCGTGTTAAACATTCACCCCCTTCACCGTGTTAAACATTCACAACCTTCACCGTGTTAAACACACACCCTCTTTACTGTGTTAAACACACACCCCATTCACCGTGTTAAACATTCACCCCTTCAGCTTGTTAAACACACACTCCCTTCACCGTGTAAAACACACACCCCCTTCACCGTGTTAAACACTCACGCTCTTCACCGTGTTAAACACACATCCCCTTCACTGTGATAAACACACATCCCCTTCACCGTGATAAACACACACCCCCTTCACCGTGTTAAACACACACCCCCTTCACCGTGTTAAACACTCACCCCCTTCACCGTGTTAAACACACACCTCCTTCTCCGTGTTAAACACACACCTCCTTCTAAATGTTAAACACACACTCCCTTCACCGTGTTAAACACTCACCCCCTTCACTGTTTTAAACCTTCACCCCCTTCACTGTGTTAAACACTCACTCCCTTCACCGTGTTCAACACTCACTCCCTTCACCGTGTTCAACACTCACTCCCTTCACCGTGTTCAACACTCACTCCCTTCACCGTGTTCAACACTCACTCCCTTCACCGTGTTCAACACTCACTCCCTTCACCGTGTTCAACACTCACTCCCTTCACCGTGTTCAACACTCACTCCCTTCACCGTGTTCAACACTCACTCCCTTCACCGTGTTCAACACTCACTCCCTTCACCGTGTTCAACACTCACTCCCTTCACAGTGCTCAACACTCACTCCCTTCACCGTGGTCAACACTCACTCCCTTCACCGTGTTCAACACTCACTCCCTTCACCGTGTTAAACATTCACCCTCTTCACCTTGTTAAACACACACCCCCTTCACCTTGTTAAACACACACCCCCTTCACCGTGTTAAACACACATCCCCTTCACCGTGTTAAACACGCACTCCCTTCAGCTTGTTAAACACACACTCCCTTCACCGTGTTAAACACTCACGCTCTTCACCGTGTTAAACACACATCCCCTTCACCGTGTTAAACACACATCCCCTTCACCGTGTTAAACACACACTCCCTTCAGCTTGTTAAACACACACTCCCTTCACCGTGTTAAACACACACTCCCTTCACCGTGTTAAACACTCACCCCCTTCACCGTGTTAAACACTCACCCCCTTCACCGTGTTAAACACACACCCCCTTCACCGTGTTAAACACTCACCCTCTTCACCGTGTTAAACACTCACCCTCTTCACCGTGTTAAACACACATCCCCTTCACCGTGTTAAACACACATCCCCTTCACCGTGTTAAACACACACTCCCTTCAGCTTGTTAAACACACACTCCCTTCACCGTGTTAAACACACACTCCCTTCACCGTGTTAAACACTCACCCCCTTCACCGTGTTAAACACTCACCCCCTTCACCGTGTTAAACACACACCCCCTTCACCGTGTTAAACACTCACCCTCTTCACCGTGTTAAACACTCACCCTCTTCACCGTGTTAAACACACACTCCCTTCACCGTGTTAAACACACATCCCCTTCACCGTGTTAAACACACACCCCCTTCACCGTGTTAAACATTCACCCTCTTCACCTTGTTAAACACACACTCCCTTCACCGTGTTAAACACAAATCCCCTTCACCGTGTTAAACACACACTCCCTTCACCGTGTTAAACACACACCCCCTTCACCGTGTTAAACACTCACCCCCTTCACCGTGTTAAACACTCACCCCCTTCACCGTGTTAAACACTCACCCTCTTCACCGTGTTAAACACTCACCCTCTTCACCGTGTTAAACACACACTCCCTTCACCGTGTTAAACACACATCCCCTTCACCGTGTTAAACACACACTCCCTTCACCGTGTTAAACACACACTCCCTTCACCGTGTTAAACACACACTCCCTTCACCGTGTTAAACACATATCCCCTTCACTGTGTTAAACATTCACCATCTTCACCTTGTTAAAGACACACTCCCTTCACCGTGTTAAACACACATCCCCTTCACCGTGTTAAACATTCACCCTCTTCGCCTTGTTAAAGACACACTCCCTTCACCGTGTTAAACACACACCCCCTTCACCGTGTTAAACACTCACCCTCTTCACCGTGTTAAACACTCACCCTCTTCACCGTGTTAAACACTCACCCTCTTCACCGTGTTAAACACTCACCCTCTTCACCGTGTTAAACACTCACCCTCTTCACCGTGTTAAACACACACTCCCTTCACCGTGTTAAACACACATCCCCTTCACCGTGTTAAACACACACCCCCTTCACCGTGTTAAACATTCACCCTCTTCACCTTGTTAAACACACACTCCCTTCACCGTGTTAAACACTCACCCCCTTCAGCTTGTTAAACACACACTCCCTTCACTGTGTTAAACACACACCTCCTTCTCCGTGTTAAACACACACCTCCTTCTCCGTGTTAAACACACACCTCCTTCTCAGTGTTAAACACACACCTCCTTCTCCGTGTTAAACACACACTCCCTTCACCGTGTTAAACACACACCGCCTTCACTTTGTTAAACATTCACCCTCTTCACCTTGTTAAACACACATCCCCTTCACTTTGTAAAACATTCACCCTCTTCACCGTGTTAAACACACACCACCTTCACCGTGTTAAACACTCACGCTCTTTACCGTGTTAAACACACATCCCCTTCACTGTGATAAACACACATCCCCTTCACCGTGTTAAACACACACTCCCTTCACGGTGTTAAACACACACCCCCTTCACTGTGTTAAACACACACCCCCTTCTCCGTGTTAAACACACACCTCCTTCTCCGTGTTAAACACACACCTACTTCTCCGTGTTAAACACACACTCCCTTCACCGTGTTAAACACACACCCCCTTCACCGTGTTAAACACACATCCCCTTCACCGTGTTAAACACACACTCCCTTCAGCTTGTTAAACACATACCCCCTTCACCGTGTTAAACACACATTCCCTTCAGCTTGTTAAACACACATCCCCTTCACCGTGTTAAACACACACTCCCTTCAGCTTGTTAAACACACATCCCCTTCACCGTGTTTAACACACACTCCCTTCACCGTGTTTAACACACACTCCCTTCACCGTGTTAAACATTCACCCTCTTCACCGTGTTAAACACACACTCCCTTCACTGTGTTAAACATTCACCCTCTTCACCATGTTAAACACACACCCCCTTCACCGTGTTAAACACACATCCCCTTCACCGAGTTAACCATTCACCCTCTTCACTGTGTTAAACACACACCCCCTTCACCGTGTTTAACACACACTCCCTTCACCGTGTTTAACACACACTCCCTTCACCGTGTTAAACATTCACCCTCTTCACCGTGTTAAACACACACTCCCTTCACTGTGTTAAACATTCACCCTCTTCACCATGTTAAACACACACCCCCTTCACCGTGTTAAACACACATCCCCTTCACCGAGTTAACCATTCACCCTCTTCACTGTGTTAAACACACACCCCCTTCACCGAGTTAACCATTCACCCTCTTCACTGTGTTAAACACACACCCCTTTCACCGAGTTAACCATTCACCCTCTTCACCGTGTTAAACACACACCCCCTTCACCGAGTTTACCATTCACCCTCTTCACCGTGTTAAACACACACCCCCTTCACCGTGTTAAACACACACCCCCTTCACCGAGTTAACCATTCACCCTCTTCACCGTGTTAAACACACACCCCCTTCACCGTGTTAAACACACACCCCCGTCACCGAGTTAACCATTCACCATCTTCACCGTGTTAAACACACACCCCCTTCACTGTGTTAAACACACACTCCCTTCACCGAGTTAACCATTCACCCTCTTCACCGTGTTAAACACACACCACCTTCACTGTGTTAAACACACACTCCCTTCACCGTGTTAAACATCCAACCACTTCACCGTGTTAAACGTTCACTCCCTTCACCGTGTTAAACATTCACCCCCTTCACCGTGTTAAACATTCACAACCTTCACCGTGTTAAACACACACTCTCTTCACCGTGTTAAACACACACCCCATTCACCGTGTTAAACACACACCCCATTCACCGTGTTAAACATTCACCCCTTCAGCTTGTTAAACACACACTCCCTTCACCGTGTTAAACACACACTCCCTTCACCGTGTTAAACACACACCGCCTTCACTGTGTTAAACATTCACCCTCTTTACCTTGTTAAACACACATCCCCTTCACTTTGTAAAACATTCACCCTCTTCACCGTGTTAAACACACACTCGCTTCACCGTGTTAAACACACACCCCCTTCACCGTGTTAAACATTCACCCTCTTCACCTTGTTAAACACACACTCCCTTCACCGTGTTAAACACTCACCCCCTTCAGCTTGTTAAACACACACTCCCTTCACTGTGTTAAACACACACCTCCTTCTCCGTGTTAAACACACACCTCCTTCTCCGTGTTAAACACACACTCCCTTCACCGTGTTCAACACACATCCCCTTCACCGTGTTCAACACTCACTCCCTTCACCGTGTTCAACACTCACTCCCTTCACCGTGTTCAACACTCACTCCCTTCACCGTGTTCAACACTCACTCCCTTCACCGTGTTCAACACTCACCCTCTTCACCGTGTTCAACACTCACCCTCTTCACCGTGTTAAACACTCACCCTCTTCACCGTGTTAAACACTCACCCTCTTCACCGTGTTAAACAGACACTCCCTTCACCGTGTTAAACACAAATCCCCTTCACCGTGTTAAACACATACTCCCTTCACCGTGTTAAACACACACCCCCTTCACCGTGTTAAACACTCACCCCCTTCACCGTGTTAAACACTCACCCCCTTCACCGTGTTAAACACACACTCCCTTCACCGTGTTAAACACACACTCCCTTCACCGTGTCAAACACACACTCCCTTCACCGTGTTAAACACACATCCCCTTCACTGTGTTAAACATTCACCCTCTTCACCTTGTTAAAGACACACTCCCTTCACCGTGTTAAACACACACCCCCTTCACCGTGTTAAACACTCACCCTCTTCACCGTGTTAAACACTCACCCTCTTCACCGTGTTAAACACACACTCCCTTCACCGTGTTAAACACACATCCCCTTCACCGTGTTAAACACACATCCCCTTCACCGTGTTAAACACACACCCCCTACACCGTGTTAAACATTCACCCTCTTCACCTTGTTAAACACACACTCCCTTCACCGTGTTAAACACTCACCCCCTTCAGCTTGTTAAACACACACTCCCTTCACCGTGTTAAACACACATCCCCTTCACCGTGTTAAACACTCACCCCCTTCACCGTGTTAAACACTCAATCCCTTCACCGTGTTAAACACTCAATCCCTTCACCGTGTTAAACACTCACCCTCTTCACCGTGTTAAACACTCACCCTCTTCACCGTGTTAAACACTCACCCTCTTCACCGTGTTAAACACACACTCCCTTCACCGTGTTAAACACACATCCCCTTCACCGTGTTAAACACACACCCCCTTCACCGTGTTAAACATTCACCCCCTTCACCTTGTTAAACACACACTCCCTTCACCGTGTTAAACACACATCCCCTTCACTGTCTTAAACATTCACCCTCTTCACCTTGTTAAAGACACACTCCCTTCACCGTGTAAAACACACACCCCCTTCACCGTGTTAAACACTCACGCACTTCACCGTGTTAAACACTCACCCACTTCACCGTGTTAAAGACACACTCCCTTCACCGTGTTAAACACACACTCCCTTCACCGTGTTAAACACACATCCCCTTCACTGTGTTAAACATTCACCCTCTTCACCTTGTTAAAGACACACTCCCTTCACCGTGTTAAACACACACCCCCTTCACCGTGTTAAACACTCACCCTCTTCACCGTGTTAAACACTCACCCTCTTCACCGTGTTAAACACACACTCCCTTCACCGTGTTAAACACACATCCCCTTCACCGTGTTAAACACACACCCCCTACACCGTGTTAAACATTCACCCTCTTCACCTTGTTAAACACACACTCCCTTCACCGTGTTAAACACACACCCCCTTCACCGTGTTCAACACTCACTCCCTTCACCGTGTTCAACACTCACCCTCTCCACCGTGTTAAACACTCACCCTCTTCACCATGTTAAACACTCACCCTCTTCACCGTGTTAAACACACACTCCCTTCACCGTGTTAAACACAAATCCCCTTCACCGTGTTAAACACACACCCCCTTCACCTTGTTAAACACACACTCCCTTCAGCTTGTTAAACACACACTCCCTTCAGCTTGTTAAACACACACTCCCTTCACCGTGTTAAACACACACTCCCTTCACCGTGTTAAACATTCACCCTCTTCACCTTGTTAAAGACACACTCCCTTCACCGTGTTAAACACACATCCCCTTCACCGTGTTCAACACTCACTCCCTTCACCGAGTTAAACACACACTCCCTTCACCGTGTTAAACACACACTCCCTTCACCGTGTTAAACACTCACCCTCTTCACCGTGTTAAACACTCACCCTCTTCACCGTGTTAAACACTCACCCTCTTCACCGTGTTAAACACTCACCCTCTTCACCGTGTTAAACACCCACTCCCTTCACCGTGTTAAACACACATCCCCTTCACCGTGTTAAACACACACCCCCTTCACCGTGTTAAACATTCACCCTCTTCACCTTGTTAAACACACACTCCCTTCACCGTGTTAAACACACACTCCCTTCACCGTGTTAAACACACACCCCCTTCACCGTGTTAAACACACACCCCCTTCACCGTGTTAAACACACACCCCCTTCACCGTGTTAAACACACACCCCCTTCACCGTGTTAAACACACACCCCCTTCACCGTGTTAAACACACACTCCCTTCACCGTGTTAAACACACACCGCCTTCACTTTGTTAAACATTCACCCTCTTCACCGTGTTAAACACACACCCCCTTCACCGTGTTAAACACTCACGCTCTTCACCGTGTTAAACACACATCCCCTTCACTGTGATAAACACACATCCCCTTCACCGTGTTAAACACACACTCCCTTCACCGTGTTAAACACTCACCCCCTTCACTGTGTAAAACACTCACCCCCTTCACCGTGTAAAACACCCACCCCCTTCCCCACGTTAAACACTCACTCCCTTCCCCACGTTAAACATTCACCCTCTTCACCTTGTTAAACACACACTCCCTTCACCGTGTTAAACACAAATCCCCTTCACCGTGTTAAACACACACTCCCTTCACCGTGTTAAACACACACCCCCTTCACCGTGTTAAACACACACCCCCTTCACCGTGTTAAACACACACCCCCTTCACCGTGTTAAACACACACCCCCTTCACCGTGTTAAACACACACCCCCTTCACCGTGTTAAACACACACTCCCTTCACCGTGTTAAACACACACCGCCTTCACCGTGTTAAACACACACCCCCTTCACCGTGTTAAACACTCACGCTCTTCACCGTGTTAAACACACATCCCCTTCACTGTGATAAACACACATCCCCTTCACCGTGATAAACACACATCCCCTTCACCGTGTTAAACACACACTCCCTTCACCGTGTTAAACACTCACCCCCTTCACTGTGTAAAACACTCACCCCCTTCACTGTGTAAAACACTCACTCCCTTCCCCACGTTAAACACTCACTCCCTTCCCCACGTTAAACACACACTCCCTTCACCGTGTTAAGCACAAATCCCCTTCACCGTGTTAAACACACACTCCCTTCACCGTGTAAAACACACACCCCCTTCACCGTGTTCAACACTCACTCCCTTCACCGTGTTCAACACTCACTCCCTTCACCGTGTTCAACACTCACTCCCTTCACCGTGTTCAACACTCACTCCCTTCACCGTGTTAAACATTCACCCTCTTCACCTTGTTAAACACACACCCCCTTCACCGTGTTAAACACACATCCCCTTCACCGTGTTAAACACAAATCCCCTTCACCGTGTTCAACACTCACTCCCTTCACCGTGTTAAACATTCACCCTCTTCACCTTGTTAAACACACACCCCCTTCACCGTGTTAAACACACACCCCCTTCACCGTGTTAAACACTCACCCTCTTCACCGTGTTAAACACTCACCCTCTTCACCGTGTTAAACACTCACCCTCTTCACCGTGTTAAACACACACTCCCTTCACCGTGTTAAACACACATCCCCTTCACCGTGTTAAACACACACCCCCTTCACCGTGTTAAACATTCACCCCCTTCACCTTGTTAAACACACACTCCCTTCACCGTGTTAAACACACACTCCCTTCACCGTGTTAAACACACATCCCCTTCACTGTGTTAAACATTCACCCTCTTCACCTTGTTAAAGACACACTCCCTTCACCGTGTTAAACACTCACCGTCTTCACCGTGTTAAACACTCACCCTCTTCACCGTGTTAAACACTCACCCTCTTCACCGTGTTAAACACACACTCCCTTCACCGTGTTAAACACACATCCCCTTCACCGTGTTAAACACACACCCCCTTCACCGTGTTAAACATTCACCCCCTTCACCTTGTTAAACACACACTCCCTTCACCGTGTTAAACACACATCCCCTTCACCGTGTTAAACACACACCCCCTTCACTGTGTTAAACACACATCCCCTTCACCGTGTTAAAGATGCACTCCCTTCACCGTGTTCAACACTCACTCCCTTCACTTTGTTAAACATTCACCTCCTTACCCATGTTAAACACTCACTCCCTTCACTGTGTTAAACATTCACTCCCTTCCCCATGTTAAACATTCCCTCCCTTCTCTGTGTTAAACATTCACCCCCTTCACCAGGTTAAACACACTCCCTTCACCGTGTTAAACACACACCCTCTTCCCCATGTTAAACATTCACCCCCTTCACCACATTAAACATTCACTCCCTTCCCCATGTTAAACACTCACTCCCTTCACCATGTTAAACATTGACTCACTTCCCCAGGTTAAACATTCAACCCCTTCCCCACGTTAAATATTCACCTCCTTCACCATGTTAAACACTCACCCCCTTCCCCATGCTAAAAACACACCCCCTTCACCATGTTAAACATTCACTCCCTTCCCCATGTTAAACATTCACTCACTTCCCCAGGTTAAACATTCAACCCCTTCCCCACGTTATATATTCACCCCCTTCACCGTGTTAAACACACACCTCCTTCACCATGTTAAACACTCACCCCCTTCCCCATGTTAAACACACACTCCCTTCACCGTGTTAAACATTCACTCCATTCACCGTGTTAAACATTCACTCCATTCACCATGTTTCAGATTCACCCCCTTCAACGCGTTAAATATTCACCCCCTTCACCATGTTAAACACACACACCCTTCACCGTGTTAAACACACACTCCCTTCCCCGCGTTAAAAATTCACTCCCTTCACCGCGTTAAACATTCACTCCCTTCACCACGTTAAACACACACCCCCTTCACAGTGTTAAACATTCACTCCCTTCCCCGTGTTAAACACACACCCTCTTCACCGTGTTAAACACACACTTCCTTCACCGTGTTAAACACTCACTTCCTTCACCGTGTTCAACACTCACTTCCTTCACCGTGTTCAACACTCACTTCCTTCACCGTGTTCAACACTCACTCCCTTCACTTTCTTAAACACTTACCCTCTTCACTGTGTTAAATATTCACTCCCTTCACCATGTTAAACATTCACCCCCTTCCCCACGTTAAACATTCACTCCCTTCACCGTGTTAAACATTCCACACCCCCCTTACTGTGTTAAACACACACTCCCTTCCCCACGTTAAACATTCATCCTCTTCACTGTGTTAAACACACACTCCCTTCACTGCATTAAACATCCACCCCATTCACAGTGTTAAACATTCACTCCCTTCCCCACGTTAAACACTCACTCCCTTCACTGCGTAAAACATCCACCCCTTCACCGCGTTAAACATTCACTCCATTCACCATGTTAAACATTCACTCCCTTCCTCACTTAAACATTCACTCACTTCCCCGCGTTAAACACTCACTCCCTTCACCGAGTTAACCATTCACCCTCTTCACCGTGTTTAACACACACTCCCTTCACCGTGTTAAACACACACTCCCTTCACCGTGTTAAACACTCACTTCCTTCACCGTGTTCAACACTCACTCCCTTCACTTTCTTAAACACTCACCCTCTTCACTGTGTTAAATATTCACTCCCTTCACCATGTTAAACATTCACCCCCTTCCCCACGTTAAACATTCACTCCCTTCACCGTGTTAAACATTCCACACCCCCCTTACTGTGTTAAACACACACTCCCTTCCCCACGTTAAACACACACCCTCTTTACTGTGTTAAACACACACTCCCTTCACCGTGTTAAACACACACTCCCTTCACCGTGTTAAACACACACTCCCTTCACCGTGTTAAACACACACTCCCTTCACCGTGTTAAACACACACTCCCTTCACCGTGTTAAACACACACTCCCTTCACCGTGTTAAACACACATCCCCTTCACCGAGTTAACCATTCACCCTCTTCACCGTGTTAAACACACACCCCCTTCACCGAGTTAACCAATCACCCTCTTCACCGTGTTAAACACACACCCCCTTCACCGTGTTAAACACACATCCCCTTCACCGAGTTAACCATTCACCCTCTTCACCGTGTTAAACACACACCCCCTTCACCGTGTTAAACACACACTCCCTTCACTGTTTTAAACACACACTCCCTTCAGCTTGTTAAACAAACACTCCCTTCAGCTTGTTAAACACACACTCCCTTCACCGTGTTAAACACACACTCCCTTCACCGTGTTAAACACACACTCCCTTCACCGTGTTAAACATTCACCCTCTTCACCTTGTTAAAGACACACTCCCTTCACCGTGTTAAACACACATCCCCTTCACCGTGTTCAACACTCACTCCCTTCACCGAGTTAAACACACACTCATCTTCACCGTGTTAAACACACACTCCCTTCACCGTGTTAAACACTCACCCTCTTCACCGTGTTAAACACTCACCCTCTTCACCGTGTTAAACACCCACTCCCTTCACCGTGTTAAACACACATCCCCTTCACCGTGTTAAACACACACCCCCTTCACCGTGTTAAACATTCACTCTCTTCACCTTGTTAAACACACACTCCCTTCACCGTGTTAAACACAAATCCCCTTCACCGTGTTAAACACACACCCCCTTCACCGTGTTAAACACACACCCCCTTCACCGTGTTAAACACACACCCCCTTCACCGTGTTAAACACACACTCCCTTCACCGTGTTAAACACACACCGCCTTCACTTTGTTAAACATTCACCCTCTTCACCGTGTTAAACACACACCCCCTTCACCGTGTTAAACACTCACGCTCTTCACCGTGTTAAACACACATCCCCTTCACTGTGATAAACACACATCCCCTTCACCGTGTTAAACACACACTCCCTTCACCGTGTTAAACACTCACCCCCTTCACTGTGTAAAACACTCACCCCCTTCACTGTGTAAAACACTCACTCCCTTCCCCACGTTAAACACTCACTCCCTTCCCCACGTTAAACATTCACCCTCTTCACCTTGTTAAACACACACTCCCTTCACCGTGTTAAGCACAAATCCCCTTCACCGTGTTAAACACACACTCCCTTCACCGTGTAAAACACACACCCCCTTCACCGTGTTCAACACTCACTCCCTCCACCGTGTTCAACACTCACTCCCTTCACCGTGTTCAACACTCACTCCCTTCACCGTGTTCAACACTCACTCCCTTCATCGTGTTAAACATTCACCCTCTTCACCTTGTTAAACACACACCCCCTTCACCGTGTTAAACACACATCCCCTTCACCGTGTTAAACACGCACTCCCTTCAGCTTGTTAAACACACACTCCCTTCACCGTGTTAAACACTCACGCTCTTCACTGTGTGAAACACACATCCCTTTCACCGTGTTAAACACACACTCCCTTCACCGTGTTAAACACTCACCCCCTTCACTGTGTAAAACACTCACCCCCTTCACTGTGTAAAACACTCACTCCCTTCCCCACGTTAAACACTCACTCCCTTCCCCACGTTAAACATTCACCCTCTTCACCTTGTTAAACACACACTCCCTTCACCGTGTTAAGCACAAATCCCCTTCACCGTGTTAAACACACACTCCCTTCACCGTGTAAAACACACACCCCCTTCACCGTGTTCAACACTCACTCCCTTCACCGTGTTAAACACACACTCCCTTCACCGTGTTAAACACTCACCCCCTTCACTGTGTAAAACACTCACCCCCTTCACTGTGTAAAACACTCACCCCCTTCACTGTGTAAAACACTCACCCCCTTCACTGTGTAAAACACTCACTCCCTTCCCCACGTTAAACACTCACTCCCTTCCCCACGTTAAACATTCACCCTCTTCACCTTGTTAAACACACACTCCCTTCACCGTGTTAAGCACAAATCCCCTTCACCGTGTTAAACACACACTCCCTTCACCGTGTAAAACACACACCCCCTTCACCGTGTTCAACACTCACTCCCTTCACCGTGTTCAACACTCACTCCCTTCACCGTGTTCAACACTCACTCCCTTCACCGTGTTCAACACTCACTCCCTTCATCGTGTTAAACATTCACCCTCTTCACCTTGTTAAACACACACCCCCTTCACCGTGTTAAACACACATCCCCTTCACCGTGTTAAACACGCACTCCCTTCAGCTTGTTAAACACACACTCCCTTCACCGTGTTAAACACTCACGCTCTTCACTGTGTGAAACACACATCCCTTTCACCGTGTTAAACACACATCCCCTTCACCGTGTTAAACACACACTCCCTTCAGCTTGTTAAACACACACTCCCTTCACCGTGTTAAACACACACTCCCTTCACCGTGTTAAACACACACTCCCTTCACCGTGTTAAACACACATCCCCTTCACCGTGTTCAACACTCACTCCCTTCACCGAGTTAAACACACACTCCCTTCACCGTGTTAAACACACACTCCCTTCACCGTGTTAAACACTCACCCTCTTCACCGTGTTAAACACTCACCCTCTTCACCGTGTTAAACACACACTCCCTTCACCGTGTTAAACACACATCCCCTTCACCGTGTTAAACACACACCCCCTTCACCGTGTTAAACATTCACCCTCTTCACCTTGTTAAACACACACTCCCTTCACCGTGTTAAACACAAATCCCCTTCACCGTGTTAAACACACACTCCCTTCACCGTGTTAAACACACACCCCCTTCACCGTGTTAAACACACACCCCCTTCACCGTGTTAAACACACACCCCCTTCACCGTGTTAAACACACACCCCCTTCACCGTGTTAAACACTCACCCTCTTCACCGTGTTAAACACACACTCCCTTCACCGTGTTAAACACACATCCCCTTCACCGTGTTAAACACACACCCCCTTCACCGTGTTAAACATTCACCCCCTTCACCTTGTTAAACACACACTCCCTTCACCGTGTTAAACACACACTCCCTTCACCGTGTTAAACACACATCCCCTTCACTGTGTTAAACATTCACCCTCTTCACCTTGTTAAAGACACACTCCCTTCACCGTGTTAAACACACACCCCCTTCACCGTGTTAAACACTCACACTCTTCACCGTGTTAAACACTCACCCTCTTCACCGTGTTAAACACTCACCCTCTTCACCGTGTTAAACACACACTCCCTTCACCGTGTTAAACACACATCCCCTTCACCGTGTTAAACACACACCCCCTTCACCGTGTTAAACATTCACCCCCTTCACCTTGTTAAACACACACTCCCTTCACCGTGTTAAACACACATCCCCTTCACCGTGTTAAACACACACCCCCTTCACTGTGTTAAACATTCACTCCCTTCCCCATGTTAAACATTCCCTCCCTTCTCTGTGTTAAACATTCACCCCCTTCACCAGGTTAAACACACTCCCTTCACCGTGTTAAACACACACCCTCTTCCCCATGTTAAACATTCACCCCCTTCACCACATTAAACATTCACTCCCTTCCCCATGTTAAACACTCACTCCCTTCACCATGTTAAACATTGACTCACTTCCCCAGGTTAAACATTCAACCCCTTCCCCACGTTAAATATTCACCTCCTTCACCATGTTAAACACTCACCCCCTTCCCCATGCTAAAAACACACCCCCTTCACCATGTTAAACATTCACTCCCTTCCCCATGTTAAACATTCACTCACTTCCCCAGGTTAAACATTCAACCCCTTCCCCACGTTATATATTCACCCCCTTCACCGTGTTAAACACACACCTCCTTCACCATGTTAAACACTCACCCCCTTCCCCATGTTAAACACACACTCCCTTCACCGTGTTAAACATTCACTCCATTCACCGTGTTAAACATTCACTCCATTCACCATGTTTCAGATTCACCCCCTTCAACGCGTTAAATATTCACCCCCTTCACCATGTTAAACACACACACCCTTCACCGTGTTAAACACACACTCCCTTCCCCGCGTTAAAAATTCACTCCCTTCACCGCGTTAAACATTCACTCCCTTCACCACGTTAAACACACACCCCCTTCACAGTGTTAAACATTCACTCCCTTCCCCGTGTTAAACACACACCCTCTTCACCGTGTTAAACACACACTTCCTTCACCGTGTTAAACACTCACTTCCTTCACCGTGTTCAACACTCACTTCCTTCACCGTGTTCAACACTCACTCCCTTCACTTTCTTAAACACTTACCCTCTTCACTGTGTTAAATATTCACTCCCTTCACCATGTTAAACATTCACCCCCTTCCCCACGTTAAACATTCACTCCCTTCACCGTGTTAAACATTCCACACCCCCCTTACTGTGTTAAACACACACTCCCTTCCCCACGTTAAACATTCATCCTCTTCACTGTGTTAAACACACACTCCCTTCACTGCATTAAACATCCACCCCATTCACAGTGTTAAACATTCACTCCCTTCCCCACGTTAAACACTCACTCCCTTCACTGCGTAAAACATCCACCCCTTCACCGCGTTAAACATTCACTCCATTCACCATGTTAAACATTCACTCCCTTCCTCACTTAAACATTCACTCACTTCCCCGCGTTAAACACTCACTCCCTTCACCGAGTTAACCATTCACCCTCTTCACCGTGTTTAACACACACTCCCTTCACCGTGTTAAACACACACTCCCTTCACCGTGTTAAACACTCACTTCCTTCACCGTGTTCAACACTCACTCCCTTCACTTTCTTAAACACTCACCCTCTTCACTGTGTTAAATATTCACTCCCTTCACCATGTTAAACATTCACCCCCTTCCCCACGTTAAACATTCACTCCCTTCACCGTGTTAAACATTCCACACCCCCCTTACTGTGTTAAACACACACTCCCTTCCCCACGTTAAACACACACCCTCTTTACTGTGTTAAACACACACTCCCTTCACCGTGTTAAACACACACTCCCTTCACCGTGTTAAACACACACTCCCTTCACCGTGTTAAACACACACTCCCTTCACCATGTTAAACACACATCCCCTTCACAGAGTTAACCATTCACCCTCTTCACCGTGTTAAACACACACCCCCTTCACCGAGTTAACCAATCACCCTCTTCACCGTGTTAAACACACACCCCCTTCACCGTGTTAAACACACATCCCCTTCACCGAGTTAACCATTCACCCTCTTCACCGTGTTAAACACACACCCCCTTCACCGAGTTAACCATTCACCCTCTTCACCGTGTTAAACACACACTCCCTTCACTGTTTTAAACACACACTCCCTTCAGCTTGTTAAACAAACACTCCCTTCAGCTTGTTAAACACACACTCCCTTCACCGTGTTAAACACACACTCCCTTCACCGTGTTAAACACACACTCCCTTCACCGTGTTAAACACACACTCCCTTCACCGTGTTAAACATTCACCCTCTTCACCTTGTTAAAGACACACTCCCTTCACCGTGTTAAACACACATCCCCTTCACCGTGTTCAACACTCACTCCCTTCACCGAGTTAAACACACACTCATCTTCACCGTGTTAAACACACACTCCCTTCACCGTGTTAAACACTCACCCTCTTCACCGTGTTAAACACTCACCCTCTTCACCGTGTTAAACACCCACTCCCTTCACCGTGTTAAACACACATCCCCTTCACCGTGTTAAACACACACCCCCTTCACCGTGTTAAACATTCACCCTCTTCACCTTGTTAAACACACACTCCCTTCACCGTGTTAAACACAAATCCCCTTCACCGTGTTAAACACACACCCCCTTCACCGTGTTAAACACACACCCCCTTCACCGTGTTAAACACACACCCCCTTCACCGTGTTAAACACACACTCCCTTCACCGTGTTAAACACACACCGCCTTCACTTTGTTAAACATTCACCCTCTTCACCGTGTTAAACACACACCCCCTTCACCGTGTTAAACACTCACGCTCTTCACCGTGTTAAACACACATCCCCTTCACTGTGATAAACACACATCCCCTTCACCGTGTTAAACACACACTCCCTTCACCGTGTTAAACACTCACCCCCTTCACTGTGTAAAACACTCACCCCCTTCACTGTGTAAAACACTCACTCCCTTCCCCACGTTAAACACTCACTCCCTTCCCCACGTTAAACATTCACCCTCTTCACCTTGTTAAACACACACTCCCTTCACCGTGTTAAGCACAAATCCCCTTCACCGTGTTAAACACACACTCCCTTCACCGTGTAAAACACACACCCCCTTCACCGTGTTCAACACTCACTCCCTCCACCGTGTTCAACACTCACTCCCTTCACCGTGTTCAACACTCACTCCCTTCACCGTGTTCAACACTCACTCCCTTCATCGTGTTAAACATTCACCCTCTTCACCTTGTTAAACACACACCCCCTTCACCGTGTTAAACACACATCCCCTTCACCGTGTTAAACACGCACTCCCTTCAGCTTGTTAAACACACACTCCCTTCACCGTGTTAAACACTCACGCTCTTCACTGTGTGAAACACACATCCCTTTCACCGTGTTAAACACACACTCCCTTCACCGTGTTAAACACTCACCCCCTTCACTGTGTAAAACACTCACCCCCTTCACTGTGTAAAACACTCACTCCCTTCCCCACGTTAAACACTCACTCCCTTCCCCACGTTAAACATTCACCCTCTTCACCTTGTTAAACACACACTCCCTTCACCGTGTTAAGCACAAATCCCCTTCACCGTGTTAAACACACACTCCCTTCACCGTGTAAAACACACACCCCCTTCACCGTGTTCAACACTCACTCCCTTCACCGTGTTAAACACACACTCCCTTCACCGTGTTAAACACTCACCCCCTTCACTGTGTAAAACACTCACCCCCTTCACTGTGTAAAACACTCACCCCCTTCACTGTGTAAAACACTCACTCCCTTCCCCACGTTAAACACTCACTCCCTTCCCCACGTTAAACATTCACCCTCTTCACCTTGTTAAACACACACTCCCTTCACCGTGTTAAGCACAAATCCCCTTCACCGTGTTAAACACACACTCCCTTCACCGTGTAAAACACACACCCCCTTCACCGTGTTCAACACTCACTCCCTTCACCCTGTTCAACACTCACTCCCTTCACCGTGTTCAACACTCACTCCCTTCACCCTGTTCAACACTCACTCCCTTCACCGTGTTCAACACTCACTCCCTTCATCGTGTTAAACATTCACCCTCTTCACCTTGTTAAACACACACCCCCTTCACCGTGTTAAACACACATCCCCTTCACCGTGTTAAACACGCACTCCCTTCAGCTTGTTAAACACACACTCCCTTCACCGTGTTAAACACTCACGCTCTTCACTGTGTGAAACACACATCCCTTTCACCGTGTTAAACACACATCCCCTTCACCGTGTTAAACACACACTCCCTTCAGCTTGTTAAACACACACTCCCTTCACCGTGTTAAACACACACTCCCTTCACCGTGTTAAACACACACTCCCTTCACCGTGTTAAACACACATCCCCTTCACCGTGTTCAACACACATCCCCTTCACCGTGTTCAACACTCACTCCCTTCACCGAGTTAAACACACACTCCCTTCACCGTGTTAAACACACACTCCCTTCACCGTGTTAAACACTCACCCTCTTCACCGTGTTAAACACTCACCCTCTTCACCGTGTTAAACACACACTCCCTTCACCGTGTTAAACACACATCCCCTTCACCGTGTTAAACACACACCCCCTTCACCGTGTTAAACATTCACCCTCTTCACCTTGTTAAACACACACTCCCTTCACCGTGTTAAACACAAATCCCCTTCACCGTGTTAAACACACACTCCCTTCACCGTGTTAAACACACACCCCCTTCACCGTGTTAAACACACACCCCCTTCACCGTGTTAAACACACACCCCCTTCACCGTGTTAAACACACACCCCCTTCACCGTGTTAAACACTCACCCTCTTCACCGTGTTAAACACACACTCCCTTCACCGTGTTAAACACACATCCCCTTCACCGTGTTAAACACACACCCCCTTCACCGTGTTAAACATTCACCCCCTTCACCTTGTTAAACACACACTCCCTTCACCGTGTTAAACACACACTCCCTTCACCGTGTTAAACACACATCCCCTTCACTGTGTTAAACATTCACCCTCTTCACCTTGTTAAAGACACACTCCCTTCACCGTGTTAAACACACACCCCCTTCACCGTGTTAAACACTCACCCTCTTCACCGTGTTAAACACTCACCCTCTTCACCGTGTTAAACACTCACCCTCTTCACCGTGTTAAACACACACTCCCTTCACCGTGTTAAACACACATCCCCTTCACCGTGTTAAACACACACCCCCTTCACCGTGTTAAACATTCACCCCCTTCACCTTGTTAAACACACACTCCCTTCACCGTGTTAAACACACATCCCCTTCACCGTGTTAAACACACACCCCCTTCACTGTGTTAAACACACATCCCCTTCACCGTGTTAAAGATGCACTCCCTTCACCGTGTTCAACACTCACTCCCTTCACTTTGTTAAACATTCACCTCCTTACCCATGTTAAACACTCACTCCCTTCACTGTGTTAAACATTCACTCCCTTCCCCATGTTAAACATTCCCTCCCTTCTCTGTGTTAAACATTCACCCCCTTCACCAGGTTAAACACACTCCCTTCACCGTGTTAAACACACACCCTCTTCCCCATGTTAAACATTCACCCCCTTCACCACATTAAACATTCACTCCCTTCCCCATGTTAAACACTCACTCCCTTCACCATGTTAAACATTGACTCACTTCCCCAGGTTAAACATTCAACCCCTTCCCCACGTTAAATATTCACCCCCTTCACCGTGTTAAACACACACCTCCTTCACCATGTTAAACACTCACCCCCTTCCCCATGCTAAAAACACACCCCCTTCACCATGTTAAACATTCACTCCCTTCCCCATGTTAAACATTCACTCACTTCCCCAGGTTAAACATTCAACCCCTTCCCCACGTTATATATTCACCCCCTTCACCGTGTTAAACACACACCTCCTTCACCATGTTAAACACTCACCCCCTTCCCCATGTTAAACACACACTCCCTTCACCGTGTTAAACATTCACTCCATTCACCGTGTTAAACATTCACTCCATTCACCATGTTTCAGATTCACCCCCTTCAACGCGTTAAATATTCACCCCCTTCACCATGTTAAACACACACACCCTTCACCGTGTTAAACACACACTCCCTTCCCCGCGTTAAAAATTCACTCCCTTCACCGCGTTAAACATTCACTCCCTTCACCACGTTAAACACACACCCCCTTCACAGTGTTAAACATTCACTCCCTTCCCCGTGTTAAACACACACCCTCTTCACCGTGTTAAACACACACTTCCTTCACCGTGTTAAACACTCACTTCCTTCACCGTGTTCAACACTCACTCCCTTCACTTTCTTAAACACTTACCCTCTTCACTGTGTTAAATATTCACTCCCTTCACCATGTTAAACATTCACCCCCTTCCCCACGTTAAACATTCACTCCCTTCACCGTGTTAAACATTCCACACCCCCCTTACTGTGTTAAACACACACTCCCTTCCCCACGTTAAACATTCATCCTCTTCACTGTGTTAAACACACACTCCCTTCACTGCATTAAACATCCACCCCATTCACAGTGTTAAACATTCACTCCCTTCCCCACGTTAAACACTCACTCCCTTCACTGCGTAAAACATCCACCCCTTCACCGCGTTAAACATTCACTCCATTCACCATGTTAAACATTCACTCCCTTCCTCACTTAAACATTCACTCACTTCCCCGCGTTAAACACTCACTCCCTTCACCGTGTTAAACACACACTCCCTTCACCGTGTTAAACACACACTCCCTTCACCGTGTTAAACACACACTCCCTTCACCGTGTTAAACACTCACTTCCTTCACCGTGTTCAACACTCACTCCCTTCACTTTCTTAAACACTCACCCTCTTCACTGTGTTAAATATTCACTCCCTTCACCATGTTAAACATTCACCCCCTTCCCCACGTTAAACATTCACTCCCTTCACCGTGTTAAACATTCCACACCCCCCTTACTGTGTTAAACACACACTCCCTTCCCCACGTTAAACACACACCCTCTTTACTGTGTTAAACACACACCCCATTCACCGTGTTAAACACACACTCCCTTCACCGTGTTAAACACACACTCCCTTCACCGTGTTAAACACACACTCCCTTCACCATGTTAAACACACATCCCCTTCACCGAGTTAACCATTCACCCTCTTCACCGTGTTAAACACACACCCCCTTCACCGAGTTAACCATTCACCCTCTTCACCGTGTTAAACACACACCCCCTTCACCGTGTTAAACACACATCCCCTTCACCGAGTTAACCATTCACCCTCTTCACCGTGTTAAACACACACCCCCTTCACCGAGTTAACCATTCACCCTCTTCACCGTGTTAAACACACACTCCCTTCACTGTTTTAAACACACACTCCCTTCACCGTGTTAAACACACACCCCCTTCACCGTGTTAAACACACACTCCCTTCACCGAGATATCCATTCACCCTCTTCACCGTGTTAAACACACACTCCCTTCACCGTGTTAAACACACATCCACTTCACCGTGTTAAACATCCACCCACTTCACCGTGTTAAACATTCACTCCCTTCACCATGTTAAATGTTCACTCCCTTCACCGTGTTAAACATTCACCCCCTTCACCATGTTAAACATTCACAACCTTCACCGTGTTAAACACACACTCTCTTCACCGTGTTAAACACACACCCTCTTTACTGTGTTAAACACACACCCCATTCACCGTGTTAAACATTCCCCCCTTCAGCTTGTTAAACACACACTCCCTTCACCGTGTTAAACACACACCCCCTTCACCGTGTTAAACACACACCTCCTTCACCATGTTAAACACTCACCCCCTTCCCCATGCCAAATACACACCCCCTTCACCATGTTAAACATTTACTCCCTTCCCCATGTTAAACATTCACTCACTTCCCCAGGTTAAACATTCAACCCCTTCCCCACGTTATATATTCACCCCCTTCACTGTGTTAAACACACACTCCCTTCACCGTGTTAAACATTCACCCCCTTCTCTGTGTTAAACACACACTCCCTTCACCGTGTTAAACATTCACCCCCTTCACCGTGTTAAACACACACTCCCTTCACCGTGTTAAACACACACCCCCTTCTCTGTGTTAAACACACACCCCCTTCTCTGTGTTAAACACACACCCCCTTCTCTGTGTTAAACACACACCCCCTTCTCTGTGTTAAACACACACCCCCTTCTCTGTGTTAAACACACACCCCCTTCTCTGTGTTAAACACACACCCCCTTCTCTGTGTTAAACACACACCCCCTTCTCTGTGTTAAACATTCACCCCAATCACCGTGTTAAACACACACCCCCTTCACAGTGTTAAACATTAACTCCCTTCACGGCGTTAAACACTCACTCCCTTCACCGTGTTAAACATTCACTCCATTCACAGTGTTAAACACTCACTCCCTTCCCCACGTTAAATATTTACTCGCTTCACCGCGTTAAACATTCACTCCCTTCATCGTGTTAATCACTCGCTCCCTTCTTCACGTTAAACATTCACACCCTTCGCCACATTAAACAGTCACTCCCTTCCCGAAGTTAAACATTCACAAACTTCACCTCATTAAACATTCACTGGCTTCACAGCGTTAAACATTCACTCCCTTCATTGTGTTAAACATTCACTCCATTCACCATGTTTCAGATTCACCCCCTTCAACGCGTTAAACATTCACCCCCTTCACCATGTTAAACACACACTCCCTTCACCGTGTTAAACACACACTCCCTTCACCGTGTTAAACACACATCCCCTTCACCGTGTTAAACATTCACCCTCTTCACCGTGTTAAACACACACTCCCTTCACTGTGTTAAACATTCACCCTCTTCACCATGTTAAACACACACCTCCTTCACCGTGTTAAACACACACTCCCTTCACCGAGTTAACCATTCACCCTCTTCACCGTGTTAAACACACACCCCCTTCACTGTGTTAAACACACACCCCCTTCACCGTGTTAAACACACACTCTTTTCACCGAGTTAACCATTCACCCTCTTCACCGTGTTAAACACACACCCCCTTCACTGTGTTAAACACATACTCCCTTCACCGTGTTAAACACACATCCCCTTCACCGTGTTAAACATTCACTCCCTTCACCATGTTAAACATTCACTCCCTTCACCGTGTTAAACACACACTCTCTTCACCGTGTTATACACACACTCCCTTCACCGTGTTAAACACACACCCTCTTTACTGTGTTAAACACACACCTATTCACCGTGTAAAACATTCACCCCTTCAGCTTGTTAAACACACACTCCCTTCACTGTGTTAAACACACACCGCCTTCACTTTGTTAAACATTCACCCTCTTCACCGTGTTAAACACACACCCCCTTCACCGTGTAAAACACTCACGCTCTTCACTGTGTTAAACACACATCCCCTTCACCGTGTTAAACACACATTCCCTTCACTGTGATAAACACACACCCCCTTCACCGTGTTAAACATTCACCCCCTTCACCGTGTTAAACATCCACCTACTTCACCGTGTTAAACATTCACTCCCTTCACCATGTTAAATGTTCACTCCCTTCACCTTGTTAAACATTCACCCCCTTCACCAGGTTAAACATTCACAACCTTCACCGTGTTAAACACACACTCTCTTCACCGTGTTAAACACACACCCTCTTTACTGTGTTAAACATTCACCCCTTCAGCCTGTTAAACACACACTCCCTTCAGCTTGTTAAACACTCACGCTCTTCACCGTGTTAAACACTCACGCTCTTCACCGTGTTAAACACTCACGCTCTTCACCGTGTTAAACACACTTCCCCTTCAGCTTTTTAAACACACACTCCCTTCACCGTGTTAAACACTCACGCTCTTCACCGTGTTAAACACACACACCCTTCACCGTGTTAAACACACACACCCTTCACCGTGTTAAACACACATCCCCTTCACCGTGTTAAACACACACTCCCTTCACCGTGTTAAACACACACTCCCTTCACCGTGTTAAACACACACTCCCTTCACCGTGTTAAACACACACCCCCTTCACTGTGTTAAACACACATCCCCTTCACCGTGTTAAACACACACTCCCTTCAGCTTGTTAAACACACACTCCCTTCAGCTTGTTAAACACTCACGCTCTTCACCGTGTTAAACACTCACGCTCTTCACCGTGTTAAACACACATCCCCTTCAGCTTTTTAAACACACACTCCCTTCACCGTGTTAAACACTCACGCTCTTCACTGTGTTAAACACACACACCCTTCACCGTGTTAAACACACACACCCTTCACCGTGTTAAACACACATCCCCTTCACCGTGTTAAACACACACTCCCTTCACCGTGTTAAACACACACTCCCTTCACCGTGTTAAACACACACTCCCTTCACCGTGTTAAACACTCACCCCCTTCACCGTGTTAAACACTCACGCTCTTCACCGTGTTAAACACACATCCCCTTCACCGTGTTAAACACACACTCCCTTCAGCTTGTTAAACACACACTCCCTTCACCGTGTTAAAAACCCTCACGCTCTTCACCGTGTTAAACACTCACCCCCTTCCCCGCGTTAAACACACACTCACTTCACCGTGTTAAACACTCACCCTCTTCACTGTGTTAAACACACACTCCCTTCAGCTTGTTAAACACACACTCCCTTCACCGTGTTAAACACTCACGCTCTTCACCGTGTTAAACACACACCCCCTTCACTGTGTTAAACACACATCCCCTTCACCGTGTTAAACGCACACTCCCTTCAGCTTGTTAAACACACACTCCCTTCAGCTTGTTAAACACTCACGCTCTTCACCGTGTTAAACACTCACGATCTTCACCGTGTTAAACACACATCCCCTTCAGCTTGTTAAACACACACTCCCTTCACCGTGTTAAACACTCACGCTCTTCACCGTGTTAAACACACACACCCTTCACCGTGTTAAACACACACACCCTTCACCGTGTTAAACACACACTCCCTTCACCGTGTTAAACACTCACGCTCTTCACCGTGTTAAACACACATCCCCTTCACCGTGTTAAACACACACTCCCTTCAGCTTGTTAAACACACACTCCCTTCACCGTGTTAAACACTCACGCTCTTCACCGTGTTAAACACTCACCCCCTTCCCCGCGTTAAACACACACTCACTTCACCGTGTTAAACACTCACCCTCTTCACTGTGTTAAACACACACCCCCTTCACCGTGTTAAACACACACCCCCTTCACCGTGTTAAACACACACCCCCTTCACCGTGTTAAACACTCACCCTCTTCACTGTGTTAAACACACACTCCCTTCCCCGCGTTAAACACACACTCACTTCACCGTGTTAAACACTCACCCTCTTCACTGTGTTAAACACACACTCCCTTCAGCTTGTTAAACACACACTCCCTTCACCGTGTTAAACACTCACGCTCTTCACCGTGTTAAACACACACCCCCTTCACTGTGTTAAACACACATCCCCTTCACCGTGTTAAACGCACACTCCCTTCAGCTTGTTAAACACACACTCCCTTCAGCTTGTTAAACACTCACGCTCTTCACCGTGTTAAACACTCACGCTCTTCACCGTGTTAAACACTCACCCCCTTCCCCGCGTTAAACACACACTCACTTCACCGTGTTAAACACTCACCCTCTTCACTGTGTTAAACACACATTCCCTTCAGCTTGTTAAACACACACTCCCTTCACCGTGTTAAACACTCACGCTCTTCACCGTGTTAAACACACACCCCCTTCACTGTGTTAAACACACATCCCCTTCACCGTGTTAAACGCACACTCCCTTCAGCTTGTTAAACACACACTCCCTTCAGCTTGTTAAACACTCAGGCTCTTCACCGTGTTAAACACTCACGCTCTTCACCGTGTTAAACACTCACGCTCTTCACCGTGTTAAACACACATCCCCTTCAGCTTGTTAAACACACACTCCCTTCACCGTGTTAAACACTCACGCTCTTCACCGTGTTAAACACACACACCCTTCACCGTGTTAAACACACACACCCTTCACCGTGTTAAACACACACTCCCTTCACCGTGTTAAACACACACTCCCTTCACCGTGTTAAACACTCACGCTCTTCACCGTGTTAAACACACATCCCCTTCACCGTGTTAAACACACACTCCCTTCAGCTTGTTAAACACACACTCCCTTCACCGTGTTAAACACTCACGCTCTTCACCGTGTTAAACACTCACCCCCTTCCCCGCGTTAAACACACACTCACTTCACCGTGTTAAACACACACTCACTTCACCGTGTTAAACACACACCCTCTTCACTGTGTTAAACACACACCCCCTTCACCGTGTTAAACACACACCCCCTTCACCGTGTTAAACACACACCCCCTTCACCGTGTTAAACACTCACCCTCTTCACTGTGTTAAACACACACTCCCTTCCCCGCGTTAAACACACACTCACTTCACCGTGTTAAACACTCACCCTCTTCACTGTGTTAAACACACACTCCCTTCAGCTTGTTAAACACACACTCCCTTCACCGTGTTAAACACTCACGCTCTTCACCGTGTTAAACACACACCCCCTTCACTGTGTTAAACACACATCCCCTTCACCGTGTTAAACGCACACTCCCTTCAGCTTGTTAAACACACACTCCCTTCAGCTTGTTAAACACTCACGCTCTTCACCGTGTTAAACACTCACGCTCTTCACCGTGTTAAACACTCACGCTCTTCACCGTGTTAAACACACATCCCCTTCAGCTTGTTAAACACACACTCCCTTCACCGTGTTAAACACTCACGCTCTTCACCGTGTTAAACACACACACCCTTCACCGTGTTAAACACACACACCCTTCACCGTGTTAAACACTCACGCTCTTCACCGTGTTAAACACACATCCCCTTCACCGTGTTAAACACACACTCCCTTCAGCTTGTTAAACACACACTCCCTTCACCGTGTTAAACACTCACGCTCTTCACCGTGTTAAACACTCACCCCCTTCCCCGCGTTAAACACACACTCACTTCACCGTGTTAAACACTCACCCTCTTCACTGTGTTAAACACACACCCCCTTCACCGTGTTAAACACACACCCCCTTCACCGTGTTAAACACACACCCCCTTCACCGTGTTAAACACACACCCCCTTCACCGTGTTAAACACACACCCCCTTCACCGTGTTAAACACTCACCCTCTTCACCGTGTTAAACACACACTCCCTTCACCGTGTTAAACACTCACGCTCTTCACCGTGTTAAACACACACTCCCTTCACCGTGTTAAACACACACTCACTTCACCGTGTTAAACATTCACCCCCTTCAGCTTGTTAAACACTCACTCCCTTCACCGTGTTAGACAGACACCCCCTTTACTGTGTTAAACACTCACCCTCTTCACCTTGTTAAACACTCACGCTCTTCACCGTGTTAAACACACACTCCCTTCACCGTGTTAAACACACATCCACTTCACCGTGTTAAACATCCACCCACTTCACCGTGTTAAACATTCACTCCCTTCACCATGTTAAATGTTCACTCCCTTCACCGTGTTAAACATTCACCCCCTTCACCATGTTAAACATTCACAACCTTCACCGTGTTAAACACACACTCTCTTCACCGTGTTAAACACACACCCTCTTTACTGTGTTAAACACACACCCCATTCACCGTGTTAAACATTCCCCCCTTCAGCTTGTTAAACACACACTCCCTTCACCGTGTTAAACACACACCCCCTTCACCGTGTTAAACACTCACCCCCTACACTGTGTTAAACACTCATTCTCTTCCCCACGTTAAACACAACTCCCTTCACCGTGTTAAACATTCACCCCCTTCAGCTTGTTAAACACAAACCCCCTTCACCGTGTTAAACATTCACCCCCTTCACCGTGTTAAACACACATCCCCTTCACCGTGTTAAACACACAACCCCTTCACCGTGTTAAACACACACCTCCTTCACCATGTTAAACACTCACCCCCTTCCCCATGCCAAATACACACCCCCTTCACCATGTTAAACATTTACTCCCTTCCCCATGTTAAACATTCACTCACTTCCCCAGGTTAAACATTCAACCCCTTCCCCACGTTATATATTCACCCCCTTCACTGTGTTAAACACACACTCCCTTCACCGTGTTAAACATTCACCCCCTTCTCTGTGTTAAACACACACTCCCTTCACCGTGTTAAACATTCACCCCCTTCACCGTGTTAAACACACACTCCCTTCACCGTGTTAAACACACACCCCCTTCTCTGTGTTAAACACACACCCCCTTCTCTGTGTTAAACACACACCCCCTTCTCTGTGTTAAACACACACCCCCTTCTCTGTGTTAAACACACACTCCCTTCTCTGTGTTAAACACACACTCCCTTCACTGTGTTAAACATTCACCCCAATCACCGTGTTAAACACACACCCCCTTCACAGTGTTAAACATTAACTCCCTTCACGGCGTTAAACACTCACTCCCTTCACCGTGTTAAACATTCACTCCATTCACAGTGTTAAACACTCACTCCCTTCCCCACGTTAAATATTTACTCGCTTCACCGCGTTAAACATTCACTCCCTTCATCGTGTTAATCACTCGCTCCCTTCTTCACGTTAAACATTCACACCCTTCGCCACATTAAACAGTCACTCCCTTCCCGAAGTTAAACATTCACAAACTTCACCTCATTAAACATTCACTGGCTTCACAGCGTTAAACATTCACTCCCTTCATTGTGTTAAACATTCACTCCATTCACCATGTTTCAGATTCACCCCCTTCAACGCGTTAAACATTCACCCCCTTCACCATGTTAAACACACACTCCCTTCACCGTGTTAAACACACACTCCCTTCACCGTGTTAAACACACATCCCCTTCACCGTGTTAAACATTCACCCTCTTCACCGTGTTAAACACACACTCCCTTCACTGTGTTAAACATTCACCCTCTTCACCATGTTAAACACACACCTCCTTCACCGTGTTAAACACACACTCCCTTCACCGAGTTAACCATTCACCCTCTTCACCGTGTTAAACACACACCCCCTTCACTGTGTTAAACACACACTCCCTTCACCGTGTTAAACACACACCCCCTTCACCGTGTTAAACACACACTCTTTTCACCGAGTTAACCATTCACCCTCTTCACCGTGTTAAACACACACCCCCTTCACTGTGTTAAACACATACTCCCTTCACCGTGTTAAACACACATCCCCTTCACCGTGTTAAACATTCACTCCCTTCACCATGTTAAACATTCACTCCCTTCACCGTGTTAAACACACACTCTCTTCACCGTGTTATACACACACTCCCTTCACCGTGTTAAACACACACCCTCTTTACTGTGTTAAACACACACCTATTCACCGTGTAAAACATTCACCCCTTCAGCTTGTTAAACACACACTCCCTTCACTGTGTTAAACACACACCGCCTTCACTTTGTTAAACATTCACCCTCTTCACCGTGTTAAACACACACTCTCTTCACCGTGTTAAACACACACCCTCTTTACTGTGTTAAACATTCACCCCTTCAGCTTGTTAAACACACACTCCCTTCAGCTTGTTAAACACTCACGCTCTTCACCGTGTTAAACACTCACGCTCTTCACCGTGTTAAACACTCACGCTCTTCACCGTGTTAAACACACATCCCCTTCAGCTTTTTAAACACACACTCCCTTCACCGTGTTAAACACTCACGCTCTTCACCGTGTTAAACACACACACCCTTCACCGTGTTAAACACACACACCCTTCACCGTGTTAAACACACACTCCCTTCACCGTGTAAAACACACACTCCCTTCACCGTGTTAAACACACACCCCCTTCACTGTGTTAAACACACATCCCCTTCACCGTGTTAAACACACACTCCCTTCAGCTTGTTAAACACACACTCCCTTCAGCTTGTTAAACACTCACGCTCTTCACCGTGTTAAACACTCACGCTCTTCACCGTGTTAAACACACATCCCCTTCAGCTTTTTAAACACACACTCCCTTCACCGTGTTAAACACTCACGCTCTTCACCGTGTTAAACACACACACCCTTCACCGTGTTAAACACACACACCCTTCACCGTGTTAAACACACATCCCCTTCACCGTGTTAAACACACACTCCCTTCACCGTGTTAAACACACACTCCCTTCACCGTGTTAAACACTCACCCCCTTCACCGTGTTAAACACTCACGCTCTTCACCGTGTTAAACACACATCCCCTTCACCGTGTTAAACACACACTCCCTTCAGCTTGTTAAACACACACTCCCTTCACCGTGTTAAAAACCCTCACGCTCTTCACCGTGTTAAACACTCACCCCCTTCCCCGCGTTAAACACACACTCACTTCACCGTGTTAAACACTCACCCTCTTCACTGTGTTAAACACACACTCCCTTCAGCTTGTTAAACACACACTCACTTCACCGTGTAAAACACACACCCCCTTCACTGTGTTAAACACACATCCCCTTCACCGTGTTAAACGCACACTCCCTTCAGCTTGTTAAACACACACTCCCTTCAGCTTGTTAAACACTCAGGCTCTTCACCGTGTTAAACACTCACGCTCTTCACCGTGTTAAACACTCACGCTCTTCACCGTGTTAAACACACATCCCCTTCAGCTTGTTAAACACACACTCCCTTCACCGTGTTAAACACTCACGCTCTTCACCGTGTTAAACACACACACCCTTCACCGTGTTAAACACACACACCCTTCACCGTGTTAAACACACACTCCCTTCACCGTGTTAAACACTCACGCTCTTCACCGTGTTAAACACTCACGCTCTTCACCGTGTTAAACACACATCCCCTTCAGCTTGTTAAACACACACTCACTTCACCGTGTTAAACACTCACCCTCTTCACTGTGTTAAACACACACCCCCTTCACCGTGTTAAACACACACCCCCTTCACCGTGTTAAACACACACCCCCTTCACCGTGTTAAACACTCACCCTCTTCACTGTGTTAAACACACACTCCCTTCCCCGCGTTAAACACACACTCACTTCACCGTGTTAAACACTCACCCTCTTCACTGTGTTAAACACACACTCCCTTCAGCTTGTTAAACACACACTCCCTTCACCGTGTTAAACACTCACGCTCTTCACCGTGTTAAACACACACCCCCTTCACTGTGTTAAACACACATCCCCTTCACCGTGTTAAACGCACACTCCCTTCAGCTTGTTAAACACACACTCCCTTCAGCTTGTTAAACACTCACGCTCTTCACCGTGTTAAACACTCACGCTCTTCACCGTGTTAAACACTCACGCTCTTCACCGTGTTAAACACTCACGCTCTTCACCGTGTTAAACACACATCCCCTTCAGCTTGTTAAACACACACTCCCTTCACCGTGTTAAACACTCACGCTCTTCACCGTGTTAAACACACACACCCTTCACCGTGTTAAACACACACACCCTTCACCGTGTTAAACACACACACCCTTCACCGTGTTAAACACTCACGCTCTTCACCGTGTTAAACACACATCCCCTTCACCGTGTTAAACACACACTCCCTTCAGCTTGTTAAACACACACTCCCTTCACCGTGTTAAACACTCACGCTCTTCACCGTGTTAAACACTCACCCCCTTCCCCGCGTTAAACACACACTCACTTCACCGTGTTAAACACTCACCCTCTTCACTGTGTTAAACACACACCCCCTTCACCGTGTTAAACACACACCCCCTTCACCGTGTTAAACACACACCCCCTTCACCGTGTTAAACACACACCCCCTTCACCGTGTTAAACACACACCCCCTTCACCGTGTTAAACACTCACCCTCTTCACTGTGTTAAACACACACTCCCTTCACCATGTTAAACACACACCCCCTTCACCGTGTTAAACAAACACTCCCTTCACCGTGTTAAACACTCACGCTCTTCACCGTGTTAAACACACACTCCCTTCACTGTGTTAAACACACACTCACTTCACCGTGTTAAACACACTACCCTTCACCGTGTTAAACATTCACCCCCTTCAGCTTGTTAAACACTCACTCCCTTCACCGTGTTAGACAGACACCCCCTTTACTGTGTTAAACACTCACCCTCTTCACCTTGTTAAACACTCACGCTCTTCACCGTGTTAAACACACACTCCCTTCACCGTGTTAAACACACACTCCCTTCACCGTGTTAGACACACACCCCCTTCACCGTGTTAGACACACACCCCCTTCACCGTGTTAAACACTCACACTCTTCACCGTGTTAAACACTCACACTCTTCACCGTGTTAAACACTTACGCTCTTCACCGTGTTAAACACTCACGCTCTTCAACGTGTTAAACACACACTCCCTTCACCGTGTTAAACACACACCGCCTTCACTGTGTTAAACATTCACCATCTTCACCTTGTTAAACACACACTCCCTTCACCTTGTTAAACACACACTCCCTTCACCGTGTTAAACACACACTCCCTTCACCGTGTTAAACACACATCCCCTTCACCGTGTTAAACACACATCCCCTTCACCGTGTTAAACATTCACCCTCTTCACCTTGTTAAACACACACTCCCTTCACCGTGTTAAACACACATCCCCTTCACCGTGTTAAACACACACTCCCTTCACCGTGTTAAACACTCACGCTCTTCACCGTGTTAAACACTCACGCTCTTCACCGTGTTAAACACACATCCCCTTCAGCTTGTTAAACACACACTCCCTTCACCGTGTTAAACACTCACGCTCTTCACCGTGTTAAACACACACACCCTTCACCGTGTTAAACACACACTCCCTTCACCGTGTTAAACACTCACGCTCTTCACCGTGTTAAACACACATCCCCTTCACCGTGTTAAACACACACTCCCTTCAGCTTGTTAAACACACACTCCCTTCACCGTGTTAAACACTCACGCTCTTCACCGTGTTAAACACTCACCCCCTTCCCCGCGTTAAACACACACTCACTTCACCGTGTTAAACACTCACCCTCTTCACTGTGTTAAACACACACCCCCTTCACCGTGTTAAACACACACCCCCTTCACCGTGTTAAACACACACCCCCTTCACCGTGTTAAACACTCACCCTCTTCACTGTGTTAAACACACACTCCCTTCCCCGCGTTAAACACACACTCACTTCACCGTGTTAAACACTCACCCTCTTCACTGTGTTAAACACACACTCCCTTCAGCTTGTTAAACACACACTCCCTTCACCGTGTTAAACACTCACGCTCTTCACCGTGTTAAACACACACCCCCTTCACTGTGTTAAACACACATCCCCTTCACCGTGTTAAACGCACACTCCCTTCAGCTTGTTAAACACACACTCCCTTCAGCTTGTTAAACACTCACGCTCTTCACCGTGTTAAACACTCACGCTCTTCACCGTGTTAAACACTCACGCTCTTCACCGTGTTAAACACACATCCCCTTCAGCTTGTTAAACACACACTCCCTTCACCGTGTTAAACACTCACGCTCTTCACCGTGTTAAACACACACACCCTTCACCGTGTTAAACACACACACCCTTCACCGTGTTAAACACACACACCCTTCACCGTGTTAAACACTCACGCTCTTCACCGTGTTAAACACACATCCCCTTCACCGTGTTAAACACACACTCCCTTCAGCTTGTTAAACACACACTCCCTTCACCGTGTTAAACACTCACGCTCTTCACCGTGTTAAACACTCACCCCCTTCCCCGCGTTAAACACACACTCACTTCACCGTGTTAAACACTCACCCTCTTCACTGTGTTAAACACACACCCCCTTCACCGTGTTAAACACACACCCCCTTCACCGTGTTAAACACACACCCCCTTCACCGTGTTAAACACTCACCCTCTTCACTGTGTTAAACACACACTCCCTTCACCGTGTTAAACACACACCCCCTTCACCGTGTTAAACAAACACTCCCTTCACCGTGTTAAACACTCACGCTCTTCACCGTGTTAAACACACACTCCCTTCACTGTGTTAAACACACACTCACTTCACCGTGTTAAACACACTACCCTTCACCGTGTTAAACATTCACCCCCTTCAGCTTGTTAAACACTCACTCCCTTCACCGTGTTAGACAAACACCCCCTTTACTGTGTTAAACACTCACCCTCTTCACCTTGTTAAACACTCACGCTCTTCACCGTGTTAAACACACACTCCCTTCACCGTGTTAAACACACACTCCCTTCACCGTGTTAGACACACACCCCCTTCACCGTGTTAAACACTCACACTCTTCACCGTGTTAAACACTCACACTCTTCACCGTGTTAAACACTTACGCTCTTCACCGTGTTAAACACTCACGCTCTTCAACGTGTTAAACACACACTCCCTTCACCGTGTTAAACACACACCCCCTTCACTGTGTTAAACATTCACCATCTTCACCTTGTTAAACACACACTCCCTTCACCTTGTTAAACACACACTCCCTTCACCGTGTTAAACACACACTCCCTTCACCGTGTTAAACACACATCCCCTTCACCGTGTTAAACATTCACCCTCTTCACCTTGTTAAACACACACTCCCTTCACCGTGTTAAACACACATCCCCTTCACCGTGTTAAACACACATCCCCTTCACCGTGTTAAACATTCAGCCTCTTCACCTTGTTAAACACACATCCCCTTCACCGTGTTAAACACACACCCCTTTCACTGTGTTAAACATTCAGCCTCTTCACCTTGTTAAACACACACTCCCTTCTCCGTGTTAAACACACATCCCCTTCACCGTGTTCAACACTCACTCCCTTCACCGAGTTAAACACACACTCCCTTCACGGAGTTAAACACACACTCCCTTCACCGTGTTAAACACACACTCCCTTCACCGTGTTAGACACACACCGCCTTCAACTTGTTAAACATTCACCCTCTTCACCTTGTTAAACATACATCCCCTTCACCGTGTTAAACACACATCCCCTTCACCGTGTTAAACACGCACTCCCTTCAGCTTGTTAAACACACACTCCCTTCACCGTGTTAAACACACACTCCCTTCACCGTGTTAAACACACATCCCCTTCACCGTGTTAAACACACATCCCCTTCACCGTGTTAAACACACACTCCCTTCAGCTTGTTAAACACACACTCCCTTCACCGTGTTAAACACTCACGCTCTTCACCGTGTTAAACACTCACCCCCTTCACCGTGTTAAACACTCACCCCCTTCACCTTGTTAAACACACACCCCCTTCACCGTGTTAAACACACACCCCCTTCACCGTGTTAAACACACACCCCCTTCACCGTGTTAAACACTCACCCTCTTCACCGTGTTAAACACACATCCCCTTCACCGTGTTAAACACACACCCCCTTCACCGTGTTAAACATTCACCCTCTTCACCTTGTTAAACACACACTCCCTTCACCGTGTTAAACACAAATCCCCTTCACCGTGTTAAACACACACTCCCTTCACCGTGTTAAACACACACCCCCTTCACCGTGTTAAACACTCACCCCCTTCACCGTGTTAAACACTCACCCCCTTCACTGTGTTAAACACACACCCCCTTCACCGTGTTAAACACTCACCCTCTTCACCGTGTTAAACACTCACCCTCTTCACCGTGTTAAACACTCACCCTCTTCACCGTGTTAAACACACACTCCCTTCACCGTGTTAAACACACATCCCCTTCACCGTGTTAAACACACACCCCCTTCACCGTGTTAAACACTCACCCGCTTCACCTTGTTAAACACACACTCCCTTCACCGTGTTAAACACACACTCCCTTCACCGTGTTAAACACACACTCCCTTCACCGTGTTAAACACACATCCCCTTCACTGTGTTAAACGTTCACCCTCTTCACCTTGTTAAAGACACACTCCCTTCACCGTGTTAAACACACACCCCTTCACCGTGTTAAACACTCACCCTCTTCACCGTGTTAAACACTCACCCTCTTCACCTTGTTAAACACACACTCCCTTCACCGTGTTAAACACACACTCCCTTCACCGTGTTAAACACACATCCCCTTCACTGTGTTAAACATTCACCCTCTTCACCTTGTTAAAGACACACTCCCTTCACCGTGTTAAACACACATCCCCTTCACCGTGTTCAACACTCACTCCCTTCACCGAGTTAAACACACACTCCCTTCACCGTGTTAAACACTCACCCTCTTCACCGTGTAAAACACTCACGCTCTTCACCGTGTTAAACACACATCCCCTTCACTGTGTTAAACACACATCCCCTTCACCGTGTTAAACACACATTCCCTTCACCGTGTTAAACACACACCCCCTTCACCGTGTTAAACATTCACCCCCTTCAGCTTGTTACACACACACCCCCTTCACCGTGTTAAACATTCACCCCCTTCACCGTGTTAAACATCCACCTACTTCACCGTGTTAAACATTCACTCCCTTCACCATGTTAAATGTTCACTCCCTTCACCTTGTTAAACATTCACCCCCTTCACCAGGTTAAACATTCACAACCTTCACCGTGTTAAACACACACTCTCTTCACCGTGTTAAACACACACCCTCTTTACTGTGTTAAACACACATCCCCTTCACCGTGTTAAACGCACACTCCCTTCAGCTTGTTAAACACACACTCCCTTCAGCTTGTTAAACACTCAGGCTCTTCACCGTGTTAAACACTCACGCTCTTCACCGTGTTAAACACACACCCCCTTCACTGTGTTAAACACACATCCCCTTCACCGTGTTAAACGCACACTCCCTTCAGCTTGTTAAACACACACTCCCTTCAGCTTGTTAAACACTCAGGCTCTTCACCGTGTTAAACACTCACGCTCTTCACCGTGTTAAACACTCACGCTCTTCACCGTGTTAAACACTCACGCTCTTCACCGTGTTAAACACACATCCCCTTCAGCTTGTTAAACACACACTCCCTTCACCGTGTTAAACACTCACGCTCTTCACCGTGTTAAACACACACACCCTTCACCGTGTTAAACACACACACCCTTCACCGTGTTAAACACACACTCCTTTCACCGTGTTAAACACTCACGCTCTTCACCGTGTTAAACACACATCCCCTTCACCGTGTTAAACACACACTCCCTTCAGCTTGTTAAACACACACTCCCTTCACCGTGTTAAACACTCACGCTCTTCACCGTGTTAAACACTCACCCCCTTCCCCGCGTTAAACACACACTCACTTCACCGTGTTAAACACTCACCCTCTTCACTGTGTTAAACACACACCCCCTTCACCGTGTTAAACACACACCCCCTTCACCGTGTTAAACACACACCCCCTTCACCGTGTTAAACACTCACCCTCTTCACTGTGTTAAACACACACTCCCTTCCCCGCGTTAAACACACACTCACTTCACCGTGTTAAACACGCACCCTCTTCACTGTGTTAAACACACACTCCCTTCAGCTTGTTAAACACACACTCCCTTCACCGTGTTAAACACTCACGCTCTTCACCGTGTTAAACACACACCCCCTTCACTGTGTTAAACACACATCCCCTTCACCGTGTTAAACGCACACTCCCTTCAGCTTGTTAAACACACACTCCCTTCAGCTTGTTAAACACTCACGCTCTTCACCGTGTTAAACACTCACGCTCTTCACCGTGTTAAACACTCACGCTCTTCACCGTGTTAAACACACATCCCCTTCAGCTTGTTAAACACACACTCCCTTCACCGTGTTAAACACTCACGCTCTTCACCGTGTTAAACACACACACCCTTCACCGTGTTAAACACACACACCCTTCACCGTGTTAAACACACACACCCTTCATCGTGTTAAACACTCACGCTCTTCACCGTGTTAAACACACATCCCCTTCACCGTGTTAAACACACACTCCCTTCAGCTTGTTAAACACACACTCCCTTCACCGTGTTAAACACTCACGCTCTTCACCGTGTTAAACACTCACCCCCTTACCCGCGTTAAACACACACTCACTTCACCGTGTTAAACACTCACCCTCTTCACTGTGTTAAACACACACCCCCTTCACCGTGTTAAACACACACCCCCTTCACCGTGTTAAACACACACCCCCTTCACCGTGTTAAACACACACCCCCTTCACCGTGTTAAACACTCACCCTCTTCACTGTGTTAAACACACACTCCCTTCACCATGTTAAACACACACCCCCTTCACCGTGTTAAACACACACCCCCTTCACCGTGTTAAACACACACTCCCTTCACTGTGTTAAACACACACTCACTTCACCGTGTTAAACACACTACCCTTCACCGTGTTAAACATTCACCCCCTTCAGCTTGTTAAACACTCACTCCCTTCACCGTGTTAGACAGACACCCCCTTTACTGTGTTAAACACTCACCCTCTTCACCGTGTTAAACACTTACGCTCTTCACCGTATTAAACACTCACGCTCTTCAACGTGTTAAACACACACTCCCTTCACCGTGTTAAACACACACCCCCTTCACTGTGTTAAACATTCACCATCTTCACCTTGTTAAACACACACTCCCTTCACCTTGTTAAACACACACTCCCTTCACCGTGTTAAACACACACTCCCTTCACCGTGTTAAACACACATCCCCTTCACCGTGTTAAACACACATCCCCTTCACCGTGTTAAACATTCACCCTCTTCACCTTGTTAAACACACACTCCCTTCACCGTGTTAAACACACATCCCCTTCACCGTGTTAAACACACATCCCCTTCACCGTGTTAAACATTCAGCCTCTTCACCTTGTTAAACACACATCCCCTTCACCGTGTTAAACACACACCCCTTTCACTGTGTTAAACATTCAGCCTCTTCACCTTGTTAAACACACACTCCCTTCTCCGTGTTAAACACACATCCCCTTCACCGTGTTCAACACTCACTCCCTTCACCGAGTTAAACACACACTCCCTTCACGGAGTTAAACACACACTCCCTTCACCGTGTTAAACACACACTCCCTTCACCGTGTTAGACACACACCGCCTTCAACTTGTTAAACATTCACCCTCTTCACCTTGTTAAACACACATCCCCTTCACCGTGTTAAACACACATCCCCTTCACCGTGTTAAACACGCACTCCCTTCAGCTTGTTAAACACACACTCCCTTCACCGTGTTAAACACACACTCCCTTCACCGTGTTAAACACACATCCCCTTCACCGTGTTAAACACACATCCCCTTCACCGTGTTAAACACACACTCCCTTCAGCTTGTTAAACACACACTCCCTTCACCGTGTTAAACACTCACGCTCTTCACCGTGTTAAACACTCACCCCCTTCACCGTGTTAAACACTCACCCCCTTCACCTTGTTAAACACACACCCCCTTCACCGTGTTAAACACACACCCCCTTCACCGTGTTAAACACTCACCCTCTTCACCGTGTTAAACACTCACCCTCTTCACCGTGTTAAACACTCACCCTCTTCACCGTGTTAAACACACACTCCCTTCACCGTGTTAAACACACATCCCCTTCACCGTGTTAAACACACACCCCCTTCACCGTGTTAAACACTCACCCGCTTCACCTTGTTAAACACACACTCCCTTCACCGTGTTAAACACACACTCCCTTCACCGTGTTAAACACACACTCCCTTCACCGTGTTAAACACACATCCCCTTCACTGTGTTAAACGTTCACCCTCTTCACCTTGTTAAAGACACACTCCCTTCACCGTGTTAAACACACACCCCTTCACCGTGTTAAACACTCACCCTCTTCACCGTGTTAAACACTCACCCTCTTCACCTTGTTAAACACACACTCCCTTCACCGTGTTAAACACACACTCCCTTCACCGTGTTAAACACACATCCCCTTCACTGTGTTAAACATTCACCCTCTTCACCTTGTTAAAGACACACTCCCTTCACCGTGTTAAACACACATCCCCTTCATCGTGTTCAACACTCACTCCCTTCACCGAGTTAAACACACACTCCCTTCACCGTGTTAAACACTCACCCTCTTCACCGTGTAAAACACTCACGCTCTTCACCGTGTTAAACACACATCCCCTTCACTGTGTTAAACACACATCCCCTTCACCGTGTTAAACACACATTCCCTTCACCGTGTTAAACACACACCCCCTTCACCGTGTTAAACATTCACCCCCTTCACCATGTTAAACATCCACCTACTTCACCGTGTTAAACATTCACTCCCTTCACCATGTTAAATGTTCACTCCCTTCACCTTGTTAAACATTCACCCCCTTCACCAGGTTAAACATTCACAACCTTCACCGTGTTAAACACACACTCTCTTCACCGTGTTAAACACACACCCTCTTTCCTGTGTTAAACATTCACCCCTTCACCGTGTTAAACACACACCCCCTTCACCGTGTTAAACACACATCCCCTTCACCGTGTTAAACACACATCCCCTTCACCGTGTTAAACACACATCCCCTTCACCGTGTTAAACACACATCCCCTTCACCGTGTTAAACACGCACTCCCTTCAGCTTGTTAAACACACACTCCCTTCACCGTGTTAAACACTCAAGCTCTTCACCGTGTTAAACACACATCCCCTTCACCGTATTAAACACACATCCCCTTCACCGTATTAAACACACACTGCCTTCAGCTTGTTAAACACACACTCCCTTCACCGTGTTAAACACTCACGCTCTTCACCGTGTTAAACACTCACCCCCTTCACCGTGTTAAACACTCACCCCCTTCACCGTGTTAAACACACATCCCCTTCACCGTGTTAAACACACATCCCCTTCACCGTGTTAAACACGCACTCCCTTCAGCTTGTTAAACACACACTCCCTTCACCGTGTTAAACACTCACGCTCTTCACCGTGTTAAACACTCACGCTCTTCACCGTGTTAAACACACATCCCCTTCACCGTATTAAACACACATCCCCTTCACCGTATTAAACACACACTCCCTTCAGCTTGTTAAACACACACTCCCTTCACCGTGTTAAACATTCACCCTCTTCACCTTGTTAAAGACACACTCCCTTCACCGTGTTAAACACACATCCCCTTCACCGTGTTCAACACTCACTCCCTTCACCGAGTTAAACACACACTCCCTTCACCGTGTTAAACACTCACCCTCTTCACCGTGTTAAACACACACTCCCTTCAGCTTGTTAAACACACACTCCCTTCACCGTGTTAAACACTCACGCTCTTCACCGTGTTAAACACTCACCCCCTTCCCCGCGTTAAACACACACTCACTTCACCGTGTTAAACACTCACCCTCTTCACTGTGTTAAACACACACCCCCTTCACCGTGTTAAACACACACCCCCTTCACCGTGTTAAACACACACCCCCTTCACCGTGTTAAACACACACCCCCTTCACCGTGTTAAACACACACCCCCTTCACCATGTTAAACACACACCCCCTTCACCGTGTTAAACACTCACCCCCTTCACCGTGTTAAACACACACCGTCTTCAACGTGTTAAACACTCACCGTCTTCAACGTGTTAAACACTCACCGTCTTCAACGTGTTAAACACTCACCGTCTTCACCGTGTTAAACACTCACCCCCTTCACTGTTTTAAACACACACTCCCTTCACCGTGTTAAACACACGCCCCCTTCACCGTGTTAAACACACACTCCCTTCACCGAGATATCCATTCACCCTCTTCACCGTGTTAAACACACACTCCCTTCACCGTGTTAAACACACATCCACTTCACCGTGTTAAACATCCACCCACTTCACCGTGTTAAACATTCACTCCCTTCACCGTGTTAAACATTCACCCCCTTCACCATGTTAAACATTCACAACCTTCACCGTGTTAAACACACACTCTCTTCACCGTGTTAAACACACACCCTCTTTACTGTGTTAAACACACACCCCATTCACCGTGTTAAACATTCACCCCTTCAGCTTGTTAAACACACACTCCCTTCACCGTGTTAAACACACACCCCCTTCACCGTGTTAAACACTCATTCTCTTCCCCACGTTAAACACACACTCCCTTCACCGTGTTAAACACACACCCTCTTCACCTTGTTAAACACACATCCCCTTCACTTTGTAAAACATTCACCCTCTTCACCGTGTTAAACACACACCCCCTTCACCGTGTTAAACACTCACGCTCTTCACTGTGTTAAACACACATCCCCTTCACTGTGTTAAACACACATCCCCTTCACCGTGTTAAACACACACCGCCTTCACTTTGTTAAACACACACCCCCTTCACCGTGTTAAACATTCACCCCCTTCACCGTGTTAAACATTCACCCCCTTCAGCTTGTTAAACACAAACCCCCTTCACCGTGTTAAACATTCACCCCCTTCACCGTGTTAAACACACATCCCCTTCACCGTGTTAAACACACAACCCCTTCACCGTGTTAAACACACACCTCCTTCACCATGTTAAACACTCACCCCCTTCCCCATGCCACATACACACCCCCTTCACCATGTTAAACATTTACTCCCTTCCCCATGTTAAACATTCACTCACTTCCCCAGGTTAAACATTCAACCCCTTCCCCACGTTATATATTCACCCCCTTCACTGTGTTAAACACACACTCCCTTCACCGTGTTAAACATTCACCCCCTTCTCTGTGTTAAACACACACTCCCTTCACCGTGTTAAACATTCACCCCCTTCACCGTGTTAAACACACACTCCCTTCACCGTGTTAAACACACACCCCCTTCTCTGTGTTAAACACACACCCCCTTCTCTGTGTTAAACACACACTCCCTTCACTGTGTTAAACATTCACCCCCTTCACCGTGTTAAACACACACTCCCTTCACCGTGTTAAACACACACCCCCTTCTCTGTGTTAAACACACACCCCCTTCACCATGTTAAACACACACCCCCTTCACCGTGTTAAACACTCACCCCCTTCACCGTGTTAAACACACACCGTCTTCAACGTGTTAAACACTCACCGTCTTCAACGTGTTAAACACTCACCGTCTTCAACGTGTTAAACACTCACCGTCTTCACCGTGTTAAACACTCACCCCCTTCACTGTTTTAAACACACACTCCCTTCACCGTGTTAAACACACACCCCCTTCACCGTGTTAAACACACACTCCCTTCACCGAGATATCCATTCACCCTCTTCACCGTGTTAAACACACACTCCCTTCACCGTGTTAAACACACATCCACTTCACCGTGTTAAACATCCACCCACTTCTCCGTGTTAAACATTCACTCCCTTCACCGTGTTAAACATTCACCCCCTTCACCATGTTAAACATTCACAACCTTCACCGTGTTAAACACACACTCTCTTCACCGTGTTAAACACACACCCTCTTTACTGTGTTAAACACACACCCCATTCACCGTGTTAAACATTCACCCCTTCAGCTTGTTAAACACACACTCCCTTCACCGTGTTAAACACACACCCCCTTCACCGTGTAAAACACTCATTCTCTTCCCCACGTTAAACACACACTCCCTTCACCGTGTTAAACACACACCCTCTTCACCTTGTTAAACACACATCCCCTTCACTTTGTAAAACATTCACCCTCTTCACCGTGTTAAACACACACCCCCTTCACCGTGTTAAACACTCACGCTCTTCACTGTGTTAAACACACATCCCCTTCACTGTGTTAAACACACATCCCCTTCACCGTGTTAAACACACACCGCCTTCACTTTGTTAAACACACACCCCCTTCACCGTGTTAAACATTCACCCCCTTCACCGTGTTAAACATTCACCCCCTTCAGCTTGTTAAACACAAACCCCCTTCACCGTGTTAAACATTCACCCCCTTCACCGTGTTAAACACACATCCCCTTCACCGTGTTAAACACACAACCCCTTCACCGTGTTAAACACACACCTCCTTCACCATGTTAAACACTCACCCCCTTCCCCATGCCAAATACACACCCCCTTCACCATGTTAAACATTTACTCCCTTCCCCATGTTAAACATTCACTCACTTCCCCAGGTTAAACATTCAACCCCTTCCCCACGTTATATATTCACCCCCTTCACTGTGTTAAACACACACTCCCTTCACCGTGTTAAACATTCACCCCCTTCTCTGTGTTAAACACACACTCCCTTCACCGTGTTAAACATTCACCCCCTTCACCGTGTTAAACACACACTCCCTTCACCGTGTTAAACACACACCCCCTTCTCTGTGTTAAACACACACCCCCTTCTCTGTGTTAAACACACACTCCCTTCACTGTGTTAAACATTCACCCCCTTCACCGTGTTAAACACACACTCCCTTCACCGTGTTAAACACACACCCCCTTCTCTGTGTTAAACACACACCCCCTTCTCTGTGTTAAACACACACTCCCTTCACGGCGTTAAACACTCACTCCCTTCACCGTGTTAAACATTCACTCCATTCACAGTGTTAAACACTCACTCCCTTCCCCACGTTAAATATTTACTCGCTTCACCGCGTTAAACATTCACTCCCTTCATCGTGTTAATCACTCGCTCCCTTCTTCACGTTAAACATTCACACCCTTCGCCACATTAAACAGTCACTCCCTTCCCGAAGTTAAACATTCACAAACTTCACCTCATTAAACATTCACTGGCTTCACAGCGTTAAACATTCACTCCCTTCATTGTGTTAAACATTCACTCCATTCACCATGTTTCAGATTCACCCCCTTCAACGCGTTAAACATTCACCCCCTTCACCATGTTAAACACACACTCCCTTCACCGTGTTAAACACACACTCCCTTCACCGTGTTAAACACACATCCCCTTCACCGTGTTAAACATTCACCCTCTTCACCGTGTTAAACACACACTCCCTTCACTGTGTTAAACATTCACCCTCTTCACCATGTTAAACACACACCTCCTTCACCGTGTTAAACACACACTCCCTTCACCGAGTTAACCATTCACCCTCTTCACCGTGTTAAACACACACCCCCTTCACTGTGTTAAACATTCACCCTCTTCACCATGTTAAACACACACCTCCTTCACCGTGTTAAACACACACTCCCTTCACCGAGTTAACCATTCACCCTCTTCACCGTGTTAAACACACACCCCCTTCACTGTGTTAAACACACACTCCCTTCACCGTGTTAAACACACACCCCCTTCACCGTGTTAAACACACACTCCCTTCACCGAGTTAACCATTCACCCTCTTCACCGTGTTAAACACACACCCCCTTCACTGTGTTAAACACATACTCCCTTCACCGTGTTAAACACACATCCCCTTCACCGTGTTAAACATTCACTCCCTTCACCGTGTTAAACATTCACTCCCTTCACCGTGTTAAACACACACTCTCTTCACCGTGTTAAACACACACCCTCTTTACTGTGTTAAACACACACCGATTCACCGTGTTAAACATTCACCCCTTCAGCATGTTAAACACACACTCCCTTCACTGTGTTAAACACACACCGCCTTCACTTTGTTAAACATTCACCCTCTTCACCGTGTTAAACACACACCCCCTTCACCGTGTAAAACACACACCCCTTCACCGTGTAAAACACTCACGCTCTTCACCGTGTTAAACACACATCCCCTTCACTGTGTTAAACACACATCCCCTTCACCGTGTTAAACACACATTCCCTTCACTGTGTTAAACACACACCCCCTTCACCGTGTTAAACATTCACCCCCTTCAGCTTGTTACACACACACCCCCTTCACCGTGTTAAACATTCACCCCCTTCACCGTGTTAAACATCCACCTACTTCACCGTGTTAAACATTCACTCCCTTCACCATGTTAAATGTTCACTCCCTTCACCTTGTTAAACATTCACCCCCTTCACCAGGTTAAACATTCACAACCTTCACCGTGTTAAACACACACTCTCTTCACCGTGTTAAACACACACCCTCTTTACTGTGTTAAACATTCACCCCTTCAGCTTGTTAAACACACACTCCCTTCACCGTGTTAAACACACACCCCCTTCACCGTGTTAAACACTCACCACCTACACTGTGTTAAACACTCATTCTCTTCCCCACGTTAAACACACACTCCCTTCACCGTGTTAAACATTCACCCTCTTCACCGTGTTAAACACACACTCCCTTCACCGTGTTAAACATTCACCCTCTTCACCTTGTTAAACACACACCCCCTTCACCGTGTTAAACACACATCCCCTTCACCGTGTTAAACACACACTCCCTTCAGCTTGTTAAACACACACTCCCTTCACCGTGTTAAACACTCACGCTCTTCACCGTGTTAAACACACACCCCCTTCACTGTGTTAAACACACATCCCCTTCACCGTGTTAAACACACACTCCCTTCAGCTTGTTAAACACACACTCCCTTCAGCTTGTTAAACACTCACGCTCTTCACCGTGTTAAACACTCACGCTCTTCACCGTGTTAAACACTCACGCTCTTCACCGTGTTAAACACACATCCCCTTCAGCTTGTTAAACACACACTCCCTTAACCGTGTTAAACACTCACGCTCTTCACCGTGTTAAACACACACACCCTGCACCGTGTTAAACACACACACCCTTCACCGTGTTAAACACACATCCCCTTCACCGTGTTAAACACACACTCCCTTCACCGTGTTAAACACACACTCCCTTCACCTTGTTAAACACACACTCCCTTCACCGTGTTAAACACACACCCCTTTCACTGTGTTAAACATTCAGCCTCTTCACCGTGTTAAACACACACTCCCTTCACCGTGTTCAACACTCACCCTCTTCACTGTGTTAAACACACACCCCCTTCACCGTGTTAAACATACACCCCTTTCACCTTGTTAAACACACATCCCCTTCACCGTGTTAAACACACATCCCCTTCACCGTGTTAAACATTCAGCCTCTTCACCGTGTTAAACACACATCCCCTTCACCGTGTTCAACACTCACTCCCTTCACCGAGTTAAACACACACTCCCTTCACGGAGTTAAACACACACTCCCTTCACCGTGTTAAACACACACTCCCTTCACCGTGTTAAACACACACTCCCTTCACCGTGTTAGACACACACCGCCTTCAACTTGTTAAACATTCACCCTCTTCACCTTGTTAAACACACATCCCCTTCACCGTGTTAAACACACATCCCCTTCACCGTGTTAAACACACATCCCCTTCACCGTGTTAAACACACATCCCCTTCACCGTGTTAAACACGCACTCCCTTCAGCTTGTTAAACACACACTCCCTTCAGCTTGTTAAACACACACTCCCTTCACCGTGTTAAACACTCACGCTCTTCACCGTGTTAAACACACATCCCCTTCACCGTATTAAACACACATCCCCTTCACCGTGTTAAACACACACTCCCTTCAGCTTGTTAAACACACACTCCCTTCACCGTGTTAAACACTCACGCTCTTCACCGTGTTAAACACTCACCCCCTTCACCGTGTTAAACACACACCCCCTTCACCGTGTTAAACACACACCCCCTTCACCGTGTTAAACACTCACCCTCTTCACCGTGTTAAACACTCACCCTCTTCACCGTGTTAAACACTCACCCTCTTCACCGTGTTAAACACACACTCCCTTCACCGTGTTAAACACACACCCCCTTCACCGTGTTAAACACACACCCCCTTCACCGTGTTAAACATTCACCCTCTTCACCTTGTTAAACACACAGTCCCTTCACCGTGTTAAACACAAATCCCCTTCACCGTGTTAAACACACACTCCCTTCACCGTGTTAAACACACACCCCCTTCACCGTGTTAAACACTCACCCCCTTCACCGTGTTAAACACTCACCCCCTTCACCGTGTTAAACACACACCCCCTTCACCGTGTTAAACACACACCCTCTTCACCGTGTTAAACACTCACCCTCTTCACCGTGTTAAACACACACTCCCTTCACCGTGTTAAACACACATCCCCTTCACCGTGTTAAACACACACCCCCTTCACCGTGTTAAACACTCACCCGCTTCACCTTGTTAAACACACACTCCCTTCACCGTGTTAAACACACACTCCCTTCACCGTGTTAAACACACACTCCCTTCACCGTGTTAAACACACACTCCCTTCACCGTGTTAAACACACATCCCCTTCACTGTGTTAAACATTCACCCTCTTCACCTTGTTAAAGACACACTCCCTTCACCGTGTTAAACACACACCCCTTCACCGTGTTAAACACTCACCCTCTTCACCGTGTTAAACACTCACCCTCTTCACCGTGTTAAACACTCACCCTCTTCACCGTGTTAAACACACACTCCCTTCACCGTGTTAAACACACACTCCCTTCACCGTGTTAAACACACATCCCCTTCACTGTGTTAAACATTCACCCTCTTCACCTTGTTAAAGACACACTCCCTTCACCGTGTTAAACACACATCCCCTTCACCGTGTTCAACACTCACTCCCTTCACCGAGTTAAACACACACTCCCTTCACCGTGTTAAACACTCACCCTCTTCACCGTGTTAAACACTCATCCTCTTCACCGTGTTAAACACACACTCCCTTCACCGTGTTAAACACACATCCCCTTCACCGTGTTAAACATTCACCCTCTTCACCTTGTTAAAAACACACTCCCTTCACCGTGTTAAACACAAATCCCCTTCACCGTGTTAAACACACACCCCCTTCACCGTGTTAAACACTCACCCCCTTCACCGTGTTAAACACTCACCCCCTTCACCGTGTTAAACACACACCCCCTTCACCGTGTTAAACACACACCCCCTTCACCGTGTTAAACACTCACCGTCTTCAACGTGTTAAACACTCACCGTCTTCAACGTGTTAAACACTCACCCTCTTCACCGTGTTAAACACACACCCCCTTCACTGTTTTAAACACACACTCCCTTCACCGTGTTAAACACACACCCCCTTCACCGTGTTAAACACACACTCCCTTCACCGAGATATCCATTCACCCTCTTCACCGTGTTAAACACACACTCCCTTCACCGTGTTAAACACACATCCACTTCACCGTGTTAAACATCCAAACACTTCAGCGTGTTAAACATTCACTCCCTTCACCATGTTAAATGTTCACTCCCTTCACCGTGTTAAACACACACCCCCTTCACCGTGTTAAACACTCACCCCCTACACTGTGTTAAACACTCATTCTCTTCCCCACGTTAAACACACACTCCCTTCACCGTGTTAAACACACACCCTCTTCACCTTGTTAAACACACATCCCCTTCACTTTGTAAAACATTCACCCTCTTCACCGTGTTAAACACACACCCCCTTCACCGTGTTAAACACTCACGCTCTTCACCGTGTTAAACACACATCCCCTTCACTGTGTTAAATACACATCCCCTTCACCGTGTTAAACACACACCGCCTTCACTTTGTTAAACACACACCCCCTTCACCGTGTTAAACATTCACCCCCTTCACCGTGTTAAACATTCACCCCCTTCAGCTTGTTAAACACACATCCCCTTCACCGTGTTAAACACACAACCCCTTCACCGTGTTAAACACACACCTCCTTCACCATGTTAAACACTCACCCCCTTCCCCATGCCAAATACACACCCCCTTCACCATGTTAAACATTTACTCCCTTCCCCATGTTAAACATTCACTCACTTCCCCAGGTTAAACATTCAACCCCTTCCCCACGTTATATATTCACCCCCTTCACTGTGTTAAACACACACTCCCTTCACCGTGTTAAACATTCACCCCCTTCACCGTGTTGAACACACACTCCCTTCACCGTGTTGAACACACACTCCCTTCACCGTGTTAAACACACACCCCCTTCTCTGTGTTAAACACACACCCCCTTCTCTGTGTTAAACACACACCCCCTTCTCTGTGTTAAATACACATCCCCTTCACCGTGTTAAACACACACCGCCTTCACTTTGTTAAACACACACCCCCTTCACCGTGTTAAACATTCACCCCCTTCACCGTGTTAAACATTCACCCCCTTCAGCTTGTTAAACACACATCCCCTTCACCGTGTTAAACACACAACCCCTTCACCGTGTTAAACACACACCTCCTTCACCATGTTAAACACTCACCCCCTTCCCCATGCCAAATACACACCCCCTTCACCATGTTAAACATTTACTCCCTTCCCCATGT